>NC_091800.1:3125000-5525000 GCF_041296235.1 Equus asinus
AGAACTCTCTAGAATCAGCATCATGGCCAGAAATGTCAATAATGCAATAAAAATATAACAGATGCAAGAGCAATTTCTAACTTAGGTATGTTCTGTGACGAGTTTTTTCCTAATTATATAAAGACATGTGATGAGCCTTCACTGAAAAATAGTCTACCCCAAAGGTTAATGCAAGGATTAAATGACTCAAAGGTCCATTCCAAGGGACATAATTTTCATAAGAGGCAATGCAGAAGTTTTCTGTGTACTTTATGCAGAGCCTAATTTTATATGATGAAATCTGAACTCTAAGCCCTAGATTTAAATATTATTCAACTCAGAAATTCTCATCTTGCTCTTATTTTCTTTTTCCTGTGCTGGAAAATCTTTAGTTTATAGAAGTGGGAAGCACACGGCAACTAAAGTCAGACACTCTGGGGGAGCTTTGACTCTTAAGGAAAAACAAAACCTAAGGTTAATACTAAAATTAGGCCGCTTTCACTTTCCTACATTCAAGTTAAACAAAGAATAAAAAATAGCAACAACGACGACAAAACGACTGCCCTTTTGAGAAGTGCCTTAACCTTTAAGAAAGCTTCAAACATCTTCACCATCACTCTTTACCTGATCACTTGATGAACATTCTTTTTAGAATTCTAGACTAAGAGTGTCAAGTGAGTCACTTCGTGCTTTCTGGCTTTGTTTTAAAATCGTGATATTTTATGTGATGAGAAAATATAGAAATGTAAAATATAGTTTTGAATTAATGATAAAAAGATGGCAAGAATAAAAATAAATCCAAGAGTAATCAAAACTTCAATCAAACAATGTTTTTAAGGCTCAATTATACCCACAATTTGAGCGGAATGATAGTATAGTATCTAACTACAGTTAAGTATCAGTGTATGCTATGCTTTTAAATTGAAGAGGATCTTATTTATCCATATTCGCCATTAAATACACAACTTCAATTTACTCCAGAAAGTGAAAAATAGTCAAGACTGAAACATAAGTAATACATGGAAAGGCTTCTGGTTTCAACTCCACCTAAGAGCTTCTATGTACATAAAATGGAATTCATGCTCGCACAAATATACATCTAAAATTTAGGATATAAGTACAAAACTAAAAGTAAGTGAAAGAAATAAATCCAAAAGAATGATTTCCAACAGACACTATTTCAAGTCCTCAACATCTTCAATTCCTTCAATATAGAGATCCCAAGTTTTTAATGATATCATTTCTCAGGTTTTACTCTTAATCAATAAACAAAAGATGTCCATAGCAACAAATGGATGACAAACATGAATGAATTCATAAAAAGTTTACAAACATATTTTTAAAAGTTCAATAATGTATAAATTAAATTAAGATGATATCACCTTTCATTGATCAGTTTAGCAAACACTAAATAATACTCCTATCCCTGAGGCGAGCATACAATATGGAAAAAACCCCTCTTATATTGTAAGAAAAGTAATACAACTTTTAGGTGGGAGCAATTTTGCATTAACCGTTCCACCTATAGAAACTTTTCTCAAGAAAATAACACAAATGTGCCAAATGTACAGAGATATTCATGAGAAACCTATTTACAATTGTGAAGACTAGAAACAACCTCAAATAACAATCTAGTAAATGAATTATAAACATAAAAAGCTAATTATATTTGACATGAGCTAATAATATAGTTTATGATGAAATGTCAAATGCTTTCCCCTTCACCACAGGTCAAGAACAAGACAAGGCTTTATATTCTTACCACTTCTATTCAACACTGTATTAGAAGAAGAAATTTAAAAAGGGATCTTTGAGATCAAACCACTTCCATAATAATACTAAGATTACTTGCCTTTTTCACTGTGTTGGCATTTGCACTAATGGCACAAAAACAATGATGGGTAAAACTGCTGGCAGTGGAAGCAAACCGTGCTACTAAAGTTCCCTTCACTATCACGCACTTGCAGAAAAGAAAGAAAAAGTGTCATCTTCATTTATGTTTTTTATTCCAACACAAATGGGTCAATACAATTTTGACACCAATCACCTGGAGTTAGCATCAGAGCCCCCTATAGGTTTAAAGGCATTGTCCCCAACAAGACTGCCCTCACTTCAGATGCCACCAGTACTTCTGGCCAGCTGGCTATAAATCTGGGATGTTCCTAAGACCTCCTTCGTGTTTGATAATTTGCTAAAATGACTCAAAGAACTCAGGAAAGCTCTATACTTACAATCACCGTTTTCTTATAAGGGATACAAATCAGGACCAGCCAAATGAAGACATATATAGGGTGAAGTCTGGAAGAGTCCCAAATGCAGAGCTTCTGTGCCCACTTTTCATGGAATCAGGTAGCATCATCCACCTGGCACACTGATGAGTTCCCAACCAGGAGGCTGCACTGAGCTTCAGTGTCTAAAGTTTTTATTGGTGTTTCACTGCATGGGTATGACTGATAGAACTGTTCATTGCACATGACAACTCAATCTCCAGCCTGCCTCTCCTCCCTTGAATTAGGGCTAGCTTAAAGCCCCAACACTATACTTCACATGGTTGGCTTTTCTGGTGATCCTCCCACAGCCTTAGTCGCCTGATCTCTTAGCACAAATTCAGGTGTGATCCAAAGGGCTTATGAATAGAAAAGATCCTCCTATTACTTGGGAAATTCCAAGAATTTAGGCTCTCCCCCAAGAACCAGGGACAAAGGCCAGTGAAATTATTATACTACAGATGTCCTTTGATGAAACAGTAAAAATTAGTATTAATTTTACCAAATTTCAGCCTTTGACTACATCTTAATATTCTGTATGAAGAACAGGGAAGCATGCATAAACCGCTTGTTTCATACGAAAGTACAATGGCTGACAGTACAAAGTACAAAGGAAAAATGGATAAGCACTTGCAAAACTGTTGCACTGCAAGCTAAACTAGCCTTTCATCACAAAATACCATTTTTACTTGAAAGAATGACTGGCTATTGACAGACATTTTCTTGAAAATATATCAAATAAGCCTGTCACTTCAAGAAAAAAATGAACGCATTTGTCGCCAATGAGAAAATTTGAGCTTTTAAGTGAAAATTAGAATCTTTGAAAACTCGTATCCACCACTGTGAGCCTGATGGCTTTTTTTTTTTTTTTAACGATTGGCCCTGAGCTAACACCTGTTGCCAATTTTTTTTTTCCTCTTCTTTTCCCCAAAGTGCCCCTAATACATAGCTGTATATTCTCATTGTAGGTCCTTCTAGTTCTGCTATGTGGGATGCCACCTCAGCATAGCTTGATAAGCAGTGTGTAGGTCCATGCAAGGGATCCAAACCAGCGAAACCCTGGGCTGGCAAAGCAGAGCATGTGAACTTAACCACTCGGCCACAGGGCTGGCCCCAAACAGCTTTCTAAAGTGTCAACACTGAGAAGCTCTCTGTAACTGGTAAATCAATATTTTCCAAATAACGAAAGCACAATATCCCAAATCATACAAAGGTCAAAGGTCAATGAACTTTAATGTAATAGAGTATTGAAAACTTCCTTACATGGTTTCATATTCCATACTGTAAGAACATTTCTTCTTCTTTTTTTTGGTGAGGAAGATTGGCCTTGAGCTAACATTTCTGCCAATCTTCCTCTACTTTTTTGTATGTGGAACACCGCCACATCATCGCTTGATGAGCAGTGTGTAGGTCTGTGCCTGAGATCCAGGCTGGTGAACCCCAGGCCACTGGAGCGGAGCATGCAAACCTGATCACTATACCACTGGGCTAGCCTCTGTAAGAACATTTAAGGAACTACCACTTCTCAAGTTTTGGTGCTGTGTCGGAGGGAAAAAAATATGGTCAAAGAAAAAAAACTATCCATAATTATCTAAAAAGGCTATTAACATAGTGCTACCTTCTACAACCACTATCTGTGTAAGGATACATTTTCGTTTTTTGAGGAAGATTAGCCCTGAGCTAAGATCTGCCACCAATCCTCTTTTTGCTGAGGAAGATTGGCCTTGAGCTAACATCCATGCCCATCTTCCTCTATTTTATATGTGGGACACCTGCCACAGCATGGCTTGCCAAGTGGAATGCAGGTCCACAAGCAGGATCGAAACCAGCAACCCCCAGGCTGCCAAAGTGGAATGTGTGAACTTAACCGCCATGCCACTGGGCCAGCCCCCTGATTTTCTTTTTATATTTCAAACAGAACAGAGTATTTAAACACATTCAATGTAAAAATAGAAGTGAGGAGCTAGATATATCTCTTTAAAGAGAATTGCAAAACTGTAAAGCAACGTCACTCTTTCCACTAAATTGTTTTGAAAAGTTATTTTCATTAAAAATGGTATTTGTCATATAATACATAATTATTGTTAAGTGAAAATACTTTAAAGAAGTTTTAATTTCTAATATGCTAATAGTTATAAATAAAAAAATCTTTGGGATCCTCAATCATTTTCAAGAGTGAAACTGAGACCATAAAGTTTGAGAATAACTGTCCTATAGAAATAACAACAATGTAAACAAAGACATTTAGTGTAGAGTTTCAACAGTGAAAAACAGGAAACCATATAAATGCTAAAGGTAGAGGAATGAGTATCTCAGACAAAGGAATATTCTATAGCCACTGAAACTTCTGTTTTTAAAATGACACACAAAAATTTAGATTAAGTAAATCAACAGAACACAAAACTATATATAATATGCTCTAAATTATATTTTCAAAAACCAGAGGTAAAAAAGATTGAAAACAGGGGCTGGCCCCGTGGCTGAGTGGTTAAGTTCTCGAGCTCTGCTTCAGCGGTCCAGGGTTTTGCCAGTTCAAATCCTGGGCGTGGACATGGCACCGCTCACCAAGCCATGCTGAGGCGGCATCCCACATGCCACAACTAGAAGGACCCGCAACTAAAAATACACAACTATGTACTGAGGGGCTTTGGGAGAAAAAGGAAAAATAAAATCTTAAAAAAAAAATTGAAAACAAACAGGTCAAAATTTTAATAGTGGTCACTTGTAGATAGTGGGGTAAGGTAACCGATATTATTTTCTTATCTCTAACTATGATTTTTTCCAAATAATCTTTAATAATCACCTAGTATTCTTATAACCAGAGAAAAGGATTAATTTAACAAAATAAAGAAAAGAAAAATACTAGCATTCTATTAAAGCAATAAGTGATTAGGTTCTTAGTGCTAGTTACTTTTCAGGCCTTCCTCAAAACTGTAAGTTGGTCAATAGCAAAACACTAAAATGGTCAAAACAAACAAAAATATCAACCCAAAAAAGCCACACCCGGGGCCAGCCCGGTGGTGCAGCGGTTAAGTTTGCACGTTCCACTTCTTGGCGGCCCAGGGTTCTCCAGTTTGGATCCCGGGTGTGGACATGGCACCGCTTGGCAAAAGCCATGCTGTGGTAGGCGTCCCATATACAAAGTAGAGGAAGATGGGGATGGATGTTAGCTCAGGGCCAGTCTTCCTCAGCAAAAAGAGGAGGATTGGCAGCAGTTAGCTCAGGGCTAATCTTCCTCAAAACAAACAAACAAACAAACAAAAAGCCACACCCTAAGTCATGAAAAAGCCACAAAAAAGCTTTGCTGTATTTTAATAACTTTCATTGTATTTTATTAGAGGAAGACTGTCTACATAAAAGTTTTTAAAATATAGGTCTCTGATTTAAAGACAAGAAAGTTTTCCAACTTTTAAAGTGAAGCAACTAACGAAATGCTGATTTAAAAATGAAAATCACAAACAAGCAAAAAGTAAACACTTGAAAAGCAAAAATTGAAATTTCAAGTTACATAATAACAAATTAAACTCAATTATTATGTAATATTACTTTATTCCTTCAGTTCACTATCCATCTTTTTATTCTATCATTTTTACATTAAAATAAAGATGACAAGTATTAAAATAAGGTAGACAAGGAGGGTGGTAGTAATTGAAGGTTTTCAATTAAAACACTTTAGATGTAAATCACATTGTTAAAACAGACTACTAATTCTGCAAAATACAGCAACCAAGTAGACCACACAGTTTTACTAAGTAAAATATTCTATCTTAATATGAAAGTCAAGAGAAATAAAATATTTCACATATAGAATGTAAATAAACTAAATAGGTATCAAAAATAACAGCCAAAAACTTATTTGGGGTAGAAGGAAAATATTTAATATTACTTACTGCTTACCAGGACTATGATGAGTTGCAAATTCTCCACTCTGAAATTCATCTCCTGCCACATTCACTCTACCAGGATTAAAAGGTCCTACTGCAGTCTTGGTCTGTGAAGTTAAAGATGGGGTGTATGTTTGTATATTAACACCAAAACTACTTGACTGCAGTCCTTTAGCGACATCTCCCAAGTTGGTATTCTACAGTGATGTTATATGTGTAATCATTAAGTTCATATCTCGCCCAGCATACAGAGCTTATACCTGTTGCTAAGGTTGTAGCATTAGAAATATGGATGTCAGAGTCTGGTTCTGTAGTGATAACACTATTACCCATTCCTGCATTTACCTTACTTCTTGAAAGACTGGAAGTGGAGAAATCCAAATCTTTGGCTCTGTTTTTAGTTCCAGGAAGTCCCCATTCAATAAAACTGGAAGAATTTGTCTTTTTCCCTCCATTTGTTTCTATGTCCTCTTCATCATCAATAACAATTGTCTCACTTATATTTCCCTTCTGAGAAGCCAGATCTCTTGAGGAAGGAAGAATTACGGAAAAATTTCCTTGCAGCTTTTCATTTCTTGACGAAGCAAATTTAAAGTTTCTTTGATCAGCTATTGCTGGAGCAGAATTTGAAAGAGGTTGTATAGATTCAATAAATACAACATCATCATCATCATCATCATCTTCCATTGATGAGTTTCTAGATCTATTAATTAAAGGACTAGTTGAGTCACCAAATGAATTTCCTACATCCGTGAGACTAGCTGCCATGGCTTTACTCCCTAATAAAAGAGGAGTCTGTTCAGTCAAGTCTAATCTTCCCACTGAATGTTTATCCATGCCAAAGAACCTGTAAGAGAGAGAGAAACAAACAAAAAAACAGTTCGAGATTATGGCATTTCACTGCAGTGAAATAACACAAATGAAATTTTAAATTCTTTATGTGATTTTTTCTCTAAGTTTTAGAGAAAAACATGCCACGCATTCTGTTTTTCCTCTCCCATTAACAATTTAATGCTTACTTCTTTGGAGTTTGATGAAAGTGAATTATCCAAATTTTGGTAGCCCTTAAAAAAAAATTTACTCAATTTAACCTATTCACCCTTTACACTGAAAAAATACCTAAGTCTTCCTTTGATATAGAAAATAGTAACAAAATAATTGGTTTTTTAAAAATTTTATTTCTATATTTTGTTTTGTTAATTTTTTTTTTTGAGAAAGATTAGCCCTGAGCTAACATCCGTGCCCCTCTTCCTCTACTTTACATGTGGGATGCCTGCCACAGCATGGTTTGATAAGTGGTACATAGGTCCACACCTGGGATCTGAACCAGTGAACCCTGGGCTGCCAAAGTGGAGTGCGCGAACTTAACCTCTATGCCACTGGGCTGGCCCTAGTAACAAAATAATTTTATCAAGTACCAATAACCCAAAGTCCAAATATAATCACTATACTACTTATACTTTTATCTACTGAACTGGCTATAATACTGTCCAATCCCTATTTCTCCAGTATCTTGGTCATTGTTTTTTTAAATTCTCTGCTTTCAACACAACTAGGTGATTAAATCTTTCTTTTCCTTGTCTAGGAATTGCCAGACATAATGCTAGGGGTTTTTTACATAAAATTCTGAAAAGGGGCCAGCCCCGTGGCCAAGTGGTTAAGTTCGTGTGCTCCACTTCTGCAGCCCAGGGTTCTAATCCTGGGCGTGGGTATGGTGCTGCTCATCACGCCACGCTGAGGTGGCATGCCCCATACCACAACTAGAAGGACCCACAACTAAAAATACACAACTATGTGCCGGGAGGCTTTGGGAGAAAAAGGAAAAATAAAGTTTAAAAAAAAAAATTCTGAAAGGAACCCCATGATACAGGTAGAATTTAATCCATTTTACACATCAGTAAAGAGAAGCTAAGTAACTAAATTGTTCTGGGTAAGCCCAAATAGGACTTAAACTCAGGGCCTTAACTCTAGGCCCCAAATTCTTAACCACTCTGTTATATTCAACAAAGACTTCTGTGTAGCTAGTCTGCACTAGGGTATGACAAAGGAAAGGATCTAGCAGAGAGACACAGTTGAAGAATATGGAGACGTGAATGATCAGTGCAGCAAAGCATTTAAACAGATGAGAGAAAATAAAGATATGTGCACAGGTAGTAGTGGAAGTGATCAGGAATAAGAAATCACCTGTATCTCAAAGGCAAGAGGAGAAAGGGTAAGTCTAGCTGGAATGTATGTAAGAACGTAGAAACGAGAGATGCACAGCTGAGGCAGTTTTCTTAGTTAGAAACTCAAGAGAATGAAGAAGTAGAATGATTAAGAAAACTCACTTTATATGGCAGACATCATTCCATTTTAAACATCTTATATTGAAATATGCTAAATAATAACATTTCTAATCAAAAATTTTCCCAACTAATTTTAATTGATAATAGTTACAGTCATGTAATAGATAACATTTATTCTTAACAGAATAATGCCATTAAATATATTAATTCAATTAATGCTTATGTAAGTGAAGTAGGAACTATTTTTCCCACTTCACCCATTAGGAAACTAAGACTCAGAAGATAAAGTAATCTGCTTAACCTGCCCAAGTCCCCCCCATTGCTGGGAAGGGTAGTCAGGATTCAAATCCAAGAAATCTTGACTCTAGAATTTATTTCATAGCCGTTACATTATATGCAATTAATGTATAAAACAATTTTTAAAAACTAGTTATCTTTTATTAAGATGAGTGAACTCACTAAACAAAATCAACATTCAAATAAGTCTATTTCAAAGATAAATTACAAATCTAATGGATCAGTTTAAAAGGGTTATAAAAGAAACACAAAAATTGAGATCATCGTTAACATTCATCCAGTAAGCTTATTATGTGGTTGATTTTCAAAGGAAATCAGCAATAATTTAGTGTAAATTGAGCTACGAAATACAAGAACTCATTATACACAAATTCTTAGTCCTTTCTGTATTCAAATAAACCTAAAACAGAAAAGAACAGTTTCTGGAAAAGAACTATAGTTGACTCCATAGCATCCTCTGGTGGGTGCTGGGTCCTTATCTTAGTATCCTCAAAGAAAACAACTGAAAGGGCATTCTTTATGCTAAGCTCATTGCAGTCACCTATCTTCGAAAAAAAAGACTAAATATTTACCTATTTTCAAATTCGAGATTATAAAAAAGTTAAACCACTCCTAAAAGTATATAATTTAATTATCAAACACTTTCTTAACTCCATAAACAGAAGACTACAGAAAAGTTTTGACTATTTCTACAATATTATTCAAAAACAGAAAAAGTTATGGTTTAGCTAATTAGCTGCATGGCACTGAGCTAATTATAATTACTTCACCTCACTGAGTTTAGTTTTCTAAGGTATAAACTGTAAATGGGGATAGTATATGACTCCAAGGTTTTCACTGAGACAATTGGACATGCAAGTCCCTACCCTCTGCCCAGACCATATTAAAGAGTGCAAAAAATGTTAAATCTCTCTCCCTTGAGAAGGGATTCAGGCAAATACTTTGCCTACATCCTAGGATTTCAACAAGTGTCTAATTAATCTTAAATATTTACCTATATTGTTATATTCGTTTCAATCTTCATAGCAATCTTTGGAAGACAGACATAATTTACTCATTTATACAACGTGCGCAATAAAAGTGCATTTAATTAAACAAGATGCTCATTTGTAAATGGGCATAATAAAGGTTCATTTATTGACCTCTATTTAGTTTGCACTTGCCAAAGTAATTAAGAGAACACAGATATGACCCTCATTCTGAGCTTCCTGAAACCTAGCCCTTTGTACTATATTATGCTGCAAACATCCTAGGAACACTCTGCTGAGGAATGCTTTTTTTTTTCAGGAAGATTAGCCCTGAGCTAACTACTACCAATCTTCCTCTTTTTGCTGAGGAAGACTGGCCCTGAGCTAACATCCACGCCCATCTTCCTGTATTTTATGTGGGATGCCTACCACAGCATGGCTTTTGCCAAGCGGTGCCATGTCGACACCTGGGCATTTTATTGTTCCAAAATGAACCACAAAGATTACTTTCTGTTAACAAGGAAAGGACACATTAACTTCATAATGGAGGGATCAGGCTGTCACTACCAATTCAGTGGTCTTCCATAGAATCACGAATAGTGTGACAACTAGATTATGTATGTCCTGCTGTGATGTCAGCTGGATGACAGTCAGGGTGCATAAATATAAAATTTCCTCAAATATAAGACCAAAACATACTCTCTTCGTCAACCTTAAAACAACAGAAGATTCAGTATATTTATATGTATTATAAATGTATTTTATAAATATTTATATAAAATAAAGTTATTTCTGTCCACTGGAGAACAAGAAAAAAACTTAAATGCAAAGCATTTAAAATAAAACTAAGTCCTATCACGGAATTCTACAGACGCCCCCGTGGGGTAAATGACAGCGCCCACTCCCAGCGCGTTCTCAGGGGTTACTCGGGCTTGGCTCCCGGGACACGGTGCACCCAGGCCATCAGCTCTCTGCCTTCAACATAACAGCACGGTAAACGCCACCAGACGCCCTACTACTGCACTAAAGCTTATTAAACACCAAAGCAGGGTAGAATTAGAATGACTCACAAAAGAAATGTTTTCCTCCTTAATTTCTGCCAAAGCCTCACCAGACTGGCCTGAAGGTGATTCTCGGTCCTAGAATGAGAGTAGAGACGGGAATGATTTCGCACGGCCAGCACACGGAGGGCCCGGGTCCGGTGGTCGCAGGGTCCCCGCTCCGCCGCCCGCCTCGGGGCAGGGGCGCCAGCAGCGGGCCCAGCGAGCGCGGCGGCTGGTCGCAGGGCACCCGCTCCTCCACGCCGCGGACGGGGGCGAGGGAGGCCAGCCTGCCGCCGGGAGGGGAGCCGGGGAAGGCAAACGCTGCCTCGACGCCAGCGAGGACGGTCTTCCCTCCTAAATTGGCCCACCCAGCGTCAGCCCCGACACTCCGGGCGCCAAACTGGAGGTAAGGGGCGGCTCCCGTCCCCGCTGCGCTGAAACCACCCCCGTTTGCCCCAAGCAGTTGCCCCGAGCCCGAGACTTGCCCCCCCCGCGGTCGGCGACCGGCAGCGCTGCCTCCCCGTCCGCCATTAGAGACCCAGCCAAACAATACGTGAGGAGGAGAGCCGCGCAGCGCAGCGCCGGGCAGGGGAGCAGCGACGGGGGCCCCGCGGGCGCCAGGCAGCACCCTCGCCCCGAAAAACTTGGGGCCCTCGGGCCGCGGCGGACGGGCGGGAGCGCAGCCCGGCAGCGGGAGGGCGAACTGAGGCACCCCTCCCCCACCCTGCCCCCGCCGCGAAGAAAGGAAAAATGCCCCGCGACCTCCCGCCGCCCCGGCCCCGCGGCCCCCGCCCCGGCGACCCCCGCCCCCGGCGCCGCCTCACCCAGCCCGCCCGGCCTCGCCCTCGCTCCCGCAGCCCTTCGGGCCGCACGCGAAGGCGCCTCTGACATGAGCGGAGCCCGGCGCAGCCCCCGAGGCCCCGACGCGGCAGCGGCGACGGCAGCGCGCCGCGGGGGATTAATCCCGGGTCGGTGGGAGGCTCCGGAGGCTGCCCTCACCCATCTCCGCCTCCCCAGTCGCCCCCGCCTCCGCCTCCTCCTCCGGAGGCTGCGCTGCGCCCAGCCACCCCCACTATCGGCGGACCCGGACTGGAAAGACAGCGGGGCTAAGCCTCACCCGGTTCTGGCTGCGGCTCCGCGGAACGAACCTCCCCTCCCCCGGCCCACCCCCCTTCGGCAACACGCACAACTCCGCTCGGTCCAGTCCCGGGTTTAGCGCTGGTGAGGAGGAGGAGGCGGAGGCGGCGGCGGCGCGGCCGAGCCCGGCGAGGCCCCGCCCTCCGCGCCCCCATTGGCTGGAGGGGAGGGCGGGCCGGGGCGCCTCGGGCGCGTCCATTGGCTATCTCTGCCCTCCTTCAGGACCCCCCTGGAGGGGGTGGTCCGAGAGGCTGTCCGTCAGGCGCAGGCCACGCCCCCGGCGTTTCCATTCCACTCCCCCCGCCGCCCGCCCTCCGCTCTCAGCCGCGTCCGCTCCCTCCTTACCCCCGCCTCCTACCCCGCCCCCACCCCGGGTCCGTCAGGGTCAGGCAGCCCGAGCTGCGCTGCCCGTTGCACCGGCCGCGGGCTCGGCCCCTGGGGGACCGGGGGCCCTCCGGGGCCCGGAACAGCCCGAGAGGCTGAGGCCGGGGCCGCCTGCCCTCGCTCGGGCCTGGGCGCCCGGGCCGCTGCGGCGGCTCCCAACGACCCTGCCCGAGGAGAGACGCGGCCTCGATGTCCCCAACGCCCTCCCTGGCCAGTTCCTTGAAGCCCCCCGTGAGGGCCGAGCCCGGGAAGGGGCTGGAGCCAGGCAAAGTGGGAGGTTGGGTCAGCAGGTGAAGTGGATTCCCGAACGCCCGGAGGAGAGTGGAAGCGCTTCCACCCTCGCGTCACCCCCGTGGGGAATTGTCCCCCCACCTCCCGTCATGGCTGCTGGAGGAGACGACGTCCTCCATTTTGTCGGGACTGCTGTGGGAACTTGGGACCAGTTCAAACGCAAACCCCGTGGGGCTGGGAAACTTGTCCCCGGGAAGCCCCAACTGGACTCCGCCATTCGGCCCAAGGGGACAGCCCCTGCCTCCAGCGTCTGCATCCGAGGGGCCCTGGGGCACGGCACAGGCGCGACGGCGGGGAGACCCGGACGCCGCTGCCCGCCTCCATCAACCAAGATGGAGGAAGCTGCGGGCGCCCCTGGAGCTGGGCTCCCGCCTGTTGGAAGGCCGGAGCCTCCCCTCGGTGTGTCCCTCGGCGCTGCCGTCCTCCTGCTCCGCAGCCTCTCTCGCTCGCCCTCCCTCAGCCTCCACCCAGCCTCTCCACCGCCTTCCACCCTCTGCTGGTCCTCAACGATTGATGGAGGCTCCACTGCACGGCGCGCCCAGTCGCTTCGCCCGCCCGGGGCCGGCCCCGCCGGGGGAGCGGGGCGGAGAGGCTGCCAGCTGCCGCGCACCCCGGGGCGGCCGTGCGCGGAGAGGCCACAGCCACCGCGGGGCTTCTCTTTTGTTCCTCGTCTACACCTGCGTCTTGGGCGCACGTCATGGTGCTGTGCAATTTCCAAGATTCCACGTAAAGATGAAAGGGAGGCCTCTTCCGTCTTACCCTAGCGGTTGTTAGTGGGATTACAACGAATGGTGGGGGGTTTAATAAAAGTTGGTGAAACACCCTATGGCCGAAATGTCTGGGAATACAGGTAACAAGGTGTTTTTTTTTCTTTTCTTTTAACCGATTGAGACCCCTTTGATTACTTCTTCTGGAGTATGGTAAAGACACAAGTTTACTTAGTGACAGACACAAATCATCTAAGACAAAAGCATGTTCTTAGATTTATGAGAGTGCTGTGTAATTTTTTATATTTAATGCTTTATTTCTTGGACATTCCTAATGTCACCAAGATTATTCAAGTCCTCAATCATTGGTTGGAAATACTTCAAGTGGCAAAACGTAATGCTAAGATTTTAATCCCTGTTGTAAATTGTAACCATCCCTTTTCTGTTAAGCACGTGTAAATGCAAAGGTATGTTGAGTTAATAGAGAAAATTTAAGGTAAGGTCCGTCAGGGACTTTAAATGTTAGGTTCAATACACATTTCATGTATTTTTCGGAGCACTAACTTGCTCACAATTCTGTGGCATTGATACTGTTCAAAATGAGAATTTGATAACATTTGTTTTCCCTGATAATGGCAAGAGTACCATGTCCATTTACCAATGAAAACTCTTACTTTGGTATGCTGCTATGATTTCAGGGAAAGTTGAACATTTAGAACATAGAAAGTCTTCAGTCGTGATAATATTTAATAAATATGTCATAGAAAATTCATTTTCTAAATAAAATTTCTTTATTAAATGTAGCCCAGTGGTTCCTATGCGGCTCACAAGAGCAAACTAAAGAAGCCGTATGATATAGCTGAATTACATTGAGCTTCCCGGGGCAGAAGACTTGAGATCAAATTCTTGTTTGTTTTGCTGCTAATTACAAATGCTTGACCATCTCATACTCTCCTCAGCGTCACTTGCTGTTTTGCAATACAATGATACAGGATGTTGTAAGGTCCTAATAAAAAAAAATTGTAAAACTGATAAATATGGGGCCGGCCCTGTGGCGGAGTGGTTAAGTGCTGCGCTCTTCTTCATTGGCCCAGGGGTTCGCTGGTTCCGAGCCGGGTGCGGACACGGCACAGCTCATCAGGCCGCCCTAAGGCCGCATCCCACATGCCACAACTAGAAGGCCTCACAACTGAAAATACACAACTATATGTGGGCGGGGAGCACGCTTTGGGGAGAAAAAGGAAAAATAAAATCTTTAAAACTGATAAATAGCAACAACAAGACAATGTTATTTATTATGGATCTTTTGATAGAGTTACCACTCATGGAAAGGCAGAGAAGCATTGTGACTGAGTACACTTTCTGGAGCCAGATTACCTGCTTTTGGATCTTAACTTTATCACCAGCTAGCAAGTTGCTTAAACACTCTCCCTCTTACTAGCTACCACATTGAACAGCACAGATGCAGAATATTTCCATCATCACAGAAAATTCTATAGGAAATCACTGCATTCATCTTAAGCATTATTAGGAGAGAGGGAAGAAAGATTGAAAAGCCAATCAGCCATCTTAAGCTTTTCAATCTTTGTTCCTTCTCTCCTAATAAATTTTCCTGATTATTTTATTGAGTAAAATACTTTTTTGTTTTCTTCTTGTTGTTGATTAATCCAAGATAAGCACTAATTCCTTCAGTCTCTTTTCTTCTAACCTTGCATCCCCAAAAATGTTTTGATCTATGCTTGTGATACTTTGTGTAATACTTGGATCATGATTTCAGAATTTTATACTAAGACACTTTCTGAGAATAAATTTTGGTTCCAAGTATATTTTCTCCAAGGCTTCTTCATTTTATGTATTGATTCCCAGCATTAAACCTTTCTTTTTGTATTACAAAATAATGTGCTAATTTTACGTTAAAGATATTTTTCTTTCATCAAAATATTATTGAAAAGAATTTTTTTCTTAATGTACTACTGAACCAGTTGAAAATTAATAATAATAAAAAATTTATCAACCTCTTAGTATGTGGCAGGTGCAATTCTAAGAGTCATATGTGTGATAATTCATTAAATCCTAAAAAAATCTTCTCAAGTATTTTTGTTATCCACATTTTATTATTATCCACATTTTAAAGATGAGGGAACTGAGACTGAGAGGGTATAAGTAACTTGCCTGTGATCACACAAGTAGCTGGTGATAAAGTGAAGATCAAACCCAGGCAATCTGGCTCCAGAGAGTGTACCTTTAGTTACAGTGTTTCTCTGCCTTTCCACGAGCAGTAACTCTTTAATTATCAGAAGATCAATAGTAAATAACATTGCCTTATTGTTGTTGTTAAGCACTTATTAAACATAGACAAAAGCCCTAAGTGGTTACATAAAATAACAGAACTAAGATTACTCAAATTGTTTTTTCATCTTTACAATGGCTTCTGCTGTCATCATTGACTTATTTATTTATTTATTTCGAGGAAGATTAGCCCTGAGCCAACATCCGAGCCCATGTCCCTCTACTTTATATGTGGGACGCCTGCCACAGCATGGCTTGGCAAGTGCTGGGTAGGTCTGCACCCAGGATCCAAACCAGGGAACCCTGGGCCACCAAAGCAGAACATGCGAATTTAACCACTGCACCACTAGGCGGGCCCCTTATCATTTAATTCTAATCTATTTAAATAAACCAATATGTAGTACCACAAGGGTTGGAGACCTGAACTACGCATGAAGAAAGCTCTAATGATGTAGAATTGTGATAAATTTACTCTCAAAATAAAGATGTTTAACTGAGTTTGTGTATATTGAGGTGTGATAGTAGTATTGGGACTTTTCCACATTAACTTTGATGGAAAATGCAATGTTTATTAAATAATAAGCAATAAACATATTAATTTGGAGTTTATAGGATTATTATTAATACTCAACAGTACCTGAAGTAATTGTTTAGTACCTAGACCAACAAAAGATAATTTTGAGACATATTTTACCAATGACATTATTTAAAATTGCCTGCACATAGTAATAATAAAAAGCAGGTTAATTTTTAGTAGATTTTATCAATGTCTCTAAATTCTCTACAGACAATGCAACTCTTAATTACAACTTCCACTGCTGCCTACCACACCCATGGCATGCTACCACATGCCAAAGTCATGCTACCACAAGCCAAAGAATGCCTGAAGAAACCAGTAACTGGAAGAGACAAGAAACAATTCTCCTTGCGAGTTTAGGAGGGAGTGTGGACCTGATGACACTTTCATTTCAGAATTTTGGCTTCCAAGGAGCCGGCCCCGTGGCCAAGTGGTTAAGTTCGCACGCTCTGCTTCGGCGGCCCGGGGTTCGGATCCTGGGCGCGGACGTGGCACCACTCATTAGGCCATGTTGAGGCGGTGCCCCACATGCCACAACTAGAAGTACCCACAACTAAAATATACAACTGTGTACTGGGGGGATTTGGGGATAAAAAAGCCGGGGGCGGCGGGGGGGGGGGGGGAATTTTGGCTTCCAGAACTATGAGAGAATGAAACTTTGTTGTAAGCCACAGAGATTGTTATGGTAATTTCTTATGGCAGCCCTGAGAAGCCAATATACCACTACAGTGTAGCTATAAAGCAAAACAAAGAAATGAAGTAAGAATTAGATAAACCAATGAACAGTTTTGTTTGAAGATTTTAACACAGCTGCTCTCAGAAATTGGTAGATCAAGGAGATTAAAAAATAAGATGAAATACAAAAGATCTGAACAAACAGTTGAATTACTAGATATATATAGAGAGAATTACACAGTTAGCAAACAAAATAGACAGCCTTTTCACATTAAAAATATTTACAACAATAGATCAGATTTGGCCATAAAGTAATACTTAATGAATTCTAAAAATCAGTATTATACAGACCATGTTCTCCAACCATGATCCGATAAAATTTAGGATTAATAACAAAGTTTCTAAATACTAGGGGTCTGAAAAACTACAGAAATTACTAAATAACTCTTGGGGTAAAAGGAAATTATCAAGGAAAGGAAGAAATAGCTAAGAATAAAATGGTAATAAGAACACAAAATGTCAAAAAATGTGGGGAAGACACAAAGAAGAACTTAGAGGGAAGAGGTACTTAAAATACAGGCACACCTCATTTTACTGTGCCTCACTTTATTGTGCCTCATTATTTTATTGCACTTCACAGATATTGTGATTTTTACAAATTGAGGTTTGTGGAAACCCTATGTTGAGAAAGTCCATTGGTGCCATTTTCCCAACAGCATTTGCTCACTTTGTGTCTCTGTGTCACATTTTGCTAATTCTTGCAACATTTCAAACTTTTTCATTATTATTATTTTTTTTGAGAAAGATCAGCCCTGAGCTAATATCTGCTGCCAATCCTCTTTTTGCTGAGCAAGACTGACCCTGAGCTAACATCTGTGCCCATCTTCCTCTACTTTACATGTGGGATGCTTACCACAGCATGGCCTGCCAAGCAGTGCCATGTCTGTACCTGGGATCCAAACCGACGAACCCTGGGCCACCAAAGTGGAACGTGTACACTTAACCGCTGTGCCACCGGGCCAGCCCCATTTTCATTATTAAATTTGTTATGGTCATCTTTGATCAGTGATCTTCAATATTAGTATTGTAATTGTTTTGGGGCACCACGAACCATGCCCATATAAGACGACGAACTTAATCAATAAATGTTGTGTGTGTTCTGACTGTTCCCCCATCTCTCTAGCTCTCCTTAGGCCTCCCTATTCCCTGAGACAAAACAAATTGAAATTGAGTCAGTTAATAACCCTACAATGGCCTCCAAGTGTTCAAGTGAAGGGAAGATTTGTATGTCTCTCCCTTTACATCAAAAACCAGAAATGATTGAGGTTAATGAGGAAGGCAAATTGAAAGCTGACATAGGCCAAAAGCTAGCCCTCTTGCAGCAAGCAGTTAACCAAGTTGTGAACGCAAAGGAAAAGTTCTTGAAGGAAATTAAAAGTGCTACTCCAGTGAACATACAAAGGATAAGAAAATGAAGTAGACTTTTGCCGATATGGACATCGTTTTCGTGGTCTAGATAGAACATCAAACCAGTCACAACATTTTCTTAGGCCAAAGCCTAATCCAGAGCAAGGCCCTAACTCTGTTCTATTCTATGAAGGCTGAGAGAAGTGAGGAAGCTGCAGAAGAAAAGTTTGAAGCCAGCAGAGGTTGGTTCATGAGGTTTAAGGAAAGAAGCGTCTCCATAACATAGCAGTGCAAGGTGAAGCAGCAGGTGCTGATGTAGACGCTGCAGCAAGTTCTCCAGAAGATCTAGCTAAGATCATTCATGAAGGCGGCTACACTAAACAGCAGAGTTTCAGCGTAGATGAAACATCCGTATATCGGAAGAAGATGCCATGTAAGGCTTTCATAGCTAGAGAGGAGAAGTCAGTGCCTGGCTTCAAAGGACAGGCTGACTCTCTTGTTAGGGGCTAATGCAGCTGGTGACTTTAAGTTGAAGGCAGTGCTCATTTACCATTCTCCAAATCTCAGAGCCCTTAAGAATTGTGCTAAGTCTACTCTGCCTGTGCTCTGAAAATGGAATAGCAAAGCCGGGGTGATAACACATCTATTTCCAACATGGTTTACTGAATATTTTAAGCCCATTGTTGAGACCTGCTGCTCAGGAAAAATGATTTCTTTCAAAATATTACTGCTCATTGACAATGCACCTGGTCACCCAAGGGCTCTGATGGAGATGTACAAGAGATTAATGTTGTTTTCATGCCTGTTAACACAACGTCCATTCTTCAGCCCATGGATCAAGGAGTAATTTCAACTACAAAAAACAGTAACAAAAGACAATAAACCCTGAGAAAGGGGGAGAATCTGATTTCCATAGTTACCACATATTTAGATTCAAATGTCCAGTGTACAACAAAAAATCACAAAGCATACAGAGAAACAGGAAGGTATAGCCCATTTAAAGGAAAAAAATAAATCAACAGTAACTCTCCCTTAAAGAGACATAATGGCATATGTGCCAGACAAAAATTTAAAACAGTCATCTTAAAGATGCTCTAAGAACTAAAGAAAGATGTGGAGAAACTCAACAAAATGATGTGTGAACAATAATGGCAATACCAGTAAAGAGAGAAAAACCTAAAAAATTCTAGAACTGAAAATTACAACAACTGAAATGAAAAATTGACTAGGGAGATTCAAAATCAGATTTGAGCAGGCAGAAGAAAGAATCAGTGAAGTTGAAGACAGAGCAATGGAAATGATTGAATCTGAGAAACAGAAAAAAAAAGATTGGAGAAAAGCAAACATAGCCTCAGGGACCTTTTGGACACCACCAAATGGACTGACGTATGTCTCATAGGAGTCCCAGTGGGAGAAGAGAGAGGCGGGTGTGGTGCCGGGGTCCAGCCTCGGCAGAGTCCAGGTTCCCACGGGAGAGACGGCATTGGCGAAAAATGAGGGAGGGGGAAATAAAGAGGACATGAGACTTGGGTTGGTATTAGCAAGTCCAACTTTACTGTGCACAAGTGTCGTTTATATATTTTTTAGGATTAGTACAGAAATGATTCTACAAATATTCTCAGAGAGATAAGGAAGTAAAAAAACGAGCACAAGAATATTTATTAGCATTCTATTCTATAGAGCATAAGGTTAATGGTAGTCTTCTCCGCAATTAACTAGTGTTTGTTGTCTCTAAGCAAAAAGAGATAGGTACCTAGGCATCTGTTGTAATTCATGGTAAAGTTAAATCAAAGAGAGAAGGTCCAGGCCTCCGGACAGGACAGCAGTCTGTCTGGTTACATCCTGGTGGAGCCATCCCTGCCTCCCTCAATCATTTACACCATTAGAGTAGATGGTTAGTGGGAACAAAAGGTGACTCCAGGGTGTCTTATCCCCAGGGCTATCTGCATTCTCAGCGGGCAATTAAACATCTTTACATTTTCGTGCCCTTTAGGGGGTGAAAGCATTCCTTTGTCTTTTAGATTGTGGAGCTAACAGTCCCTTAAGCACACTGCCAGAGAAAGTATCATTTTGTTAGTAAAGTAAAGGGCTGAAAAGCTAAGCTAAACTATATCTCTTCAAGAATGAAAAACAGAAATAAGTATAGACATAACCTTGCTAGAAAGCATGCATATAATTCAGAAAATATCAGGGGTGTCGGCCAGCCATTCTTCACCGAGGGGCATCCCTGCACCCCTCGGCCCTTCTACTCATCAATTATTTATTATTTATTGCTTTTAGGAGAAAACCTCTATAACATTTTAACAGAAAGCAGAAGGTCAAGAATAATATATAGATACTTCTTGATCATCCAATTACCCAGCAAACTTAGAAGGACGATGCATATATATTTAGACAAAGAACTGGAGGGAGAAGGAAACATTAACCAGATGGAGGCCATAAATCTAATTTGACATCTTATCTGGGCAGGATTCCTTTCTGATTGTCTCAAATAGGACTGTGTGCTCCTCCAATAATTAATTGAAAAATATCCTGAAAGTTACCTGCAGGTGGTCACATTCTCTTACTATATCTAATTTTCCCAGGAGGTAGTGCCTCCCAAGCAGCCACCCAAAGGAGTGAAAACTGGAGGTTAAGAAAGGAAAAGGAACGAAGGGCAATTAGAAGCAGCACAGGTTTCAGAACTATGTGAGGGGCTGGCCAGTTATTCTTCACCAAGGGGCGACCCTGCACCCCTAGGCGTTAATCGGCTGGACCCTGTCAAACAGCCGATCAAATGATGTAGCCACGGCTCCCGGCAGTGTGGAGAGAATATTTGAGAAGTAATGGCTGAAAACGTCCCAAATGTGATGAAAGACATGAATATAAACATCCAAGAAGCTTGACAAACTCCAAGTAAGATGAACTCAAGAGACCCACACTGAGACACCTTATACTCAAACTTTCAAAAGCCAAAGACAAAATGAGAATCTTTTCTTTTCCTTCTTCTTCTTCCTTCTAAAGAACATAGAACATAGTTGTAGGTCCTTGTAGTTATGCTATGTAGGACACCACCTCACGCTGGCCTGATGAGCAGTGCCAGGTCTGTGCCCAGGATTTGAACTGGTGAAACTCCTGGCCACTGAAGTGGAGCACCTGAACCCAACCACTGAGCCACAGGGCTGGCCTCCAAAATGAGAATCTTGACAACAGCAATAAAGGAGTCTATCATCATATACATGGGATCCTCAATAAGATGATCAGTATATTTATCATCAGAAACTTTGGAGGTCAAAAGAAAGTGGGCTGATATATTAAAAGTTCTAAAAGAGGGACTGGCCCAGTGGCATATGTTCAGCGCACTCTGCTTCAGTGGCCTGGGTTCATGGGTTCAGATCCCGGATGGAGACCTATACCACTCATCAGCTGTGCTGTGGTGGTGACAAACATACAAAGTAGAGGAAGATTGGCCACAGATCTTAGCTCAGGGCAAATCTTCATCAAGCAAAAGGAGGAAGATTGGCCATAGATGTTAGCTCAGGGCAAATCTCCCTCAGCAAAAAACAAACAAATAAACAAAAAACAGTGCTAAAAGAAAAAACTGTCAGCCATGAATCCTGTATCTGCAAAACTGTCCTTCAAAAGTAAGAAAGAAATCAAGATATTCCTAAATAAACAAAAGTTGAGAAGGATCATGACACTAGACCTGCCCTGCAAAAGATGCTCAAGGGGAGTCCTGCAGGATGAAATGAACAGTCATAGACAGTAACTCAAAACTGTATGTAGAAATAGAGATCTCAATAAAGGGAAATACATGGACATTTTAAAGCTAAGGTTGTAACAATGGCTTATAAATGTACTTTTTGTTTTTTACATGATTTAAAAGACTAATACATTTTAAGAAAAATAAGCAATTATTAATGTGAATGCTAGTATTACTGTAACTTTTGTTTGTAACTCCAAATGTTATTTTCTACATAATTTAGGAGACTAATGCATTTTAAACAATTATTAGTATTTGTTTTGGGGCACACAATGTATAAAGATGTAATTTTGTGACATCAACACCTGAGAGATGTTGGGATGGAGATGGAAAGGAGCACTTTTGGATGTTATTGAAGTTGAGCTGCACATAGTCAAATTAGAGTGTCATAACTTTAGGATGCTAATGTAATCCTCTTGGTAACTACAAAAAAATAGCTATAGAATGAGGAAATGAGAAAAGGAAATGAGAAAGGAATTTAAGCATTTCACTACATAAGTTAACTAAACACAAAGGGAGACATTAATGCAGGAAACAAGGGACAAAAAAGCTATAGGGCAAATAGAAAACAAATAGTACAATGACAGAGTAAGTCATTCCTTATCAGTATTACTTTAAATGTAAATAGATTAAACTCTCTAATCTAAAAACAGACATTGGCATAATAAATAAAAACACATGATTCAAGTCTATGCCCTCTACAGCAGACTCATTTTAGATCCAAAGGCACAAATAGGCCGAAAGTGAAAGGATAGAAAAATATTTGCCATGCAAATAGTAACAAGAGAGAACAGGAGTAGCTAAACTAATATCAGACAATATAGACTTTATTTTATTTTATTTTTTTAAAAGATTTTATTTTTCCTTTTGCTCCCCAAAGTCCCCTGGTACATAGTTGTATACATTTTTTAGAGGTGGGTCCTTCTAGTTGTGGTGTGTGGGATGCCACCTCAGCGTGGCTTGATTAGTGGTGCCATGTCCATGCCCATGTTTCCAACTGGCAAAACCCTGGGCCACCGCATCAGAGTGCACGAACTTAACCACTTGGCCACAGGGCCGGCCCCCAATATAGACTTTAAATGAAAAGTTTATGAGAGACAAAGAAGGCCATTAAATATTAATAAAACGTTGAATACAACAAGAAGATATAACAATTATCAACATTTATGTACCTAATGACAGACCCTGAAAACATGAAGCAAAAACTCACAAAATTGAAGGGAGAAAAATAGACAATTCCACAATAATAGTTGGAGATTTCAGTACCCCACTCATAATGATGGATAGAACAATCAGACTGAAGATAACTAAGGAAATGAGATCTTAACACAATAAACCAACTAAATATAACAGACATATACAGAACACTCTACCCAACAACAGCGTACACATTCTTCTCAAGTGCACGTGAAACGTTTTCCAGGGTAGACCATATGTCAGGTAAAATTAAGTCTCCATAGATTCAGAAAGATGGATGTCATAGAAAGGGTCTTCTCCGACCACAATGGGATGAAGTTTGAAATCAATAATATAAAGAGATCTGGTGTCAAGATGGTGAGATAGGCAGACTCTGAACTCACCTCCTCCATGGAAACAACAAGTTCACAACTACTCTTGGAACAAGTATGCCAGAGACAGAACTGGAAACTTGATAAAAACAACACACCCTACAAGGGACAATGCTGGCTGAGGTGAAAGAGGCAGAAATTTCAGTCTGGAGAGAAAAAAGCCACGTTCTGGCCACAGGAATTCATGGCCAACCATGAACAATCTTTTTTTTTTTCTGAGGAAGTTTGGTTCTGAGCTCACATCTGTTGCCAATCTTCCTCACTTTGCTTGAGGAAGATTGTCACTGAGGTAACATCTGTGCCAATCTTCCTCTACTTTATGTGGGATGCCACCACAGCATGGCTTGATGAGTGGTGCTAGGTCTATGCCTGGGATCTGACCCTGAGAACCTTGGGCCACCAAAGTGGAGCATGTGAACTTAACCACTATGCCACTGGGCTGGCTCCAAGAGCAATCTTTTTTTTTTTTTTTTTTTTTTGAGGAAGATTAGCCCTGAGCTAACATCTGCTGCCAATCCTCCTCTTTTTTTGCTGAGGAAGACTGGCCCTGAGCTAACATCTGTGCCCATCTTCCTCTACTTTATATGTGGGACGCCTACTACAGCATGGTTTGCCAAACGATGCCATGTCCATACCCGTGATCTGAACCAGCAAACCCCAGGCTGCCAAAGTGGAAGGTGCGCACTTAACTGCTCTGCCACCGAGCTGGCCCCTCCAAGAGCAATCTTAAGGTCTGAAACCTTTCCTGGAGGAGCAGGGAGTCTGAGCAGGGAAGCTTTACCACAATAAGCAGCTTTTGGACTCAGCACAACTGACACAAGTGTCATAATGTCTGGCTTTGCTGGCTATTAACAACAATGGAGAATAACCCCAGAAAAGCTATCAGACATAAGGGAAAGAAAAATCCTCTTCTTGAAGGGCCCACACACAAATTTACCCATTTTGGAAAGCAACCTAAAATCAACAGAAAAAAAGATACACACTCCTTTAGTGAAAACACTTGATAGTCTCTGGGTGCATGTCAGTGAGAGGTGAGACCTCCTCAGGGTGGGACCACCTCCCCAGGGACTGAGACACTGGTGGCAGCCACTACTGTGACCTTGTACAGGTGTGCTGACGTAGATGCTGGCAGAAGTCATTTGAGTTCTTCCCCTGGCCTATTAGTGCAGGGGTCTGCCCCACCCACTAGAGCCATACTTAATCCAGCTCAACCAGAGCAGGCAGCCCACCCTAGGGACTGGCCCCACCCAAGAGCAAGTCCTTGGGCAACTTGTGGGCCCACGTAGGTGGGGTGCCTGGTACCTCTGCAGCCAGGTGAGTAGGTCTGCCACTGTGGGACAGGGAGTACGCAAGGGACAGGGCATGTGCAAGGAGTGGGCCTGCATTGGTGGAGTGTGTGGGGCCCATGCAGTGGGGCAACTGGGTCTGCTTCAGTGAATCAGGGCATGCACATGTGGGAGCACTGTGTTGATGGAATGTGTGGCCCTGCAGGTGGTAGGGCTTGTCAGCTGCAGCAGACTTGTGCTTCTCAAACAGCCACATAGGGATCAGCCTCACCTTCCAAAGCCTGAAACAATTGGGTGCTTCCAGGCCTGGGGTCTGCCCCACTCAGCTGCAATCTTGAGAGAGCTGACAAGAGGCTTGCAGGCTGGAGGCCTACAGCAATTGTAAGCCCCTGAGCCTAGCAACCAGCCATGCTGGGGGCTGACTCACTTAACAAGAAAACTGCAACAGGAACAGTTGCAGCCAACTGTTTGGGGGCTCTCCACATCCAATGAGGTAACTGAAGGGACCATAGCAGCCACATGCAGCTGAGTATTACAACCAGTGAGCCAGAGGGACAGTCTAGCCTCCCCATGCACCTGCAGCAAGAACAATCCTGCCCAACAGAAGGACGCAAATAGCTCACACAAGGGACAATCCTGGAACATTTGAAACTAGTGATGAGGGGGAAGCACACTGCTGTGCCTCATAAGGCATCTCTTACATATGGCTACCTTTCCAAGATTGGGAGACGTAGCTGATCTACCTAATATAGAGATATAAACACAAAGAAAGAGGAAAATGAGGAGACAAAGGAATATGTGCCAAATAAGGGAACAGTATAAATCTTCAAAAAAGGAACTATATGAAACAGATGAACAATCTACGTGACAAAGTTACAGACTAAGAGTCATAAGGATGCTCACTGATCTTGGGAGAAGAATGGATGAACTTAGTGAGAACTTCAACAAAGAATTGGAAAACATAAAAAAGAACCAATCAGAAATGAAGAATACAATACCAGAAATAAAAAATTCACTAGAGGGACTCAATAGCAGAGTAGATGATACAGAAGAACGGATTGGGGAGCTGGATGAAAGACTAGAGGAAATCACTCAAGCTGAGCAGATAAAAGACAAAAGAATTAACAAGAATGAGGACATTCTAAGGGACGTCTGGGACAACATCAAATGCAGTAACATTCATATTATAGGTGTCCCAGAAGGAGAATAGAGAGACAAGGGGGCAGAGAATCTATTTGAAGAAATAATAGCTGAAAACCTTCCTAACCTAAGGAAGGAAACAGACATACAGGTGCAGGAAGCACAAAGAGCACCAAACAAGATAAGCCCAAAGAGGCCCACACCAGGGCACATTATAATTAAAATGTCAAGAATTAAAGATAAAGAGAGAATCATAAAAGCTGTGGGAGAAAGGCAACAAGTTACATACAAAAGAAACCCCATAAGGCTATCAGCTGACTTCTCAAATGAAACCTAACGGGCTAAAAGGGAGTGGGCCAATATGTTTAAAGTGCTGAAAGGAAAAAACCTACAGCCAAGAATACCCTACCCAGCAAGGTTATCATTCAGAATGAAAGGAGAGATAAAGAGTTTCCCAGACAAGGAAAAACAGAAAGAGTTTAGCACCAAGAAACCAGCCTTAAAAGAAATACTAAATGGACTTATTTGAGTTGGAAAGAAAAGACCATGAAAAGGAACAAGAAAGTTACCCTAAAAAACCACAAAACAATAGAATCACTAATAAAGGCAAATATACAGTAAAGGTAGCAGATCAACACCTATGAAGCTAATATGAAGGTCAAAAGACAAAAGTACTAAAATTAGCTATTTCCACGATAAGAGTGTAATGGATACACATGCACTTTTTCTGTAACCTCTTTTTTAGAGGTTAGATATGATATAAAAAACATAAAATGTGGGAGAAGGGGAGTAAAAGAGTAGAGCTTTTAGCAAGAGGTCAAACCTAACAGACCATCAACTTAATATAGATTGCTATATGTAGGTTTCTATATATTAACCTCCTGGTATTCACACACCAGAAACTTATAATAAGTATGCAAAAATTGTAGAGAAAAGGGACAGCTCAGTGGCATAGTGGTTAAGTTTGTGTGCTCTGCTTCAGCAGCCCAGGGTTTGTGGGTTCAGATCCTGGGCCCAGATGTACACACCATTCATCAAGCCATGCTATGGCAGCATCCCACATACAAAAGAGAGGAAGTTTGGCACAGATGTTAGGTCAGCGACAATCTTCCTTGAGAAAAAGATGAAGATTGACAAGAAATGTTAGATCAGGACCAATCTTCCTCACCAAAAAAAAAAAAAAAAAAAAAAAAATTAAGAGAGAGGAACCCAAACATAATACTGAAGAAAGCCATCAAACAACAAGGGAACAGACCAAGAGAAGAAGAAAGGAACAGAGAAGTACTAAAACACCCAGAAAAAAAGTAATAAAATAGCAATAAGTACATTCTTATCAATAGCGACTTTATTTTATTTTATTTTATTTTTCAAATTTTTTAATTTTTCCTTTTTTTCTCCCAAAGCCCTCCAGGTACCTAGTTGTGTATTTTTAGTTGTGGGTCCTTCTAGTTGTGGCATGTGGGATGCTGCCTCAGCATGGCCTGATGAGCAGTGCCATGTCTGCGCCCAGGATTCAAACGCGAAACCCTGAGCTGCTGAAGCAGACCACATGAACCCAACCACTTGGCCATGGGGCCGGCCCCTCAATAGCTACTTTAAATGTCAGTGGACTCAATGCTCCTATCAAAAGGCAGAGGGTGGCTGACTGGAATAAAAAAAAAACTAGAACTATATATATGCTGCATACAAGAGACTTCTTACCTAAAGACACTCACAAACTGAAAGTGAAGGGATGGAAGAAGATACTTCACACAAATGGTAATGAAAAGAATGCTTGGGTAGCAATACTTATATCAGACAAAATACACTTTAAAACAAAAATTGTAACAAGAGATAAGGGCACCACATAATGATAAAGGGAACAATCTAACAAGAGGATATAACATTTGTAAATATCTATACACCCATCATAGGAGCACCTAAATATATAAAGCAATTTTTAAGACACAAAAGGAGAAATAGAGAGCAACACAATAATAGTAGGGGACTCTAACACTCCGTTTGCACCAATGGATATATCATCCAAAGAGAAGACCAGTAAGGAAACATTGACATTAAATACACATTAGACTAGACAGACTTAGTAGATTTATACAAAACATTCCATCCAAAAACCACAGAATAAATATTTTTTTCAAATTCACATAGAACCTTCTCTGGGATGGATCACATATTAGGCCACAAAACAAGTCTCAATCAATTTAAGAAGACTGAAATAATACCCAGCATCTTTTCTGACCACACTGAGATAAAACTAGAAATCAAATACAGGAATCAAGTAGGAAAAGCCACAAATATTTGGAGATTAAACAAAATGCTACTGAACAATAATTGAGTCAATGACAAAATTAAGGAGAAATAAAAAAGTACCTGGAGACAAATGAAAATGAAAATATGACATGCCAAAATTTATGGGCTACAGCAACAGCGATTCTAAGAGGGAAGTTTATCGCAATTCAGGCCTACTTTAACAAACAAGGAAAATCTCAAATAAACAATCTAACAGTGCACCTAAAGGAACTGGAAAAAGAAGAACAAACAAAGCCCAAAATCAGTAGAAGGAAGAAAATAATAACAATCAGAGTAGGAATACATGAAATGTAGACTAAAGAAACACTAGAAAAAAATCAATGAAACTAAGAGGTGGTTCTTTGAAAAGATAAACAAATTGACAAACCTTTAGCTATAAAGGTCATCAAGAATGACTCATCAAGAAAAAACAGAAGGCTCAAATAAATAAAATCAGAAATGAAAGAGGAGAAAGTAGAACAGATACTTTGGAAATACAAAAGATTACAAGAGAATACTACGAAAAGCTTTACACCGAAAAATTGGAAAAAATAGAAGAAATAAATAAATTCTTAGAATCATACAACTTTCCAAACTGAATCAAGAAGAAATAGAGAATTTGAACAGACCAATCACCATTAAGGAGACTGAAACATTAATAAAAAACCTCCCCCCCAAAAAAAGTCCAGGACCAGATGGTTTCTCTGGAGAATTATACCAAACATTCAAAGAAGACTTAATACTTATCCTTCTCAAATTCTTCCAAAAAATTGGAGAGAGACAGCTTCCTAGCTCATTCTATGAAGCCAACATCAGGGTAATCCCTGATACCAAAACCGGACAAAGACAACACAAAAATAGAAAATTACAGACTGATATCACTGATGAACACAGATGCAAAAGTCCTCAACAAAATACTAGCAAATTGAATACAAAAATACATTAATAAGATCATACACCATGATCAAATGGGATTTATACCAGGGAGGCAGGGATGGTTCAATTTTTACAAATCCATCAATATGATCCACCACTTTAACAATTTGAAGAATAAAAATCACATGATCATCTCAATAGATGCAGAGAAAGCACTTGACAAGATACAGCATACATTTATGAAAAAAACTCTGAATAAAATGGGTATAGAAGGAAAGCACCTCAACATAATAAAGGCCCTATATGACAAACCAACAGCTAACATCATTCTCAATGGAGAAAACTGAAACTTATCCCTCTAAGAACTGGAACCAGACAAGGATGCCCACTTTTGCCACTCTTACTTAACAGTATTGGAAGTCATAGCCAGGGCAATCAGGCAAGAAAAAGAAATAAAAGGGATCCAAATTGAAAAGGAAGAAGTGAAACTGTCAGTATTTGCAGATGACATGATTTTATATATAGAAAACCCTAAAGAATCCATCAAAAAGCTTTTAGAAATAATAATTCCATACGGTAAAGTCACAGAATACAAAATCAGCATACAAAAATCAGTTGCATTTCTTTGTCTTTTCTTTCTTTCTTTTTTTTTTTTTTTTTAGGAAGATTAGCCCTGAGGTAACATCTGCTGCCAATCCTCTTCTTTTTGCTGAGGAAGACTGGCCCTGAGCTCACATCTGTGCCCAATCCCATTTACAATTGCAAGAAAAAGAATAAAATACCTAGAAATGAATTTTGCCAAAGAAGTGAAAGACCTGAACACTGAAAACTATAAAACATTGTTGAAAGAAATAGAAGACACAAAGAAATGGAAGACATTCCATCCTCCTGGGTTGGAAGAATTAACATAGTTAACATAGTTAAAATTAACTTTCTAAAGCAATCTATAGATTCAGTGCAATCCCTATCAAAGTTCTGGTGACATTTTTCACAGAAATGTAACAAAGAATCTTAAAATTTATATGGAACAAGAAAAGACCTCAAACAGCAATGGAATCCTGAGAATAAAGAACAAAGCTGGAGGTATTACACTCCCTGATTTCAAAATAAACTACAAAGCTATAGTAATCAAAAAAGCATGGTACTGGCACAAAAACAGGTACACAGATCAATGGAACAGAATCGAGAGCTCAGAAATAAACCCACACATCTAGTGACAGCTAATTTTTGACAAGGGAGACAAGAAGACACAATGGAGAAAAGACAGTCTCTTCAACAAATGGTGCTGGGAAAACGGGACAGCCACATACAAAAGATAAAAGTAGACCATTATCTTACACCATATACAAAAATTAACTCAGAATGGATTAAAGACTTGAATCTAAGACCTGAAACCATGAAACTTCTAGAAGAAAACGTAGACACTATGCTCTTTGATATCAGTCTTAGCAGAATTTTTTTTTTTTAAAGATTTTATTTTTTCCTTTTTCTCCCCAAAGCCCCCCGGTACACAGTTGTATACTCTTCGTTGTGGGTCCTTCTAGTTGTGGGACATGGGACACTGCCTCAGCGTGGTTTGATGAGCAGTGCCATGTCCGCGCCCAGGATTCAAACCAACAAAACACTGGGCTGCCTGCAGCGGAGCGCGCGAACTTAACCACTCAGCCACGGGGCCAGCCCCCTTAGCAGCATATTTTCAAGTACCAGGTCTGACTGGACAAGGGAAACAATAGAAAACATAAACAGCTAGGACTACATCAAACTAAAAAAGCATCTACACAGCAAAGGAAACCATCATCAAAAAGGAAGATAACCTAAAAATTTGGAGAAGATATTTGCAAATCATATATCTGATAAGAGGTTAATATCCAAAATATATAAAGAAGTCATACATCTCAACAACAACAAAAACTAACGACCCAATTAAAAAATGGGCAAAAGATCTGAACAGACATTCTCCAAAGAAGATATACAGATTGCTAATAGGCACAAAAAAGATTTTGAACACTAGTAATTATCAGGGAAATGCAAATCAAAACTACAATGAGATATCACCTCATGCCCCTCAGAATGGCTTTAATTAACAAGATGGGAAATAACAAGTGTTGGAGAGGATGTGGAGAAAAGGGAACTCTCATACACTGCTGGTGGGAGTGCAAACTGGTGCAGCCACCATGGAAAACAGTATGCAGATTCCTCAAAAAATTTTAAGAATAGAAATACCATACAGTCCAGCTATTCCAGTGCTGGGTATTTATCCAAAGAACATGGAAACATGAATGCATAAAGATATACGCACCCCTAGGTTCATTGCAGCATTATTCACAATAGCCAAGCTGAGAAGCAACCTAGGCGCCCATCAAGGGATGAATAGATAAAGAAGATGTGGAATATATATATATACACACATGTATACACACATAATGGAATACTACTCAGCCACAAAAAGCATGAAATCCTGTCATTTGTGGCAACATGAATGGACTTTGAGGGTATTATACTAAGCGAAATAAGTCAGAAGGAAAAAGTCAAATACTGTATGATCTCACTCATAAATAGAAAATAAAAACAACAAACAAATACACAGAGGAAGAGACTGGATTGGGGATCACCAGAGGGGAAGAGGGGAAGGAGGAGGGCCAAAGGGGTGATTAGGCACATGTGTGTGGTGATGGATGGTAATCAGTCTTTGGTTGGTGAACGTGGCATAATTACACAGAAATCGAAACATAATGATGTACACCTGAATCTTATATAATGTTATAAACCATTGTTACCATAATAAAAAAAGAAAAGAAAAACAAACCCCCAAAATAATAATATAAATAAAACAGGAAAATTCTCAAAATTGTGTAAGTCAATCAATATATTTTAATCAGCCAATGGATCAAAGAAGAAATCATAAGATAAATTAGAAAATACTTAGAGATGCATGAAAACGAAAACAAAACATACTGAACTTCTTGGAAGCTGCAAAAGTGGTGCAAAGGGGGAAATTTATAGCTATGATGTTTATATTGAAAAACAAGAAAGAACTCAAATCAACAGCCTAACTTTACAACTTAAGGAACTAGAAAAAGAAAAACTAAACTGAAACCTGCAGAAGAAAGGAACTGATAAAGATTAGACCAGAGATAAATGACGTAAAGAACAGAAAAATAGAGAAAATCAATGAAACAAAAATTTGATTCTTCAAAAAGATCAACAAAATTTGACACATCTCTAGTTACCTTGATTAAGAAGAAACAGATTCAGATTACTAAATTCAGAAATGAAAGTGTGGCATTACTTCTAATTCCACAGAAATGAAAGGGATTATAAGAGATAGCTATGTATACCTCAATAAAAAAAGAGATTATTAAAAATTGTATGCCAATAAATTGGATAATCTAGATGAAATGAACAAATTACTAGAAGCAGAAAACCTATCATGTCTAAATCATGACGAAATAGAAAATCTGAATAGACTCATAACTAGTAAAGAGATTGAATCAGTAAGCAAATATCTCCCATTGAATAAAATCCCTACGCGCAACAGCTTCACTTGTGAATTCTATCGAACATTTAAAGTAGAACTAGTACCAATCCTCCTTGAACTTTTCCAAAAACTTGAAGTGTAGGGAACACTTTCTAACCTATTCTATCAGGTGAGCATAACCCCCATGCCAAAGCCAGATAAAGACATTACAAGAAAGGAAAACTGCAGACCAATATCCCTATGAACGTTGATGCAAATCCACAACAAAATAACAGCCAACAGAATTCAACATCATATTACAAGGATTATATATCATGACCAAGTGGAATTTATTTCTGGACTGGAAGAATGTTTTAACATATGAAAATCAATCAATGTAATATACCATATCAACAGAACGAAGAGAAAAAACCACATGATCATCTCAATTGATGTAGAGAAAGCATTTGACAAAATTCAACACCCTTTCACGATAAAAGCACTTAACAAACTAGGAGTAGAAGAAAACTACCTCCACAGAACGAAAATCATATATGAAAACTTCAGATGACACGACTTTGGAAATGATTCCATGTGGCTTCCCACTTGCTGCAAATATACACTCATTTGTGTGACAACTAAAAAAAAAAGAAAGAAAGAAAGAAAGAAAAAACCCCAGCTAACATCACACTCAATGGTGAAAGACTGAAATCTTTTCCTCTAGGAACAGGAACAAGGCGAGGATGCCTACTTTCACCACTTCTATTCAACACAGTAATGGAAATTTTAGCCAGAGCAATTAGGCAAGAAAAAGATATAAAAGATATCCAAACTGGAAAGAAAGTAAAATGATCTCTGTCTGCGGATTACATGATCTTATGTGTAGAAAACTCTAAAGACTCCACAAAATAGCTGTTAGAACTAATAAATGAATTCAGCAAAGTAGGAGAATACAAAGTCACCACACAAAAATCAGTTGCAATTCTATACAGTAACAATGAACAATCTGAAAACGAAATTAAGAAAACAATTTGATTTACAATAGCATCAAAAGAATAAGATACATAAAAATTAATTGGACCAAGGAGATTAAAGACTTATACAATGAAAAAAAACAAAACATTGCTGAAATAAATTAGACATAAATAAATATGAAGACATCCCATAGTAATGGATTGCAAGACAATGTTGTTCCGATGTTAATAGTGAGCTATAGATTTAATGTAATCCTTATCAAAATCCCATTGACATTTTTTAAGAAATGAAAAATCTATCCTAAAATTCAAATGGAATCTCAAGGGACTCCAAACTGTCAAAACAATCTTGTAAAGGAAGAAGAAATCTGGAAGACTCACACTTCCCGAGTTCAAAACTTACTATAAAACTACAACTATCCAAACAATGTGACACTGGCACAAAGTAAGACATATAAAGCAATGGAACCAAAACAGAATCTAGAAGTAAACTCTGACATATATTGTCAATGGTTTTCGCCAAGGGTTCCAAGCAGTCAATGATGAGAGTCTTTACAATAAAAGGTGCTGAGAAAACTGGATATTCTCAAGCAGAAGAATGAAGATGGACCCTTACCCAACAACATATACAAAATTAACTCAAAATGGATCAAAGACCTAAATGTAAGAGGTAAAACTCTAAAATTCTTAGACGAAAACATTGGACAAACCTTCACAATATTGATTTGGTAATGATTTCTTGGATGTGAGACCAAAATCACAGGCAATAAAAGAAAAAAATAGACAAATTAGAGTTCAGGAAAATTAAAAATTTTGTGTCATAAAACATTATCAACAGAGTGAAAAGGCACCCCACAGAAAGGGAGGAAATATTTGCAAATCATATATCTATGAGGAATTAATATACAGAATATATGGACAACTCCTAAAGCTCAACAACAAAAAATAAACAACCCAGCTGAAAAATGAGCAAAGGAATTGAATAAACATTTCTCCAAAGAAGGTCTGCAAATTGCCAATAAGCACATGAAATGATGCCCAACATCACTAATAATTAGAGAAATATGAATCAAAACTGCAATGAGGGATGTTGGGCATCAATTTCTGATTCCACATCTAAGCCACTTGCAAGTTGTCACTCTGTCCTAATAACAAATGAAAAGCTAAACAGACTGAAAAATCAACAACTCTTCCAGAAACCATAAGTGAGTTGAAGACACAGGGCAAACCATTGTCCTCAAGACTGGAACGACAGCCTGTGAGACAAGGCAAGTCACGGCTTACCAGAGCAGGGATAGGAGTGGAAATGTTCATGAGAACCAGTGCTGTGGTAGGAAAACCTAAAGTTTAATTGACAGATTGCTGGAGGCTCAGTGTGGACAATTCTGAGAGTTAAAAACTCCAGGGGAACCCAATCGTGGGATGGGGGCACAATTTTGTGAATTTTACATCCAAGAACTTGACCAAGTTCTCACAGTAAATATCAAAGAAAATCTCTTCATGCTTCCTGCAGGGAGTGGGAAGAGGGAACCATTTTAAAATAGGCCAGAGCATTCTGTTCTTTTTAATGAGGCCTGCCCTCAGGAGAAATTAGTTAACCAGACCCTAAGCTGATGTGAGGGGTAAGGAAATACCCAACTCCAGCCCCCTCTAGCATTCCACATGAAAGAAAAGAAATATCCAATTCCACCCCACTCTAGCCATCCTCTCCCACCTAATGGCAGAGAAAACAACAACTGAGAAACAGTTGTGAAGTTCACAGTCTTGAGGCATAGCCTCACTAAAGCATTGAGACCAAATTATAGGACTACAGATTGCTTCCCCTTGCCCCACACCTCATGTACACATTACTAAAGGCCTATTTGTAGCAGTTACTTTTACCCAGTGCATCATGACTGGCAATAAAGAAAAAATTACATGGCATACCAAAAGGCAAAAGACACAGTTTGAAGAGACAGAATAAGCATCAGAACCAGACTCAGATATGGCAGGCATTTGCAATTATCAGACCAGGAACTTAAAACAATTATTATTATTATACTAAGAGCTCTCCACTGAATAAATAAACAGCATATAAGAACAGATGGACAATGTAAGCTGAGAGAAATTCTAAGAAAGAACAAAAAAGAAATGCTGAAGATTTGAAAACACTGAGACAGAAATGAAGAATGCCTTGTAAGAAATGTTAAAAGGACTTTGGGAAGAAGAAAAATAATATAGGTCAGAAATGCAAATCTACATAAAGAAAGGATAAACATTGAAGAAGGAATAAACAAAGGTAAAATAAAAACTTTTCTTTTTCTTGTTTTTAATTGTATAGCAGATAACACTTCGTTCAAAATAATAATAACAGCAAAAATGAACAGTTCATTCATTATGTATGCTTATGAAAATGTCTTATATATCTATGCCTGTATATAGGTATGACAGCATTGATACAGGGACAGGAAGGTGGGATTAGGAGTATTTTGTTATTATAAGATACACTACCCATGAAATGATATCATGTTGTTTAAAAGTAGACTTGGGTTAATTGAAAATGTATTACAACCTCTAGAGTAACCAATAAAAAAAGTTAAAAACCAAAAGTATAGTAACTGATTTGTTAGAGTGGGAGAGCCAGGTCTTGGTGATGTAAGCATGGGTTCTGGGGAGTTCAGAAGTGCAGCACTGTGTAGAGCAGGCCTCCACATGGAGCCTGGCACCAACCGGGGCTCCCAGGGGGAGACTGGAGGTAACAGATATCTAAGGGCGGGGCTCGGGGCGGACCTGATCGAGGCAGGACACAGAGCAGGTTGAATTCCCCACGCTTGGCAGAGGTGGGACAGTGAGGGTGAAACCACAGTATCACCCAGGACATCTGCCAAAATAAGTCCCTGAAAAGTAAAAAAGGTATTGGTGATGTCAGCACCATGGCAGAGTGAGGTCTTCCCTTAGACTCTCCCCACTAAGACACAATGGAAAGGACACTCATAAAGAAACAGAGGACACTCACACAACAGGATAGAGTCTGAGAGATCCATGCAACCATACATCTGAAGGTGGAGGTGCTGGACCCGCCAGGGAGGCAGTGGAAAGAGGTAACGGGGTCTCCTCTCCCTCCTTGAACGTCAGTGATCTAGGGTGTGTGGCATGGTTCTCAGAGGAGAGGGGGGAGGGAGCGGCCCTCCGAAGAAATGCCTTTGCTCTTGGAGCTACCTCCCAGCCCGTGGAAAACCTCCACACCAAGGAGGCTAAGCAATCGTGGGGGTGTCTTCACCAAGCTGAGCAGCCCAGGAAAGCAGACAGCAAGTGCAGAGCAGGAGTGCCCCCAGGATCGTGCACACAAAAGAAAGCATCCTACCCCCACCTGATGTACAAGTTCAATTGGTCAGGCAGAGCAAGGGACCCTGCCAGAGCACCAGTGCATACGTGTGCAAAGCACTGGTGGCCAGTGGGCAAATGCAGACAGATCTTCTCAGCACAGCTTCCAAAGGACAGGCACAGCTGCCAGGGATTGCAGCGGGCTCAGAATACACAGCTCCTGTGCCTCCCTCAGTGGCAGCAGGTGGAATTTGTGGCCAGATACCATCACTATGTGAAGACACAAATCCACCTTCTCAAATAGTCTGAAGAGGTATATTAATACTCCAGACCAGAAGGAATATGACAACCACACAGAAATCAATCCTGAAGGCACAGAAATTTACAGTCTAAATGACAGAGAATTCAAAATAGTTATCGTAAAAAACCTCAATGTGTTACAAGAAAACTCAGAAAGATAGTTCAATGAAATCTGGAATAAAATTAATGAATGGAGGGGACTCTTCACAAAAGATATTAAAACTATTAAAATAAACCAATCAGAAGTGTTGGAGATGAAAAACACAATGAATGAGATAAAGAAAAATGTAGAGTACCTAAATAACAGAGCTGAGTTTATGGAGGACAGATTTGGAATTTAGAGGAAGAAATATAGAAATGCTGCAGGTAGAGGAGGAGAGAGAACTAAGACTAAAAAGAAATGAAGAAATTCTCTGAGAAATATCCCAATCAATTAGGAAATACAACATAAAGATTATAGGTGTTTGAGGGGCCAGCCCAGTGGGGCAGCGGTTAAGTTTGGACGTTCTGCTTCAGCAGCCCAGGGTTTATTGGTTTGGATCCTGGGTGCGGGCATGGTGCCACTCAGCAGGCCATGCTGTGGCAGGTGTCCCACATATAAAGTAGAGGAAGATGGGCATGGATGTTAGCTCAGGGCCAGTCTTCCTCAGCAAAAAGAGGAGGACTGGCAGCAGATGTTAGCTCAGGGCTAATCTCCACCCCCCCCCAAAAAAAAACATTATAGGTATTCCAGAGGGAGAATGGTACAGAGAGCTTGTTCAAAGAAATAATAGCCGAGAACTTCCCAAACCTGAGGAAGAAGCAGGAAATACAAGTAAAGGAAGCTAATAGAACTCCCGACTGTATCAATGTAAGACCTTTCCCAAAGCATGTATTAGTAAAACTGGCAAAAGTCAATGACAAAGAAAAAATATTATGGGCAGCAAGGCAGAAGAAAATGACCTACAAAGGAACCCTTATCAGGCTTTCAGCAAATTTCTCAGCAGATACCTTATAGGCTAGGAGATAGTAGAATGAGTTATTTAAAATTCTGAAAGACAAAAATTTTCAGCCAAGAATACTCTATCCAGTGTAACTATGCTTCAGATATGATGGAGAAATAAAAGCTTTCCCAGATAAACAGAAGTTGAGGGAGTTCATTGCCACAAGACCCACCCGTACAAGAAATGATCAAGAAGGTCCTTGTATCTGGAAAAGAAAGGGTTCACAAGGCCTTGAGCAAGGAGATAAACAGGCAGAAAAAAATCAGAAAATTACAGCTCTCTATCAGAACAGGTTAGCAAACACTTAATTATAACATTCAAGATAAAGGGAAGGAAAACATCAAAAATAACTATAATCACTTAGTTTAACTGCAAACTCACAACACGAAAAGGAATAAGTTATGACAACAATAAATTAGACAGGGAAGAGGAAAGAGATAGAATCTGTTTAGACTAAGGAAATAAGAAGCTATGAGAAAATAGACTATATCATCTACAAGATCTTTTATACAAACTTCACGGTAACCACTAAAGAAAAAATTGGAGCAGAGACACAAAAGATAAATAAAGAAAAAAAAAAAAACAGAGAAAACCATCATGGAGAAACACCAAACTGAAATGGCAGTCGGAAATACATGAGATGAGAAACAAGGGAAATAGAGAACAACTGGAAAACAATTGATAAAATGGCTATATTGGGGCCAGCCCCATGGCTGAGTGGTTAAGTTTGTGTGCTCCGCTTCGGGGGCCCAGGTTTTTGCCAGTTTGGATCCTGGGTGCAGGCCTAGCACCACTCGTCAGGCCATGCTGAGGCAGCATCCCACATAGCACGACTAGAAGGATCTGCAACTAGAATATAAAATTATGTACTGGGTGGGTGGGGGGGGGGTGCTTTGAGAAGAAGAAGAGGAAGAAAAAAAATGGCTGTATTGTCTTCATATATCAATAATCACTCTAAATGTAAATGGATTGAATTCTCCAATCAAAACACACAGAGTGGCTGGATGGATTAAAAATTAAAACCCAACAATATGCTGCCTCCAGGAAACAGATCGCAGCTCTAAAGACAAGCACAGGCTAGAGTGAAGGGATGGAATATGATACTCCAAGCCAATGGCAAACAAAAGAAAGCAGGTTTCACATACTTATATCAGAGAAAGTAGACATCAAGATAAAAAAGGCAATGAGGGCCGGCCCAGTGGTGCAGCAGTTAAGTGCGCATGTTCTGCTTCAGCGGCCCAGGGTTTACTGGTTTAGATCCTGGGTGCGGACATGGCACCACTTGGCAAACCATGATGTGGTAGGCGTCCCACATATAAAGTAGAGGAAGATGGGCATGGATGTTAGCTCAGGGCTAGTCTTCCTCAAAAAAAAAAAAAAAAAAGGCAATGAGAAACAAAGAAGGGCAGTATACAATGCTAAAGGGACACTCCACCGGGAGGACATAATTCTTATAAATATATCTGCACCTAATGCAGGAGCACCAAAGCAGATAAAAGCAATTATTAACAGACCTAAAGGGAGAAATTAACAGCAACACAATAATAGTAGGGAACCTTATCACCCCACTTATATCAATGGATAGATCATCCAGAGAGGAAGTGGACAATGAAAGAATGGAATTAAATGAAAAACTAGACCAGATGGACTTAATAGATATGTATAGAACACTCCATCCAAAGACAGCAGAATACACATTCTTCTCAAGTGCACATGGAACATTGTCAAAGATGGATGATATGTTGGGAAACAAGGCAAGTCTGAATAAATTTAAGAAAATTGAAATCATATCAAGCATATTTTCTGACCATAATGCTATGAAACTAGAAATCAACTACAAGAAAAAAGCTGGGAAAGTGACAAATATGTGGAGACTAAACAACATACTACTGAACAACCAGTGGATCACTAAGGAAATTAAAGAAGAAATAACAAAATATCTGGAGAAAGATGAAAATAAAAATGCACCATACCAACTCATATGGGATGCATCAGCAATGGTTCTAAGTGGGAAATTCATAGCAATAAAGGCTCACCCAACAAGCAAGAAAAATCTCAAATAAGCAATCTTAAACTACACCTAACAGAACTGGAAAAAGTAGGGGCCGGCCCTGTGGCCGAGTGGTTAAGTTCACATGCTCCGCTCTGGCGGCCCAGGGTTTCACTGGTTCAGTCCTGGGTACAGACATGGCACTGCTCTCAAGGCCACACTGAGGGGGCGTCCCACATGTCACAACTAGAAGGACCCACAACTAAAAAAAAATATATATATAGCTATATACTGAGGGGACTTGGAGAGAAAAAGCAGAAAAAAAAACAACTAGAAAAAAACAGGACAAACCCCAAAGTCAGCAGAAGGAGGGAAATAATAAAAATTAGAACAGAAATAAATGAAATAGAAACACAAAAAAGATAGAAAGGATCAATGAAACTAAGAGCTGTTTCTTTGAGAAGATAAACAAAATTGACAAATGCTTAGCCAGACTCACTAAGAAAAAAAGAGAGAAGGCTCAAATAAATAAGATTAGAAACGAAATAGGAGAGGCTGGCCCCGTGGGTGTGTAGTTGGGTTCATGCATTCCACTTTGGATGCCCAGGGTTTTGCAGGTTTGGATCCTGGGATGGACATAGAACCACCCATCAAGCCATGCTGAGGTGACATCCCACAAAGCAGAGACAGAAGGACCTACAACTAGAATATACAACTATGTACTGGAGCGGGGGGTTTTGGGGAGAAGAAAAAGAATGAAGAAGACTGGCAACAGATGTTAGCTCAGGTGCCAATCTTAAAAAAAGAGAAAGAAAGAAATGAAAGAGGGGAAATTGCAACAGATACCACAGAAATACAAAAGACTATAAGAGAATACTATAAAAAACTAAATGCCAACAATTGGACAATCTAGAAGAAATTTATAAATTCTTAGACTCATACAACCTCCCAAAACTGAATCAAGAAGAAATAAAGAATCTGAATAGACCAATCACAAGTAAAGAGGTTGAAATAGTAATAAAAAACCTCCCCCTAAAACAAAATTCTAGGACCAGATGGCTTCTCTGGAGAATTCTACCAAACATTCAAAGATTTAATACCTATGTTTCTCTAACTATTCCAAATAATTGAAGAAGATGGAACACTTCCCAAAACATTCTCCAAGGTTAACATTACCTTGATCCCAAAGCCAGATAAGGACAACACAAAGAAGGAAAGTTACAGGCCGATATTGCTGATGAACACAAATGAAAAAATCTTCAACAAAATATTGGCAAACTAAATACAATACTGATTAAAAGGATCAAACACTATGATCAAATGTGATTTATACTATGTATACAGGGATGGTTCAATATCCACAAATGAACCAATGTGATACACCGCATTAACAAAATGAGGAATAAAGACCACATGATCATCTCAATAGATGCAGAGAAAGCATTTGACAAGATCCAACAGCCATCTATGGTAAAAACTCCCAATAAAATGGGTATAGAAGGAAAATACCTGAACATAATAAAGACCATATATGACAAACCCACAGCTGACATCATTCTCAACGGGGAAAAACTGAACGCCATCCCTCTGAGAACAGGAACAAGACAGGGTACCCACTCTCACCACTCTTATTCAGCATAGTACTGGAGGATTTGGCCAGAGCAATTAAGAAAGAAAAAGAAATTACAAGTATCCAAATTGGCAATGAAGAAGTGAAACTCTTGCTGTTTGCAGGCAACATGATTTTATGTGTCAAAAACCCTAAAGAATCCATTGAAAAACTAATAGAAAGAATCAACAACGATAGCAAAGTTGCAGGGTACAAAATCGACTTACAAAATCGGTTGCATTTCTGCACTCTAATAACAAATTAACAGAAAGAGAACTCAAGAATGCAATCTCATTTACAATCACAACAAAAAGAATAAAATATCTAGAAATAAATTTAACCAAGGAGGTGAAAGATCTATACAATGAAAACTATAAGACATTATTGAAAGAAATCGATGATGACATAAAGAAAAGGAAAGATATTCCACGCACATGGATGAGAAGAATAAACATTGTTAAAATGTCCATAGTACCTAAAGCAATCTACAGACTCAATGAAATCCCAATCAGAATCCCAATGACATTCTTAACAGAAATAGAACAAAGAATCCTAAAATTCACATGGAGCAACAAAAGACCCCGAATAGCTAAAGCAATCCTGAGAAAAAAGAACAAAGCTAGAGTCATCACAGTCCCTGACTAAAATATACTACAAAGCTACAGTAATCAAAAGAGCGTGGTACTGGCACAAAAACAGACACAGAGATCAATTAAACAAAATTGAAAGCCTAGAAATAAAACCACACATCTACAGACAGCTAATCCTTGACAAAGGTCTAAGAGCGTACGATGGAGAAAGGAAAGTCTCTTCAATAAATCGTGTTGGGAAATCTGGTCAGCCACGTGCAGAAGAATGAAAGTAGACCATTATCTTTCACCATACGTGAAAATTAACTCCAAATGGATTAAAGACTTGAAGGTAAGATGTGAAACCATAAAACTCCTAGAAAAAAGACAGACAGTATACTCTTTGACATTGGTCTTAGAATGATCTTTTTGAATGTCATCTGTACTCGGGCAAGGGACAAAAAGGAAAAAATAAACAAGTGAGACTTCATCAGACTTAAGAGCCTTTGCAAAACAAAGGAAACCAGGAACAAAACAAAAAGACAACCCACCAACTGGGAGAAAATACTTGCAAATTATATATCTGACAAAAGATTAATCTCCAAAATACATGAAGAACACACACAACTCAACAATAAAAAACACCAAACAACTTGGGGGCTGGCCCCATGGCCGAGTGGTTAAGTTTGCACACTCTGCTTCAGTGGCCCAAGGTTTCGCCAGTTTGAATCCTGGGCACGGACATGGCACCGCTCATCAAGCCATGATGAGGCAGCGTCCCACGTGCCACAACTAAGGGACGCACAACTAAAATATACAACTATGTACTGGGGGGATTTGGGGAGAAAAAGCAGAAAGAAAAAAAAACACTAAAAAAAAAAGAAAGGGGAGAAAATAGAATCATATAAAATGCTCAATTAAAGTCACAAAATGCAGCAGCTGGCCTGGTGGTGCAGTGGTTAAGTTCGCACATTCCACTTTGGGCCCGGGGTTTGCTGATTCAGATCCTGGGTGTGGACCCATGCACACTTGTCAGGCCATGATGTGGCAGGCGTCCCACATATAAAGAAGAGGAAGGTGGGCATGGTTGCTAGCTCAGGGCCAGTCTTCCTCAGCAAAAAGTGGGGGATTGGTGGCAGATGTTAGCTCAGGGCTAATCTTCCTCAAAAAAAGAAAAAGAAAAAGAAAAAGAAAGAACTAACCAGAAAATTCAGAAAAGGAGTTGAATATGAAAATAGGAACTTGGGGCCGGCCTGGTGGCATGGTGGTTAAGTGTGCAGGTTCGCTTCAGTGGCCCGGGATTCGCTGGTTGGATCCCAGGTGCGGACATAGCACCACTTGGCAAACCATGCTGTAGTAGGTGTCCCACATATAAGGTAGAGGAAGATGGGTATGGATGTTAGCTCAGGGCCAGTCTTCCTCAAAAAAAAAAAAAAAACAAGGAACAAAGAACAAGGTCGCTGAATAGAAAACAATAACAAATCTGGTAGATATTAACCCAAATATGTCAATAATGACTTTGAATGTCAATGGTCTAAATGCACCAATTAAAAGGGAACGATTATAATAGTAGATCAGAAAACAAGACTAAACTATATGTTGTGTATGAAAAACCCACTTTAAATATAAAAACATATAGATTAAAGGTAAATGGATGGAGCAAAATATACCATTCTAACACTAATGAAAAGAAAACAAGAGTAGCTGTACTAGTATCAGACAGAGATGAATTCAAAGCAGGAAAAATTATCCGTGGCAAAGAAGGGCATTACATGTTGATAGAGGAATCAATTGTCCAGGAAGATTTAATAATCCTTAACATGTATGATCCTAAAAGCAGAGCGTCAAACTACATGAGGCAAAAACTGATAAAACTGCAAAGAGAAATAGATTAATCCAGTATCATAGCAGGAGACTTCAACACCTCTCTAATGGCAATGGATAGATCCAGCATGCTGAAAATCACTAAGGTCATAGTTGAACTCAACACCATCCCTCAGGTGGATATAATTGACATCAATAGTCTACTTCATCCAACAACAGCAGAATACACATCCTTCTTCAACTCACAAGAATCATTCACCAGGGTAGATTGCATTCTGAGTTATACAACATATCTTAACAAATTTAAAAGAATAGGAGTTTACAATGTCTGATCTCAGACCACAATGGAATTAACCTAGAATTAGATAACAGAAAGATAGCTGGAAAATCCCAAAATACATGGAGATTAAAAAATACATTTCTAGGGTTAGCCTGATGGCATGGTGGTGAAGTTCACACATTCTGCTTCAGTGGTCCAGGGTTCACCTGTTCAGATCCCAGGTGCAGATCTATGCATTGCTTATGAAGCCATGCTGTGGCAGGTATCCTACATATAACGTAGAGGAAGATGGGCACAAATGTTAGCTCAGGGCCAATCTTCCTCAGCAAAAAGAGGATGGGTAGCAGATGGTAGCTCACGGCTAATCTTCCTAAAAAAAAGATGCACTTCTAAATAACATATGGGTCAAAGAGGAAATATCAAGAGAAATTTAACAATATTTTGAATTAAATGAAAATGAAAATTCAACTTACCAAAATTTGTGGGAAACAGTGAATGTAGCACTTAAGGGAAATTTATAGCACCAAATGCATATGTTAGAAAGGAAGAAAGATCTAAAATCAATCACCTAATTTTCCACCTTAGGAAACTAGAAAAAGAAATGCAAATTAAGTCCAAAGGACGCAGAAGAAAAGAAATAATAAGAATTAGAGAAGAAATCAATTAAGTTGAAAACAAGAAATCCATAGAGAAAATTGATGAAATTAAAAGCTTGTTCTTTGAAAATTTCAATCAAATTGATAAGCCTCTAGCCAGGCTAACTTAGGGAAAAAGAGAGAGGATGCAAACTACTAACATCAGAAATAAAAAAGGGGACATCACTACAGATCCTGTGGACATTAAAAGGGTAATGAAGGAATTCTATGAACAATATGCCTACAAATTTGATAATCTGGTTGAAATGGACCAATTCCTTGAAAGACACAATTTGCTAAAACTCACACAATAAGAAATAGACTATCTGAATACTATATAATTAAAAAAAAATTTAGGGGCTGGCCCGGTGTTGTAGTGGTTAAGTTTGCGTAAGCGGTTCACTTCGCTTTGGCAGCTTGTGGTTCGTGGGTTCAGATCCCAGGTGCGGACCTACACACTGCTCATCAAGCCACACTGTGGCAGCATCCCACATAAGAAAGAGGAAGATTGACACAGATGTTAGCTCAGGGACAATCTTCCTCAAGCAAAAAGAGGAAGATGGGCAACAGATGTTAGCTCAGGGCCAATCTTCCCCCCACACACACAAATTTTAATAAAAAGTACAAATGAGCCAAGTTCAAGTGGCTCTCACTAGCTGTAGTAGACTGAATAATGTCTCCCAAGGATATCAGTTCCTAATCCCTTAGATCTGTAAATGTTTCTTTATATGGCAAATGTTTGCAAATGTGATTAGGTTAAGGATCTTGAATTAGGGAGAGTATGGGATGATCAGTGTGGGCTCTAAATGCATTCACATGTATCCTTAAAAGAGGAATCCTTACAAGATTTGATATGCAGAAGAGAAGAAAGCAAAGTGACCATGGAGGTAAATATTGGAATGATGTGGCTACAAGTTAAGGTACTTTGTCGCCACCAGAAGTTGGAAATGGTAAGGAATTGATCTTTTGTAGAGTCTCCGGAAGGAGTGCAAGCCTGCCAACACCTAGCCTTTGGCACAGTCAAACTGATTTTGGACTTCTGTCCTCCAGATCTGTGAAAATAAATTTGTTTGCTTCTTTTTTTTTTAATGCAATTATTATCTCCCAGTTTCTGTGGGTTAGAAATCTGGGTACAGCTTAGCTGCGTCCTCCATTTCAGGGTCTCATAAGGCAGCAATTAAGGTATTAGCCAGGCTGCATTCTCACCTGTTGACTTGACCGGGGAAGAATCCACTTCCAAGGTCATTCACATGTTTAGAGAATTCATCTCCTTGAGGCTGTATGATGATAACCCCAGCTTTTTGGCTGGCTGTCAGCTGGAAGCTGTTTGAAAATCCTGGAGGTCACCCCAGTTCCTTGCTACATAGGCTTCCTCAAAATCACCACTTACTTCACTGAGCCAGCAAAGAGAATCTTGCTCCAAACTGCCAAGAGGGATCCTTGCATAATGCAACCTACTCAAGAGAGCAACACCCCATTACCTTTGCCATACGCCATTGGTAAGACTCAAGTCACAGGTTCTTCCTCATAGATAATCCATATTATATGATAAATGAGTGAGTTACTCAGAGAATAAATTTAAGAATGCATATTTTAAATTTAAAGAAATTTGGGGCCGGCTCCGTGGCCGAGTGGTTAAGTTCATGTGCTCTGCTGCGGCGGTCCAGGGTTCGGATCCTGGGCGCGGACACGGCACTGCTCGTCAGGCCACGTTGAGGCGGTGTCCCACATCCCACAACTTGAAGGACCTGCAGCTAAGATATACAACTATGTACAGCAGGGGTTTGGGGAGATAAAGCAGAAAAAAAAAAAGATTGACAACAGTTGTTAGCCCAGGTGCCAATCTTTAAAAAAAATAAATTTAAAAAATAAATTAAGAAATAAAGAAATTTGAAGTATATTTTAAAATGTATAAACATATGAGTGCGTTTATAATTTAATATTCATATGCATTCTTAAATTTCTTCAAATATTATTCTGTTTTTTATTAACTTGTCATGTTTGTGCACTGCAGTCTGTAGATCTATTCTTTCATATTTGTTGAGAAATCAATTTGACAGAGTTGGTGGTCAGTTTTTGCAAATGTTCCACCTACGATTGATAAGAATATTCATTCTCTAATTATTATTTTTTTCTTTGTCTATATCTTTTTTCTACATATATACTTCTATAATAATTCTCTAATCATTGAGTCCAGTTCAACCATTAAAATGAATTGTAAATTAAAATCATATATGAGCTAAACAAATTTTTTCTGCTTGATTTTATGAAAATGTGACATATTGTGGGTTTTTCAATTTCTCCGTATGGTTATGGTTTTGTATATAACATGCATACAATTTCAGAACTGTTAGACTTTTCTGGTTAGTTTTCCTTTTATCAATAAGTAATTCTTTGCCTACTAATGCATTTTGCAATAATTTCTATTTTGTATGATATTATTCTCGCTTCGCTAACTTTCTTTTGCTTAATATTTGTCTAGTATATATTTTTTATCTCTTTACCTTCTATGTTATTATGATTTGTAATATCTCATAAGCATCAGATTGCTGCCTTTTAAAAAAATCCAGTCTTTAGGTATTTCTCTTTTAATAGGTAAGCATAATTAATCTATTAATATTCACTGAAATTATTCATATTTTGGTATCCATTTTTTAAATTTTATTTGTGTTTTATATTTATTAAGATTTTTCTTTGCTTATGTGTTTTCCTCCTTTCTCCGTGTGACCGTTTTAACATATGTCCACAAATTCTCAATACTCTTCCATTTAATTTGTGGTGCCTAATTCACATGTCCTTGAGTGTGGACTACATTTAGCTACTTGCTTCTGATGAATCAAATAAAGTAGAAATAACACTGTGCAACTTTGAAGACAGCTAGTGAAGAACTGAGGCCTCATGCTAACGCCACATGACTGGGCCTCAAGGCAGATCCGCCAGCCCCAGTCAAGCTTTCAGATGACTACAGCACTGGCCTACATGTGGAATGTGATGTCACAAGAGACCCTGAGTTAGTTCCATCCAGCTGAGCCTCTTCTGAATTGCTGACCCACAGAAACTGTGAGATAGTAAATATTTCTTGTGTTAAGCTACCAAGTTTTGGGGCAATTCATTATGCACTAACAGCAACTAATATAACTCCTTCTATGTGATTGTTCAAGTTTTGCTTATTCTTATTACTACTATTTTTTTGTTTTGAGGAAGATTAGCCCTGAGCTAACTGCTGCCACTCCTCTTTTTGCTGAGGAAGAGTGGCCCTGAGCTAACATCCATGCCCATCTTCCTCTACTTTATGTGTGGGACACTTACCACAGCATGGCTTGCCAAGCGGTGCCATGTCCACACCCGAGATCTGAACAGGCGAACACAAGGCCACCAAATCGGAATGTGCACACTTAACTGTTGTGCCACCAGGCTGGTCCCTTATTACTACTAATTTTTATATTCTTTTAGTAGCTATTCTTATTTTTAAACACATATACCTGATTTGGAAATATCTAGTTAGGGGGCCGGCCCCATGGTCAAGTCGTTAATTTCACACACTCTGCTTTGGCTGCCTGGGTATCAGCCTATTTGGATCCTGGGCATGGCACCATGCACCACTTAACAGGCCATGCTGTGGTAGGCATCCCACATATAAAGTAGAGGAAGGTGGTCATGGATGTTAGCTCAGAGTTGATCTTCCTAAAAAATAAAATTAAAAAACAACATATAGCTTCAGAATATTTTAACTCTAATATCTTTTTCCTATGCTCAGTATTAATATTTTATGTATTACAAAACATAATTAAATTTTAAAAAGCAATCTCTAAAAATTGGAAGTAAAGTTAAACAAGTGAAATTTGTGTATTCAGTTGGCAGCATAACCATTAGGAAGAAAACACCAAGTGACGTTACACACATTAATTTATTGTGCATGCTAAGTTGAATTTTCCCTAAAGAAAAAGAAACTTTACTCTAGTTTTTAACTATTTTCATTAATTGTATTGTGGGTAGTATTGTGCGTATTGTTATTATGTGATAATTATGTCTATGAGTGGGATGAAGCAAATAAGATTATGTTTGTATCTTTGAGAACTGGGATTTTTGACATGGGACAAAGGAAATACAAATGTAAGATCAATGAGTTTAAGTAAAAACATTATAGTTCACTATGAAGTCACGGTATTTTACTAACATAACATAATACAATGTAATATATTCATTCATAGCTATATCCACTGAAAAGCATATGAACAATGACCAACTTAGTAGCAATAAACATTCCTAGTACCTGGATTGTGGTCCCTAAATATTTCTCACTAAAAAAACCCAAGGCTCCATGGAGAAATGACTGAATCAGATGTGGGGCAGGAAATGTATGAGATGATCACAGAATCTCTTGTCATAACAGAAAGCAAGGAAATATGAATGGTGGCCCAGATCATATCAAAAGGACTTAGCAGCAAAGTTGAAATAACCAGGGATGACACATTACGGCCATCAATAAATGATAACAACAGTGGATTAAACATATTATATATGTTTCAGTCTCTGAGTTAATCATTTTACTTGTCCTAATAAAATAGTCGATCCCTTTGAAGCACACTTGTGAAACAACTCATTATTTGGAAAACTAGTAAATAAATAGAAATAATGAAGGTTTATTTTGGTACAGACATGGTATCTCAGAATAAAGAAATTACTAATATGAAGATTCTCTTTATATAAATATGGTAACAAATGAAGTACTATAAAAATTTATGAGGGCTGGCACCGTGGCTGAGTGGTTAAGTTCCCACGCCCTGCTTTGGTGGCCCAGGGTTTTGCTGGTTCTGATCCTGGGCACAGACATGGCATTGCTCATCAAGCCATGCTGAGGTGGTGTCCCACATGCCACAACTAGAAGGATGCACAACTGAAAATATACAACTATGTACCGAGGGGATTTGGGGAGAAAAAGGAAAAAATAAAATCTTTAAAAAAAATGCATGAACTCTAACAGGTGTGTAGTGAAGAGAGGTCTGGCCTTTGCCCTCAGCCCCTTGGAGGTGATCTCCAGGCCTACTAGATAAGAAGGTCTTTGTTTGCCTGGGGCTTTGGCCACTGGACAGTCTAACAGTGTGATTTCTGATGGGGGCTTTGGGACATGCTGTGTCAGTTCCAACCTCAGGAGGAAATGGAGACTAAAGGTATTAGCCCAACCACCAGAAGGGGCTGGAGACTAAAAGTCAGCCACATGGGCAGTGTGAGATTGATTGCTAATTGAGACTGTGGACAATAAAACTTTGGTGAGCTTCCCTGGTTGGCAATACGTTGTGCACACAGCCTAGCCAGGGAAAGGTAATGCTATCCATCTTTCTACATGGAGAAAACAGCCAGAAGCTCTGTCTTTGGACCTTTCCCAGACTCTGCCTATGTGTCTCTTCCCTTGGTGGATTTTACTCTTTCTCTGTAAAAAACCACGACTATAATAACTTTCTGTAAGTTCTATGAGTCCTTCAGAAAATTATTGAAATTGAGGGTGGATTTGGGATCCCCCCTGAACTTGCAATTGGCATCAGAAGTGAGGACAGTTCTTGTGGGAACTGTCTCCTCAGACCTTGCAGTTTGATTTACTCCTCACAACAGGAGATAGGAGTAAGCAGGTATTGGCTAGTAAGAAGTGAAGAAAATTCTAGAAAATATAAGTGTAACAGATATGAAGAACAGCTACCACCTTTAGGGCTAAGATACGGTGCCCAAGGAAGACACCTCCAACCTCACACCACCAGGGGTAAGATTCAGACCTTATTGAATGCAATGTGATCATAACTTACAGAATGGCAGAGAATGCACTATGGTGCTGCACCTGAACTTTCTGGAAATCTGCCCAATGGAACTTACTAGAATTCCTAGTGTTGTGTCAGTGTAACTGACTGAAATCCACTCTTTGGAACTTACTGAGATTCACTCTTTAGGATGCTGGGGAAAGTTGGTAACAGGGAACTTTCTTACCTGACTCACTCTACTACAAAACCCCCTGAGGGGATGGGTTCCCTCAGCACATTCAATATACTAATGCATCATATTCAGATATTTTTTGTACCTAATGAGAAGTTGATAATTATTCTAATTTGACTTTTTGTATAAACACTTTAATTTCTCTCTCAAATATTTTTTTCTGGGAGTAATGCCAGCATCGTGGTGGAGTGAGTTGTTCCCTTTCTCTCTCCTTTCCAAGTTACAACTAAACATACATGCACTAACCAACAGAGGATTCCCTACATAACACAACAGTACACCTGAGAGATCCACATACCTATACACATGAAGGTGGGTGGACTGGATCTCTGGGAAGCAGTGGAACTAGGTGACTGGACCCCTCCCCATCCCTAGAGGCAGCAATCCAGGTCGTGAATCTTCACACAGTGACCAGCGCCACTGTGAGTGGAAGTGAGGGCAACCTGGCAGCTACTTGAATGCTTTTTGAGTGGTAGCCTGGCATATGGGAGCACCCACTCAATATCTAACTCAATTAGGAAACCGTGGCCTTAAATGAAACACTAGACCAGAAATGTGGAAATGTGGAAATGCTCCCCACCAAGTGGCAGTGGCTCAGCCTGTGCAAAGCTACACCACCCACCTGGTACAACAGCTGGCCGACCCACCTACCAAGCAAAGCACCTGGCCAGCATGAAGGTGCCCCACCCGCTGAACACTCTCCATTGAGTGGTGGCAACAGCTCAGCACATGCAAAGTTTCCCTGCACACCAAGCACAGTGGCCCCACCACTGCTAGTACTACTTGCCAAATGGCTGTGGCCAGCCTGTGCAAAAACAGAGTGGCCCACCTGGTGCAACTGCCAGCAGATGAGGCAGGATCAGAAAACATAGCACCTGCTCTCCCCTTCCCCCCGACGATTGCAGGTGGAATCTGTGACCTGATACTACCACAAATGCACTGGCAGAGGACCAAATCATAAAACACCATGAAGAACTACAGTAACACTGCAGAAAAGAAGGAAAATGACAAATCTCCAGTAACCAAACCTGAAGCCACAGAAGATTACAATGTAAATGACAGAGAATTCAAAATAGTGGTCATAAAGAAACTCAATGAGTTAGAAGAAAACACAGAAAGAGAGTTCAATGAGCTCAGGAATAAAACTAATGAACAGAAGGAATACTTCGTAAAAGAGATTGAATCCCCCCCAAAAAACTATACAGAAATTCTGGACATGAAGAACACAATTAACGAGATAAAAAATAGTGTGTAAATCATAAAAAATAGATAAGATGCTATGGAGGACAGAATTAACGAATTAAAAGATAGAAATCTAGAAACGCTTCAGGTGGAGGAAGAGAGAAATAAGATTTTTAAAAAATGTATAAATTCTTTGAGAAATATCTAACTCAATTAGGACAAGTAACATAAGGATTATAGGTACCCTAGAGGAAGAAGAGAGGGAGAAAGGATCAGAGAGCTGGTTCAAAGAACTAATAGCCAAGAACCTCCAAACCTGGGGAGGCAACTGGACTTACAAGTACATGAAGCTAATAGGACTCCTGATTACATCAATGCAAAAAGACCTTCTCCAAGGCTTGTAATATTAAAATTGTCAAAAGTCAATGAGAAAGAAAAAATATTACAGGCAGAAAGGCAGAAGAAAATAACCTACAAAGGAACCCCTATCAAGCTTTCAGCAGATTTCTCAACAGAAATTTTACAGGATAGGAGGGAATGGAATGATGTATTCAAAATTCTGAAAGAAAAAAATTTCCACCCAAGAATATTCTATCCAGCAAAATTATCCTTATAATACAATGGAGAAATAAAAGCTTTACCAGATAAACAAAAGCTGAGGGAGTTCACCACCACTAGACCTCCCTTACAAGAAATGATGAAGGAGGCCCTCTGACTGGAAACAAAAAGGCAAAGGTTTACAAAGGTTTGAGCAAGGAGATAAATAGACAGACAAAATCAGAAAATTGCAGCTCTCTGTAGGAATAGGGTGGCAAACACTTAATTATAAAAGATAAGGAGAAGAAAAGCATCAAAAATAAGTGTAAACACTTCAATTTAGTCACAAACTCACGTCACAAACTCACAGCACAAAAAAGAATAACTTGTGACAACAATAACATAGAAGGGGAAGAGGATAGGGATGGAACATGCTTAGGCCAATGGAGATAAGAGGTGATCAGAAAATGGACTATCTCATCTATGAGATCTTTTACACAAATCTCATGGTAACCACTAAACAAAAATTCAGAGAAGAGTCACAAATACTAAGTAAAGAGAAAACTGAGAAAACCATCACAGAAAGCCACCAAACTGAAATGGCAGTCAGAAATACAAGAGAAGAGAAAAAATGGAAATATAGAACAACTGGAAAACAGATAAAATGGCAGTATTAAGCCCTCATATATCAATAATCTCTCTAACTGTAAATGGATTGAATTATCCAATCAAAAGACATAGAGTAGTAGGATGGATTAAAAAATAAGACCCAACAATATGCTGCCTCCAGGAAGCACATCTCAGCTCTAAAGAGAAACATAGGCTCAGAGGGAAAGGATGGAAGATGATACTCAAGCAAATGGCAAGCAAAAGAAAGCAGGTGTTGCTATCCTTATATAAGACAAAGTAGGCTTCAAGATAACAAAAAGAAAATGAGAGACAAAGAAGGGCAGTATATAATGATAAAAGGGACATTCCATGAAGAAGACATAATACTTATTAATACATATGTATGTAACACAGGAGCATCAAAGTCTATAAAGCAACTATTAACAGACCTAAAGGGAGAACTTGACAGTAAAACAATAATAGCAGGAGACCTCAACACCCCAATTACATCAATGGATAGATCATCCAGACAGAATGCCTCAAAGAAACAGTGGCCTTAAATGAAACACTAGACCAGATGGACTTAATAGATATATACAGAACATTTCATCCAAAAACAGCAGAATACACATTCTTCTCAAGTGCACATGGAACATTGTCAAAGATAGACCATATGTTGGGAAACGAGGCAAGCCTCAATTAATTTAAGAAGAATGAAATCATATCAAGCATTCTTTCTGACCACAGTGCTATGAAACTAGAAATCAACTACTAGAAAAAAGCTGGGAAAGTCACAAATATATGGAGACTAAACAACATGCTACTAAACAACCATTGGATCAATGAAAAAAATCAATGGAGGAACAAAAAATACCTAGAGACAAATGAAAATGAAAACACAATATACCAACTCTTATGAGATATAGCAAAAGTGGTACTAAGAGGGTACTAAGAGCAATCCAAGCCTACCTCGACAAAAAAGAATAATCTCAAGTAAGTAATCTGAAACTATACCTAACAGAACCAGAAAAAGAAAAACAAACAAAGCCCCAAGTCAGCAGAAGGAGGGAAATAATAAAAATCAGAGCAGAAATAAATGAAATAGAGACTAAAAAACAATAGAGGGGCTGGCCTGGAGGCACAGTGGTTAGGTTTGCACATTCCACTTTGATGGCCTTGGGTTAGTCAGTTCAGATCATGGGTGTGGACATGGTACTGCTTGGCAAGCTATGCTGTGGCAGGCGTTCCACATATTAAGTAAGAAAGATGGGCATGGATGTTAGCTCAGGGCCAGTCTTCCTCAGCAAAAAGAGGAGGATTGGCTGCAGATGTTAGCTCAGGGCTAATCTTCCTCAAAAAAAAAAAAACACGCAATAGAAAAGATCAATGAAACTAAGAGCTGCTTCTTTGAGAAAACAAACAAAATCAGCAAACCCTTAGCCAGACTCACTAAGGAAAAAAAGAGAGAAGGGTCAAATAAATAAAATCAGAAATAGGAGAAATTATAAGAGAGACTACAGAAATATAAAGGATTATGAGAGAATACCATGACAAACTATATGCTAACAAATTGGATAACATAGAATAAATGGATAAATTCTTAGAATCATACAACCTCCCAAAACTGAATCAGGAAGAAATAGAGATCTGAATAGACCAACCACAAGTAAAGAGGTCAAAACAGTAATCAAAAACCTCCCAAAAAACAAAATTCCAGAACCAGATGGCTTCTCTAGAGAATTCTGCTGAACATTCAAAGAAGGTTTAATAATTATACTTCTCAGACTATTCCAAAAAATTGAAGAAGACACAACACTTCCTGAAACATTCTCTAAGGCCAACATTACCCTGATCCCAAAGCCAGACAAGGACAACACCAAGAAGGAAAATTACAGGCTGATATTACTGATAAACACAGATACAAAATTCTCAACAAAATATTAGTAAATCGAATACAGCAGTACATTAAAAGGGTCATATACCATGATCAAGTGGCATTTATACCAGTGATGCAGTGATGGTTCAACATCTGCAAGTCAATCAACCTTATACATCACATTAACAAAATGAGGAACAAAAACCACACGATCATCTCAATAGATGCAGAAAAAGCAATTGACAAGATCCAACATCCATTTATGATAAAAACTCTCAAAAAAATGTGTATAGAAGGAAAGAAAAGTTCCTCAACATAATAAAAGCCATATATGAAACTCCACAGCCAACATCATACTTAGTAAAATACTGAAAGCTATCCCTCTGAGAATAAGAACAAGACAAGGGTGCACACTCTTGCCACTCCTATTCAACGTAGGTTTTGGCCAGAACAACGAAGCAAGAATAAGAAATAAAAGGTATCCAAATTGAAAACAAGAAGTAAAACTCTCACTGTTTGCAGATGACAAGATTCTATATATAGAAGAATACAGAAAGAATCTACCAGAAATCTATTAGAAATAATCAACTACAGCAAAGTTGCAGGGTACAAAATCAACATACAAAAATCAGTTGCATTTCAATACACTAATAACAAACTCGCAGAAAGAGAACTCAAGAATGCAATCCCATTTACAATCACAACAAAAAGAATAAAATACCTATGAATAAATTTAACCAAGGAGTTGAAAGACCTATACAATGAAAACTATAAGACATTATTGAAAGAAATCAAAGAAGCCATAAAGAAATGGTAAGATATTCCATGTTCATGGATTGGAAGAATGAACATTGTTAAAATGTCCATGTTACCTTAAGCAATCTACAGATTCAATGCAATCGCTATCAAAATCCTCATGACATTTTCACACAAACAGAAAAAAAAATCCTAATATTTATACGGAACAACAAAAGAGCCCAAACAGCTAAAGAAATCCTGAGAAAAAAAAAAAAAAAGCTGGAGGTATCACACTCCCTGATTTCAAAATATACTACAAAGCTATAGTAATCAAAACAACATGGTACTGGCACAAAAAAAACAGACACATAGATCAATGGAACACAATTGAGAGCCCATAAATAAATCCACAAATCAACAGACAGCTAATTTTTGACAAAGGAGCCAAGAACATACAATAGATAAAGGAAAGCCTCTTCAATAAATGGTGTTGGGCAAACTGGACAGCCACATGCAAAAGAATGAAAGTAGACCAGTATCTTGCACCACACACAAATATTAACTCCAAATGGGTTAAAGATTTGAATGCAAGACTTGAAACCATAAAACTCTCAGAAGAAAATATAGGCAGTATACTCTTTGACGTTGGTCTTAGTAACAGGTTTTTTTTTTTAAGATTTTATTTTTCCTTTTTCTCACAAAGTCCTCCAGTACATAGTTGTGTATTTTTAGTTGTGGGTCCTTCTAGTTGTGGCATGTGGCATGCCGCCTCAGCATGGCCTGATGAGCGGGTGCCATGTCTGTGCCCAGGATTCGAACTGGCAAAACCCTGGGCCACTGAAGCAGAGCGTGCGAACTTAACCACTTGGCCACGGGGCCAGCCCCGGTAGCATCTTTTTGAATACTGTGTCTACTAAGCCAAGGAAGACAAAAGAAAAAGTTAACAAATGAGACTACATCAGTCTGAAAGCTTCTACGAGGCAAAGGAAACTATGAACAAAAGGAAAAGACAACCCACCAACTGGGAGAAAATATTTGCAAATCATATATATGACAAGAGGTTAATTTCCAAAATATGTGAAGAACTCATACACCTCAACAACAAAAAAACAAACAACCTGGCCAAAAAATGGGCAGAGGATATGAACAGACATTTTTCCAAAGATCTACAGACGGCCAACAGGCACATGAGAAGATGTTCGACATCACTAATCATCAGGGAAATGCAAATCAAAACTACAATGAGATATCACCTTACACTCATCAGAATGGCTATAATTAACAAGATTAAAAAAACAAATTTTGGAGAGGCTGTGGCGAAAAGAGAACCTTCATAAACTGCTGGTGGGAATGCAAACTGGTGCAGCCACTATGGAAAATAGTATGGTGATTTCTCAAAAAACTAAAAACAGAAATACCATACTATCCAGTTATCCCACTACCGAGTGTTTATCCAAAGAGCATCGAATCAACAATTCAAAGAGATTTCTGCACCCTATGTTCACCGCAGCATTATTCACAATAGCCAAGACGTGGAAGCAACCCAAGTGCCCATAAACTCATGAATGGATAAACAAGATGTGGTGTATATATATATATATATATATATATATATATATATATGTATATACACACACATACAATGGATACTACTCAACCATAAAGAAAATCATACCATTTGCAACGACATGGATGGCCCTTGAGGGTATTATGCTAAGCCAAATAAGCCAGACAGGGAAAGACAAACACCATATGATTTCACTCATATGTAGAAGATAAACAAACACATGGATAAGGAGAAGAGATTAGTGGTTATCAGAGAGGAGGAGGGTGGGGCCAATGATGAAAGGGTTAAAGGAGCACATATGTATGGTGAGACATAAAAACTAGGCTATCGGTGGTGAGCGTGATGTAGTCTCTATAGAAACTGGTATATAATAATGTCCACCTGATATTAACAATGTCATAAACTAATATGACCTCAATAAAAAATTTTTTCTTTGTCTTAGATGTTCTGCCATTTTACCATGATTTTCTAAATGAGAACTTGTTTTTAATTATCTTGTTTGGAACAAAGTTTGCTTTTTCATTCTGGAGATGAGTATCTTTATTACTGCAAAATTCTCAATTGTTATTTGTTAAAATATTGTCTTGCCCCAATTCTCTCTAATTTTTCTTTTTGGATCTCCTAATGGACACATCCTTAGAATTCTCTCTTTTTTTTATTGTGGTAAAATACACATAACATAAAATCTACCATTTTTAAGTGAACAGTTCAATGGTATTAAATACGTTCACGTCGTTGCTCAGCCATCACCACTCTCCATCCCATAGTTCATCTTGTAAAACTGAAAATCTGTGCCCGTTAAACAATACTTCTCCATTCTGCCCTTCCTCCAGCTCCTGGCAACAGTCATTCTGCTTTCTGTCTTTATTATTGTGATATATAAGTGTAATCATACAGTATTTGTCTTTTTGTGACTGGCTTACTTCAACTAGCATAATGTCCTCAAGGTTCATCCATGCCTTTTTTATTTTTACTTTTTCTTGCCTAATTTCTCTGGCAAATTGGGGAAAGAATAGTCTCTTCAACAAGAGATTCTGGGACAACTGGATATCTATATGCAAAAAAAAAAAAGAAATTTGTAAATTTTTACAAATGATTTATATATGAAAATTAACTCAAAATAGACTAATGACCTAAATAAAAAAGTTATAACTATAAAATCCTTAGAAGAAAACAGGATTTGTCATGACCTTGGACTTGCCAATGTTATCTTAGATATAACACCAAAACCTAAGCAATGAAAGATTAAATAGATAATTTGAACTTCATCAAAATGAAAAAATTTTGTGCATCAAAGGGAATTTTAAGAAAGTGAAAGGCAACCTACAGAATGGGATCAAATATTTGCAAATCATATGTCTAATAAGGTCTAGTATCCAGACTATATGAAGAACTCTAACAACTCAACAACTAAAAGGCTCTTGTGTCCACCAAAGGTGACCAATTCTTTTTATAAGAAATATCAAATTGAGCTCACGGTTTTAAACATTTCCAATGTGTTTCAGTCTGTTGGAATTATTTTATTTACTGTTCAAATTGCCTTATCTTTGTCAATAGGGAGCTTCTTCAATTTGCCTTTCAAGTATTTTAAACATAACCACGATAGATAGTGTCCTCACTGTCTTGGACGACAAGATGTTCCAAGCTCATGTTTGACATTTCCCCGCCCAAGACCTGGAATCAGTCATCTAGTTCTCTCTGTTCAACAAGCAGAGCTAGGGAATCTCTCTCGATCTGTACTCCTTCCCCTACAAAGATGAAACACTTCCTAAGTCCACGCTGATATTATCAATTCAAATTCTGGACTAATGGTATATACTTAATGTATTCCGTCTTAGGTCTCTGTCTTCTTTTTTTATTTTTTAAAGATTGGCACCTGAGCTAACAGCTGTTGCCAGTCTTCCTTTTTTTTCCTTCTCCCCAAAGCCCCCCAGTACATAGTTGTAGATTCTAGTTGTGAGTGCCTCTGGCTGTGCTGTGTGGGACGCCCCCTCAGCACGGCCTGACCAGTGGTGCTGTGTCCCTGCCCGGGATCCAAACCAGCGAAACCCTGGGCCGCCAAAGCGGAGCACGCAAACTTAACCGCTCGGCCACGGGGCTGGTCTCTGTCTTCTTTTTCCCCCCCCGCACTGAAAATATTTGTTCTCAAAGACATTAGAAGTAATAAAATTAAAATATAATTTATTTGTTCATATACTGTACCCCATATTATGCATAAAACAGACTCAGAATAACAACACTGACACCAACATAATTACTGAAAGAAGTTTTAAAAAACATGTTTAGGGGCTGGCTGATGGCCTGGTGGTTAAGTTCACGTGCTTTGCTTTGCAGCCTGGGGTTCGTGGGTTTGGATCCCAGGCTTGGACCTACACATTGCTCATCAAGCCATGCTGTGGCAGTGTTCTGTATAAAAAATAGAAGATTTGCACAGATGTTAGTTCAGCGACAATTTTCCTCAAGCAAAAAGAGGAAACAGATGTTGGCAATAGATGTTAGCTCAGGGCCAATCTTCCTCACAAAAAAACCACAAAAACCAAAATGTGTTTGCCTATGCGCTTCTTTAACCATTATTTCTACAGTTTTGTTGTATCTAATTTGTTAGGACATGTATTCATTAAATACCATACTCTCTTCCTTATATCCCAAATATATTCTTAGTTCTGCATATAAATTCAACGCTTATCATCTCTCTTCTCCACACCCTTTCTATTTAAAATTAAGTTTGTTGGATATAAGATTCCTGGCTCACATTTTTTCCTTGATTATCTTAAATATATTTATTGTCTACCAGCATAAAGTATTGCTGTCAAGAATGTCTGGTGACAATCAGTTTTCTTTGATCACTTGTGCTTTTTTTGGATCCCCAGAGGATATTTTCTTTTATTTTAGGTGTAACAATTTTTTAAAATAAGCTTCAGTATTTGTCATTCAGGGTCAATTTTCCCAGATGCACAGTGTGTCCTTTATTTTTTTTAATTTTGGTATAAAGTGTTCTTGAATTATTCTTTTAAATATTTACTCTGTTTCCTTGCTTCGATTTCTTCTTTGGTAATTCTTATTATATATATATAATATAGAAGACAGGCAAAGAAGATGTAATATATACATATATGTTCTTGCTCTTGAATATTTTTCATTTCTGTTTGATTTTTCTTCTTTTTTATTTTTTCTCTTAGGACATTTTACAGTGCCTATTCACTTCCGTATTTCTTCTAGTTTTTTCTTCATTTTTGAAGTGATTCTTTTCTGAATTTTGTTACTTCATTTCTGATTTTCTCTGGTTCTTATTTATGTTGTTTTTTCAATTCCTTAAAATTTTCTTATTTATGTTGTTTTTTCAATTCCTTAAAATTTTTAATGTCTTTAACCAGTTTTGAAATATTAGGCTGTTGTTTCCATCTGTTTTGCAAGCATGTCCTCCTGGTGTCCTTTTATTTTCTTTAGGGAACTTATCAGGTTTCTTATTCTCTACTTAAAAAAACAAATTAACTTTGTATGAGATTTAACATGGATCTGTTTCCGTTATTTATTTTTACATCAAGTTAATTTCCCAAACTTTAAAGGAAAAGTTAATATTTTCTCATTTTACAGCTCTGTAGTGCCATCTTCTGTTGTTTCTGTGAAAACGTAAATTATATGGTAGCTTGCTTTCTGAGATCTGACCCTGTCTCCACACCATCCCTGTTTTATCTGGACCCTCTTTTTCCTTTGCGTTCTTTGTTTGTGAACTGCTTAAATTTTTAACACCCCTAGGAAGAGAGATTTAGCTGGTTGGTTTTGAGAGTTCATGGGTCTGTCTCTCTCGGCATCTTTATATCTTTCTGAGGAGCGCGCTCGAGTTTCAGATTTATTCCCATTGGCTTGCAGAGCTGTCCAGTGAGTGCCTGTTGGCTATTTGGGGATTTTGGCTCCCTCTGGTGCTGTTTCGTTCCTCTCTTTCCTCTGACAGATGTGCTGACAGCACGTATCTCTTGCAGTTTTCAGTGATGGTTGCTATCTGCCCGTGTTTTGGAGTTTGTAGGATTGCTGTACCAACTAATTTTGTTGTGGATATCATTCAAGGATTTTTGTTTTTTCCATCCTAGTTGTTTTGTGTGGATTTTTTTTTAACAGAAAAGTATTTACATTTTCTCCGAATCAATAAAGATATGGCCTTTATTTTTGTTTTTTATACTCAGAGCTTGAGCCGTCTTTGTCATTAAGTCCTTGCCATGAAATATACTTGTCATCCTTTCATGGGGCACTAACAGCTGTCAACAGGATGTCAGAGTTTTCAATCTTGTTAGGATTGTTTTGACCTAATAGATTAGAAATATGCACAGGACTACAACTAAAACTGTCAAAATTCATAAAAAGGGCATAGCAGTAGCGATTAGTAGAATCTCTATTTCTTTCCTTTCTTTTTTTGTGAGGAGGATTAGCCCTGAGCTATCATCTGTGCCAATCTTCCTCTATTTTGTGTGTGGTATGCTGCCACACCATGGTTGATGAGCGGAGTAGGTCCGCACCTGGGCTCCGAACCTGCAACCCGGCCAAGCGGAGCACACAGAGCTGGCCCCCAGAATCTCTATTTCTTTTGAAGTAGCTAATCCTGCTTTGAGACTCTGTCTTACAGGAATAGAAGCGTTAGTATCAAGAAACACATATATAAAGATAAAAACAACATTATTTGTAGTAGTGAAAAGTTGGGAAAAAAATCCTTGTAAGTCCATAATCGGGGAATAGTTAGATTATTTGTAGATCATTTACATTATAGATTGATTATGCAGTTAGTAAAATGAATTAGAGCCATATCAGTTAACCTGCAGGGATATCCATAATCTATTTCGTTTAGGGAAATTTCCCCAAAATTTGGAAACAAAAGCAGATGATTACATGATTTAATGTCTTGCTACAACAGTACTTTCTAACAAGTTAGCCTGAGTGTCTCCTGTTCTCCTGGAAATGTAACTTGACTTGACTTACTGTTCAAATGATAAGGGCCCAAGCATTTTACAACATTGTAAAGTTAGAAGTTAACTTGTACAAAACTAGTAAGATGTGTGCTGTGTTCTGTGTCCCCCTACCAAACTCATGTGTTGAAGCTCTCAGCCCCGGTGTGACTGCATTTGGAGACAGGGCCTCTAAGTAGGTAATAATGGTTAAGTGAGGTCATCAGGAGGGCCTTAGTTGATTGGAACTGGTGTCCTTATAAGAAGAAGAAGAGGACATGAGAGCTCGCTCTCTCTCTCCTTGTTCTCTCTCCCCACCTGCCCCGACACCTGGCCATATCACAGAGAAGAGGCCAGATGAGGACATGTGAGAAGGTAGCTGTCTGCAAGACAGCAAGAGAGACCCCACCAGACACCAATCCTGATGGCACCTTGGTCTTTGACTTCCAGCCTCCAGAACTATGAAAAGATAAATTTCTCTTGTTTAAGCCCCCCAGTCTGTGATATTCTCTTTTGACAGCCTGGACTGAATAATACAGGATACATTTTTTATGTTTAGTGAAGACTGTAACTCCAAAAGTTATGATTTTATTTTGCTATAGGACATTACCAATTTTTTTTTAAAGATTTTATTTTTTTCCTTTTTCTCCCCAAAGCCCCCCGGTACATAGTTGTATATTCTTCATTGTGGGTCCTTCTAGCTGTGGCATGTGGGACACCACCTCAGCGTGGTTCGATGAGCAATGCCATGTCCGCGCCCAGGATTCGAACCAATGAAACACTGGGCCGCCTGCAGCGGAGCACGTGAACTCAACCACTCGGCCATGGGGCCAGCCCCGACATTGACCAATTTTTTATTTAATCTAGCAGATGCATTATAGCATTCCTTTTACCGTTGTTTATATAAACTTAGGTTTCTGACATTTGAACTGAATCCATGTTGTCTTTCTGCTGGTTTCCACATTAATGATTCAAATAAATTCTTGACACAAGCTCAGTACTTGTGAGCTTTTTGCTTGCAAATTTTGCTTGTACTAATTTGAGAAATATGTGTTTTTTGTCCTTTAAAAAATTGTGGTAAAATATATTTAACTTAAAATTTGCCATTTTAATCATTTTCAAGCCTACAGTTCAGTGGCATTAATCACATTCACTGTTGTTCACCTATCACCACTAACCATTCCCAAATTTTTCATCATCCCAGACAGAACCCCCACACCCATTCAGCAATAACTCTCAGTTTTGTTCCTCCCACAGTCCCTCGTCACCCCTATTTTACTTTCTGTCTCTATGAATCTGCCTGTTCTAGGTAGATCATGTAAGTGGAGTCGTACAGTGTTTGTCTTGTTGTGTCTGGCTTATGTTTTCAAGGTTAGCTTGTTTTCAAGAGTCATCCATGTTGTAGCCTATACAGAACTTCATTCCTCTTTATGTCTGAATAATATTCCACCATAAGTATATACCACATTTTGTTTATCCGTTCATCCGTTGATGGACATAGGGTGCTTTCTACCTTTTGGCTGTTGTGAATAACACTGCTGTAAGCATTAGGGTACAAGGGTCTGTTTGGATCCCTGTTCTCAATTCTTTTGGATGTATACCCAGGGAAAGAACGACTGGGCCATATGGTAGTTCTCTGTTTAGCTTTTTGCGGAACCACCATGTGTTTGGTTTTTTGAAAAATACTTCATTTTTTCAGAGGCATTTTAGGTTCACAGCAAAATTGAGCAGAAAGTACAAACACTTCCCATATGTTCTCTGCCCCAACACACACATAGCCTTCTGCACTCTCAACGTCATGAACCACACTGGAATGCTTGTTACAGTCAATAAACCTACACTGACACATCCTCATCATTCAGAGTCCATAGTTCACATTAGGGTCCACTCTTGGTGTTGTACAGTCTATGAGTTTTGACAGATGTATAATGACATGCATCACCATTATAGTGTCACACAGAATAGTTGCACTGCCCTAAAAATCCTCTGTGCTCCACCTATTCATCTCTCCCTCCCCCCAATCCCTGGGAACCACGGATAATTTTACTATCTCCATAGTTTCGTCTTTTCCAGAATGTCGTATAGTTAGAATCATAAATCATGTAGTTTTTCAGATTGGCTTCTTTCAATCAGCAATATGCATTTAAGGTTCCTCCATGTCTTTTTGTGGCTTCATAGCTCATTTATTCTTAGCACTGAATAACATCCCATAGTCTGGATGTACCAGTTTATTTATCCACTCATCTACTGAAGGACAAGTTTGCAAGTTTGGCAATAATGAATAAATTGCTATAAACATCCATCTGCAGGTGTTTGTGTGAATATAAGTTTTCATCTCATTTGAGTAAATACCAAGGAGGGCGATTGTTGGATCTTATGGTAAGAGTATGTTTAGTACTGAAAGAAACTGCTGCCAGAAACTGAAAGTTTGTGTGCCCCCCAAATTCCTATGTTGAAATCCTAAATCCCAATGTGATTATATTTGGTAGTGGGGCCTTTGGGAGGTGATTAGGTCATGAAGGTGGAACCCTCTTGAATGGGATTAATGTCCTTATAAAACAGACCCCAGAGAGCCACTTCACCTCCTCTGCCATGTGAGGACACAGTGAGAAGACTGCTGGCTATGAGTCAGGAAGGGCCCTCACCAGACACCATATCTACCAGTGCCTTGATGTTGGATACCTCAGCCTCAAGAACTGTGAGAAAAAAATTCTGTTGTTTAAAAGCCACGCAGTTTATTTTATTCTTTTGTAGCAACCCAAAAAGACTAACACAACTGCCAAACTGTCTTCCAAAGCCACTCTATCATTTTGCTTTCATTTGCATAAGCAATGAATAAGAGTTCCCGTGGCTTCACATCCTTGTCAGCATTTGGTGTTGTCAATGTTTTGGATTTTAGCCTTTCTAATAGGTGTGTAGTATTATCTCATTGCTGTTTTAATTTGTAATTCCCTGATGGCTGTGTGTTGAGCACCTTTTCAAATGCTTCATTGCCACCTGTATATTTTCTTCAGTGAGGTGTTTCTTCAGGGCTTTTACCCATTTTTTAATTGCTTTGTTCATTTTTTTATTTAGTTTTAAGAATTCTTTGTATATTTTGGATAAGCGTCCTTTATCAGGAATGTCTTTTGCAAATATTTTCTCTAAGTCTGTGTCTTGTCTTCTCATTCTCTTGAACACTTTGTGTGGTTTCAAGGGAGATGTACATAGTCTCAAAAAGTATGACACCATTGCCACCAGTTTCCCAAAAGTCCTTCTAAAGTTTTCTTTAAGTTGGTTTTTACTTACACATTAAATATATTAACATATGCTCTTTGTAAAAAAAAAAAACCACACAAAAAAACTTCTATACAGAAAGATAAAGTACCCTTGAACACCTCCTTAAACACTACCCTATACTCTGTGATCAGTTTACGTACTTCCTTCTAGAACACCAAGTCACTTCCCATGCGTTATACACATAAATGTGTACCTTTAAGAAATGTTTAGTACGTATATGTTTCTCTTGGACATAACTGGTATCATACTCTTTGTATTGTTCTGCAACTTGTTCTTTTCCTTTAACAGTATATTCTGGAGTTTTTTTCCCCCCTGAGAGCAATGTAGATCTGCTCCACTTGTCTAAAATCCCCAAAATGCCCACTTTTGTCCATCACCACTGTTGCCCTTCTAGGTGAAACCACGTTTATCTTTCATCCTGCTTATACTCTTGCTTCTCATAGATAGTTCTCTACAAACCAGCCTGAAAGATAAATATATATATATATATATTTTAAATCAGATTCTGTAATCTCTCTACTCAGAACACAGAAATGGCTTTTCATTGCTCTTAAAATAAAATCTAAAGTTTCTTCAGTGGAATGTAAATACCCTGAAGGCAGGAATTTTTTTTTGCTATTTATTTTTATTATATTTTTCATTGTGGTAAAATATACATAACATAAAACTCACCATTTTAATCTTTTTGTGTGTGTGTGAGGAAGATTGTCACTGAGCTAACATCTGTGCCAATCTTCCTCTATTTTATGTGAGATGCTGCCACAGCATGGCTTGACAAACGATGCTAGGTCTGCGCCCAGAGTCTGAACCTGCAAACTCCAGGCTGCCAAAGCAGAGCGCAAAAATTTAACTACTGTGACACTGGGCTGGCCCTCAATTTTAATCATTTCCAAGTGCACAGTTTAGCAGTATTAAATACGTCTACATTGCTGTGCAGACATTATCACTATTCATCTCCAGAACTTTTTCTTCATCCCAAACAGAAACTCTCTAGCCTTTAAGCAATAACTCCCTATTCCCACCACTCCTAGGCCCTGGTCACCTCTATTCTATTTTATGTCTGTATGAATTTGGAAGGCAGGATTTTTTTTTTAACATGTCGACAAAGATTTATAAATTATATTGAGAATTACTGCTCAATGCAGTAATCACTCATAGTAACCGTAGGTGTGTGCTCCAGGACAGTTAGCCATTGGTGGTGGAGTTTTTGTTTAGAATTTTGTACTTTTCAAACCAAAGTAGCAAACACTGAGAAGCAGCACTTGATTTGCCTGTAAAGCTCTCCTTCCTAAAAGACACAGTTAGTAATGTCCAGCTTTTGACAGGTGGTTCACCACATCTCAGTGAAAATGTGATACTCCATATGATCAGCAATCTGCTTCTGAAGCTCCAGGACTCAGACCATGTGGAAGCTGTCCTTGTTGTTACTTTCTCTGTTGTACTTGTTGATCACAAATGGCATCATGACAGTCATGTTGATTTCTGTTGCAGACACTTCTTGGACACTCATAAAGGTTCTCTTCCTTGCTTGGTAAATGAGGGTGCCAGGTCACCAGAATGGCCAGCAGGAGCCATATGGCCCACCAGGGTTTGGCCACAGTTCATCAGCTGGGGACAAACAGGAAGAGCCCCCTCTTGTCCTCCAAGGGGCGAGGGAAGGCAGGGATTTTTATGTTTTGTTTATTAGTGTATCCCTAGCTCCTAGAAAAGTTCCTAGCACATTCATTAAATTGAATGAATTTAAGAGGAAAAATCACATAATCATTTCAACAGATTCAAAAGAAGTATTTTTAAAAATTCAATGTATAGTCATCATTAAAAAAAAATCCAAGCAATTGGTAATAGAATGGAAGTTCCTAACTCCTGAGATCAATAAGCCATTATAGCAAGGTTGCTGGATCCAAGAATAATACACAAATGTCAATTGTTTTCCTATATGTCAGCAACGAACAAGTGGAATTTGAAATGAAAAACACAATACCATTTACATTAGCACCCCCCAAAAGAAATACCTATGTATAAATCTAACAAAATGTATACAAGATCTAAATGTGGAAAGCTACAAGTCTTTGATGAATTAAATCAAAGAAGAACTAAATAAATGGAGAGATATTTCATGTTCATGAATAGGAAGACTCAATATTGTTAAGATATCAGTTCTTCCCAATTTGATCTATAGCTTCAATGCAATCCCCATCAAAATCCCACACCCGTTTTATCTACATGGACAAACTAATTCTTAAGTTTATATGGGGAAGCAAAAGACCCAGAATAGGCAATACAGTATTGAAGGAGAAGAACAAAGTTGGAGGACTGATGTTCCCTGACTTCAAGACTTACTACAGAGCTACAGTAATCTAGAAAATGAGATATTGGTGAAAGAATAGACAAAGAGATTAAGGGAACAGAATAGAGAGCCCAGAAATAGTCCCTCATGAATATAAATCAACTGATCTTTGACAAAGACCAAAAGCAATACAGTGGAGCAAAGACTGTCTTTTCAACAAATGGTGCAGGAACAACTGGGCATCCACATACAAAAAAAGTGAATCTAGACACACACCTCACTTCCTTCACAAAAATTAACTCAAAATTGATTACAGACCTAGACGTAAAATGCAAAACTATAAAACTCTTGGACTATAACATGGCAGAAAACCTAGATGATCTTGGGTACGGAGATGACACTTTAGATACAATACCAAAGGCACAATCCATGAAAGAAATAACGGATAATCTGGACTTCATTAAAACAAAAACTTTTGGGGCCAGCCCCACGGCAGAATGGTTAAGTTCGTGTGCTCTGCTTTGGCAGCCCAGGGTTCTGTCGGTTCGGATCCTGGGCGCAGAAATGGTACCGTTCATCAGGTTGTGTTGGGGGTGGCGTCCCATATGGCACAATCAGAGGCACTCGCGACTGAAATATACAGCTATGTACCGGGGAGCTTTGAGGAGAAGAAGGAAAAAATCCCAAACTTTTGTTCTGGGAAAAGCAATGGCAAGAGAATAAGAAGACAAATCATAGACTGAGAGAAAATATTTGAAAAGGTGTGTCTGATAAAGGACTGTTATCCAAAACATACAAAGGACTCTTAAAGCACAACAATAAAAAAAACACACAATCTGATTAAAAATGGGCCAAAGACTGTAACAGATGCCTCACCAAAGAAGATATACAGGTGGTAAATAAGCATATGAAAAGGTGCTCCACATCATATGTCATTGTGGAAATACAAACAAAAACAACAATAAGATACCACCACACCTCTATTAGAATGGTCCAAATCTGAAATACTGGAGCAGCAAATACTGGCAAGGATGTGGGGAAACAGGAACTTTCATTCACTGCTGTCAGAATGCAAAATGGTACAGCCACTTTGAAAGACAGTTTGGCAGTTTCTTACAAAATTAAAAATGCTCTTACAATGAGATCCAGCAATCATGCTCCTTGGTCTTTCCCCAAAAGAGCTGAAAAGTTATGTCTGCACAAAAACCTGCACACAGATATTTATAGCAGCTTTACTCATAATTGTCAAACTTGGAAACAAGCAAGGTGTCCTTCAGTAGGTAAATGGATAAACAAACTGTGGTACATTCAGACAATGAAATATTATTCAATGCTAAAAAGAAATGAGCTATCAAGCCATGAAAAGACATGGAAGAACTTTAAATGAATCTTGTGAAGTGAAAAAAGTCAATCTGAAAAGCCTACATACTGTATGACTCCAACTACATGACATTGCGGAAAGGCAAAACTACGGAGACCAAAAAGATCGGTGATAGCCAGGGGCTGGGTGGGGAGAGGGATGAAGAGCCTGAGCAGAGAGGAGTTTTAGGGCAGTGAAAATACTCTCTGTGATGCTGTAATTATACATTTTTCCAAACCCACAGAATGTACAACACCAAGAGTGAACCCAAAGATAAACTGTGGATTTGGGGTGATTATGTGTCAATGTAGGTTCACCAATTCTAACAAATGTACCGCTCTAGTCAGAGATGGTGATAGCAGGTGATATGCATGTGCAGGGGCAGGAGGTATATGGGAAATCTCTGCACCTTCCTCTTAATTTTGCTATGAACCTAAAACTAAATAATAAAAGCTTAAAAAAAGGGAAGCTCTTTAACCTAATAAAGGGTTTATTATTCAGGGTATGATGCAGGTAACAGGTAGCCTTCTAGGTATTTTAATCAGGAAAGGATTGTGCTGTACATCCATTTGCCTCTCAACAACCATTCTTCACTTTTTTCCATCCTGCTGTATGATCTGGGTAGGTGAATTTGTATGGACTGTATCACGCAGGCTCCCATGCTCTCTAACTTTCAGTTGAGTTTGAAAGGAAATTGGAGGGAAGAATAATGTCGCCAGATAAAATATGGATGTCCAGTTACATTTGAATTTCAGATAAACAACGAATAATTTTTTAGCGTAAGTATGTCCCAGGCAAAATTTGGGATACACTTATGCTAAAATATTATTTCTTGTTTAACTGAAACTCAGAATTTACTAGGCATCTTGTATTTTTACTTGCTAAATCTCACAATCCTAGGGAGAAAGGAAAAGGAAAGGGGAATGTCCCTGTAGGGTCACTGTGGTGTGACTATGTCCATTGACCAAATGTCACAGTTTCATTTTATGGGCCTCTCCATTCAGCTTTCTCTCTTAGGGTTCTGGTAACTGCTCCCTCCCCTAGCCTGTTCACAGCACACATGCCGTATTTCTTATCAGGACCCTCACTGATACAGGATTCAATACAAGGAATTAGGCACTTTTAACATCTTTGGAAGGGTTGGAGGAGTGGAAACTAGAGTGTGACGACTAATTTGATGTATCAACTTATCTGGGCAATGGGATGCCCAGATATTTGGTTAAACACTATCTGAGTGTGTCTTTTAGGCTGTTTCTGGATGAGATTAATATTTGATTCAGTAGAATGAGTCAAGCAGATTGCCCTCCCCGATGCGGATGCGTCTCATCAAATCCACTAAAAACCTGAGCAGAACAAAAAGGCTGACTGGCCGAGAATTCCATCTGTCTACCTGACTGTCTTCAGGCTGGGACACTGACCTTCACCTATCTTCAGACTGGACTCAGATTAGAATTTACACTATCAGCTCTTCCTGATCACAGGCCCTAGGATTTGGGCTAGAATTACACTATGACCTCTCCTGGTTCTCAGGCCTCAGACTTGAACTGGAACTATACTGTCAGCTCTCCTGGGTTTCCAGCTTGCCTACTGCAGATCTTAGAACTTCTCAGCCTCTGTAGTCATGTGAGCCAATTCCTTAAAATTTCTCTTTCTCTCTCTCTGTTTCTTTCCACGCATCCTGTTGGTTCTGTTTCTCTGGAGAAGGCTAACTAATATAGACTTTGGTATCAAGCTTGTTTCTAGAGGAACAGAATGTTAAGGATGAGTTTTCTGAATTGGTTCTTGGGTTTCTGAAATTGCCTCTCTAATCTAATCAGATATAAAGATGCTGATTACTCTATTTCCAGTAGTAAAGAGCTTACTGATAGTCCATGTTGAGATCTGGCAATAGAGATACACAAAACATGTCCACTGGGTACTTTTTTTTTCTGTTTTTTTCTCCCCAAGTCCCCCCAGTACACAGTCATATATTCTAGTTGCAGGTCCTTCCAGTTGCGGCATGTGGGACACTGAGTCAGCGTGGCCTAATGAGCAGTGCCATGTCCGCACCCAGGATGTGAACTGAAACCCTGGGCTGGTGAAGCGGAGCGCGTGAACTCAACCACGTGACCATGGGCCGGCTCCTCCACTGGCTACTCCTAATCAGGCGTTTGTATGAAGCAAGGAGGTAGGTGACTGTGCATGCGATATTTTTGAAAAACAAATGAATATAATGAGCTTGACTAATTGCTCCTAATGTCACTAGACAAAGTGGTAAAAGAAAAGAATGAGCTCAGGGATTCAAATTCCCAGCTCGAGTGCTGTACAATGACTTGAAGGCTTCTATGTGTGCCCTGAAGGAGACACTCATTTCATGTAGCCACAGGGCTGAGGTTGCTGAAAATCAAATGCACACTCTCACCCTGTGACTGGCTGAATGGCAATGCAAGCTGAACTGCCAGCCTCACAGTGTGTCTGCTGTTAAAGTGAGGCCACTGCTTTGGAAGGATGGCATTCTGCAAATTAGAATGTGGACGTGCGGGAAGACCCTGTGAAGCTGGGGCCATTGCACCCTCAAATTCTGAGAAGTCTTTTTTGACAAATGAAGAGACTAAAGCTGAGTACCTGAGGGTTACTGTAAATATTCAATAAGTACATGGTTACCCTTTGACCTTGTTTCCGACACAGACACTAATGAAAAGAAGTTAATCTTGTTAATTTGCTATTTTCTTATTTAACCCGACAGTTGATTCAAGGATCACAGGATTTATGAGCTTATTTTGCAGAAAAAAAAGAATGCCTTCAAGAAAGTTACAATCACCAAATAACCAGCCTCCAGTTGCAGTGGATGATCATCCAAGGGCTCACCTGGAGTGAAGGAAATGTGGATTTCCCCTTTGTTTTTCTGAAACTCCTCCTCCCAAGCCCCTTAGCTCTATAAGATTCCCTGCTTTCTTCTTTTGTTAAGGTGGATTTGAGAGAACCTATCCTCCCACCTTCCCGTTTTGGCCAATTTGAATAAAGCTTTCTCCATCTCCAAGCACTTTGATGTGGCAATGATTGGCTTCTTGTGCAGTGGCACATGAACTTGAGATTGAGAGGCTTGATAACAAGACCCCACACCCCCTGTGGAAGTAGCCTCCCATCCCCAGTAGAATCAGTCTCTTCACCCCTGTCTGAGAGAAATAACCCTGTATTACCTGAGGAAACTGTAATGCCCTCCCCTGAGACAGCTGCCATGGAAGACAATGCTGATTCTCCTTAGGATCCATCCCCACTGACACTCTGCTTTGCATCTTTTTATTTATTTATTTATTTTGAGGAAGATTAGCCCTGAGCTAACATCTGCTGCCAATCCTCCTCTTTTTGCTGAGGAAGACTGGCCCTGAGGTAACATCTGTGCCCATCTTCCTCTGCTTTATATGTGGGATGCTTACCACAGCATGGCTTGCCAAGTGGTGCCATGTCCTCACCCAGGATCCGAACTGGAGAACCCTAGGTTGCCGAAGTGGAATGTGCACACTTAACTGCTGTGCCACCAGGCCGGCCTCATCATGTTAAGTATTTTTAATATAATAAAATAAAATTTGAACCCTTGTACAATGTTGTTGGAAATGTAAAATGTACAGTCACTATGGAAAACAGTGTGACACTTTCTCAAAAAAATTAAAAATTAGCAGATGATCCAGCAATTTCACTTCAGAGTATACACCCAAAAGAACTGAAATCATAGCAGCATTATTCACAATAGCCAAGAGATGGAGGCAACACAGAGGTCCATCAGTGGATGAATGGATAAACAAAATGTTGGACATATACACAATGAAATATTATTCTTCCTTAAAAAGGAAGGAAAGCCTGTCACACAGTAAAATATGGATACCTTGAGGACATTATGCTAGGTGAAATAAGCAAGTCACAAAAGACATACTTCATGATTCCACTTATATGACGTACCTAAAGTAGTCAAAATCTTAGAAACAGAAAGTAGAATTGTGGTTGTCAGTGACTTTGGAGAGAAGGAAAAGGAAAATTGTTCAGTATAAAATTTTTCAGTAGTCATTTCAGTTTTGCAAGATGAAAAAGTTCTAGGGGCCAGCCCAGAGAGGCAGTGGTTAAGTTTGCACACTCTGCTTCAGTGACCCAGGGTTCGCTGGTTCAGATCCTGGGCATGGATGTACACACTGCTAGTCAAGCCATGCTGTAGCGGCATCCCACAAAGAAGAACTAGAAGGACTCACAACTAGGATATACAACTATGTACTGGGGCTTTGGAGAGGGGAAAAAAAAGATGAAAAAGTTCTAGAGATCTGTTGCAAAACAATATGCATATACAGTCATGTGCCATATAATGACATTTCGGTGAATGATGGACCATATATACTATGGCAGTCCTGTAAGATTAGTAGTATAAAGCCTATGTGTGTAGTAGGGTATGCCGTCTAGGTCTGTGTAAGTACTGTAGAGGAGGAAGAAATTTTCCTCTACCCCCTAGGTTCTTCTTGCTGGTCTAAGAATTAAGTTGACATGAGACAGAATAACAGGAGAAAAACAAACAAAAGTTCAATAACATGTATACGTGGGAGAAACCAAGGAAAGACACGTAACTTGTCAAAATGGCCAAAGCCCTCACCTTAAATACCATCCTCAGCTAAAGACAAAGGAAGCTGTTGGGGGTGAGGAGAGTCAGGGACTTCAAAGAGAAGGAAGGCAGTTCACAGGTAGGCAAAAAGGAGCAAATGTTTGGAAAACAAATGTTTGTTTGGCCTCAGAAACAGAAGAACACAGAGGGAGCCCAACCAACAGGCTTTTCTAGGTTCCTCGCTGCTCACCACCTAGCTCATGTTATGCTAAGGTGATAGCTCGCTTCCTGACACAGGTCTCTTTTTAATCCGCATTGTTGTGGGCTGTGAAGAGGGTGGTAACAAGAAAAGCTTTCAGAGTCTTTTGTGTCTTAAAAATAATCCACCTAAAATACTCTTCATGTTAAAAAGACACATTTTGAGATGGCAAATTGTTCCCCTTCAGTACACTCTATGATGTTCACACAAGGAAAAAATCGCCTGATGCATTTCTCAGAACGTATCCCAACTGTTAAGTGATGCATGATTGTAGTTAACACTACTGTACTATACATTTTTAAATTGTTTATGATGGTAAATTTTATGTTATGTGTTTTTAACCACAATAAAAACAAAAGAATCTAACTTCAGTCTTTTGCATGTAGAGATCCAGTTTTGCCATCACCATTTTTTGAAAAGACAGTCCTTTCCCCATTGAAATGTTTTGGCATCCTCATCGAAAATCAACTGACCATACATGTGAGGATTTGTTTCTGGGCTCTCTATTCCATTCCTTTGGTCTCTATGCCTGTCCTTTTGCCAGTACTACAATCTTTTGATTACTGTAGCTTTAGTAAGTTTTGAAGTCAAGAAGTATGTGTCCTTCAACCTTGTTCTTTTTCAAGATTGTGTTTGCTATTCAGGTGCCTTGAGGTTCCATATGAATTTTAGGATGGTTTTTCTATTTTTTTTTTACTAAAAAAACCCATCATTGTTTGTATTTTTATAGCAATTTCATGGAATCTGTAGATCACTTGGGTATTATTGTTAATTTAACAATATTGTATCTTCCAATCCATGAACACAGGATATCTTTCCATTTATTTGTGTCTTCTTTAATTGTTTCAGCAGTGTTTTGTAATTTTCAGTGTACACGTCTTTCAACTCCTTGGTTAAATTTATTCCTAAGTATTTTATTATTTTTGATGCTATCGTAAATAGAATTGTTTTCTTAATTTCCTTTTCAGATTGTTCAGTGTTAGTGTACGTAGTGTAGTATTTGCAACTGATTTCTGTGTGTGGATTTTGTATCTTGAAACTTGGCTGAATCTTTTTACTAGCTTTAACAGTTTTTTAATGGAATCTTTAGGGCTTACTTCATGTAAGATTGTGTAATCTGTGAACACAGATTGTTTTACTTCTTCCTTTCCAATTTGGATACCTTTTATTTCTTTTTCTTGCCTAATTGTTCTGGCTAGAACCTCCAATACTATGTTGGGTAAAAGTGGGGAAAACAGAATCCTTATCCTATTTTTGCTCATAGGCAGAAAGCTTTAAGTATTTCACCATTGAGTTGTTGGTTTTTCATATATAGCCTTTATTATGTTGAGGTAATTTCCTTCTATTCTTAGCATATTCTATATTTTTATCACAAAAAGATGCTGATTTTGTCAAATGCTTTTTCTGCATCACTTGAGGTGATCATGTGTTTTTTCCCCTTCATTCTGTTAATATAGTGTATTAAATTGATCAGTTTTTGTATATTGAAACTTCCTTGCATTCCAGGAATAAAACCCACTTGGTCATTGTGTATAATCCTTTTAGTATGCTGCTGAATTTAGTTTCATATATAGTTTAATGATTTTCAAGAAGGATGCTAAAAACATTCAACAAAAAACAATGTTTTCAACAAATGCTGGTGGTAAAATTGGATATTCACATGCAAAAGAATGAAGTTGGATCCCTCCCTAATACTATATACAAAGTTTGATTCAAAATGGATCAAAGACCTAAATGTAAGTGATAAAATTATAAATCTGTTAGAAGAAAACATAAAACAAAAGGTTCTTGAACTTCAATATGGCAATGATTTGTTGTACATGATACCAAAGGTAAAGGCAACAAAAGAAACTATAGACAAATCAAACTTCATAAAAATTAAAAACAGTTGCACTTACAGGACACTATCAACAGAGTAAAAAGGCAACCCATAGAATGGGAGATAATATTTGCAAATCACATATCTGATAAGGTACTATAATCTACAATACATGATGAACTCCTAAAATTCAACAACAAAGAAACGAAAAATCTGATTAAAGAATGGGCAAAGGATTTAAATAGACATTTCTACAAAGAAGATACACAAATGGCCAACAAGTACGTAAAAGATGCTCAACATCACTGATAGTTAGGGAAATGCAAATGAAAGCCACAATTTGATGCCACTTTTCACACCCATTAAGAAAACGAGAAATTCACAAATATGTGGAAATTAAACACCACACTCTTAAAGAAGGGGTCAGAGAAGAAATCAAAAGAGAAATTAGAATATACCTTGAGACAAGTAAAAATAAAGACATATCGACTACAGCAAAGTTGCAGGGTACAAAATCAACTTACAAAAATCAGTTGCATTTCTATACTCTAATAACAAACTAACAGAAAGAGAACTCAACAAGACAATCCCATTTACAATCACAACAAAAAGAATAAAATATCTAGGAATAAATTTAACCAAGGAGGTGAAAGACCTATACAAGGAAAATTATAAGACATCATTGAAAGAAATCAATGATGACAAAAAGAAATAGAAAGATATTCCATGTACATAGATTGGAAGAATAAACATAGTTAAAATGTCCATGCTACCTAAAGCAATCTACAGATTCAATGCAATCCCAATGACATTCTTCACAGAAATAGAACAAAGAATCCTAAAATTCATATGGAGCAACAAAAGACCCCTAATAGCTAAAGTTTCCTGAGAAACAAGAAGAAAGCTGGAGGCCTCACAATCCCTGACTTCAAAATGTACTACAAAGCTATAGCAATCAAAGCAGCATGGTACTGGTACAAAAACAGGCACACAGATCAATGGAACAGAATTGAAAGCCCAGAAATAAAACCACACATCTATGGACAGCTAATCTTTGACAAAGGAGCCAAGAACATACGATGGAGAAAGGAAAGTCTCTTCAGTAAATGGTGTTGGGAAAGCTGGACAGCCACATGCAAAAGAATGAAAGTAGACCATTATCTTTCATCATACACAAAAACTAACTCAAAATGGATCAAATACTTGAATGTAAGACCTGAAACCATAAAACTCCTAGAAGAAAATATACACAATACAGTCTTTGACATCAGTCTTAGAAGGATCTTGTTGAATACCATGTCTACTCGGATATGGAAGCAAAAGAAAAAATAAACAGGGGCTGGCCCCATGGCCGAGTGGTTAAGTTCGCACGCTCCCCTGCAGGTGGCCCAGTGTTTCCTTGGTTTGAATCCTGGGCGCGGACATGGCACTGCTCATCAAACCACGCTGAGGCAGCGTCCCACATGCCACAGCTAGAAGGACCCACAACAAAGAATATACAACTATGTACCATGGGGCTTTGGGGAGAAAAAGGAAAAAAATTTTAAAAAAAAGGAAAATATAAACAAGTGGGACTTCATCAGACTAAAGAGCTTTTGCAAGGCAAAGGTAACAGGAACAAAACAAAAAGACAACCCACCAACTAGGAGAAAATATCTGTAAATCATATCTGACTAGGGGTTAATCTCCATATATATATAAAGAACTCACACAACTCAACAACAAAAAAACAAACAACTCAATGAAAAAATGGGCAGAGGATATGAACAGACATTTTTCCAAAGAAGATCTACAGATGGCCAACAGGCACATGAGAAGATGTTCAACATCACTAATCATCAGGGAAATGCAAATCAAAACTACAGTAAGATATGAACTTACATTATAAACCAATGTTACCACACACACAAAAAGGTATCCCCTTACACCCGTTAGAATGGCTATAATCACCAAGAGAAAAAGTAACAAATGTTGTAGAGGTTGTGGATAAAAGGGAACCCTCATACACTGCTGGTAGGAATGCAAACTCGCGCAGCTACCATAGAAAACAGTACAGAGATTTCTCAAAAAATTAAAAATAGAAATACCATATGACCCAGCTATCCTACTACTGAGTATTTATCCAAAGAACTTGAAGTCAACAATTCAGAGACTTATGCACCTCTATGTTGATTGCAGCATTATTCGCAATGGCTGGGACATGGAAGCAAACCAAGTGCCCATTGACTGATGATTGGATAGAGAAGAGGTGGCATACGTATACAATGGGATACTACTCAGCCACAAAAAAAAGACAAACTCATCCCATTTGCAACAACATGGATAGACCTGGAGGGAATTATGTTAAACAAAATAAACCAGACAGAGAAAGACAAACACTTTCACTAGAGACACTAAGACAAACACTAAAACAGTTTAGTGGTTACCAGGGGAAAGGGGGTTGTGGGGTGGACACAAGCGGTGAAGGGGCACATTTATATGGTGACTGACAAATAATAATATACAACTGAAATTTCACAATGTTATAAACCATTATGACCTCACACACAAAAAAAGAAATTAAATTTGAAAAAAAACTTCTCACTCAAAAATAAAAAAATAAATAAGGACACTTCATAACAAAACTTATAGATTATAGCAAGAGTAGTGCTAGGGAAATTCATAGCCATAAATGCCTATTAAAAATGAACAAGAGGGGGCCAGCCAGGTGATGCAGTGATTAAGTTTGCACGTTCTGCTTCTGTGGCCCGGGGTTCGCTGGTTCAGATCCCGGGTGCAGACATGGCACTGCTTGGCAAGCCATGCTGTGACAGGCATTCCACATATAAAGTAGAGGAAGATGGGCATGGATGTTAGCTCAGGGCCAGTCTTCCTCAGCAAAAAGAGGAGGATTGGCGACTGATGTTAGCTCAGGGCTAATCTTCTTCTTCAAAAAAAGAAAAAAGAACAATAGTCTCAAATCACTCTCCTAATTATGTACCATAAGTAACTAGAAAAAGAAGACCACACTAAACCCAAATCTAGCTGAAGGTAAAAAATAATAAAAATTAGAGCAGAGATAAACAAAACAGAGAATAGAAAACCAAAGAGAAAACAACAAAACAAATGTTAGTTCTTCGAAAAGATCAAAATTGATGACTGTTTAGATAACTGACTAAGCAAAAAGAGAGAAGACTTAATGAACTACTAAAATCAGAAATGAAAATGGGGACATTGCTGCTGATTTTAAGCAATGAAAAGAATTAGAAGATAATACTATGAGCGCAAATTGGATAACCTAGACGAAATGGACAAATTCCTAGAAATACACAATCTATGAAAACTTAATCATGAAGAAATAGAAAATCTGATTAGATCTCCTAATAGGAAAATTGAATCAGTAATCAAAAATCTTGCAATTAAGAAAAGGCCAGGAGCTGCCCTGTGGCAGAGTCGTTAAGTTAGCGTGCTCTGCTTCAGTGGCCTGGGGTTTCGCCAGTTCGGATCCCAGGCCCAGACGTGGCACTGCTCATCAGGCCATGTTGAGGTGGTGACCCACACAACACAACCAGAAGGACCTACAACTAAAATATACAACTAAGGAATGGGTGGCTTTGGAGAGAAGAAGTGACGGGGCGGGCGGGGGCAGGGAAGAAGATTGGAAACAGATCTTAGCTCAGGTGCCAATCTTTAAAAAAATAAAAAGAAAAGAAAAGGCCAGGGCCAGATGGTTCCACTGGTGAATTGTACCAAACGTTTATTTTTAAATTTTATTTATTTATTTATTTTATTTTTCCTTTTTCTCACAAAGCCTCCCAGTACATAGTTGTGTAGTTTTAGTTGTGGGTCCCTCCAGTTGTGGCATGCAGGATGCTGCCTCAGCATGGCTTGACGAGCAGTGCCACGTCTGTGCCCAGGATTCGAACTGGTGAAACCCTGGGTCACCAAAGCAGAGCGCGCGAACCCAACCACTTGGCCACAGTGCCAGCCCCATACCAAACATTTAAAGAAGAACTAACACCAATACTTATCAAACTCTTCCAAAAAATTGAAGAGGAGGACACACTTCCTAATCCATTCTTTCAGGCTACCATAATCTGATACCAAAGCCAGACAAAGACACTACAGAAAAGAAAACTAAAACCAATATCCTTTATGAAAGTTGATGCAAAAATACTCAACAAAACACTAGCAAACTGAATTCAGCAACATATTAAAAGGATTAACCAAATGGCCAGCTGTGATTTCATCCCTGAAACCAAGAACAGTTCAACACATGAAAATCAATCCATGTACCACATTGAAAGAATGAAGGAAAAAAAGCACTTCATTGTCTCAACTGATGCAGAAGAAGCATTTGACCAAATTGAACACTTCTTTATGATAAAACTGCTCAATGAGCTAGGAATAGAAGGAAACCACCTCAACATAATGAAAGCTATTTATGTAAAACACGCAGCTAACATCATACTCACTGGTGAAAGACTCAAAACTTTTCCTCTCGAATCAAGAACAAGGCTTATAAACAAATTCAGCAAAGTCGTAGGACACAAAATCACACACAGAAATTAGCTACATTTCCATACACTAACAGTGAACAATCCAAAAAGGAAATTAATAAACAGAATTTCACTTATAATAGCATCAACAAAGAAAACGGTCATCTGCTGCATAATGACATTTTGGTCACCAACAGACCACACATACGATGGTCGCCCCACAAGATTAGTACTGTATAGCCTAGGTGTGTAGTAGGCTATACCGTCTAGGTTTGTGTAAGTGCACCCTATGATGTTTGCACAATGAAATCACCGAAGGATACAGCTGTCAGAACTTATGCCTGTCATTGAGTGACACATGACTGTATGATACTAAGGAATTAGGAATTAACCAAGGAGGTGAAAGACTTGTACAGCGAAAACTACAAAAAACTGCTGCAAGAAATCAAAGAAGAAATAAATAAATGGAAAGATATCCAGTGTTCATGGATTGGAAGACTTAAATTTGTTACGACAACACCACCAAAGGGATCTGTAGATTCAATGCAATCCCCGTCAAAATCCCAACAACGTTTTTGCAGAAATAGAAAAACTCATTCCAGGGGCCAGCCTGTTGGCGCAGCAGTTAAGTTCACACCTTCCGCTTCGGAAGTCCCGGGTTTGCTGGTTCGGATCCTGGATGTGGACATGGCACTGCTCGGCAAGCCATGCTGTGGTAGGCGGGTGCGAGATATAAAGTAGAGGAGGATGGGTATGGATGTTAGCTCAGGGCCAGGCCTCCTCAGTAAAAGGAAAAAAAGAAAAGAAAAGAAAAATCCATTCTAAAATTTATATAGTATTTCAAGGGACCCCAAATAGCCATAACAATCTTAAAAAAGAAGAAAGCAAGAGGACTCACACTTTCTGATTTCAAAACTTATTATAAAACTACAGTAATTAAAACACTGTGGTACTGGCATAAAGACAGACATACAAACAAATGAAATAAAACAGAGAGCCCAGAAATAAACCATCACATATACTGTCAAATGATTTACAAGGGTGTCAAGATCATTCCAATAATATATTAACAAAGTTTTTGTGACTTAAAATTCTTCCTAAGTTGATTTTGGGAAGCCAGCACCCCATGCTAGTGTATCATCTTAACAGAAACCCAAGTATGTCTTGCTGTCTTTGCCAGCTTCTTTGCATCAAGAAAGCAGAAAGTTCAAGTGCAGACAATTTTTGATCCTCCAAGTGCTGATTGTCTGCAATACAAATTACTTTTGTCCATTTTGAGACACTCCTGTTTAACAAGATATTAGCTCACTGAATTTTGTCAGGCATTGTAGAACTTCCCCACAATAGTTAAAGAGGATCTCAGATGAGGGAATGATATCTTGGCTATTACATAAAATCCTGTCTACATCAAGTTTCTTTACCTCCTGGCCCCTAAGTAATGTTGTCTCCAGTTTAGCCATAAACCATGGCTGCTAGACTGAGATTGTCCTTACCATTCCTCTGGGTCAGAGTTAGTGCTTGATAATCTGCAGCAACTTTTCCTGACATGGTGTATAGAGTAACAGCCTAGGAAGGGTTATCAAATAACCTGCAAGTCTAGACTATCTGCTCTAGAGTTCCTTTTCATCGACATGAAAATTGACTCTATTAGCAAACACCAATTCGTGTGTGAACTGCAAGAGTTTTAACCTCTCTGGAACCCTTTTCACCTTCTATGTTAGTAATCAAAAAACATTATGAGGAGAGTTTCAAGAGAGTCTTTAAAATTCTAAGCATGTGGACCGGCCCCATGGCTGAGCGGTTGGGCTCGCACACTCTTTTTCGGGGGCACATGGTTCAGCAGTTGGGATCCTGGGCATGGACCTGCACACTGCTTGTCGGGCCATGCTGTGGTGGTGTCCCACATAGAAGAGCTGGAATGACTTGCAACTGGGATGCAGGGCTATGTGCTGGGGCTTTGGGGAGGAAAAAGAAGAGGAAGATGGGCAACAGATGTTAGCTCAGGGCCAATGTTCCTCACCAGAAAATTCTAAGCATGATTTGTACTTGTTAGATGGAAGGAGGGCCTCCCTAGCCAGCTACAGTAAAGTTTTTGAAAATCTCAGTCTCTTCTTGGCCTTTTAATTAATTCTCAAAGTCCAACATGTAAAAGATATAACATATGAATAGAAGAATTTCTCTGTAATACAATTTTTAAGATTTTATTTTTCCTTTGTCTCCCCAAAGCACCCCCAGTACATAGCTGTATATTTTTAGTTGTGGGTTCTTCTAGTTGTGGCATATGGGATGCCGCCTCAGCATGGCTCGATGAGTGGTGCCATGTCCTCACCCAGGATCCGAACCAGTGAAACCCTGGGCTTCTGATGCGGAGCGTGTGAACTTAACCACTTGGCCATGGGCCTGGCCCCATGTAATACAATTTTCTTTTTTTGTTTTTGTTTTTGGCTAAGGACAATTTGCCCTATGCTCACATCTGTTGCAAATCTTCCTCTCTCTCTCTCTTTTTTTTTTTTTTGCTTGAGGAAGATCTGCCCTGGGCTATCATCTGCGCCAATCTTCCTCTATGTTTTGTATGTGGGATTCTGCCACAGCACGATTGGTGAGTGATGTAGGTCTGTGCCCGTGATCTGAACCAGTAGACCCAGGCTGCTGAAGTGGAGCATGTGGAATTTTAACCACTCAGCCACAGGGCTGGCCCCCTGGAATACTATTTTCTAAAGAGTAAACTTTATCATGAGGAGGGCTTGTTTCAGAGTTTTCTAGAATTAAAGGATTGTGTTGTATGTATTTTTCCCACAAAATAACTTCACAGCATGGACCTTAGAGAGAACATTTTGAAGCTTTGTACATAAAATATTTTATCTTGTCTGCTCATTTAACTAGTATTTAGAAGCTTATTTTTACAGATGAGGGATTTCCTAAGTCAGGAAAAGGTACATAATTTTTTTCAAAAGAAGAGAAAAAAACTTAAAAAGAATCAATGAGTAGTCAAGTGAGAGAGCTTTTCCTCTAGTTGTTTCCTAGTATCTACAAATTGCTATAATTTCATAGGTTTACTAAATATTCTAAATGAATTGGAATGTTCAATTAAAAAGTAAATAGTAATTCTGGATTTTAGTTTTCACAGTATACTAGATTACAACTGATTATTTTTTGTTTTTTGTTGTTGTTGAGGAAGATTTGCCCTGAGCTAACATCTGTGCCAGTCTTCCGCTACCTTGCATGCGGGTTGCTGCCACAGCATGGCTGACAAGTGGGGAGGTCTCTGCCCAGGATCCGGGCCCAGGAGCAGAGGCCACTGAAGCACAGCACACCCAGCTCAACCACTGCACCACGGGCCAGCCCCAATGAATTCATTTAGAACTTGATGCTCATTCAAAAAATGTTAACATTGTCAAGATTTTCTAATTTAAGCAACTTTTCCAACTAGGTCTTTTAATAAGTTGTTATGTTTCAATTAGTATTTAGCTTCAGTAATATGAAATATAATTATATTTTCCCAATAAGCAACCTCTTAAAAATGAAATAATATATGGTAACAAATGATCTAAGTTACTGTTCCACTTTGAAAAGAGAAAAAGATGCATTTGAATTAGCTTTAAAAAGTTTTCTCGGGCTTGTGCTGTGGCCAAGTTGTTAAGTTCGCGTGCTCTGCTTTGGTGGCCCAGGGTTTCGCCAGGTCAGGTCCCGGGCACAGACATGGCACCGCCTGTCAGGCCATCCTGAGGTGGCGTATCACATAGCACAACAGAGGCACTCACAACTAGAATATACAACTATGTACTGGGGGCTTTGGGGAGAAGAAAAACAAAGATTGGCAACAGATGTTAGCTCAGGTGCCAATCTTTAAAAAAAAAGTTTTCCCATAAATAATTTAACTTAGTAGGTAAAATGTAATGTTTATATACTAATTTTTAAAAATTTAGATATCTGTTCCTGTATATTAGCGTCCTAAAGTCAGAATGATACATCATGGTATATGCAAATTTCAGTAGATATTTGTACTCATTCATTAATTTATACTCCAACTATTAGTATATAACAGAAACTCTTTTCTCATACTTCATCAGCACTGGTCGTTAAGAATTTTTTGTAGTTGTTATTTAAGAAGTGAAAAATTATTAAGAAGTGAAACATTTTATACTTTTTGCTTCAGGATGCTTAAAGCAGCTAAATTTGTGATAGCAAAGAATTGAAAATGCCCTAAACATCAGTCACTATACAAATAATTACAAGTTAGGGAATATACTTATTATGGAATACTATTAGCCTACAGACAATTTATTTCCCCAAAACTTATATGGTGCTTCCTGTGTGCCAGAACAATAGTGAGCAGTTTATGTATGTTAACTCTTCTAATTCTCCTTACAACTCTATGTGATAAGTACTATCATTACACCTATCTTACAAATGAAGGAACCAAGGCAGTAGGCATTGCAATACTATGGACTACGATGCAGCAATTAAAAAGAATTGGGCGGACCTATCTGTACTGATCTGGAAAGATATCTATAATGTATTGTTACTTGCAAAAGCCAAATGTGAGAGTGATATGAATAATGTAATTCCATTTTATATTTTAAGAATATAAATGTTTATGTAAAGACATCTATGTAAGCATAGAATAAAATATAGAATAATATTCAATTAACAACTTGAATTTGGAACAGTTATGAAGAGAGTTCCCACTGATGTCTTTAAATTTAATTTTAAAAGAAAGAAGAGGTGGAAGGAAAAGAAAGAAATAAAAAAGAAATGAAATAGAGTTCATCCTTAATGGTGAGCCAAAACTGGTAGCCAGAAAATGTGTTAAACAGCTCAGTTCCTCCACCTAGTGATAGAGAGAAGAAGGGGTATGAAGATACTCAGAATTTGGAAGCATTCCAAGCAGACTCTTTCTCTTAGTTTACAAGCAAAATCACTAAGTTTTCCCCAAACTTGCTGTTTATTACATGATCTGATACTTACTACATTACAAATTTGTAACTACAATGCCAACTTTCTTTCCATCCTCTACTTGCAATACTAGCCTCCAGGTTTTTTTTTTGTTTTGTTTCGTTTTTCAGAAAACAACAAGAAATGATTTTCTTCCTTGGAAGATTGGCTCTGAGCTAACATCTGTTGTCAATCTTCCTCCCTTGCTCCCCTCCTTCCTTCCTCCCTTCCTCTCTTCCTTCTCTCCTTCCTTTTCTCTCCCTCTCTCTCTCTCTCCCCAAAGCGCCAGCACATAGTTGTATATCCTAGCTGTAAGTCATTCTACTTCCTCTATGTGGAATGCCACCACAGCATGGCTTAATGAATGATGCATAGATTTGCACCCAGGATCCAAATCAGGGAACCCTGGGCCACCAAAGGGGAGCGTGTGATCTTAACCACTCGAACGTGGGGCCCACCCCCAGATTTTGCTTCTTAAGTCAATTAGTCCCAAACAATTCTCAAACATCTTTACTTAGCTTTCCTGGTGTTTTGGTAAGAAAAACCCATTAGACTGTATTTCAAATGGCTTTGGGCAATTTATTTGTCTTCAATTTAATTTCTCTAGGTAGAACCAGATATTTCCTCAGTGCATTTTGGGATTAAAATGCATATTTTTCCAGAGAAATGCTATAATCTATTTCCACTGTTAACTTTAGCACATGACCTATAGCAGGAAAATTTTTATGAACTACATAATAGAAATAAGTTAGTAAATATATATTCTCCACCTATAGTTATGCTAGGTATGGAAATACAAAGATAAGTAACATATTGTTCCTGCACACCAAGAGAATAGGGAGAGGAGTTGTAAACAACCGATCCTTAAGCCTGTATTACAATACTTTACACGCTGTAGTAAACTGCAAATGAGTTCTGAGGAAGAGGAGAGAGGATGGACTGGGGAGACTTTACAGAGGAAATAATGTTTCAGCTGGACCTGAAAACAATGGTCTTCATTTGCTCACATACTCTCTACAGAGATCTTGATTAACTATAAAACCCATTTGCACAATGTAAAGTGACATCTAATATAATTTCTGTGTAGTGCAAATATATACATTTAAAAATAAAAATCTTGGGAGTGATGTCAGCATCATGGTGGAGTGAAGTCTCTCAGAAATCCCCCTCCAATATACAACAAAAAAATCCATAATCCAACAGAGGACATCGAAACGCAACACAAGAAACATTGGAGAGACCCATGCAGCCATACAACAGAGTGCGGAGAGACTGGAGCCCCCCACAGAGGAGGTGGAATGGGGTAAGAGAAATCTTCACGCCCTCCCTTAAAGACTGTGATCCAGGACCGTGGGAGGCCTCCAAGAGGGAAGGCATGTGGGAGGGAATATTGGTTCACGGGAACATTAGGGACTCACAGGGGCCCTTGCAGCCTAAAGGGAAGCCCTCTATCAGGGCAAAAACTTTCATGGGGGGTGACTTTATCAAGCCAACACCCCAGGAGGCCAGAGGGAGAATACCCTGAGACCACACAGGAGAAAGCATCCGTCCCCTCACCTGCTCAGTGCAGCTCCAGCCCCTGGGATTTCAGCTGAAAGCAGAGGGCTCAGAATAGGTGGCTCTTCACCTCCACTCACTGGCGATAGGTGGCAACTATGACCAAATAATGCCAGGATGTGAAAGAACAGAGCAACTCCCTCTAGCAATATCAAACATTATACTAGATCTCCAGACCAGAAAGAAAATGACAAGTACCCAGAAATCAGGCCTGAGGATGCAGAAATATGTAATCTAAATGACAAAGAATTCAAAACAGCTATCATAAAAAAACTCAATGGGGTAAAAGAGAATGTAGAGAAATGATTCAAAGAATTCAGGAGCTACTTCACAAAAGAGATTGAAACTATAAAGAGGAATCAATCAGAAATATTAGAGATGAAAGACAATGGAAAAATAAAACAAAATACGAATTTCCTGAACCCTCGAGCAGACACTATAGAAGAGTGTATCAGCAAAATCAAACATAGACTTGTTGAAATGCTGCAGATGGAGGAAGAGAGAGAACTAAGACTAAAAAGAAATGAAGAAAGTCTCTGAGAAATATTCAACTTAATTAGGAAATGCAACATAAGAATTATAGGTATCCTAGAAGGAGAAAAGAAGGAGAATGGAGTAGACAGCTTGTTCAAAGAAATAATAGCAAAGAACTTCTCAAACCTAGGGAAGGAAATCCACGTGGAAGAGGCCGTGAGAGCTCCTAAGTATGTCAATGTAAAAAGACCTAGTGCAAAGCATAGTAGTGAAACTGGCAAAACTGAATGACAAAGAAAGAATACTAAGGACAGCAAGGCAGAAGAAAATAACCTACAAAGGAACCCCAATCAGGCTTTCAGTGGATTTCTCTGCAGAAACCTTACAGGCCAGGAGAGACTGGAATGACATATTCAAATCATTGAAGGACAAAATCTTTCAGCCAAGAATACTCTATCCAGCGAAAATATCCTTCAGATATAAAGGAGAAATAAAAACTTTCCCACACAAACATAAGCTAAGGGAGTTTATAGACATGAGATGGCCCCTACAAGAAATCCTCAAGAAGGCCCTCATACTAAAAAGGGAGGGGGGAGAGAGGGGTTACAAAGCATGGAGAAAGGAGTTAAATAGGTAGACAAAATCAGAGCAGGATAGCAAATACTCAAGTGTAGCATTAGAGACAAAGGGAAGGAAAGCACCAAAAACAAAGATAATCTTGTCATTTTAACCACAAACTCATAGGACAACATGGGATAAGATGTGAGAAAAACAACTTAGGAGAGGAAGAGGAAAGGGACTGAATTGGTTTAGTCTAAGGAAATTAGAGGCAACCAGAAAAGGGACTATCTTATCCATGAGATCTTAAATATAAACCTCAGGGTAACCACTAAATAAAACAGCAGAAGAGAGACACAAATAATAAATAAGGAGAAAACAAAGACACACAACATAAAAAACTATATAACTCGATTGGTAGACCCAAATACACAGGATGAGAAACAAAGAAAATTCAGGAGAACCAGAAAACGAGTGATAAAATGGAAGCATTAAGCCCTCATATATCAATAATCACCCTAAACATAAATGGATTGAATTCTCCAATAAATAGGCCCAGAGTGGTGAGATGGATTACAGAACAAGATCCAACAATATGCTGCCTCCTTGAAACACATCTCAGCTCCAATGACAAACACAGGCTCAGAATGAAGGGATGGAAGATGATACTCCAAGCTAACAGCAAACAAAAGAAAGCAGGTGTTGCAATACTTATATCAGACAAAATAGACTTCAAGATAAGACAGGTAAAGAGAGACAAAGAGGGGCAGTATATAATGACCAAAGGGACATTCCATCAAGAAGAAATAACACTTGTAAATATCTATGCACCCAACACAAGAGCGCCAAAGTACATAAAGTAACTATTAGCAAACCTGAAATAAGACATTAATAATAACACAATACTAGTAGGGGACCTCAACACTCCACTCACATCAATGGATAGATCAGAAAATCAACAAGGAAACAGTGGAATTAAATGAAAAGCTAAACCAGATGGACTTAACAGACATATATAAAACACTCCATCCAAACACAGCAGAATACGCATTCTTCTCAAGTGTGCATGGAACATTCTCAAGGATAGACCATATGTTGGGAAACAAGACAAGCCTCAATAAATTTAAGAAGATTGAAATAATCACAAGCATCTTTTCTGATCACAATGTTATAAAGCTAGAAATTAATTAAAATAAAAAAGCTGAGAAAAGGACAAAGGATGTGGAGACTAAACAACATGCTATTGAACAACCAATGGATCACTGACGAAATTAAAGAAGAAATCAAAAAATACTGGAGACAAATGAAAATGAAAATATATCATACCAACTCACATGGGATGCAGCAAAAGTCAGATTAAGAGGGAAATTCATCGCAATACAGGCTCACTTTAACAAACAAGAAAAAATCCAAACAAGCAACCTCAAATTACACCTAACTGAATTAGAAGAAGAAGAACAAACAAAGTCCAAAGTCAGCAGAAGGAGAGAAATGATAAAAATCAGAGCATAAATAAATGCTATTGAAACAAAAAAGGGAGGAGAAAGGATCAAGAAACAAAGAGCGGGTTCTTTGAGAAGATAAATAAAATTGACAAACCAGTAGTCAGACTTACAAAGAAAAAAAGAGAGAAAGCTCAGATAAATAAAATTATAAGTAAAATAGGAAAAATAACAACGGATACCACAGAAATACAACGGATTATAAGAGAGTACTATGAAAAATTATATGACAACAAAATGGACAATAGAGAGGAAATGGATAAATTCTTAGACTCTTACAACCTTCCAAAGCTGAATCAAGAAGAAATAGAGAATCTGAATAGACCAGTCACAAGTAAAGATCTTGAAACAGTAATCAAAAGCATCCCAAAGAATACGGGGCTGGCCCCATGGTCGAGTGGTTGAGTTCGTGCGCTCTGCTTTGGTGGCCTGGGGTTTCGCTGGTTAGGATCCTGGGTGCAGACATGGCACTGCTCATCAAGCCATGCTGAGGTGGCATCCCACATGCCACAACTAGAAGGATCCACAACTAAAAATACAGAACTATTTACCGGGAGGCTTTGGGAAGAAAAAGGAAAAATAAAATCTTAAAAATAACAAAAGCATCCCAAAGAGTAAAAGCCCAGAACCAGATAGCTTCCCTGGGGAATTCTACCAAACTTTCAGAGAGGATTTAATACTTGTCCTTCTCAAGCTATTCCAAAAAATTAGGGAAGATGGAACACTTCCTAACACATTCTACGAGGCCAACATCACTTTGATACCAAAGCCTGACAAGGACAACACAAAAAGGGAAAACTGCATGCCAATATCGCTGATGAATATAGATGCAGAAATCCTCAACAAAATATTGGCAACCCAAATACAGCAATACCTTAAAAAGATCATACATCATGATCAAGTGGCATTTATTCCAGGGACACAGGGATGGTTCAACATCCACAAATCAATCAATGTGATACACCACACTAACAAAATGAGGAATAAAAACCACACGATCATCTAGATATGTGGTGACAGTCAAGAAATAACGTACAACTGAAATTTCACAATGATGTAAACTATAATGAAGTCAAAACATTTTTTTCAATCTTGAATCACTTTTTCTAATGTATTCAACGGCATCTGAATGCTATATTGTTTTGGCACTTACCATCATTCTTTTCAAAAGTACATGAGTAAGAAATTCTCTGTAGTAGGAAATTTTATATGATTCCTTTTTCTTATTTAAACTTCATTTCCACTGTCACTGAATCAAAGTCGGTCTGCTTCTTGGTTAGTTGAAATCAGAGCCTTCACCAGACGTAGTTGTCACACAAATCAAAATATATCTGCCACAAATAAGGAGGCCTTGGGGAATTATTTCCCAAAGTCATGGCTCCGCAAGCACAGGAAAGCACTGGTGTTTTATTTGGGATGGGGAAGGAATATTCAAAAGGGAGAGGTGGGTATTTGCTTGTGCAGGATCGGTCAGAAAACGTGCTTCCACACACATGGCAGGCTACAGTAATAAGGCTTAGGCTACTCCTGGGGCAGAGATTTTAGTATTAAAATGAAAGAAAGGGTGACTTTAGGTAATCTCTTGGCTCATGTGGTCAGGCGCTGCTCTTGTTGTGGGACTCAGTCTGGTTCAGGGTGATTGGTGATTGCATCTCTCAACATAACAGAAACAAAAAACATTTTGGAGAAACAGTTAAATGCTGGCAACACCTCCCTTGAGTTCCTCAGGGCAATTAGTCCATGACAATGCCACTTTCCCCATAGAATTTTATCCTATTGTAATATATATTTATTCTTAAAAGTCTTTTAGCAATCCTCCTATTATATTGCTCTGCAACAAAAATATGTAAATAAATGAAAATTTCTAGGCCCATACAGCTAAGTATTAAACATTTCTCATCAATGAAATATGAATTAATTATTAACTGTTTCATTAAGCCAACACAATGTATTACACATTTTAATTAATAATTTATGAAAGTAGAATTTTATAGAAGCATCTCACTTAATGGTATAAAAAGTAATTTCTTTTTAAAAGATTGGCACCTGAGCTAACATCTGTTGCCAATCTTCTTTTTTTTTCTTTTTCTTCCCACAGCTTCCTCAGTACACAGTTGTAGGTTCCAGTTGTGAGTGCCTCTGGCTGTGCTATGTGGGATGGCGCCTCAGTGTGGCCTGATGAGCGGTGCCGTGTCCGCACCCAGGATCCGAACCAGCGAAACCCTGGGCCCCCGAAGCGGAGCGCACAAACTTAACCACTTGGCCAGGGGGCCGGCCCCTAAAAAGTAATTTTAAAAATAGCTCATGAATCTTTGGATGAATATTATTTTTTCCTAGAAGGGGCCAGATTTTATTTCCCCTTTTTCAGTCTTATAGGTATAAATGATGAAAAAATTGGTTCGCATAAATACATAGATCAAAGTACAAGTTTAGTTTAATGCTGTCTCTCCATTATTTTGAACTCTCTAGGAATTACATTCTAAAACTCATGTAGAAATCTGGGTTGGTTTCCTAGGGCTGCTGTAGGAGAGTACTGCAAACTGGGCTGCTTCAAACAGCACACATTTTTTGTCTCGTGGTTTTGGAGCCTCTGAATCTGAAATCAGGTTGCTGGCTCTCTGAGGGCTCCAGAGAAGAAGCCTTCCTCACCTCTTCTAGCTCTTGTTACTTGCTGGAAATCCTTGCTCTTCCTTGCCTTGGAGATGCATCTTTCCAGTCACGTGGCAGTCTTCTTCTTGTGTATCTTCTTCATGTTGTCTTTTTCCTCTGTGTGTGTGTGTGTGTGTCTCTGTGTCCAAATTTGCCCTTTTGATAAGGAGACCAGTCTTATTGGATTTGGACTCACCCTAAGACCTCTTTTTAACTTGATTACTTCTATAAAGACCTTATTTCCAAATAATGTGACATTTAAGGTACTGGGGATTAGGATTTCAACATATATTTTTGGGGGGACACAACTCAACTCATAACACTATCCGTTATCAAAAATTATTTTAAGGACCTATCATCTGACATTCTAATTGGGTGTTCCTTCAGTTTTGTTGAAAATAAGGAATTGAAAAAATTTTTACCCAGTTATGAGTCATTCCTTTACATTAAAACTTATGCCAGTATTTCAGATTGTCCTTTTGATAGGCACCGTGCCTGTCTTCTGTTTTAAAGTGGGAGAAGGGTGGACGTGAAAAGGGAAACTTTCCCCTAATGAGTTCTCAGGCAGGTCTGATGCAGGCTTGGCGAGCTGAGGAGTCTAAAGAAAGGTCTGGTAGGAGTGCTCCTTTGTTGAAAAAATAGCACGGGGACAGGACCCAGGGGCAGTGAAGAGATGCAATGGGTTGAGGGTAGGGCTAAATTTATAAGGCATAGGTATGCAAATTATTTCTTTACAAGACAAAGGAAAGATCAAATAAAAAAGTCGTTAAAATGGTATCAGTGCAGGTGGGGTCTCGTTATTGGGTGGTCCTATAACTTTGGATACAAATCAGGTAGGATCACGTCAGGACGTCCTAGGCATCCCGGAGGATGATACAGATCAGTATGCAGGGCAGGATGCCTTGGGCTTCTCTCCCTGGGGCAGCCTGGATCTCATCAGGTCAACTTTGGGAAAGAGTATGACTGAATTTGAGGATCTGGAAATGGATTACTCTGCAACTGTTCCTGGCCCTGTGCCCCTTGGACAGTATTTGTGAGCCCAGGAATGTGTGTACCCAAGTGTGAAGGCTTCTGCCTTAAAGATGAAATCGTTCAGCAGACTGAGTGGAAAGCACGTTGTTCACTAGTTTGAGGAAATAGCACAAGGGTAGGAACTATTGAAAATGTTCGGAATGGTTGGGGAAGAGTAAGTCATCCAGGGTGCCAAGAGTGCTGGCTGCTTGCGGGGAACCAGAGGGGAGAGGAGGCTGGATTAGTGGACAGGATTGTGAAGTACTTGGGGCTGTGAAAAGAATTTTGGATTTTAGTATATCTTTTAGGCAAATAGGGGCCATCAGAAGCCTTGGAAGGCTTGGATCTTTCTTTGCTACTTCTCTTTTGTTATGCCTATATGGGAGGACCTTTAAATATTTAAAACTATAGTACAAAAGAAACAAGAACAATGGCCACAGAGCCGGTAATTTAGTAATCAAAACATTACCGCTGTTTTGAGACAAAATATTTTTTAAAAGGTGTTTTGAGTATTTTGATTAAAAAAGTAATACAATATGTGGGCCAGCCCGATCGCACAGCAGTTAAGTTCGCACGTTCAGCTTCTTGGCGGCCTGGGGTTCACCCGTTCGGATCTTGGGTGCGGACATGGCACTGCTTGGCACATCATGCTGTGGTAGGCATCCCACATATAAAGTAGAGGAAGATGGGCACGGATGTTAGCTCAGGGCCAGCCTTCCTCAGCAAAAATAGGAGGATTGGCAGCAGTTAGCTCAGGGCTAATCTTCCTAAGAAAAAAAAAAGCAATACAATTTGCAAGTGACATCCTATTATTAGAATTAGACATTAAGGACAAAAGAAGGAAATGACTTTAATGGTAACGTGATGCTGTCAATGATTGACATAGTTTAAATAAATTACAGTACAATTGATGTTATGTAGTCTTGAAAAAAATGGGGTATATCTACGCTTGTTGATGTGGACTCAGCTTTAAGATATAATCTTGAATGAAAAAAATCAAGTTGCAGAAGAAGAATATATGCTTTTACAGAAGAGAATGTTTCTGGAAAGAGTTACAAGGAACTGGTAACAATGGTTGGCTCTGGGGAGGCTGACTGGAAGGCTGGAGGGTAGTGGTGGGGAAGACAATTTTTACTGTGAATTTTCTTTCTCTTCTCTTCTTCTTCAAGGAAATCACCTCTCCTTCCATGTATGTATCTCAAAATTTGAAAAAACATTAACTGAGAAACACATAAAACGAGGAAAATAATTCTCCAAGGTTATTCACTAATAAAATACGAACTACTATGGTATTATATGAAAATAATTAAATTGGAAAAACAGAATCGAACAGCTTTGAAATTAGTTACAAATAATCAACAGTTATTTAGTTTAGTATTCAGTACTAAACTAGTTTAGTATTCAGTATATAGTTTAGTATTTCGTTTAGTATTCAAAAGCATTAACGTTGTCCTAGCAGCTGTTTTTCCAAGTTCGTAGAAAAAGAAACTAAAAAGCATTCATAGGGGCCACCCCGTGGCCAAGTGGTTAAGTTCACTGGCTTCGCTACCGTGGCCCAGGGTTTTGCCGGTTGGGATCCTGGGCGTGGACATGGCACTGCTCATTAAGCCATGCTGAGGCGGCATCTCACATGCCACAACTAGAAGGACCCACAACTAAAAAAACATATGCAACTATGTACCAGGGGGCTTTGGGGAGAAAAAGGAAAAATAAAATCTTTAAAAAAAAAAGCATTTGTAAGTAAAACACTCAGTAATGTTTTACTTATAAATTTTTAGACTATATTTCTTTCAAAAACCTGGTCAATTCAAATTAGGATTAATTTATTGTCCTTTTTGGATGCTTCCTGTCAGCTGCACTTCTCAATAGATAGTCTCTATTTTTTGTGAATCTTCTCATCTTTTCGTGAATGAAATTGATCAGATTTGATAACCATTTAATATCAGAAAGTTTTTTGTTTGTAATTTTAAACTAGCTTCTAAATCTTAGAAATGACTTTCGGTGTGCATTTTGTACCCTACATCCTTCCATCATTAAATTGAATCTATTTACTTCTCCCATCTCTATCACTGAGGGTTCCAACATCAATTCTTGACCAGAATGCTTACAGCTTCCCAAATTCTACTCTTGGTACCCTCCAGCCATTCTGCACAAAGTGCCCAGAGTTATCTGCATATTGTATCACTTTTTCACTTAAGAACCCTACTTATGACTTCTCCATGCACTTGGTATCTCCTACAAGGCCCTGCTTGAACCTACTCTGGCCTAGTTCTTCACCGCATCTGTGCCACTCTTTCCCTTGATCTAGCACTCTTACTGACCTTCCAGTTCCTAGGGAGAGTTTAGTTTTTGCTCTTCCTGCTGTCTAAGACAATGTGCTCTGGTTATTCTAATGGCTGTCCCTTTGGTAGGGCTCAGTATAAAGGTTGCTTCCTTTGAAAGGTCTTCCATGATCAGTAACATAGGTCTCCACTGTTATTCTCTATAAAGAAGCTCTGTTTAGTTCCTTCGTAGCACTCAATTATAATTATTTTATTCATTTTGTTGATTCCCTGTTTGTTGGCTCTTTTTTTATTTTATTGTATTTGTTTAAAGACTGGCACCTGAGCTAACAGCTGTTGCCAATCCTCTTTTTTTTTTCCCTGCTTTTTCTCCCCAAATCACCCCAGTACATAGTTGTGTATTTTTAGTTGTGGGTGCTTCTAGTTGTGGCTTGTGGGATGCCACCACAGCGTGGCCTGAGGAGCAGTGCCATGTCTGCGCCCAGGATCTGAACCAGTGAAACGGAGCATGCGAACTTAACCACTGGGCTGTGGGGCTGCCCTGGCTCTTTCTAGTCTAGTCTACGCACTCCATGAGGATAGGGATTACATCCATCTCATTCACTGTTATATCTCTAGCACTTACCATAGTATCTGGCATCACATAGACACTCAATTAACATTTATGGAATGAATGAACAACAAAGATCTTAATAAAAGTTCCACACTCTGATAATAACAGTGACTAATTTTTGTCACCACCTCTAAGCATTAGTTGGTAAAACTTGTCTGTCTTATCAAGCTTAATAACTTTAACTTTTATTACAATTGTTTTTTCCTTATTACATTGAAAAAATAACAATTAGATGCAAGATTAGTTCCTTTCCACCCTAAATATGGTATCTCAAAAGCATTTTCCACAAACCGTTTTATATCACATCGCATAATAAATATGTGTAGCGTTTTCATCTCCCTATGTGTTATGAGTCTGCAGCCTATCCTGAGAGCGCCACTTTTCCATGAGTGGGTCCTTGGACTTGACTTCTTACCCGTTTTAGGGGTAGAAAGAAGCCCAAGTGCGATTCTTTTTGTAGCTACATGTTAGTCTCCACTGCATGGATCTCTTCTTAAAATCTTTTTACCTATCTGACAACAGCAAATGAAGATTATCCTATTCTCAGTGACAATTTTATTTTTCTAAATATCACCAGTTCTTTACAGAATCTCTTCTTCATTTCTATGCCATATAATAAAAGTATTAGCAAGACATAGTTTTTGCGGGAGATATAAATGTTTTAAAAACATTCTGTGGAAAAATTAAGTGCAAAAATATTGAAACATCAAAATGTTAACAATGTAAAACAACGATGAGATACTGCTATATGCCTATAAGAATGGTGAATATCCAAAACACGGACAGCAAATGCTAGTGAGGACGTGGAACAACGGGAAATCTCATGCATTACTAGTGGATGTGAAAAGTTCCACTTTGGAAGACAGTTTGACCATTTCTTACAAAACTAATCATACTCTTACCATAAGATCTAGCAATTGCACTCCTTGGTATTTATTCAAATGAACTGAAAACTTCCGTGCACACAAAAACCTGAACAGAGACGTTCAGAGCAGCTTTATTCATAATTGCCGGAGCTTGGAAGACACAGAGATGCGTTTCAGTAGGTGATGCATGAACTGTGTTGCATCCAGACAATGGAATATTATTCAGCACTAAAAAGAAATGAGTTACCAAGCCAGAAAAGACATTGAGGAAAGTTAAATGCTTATTGCTAAATGAAAGAAGCCAATCTGATGGGGTTATATAATGTATTATTCCAACTACACAACATTCTGGAAAATACAAAATTATGGACACAGTAAAAAGGTCAGTGGTTACGATGAGTTAGGGCCAAGGAGGGGTAAACAGGTGGAGCACAGGAGAATTTTTAGGGCAATGAAACGATTCTATATGACACTATAATGGTGAATACATGTCATTATACATTTGTCAAAACTCATAGAACAATCAAAACCAAAAGTGAACCCTAATGTAACCTATGGACTTTGAGTATGATGTGTTGATGTAGGTTTGTCATAGGTTCGTCCGCTGTAACAAATATGCCACTCTGCCGCGGAACGTCGCCAGTGGGGAAGCCTGTGCATGTGTGGGGGCAGGGAGTATGTGGGAACTCTTTGTACTTTCTGCTCAATTTTGCTGTGAAAGTAAAACTGCTCTAAAAAATAAGGTCTGTTGAAAAAAATGTTAACAATAGTCATCCTTGGATGCAAGGACTATTGGCAATGTTTTTCTTTGCACTTTGCAGGTTTTCCAAAGTTTTTGTTTGTTTATTTTTTGCTTTTGTCATTGAGTGTGTGTTTATTACCTATGGAAGTAGGAAAAAATATTTAAAAATATAAGTATGGTAAATTCAGAACTGTTAGGCCTGCTTAATTTTAGGTTTTAATCTCTTGAGTTTCCAGTACAGAAACTCAAATAAATAATAGTTAATAATATAAGGAGCCCTTAAATGGGCAAATATTAAGCCTTAAATAACTATTTTCTGTTTATGATTTTATAAGATCGTAGAATCTAACTGCTGGAAGGACATCCATAATCATCGAATATAATTTTCTCTTTTAAAATTTGCTTCTGTTTTCCAGTGAGTACCTCTAAATCTTAGAAGTCACTTGGGTAGGCAATGCTGCCAGGAGATAAAATGAGGAGCATCATGGGTCTCCACGCTCCAGGCAGCCAGGGAAAGGGGACTGAAGAGCAATCTTTATGAAGAGCATAGTGGTAAGCATATTTGATTGTTTAATAAAAAAGCCACAGGAACTGAGAGGACAGGAGTGTTCATAATAAGCTGGAAAAGTGAGAAAGGGTTTGCGGAGGCATTGAGATCCAAGGGAAGAGAAGACTATAAGGAGCGAGAAGGGGATTTCCCTTCAGGAGCGTAGTATGCACAATTCCCTCATTTTACTGAAGAAACTGAGGCTCAAAAAGGTCTAGGGTCACAAAGCTAACAAATGGTGACATCAGCATCAACTTCAATGGCATCTGCTTCCAAATCATCGCATTGCTTTTCCAGAGACATTGTTAATTAGCTGCATTACAGTTTCATAAAGTGTAAAGTATGTCGGTCAGAAGGAATAAGTATTTCATATATTTAGGAAGAATGGCAACTTAAATCTCTATTTTTTAAAATGAGTTTTCAACATATAGTTCATTCTGGATTACTTTCAGTTTCTGATATCATCTTGTTTTTACTTCTGTTTTAGAACTTGAATTTATCCATGACTTGCTTTCTTTAGAATAGTGTTTTTCAAACCATAGTTTGTAAGCGATGAAATCAATTTGGTGGGCTGGAACCACTGTTTTTTTTTTTTTAAAGAAAAGAAAACAGCGCAGATTAGAATAGAAAATATTGAAATCCATCTGTGGGAGTAAAGGAAATAATTCTTCTATAAAACTTTTGCGTCAGTTATGTAGTTATATATATATATAGGTGGGTTTGTACTGGGTCTCCATGTATGATATATAGCCTAGTGGTTGTCGTGGTAAAAAAAAGTTTATAAGCCACTGCTCTAGAATATATTATTTTGTGCTGTATTTTAAATGATCTAAGATGATACGCTTAAGAGTTAAATTTTAAGAATTAGGAGAAGAGGGGCCAGCCCCGTGGCCGAGTGGTTGGGTTCATGCACTCTGCTTCAGTGGCCCAGGGTTTCACTTGTTCGGATGCTGGGTGTGGACCTACGCACCGCTCATCAAGCCATGCTGAGATGATGGCCCACACATCACAACTGGAAGGACCTACAACTAGAATATACACCTATGTACTGGGGGATTTTGAGGAGAAGAAGAAGACAAAAAAAAGATTGGCAACAAATGTTAGCTCAGGCGCCAATCTTAAAAAACAAAACAAAAAAGAATTAGGAGAAGACTATTCTGGAGAGGCAGCACAATGAGATAGTTGACAGTGTGGACTTTAGAATCAAGAATCAGGGCCAGTCTGGTGGCGTAGTGGTTAAGTTTGCATGCTCTGCTTCAGCAGCCAGGTGTTAGCAGGTTTGGATCCTGGGTGCGGACATGGCACCACTCGTTAAGCCACACTGTGGCAGCATCTCACATAAAAAAAATAGAAGAAGATCGGCAACAGATGTTAGCTCAGGGCCAATCTTCCTCACACACACACACAAAAAGAATCCTAGGGCCATGAGTCCTTCTCTACCACTTGCTAGCTATGTGACTTTGGATAAGTTCCTTAACCTTTCCTTGTCTCAGTTTCCTCATCTGTAGAAGTGGGACAGTAATATTAACTACTTCATAGAGTTGTTAAGAGGATAATGAGTTATTATTCCCAATGAACACAGAACAATTTCTGACACTATAAGTAATATACAAGCAGTTTATTAAGTGAAATTGCACAGTTATTAAAACTTATGATTGCTATAATAGAATATCAAACATCATTCAGTACAAGCGAATTAATAAAAGTCAAACATGCTAAGATTAACAATTTTTATTTAAAATTATTTTTATTTCTATTAGAAGCACTCAGGGATACTATTTTCATGTAGCAATCAACCATGTTGAGCTTGCTTCAGCTTTTGTTCCTTCTCCCACAGAAAAATTTCCTAAGGCCTTCAGTGGTTAAATATTGATTTTTCTTTTCTTTTCACTATTAAAAGTTAGAATGCTAGTCTACATTAGCTCTCCAATCCCCAGCCCCAAACAATTTTTTTATCTGAACTTCTAGTCTCATAGTATCCATACTGGGAAGATGAGGCAGGTTATACCAAGCTCCTTTTCAAGGAAAAAATAGACTTTGATTTGATGTACGTCTTCCAAGATTCGACCCATTTATTGCGAGGATGATGATGATGTTTCTTGGATTATGCACTAGCACAGTATTGATGGTAGAGATATCAATGTTTCTGTTCATCAAAAATATTATAAAGAATTTTTCTAATATTCCACTGAGTCAATTATTTTTTCAGTTATTAATAATAAAATCAGGCAACATTTTTTCAGGTCTTACCCATTATGGAGTTTTTAAATGTGTATGCTTATTGAATCCCCCCTAAAAACTCTCTGAGAGTGCAATTATTATCTACATTTTACACATGTTAAAACCAAGGCTTAGAAAGTTAACACATGCCTAAAATCACCCAGCTAGTTGTGGGTAAAGGCAGAATTATTCAGACTTGTGCAGTCTGGCTCCTAAGCTGTGCTCAGAATAACTGTTATATTGTATCTCAATTACTAGTGAGCTTTTGGTTTCCAAAAATACAATTATACCTAACATTTTTTTTATTGAGATACAATTGACATATCACATTATATTAGTTTCAGGTGTACAACATAATGTTCAATATATGTATAGATTGCAAAATGACCACCACAATAAATCTAGTTATCTATGACCACACAGTTACACGTTTTTCTTGTGTTAAGAACTTTTTTTGAAGAAGAAGAAGACTAGCCCTGAGCTCACATCTGCTGCCAATCTTCCTCTTTTTGCTGAGGAAGACTGGCCCTGAGCTAACATCCATGCCCATCTTCCTCTACTTTATATGTGGGACGCCTACCACAGCATGGCGTGCCAAGCGGTGCCATGTCCGTACCTTGGATCCAAACCGGGGAACCCAGGCCGCTGAAGCGGAACATGCGCACTTAACCACTGCGCCACTGGGCTGGCCCTGATAAGAACTTTTAAGATCTACTCTCTCAGCAACTTCCAGCATTGTATATCACTTTCACCAAAGTTGTTTTGTCCTTACAATGATGCTGTATTATTTTATTTTATAAATGACAAAACTGAGGCTTAGAGAGACGGTAACTTGCGCAAGGTTTTGAGTGGCCAAACGAGTATTTGCAATGCAAGTCTTCTGCTCAAGTCTTCATGTTGCCTTCCTGCAATGCTTAGTATGCTTTGTGATTAGTACAGAATAACTCCATACACACACACACACACACACACACACGCATTTTTAGTAACAGCATTATTGAGTTATAATTCCATACCACACAATTCACCTGCTTGAAGTGAACAATTCGATGTTTTTTAAAGTATATTCAGAGTTGTCTAAACATCACTACAATCAATTTTAGAACACTTTCATTGCTCCAAAAAGAAACCCCATACACTTTAGCTATCACTCCTCATCTCCCCAGGCCAGACAACCACTAATCTACTTTCTATTTCTATTGGTTTGCCTAGTCTGGACAATTCACATAAACGGAATCATACAGTATGTGGTCTTTGTGTCTTATTTCACTCAGCATATTATCTTCAAGGTTCACCCATGCTGTAGCATGTATCAGAACTTCATTCCTTGTTATGGCTGAATCATATTCCACTGTCTGGATAGAGTACATTTGTTTATGCATTCATCAGTTACGGGGCATTTGGGTTGCTTCTATCTTTTGGACATTGCGAATAATGCTGTTATGAACATTCAAGTATTTGTTCTTAAAAGTACTAGGATATAAAATTAATTATAATTTTTAAATTATGACACAAGAACTTTTTTTTCCACCTCTAAATGCTCAATTAGAATTCTCCTTGATACTTTGCAGGCAACCCAGTGAACAGTCTCACGGGCAAATGGATTTGAACGAAGAAATACAAAATGTGAATAATATATACTACTGGAATCACTATTCTTGTTGTTAATTATAAAACAGCAACAATGCCAGCGAATTAGTAGCAGTACAGAGCTCCCTCAAACTGAACAGCATGTGGCAACCTAATCTATCACTGAAGCCCACGAGACAGCTTATTTGGAAGTATGTCTGCTCAAGCCTTCTAACCATAAACTCCACGAGCAGAAGGTATTGCAATGGTACATGATAATAAAAAGATGGCGCAAATTTTCATGGAATTATTACAATGTTGCCCTGCATTTGGTAATACAGGACATTTTTGTTGTGAAGATAGTCACATCAAGAATGTCAATGTAAAACAGTACTGTGTAATAGAAAGTCTTACAAAGATATTTTATTGTATTGAAAACTGAAAAATTTTACAATTAAGAAAGAAAATGCTGAAAAATAAAAGTGATACTATTTTGAGAAAGCTGTTGAAATACATGTTGGAAATTCTTCACTTTAAATAAAGAGCAGTATATTTACTGCAGTTAGGCCTAGATGGAAGGATTACTTTACTTTTTTATTCATAATGAATGAATGAATCTCAATTTCTACTAGATTATGGTCTGCAAGTGGTGTCTATAAATTGGAGGTCAACGTCAGTCTTTACTGAGACCTTCATGGAAGACAAACTTCATTAAAAACTTCATGTTTATCATCACTGTGTTGAATTTTAAATTGTAACATCACACGTCTATTTATTAATAAGCAGTGCTGTTAGATAATCGTGAAATTGAGAAGTCTAATTTGTCCATCCTTTTATTTCCGTTGTAATCCCACTAACAACCGCTAGGGTGAGACGGAAGAGGCCTCCCTTTCATCTTTACGTGGAATCTTGGAAATTGCACAGCACCATGACGTGCGCCCAAGACGGAGGTGTAGACGAGGAACAAAAGAGAAGCCCCGCGGTGGCTGTGGCCTCTCCGCGCACGGCCGCCCCGGGGTGCGCGGCAGCTGGCAGCCTCTCCGCCCCGCTCCCCCGGCGGGGCCGGCCCCGGGCGGGCGAAGCGACTGGGCGCGCCGTGCAGTGGAGCCTCCATCAATCGTTGAGGACCAGCAGAGGGTGGAAGGCGGTGGAGAGGCTGGGTGGAGGCTGAGGGAGGGCGAGCGAGAGAGGCTGCGGAGCAGGAGGACGGCAGCGCCGAGGGACACACCGAGGGGAGGCTCCGGCCTTCCAACAGGCGGGAGCCCAGCTCCAGGGGCGCCCGCAGCTTCCTCCATCTTGGTTGATGGAGGCGGGCAGCGGCGTCCGGGTCTCCCCGCCGTCGCGCCTGTGCCGTGCCCCAGGGCCCCTCGGATGCAGACGCTGGAGGCAGGGGCTGTCCCCTTGGGCCGAATGGCGGAGTCCAGTTGGGGCTTCCCGGGGACAAGTTTCCCAGCCCCACGGGGTTTGCGTTTGAACTGGTCCCAAGTTCCCACAGCAGTCCCGACAAAATGGAGGACGTCGTCTCCTCCAGCAGCCATGACGGGAGGTGGGGGGACAATTCCCCACGGGGGTGAGGCGAGGGTGGAAGCGCTTCCACTCTCCTCCGGGCGTTCGGGAATCCACTTCACCTGCTGACCCAACCTCCCACTTTGCCTGGCTCCAGCCCCTGCCCGGGCTCGGCCCTCACGGGGGGCTTCAAGGAACTGGCCAGGGAGGGCGTTGGGGACATCGAGGCCGCGTCTCTCCTCGGGCAGGGTCGTTGGGAGCCGCCGCAGCGGCCCGGGCGCCCAGGCCCGAACGAGGGCAGGCGGCCCCGGCCTCAGCCTCTCGGGCTGTTCCGGGCCCCGGAGGGTCCCCAGTCCCCCAGAGGCCGAGCCCGCGGCCGGTGCAACGGGCAGCGCAGCTCGGGCTGCCTGACCCTGACGGACCCGGGGTGGGGGCGGGGTAGGAGGCGGGGGTAAGGAGGGAGCGGACGCGGCTGAGAGCGGAGGGCGGGCGGCGGGGGGAGTGGAATGGAAACGCCGGGGGCGTGGCCTGCGCCTGACGGACAGCCTCTCGGACCACCCCCTCCAGGGGGGTCCTGAAGGAGGGCAGAGATAGCCAATGGACGCGCCCGAGGCGCCCCGGCCCGCCCTCCCCTCCAGCCAATGGGGGCGCGGAGGGCGGGGCCTCGCCGGGCTCGGCCGCGCCGCCGCCGCCTCCGCCTCCTCCTCCTCACCAGCGCTAAACCCGGGACTGGACCGAGCGGAGTTGTGCGTGTTGCCGAAGGGGGGTGGGCCGGGGGAGGGGAGGTTCGTTCCGCGGAGCCGCAGCCAGAACCGGGTGAGGCTTAGCCCCGCTGTCTTTCCAGTCCGGGTCCGCCGATAGTGGGGGTGGCTGGGCGCAGCGCAGCCTCCGGAGGAGGAGGCGGAGGCGGGGGCGACTGGGGAGGCGGAGATGGGTGAGGGCAGCCTCCGGAGCCTCCCACCGACCCGGGATTAATCCCCCGCGGCGCGCTGCCGTCGCCGCTGCCGCGTCGGGGCCTCGGGGGCTGCGCCGGGCTCCGCTCATGTCAGAGGCGCCTTCGCGTGCGGCCCGAAGGGCTGCGGGAGCGAGGGCGAGGCCGGGCGGGCTGGGTGAGGCGGCGCCGGGGGCGGGGGTCGCCGGGGCGGGGGCCGCGGGGCCGGGGCGGCGGGAGGTCGCGGGGCATTTTTCCTTTCTTCGCGGCGGGGGCAGAGTGGGGGAGGGGTGCCTCAGTTCGCCCTCCCGCTGCCGGGCTGCGCTCCCGCCCGTCCGCCGCGGCCCGAGGGCCCCAAGTTTTTCGGGGCGAGGGTGCTGCCTGGCGCCCGCGGGGCCCCCGTCGCTGCTCCCCTGCCCGGCGCTGCGCTGCGCGGCTCTCCTCCTCACGTATTGTTTGGCTGGGTCTCTAATGGCGGACGGGGAGGCAGCGCTGCCGGTCGCCGACCGCGGGGGGGGCAAGTCTCGGGCTCGGGGCAACTGCTTGGGGCAAACGGGGGTGGTTTCAGCGCAGCGGGGACGGGAGCCGCCCCTTACCTCCAGTTTGGCGCCCGGAGTGTCGGGGCTGACGCTGGGTGGGCCAATTTAGGAGGGAAGACCGTCCTCGCTGGCGTCGAGGCAGCGTTTGCCTTCCCCGGCTCCCCTCCCGGGGGCAGGCTCGCTGCCCTCCTCCTCCTCCCTGTAGATTTTGCCTCTCACGTGGTTTTTGGTCCCAAATATTTATTTTACGCCGTTTTGCCCCACTTTACGTAGGAGGGAGTTGTTGGTCGCGTGCTGGAGAGTGATAATAGAAGGGCCGAACCTGCTTGACCTCTTCTTCCCTTCTCCGCCTCCTCCTGGTGGAAAAGGCTTGATTCTCCCACCTGGTTAGATGTTCTTGATCCATTTTCCGTTTTTCCTCTTACCCCAGGACCAGGAATCGCCTTCAACCCTATCTGGTGCATCTTTGGCAGAAAGTGAGAAGGAAACACTCCCATTGTGAGTCCTTTGCCCCTGATTTGTTGCTCTTAGAGGACGTTGTCAGGTTGTAGGGGTTCTGCCTCGGGACTTGTCTGTCCTCGTTGTTTTTAGGGGGAGGAGCTTTCGCTTGGGTGGCAGCTGCCCCCGGGGCGAAGCCTGGGTAATGACTGGTGAGGCAGCTGGGAGTGGGCGCTGCTGTTTCCACCGCTGCAGACATCTCTCCTGCTGCTGCAATACCAACCTCAGCAACCAGACGACGGGCTCCTGCAGCTGCTCACGTTACCCGGGAGGAGGGGTGGTGTGAAGGAGGGCATATTTCTGGTGCCCTCTAGAGTTCCAAAGTGGGAATTGAAGTTATTTCGTTTTAAATACTATGCATGCATGCAGCCATCTTTTAACACTTTTTCTTCCTTTACAATGGATAATTGATCGAAGGGCTTGGAAAAATAGAAAGAACCACTAACTTTTTGTTTGTGTTGATTTAAAACACAGATTTTAACTCTCAGGGTTTATTAGTTGATAGATCTCTTTCATGTTTTGCTCAGAAAAGAGCATGAAGTCCACTCGTAGTACTCTTTGTTCACCAAGTGGTATGCCGATCAGACCAGTGCACTGCTCTAGTTACTTTCTTATGTCCCCCGTCTTCTGTGCTGAGTAGTCTTCAATGAGTCATTCTTGAATATGTTAACTGAGAATTATCATTTAATGCTTGTAATTTGTTGATTTTAAGGCTGTCTTGTGGAGTGCTGGATGATAAGAGAAACGACCAGTCAAAATGTCTGTCAATTGAAATTAGTTACAAAATATCAGTGAAGTTAGCACTCTGGATACGTTATATCTCTTGAGCCCATTGACAGTTGATAGCTAACTTACAGATCTCTGTCAGAGGTAAGTCATAAGTGTAGCAGCTTATGCTTAAATATTAAGTCCTAAATGGGACCAAGGACAATTGATGATGAATATTTCCTGAATACTGATGTGAAGGACGATGAGAGGATGGCAGCTCAAATGCACACCATTCTAGGCATAGTGCAGGACACTTCCATAAATTATTTCCTTTAGTCTCAGAAAGTCGCCTGCAGGGTAATAAAAATAGCATGTATTGAGTCCTTATTGTGTGCCACCACAAATCTAAGCCAAGTTTTAAAAAAAAGTTTATTATGGAAACTTTCACATTTATGAGTGAGAGTAATATACTGAATTTCTGTGTACCTATCATTTACATTCTGTAATTACTAACACATGTCCAAACTAATTTTTAACGTATAATCTTTTAAATCTCATGAAACCCCAGTGATGTAGCTACTGTTTTTACTCTTAATTTGTAGAGGAGGTAACGGGCACAGGTAGAAAACCAGGTAGTAGTAGTTGTTAAAGAAAGGATTTGAACTTCAGCAGTTTGATTACAAACAAGTTTCTGTCCTGGTTTAAAGTACATAATATGCTTGTTTTACAAATTTGGAAACTGAAATGGTGAAAAAAATCCAAGGTTAAAATCTTCTCAGCCTGTGTTCTTTTCGTAAAGAACAGTGTGTAAACAAGTAGAAAATGCTTGAATCTTGCTAAGTACCTTTTTTTCTTTTTCTTTTTGGTGAGGAAGATTAGCCCTGAGCTAACATTTGTTGTCAATCTTCCTCTTTTTGCTGATGAAGATTAGATGTGAGCTAACATTGGTGCCCATCTTCCTCTATTTTGTATATGAGATGACTCCACAGCATGGCTTGACCAGTGGTACGTAGGTCTGAGCCAGGGATCTGAACCTGTGAACCCCAGGCTGCCGAAGCAGAGCATGTGAACTTAACTGTTATGCCACCAGGTTGGCCCCTAACTAAGTACCTTTTTAAAAAATAATAGAACCATGGTTATCAACTAGATTATTTTACTGTCTTATTTTAAAACTAACAGGGTCTATTTCAATCAGAAATAATGAATTCTCTTTTTTCAGTGTGTCTTTGTACAATTTAGAGTCTAATTGTTTCCTAAATACTGTAACTTGAATGAATATAACTTCTCTAATGAGTTTAAAGCTCTTGGCAGACATTAGATCATTCAGATATAATGGCTCAAGGAGCAGATCTTTCAGATAGATGGGCAGTGCTTATTTTATCATCACATATTTTCACAAAAGAGTTAGCATTTTCAGATTTTTTTCTTTATTCTTAGTTGTGTTGTTCGTAGGGAGAGTGTTAATTGGTTATGTTTAGTAGACATTTGGAGATGAGAACGTAAAAATGTATAATCAGGACTTTTCTGTAATGTCAGCACATGTTTACTAAGGAAAGCCATGGTTCTTTCAAATTATACCAAATGTTAAATAACGATTTAACTCAGAATTTAAAAATTCCTTTTCTTAAAAACATCAACTAATGGTGCTTTAATGTGCCAGACAGTAAGTTGAAGATAACCTGACAATTTTTAATTGACCTTGACTAAATAAGTTTTTTATTATACTTAGATTTATTGGGCACTTAATGTGAGTTAGGTGCTTTTAGATGTAGTACTTAGTTCATATTTTGACAGTCAAAAATACTTTGCATATTTATGGCACCTTCTTTAGTGCATCCTTAATAGTATGTGTTCCCCACTCCTCCCACCTGTCCTTTTAAAGAGTTGGGGGAAAGATACAGGGTGGTCCCTACTTCTCCGTGTTCTACTTTTATATAATTTCATGGGCTGGACTTTTGTACCTCACGTGGTAAGACAATTCTGAATCACTCAGATATCACACGGATGCTGAACATAAATGTTTCAGACTTTTGTGTGGGTATGGAATTTGATATACCATCTTTGTACAGCAGTGTTCGTATTCTTAAAGTTTTATTGTATTTTGCCCTTGTTTGAGTTACAAAAGTGTATAAACTTAGTGCATTTGAGACAAAGCGAACCTTTAATCAGATGCTGTGGTATTACTGTATTGGAAAGAATATGTGCGAAATGTTGGAGCTCTATCTTTGTTGTTAAAAGGTGTGATATAATTAGAAATTTTCTATTTTTTGCCTTTCTAGGCACTGATATCTGTCTGTGCCCTTTTAGTAATATTCATAACGTATGTATTATATGGAATAACACTTATTATAAGAAGATTGTGGCATATGCAACTTGGGTGTGTTTTTTTAGGGAACGCAAGGTGAACCCAAACGCAGGTGTCTCCTCCCATTGGATTCTCTAACAGTATTTTATGTAGGGTACTTTAACTTTGGAAACAAGTAGATGGAGACATTGCTTTGACTCCATGTATTTTCCATTTTTTGATTTCAGTTGGTTAATTTTCTTCTCTTCCTGTCAGTGCGTAGAATGGGATTTTAGACTTTTGAAACAGTCAAATCTAAAAGTTCTTATGCACAATTCCAGTATGTAAGACCTATAAAGTTGTCAGTGAGAAAAATTGCTGTTGGATAAATCTGTAATTTTGAACTGTGGGGCTCTGGGTAACAATTATAGTTTATTTTTATTTTTTATTTTGGTTGTATACCAGCAAGAAAATTCTGTTTTACACAGTTGGAGTTGCAAATTTTTATATCTGCAAGCTGTTTTTTAAAGAAGTCACTTTGTAATCTGGTTTATGTTATTACAGTAGAGATGGGAGGAGAATTAAGAACACCAACACCAAACACTTACTTGGTAACAAGATAAATTGGTCATCTTAAAGTGTGTTAAAATTTGGATTACAACACATTTGAGTGTATCTTTTGTTTTATTGCATATTTTAAAATATATTAATTTTTTGGATCAAGTTACACACAACACTTGAAGCACTTTGGAACTGCAGGATAAATTTTTGTAAACCATTGAAAAGTCTATTTTAGAGTTAAAAAATGATGTGTAGAGAGGTTTGCAAAATCACTTGATCACGTGACTAGTTTGGGATTTGTTCTTAGTTCTAATTTTATTTTTACTTCATAGCAGTCCATTGAAAATTAGAAGTAATAAAATTTAAGAAGAGTTCATGGTCTTTAATTTAAAAGAAGGATATGAATGTTGGGGTTTTATTTTTATCAATTTGGTCAGTCTTGTGATTATTAATGTTTACTATTTCAAGAATGATTTAAGAGTAAACTTTGGATATTAGGATAAATAGGTAATGAATAGTTAATAGTTCTGGTTTAAAAAAACTTTTGCATATTTAATTCAATATTACATATTATCATTTTGTTTATCCTTCTTGAAGAGTTACCAAATTATCATTAAAGCATTTCATCCATTCTCTTTAATATCAGTAGGCTGCTAAGGATCAGGTTTCTCTTACTTCTCCAGAGGGTTTTAGATTTTTTTTCCTCTCTAACTGTTCCTAGTGAGTTTGAAGGTCAGATTTGTTTTTGTGAATTTAAAGTTCAAAGGTTAAAAAAAAATACACCTAAAAGTAATACAATGCTATGTATCAGTTATATCTGAATTAAAAAAAGGCTTTAAAGTATTTTATCCTTAAATGATTAAATTTTTAGTATGATTCTGATGTTAAAAGTTAATGTTAAATTGTAATTTTAAGATAAATTTGCTAGGAATAGAGTTAATTGTTGCAACCTTGTGTTAAACAATTTGGGAAAGATCTGTTATAATTCTTACAGTAAACTTATTTCTTTCTAACTATATATTTAGATTGGATAGGAAAAAATGGCAATTTTAAGTAAAATCATAATGCGCAGTTAGGGGTTTCAGACAGAAGAAAGTTTATAAAATGTGACACAATGAGGCAGATTCTTCAGTCTTTTTTACTTTATGGCAATGCCATGTGTGTATTATTTTTGCAGTAGTCACCTAGATACCTTGTCTGGATTTATTATTGTAAGAATTTGGGACTTAAATTATGGTTTTGTAACTTAAAAGCATTAAAGGAACTTTTTCTTGTAATACTGGAGCAGTTATAATTATTCATTTCAAAGAGGCATGTCTTTTGCCTGGGAAGAGTGATGTTTCTTGAACTATTGAGCTGGACCAGACTGAGAATAAATAGAAATCATTTATTTAGCAAATTATGTATTATATCATGTACTGTATATCAAGTAGTCATAAAAGATGTGTTCATTAATAGTTGGCTAGCAGTTTCTTTGGCTCTATGCTTGGAAGAGCGTTTCATCTAGACTTCTAATGCTACACTACAGGACCCTAATCTGGAATTTGTAAAGTTTGGTTAGGCCCAGTGACTATAAAATTAGTGATTTGTGTTTCTAGTTCTATAGAACTAAAGAAATGTTAGAGTGGAAGTGAAAATTTAGTAAGTGAAATTTTTACTTTATCCTTTTGTGTTAGATTTATACTTGTATTTTTTTCAAAGCTTGTCATGTTTTATTTTAATTATTTTAATTTATTTTAATTATTTCTGGCCCTAACATGATATCTAAATTCTTATGTTCATGGTTCTGTGTGTGTTTGTGAAGTAATGAAAAATTTGCCCTTGTTTCAATTAGTTATATAAAATCATTGCTATAAAATTAAACTAGTTTTAGCTTTACAACTTTCATTACTGTGAATATTGTCTCACTTTCTATTTTTATTTTTGTTTGTTTTAATATTGTATCATCCTGTTTCTTAATCAAATGTTTTAACTCCTGCCTAGGAAGTCGTTCCATTATATATCTCCAAACAGTTTTACATTGCTCATCAAAGAGAAGCTTCTGTTTAAGTTAGTCTTTGTCTTCTAGGACACAGACTTCTGATTTCTGTTATTCCTTGTTCTCTTCATTTGTATATCACGTTTTCCATCCTTGACGTCCTTACGCAGCTGTTTTCGTCCTGCCTTCTTCCTGGACTTGTGTCCATTTGTCTTTCCCTTTCCTAATTCCTTTTGCATTTTTTAAATATACCACACAGTGTCTGTAATAGCATCCTGTGTTCTAATTTTGCTATACTCAACACGTGGCTTATCCAAATTTTAGTAAACTTAAATTTGGTGAGATCATGGAATGTGGGTACAGTTCTAGTGGTATGTTGGGGCCTCACATGGAAAGGGAACTAGTGGGACTTAATTTTTCAGTTTTTCTGTCTAAAAAATCCATTTTTGTCACTTGAGTGTTGCTAGGGGATTTGCGTCGTGACATGCATTTGGAGTGAGACAGTTTGGGGTTCAAATCTGCCTTGCTCACGAATGAACTTTCAGGGTGATGCAAGTGTTCTAAAAGCAGATTGTAGTGATGAATGAATAACTATATAAATTTACTAAAAATTATCAAACTTCTTGTTTAAATAATCATATGTAAATTGTACCTCAGTAAAACTGAAAAGTCAATTTTGCTGTACCATCTACCAGTTTGTGATCTCTGGTTAGTTCTTTTACCTCTCAGCCTTAGTTTACTTATTTGACAAATGAGTGTAGTGATGCCTGCTTTCCTGAGATTGCTACAAGATAAGGATTAAAAATATTGTTTGCTATGTGACTGGTCAGTAGTAGGTGTTCAATTTGTAGCAGCTCCGATTTTTGATCTGTACGTATGGACCAGACATCATGAATTTGTTGCCGCCACTGATACAGTAAACTCACTGAATGCTCATCTGATAGTAGAGAGGAGGATTTATATCTTCCTCTTCACTGACTTTCCTCTGCTGACTCCTTCATTAGTGTATTGTTATTTAGTATGCTATAACACTCTATCCTCCAGAATCTCTGCACCTTTTTCAAACTTCCAAACTTGTTCCTTTTCTCATTCTTTCCAAAACAAATTCACTGATTTGCGCTCTGAACACTGTACCAGATATGCTCTTTTGAGGTCATTAGTGACTTAATTGCCAAATCTTTAAGTTCCTTTTTTCTCTTAATTCTGTAACATTTGAAATTTATTATTATGTTCCTTGAAACTCTGTGACTTTTGGGACTTCGAACTTAACATGGTGTTATACTTCTGACCATCTCCTTCCCTTCCCCTCATTAGACTGTTGCATGTTGAGACCTTTAAGTGCCCTTATTTCCTAAGGTACTCAGCTCTCTCCTGTTTGGTTTTGTACTTTGACCTTAGTCTATTGTATTAGAAAATAGGGAATTATATTTATAAGACACTTTCATCCTGTACCTTACTCCAGTCTACAGCCAGATTAGTTTTTCCTAATGCCCAGTCTGATCACATCCCTCACTTTGCAGAAACTTGAGAGATTCTTGTTAGCATGTGAAACAAAGTGCAAACTAAGTGTGGATTTTAAACCCTTGAAAAGAAATCAATTAGCAAATGTTATATGTGATTTTTAGGTAGCTTCTCAGTGTTCAGTTTGGGGAGATAGTCATGTAAGTGAATAAATATAAACAATGAAGCATAATAGGCAATATGTAGAAATGAATAGTTGTATGCATATCAGAAAGGATGATTTTTTTTTTTTGAGGAAGATTCATCCTGAGCTAACATCTGTTGCCAGTCTTTCTTTTTTTTGTATGTGAGCCACTGCCAGCATGGCCACTGACAGATGGTGTAGGTCCGTGCCTGGGAACTGAACCTGGACCGCCGAAGCGGAGTATACTGAACTTAACCACTCAGCTACCGGGGCTAGCCCCAGAAAGGACAATTTTTAAAAGAATATTTTGGTTATAAAAATAAAATATGCCCTTAAAATCTTTTAAGTAGTAAAGAAATATGTGACCTAGAAAATGAAAGTTCCTCCATAATCCCATTTCTTTTGAAGCTGGTGTTTACAATTTTTAAAGATAGTCTTAGGATTTTTTCCCGTTCATCACACTAATATCTTGCATATACACTATTACTATCAACAATTGACATTTTCGACACAAGTCTGACATTGTTAAAATCCCTTCCCTGTCCTGATGGTGCAAAAGTTTTGACTGGTTAATGTTTGAATTCTAGTGGTCAGTGTGTTAGAACAGTCTCAGTTCTATATGATTGAGGGATAATGTGGTATAGTGAAAGGTATGTGGACTTTAAGTACGAACTCTGGTTTTGCCGCCTAAGAGCTATATGCCATAGGAAAGCTACCTGATTACACACAATAGAAAAGTCATCTGAGAAATGGGATGATGATAATATTTTTAGGCTATCTGTTAGACATTTTAACATAGTTGTGATGAGTGGTACCAAGTGTGTCTTATATAAATGGTTATAGTTGTTATTGTTATATTAGATATGTCATGAAATTCAGAGACAAAAAAAGCCAAACTCAAATTATGAAGGGGTTGAATAAAGGGAAAAATAAAACAAGAGTTACTGAGTGCCTTTGCTACAGAGCTTTAAATATTTACTAGATAGTTTAAAAAACAAAACTACATTGAATTATAAATGATATGATTGTCTATTTACTTTCTAAATTTGTCAAGGGAGAAAAAACAGATTTTTTTTGTTATACTCCATATTCTTTTTATATTCCTTTTATTTTTAAGAGCCGTCAGTGAACATCTGAAGAATATATCTCTGGGAAAGAATGCTGGTAAAAATTGTTTTGAGTTTTGAGTCTTATGAAATGGAGGCAATAGGTTTTTATTTAGAAATGACCTGTATTGGAGAAATAAATTCTTAGTACTTAAAGTCTAGCCTTTTTGAATCTGTGGTCTCATTTGCTTATTGATACAAGTATTGTTGCTTCTTTAGGTTAGATGAGGTCTTAATCATGGAACCTTTGAACTTACGTAAAGAAGGTAATATTCTTCTTAAAGCCCTCTACTCCATCATATTTAAACATGGGAAAATTTGGTATCAAAAACAGGGAAAATAGCGAAATATTATTAAACAAATCAAAAATAGGGAAAATTTGGTATCAAAACCAGTCATTATACTAGGTCATATATTTGGAATACCAAGTATCATAAGAATAAATGAATGTTTCCAAGTTAACGTATGCGGTTGAAGATTACTTGTGTTATACGTTTTAAACTATGTTTGGAGAAGGAAGTGTGGGTTTATTTAGCTTCTTTGGTTAAGAGGAAGAAAGGGATAGGGTATGATAACCTTTAATTAGGGACTGCGATCAGGCCATGTTACTAATTATGTAGATTGAGTATAGAAGTAATAAAAAATCATGACCAAAGACATAAGGCAGAGATTTTTTTCTTGTTTCATCTTTTGAGGAAATTATCCTAATTTCCTGTTTTTTTTTTTTTTTTAAAGATTTTATTTTTTCCTTTTTCTCCCCAAAGCCCCCCGGTACATAGTTGTGTATTCTTCGTTGTGGGTCCTTCTAGTTGTGGCATGTGGGACGCTGCCTCAGCGTGGTTTGATGAGCAGTGCCATGTCTGCGCCCAGGATTCGAACTAACGAAACACTGGGCCGCCTGCAGCGCAGCGTGCGAACTTAACCACTCGGCCACGGGGCCAGCCCCCTAATTTCCTGTTTTACAATGGGGAAACTGAGGCTCAAGGTGAAGTGATTGTCCTTTGGCACACAAGAAGGGAGGTGAGGGGTAGAGCTAGAATGCCATTGGAGGTGACAGTATGGGAGAGAGAAGCAAAAAACACCCCAGAAAAGTTATTTCTTCTGTCTCTTTACTAGAGAAAAATACTCATTCAGTAAGTATTGGCTAGACACTATGTTAAGTTGAGAGGATACAGTGATAGGAAATAACATATCATTGCCCTCCTGGAACATACAGTCTAATGGAGGATACAGATTACAAGTAAACATAATTACAAATTAGATAAGTGCAGCTGAGGAAATATGTATGATGACGGCAGAATATTAACAAGGAAGGCTAATTTAGACCAGGGATGGGTTAGTGAAGTGTTTGATAGGGAAGGATCTTGAGGGAGTGATGTTTAAGCTGAGATTGGAAAGAAATTCGGAAAAGAAGCCTTCAGGTAGAGGAAGAGTATGCACAAAGGACCCCTGAGGCCCTTCCATGAAGTAAAAGAAGACTTAGTTTAGCAGAAGCTTAATGAGCAAGGTGAGGAAGAGTAGTGCTGAAATTGAGCCTAGTGTGTAGGCAGGAATCCAGTTAGGCAAGAATCTTACAGGGCAGGGGAGAATCTTAGGTTTTCTCTTAAGTGCACTGGAAAACCATGTGAGAAGTGACTGGTGTTGTCTGATTTAATGTTTAAATAGAGTTTTAGATACTCTGAGGAATAAAGTAGGTAATGTCCGTAATCTAGCAGAAAAATGATGGTGGATTTCTAGGGCTAGACAGGTGTCAGAAGAGGGGGATAAAAGTGGACAGTTTCAAGATTTATTTTGGAAGGAGGATAGGACTTGGGGATGGTGTGTTTGTAGGTGAAGAAAGGAGAAGAAATTAAGAGTGACCTCCAGATTTCTGGTACGAGTAGCCAGCCATATAACTTCCCCAAATGCCAAAGACTGGAGGAGGTGCAGAGCAAGATAAATATGAAAGAGCAAGTTAAATAACTAGATGTAGGGAGGAGGTAGTGTGGGGTTTGAAACATCTTGATTGAGATAAATTAAGGAGTCCAAGGTATTGACGTATTACTTAAAATCATGGGAGTGGATGAGATCCCCAAAGAAAGTTAAAATTGCTTGAAAGTACCTTGCAGTTAAATTTTGGTCCTATGGGAAAGGAGAGATTATTCCTTATCTTTAGAAATTCTGTGCCTTAGTGATAACCTGAATGAATTAACTGATTTATTCATTTATTTAGTAAATCAAAGGAGATTTTTGTCTAGAGCCTATCATAATCCTTGATTGGATTTTTAAATGATTCCTATCAACTTCTAAAGCCAGAGTAGCATTGTTTGAGATATCTGATAAGGACATGTTAAATAATCTGTGTCATCTATCATTGGTCCCCTGGTTCCTTTCCTCACGTCCCCAGAGATGAGTAGTAGTATCAGTTTAGTATATATCACTCCAGATTCTATTCTGTGCATATACTAACATGTATTCATAAGAATTATAGTAATTTTGTGTGTGTATTTTAAAAACGTGTAGTACGCGTATCTTTCTGCAACTTGCTTATTTCACTTAGTGGTATGTCTTAGATATCTTTCTGAATTAGTACATAAAGATCTCTCCTTTTAACTGTTATGTGATATTTCGTGTCATGGATTTAACAGTTTATACATTCTATTGATCGATATTTAGTCTATTTGCAATTTTTTGTTAGAGGTAATGCTGCATGGAATATTTGTGTAGTATCATTGGGTTCATGTATGTTTTCTTTAGGGGGGAGATTGTGAGAATAGGAATTTCAGAGTCAGAGTATATGCGTATTAAATATTTTAATAGATACTGCCAAATTGCCTTCCATTGGACCACTATATTGACTGCATTTCCATTAGTTTCTCCACATTCTCGCGAACATTGGAAATTATCAAATAGTTAAATTTTTGTCATTTGAATTTGTGTTCTTTCTAAAGTATGGATATCAATTCATTGTTATATCTGTTATAAATATATATGTATGTATATATCTTTTCATTTTGCATAGTTTTGCACCTTATTTATGGTATTTCTATGCTTTGTAAACATTTTACAACATAATGGGAAAAATCCATTTCACTATTGCAGGAAATGGAGATAAGTAAAACAAATATGCAATATTTTTATGATGGAAATTGTAAAATGATACCATAGGACGTACAAGAAAACCAGAAGGGAAAGATAGACATATGTCTGCAAAAGGAGACTTCAATAATGTGAAAATGTTAGTTTTTTGTCTCCAAATCTCTAAATTCATTGAAACCCTAATCAAATCCCAGTGTATGGTACCAAATTTAAAAGGTACAAAAGGGTAAATATTGAGAAGATTCTTTTCTCTTCCCCCGACCCATCCACACAGTTCTCTTCCCTAGTAGCAAAACACTGTTGTTGTGTTCTTACTTACCTAGAGATATTCTGTGCATGAGTGTGTGCATGTGTTTATCCATTGTACTGTACCTTGTTTGCACTTAATTTTTATGAGAGGTTGGTCCATATTAGTACATAAGTAGGTTTAGAGCTGCCTTATTTCCAGGACTGCATAGTATTTCATTGCTTGTCTTTATCGTCATTCATTTTATCAGTTGTCTGTTGAGAGACATTGTGAGTGTTTCAATCTTTTAACTTTACAATGAATATCCTTCTACATTTCGTTCTTAAAAAGATGACATAATATATCTGTAGGAAGGATGCCTAGAAGTAGAATTGGTCGAAGAAATATTTTTTTCAGTTGCCCTTCATAGAAGTTGTACTAATTTACACAGATTTACAGTATGAGACTTATTACATAGTTAAACCTTTTGATCTTAGTGTAGTGAGAAAATTGGTGGCCCTTTAGAGTTTAAATTTGCAGTTTTCTTAAACATTTCATAGATTTAAGAGCCGTTTGTATTTCCTTTTCTTGTGAGCTGTGTTCATTTTTTTTGCCTGTTATTCTCTTTGGTTGTTGATTTATCTCATTGATTGTAGGACTGCTTTGTCTTCCTTTTTTTAGAATATGAGTTGCAAATATTTTCTTCTTAGTTAATCATTGTATTTGTGGTATTATTTTCCCTCATAGAGATGTCTTCTATTTTTTTTCTTTAAAAAAAATTCTGGTAAAATATACTAACATAAAATTTACCATTTTTACATATACAGTTCAATGGCATTAAGTGTATTCACAGATGTTTTGCAAAAATAATCACTATCCATTTACGGAACTTTTATATCATCCCAAACATAAACTCTATATTTCATTAAACAATAAGCCCAGTACCCCTTCCTCCCAGCTCCTGGTGGCCTCTTTTCTACCTTCCATCTCTCTGAATTCACCTATTCTCAGTACCTGATATAAGTAGAACCATAAAATATTTGCCTCTTCATGTCTGGATTATTTCACTTGGCATAGTGTTTTCAGGATTCATCTGTGTTGTGGCATGTATCAGAATTTCTTTCCTTTTTAGGGCTGAATAACATTCCATTGTGTGTGTATACCTGCATTTTGTTTATCCATTAATTTGTTGATGGAACCTTGGGCTCTTTCCACCTTTTGGCCATTGTGAATAATGCCATGAACACTGGTGCACAAATACTCACTTGAGTCCCTGATTTCAGTTCTTTTGGGTATATACCTAGAAGTGAAATTGACTGATGATATGTTAATTCTATGTGTAACTTTTTGGTTTTTGTTTTTTCTGGTGAGGAAGATTTGCTCTGAGCTAACATCCATTGCCAATCTTCCTCTTTTTTTGCTTGAGGTAGATTTGCCCTGAGCTCACATCTGTGCCCGTCCTCCTCTATTTTGTATGTACGTCACCGCCACAGCGTGGCTTGATGAGTGATGTAGGCCCACGCCTGGGATCTGATCGCAGGAACCTGGGCCACCATAGTGGAGTGTGCCAGACTTAACCGCTATGCCATGGGGTTGGCCCCTTAATTCTATGTATAACTTTTTGAGCTACCTGCAATCTGTTTTCCGCAGTGGCTACACCATTTTACATTCTGACCAGCAATGCAGAAGTGTTCTAATTTTTGTACATCCTTGCCAGCATTTATTTTCCTTTTTAAAAAAATGATATCTATCCTAGTGCTGTGAAACAGTGTGTCATTTTTTCCTTATTTTTTATTTTCAATTGTGGTAAAAAAACATAACATAAAATTTACCATCTTGGGGCCAGCCCGGTGGCATACTGGTTAAGTTTGCGTGCTCTGCTTTGTGGCCCAGGGGTCACAGATTTGGAGCCTGGGCATGGACTTACACATTGCTCATCAAGCCATGCTGTGGCAGCATCCCACATATAAAATAGAGGGAGAGTGGCACAGATGTTAGTTCAGCAACAATCTTCTTCAAGCAAAAAGAGGAAGATTGCCACAGATGTTAGCTCAGGGCCAGTCTTCCTCACACACACACACAAAACTTACCATCTTAACCATTTTTAAGTGTCTAGCTCAGTAGTATTTAAGTATATTCACATTGTCATGCAACAGATATCCACAACTTTTTCATCTTGAAACACCAAAACTCTATACCCATTAAACAACAATTCCTCGTTTCCTCCTCCTCAGCCCCTGGTAACCACCATCCTATTTTCTGTTTATATGTATTTGACTTATTTAGGTACCTCATATAAGTGTGATCATATAATGTTTGTCTTTTTTCACTTAACATAAGGTCATCAAGGTTCATCCATGTTGTAGCTATGTAACTGGACTTTATTTCTTTTTAAGGTTGAATAATACTTCATTGTACGAACTGCGTTTTGTTTATCTGTTAATCTGCCCGTAGACATTTTGGTTGCTTCTACTTGGCTCTTGTGAACGGTGCTGCTGTGAACATAAACGTGCAAGTATCTCTTTGGATCCTGCTTTCAGTTCTTTTGGATATATACCCAGAAGTGGGATTGTGGGATCATATATTCAAATTTTAACTTTTTGAGTAACGTCTATACTGTTTTCTATAGCTACTGTACCTTTTTGCATTCCTATGAACAGTGCACAGGGGATCCAGTTTCCTCAGCTAACTAACCAACCAATCAGTTTTGCCTCAGCAACACTCCTTGCTTTGTGTGTGTTTGTTTTGACAGTAGCCATCCCTAAGGGATGTGAGATGGTATTTCCTCCTCTTGATTTGATACCATTTCCCTAGTGACTAGTAATGTTGAATATCTTGTCCTGTGCTTTTTGCTTATTTGTATATCTTCTTTGGGGTTGGGGAAGTATCTGTATAAGTCCTTGGACTATTTTTTAATTGTTTTGTTTGTTTTTTTTGTTGTTGAGTTGTAAGAATTCTTTATATATTCTGGATATTAATCCTGTATCAGATACATGATTTGCTAATATTTTCTCAAATTCTGTGTGTTGTCTTTTCATTCTCTTGATGGTGTACTTTGCACAAAAGTTTAAAATTTTTTTTCAGCTTTACCAGTGAGTTTTATAATTCCGTATGTTTTCCTCTTACTAATTAGTGTCCTTTTGTTTCAGCTTGAGGAACTCCCTTTAACATTTCTTGTAAGATTGAACTAGTGGTGATGAACTCCTTCAGCTTTCATCTGTCTGGAAAACTCTTTATCTCCTTTGATTCTGAAGGAAAATTTTACTGGATATAGTATTCTCCATTGGCAGTATTTTTCTATCAGCACACAAGTTTTTAATTTTGATGAAGTTTAATTTATCTGTTTTTTCTTTTATTGCCTCTGCTTTGGATGTCATATCCAAGAAATTGTTGCCAAAGCCAATGCCATGAAGCTTTTCCTCTATGTTTTCTTCTAAGAGTTTTATAGTTTTAGCTCTTAAATATAGAGCTTTGATCCATTTTAATTTTTGTATATGGTGTAAGGTAAGGTCCTGTTGCATTCTTATGTTGAAATGATTGTTCTTAACTCATTGAATGGTTTTAGCACTCTTGTCAAATCATTTGACCAAGTATTTGAGGGTTTCTGGGCTTTCTCTTCTGTGCTATTGGTCTGTGTATCTGTCTTTGTGCCAGTACCATGCTATTTTGATTTATTGTAGCTTTGTGGTCAGTTTTGAAATCAAGATTGTGAGACCCTTTCAGCTTTGTTTGTTTTCAACATTCTTGTCCCTTGAGATTCCATATAAATTTTATGATGAGTTTTTCTCTCTGCAAAAAACATCTTTTGGGTTTTTCTAGGGATTGCATTGAATCTGTGGATTGCTTTGGGGTGGTATTGTCATCTTAATTAATCTTCCAATTGATGAACATAGGGAATCTTTCCATTTATTTATTTGTTTATTTTTGGTAAGAAAGATTGACCCTGAGCTAACATCAGTGCCCATCTTCCTCTACTTTGTATGTAGAACGCCACCACAACATGGCTTTATAAGTGGTGTGTAGGTCTGCACCCAGGATTTGAACCTGCGAACCCTAGGCAGAGGAAGTGGAGTGTGTGAACTTAACCACTATGCCACCAGGGCGGCCCCCATCTTTCTATTTATTTATGTCTTTAATTTCTTTCAGCATTGTTTTGTAGTTTTCATTGTACAAGTCCTTCAAACTCCTTGGTAAAATTTATTTCTATGTATTTTATTTAATATATCAACTTTTTTTTTTATTCTCTTCCCACAGCCCCCTAGTGCATGTTGTATATTCTAGTTGTGAGTGTCTCTGGTTGTGCTATGTGGGATGTTGCCTCAACATTGCCCAATGAGTGGTGCCATGTCTGTGCCCAGGATCTGAACTGGCGAAACTCCGAGCCGCTGAAGTGGAGCACGCGAACTCAACCACTTGGCCACATGGCTGACCTGAAGTTTTCTTAATTTCCTTTTTGGATTGTTCACTGTTAGTGTATAGAAATTCAGTTGATCTTTTGTGTTGATTTTGTATTCTGTTTGTATTTGTTGATTTGTATTTCCTTTTTATATTTGGATGCCTTTTATATTCTTTTTCTTGCCTAATTGCTCTGGGCAGGACTTCAGTACTATGTTGAGTTAAAATGATGAAAGTGGACATCTGTGCATTGTTCCTAATCTTAGAAGAAAGCATTCCATCTTCCACCATTGAGTATGACAGCTGTGGGTTTTTCCAAAAATGGCCTTTATCATGTTGCAGAAGTTTTCTTCTCTTCTTTGCTTGTTGGTTTTATCATAAAAGTATGTTGTGTTTTGTCAGTTTTTCTCCCTCAATTGAGATGATCGTGTGGTGGTGGTGGTTTTTTTTTCCCCTTCAGTCTATTAATGTGGTATATTACTTTGGTTTTCTTATGTTGAGCTACCTGTCCATTCTGGGATAAATCCCACTTGGTCATGATATGTATATATATATATATATATAGTATATAATCTTTTTAAATGCTGCTGAATTTGACTTGCTGCTGTTTTGCTGAGGATTTTTACATCTCTGTTCATGAGGAATATTGGCCTATAGTTTTCTTGTAAGTCTTTGTTTGGATTTTTGAATCAGGGTAATGCTGGCCTCATAGAATGAGTTAAGAAGTATTCCCTCTTCTTCAGTGTTTTGGAAAAATTTGAGAAGGAATGGTGTTAATTTTAAATCTTTAAATGTTTGGTAGAATTTACCAGCAAAACTGTGTGTTCCTGGGCATTTCTTTGTTGGGAGATTTTTGATGACTGATTTAATCTCCTTGCTTCCTGTAGTTCTATTAAGATTTTGTATTTCTCCTTGAGTCTGTGTTGGTAGTTTGTGTATATCTAGGAATTTGTCTTTTATCTCAATTATCCTGTTGACATACAGTTGTATTCTCTTATAATTCTATTTCTGTAAAATAGGTCATGGTGTCCTATTTTCATTTCTGATTTTAATTGAGACTTTTTTCTTAGTCTAGCTAAAGATTTGTTAATTTGTTTCAAAGAACTATCTTTTTGTTTTGTTGATTTTTCTTTATTTTTCTGTTTTGTATTTTGTTTATCTGTGCACTAATCTTTATTATTTCATTCCTTCTAGGTTTGGATTTAGTTTGCTCTTCCCTTTTAGGCTTCTTAAGGTGTAAAGTTTGTTTATTGATTTGAGATTTTTAAAAAACATTTTTAAAGATTTTATTTTCTCCTTTTTTCTCCCCAAAGCCCCCCGCTACATAGTTGTGTGTTTTTAGTTGTGGGTCCTTCTCGTTGTGGCATGTGGCATGCTGCCTCAGCATGGCCTGACGAGCGGTGCCATGTCCATGCCCAGGATCTGAACCGGTGAAACCCTGGGCCGCCGAAGCAGAGCACGTGAACTTAACCAACTTAACCACTCAGCCTCCTTCCTTTGTGTTTCCTTTGTGTTTAATTTTTTTTTTTTGGAGAAAGATTAGCCCTGAGCTAACTGCTCCCAGTCCTCCTCTTTTTGCTGAGGAAGACTGGCCCTGAGCTAACATCCGTGCCCATCTTCCTCTACTTTATATGTGGGATGTCTGCCACAGCATGGCATGCCAAGTGGTGCCATGTCTGCACCCGGGACCTGAACCAGTGAACCGTGGGCCGCCGAAGCAGAACGTGCACACTTAACTGTCGCGCCACCGGGCTGGCCCCTGATTAATTTTTTTGTAGTACCATTTTCATTCCCTTTTTTCCTTTCCTATATGGTTGAAAGTTATTTTCTTAATAATTACCTTGAGGATTAAAATCACCATCTTAAACTTAGAACAACTTAGTTTCAACAATATACAAACACTCTACCCTTGTACATCTCTGTCCTCCCTTTTATATTACTGTTGTCTCAGATTACATCTTTATATATATATGTGTAGTTACTAACATGGATAATTATTTTTTATGCATTTGCCTTTAAGTCATAGGAAAAAAAGTAGTGTAAATGAAAAGTAGGTTAATACTTGCTTTCTGTTGATTTATGTAGTTCACTTCACTTGTGTTCTTTATTTCTTTTGCCTTCAATTTACTCTAGTGTGTTTTTACTTTTGCCTGAAGGACTCCCTTTAGCATTTCATTTGGGTAGGTCTGCAGGTAATGAGCTCCCTCTGCTTTTTTTTTATCTAGAAATGTCTTCATTTCTCATTAATTTTGGAGGAATTTTTGGTAGATATAGAATTCTTGGTTGACAGCGTTTTTTTTGTTCACCACTTTAAATATGTCATTCTACTAGCTTCTGGCTTCTGTGGTTTCTGATGAGAAGTAAGCTGATAATATAAATAATGTTATTGAGGATCCCTTGCATATGATGAATCACTTTTCTCTTGCTTTCAAACTTCTCTCCTCATCTTTGGGGTCCACAGTTTGATTATTACATGTCTTGGTGTGGATATCTTTGAGCTTATAAGGCTTGGAGTTTGTTGAGCTTCTTGGATGTATATATTCATCACATTTGGAAAGTTTTCGGCTATTATTTCTTTAAATGTTTTTCCTGTCCCTTTCTGTTTTTATGATACATATATTGATATGCTTGGTGGTGTTTCACAGATCCCTCAGACTGTTCATTTTTCTTCATTCTTTTTTTTCTGCTCCTCAGATTGGGTAATTTCAGTTATTCTGTCCTTTAGTTAATGGTTCTTGTGCCTGCTCAAATCTGCTGTTGATCTCTTCTTTTTCTTTTTTAAAGATTGGCACCCGAGCTAACAACTGTTGCCAATCTTTTTTTTTTTTTTTCTTCTTTCTCTCCCCAAATCCCCCCAGTACATAGTTGTATATTTTAGTTGTGGGTCCTTCTAGTTGTGGCATGTGGGACGCCACCTCAACATGGTCTGACAAGCGGTGCCATGTCTGCACCCAGGATCTGAACCAGCAAAACCCTGGGCCACCAAAGCGAAATGTGTGAACTTAACCACTTGGCCACGATCTCTTCTAATGAATTTTTCATTGCTTCTGATATATTTTTCATCTCCACAATTTCTGCTTCGTTACTTCTTATGATTTGTTTATTCATGTTCTCATTCATGCATTGTCTCATTTCCTTTAGTTCTTTGTTCATGCTTTCCTTTAGCTCACTGAGCATATTAAAGATAGTTGATTTAATGTCTTTGTCTAGTTATTCCAGTATTGGGATTCCTCAGGAATTGTTTCACTCAGATTCTTTTATTTCTGTAAATTGGGCCTACTTTTCTGTTTCTTTGTATGTTTTATAACATTCTGAGTTAATTCTTGATAACTTCATTGATTGCTCATTTTTAGTTGTTGAGGTATACTGCTGTTCATTTGTGACTTTTTCTAAGCTGTTTTTTTTTTGCAAAGTGTCTGCTCTTGTTGTTTGTGGTTGTTGAAGTTTCTACTCTGTTATCCCTGTGGTGAGCTAGTGATCTGACAAAAATTTCCTTAAATGTCTGGATGAAAAAAGAAAAAGAATGAAATAAAGAGTTGTGTTGCATTAAATCTGAGAGATGCTGCCAGAAAATCTGCTGCTTCCCAGAATGTTGAAATCACGAGGAGCATTTGCTCCAGACCGCTCCAAACACACTGTCCCAAATTTGTTAGAATTTCCTCCCTGCCAGTCCTGTGTCCAGCCAAACCCTCCAGGAATGCAGGAAGTTGTCCCCATAGCCAGACTGGGGTGAGGAATGGAAGATGGTCATTGGTTCTTGCATGCTGCTAATGAGTAACGTCTTTGTCAAGCACTCCCCTGGTTGTTGTAAGTGTCCAGTCAGTTTTTAGAGATCCAATGTAGTTCGTTCCAATACTCCTTGCAGTTCAATGGCTACTTGAGTGGAGGGACCCATACCTAGAGCTTCCTCCTCCACTATTTTGCGTGGCATCGGTCTTCATCGATTTTTTATGTCTTGCTTAAGACCTGTTGTCTTATTCCTCTGTAAATTGTTGTGTTGATCAAGATACTTCCCACCTCATGATAAGTGAATGTTAACTGCAAATTTAACTTCGTTTGTAATCCAGTCATTTCAGAAGTGTGTTTACTATGGGTTCAGAGTTTGCCTTTTTGAGGTCTGCTAAATGAGTTACAATGAATCCATGTTCATTTGCTCTCCCTCTTCCAAAATTTTGGTGCTATTGAATTCTCCCTATCCTTGTGGGGTTTTTTTCTTTTAAATCTCCTTTTTGAGTTGGCCTTTGGATGGAAGTAAGTTTTATATCTGTCTCTAATTGGCCATCTAATTAATTTCTGCATATTGGTTTTATATCCAGCACTTGACTAAATTATCTCAGTGTAGTAGTATTTCAGATAAATATTTGGGGTCTTTGAAGTAAAGACTAATGTAATTTGCATATAATGATAATTTGCCGCCTTTCAAATTTTTATCTCTTGATTTCTTTTTCATATACAATCATGCGCTTCTTAACAATGGGAATATGTTCTGAGAAATGCATCTTTAGGTGATTTCCTCATTGTGTCCTACTACACACCTGGGTTGTGTGGTACTAATCTTACAGGACTGCCATTGTATATGTGGTCCATTGTTGACTGAAACGTTATGTGGTTTGTGACTGATGACGTTGGCTGGTACTTCCAGAACAGTGCTATATGTGGTAATAATAAAGAATATCCTTATCTTATTTTTTTACTTTAATGATAATGCTTTTAATATTTCTTGTTAAGTTTGATGATATCTTTTGTTTTGATATTTTATATAAGTCCATTTATTCCTATTTTATTAAGAATTTTTATTCTTAAAATTTTAAATGTGTCATACTGACTGAGAACTATTCTAAGTGCGATGAACACATATTGGCTAATACCCTTTGCTGTAGAGGGGAGTTTACCTTAGCTTTCTTTGTAACTCTCATGGTACCTAGAAAGCTCCTAGATAGGCTTATCAGTGAGAAAATGATGAATGTTTTTTTGAATCACTTTGAAATGCTTTCTTTGTGATCTTGTTTTCTTTGAAAATTCATAAGCTTTCTGATACTTTCTTGTTATGAATGTCAACAACATTTATACTTTACCTACCACCTTTGTTTTGTCCATGAGAACATCAAGTATTGTGTTAATTGATTCTTACTGAATCAAAATAAAGACCAAATAAAACTGTGAAAGCACTTTATAATTTATGATGATCGTCTTAGTCTGTTTGGGCTGGTGGTATAATAAGAATACCGTAGACAACAGACATTGATTTCTCACTGTTCTGCAGGCTGGGAAGTCCCAGATCAAGGCTCTGGCAGATTTGGTGTCTGGTGAGGGCCTGCTTCCTGGTTCATAGACGGACTGCCATTTTCTTGTGGTGTCCTCACGTGGTGGAATGGGGAAGGGAGCTCTCTGGGGTTTCTTTTTATTAAGAGGGCACTAATCCCATTCATGAGGGCTCCATGTGCTTGACCTAATCACCCCACAAAGCCCCTGCCTCCCAGTACTATTTGCATTGGAGGTTAAGATTTCAACATATGAATTTTGGAGGGACACAAACATTTGGTCTGTAGGGATGGTAAAGTGTCACAAAGGAGCTTAAAAATTAATTAGAAATTTACCAAAATTTTGGGGTACAGGTAAAAATTACCTGGTAATTGTTTGAGTTAACAGTGTGCTAATTTTCACATCCAGTTGTCTCTTTGAATTCTAAGAAAAACCTGGGAACTATTTTTATACCATTTACTCTAGAGAAGTGAAGTTATATACCTAGTGTTAAAATAGCTAATTAGAATTGACTTGATGTAGAAAAGTGGCAGAATGGAATATGCTTTGTTTGGATAATGTGAAAGTGCACAACTTTTAATTGGATTGTGTTTTCTTTATGGGACTAAATAAGTGTTTGGTGGTTGAAACATATTCTCAATAACATGGAGAAGTGACCAAATTTATTTACCGTGTAGGATTTGAAAATAACTTATAGTTGAGTAGTTATTCTGTTCTGAGAAGTGAATTACTGCAGAGAACTATATGTGTGGTAATGTAAGTCGTATTTTGTGCTCCACTGTTTTCTTCTAAGAAGAATGAATTGACACCTAGCAGCCACAAGAGGGTACAGTGAAGACAATTCTAGCTTTTCTGTCCCGGAAATTGTTGTGTTTTGCTTTAGGTACACTAAAACATAGAAAGGGTCCAGAGAACTCATGCATTAAAAGCCTATACATTTCTTGGGGCCACCCCGTGCCCAAGTGGTTAAGTTCGTGCGCTCCGCTTTGGCGGCCCAGGGTTTTGCCGGTTTGGATCCTGGGCGTGGACGTGGCACTGCTCATCGGGTCCTGTTGAGGTGATGTCCCACGTAGCACAGCTGGAGGGACTCACAACTAGAATATACAACCTTGTACTGGGGGACTTTGGGGAGAAGAAAAAAAAAAGCCTATGCATTTCAAACATCAGTAGGTTTATGCCTCATTCTTCTCAAAATTGTTTTGTTGATGAGGATAATTCCTACTTTGTGGCAAATGAATCTTAACTACAAGTTCAACTTCATTTGTTTTTTAAATCCCTTTTAGCCTGGCACTTTGGGCTTGATATTTCTTCCGTTTGAAACTTGTGTGTTTTGAATATGAATTTGATTATTGTTGTTTTGAGTGGCTGCAGTCTTTTTTTCTTTTTAATTAATCGGAGCTGTGCTATATTATTTTATGGTTCAGTATTTCATTACATATTACTTAGTAGTTAATGAATATTCAAATCGTGACCTCTACCACTTCCTGCCTGCGGTCTTGGGCAGCTTACTTTTTTTTTTTAAAAAAAGATTTTATTTTTCCTTTTTTCTCCCAAAGACCCCCGGTACATAGTTGTGTATTTTCAGCTGTGGGTCCTTCTAGTTGTGGTATGTGGGATGCCGCCTCAGCATGGCTTGATGAGTGGTGCCATGTCTGTGCCCAGGATTTGAACTGGTGAAACCCTGGGCCGCTGGAGCAGAGAGCAGGAACTCAACTACTCTGCCACGGGACCGCACCGCCGGCCCCCCCCCGCGAGCTTACTTTTGAGGATTGGTGGTTGTTTTTTTTTTTTTTTTTTTGAGGAAGATTAGCCCTGAGCTAACTGCTGGCAATCCTCCTCTTTTTGTTGAGGAAGACTGGCCCTGAGCTAACATCCATGCCCATCTTCCTCTACTTTATATGTGGGATGCCTGCCACAGCATGGTGTGCCAAGCGGTGCCATGTCTGCACCCCAAATCTGGACCGGGAAACCCCAGGCTGCCAAAGTGGAATGTGTGCACTTAACCACTGCGCCACTGGGCCGCCCCCTGTTTTTTTTTTTTTTCAGTCTGTATAAGGGAGATAATAATGATTTTACTTCATGGGGTTGCTTTAATGTTTAACTGACCTGAATATTTGGCTCATAATAAGCATTAAATAAATGCTAACTATTACCAGATGAACGTACTTGTAATTTTTAAAAAAATTTACTTGAATAAATTATGAAAATTTTGAACCAAAATGTTGTTCAGCATATTTCAACTTTTAAAACTTTTTGTAGCAGTAATGTTAAAAAATTTTCTCATGTTTACTTAAAATTAAGTGAAGGCCTTATATGAAGGTTTCCCCTTGCGTACATTATTGTTTTACCATAAAGAAGTCCCTTGTTGAGGAGCTGTTTTAGAGTAATGGTGTATATATTTTAATTTTTGAAAATACATTTAAAATATATTAGAATATAGAATGGTAATTTGTAGATCTTTGGGTAAAGCAAATAGTCACCTCTTAAGTTTTTAAATAGAATTATCCATTTTCATTAAAGCAGATATAAATGTATCTTTTGTCATTTTCTAATATTAGCATATCTTCCACCCTGACACAGACACAGCTCTTGCCCTAAGAGGAATGACAAGTGCTTTTGGAATTGAGCTTTGTACATAGAGTTTGAATCTTGATGTTGTCTTGGAATCTTCGGCAGTTTTAATTAATGTGTCTCAGCTACCATTTTGTTATAGAGAAAAGTTAATATCTGTTTTATTTGACTCAAAGGGATTGTTGTCACAGTTAAGTGAAAATAAAATGAAACCTTTTCTATAAAATATTGTATGAGTTATTAAAAACATTTCATTTTTGTTGCCATGTTGAATGGGATACGGTGCCCTCCAGACACTAGAACTTGGTTTAACTAGGATGCTTAATGGTCAGAGAATAACACAGTGTATGTAAAATAAGAGCTAGATTGTATACCTTGACATTTAAATAATGATATTACTTAAAAATAACTCTGGTAGTTAAAGTGAACATACTAGCTTTTGCCTTCTGGCCTTTCTGCAAAGATTTGGGACAATTGAATGTTTACTCTGTGCCCAGGCAGTGTTTTAAGCTCTAGACATTCAATGAGAAGACAGGCTATTTATGGTCTCTCCACAGTATTTCATTAAAAAGTTGGTGTGCCTGTATTTAATGTCTGTGAAAAGTGCCTATCTCTATCCATCTTGTATCTGGAGATTGATATCCCTTCGTCTTTAACTAGCACTTTGTCAACTTCATGTCATCTTCTCTCACTGACTCCTGTTTTTCTCTATTCATTCAGATGCTTAGCTGCCTGACATTCTTTCTAGTTTAATGTAGAATTAAAGTGCAACTTCTTGATCACCTCCCCTCCTCAAACTCCCTGCTCCTCCTAGCAAACTACGTCTATCAGTATGGTGTGATCCTTCCAGAGTTTTGTCCTTCATGAATTTACATGAAAATATATGTACTTTAGGAAAAATATAGTGTGTGTGTGTGTGTGTGTGTGTGTGTGTGTGTGTATGGGTTTTGGGGGAATGCATAACATTGTAGTAATACTCTTTGTGTTCTGTAACTTTTTTCCAGTCAACAGGATATCTTGTAAATCTTTTCATATCAGTAAGAGCTACTTTTTTTTTTTTTTTTTTGCTGAGGAAAATTCGACCTGAGCTAACATCTATTGCCCATCTTCTTCTATTTTGTGTGTGGGTTGCCATCACAACATGGCTGCTGATGAATGGTGTAGGTATGTGCCCAGAAACTGAACCTGGGCCCTGCCAGACTTAACCAGTAGGCCATGGGGCTGCCCTCCAAGATCTACCTTTTAAAAAACCCTAATCTGTTCACTTTCCTGCATCTCCTGTGACCACCACCCTTGTTTCAGCAACTATCGTCTCCCACTTAGATCACGTCCATCTAGTTGGTTTCTTTGCTTCCAGTCTTGCCCTCTGATAATCCATTTCGCACATAGCAGCAAGAGTGATTTATTTAAAACGTAAATGAGATTTTGTCAGCCTTTAGGTGAAAATGCTGTAATGTTTCCTATTACAGAAAATCCAAGCTTCTGCCTTCAGAATTCCTGATTTCAGATGGTGGCGATGTTTACCTGTTTTGTTTATTGATTTTTCTAAGACTGTGTTTGGTGCATACTAGGTGCTCTAAATCTTTGTTAAGTGCACTTAATGAATTAACTTGCTGGCCTTGGTGAGTTGCTTGTGCCTGTTTTTCTATCTCATCTCATCCTATTCTTCCCCACCTCCCTTGTTCCAGCCACATTGGCCTTTGCTCTGTTGCTTGAATTCACCAACCTCATTTCCTTTACGCTTCTGCAGGAGCTGTTTTCTTTGCCTGGAATGCCCTTCCTCCAATTTTCCCACAGTTGGATTTTTCTTTTCAGATTTCTCTGTAAATATCACCTGCTCACCAAAGTAGTTGGTGTAGTATCTCTTCACTCTGTTATTCTGTTTTTTAAAAATTTAAAGTTAGTTTTAAAAATAAGTGAGAAATCATGTTCAAAAATTAAGAAAATATGCAGTGAACAATTTCTCCATCCTTGTTACCCATCTGCCAAAGTGATGTTAGTGTCTTTATCCTTCTGCGTGGCTTGCTATAACAATATAAGCAAATGGCCATATATGTGAAGTAGTAAGTGTTCTTAAACTGGTCTTTTTTTTTTTTTTCCTTAAACTGGGCTAAGTGACTTTATTAGCGAAAGAGGATTGCAAAGATTTTAAAAGTTGGCATTGGAGCTTTTGAACCAGTCTTTAAGATCTGTATAACCACTGTCTCATCATCTTGTCAGATAACCTACTCTCCGAAAATGAGGCTACCGTGTATAAACAACTTTAAATTCCCATTCATCCCATCTGCAGATTTACCTACAATCTGTACTCACCCTTCATTTTTTTCCCTCCTAGTTGTTAGGTCCCCCCCACCCCCCCCTCCAGCTTTGTTCTTTTTCCTCCCTGTTTATTTAGTCTTTGAGATTAAGGTACTTCATGTTCAGGATTAGTTCTACTCCCACTGGTGCCTATGACCTCATTGTCTCCATCTGCTCACGAACTTTCCTTCTTTTCTGTCTCTTTACTGTCAACTCTGCTGTCCTTTTGGTTTCAGCATAGCCCTGCATATATAGTAAGTGCTCAGATAATATTAGTTTGAATATAGCAGAGTGATGAATAGTTTGGACTATTGGGTTATAAAGATCTAGGTATATGTTCTAGCCTGTGACTTGGCAGGTTAGTTAGCATCTGTAATCCCCAATTTCTTAATCATTAAAATGGGACAAATACTCTAACTATATCAAGGGTTGTTTTGAAGATGTAATTAAGAAGTGGATTGTGTTTATTTCCTCTGCCTGTTGTAACAAATTACCACAAATTTGCTGGCTTAAAACAGAATTTTCTGTCAGCGTTCTGGAGGTCAGAAGTCAGAAATTAGTGACGCTGGGCTCACGTCCAGGTGTCAGCAGGGCCATGCTTCCTCCAGAGGCTCTGGGGGAGAATGTGCTCCTTGCCTCGGCTCCTGTAATCCTCGTCACACTGCCTGCTCTTGTGTCTGTAGTCTCCCTCCACCTCCCTTTGTATGGGCATTTGTGATTGCATTTAGGGTCCACCCAGATAATATCATTTTTAAATCTTTAACCTTAATCGTATCTGCAAAGACCCTTTTTCCATATAAGGTAGCATTTACAGGTTTCAGGGATTAGGATCTGGTATCTTTGGGAGCCATTATTCAGCCCGATATGTGGGTATTAAGCCCACAGCATAGTGCCTGGCAAATAAGGCTTTAAACTTTCTGGATAGGGTCAGGAAAGATTTCAGATGCTCGGGAGGATTTAATCATACAGGTACATGGGAGACTGAATATGAGAAGAAGGGATACAAAAAAGATGAAGTAAGGGATTAGGGATTAGATCATATCATTTTATTTAATACAGTGGATAAATGGGATAAATGTAGAGAAGGGATTTTTATTGTCAGATTTTGGTTATTTTCCTGTGTAGATGTGTGTAGGAGGATTTATCTGTTTTCAGTGTTGAAGTTTATAGGGTAAATAATGTGGCGGAAAGGAGGTGGTGGAAGTGAGAATGTACTGCATGTTACTGAAAATTGGATAATTACCTTTTTATATTGCAAGAAGTTCACATGTAAACTATATGAAATGATTAGTGAATGAGAGAAGATCACAGAATGGATATCAAATTTTTCCTGGATGTTAGATAAGAATGATTGTTATTTAGAATAAAAAAGAAAGTAAAAGTACTTTTAAAAAAATCCTTCAATTAGAATAACATAAAAAATCATACACCGACATTTATATTCTTTTTCTTTTTTCCATCTCTTAACAGGTTCTTTGGCATGGACGCAGGTTCAGTAGGAGGATTAGAATTGACTGATCAGACTCCTGTTTTATTAGGGAGTACGGCCATGGCAACTAGTCTTACGAATGTAGGAAATTCATTTAGTGGTCCATCTAATCCTTTAGTTTCTAGATCTAATAAATTTCAAAACTCATCAGTGGAAGATGATGATGATGTTGTTTTTATCGAACCTGTACAACCTCCCCCACCTTCTGCACCAGTGGTAGCTGATCAAAGAACCATAACATTTACATCATCAAAAAATGAAGAACTGCAAGGAAATGATTCCAAAATTCTTCTTTCTTCAAAAGAGTTGGCGTCTCAGAAGGGAAGTATAAGTGAGACAATTGTCATTGATGATGAAGAGGACATGGAAACAAATCAAGGGCAAGAGAAAAATTCCTCCAATTTTATTGAACGGAGACCTCCTGAGACTAAAAACAGAACCAATGATGTGGATTTCTCCACTTCCAGTTTTTCAAGAAGTAAGGTAAATGCAGGAATGGGTAATAGTGGTATCACCACAGAACCAGACTCTGAAATTCAGATTGCTAATGTTACAACCTTAGAAACAGGTGTAAGCTCGGTGAATGATGGCCAATTAGAAAATACTGACGGGCGAGATATGAACTTAATGATTACACATGTAACATCACTGCAGAATACCAACTTGGGAGATGTCTCTAACGGACTGCAGTCAAGTAGTTTTGGTGTTAATATACAAACATACACCCCATCTTTAACTTCACAGACCAAGACTGCAGTAGGACCTTTTAATCCTGGTAGAATGAATGTGGCAGGAGACGTATTTCAGAATGGAGAATCTGCAACTCATCATAATCCTGGTAAGCAGTAACTGATTTTTTACCCCATGTAAATGAATTTAAACTTTGGCTGAGTCTTTTTTCATTGTAGTAATTGGTGCTACCTTGGTTCGTTTATTCATGTAAGCTATATTACTTTTATTGACTTTTACATTTGAAATTTTAGCTAATAAGTGATGTGAAAACGTATAGTATTTCGCTGCAGATTATTAGAAAATTAACCACATAAATTTATGTCTAAGCAACTTTTAGGAATAGTCTTTACATTCACCACCACTAAAGTCTGACAGTTTGCTATCTTATTTGTCATACACTCACTTTTTGTTACTATATTTTTAGTAGTATTGTTTTAATGTATAAATAGAGAATTAAGAAAAATAGCACACTTAAGCAATACAATATTATATAATTATTGCATTTAGATTTTTTCTACTTTTGTTTAATTTTGACTGCCTATCTGATTTTAATTTTTATTTATTAGCATTGTATTATTAATTTTTTTTATATTTGAAGCTTGGTAGATTTCTTGATGATTTGAAAAATTTTTCTGCAGGTAGCTTTGCCCTGTGAAAACATTAAAACAGGGAAGTTATAAGAACTCTGTGGCTTTTTCATGACCATGACTGTGTATGTCCCTTTTTTTTTCACCTCTGCCCCCAGGCCTGTGTGTGTCTCTCTCCCTCTGTCTTTCTCATATCCCTCTCTGTCTGCTTCATTCTTTCATCATTTTTGGCTCGTTAGCAACTTAGCAGCCTAGGAATTGTGGAGAAAAATAAGAAATGACTAAAACCTAGGCAGTGTAGAATGCACTATGAAATGCTAGTCATCTTTCTTTTTAAATTATTTTTTGGTTATGAGATTAATGTCTAATTATTGAAGAATGTTTGGAAAATCTATAATTAAAAAAGGGAAAAAAATCCCCTATGCTCTTGTTAATTAAAGATTACCACTGTTAATGCTTTGAGTGGTTGTCTTTCACTCTTTTTGCTTTGTATATTTTAACTTGGATGAAGTGCAACTCTGTATAATTTTGCTTCCTATTTTTTCCTGATTTAATATTACATTGTGTTTTCTCAAACCATTGATGTTATTTATACACAAAAGTTTTAATGGCTGCACAGTGGGCATGGATATACCATTCCCGTATGTGGCTTTTACTATTGTTTCCCATATTTTGATATTGTAGATCTATGATGAACATATTTGTTCAAATTTCTGACTATTCCTTTATTCCTAGAAGTGAAGTTACTGGGCCAAAGGATATCACTACCCCTGTCCCTCCAAAGATAATTTGGTTTAAAAAATGTATCTGGTTTATGATAATTTTCAAAGAAACATGTTCTTTATTACTCAGTTTTGAAAATTTCTTATGCCCTCCAAGACCCTTTACCCCATTATGTGTGTATATATTTGTAGTAGGTCAGTGAGTGTGTGGGATGTATGTGTGAATTCGTTCGAGTGTTTTTTGTTTTTTTTTTTTAAAGATTTCGTTTTTCCTTTTTCTTCCTAAAGCCCCCCAGTACATAGTTGTATATATTTTAGTCGTGGGTCCTTCTAGTTATGGTACGTGGAACGCCGCCTCAGCATGGCTTGATGAGCTGTGCCGTGTCCGTGCCCAGGATCCGAACCCATGAAACCCTGGGCCGCTGAAGCAGAGCGTGCTAACTTAACCACTCGGCCACGGGGCCAGCCCCCCATATGAGTGTTTTTAAGTTGTGGAAATATATTTTCATATTGCCTTCCAGAAAGTTCTTACCAATTTATACTACTACCACAGTGTTTTTCCTTGTAACCTTACGTATCACATAAAAGTTTAAGAAGCGATAATGTTCAAATTAGTTTCAAAATAGCTATTTTGTCTTTCTTGTAATTATAAATGTATTAAAAACATAAGAGTGTGAAAAAGAAAACATTCAATGTCACCACTGAGAATGGTGCATTTAATTCTAAACCTCAGATCATCGTATAGTATAGTTTTGCAAACTCTCCCCTTTTATCTGCCCCTTTAAATACCTAACAGTAGATCTTGAACTTTTGACCATGTCCAGCATGTGTTTGATTTGTTAATTCTCTGGTTAGCTCGGTTCCAGTTTTTACTATTTAAATAATTCTTAAGAATATTCTTATACATGTATCTTGTGATACTTATTGCCTAAGGAATATTGCTGGGTCAAAGGGACATATCATTATAAGAATTGTGTTCCTGTTTGCTCACTCTCTTACACAAGAGAATGTAAAATACTCATCAGAAAAACTAAACAAATACACCTCTTGCTCTTGCATTTATGAGTTAGACTTGTGATTATGTGCTGTTTTTATTTGTAATAGAGAGTTATAAAATCTTGGCTATTTATTCTGTCTCTTGGACTAATTGTAACTTGGGCAAATTAAAATGCTATCCCTTGTTGTTCCTTGTATAAAATAGAGGGTTTAGATAAAGTGATTAGGTCCCTTCTTATTCCTAAAAGCATTTTGATGTTGGAAGAGGAGAAAACTTTAAAGTAGGGTTGAAATATGGATAAAGGGAGCCATTGCATTATTTATAGAAGGCCTAAAATTAAATTGAAAAAAAAAAGCAAGTGTGTTTTTTCCTTTTTTTCTTTTTGAGGAAGATTAGCCCTGAGCTAACTGCTGCCAGTCCTCCTCTTTTTGCTGAGGAAGGCTGGCCCTGAGCTAACATCCGTGCCCATCTTCCTCTACTTTATATGTGGGACGCCTACCACAGCATGGCTTGCCAGGCAGTGCCATGTCCCTACCCGGGATCCGAACCGGCGAACCCCAGGCCGCCAAAGAGAAACGTGCGCACTTAACCACTGTGCCACCGGGCTGGCTCCCAAATGTGTTTTTTCAAAATTAAGTTAATAGGGGCTGGCCCTGTGGCTCAGTGGTAAAGTTCACGTGCTCCGCTGCAGGCGGCCCAGTGTTTCGTTAGTTTGAATCCTGGGCGCGGACATGGCACTGCTCATCAGACCACGCTGAGGCAGCGTCCCACATGCCACAACTAGAAGAACCCACAACGAAGAATACACAACTATGTACCGGGGGGGGCTTTGGGGAGAAAAAGGAAAAAATAAAATCTTTAAAAAAACAAAACAAAACAAAACAAAACAAATTAAGTTAATAGATGCCCTTAAGTTTAGATAGATTCCTTTGAATATATAGTCAAATGCTTAGCCTACAAAATTGAAAATCCTAAGGAGCCATTATTTGTGTTGCAAAAAGCTGTTCCTTCTAGCACATGTTCAAATATGATTTTTAGTTGAAGGCCCTTTATAAGATGGAATTGCCAGTTCTTTCAGTGATGTACTTTTTTGTATTCATTAGTAGTGTTTCCTATTTATTAAAATTGGTCAGGTACCCGGAGAGAATAGCAGGATTCCAGAATGTACTCTGTTTACTCTGTGTTTAAAGTATATACTTTGGAGGGATATTGTAGAATAAGGTAGAATTTGAATAGCAGTGTATGTAGCCCCTTGAAACCATTAGGTTGATAGACTGGATCAGAACCAGGAAATTGCTCTCTTGGTAGTAAAGAAGTTTTTCTGAGCTCTGGATATATTTGTACTTCCTGTGGAAGGAAAAGAAAATTATTTCTCAAATGGAAGGGCAACTTTCATGTATGGAAGTTCAAAATTCAGAAGACACTAGAAAGGAAAAAATTACAAGAGACCAAAGTAGTAGAAATTGGAAGCGGTGGCCTGAAAGATTTCAGAATGAAAAAAGGTTGTGGTATTGGTAGTGTGGTGAGAGGCCTGTGGAACTGTAACTGGTGCGGTAAGCTGGACACTTCCTGCTAAGTACCAAAGAAGCTGACTGTTAAAGAGAGAAGAGATGAATAGCTGCCCTCTAGTGTTAACATTACACGTATCTTTTAGTGCTGAGCTATGCTGAAACTGTAGTGGTTGTGTAATATGGTGTCGGATTTGTCACTGAATGTTGTCTTAACATCATCATTTCTCTGTAACACTCTAATTTCTTTGATATTATGTGGTATATTTAGAGGCTGTGGAACTAAACATATATATGGAAAAGCTGTTCTTAAAAAGATATTTTGAGGGGCCAGCCTAGTGGCATAGTGGTTAAGTTTGTGTGCTCTGCTTCAGTGGCCCAGGCTCGCAGGTTCAGATCCCGGGTGCCGACCTAGCACTGCTTGTCAAGCCTCGCAGTGGCGGCATCCCACATAAAATAGAGGAAGATTGGCACAAATGTTAGCTCAGAGACAATCTTCCTCAAGCAAAAAAAAAAGATGTTTTGAATCTAATCATAAATAAACTTTGTCAGACCTGTATTATATTTGCCAAAACTTAATGGTTGGTCAATATTTTATTATACTTTTATGTCAGTGTTTGTATTCCTTGCTTAAAGTAATATTCTGTAAATTAATCCTTCCTGTTTAATAACTAATGGCTAATACCTTTTAGTGCTTCCTATATGCTAGTCACCATGCTTTATTATACCCATTATCTCATTTAATGTCCTTTGTAGGAGGTTGGTACCATTTCCAGTTTAGAGAAGAGTTAGGCACAGAGTTTAAGTAACTTCCAGTCTAGTAAGTGATGGAGCGTAAATGTCAGCCAGCCATTCTTACTGGAAAACTTGTGTCCTTTACCTCTTTGCTATGCTGCTGCCTTATTAGTGTTTTAAACTTGTACAAAATGAGAACTTAAACTGTGTCTCTGATATAAATTTCAATGTGTGTAAATACCTGTTTCATTCCTCTTTCTTGTGCCTTTTGTTTTTAAGATTCTTGGATCTCCCAGTCAGCATCATTTCCCCGTAATCAGAAACAGCCAGGTGTGGATTCTTTATCACCAGTGGCCTCGCTTCCTAAACAGATTTTCCAGCCTTCAGTGCAACAGCAACCCACTAAACCAGTGAAAGTCACTTGTGCAAACTGCAAAAAACCTTTACAGAAGGGACAGACAGCTTATCAACGAAAAGGATCTGCTCACCTCTTTTGTTCTACCACCTGCCTTTCTTCCTTCTCTCACAAGCCTGCTCCAAAGAAACTCTGTGTTATGTGTAAAAAGTAAGGTTTACCTTTCAACATAATTCCATGTGGTTGAGTATTGGTGGTATAAAATGTCTTAAGAGGTGAATTACTGTGTTTTAAAAATTGGTAAGCTAGTTGTTTGAATCTTAAAGCCAAACTCATTGTAATAGCTTTGAAGGGTTCTCTATCAAAGCCAGGTGGCTTGCCTTCCATTTGGATGGGCTTGGGGGTTGATTTAGATACTGTAGGCCCTTGTAATTAATTTTGTCTGTAATCTTGATTGAGCTCCTTGAATCTGTAAAAATACCTACATGCTTACTTACTCTATTAATTATAAGAATTTAGTTCTAGCCAGATAAAATTGTTAAGCAGTTTATGTATGACTAGTTCTGTATGGGTCAAACTTTATACTATCTTTGTGTTAAGATTATTTAAAATTGGCAAGTCTTTGGACTTTGTTTATTTTTGTTTTCAACATTAAGTCGTTAGAATACTCACTGTTTTAAGCCTCAGGTACCATTTTGTGCCAGCCTTGAAGAGACAGTCTTCTCTTCTACCATTTTTCAGGTCTGGTTTCACTAGTTAAAAACAAGTGGAATAATGGTATATTATGTGCAAAATCAAACCAGGTGGATTTTCTGTACCTTCTGTTAGAGCAGCCCAAGTTTGTGAGGATATTTTTAGATCTTAGAACTTTGCAAAGGGCTTAGTGCTCTGTACAAGTTTAGTGAATTCAAATAGTGAAACAATTGTTATAGAATTTTTAGGTTGCTTTGTATACTCTGATCTTGAAATTCAGAATTAAGGGAAACTTTAAAGGTCATCAATTTTGTCATTTACTGACATTTCTGATTACAGTTGGAAAGCTGTATAGAATGGTAGGTGGAGTTATTTTGGGTTATGGGGGTGTATTTAAGTTTAATTATCCTCTTAGAATGCATGTAATACTCCTGTAACCTAAATATCTCATGCTTTCTGCTTAACGCATGGCAAAGGAATTGAATAGATATTGCAAGTTATAGTTCAGTAAATTAGGCCTTGATATTAAACTCCATATAAATAATAACTGCCCTTTCTTTTTGTTTCCAAGATCTGAAAGCCTCGTTAAGGAGTTTTGCAGATAAATTGGGTAGTGGCAAGGATTTAATAGTATAAAATAATTTCGCTTCCTAATGTTGTGTGTTCATTTTTTATTGCCAAGAGTTTTTAAATAGTAAAGATGATTTAATGGATCTGAAAATGGTGTTTGATTCCTGGGATTCAACCTATGAAAATTAAAAATGTCAGTTATTACTTGTATATTTAATTTATTTTAATATAGAATTTTACTTTGTATTCCTCTCATTTTTCAGAGATATAACTACAATGAAAGGAACCATTGTTGCTCAAGTGGATTCAAGTGAGTCCTTCCAGGAATTCTGTAGTACGTCTTGTTTGTCTCTTTATGAAGACAAGCAGAATCCTACTAAAGGAGCTCTAAATAAATCAAGATGTACAATTTGTGGTAAACTAACAGAGGTTTGTATTTTTGTGCTTTATCATTTACTTCTAGCTAATGGGAATATTTTTAACAGTTATGACATAGTCTTTGATCAGTGTATTTTTCCTTAAAAGTGAGAATATATAAAGTCTTTATAAGTATCCCATTCTCCCATAGAGAGAATGATTTAGGAAAAATTAAAATATAATATTAATTGACTTTTTTTCTAGAGGTTGAGAGCACTCCTGGGCAAAACCAGTGCTTAAATAAATAGGCTGACTACACAAGAAAGACAGTAATTTTGCTTAAGAAGTAGAGCAAGTGGAGGGAATATTTTTTGATAAACTTCACAATGTTAATATGGTATTAAAGTTTTTGCATGTGACTAAAGAAAAAGGAACCTTGTGTATACATACCTCATTTGAATTCTTTATAATATTGGTTTTCTCTCCCTTCCCTTTTCTAGAAGAGCAGTGTACTTACAGTTCCTTGTAGATTTGTCTGAAGATTTCTAGTCTGTTTAAAACTAACACTGTCCAGACTAGATACTTCTAGAGAAGTTTGTAGTGATGTCACTGGTGGTTCCCCTCCTTAGCCCCCTGCCAGACATATATTCTTTATGTGTATAAAAAGAGTTCAAAGAATAGTGAAATGGGCTTTGTCTTTACATTTCCATAGACAAACCTTCCACTGAAAAATTATTGAACCATTCTCTTTCTGTTGGAGCACCTTGTTATTTAGCTGCTTGAAATACTCCTTTGTTTTTTAAAATTTTGTTTGTTGTTTTTCTTTTAGATTCGTCATGAAGTTAGCTTTAAAAATATGACTCATAAGCTGTGCAGTGACCACTGCTTTAATAGATACAGAATGGCCAATGGTTTAATAATGAATTGTTGTGAACAGTGTGGAGAGTACTTGCCCAGCAAAGGTGCTGGAAACAATGTCCTGGTGATTGATGGTCAGCAGAAAAGATTTTGCTGTCAAAGTTGTGTCAGTGAATACAAACAGGTAACTCATGATCTAATCAAAATTGGCCATTCTTTTGAATGTGTTTTAAATTGCTGTAGTAGTTTTACTCTAACAGCATTTATTAGCCACATTTATTTTGGAATCTCATTTAATTCTGTTATTGTTTTCACATCTTGGAAATGACATATCTCAAATGAATACTGAAATATATGTAGATTATTGGAAATAAACTTGCGATTTTATGTATAAAGGTAAATGCTGCCAGAATGGCTCCTCTTTTCAATTTTCTTTTTTGGATGATGGAAGAGGGGTTGCAAATAGGGCTTTTCAAATTGTTAAGGCTTAGCTTAGGAATGATTATCTTATTTATATTTCAATTTTAAGGTTCATTTAAATTTTAAAGTCTTTTTGATTTAGTTTGTTTTTTTATTTATCCATATGATTCAAAAGTAAAATGTGCATAAAAAGATGTACTTAGAGAAATCCAGCTCCCATTTCTATCTTCTCTTGGTTCCTACTCATTCTTTATAGATATCGATTTTTTCAGTTCTTACTATTTTATGTTTTTTGTTCTTTCTGAAAAATTCAGGAAATACGTAATTCATTCTTAGTTTCTGTTTTTTCTATTTAAAGGTGGCAAACTGTATGTACCATAATGTACCTTCCATTTTTCGCTTCACAGCAATTTTTGGAAATAATTCCTTATCAATGTATATATATAGACCTTCCTCATTCTTTTTATGGCTGCATTAGTTAAATTTTCAGGAATTTTGTGAGCTAGTTGTTAAAAACACCCATTATTAAAACTTAAATTATAGAAACTTATAGATAAATTATATTTGTATCAGTCTGCTAGGTCTACCATAACAAAATTGAAGACTGGAGGTTTCAAACAACAGAGATTTATTTTCTCACAGCTCTGGAGGCTAGAAGTCCAAGATTAAGGTGCCTTTCTGGGTTGGTTTCTGGTGAGATCACTCTTCCAGGCTTGTAGAAAGTCTCCGTAGATAGTCTCCGTCTTGCTGTGTCCTCACATGGTCTTTCCTCTGTGTGCAGAAGGAAAGAGAGGTATCTCAGGGATCTCTTCCTCTTACTATAAAGATATCAGTCCTATCTGATTAGGACCTCACCCTTAGGACTTATTTAACTTTAACTGCTAATAAGGACTCTAAGTCCTAATTCCAAATACAAGCTCTTAGGGAGTAAGGGCTTCAAGATAGGAATTTTGGGAGGACACAGTTCAGACCATAACAGTTTTGAAAACAAAAAAAATAAATATTCAAAACCTAACACTTCCTAATTATTTTCTTACATTTAAATATTAGCTATACTTCTAAGGTTATTTACATCTATTGTATTTGTATCATGGAAATATATATAATGGTGTGCTTCTGTGCATCTGTTACCAATTTCATGTTTAGTTTGTTGTTGGCAGCCTGAAAATAGCCATAGTGGGAGTATTTTCATGGCAAATGCTGTAAATTATGGTGCATTTCCTCACCTTCCAAGAGCTAGTAGTTAACCATATGCAAGACAACACTGGTCGGAACAGTGGTTTATTTGATCACTCTGCTGTTGATTTTGCTGTTAGTTTTGAAATCAGAAAATGAGTTCTCCAACTTTGTTCTTTTTCAAGATTGTTCAGATATCATAGACCCATTCCAATTTTATATGAATTTGAGGATCGGCTTTTCCTTTTCTGCAGCAAAGGCTATTAGAATTTTGATAGTCATTGCATTGATTCTTTAGATTGCTTTGGGTAGTATCGACATTTCAGCAATGTTAAATCTTCCTATCTATGAACATGGGATGTCTTCCCCTTTATTTAAGTCTTTCTTAATTTCTTTTCAGCAGTCTTTTGTAGTTTAAGTGTACAAGTCTTCACCTCCTGGGTTATATTTAATTCTAGGTATTCTTTTAGACACTTTTGTTAATGGAATTGCTTTACTAATTTCTTCTTCAGATTGTACATTGCTAGTGTTTAGAAGCACAGCTCATATTTGAGTGTTGATGTTGTACCCTGCAACTTTCTTGAATTTGTTTGTTAGCTCTAGCTTTATTGTGGATCCCTTTGGATTGCGTCTGTATAGGGTCATGTCATCTGCACATTGTGATAATTTTACTTCTTCCTGTCTAGTTTGAATGCCTTTTGTTTCTTTTTCCTAATTCTGGCTGGAACTTTCACTATTATGTTGAGTGTAAGTGGTGAAAGTGGGCACCCTTGTCTTGTTCCTAATCTTAGAGGAAAAACTGTCTTCACCATTGAGTATGATGTTAGCTGTGGGTCGTTCATATATGGCTTTTATTATGTTGAAATAGTTTTCTTCTATTCCTATTTTGTTGAATATTTTTAATCATAAATGGGTGTTGGATTTCGTTGAACATTTTCTTTATCATTTGAAGTTGTCATGTGGTTTTTACCTCATTCTATTCATGTGGTGTGTTACATTGCTTATCTTACATTGAGCCACTCTTGGATTACTGGGATTAATGCCACTTGGTTATGGTGTCTAATACTTTTAATATGCTGTTAAATTTGGTTTACTAATGTTTTGTTCTGAATCTTTATGTACATATTGATAAGGGATATTGGTCTATAACTTTTTTTGTTATGATGCCTTTCTGTCTTTGAAATCAGGGTAATGCTGGCTTGATAGAATAGGGGTGGGAAATGTGCCATCCTGTTCTGATTTTTGGGAAGAGTTTAAGAAGAAATTGTTAGTTCTTCTTTAAATGTTTGGCGGAATTCATCAGTAAGGTCATTTGGTCTGGGCTTTTCTTTATTGCAAGATGACTGATTTTTGATGACTGATTGACTCTTTTTACTTATTATGTGTCTGTTGATATTTTCAATTCTTCTTGAGTCAGTTTTAGTGGTTTGTGTGTTTTAAGGAATTTGTCTATTTCATCTAGGTTATCCAAGTTGTTGGAATGTTAATTGTTCATAGTATTTTCTCACAGTCCTTTTTTTCAGGAATGTCCATAATGTTGTCCCTACTTTCATTTCCTTGTTTTGTGCTTTGTATCTTTTGTTTTTCGTAGTCTAAATAAAGGTTTGTCAACTTTTTTGATCTGTTCAAATGACCAACTTCTGGTTTCATTAATTCTTCTATTTTTCTTTCATCTGTTTTATCTCCACACTAATCTTTCTTACAGATCTTCCTGGGCTTACGATGGGGTTATGTCCTGATAAACCTGTCGTAAGTTGATGATACGTCTAATACGCCTAATTTACTGAACATCATAGCTTAGCCTAGCCTCCTTTAAATCTGTTCAGAACACTTACATTAGCCTTTGGTTGGGCAGAATCAGCTACCACAAAGCCTATTTTATAAGAAAATTTTGAATATCTCATGTAATTTCTTGAATGCTATACTGAAAGTAAAATGCACAGTGGCTGTCTGGGTCCAGAATGATTCTAAGTGTATCCGTTGTTTACATTCATGATCTCATGGATAACTGGGAGCTGCAGCTTGCTGCCACTGCCCAGCATCACGAGAGAGTGTTGTACCACGTATTGCTAGACTGTCAAAAGATCAAAATTCAAAATTTGAACTATGGTTTCTACTGAATGCATTTCACTTTTGCACCATCATAAAGTCAAAAAATTCTGAGTCGAACCATTCTAAGTTGAGGACCGTCTATATTTCCTTTCTTCTGCTGGCTTTGGGTTTAGTTTTCTTTTTCTGTTTCTTTACAATGTAAATTTGCTTATTGATTTGAGATACTATTTATAATTATAAATTTTCCACTGGTTATTGTTTGCATTGCACCTCATCACTTTTGGTATTTTGTGGTATTTTGCTTTTATTCATCTAAGTATTTTTAAATTTCCATTGTGATTTCTTCTTTGACCTACTGGTTAAGAGGGTGTAGTTTTTTTTTTTATTGAGTTATTGATAGGTTACAATCTTGTGAAATTTCAGTTGTACATTAATGTTTGTCAGTCATGTTGTAGGTGCACCACTTCATCCTTTGTGCCCACCCCCCACCCCACCTTTCCCTTGGTATCCACTAAACTGTTCTTAGTCCATAATTTTAAATTCTAAGAGGGTGTAGTTTAATATCAATGTGTTTGTGAACTTTCCAGTTTTTCTTCTGTTGTTAATTTTCTGGTTTCAATCTATTATGATTCGAAAAGATACCCTATGTGATTTTAGTCTTTATAAAAATTTATTGAGATGTTTTTGTGGCCTAACATATGGTCTATCCTGGAGAATGTTTCATGTGTACTTGAGAAGAATATTTATTCTGCTGTTGTTGAGTGGAGTATTCTATATATCTGTTACACTAGTTGTTTTATGGTGTTACTCAAATCCTGTATTTAGTCATTGAAATTCTGTCTAGATGGTCTATCCCTTATTGAAAGTGGTGTTATATATTGGATTCTCCAACTGTTACTGTAGAATTGTCTACAATATTGTTTATCGTTGTTATATCTTCTTGATAAATTTACCCTTTTATCAGTGTACATTGTTTTTCTTTGTCTCCTATATCTGTTTTTGACTTCAAGTTTATTTTGTTTGATATAGTCTAACAACTTCAGCTTTCTTTTTTCTTCTTTTTTGTGAGTAAGATTGGCCCGGAGTAGAGCTAACACCTGTTCCCAATTTCCTGTTTACTTGAGGAAGATTGTCACTGAGCTAACGTCTGTGCCAGTCTTCCTCTATTTTGTGTGGGATGCTGCCACAGTGTGGCCTGATGAGTGGTGCTAGGTCCACACCCGGGATCCTAACCTGTGAACCCCAGGCCCCCGAAGCAGAGCGTGCGAACTTAACCACTACACCACCTGGCAGGCCCAGCTTCATCTTTTTGTTAGTTACTGTTTGCATGGAGTATCTTTTGCCATCATTTTGCTATTTGTGATTTTAGATGTAAAGAAAGTCTCTTGTAGACTGCATATAGTTGGATCATTTTTTATTTCCATTCTACCAGTCTCTGCCTTTTGATTGGAAATTTTAATCCATTTACGTTTAAAGTTATTCCTGATGAGGGAGGATTTATTTCTGCCATTTGTCTTTTTGTTTTTTATATGTCTAATACCTTTTCTGCAACTCATTCCCTCCATTACTGCCTTCTTTTGTGTTTAGTTGATTTTTTGTAGAATTGTTTTGATTCCCTTCTCATTTCCTTTTGTGTATAATTTTTAGATGTTTTCTTTGAGTTTACCATGGGGAGTACATTTAACGTCCTAAGTTTATATCCATCTAATATGACTTGATAATAACTTGACTGGCATTTAAAAACTCTGCTCCTATATAGCTCCATCCCCTTTATGTTGTAATAAGTTACATCTTAAACATTGTGTGCCTAATAACATAGATTTACAGTTATTTTTTGTGCATTGGTCCTTAAAATCACGTAGGAAAGAAAAAGTGAATTTACAAACCAAAAATACAATAATACTACATTTTATATTTGCTGATTTAGTTACCTTTACTAAAGATCTTTATTCCTTCATTCTGCTTGAGTTACTGTCTAGTTACCTTTCATTTCAGCGTAAGTCTTTGACTCTATTTAGCATTTCTTGTAGGGTAGGTCTAGTGGTAATGAATTCCCTCAGCTCTTATTTGGGTATGTCTTTATTTTCTCTTTCATGTTTGGATAATAGTTCTGCTGGGCATAGTATTCTTGTTTGAAAGTTTTTTTCTTTCAGTATTTTCCATTTGTTGTCCACTGCCTTTTGACCTCCATGGTTTATGATGAGAAATTGGTGGAAAATCTTATTGAGGATTCCTTGTACTTGATGAGTAGCTTCTCTTTTGCTGCTCTCAAGATTCTCTCTGTCTTTTTAAGTTTGATTATAATGTGTTCTGTTGTGTCTTTCTCTTAGTTTATTCTGTTTGTAGTTTGTTTTGTTTCTTAGCTTTGTAGATTTGTGTCCATTATCAAATTTGTAGATTTATGTCCTTTATCAAATTTGTGAAGTTTTCAGCCATTGTTTCTTCAAATAATCTTACTATCTTATTCTCTCTGTTCTTCTGGGACTCTCATAATGTACATGTTGGCCTGTGTGATCTGTCCCACAGGTCTCTTAGGCTTTGTTCACTTTTCTTGATTCATCTTTTTTGGTTTTGCTCCTCAGACTCCATAATTTCACTTTTGGCCTTGTTACTGCTAGTTGTGGTGAGAGTCTTGACTCTCTCTACTAGTTCTCATCTTAAGGGGCTAGGTGGGTTAGGGTACCTTGTAACTTCCTAATGGGGTAGAAGTTCAGGTTCCCTATTTGTCCTTTTCTGACATTACCTTGGCTGGGTTGCTGGGGTGGGGCACTTTGTTGCAACCAGGCCAAGATAGAAGACTAGGCTCTCCACTTGGCCTTTTCTGGTGTAGGTGGGGTTAGTGCCACCTTTTTTTCTGTAGTGTTTGCATGAGGTAGAGGGGCTATTGGCTAAAAGTTTTGTGTCTTCCCAGGCTATCATTACAATTGTGTTTCTCTTAGAGGTGTGTCATTTCTCTTGCTGTTTCAAGATTTTTTTCTTTGTCTTTATTTTTATTCAAAATTTAATTGTATTATTTTATTCAATTTTTTTCAGAAATTTGCCTGTGATATTATACTGTGATTCTTTCAGTTTATTCTCTTTAGAATTGCTCAGTTTCTTCTGTCTGTAGGTTTGTCGTTTGCTTAATTTACAGTGTTTTCAGATACTTCTTTGAGTACTTTTCCAGCCGTGTGTAGGTTTGTCCTTTGCTTGATTTGCAATGTTTTCAGATATTTCTTTGAGTACTTTTTCAGCTGTGTTCTCTTTATCCTTTACCTCTGGGACTCTAATGAAAGTTACATCTTTTGCTGGAGTCCTGCAGATCCCTGAGCCTCTCCAAGTGTGTTTTCTTTCTGTTCAGATTGGGTAATTTCTATTTTCTCATTCACTTATTCTTTCCTTTGTCTTCTTCATTCTGCTCTTGGTCCTACCATTGGGATTTTTGTTGTGGTTCTTACTATTTTTTACTAATACTTAATTTTTTAGAATAGTTTCAGTGTTACAGAAAAATTGAGCTGATAGTACAGAGTTCTCATGTTATAACCCCTCTTATCCTCCCCCTTTTTTTTCTGAGGAAGATTAGCCCTGAGCTAACATCTGCTAATCCTCCTCTTTTTTCTGAGGAAGACTGGCCCTGAGCTAACATCTGTGCCCATCTTCCTCTCCTTTATATGTGGGACACCTGCCACAGCATGGCTTGCCACGCGGTGCTGTGTCCGCACCTGGGATCCGAACTGGCAAACCCCGGGCCGCCAGAGTGGAACGTGTGCATTTAACTGCTGCGCCACCAGGCCGGCCCTCTTGTTTCCCCTTGAATTGACACCTTAAATTAGTATAATACATGTGTTACAATTAATGAATTGATATTGATATATTATTATTGTGTAAAGTCCAGTTTATTTGGATTTCCTTAATTTTTATGTTATGTCCCTTTTCTGTTCCTGTTTCCCATCTAGGATACAATATTATATTCAATAATCATGTTACCTTAGGCTCCTCTTGCTTGTGACGTTTTCTCAAACTTTTCTTACTTTTGATGACTTTGACAGTTTTTGGGAGTCGGGTGTATTGTAAGACGTCCCTGTATTGGAACTTCTCTGATGTTTTTTTCATCATTAGACAGATTGGGGCTATGGGCTTTTAAGAGGAAGATCACAGAGGTGTTTGCCTTTCACACTTTTGCCATTTTCATCACATAACAAGGGTACATCTGTCAACATGATTTATGACTGTTGAAGTTGATTACCTTGTTGAAGTAGTCTTTGTCAAGATTCTGCACTGGGGGGGCTGGCCCTGTGGCCGAGTGGTTAAGTTCGCACGCTCCGCTTCAGCGGCCCAGGGTTTCACCGGTTCGGATCCTGGGCGCGGACATGGCCCCGCTCATCAGCCCATGTTGAGGTGGCATCCCATATGCCACAACTAGAAGGACCTACAACTAAAAGTATACAACTATCTACTGGGGGGATTCGGGGAGAAAAAAAAAAAAGGCAAGTTGTTAGCTCAGGTGCCAATCTTAAAAAAAATTAAAAAAAAAAGATTCTCCATTGTGAAGTTAACACTGTCCCCCTCCCCCTTGTTTCCATGTTGTACTCTTTGGGATGAAGTCACTCTTTCCTTTAAGGGTGGAGTATATAGATACTTGGAATTCTTCTGCATAGAAGATTTGTCTCTTCTACACTTACTGATTTATTCAGTTCTTTATTAATAGCTGTATGGACTCATGGATATTTATTTTATACTTTGGGTTATAATTCAGTACTTGTTTATTTTGTTGCTGAAAATTTTCTGGCTTTGGCCATTGGGAGCATTTTCACTTGGCTCTTGTGTTCTTTTGACATATCTCATTCATTGATTTTTAAAAAAAATTTCTGTTACTGGTTTTTCCAGTCCCAGACTTTCCATTTGGTTCTTCTTTATATCTTCTATTTCTTTGGTGAGGACTTAGCTTTTCATTGTTAAGTGTGTTTTTATTCCTTGCTGAGACGTTTTTATTATGGCTGCTTTAAAAATCTTTGTCAGATGGTTCTAACATCTTTAGACATTTGGTATTAGCAAATTGTCTCTTCCATTTAAATTGTTGTTTTCCTGGTTTTTGGTAGGATAAGTGATTTTTTTCATTGAAGCCTGGACATTTTGGGTATTATGTTTTGATAGTCTGAATCTTATTTAAATTTTCTTTAGCTGGCTTTATTTGGCACTGCCCTGACAGGGGAAGGAAGGCTCGACTTCATTATTGCTAGGTGGATTTAGAAGTCCAGGCTCTCCACTTGGCCTCTCTTGACACTCATGAGTTGGGGAAGAGCTCCTTGTTAATGCTAGGTGAGTGTAGGCGTTCCAGCTCCAGTCTAGGCTTTGGCTGATTCCACCCTGACTGGGAGCAGGAGGGAGTATCTCCTTACTGTACTCCACATAGCCTCCACCAACACCAAATGATCCCGCTCTAGTGGATATAGAAAATAATCTTTGTACTATGATTAAATAAAATAAAAGTTATTTTAAAATAGTGTTTCATGTTTCATTCTTTAAAATATTGCTTTATATGTTTTATAATTCACATACTGTGTGTTCATAATTTATAAGTAAATAAATGAGAAATCATGCGTACATTGGTACTGATAAAGGGACTGGAGGCCACTACACAAGATGCTGTAGTGAATGTCTTCTTTTCCTGTAGTGTGGGAACTAAAATTGTATGGTGATCTTTTCTTGACTTTGCCCTCCCCTTCTCTTTTGTTCTTTCTTTCTAACATTTAACTTGGCTGCCATTATTGTTTATCTACGTTCCCATTGCTTAGTTAGTTTCTGGAGTATACTGATACAGCTAATTAATAATCTAGATCTTGGCAGTGGAGACTGTATAATGCTTAACACTTGTTTTTCAGTATTGTCCGTTTTCATGTGTAGTATTTTGACTTTCTTGGAAAGCAGGACGCTTTCTGCAAGGAGTAAGGATGTAAATTCGTATGTGCTGGGAGCTATTATATGCAGATGATGAAAATTGTAACTGTGTAACCTCCAAATCGCTTAATTTACAGGACTTTGAGATATCATTATAAGTATTGTTAATAGACTTTAATGAGATCTTAGAATATATTGTCATCTAAGAGAAATGAGATTTTTTGCAAGGTCTGCTTAGAGGTGAGTCAAATCTAAGGGTCTATTTTTAATTCTTTATTCCATTATACTATTGTTTTATCATTGTGATTTTTTTTCTATACGCTAATTAAAATTATTTGTTAATTTTTCTGTAAGTTGGGCAATGGCATTGGGAATAGGATAGATAAGCATTGTTAAAAGTTTGGAATGAGTTTATAAGTCACAAAACAAGTAATTAAGAATCAACTTTTACAGATTGCTTATTTACCTTTCAATTTAACAGACATTCTTTTCATATGGTTTTTTAAATATGTTTTTATAAAGTCTTTTAAAATCTTCTTTTAGGTAGGTAGCCATCCAGGCTTCCTGAAGGAGGTTCGAGATCACATGCAGGACTCTTTCTTAATGCAGCCTGAGGTAAGCAGAAATGTAGCTGGGTCAAGGCCCCGTCAATTTCATGCACTGTTACTGTCTTTATTATGCCTCTGAAAAATCATAAATTTTCAAGTATATTGAAAGTTATGAACTTAAAATGTGCCAGATGATGGTTTTCTCACTTTATCTCTAAGACATAGACAAACTTTTTTATTTCACTAAATTTTACATGTGCTTTCTTGTGATATGCTCATTTCCTTTTAGGTATTGATGTTCTTACAAAGTTATTTTCAGATATAACTTTTTCATGCACAGTACCTTGTCCACAGTAAGCATTTAATTATAGGATATAAAAGTCCTTCTCTTTTGTGCCTACCTGAAAGATAAAAACCTTTTCAAAAAAATTTCAAAATCTTTATTTTTGTTAATCTAGATGAATAAATTAGTACGTGAATAATAAATGTATACAATTAGGAATAATTGTAACAAAATAAGGAATTTTATGTTAATATCTGTCTGATTAATCTGAATACCTGATTCAGATATTGTCCAGTAATGTCCCTTATAGCAAATGGAAAAATATTTCTTCATGTCTCGGATCCAATCCAGGATCATAAGCCATTATTTCTTTAAAAATCTTTGGCTTTTTTCCCCCCTTCTTTTCTGAGACGCCAATTCCAGATCTGTTAGACTTCCTGCTATTGTCCCATGGTCACTGTGCTTCTATTATTTGTTGAGGTATTTTTTAGTCTTTTTTTCCTTCTTTATTTTGGAAAGTTTCTCCTGTTGTATCTTTAATCTTACTAATCTTTTCTAATCTATTATACTATTAGTTCCATGCAGTGTCTTTTTCATCTCAGATCTTGTATTTGTCATTTCTAAAAGTTCCATCTGGGTCTTTTTTATATCTTCTATTCCTTGCCTCATTATGTTCGTATTTTTTTCTACTAATTTCTTTAATATATCAGCATATTTATTTTAGCTATTTTAACACTTTGCCTACTGTTTTCCTATCTGTCATTTCTAGATCTGTTTCCACAGGTTGATTTTTTTACTATATAATGAGTTATATCATGTTTTGTGCAATGTTTAAAAGCCATTGTTTCATATCTTTTGTCTAATTTTCTGTTTGGTAAAGGTGAGAGGTTAAATCTAGTCTCTTACTTGTGGCTGGGAGTGAGTGTCTTATCTACTTCAATCTGAAACACTTCCCCTGTCTTTGTCTTTAGTGACCTTGACATTTTTGAATACTATAGGACACTTGGGAGAGTGCTCCTCATTTTGGATTTGTCTGGTATTTTCTCAAGATTAGATTGAACTAATGCCTTTTTTTGGCGTGAATACCTCATAAATGATACTGTTTCCTTCTGGCAGGAGGCACATGATGTTTGTTTGTCCTGTGTGTGACTGACTGTGTGTTACCTTGGTTCACTTGGGTAAGGAGGTGCTTGTCAGACTTCTCCAGGGACCACTTGCTATTTTTCCTTCTGTATTTATTAAGTTTTTTGGGGTGATATATTTGATACTATGTAAATATCCTGTTGCTCAGCATACTTTTCACCCACTATTTTTAGCATCTATTGTCAATTAGAAAAATTTTCAAAATTACAAAAATAGTATATATGTGTTGAAAGAAAAATTGTAAACTGTACCGTAGTGAAGAAAAGGAAAACATGATGATGTGTATATTTTTTAGACCTTTTTTTCTCTGTACAAACATCTTGCAACAAGTAATTTCAGGATTTTATTGAATAAATGGAGTATAAGTTTTATTGAGTTTATCTCTTAGTCTTCACTTAGTATAAACATTAGTACAACACCATGTCATTGTTGAAATTTTATCATCACTACCTCTAATCAGAGTTCTTCACTATTTTTATGCTTTGGACTCCCTTGGTAATATGGCTAGACTAATTCTCAGAATGTTATTAAATGCATAAAATAAAATATCTGTGATTATAAATAGAACTTATTAGAATTATATCAAAATACAGTTATCAAAATGTTTTTTAAATTCTTGAAATGTAACATATTTACTTTATTAATGCATTAAGTAATAATATATAGTGGTTAATGACTATAATTCTTTTGAAGCAATGTTGAACAGGTTAATGACTATAATTCTTTTGAAGCAGTGTTGAACACAAATGATACATTGAGCTAACCACCAATACAATATGAAAAGCTGGGGATTTTTGTTTATTTTCTTAAATTTTTTTAACCTTTTTTTTTTTTTTAAGGAAGATTGGCCCTGAGCCGACATCTGTTGCCAATCTTCCTCTTTTCTCCCCTTTTTCTCTCCGAAGCCCCAGCACATAGTTGTATATCCTGGTTGTCGGTCATTCTAGTTCTTTTACGTAGGATGCTGCCTCAACATGGCTTAATGAGCGGTGGGTAGGTCCATACCCAGAATCCCGACTGGGGAACCCGGACTGTCAACACAGAGCACGTGAAGTTAACTACTTGGCCACGGGCTAGCCCTGGATTTTTATTTGTGACATGGTCACAGGTTCTGCTGAAAGTAATGTGGTTTGTTGCCTCCAATTAGAATGAAAGAGAATGCAACATTTCATTTAAATGTTAATGAATATAAAGATATTTTTTTCCATGCAGTGTAATGGACGCAAGTTTAACTTGTATTTGAATATGGCTAGGAAGTAGGCTCTGTGCAGACTGTATCTTCGTACCCATTTTCTAGATTAGATTTGCAGCAACAAGTATATCGAGCCTGTATGTCTTGATCACATTCCCATGTGGTTTACTCACTTGGTCAAAATGTACTGAATGAAATTAATTACTCACGTGTAAAAGGAAAAATTAGGGGGAAGTTTTAAAATCAATGTTATGGTTAATTTTGATATTCACCTGGAATTGGTTAAAATAAAAAGTAAGGTACTGTTTTTCAGTGAGTAGACTGAAAATGAGTCAATTTGCCGTAAATTCGTCATTGTATTTACCTTTTACCTTACCAGTATCTTGTTTCAGTCAGTTTTAGTGTGTTGTTTTTCACTGAATTCGTAAGTAAGTTTGTTTTTTCCCCATGCCTGAATGGGAAATATATTAATTGTGTATTTGTTCCATTTAATTTCATTTCTTTAGATTACTCAGTGCATGTTTATAGGATGCATAAAATTTAACTATGATTATTTTGATTGCTTACATATGAAGCAGAGAAAACGTGGCATGAATGTATATTTCTCTTTTTGCTAATGTTCTTCCATTAAATGGGTCCTTTTGCTTTTGAAGTAGTAGTAGCTATGAAAGTGGCTTTAAAATATTTTCCGTATTAATGATTCTATCTTTCTGATAGTACTTTCTCATTCTCTTCAGATAAAAGTATTTGTCAATGTGGACCAGTTGCTTAGCTCCTTGTTTACTTGACTCAATTCAACTGGTCTACTTTTTATTGGTACGTCTTACAGCTTACTAATTAATTACTTAACCATTCTGCCAATAAAATCATTGTCAACTTGAAGGATGTTTCTAATAAGTTAAAGAAAAATCTAATCCAAGATTAGATTAGATGGTTGGACTTCACTTATATTGGTAAAAGAATACTTTATAGGTGCTCCTACATGGAGGTCTCATGTAAATCTACTGGGAACTGCTTTATTTTTCTTTCTGTAATCCTGCAATACAGTGGCAGGTGTCCTAATAATTTTAGTGTTCCTAATTTGTACTGTGGCGCCAGATTTTAACATTGTTTTATCTTCCATTATTTTATTGATGTGTTTTCTTTGATCCTTTTCCCAATGTAAAAATTTAAATTACTGTATAGTTCTCAGGAAAACATGTTGTCATTCCAAACAAAAAACCCAGAGCATTCTCCTCTATTGTCCTTGTGACATTGGGAGGGTCCTAATTGGACTTTTAATATTTTTACAGTTATTCTTAGTTGTTCCTTGTTACCATTCTTTTGCTGTTGATTAAGAGCCTATCAGAGATTGAAGAATGAGTTGATTTCCACTTTGAAAAGTAAAAGTTAGGGCTTCCTTTAAGTGATATTTGAGTAAATGAGGAATAGACAGCATGGGTTATTTTTTATGGTACCAGAATGAATATAACATACATTCTTGGTACATAAATAGCTATATTTTCTCACACCTATTTTATTTGTTGTATGCTGAGAAAGTTTTTTTCTTTTTCTTTTTTTGATCTTTATGTTAATGTTTATTGTTTTTATCTTCAATTTATTACCTTTATTTTCTAAAATGCTGTGGCACTTCTGAAATTTATCCATGCAGTTTGCCCATTTTATGTTTTTTTTAGCTTGATTGTCATCTTCCGTGACATCCATTATTCATCTATCTATGGAACATTTTGAGGCTTCTTATATCATATTGTACTAGATGCTCTTGGGTATGAAGTTGAGTAAAATAATCTTAACGTCAGGTGGAAAGATGGATACAGATATTTTTGACGTGATATGTGGTATTTGATGTAACTGATTATGACAGTTTTGTAATGACTCAGAAGAGAGATCAAATACAAGTTGCACTTAAAGGCTTGCCTTTCCTTGTTTGATTTCTAATTGTGACTGTCAAGTTAATTTTTTAATACAAACACATCAGTTGATCTGAATTGTATTTTTTGTAAGACTGTCTGCGTTTTCGTGACATTGCTTTTGTCTCATAATTTTCAAAGTATACCTCGTTTGGTTTTACCTTCATATACAGTCATGCGTCGCTTAACAACAGGGATACATGCTGAGAAATGTGTCATTAGGTGACCATAGAGTGCACTTACGCAAACCTAGATGGTTGAGCCCACTACACGCCTCGGCTCTATGGTACTGATCTTATGAGACCACTGTCACATGTGTGATCTGTTTTTGATTGCAATGTGATGCAGCACCTGACTATTTTATTTTGTTTCTTTGAATTATTGGCAAATATTCACCCTTGGCAGAAAGATTGACTGTATTATTATCTGTTGACTAATTATTAACTGTAATTAATAGCCAAAAATCATTTTGAATGAGGTGTTTTTTTTTTTACTTAAGTTGAAAAAAATGTATATTTTATTGTGGTTGAATGAGGTTTTAAAAATAGTTGATAGATGGTAAAACAGTTTTAAGGGAAGTTCCAAAAGTGCTTGTAACAACAGCAGCTCAATGGAAAAAGTACTTAACATCTTCAAATTATTCCTTTAAAAAGTCTGTAGTCATTTGATTATGAAGCCTTACGTTTTGTAGGTCCATTTAATTTCTTCTGTCAAATGACAGGGAAATATGTCATTGTAAACTGAAAACTCTGTACCTTTCTTTGATTTTCAGTTTTTACTTGCCTATTTGTAGGGATCTGTTAAACTAAATTAGTAGAGAAAAACACTATTTTTGAAGGAGACCTAGCTGAGATCATTACTTTTGTTTGAACCTAAGTTAGCTGCATTGGAGTTAACTATTTGCATACAGATGAAGACTTCTGACCCACTAAACCTGATGAGAGATGAACAGAATTGTTTTGCAGAGAGAGCAAGTGTAATGAAAAATACAGTAATTTTTTTTCTGGTTAAACTGTGTCTTTCTTAATTATCTTTTTATGTTTCCAATTTTAGAAATATGGAAAACTGACCACTTGTACTGGCTGCCGAACACAGTGCAGGTTTTTTGATATGACTCAGTGTATAGGTCCTAATGGATACATGGAGCCATATTGTTCAACTGCTTGCATGAACAGTCACAAGACAAAATATGCAAAATCACAAAGTAAGTTTCAGGTATTTGGAAGTTAAAAAACTTTAATAACATGACTAATTTCTTAACTACTCTTCTCCTTTAACTTTGTTTTTATGCTTGTTTTTAACCGCATAAATTGTTTATTATTATACTAAACTTTCTTACTGCAGACTTTCAATAGTTTTGATTATTCCATATTTCTTTTAATTTTTCAGGTATTCATGAAGTTCTCACCATGTCTCTGTTCTTAGCTAAAATTGTTTTTCCATCCAAATGTTATCTAAAACTGAGATTTGTTTTCATGTCTCTGTATGTTCTAGAGACCTAATAGTAGACTCTCATGACAGTCTTTTTTCAGGTATAAATAATCTTGGAAATTAATAAAAGAATAGTTTACAGAAGCTTCCATTAAACTATTCTCAGAAGTCAATTTTTTTTTGTTTTTTTTTTAAACTTTTATTGCTTTATAAGGAAATCAGATATGTACCTTTTCTCTCCTAGGTTTGGGAATTATTTGCCATTTCTGTAAACGAAACTCTTTACCTCAATATCAAGCCACAATGCCTGATGGAAAACTGTATAACTTTTGCAATTCCAATTGTGTGGCTAAATTTCAGGTTTGTTATTTACTTTGCATAACCCCCACCCCCAATAAACTACACATAGAAAATAAACAGTGTAGTATGCTTTATGTTTATTTAATGTGCTAATTTTTCCATAGTTTGTTGAGGGTCAAATTAGAGAGTGGAGATTCTTGAGTCACAGTAAAGATAGCTGCACCAGCTCTCTACTTAGCACTGAAAATCTAATTGACTTTTTAAGTGTTACTTATGATACAGACTTTAAAGAAAAATGTTTTAGTATAATTAAGCTCAGTGCCTATGTAGTATTTTCTTAGTAGATGGTTTGAATAACATGTGACTCTTAAGGGGAATTCTGTTTTATGATACACGGATGAAGGGTGTAGGTATGTTTAGCCTGTAAGTGATAAGCATAAATGTTTTCCTTGTATATTAGAAATATGCTGTGTAACAGGGGAATGGACTTGGACGTAGGCCGTAATTTAATACAAGATCAGTTTCAGGGAGACATTTTCTTTTTGGTAAACGTAAAGAGCTTTCTGACATAGTTCTTCAGAGTCGAAGTATGGTTAGTCTCAGAAGATAGTATTACTGGAAGTATTCAAACATAAGCCAGTTGACCACTAGGAAGGAATAGTTTAGAGGAGATTCAGCATTTGTTAAGTGGTATGAGTAGGTTTACCTGTTTTGTGTGAAAATTTCAGGGTGTTACTCAAAGTTTTAAACCCGTGCGTAAAGCCATGCTTCCGTGAGTTAATTCATCCAAGAATTCTACTGTGTTGCCGGCACTGTGCTCTATGTTAATTTATTTAACTAAGCAGTCTCTTAAGTATGTTGCAATCGTTACTAGAGCAGTTATTAGCATTTAAATTGAGATGCTTTTGATTTCAGCCAGATGAATGTTGTTTCTGTTAATAGTTATATCCTCTGAGCTTAGGTGATAAACCACATTCAAGACTAAACTTTTATTTTGAAAGTTGGGATCATGGCCATTGATAGATCTTTAGAGTGGTAAATATTCCTTTTGATTCGCTGGCTTTTGTTAAGCTAGAAATTAAAGAATAAGGATTAATTAGATGAGGGAAGGGCAGTGTCTTTGGCATGCTGCTTGTCAGATTTTAGCTTCCTTTATTCCTTTTTGATGTTGGGTAAACTGAAATGTTAATTGAAAATGTTTTAACTACTTTTTTCATTTAATTGAAACTTTTATGATCTGTGATTTGATGAGACCATTCGTATATGTACATTGTGTATTTTAGAGAAAGGATTTAGAATCATTTCTGAGGAATGCATCCAGATAAACCTGGAGGCAGCCTCATCACTCTGTAACTCGGTGTTAAAGTAATACAAAGTTGACAAATAGAAAAGCAGCATTGTTTCCCTTTATCTTACAGCAAACCATAGATATTGAACTTTGTCTTCATTAGATGTTTTTTCATTTCAAAGTAAGATAATATGATAGTATTTCATTTGTTTTGAAAGAATAATTAACTTTAATGGACTAAAATTTTAGAAACTCTAAGGGTAATGTTGCTGGTTTTTGTTTCAAAAATTTATTCACCTGTGGGGCTGGCCAAGTGGCGTAGTGGTAAAGTTCATGCGCTCCTCTTCAGTGGCCTGAGGTTCGTGGGTTCGGATCTTGGGCACAGACCTGGCTCTGCTTGTCAGGCTATGCTGTGGCAGCACCCCACATAAAGAAGAGGAAGATTGGCACAAATGTTAACTCAGGGCCAATCTTCCTCACAAAAAACCCAAAAAAGAAAATGGTAATTAAATATCAGTGTACACACCACTCAGGTTGGAAATTATAAAAAAACTTTTAAGCCCATGTATGCTCTTATGTTTTTCTATTCTGTAAATTGTTTTAACTTTTAAAAATGTAATAAAACTAAAATAAATTCCTGATATCGATACCAGTCTGCAAATCTTTTTCTTCCTAACTTTGTCTAAGAAATGATAAGGGGCCGGCCTTGTGCCCAGTGGTTAAGTGCGCGCACTCCACTTCCGTGGCCCAGGGTTTTGCTGGTTTGGATCCTGGGCGCAGACGTGGCGCCACTCATCAGGCCATGCTGAGGTGGCGTCCCACATAGCAGAACTAGAAGAACCTACCACTAGCATATACAACTATGTACTGGGGGGCTTTGGGGAGAAGAAGGGAAAGAAAAAGATTGGCAACGATGTTAGCTCAGGGCCAATCTTTACCAAAAAAAAAAAGAGAAAGAAATGATCAGTTTTTAAAAAGTGATGTAGGCTGTTTTTGCTGATGGACTTGAAATGAAAATGGTGGTAAGTGGGACGAATCATTGGTAAATGAGCTGTTGGAGAGGGAACTAGGAACTAGGTTTTTAAAAACATTCATTTACTAGTTCAGAACTTGGTTAACTAACATCATTATTGTTTGTTTACATTTTCTTAAAGAGAAAAAATTATAATTGAACTGTATGATTTTTCTTCCTTTTTCATATAATTTTATTTTAAATAAATAGCAGTAATCCTGTGGTAGAAAATGAATTTCAATTTCGTATAACTTAGTGTCCTAGTATAATTTTTAAAGATAAAATTAAAAATGTAATTTTATGTGTTGAGGAAATATTTAAGCAAAATGCATACTATTTTCTGGACATAGTTGGTATTTGACAATAGTCACAAATAAAAATTCTAAAATCCGGGGGCTGGCCCCGTGGCCGAGTGGTTAAGTTCGCGCCCTCCGCTGCAGGCGGCCCAGTGTTTCGTTGGTTCGAATCCTGGGCGTGGACATGGCACTGCTCATCAAACCACGCTGAGGCAGCATCCCACATGCCACAACTAGAAGGACCCACAACGAAGAATATACAACTATGTACTGGGGGGCTTTGGGGAGAAAAAGGAAAAAAATAAAATCTTTAAAAAAAAAAATTCTAAAATCCATATTGAACAAGGTATGTTTTGTTCTTTATTTTAGGCTCTAAGTATGCAGTCTTCTCCAAATGGCCAGTTTGTAGCCCCAAGTGATATTCAGTTGAAGTGCAACTATTGCAAAAATTCCTTTTGTTCAAAGCCAGAAATCCTGGAATGGGAGGCAAGTCATATTTTGTTATGTATATTCTCTAGTGCTAAAATAAAAGTCTAGTAAAATTACTGTGCATTTCCATTTGAGAATCTCTTTCTTAGTGGATAAGGATTAGTCTTTTTTAGTTTTGTGATGATTGGATTATTTACTTTATGTGGCACCAACAAAGGATCTGTTTCTTTTTAGGTCAAACAAAAAATTATTGAAGTCCTATTCACTATATAGTGAATATATAGTTCATAATAGTGTTCATAACAGTGAATACTATTATGTGTTCATAGTAGGGTTCATAATAGTGTAAAGAATGTCACTTTGTTTAGCTACGTATCTGGAGTATCTGTACAATATTTTTCACATTTTCCCCCATCCTTATAAGTATTGTCTGTTAACTATATCTTGTATTGCCTACTACCTGTAAAAATTAGAATTTGTTAGTCATCTACCATGTTGTCATGTAACATTTTATAATTATGTTTTAATGAAAGAACCCTAATGTAAATTTATTTTTTTCTCCGCACTCTTGACTTCACTAGTTTATTAATTTACTTTGCCATATCTTTTTGAAAACTCTGATCATTAATTTTTGTTTCTATGAGTGGGCAATAATGGATGGATGGACAAAGTGGCCCTGGTTGAACGTTTCTTTCTTGAGCAATGTTCATCTTTGGCCACTCTTTATTTCATCTTTTTCGAGGGCATAGAGTATATAATAAAATGGTATACAAGAAGGAGTACTAACAACAGACTGCTGTTGAGCCAAAACTTATTAGTGGCTGTTAGCAAGTCACTCAGTATCTGAGTGTTAGGTGAAAGGTGATACCCAGAACTGAACTACACAATTTCTAAAGTACTTTGGAAATCTGAAATTTCATTATTTTAACACTTTAGTCCCTAGAAATTTTTTTAGTTTGTTATTTTTGTTTGGTGCTGTCTCAATAATTTAAACCAATTATTCTTTGAGAGTGTCTTTGGCACCTAGTGATGATTTTTAGTGACTAATACCCTCTTTAAATCATGGCGGGAAGAATGTTGAAGGCCCAATAAGAGAGAATGGGGGAATGAGGAAAGAAACCTATAAGCTAGGACATAGAAGTATATCATGTAGGAAAGGAAGATCCCACATAAACTGAATTTTGATAATAACTAGATGAAAGTGAGGTCCTTTCGGCCATCTCCATGTTAGCCCTACTCCACTTTTGTAGTCTCCTTGGTGTGTTGCTTTTATTTACAGGGAGTTTAAGTGTTGGAAGGAGTTAAGAAACACTTCAGACTGAATGATAGTTGAGCCTGTTCCCCAGGGGACTGAAAATTCAAGGGCCTCCTGCTTCTCATTCCATGGTTGGCAGTTGTGGTTTCTTTGTTGCTGTTTTCCTCTTAGAAGGTATAGGTCCATGATGGGGCAGCTTTCCATGATGATTGCCTTACTGCTTGAGTTCCTTCCTAGATTCTTTCACCTTTCTTATCTCTGTCTTCACGTATTTTTGCTAAGTGTTGGGTAGATGATTTAGACCTAGTCTACATCCTCCATCCTCCGTCATAATGGAGGGGGAAAGCTGCCACCCTGAAAGTGTTAACTTGTTCCTGTTTGGCTGGATATCTGAAAAATAGCTCTGGCTATTGTGGGTTTGGGGCCAGGAGAAATAACTAAATAATTACTAACCTTGCTCTATTCAAGGGAACCAACTCCTTCTTAAGCTGCTAATAGCAGCACACTGTGTGATGGCCCCAAATCGAATACTTGACCCCTAATTGGTCTGTTACTATTAAGCAGTGATAGAAATGTGATTGAACCTACTTGACTACATTCAAGAAAGAATATTTCTTTTTGAAGACATTATTAATATCATAATTCTCATCTTTTTGTAGCATACCCATGTTGTATCTTCCATTGTTTTCTTCCTATTTTTACAGTTGTTAGCAACACCAGACTGCCATCTTGTTTAGTGGTAGTTTTTCACAAGTAATTTTAGGGTAGTTAATGGTATTGAATTTTGTGGAGCTGTCTCTAAATATAGCAGTGAATTAGTTACACCAGGTGTCTGTGGCCTATAGGAAATGTATCCCTAAAGATTATAACATTAAGTAGCTAAATGATTTAACTTTGTTTTCGTAAACGTGGCTTGTTTATTTCTTAAACTTGTTCTTGAGGTGGTTGTCATATACTTACCAAGGTTCCCATTGTGCATTTAGAACAAAGTGCATCAATTCTGCAGCAAAACTTGTTCAGATGACTATAAGAAGTTGCATTGCATAGTTACATATTGCGAATACTGTCAAGAGGAGAAGACTCTTCATGAAACAGTAAATTTCTCTGGCGTTAAGAGACCTTTCTGTAGTGAAGGCAAGTGTATATACACTGTTGTTCATAACTTTTATTAATATTTAATGTTAATTTTTTGCCAAAATATATAACTACATATGTCTAGAGTAGCTTTACAATTTAGCATACCTGAACAAAAAATTGAGTTCACTTTGTTACAGACTTGTTTTGTTATTTTATATATATTTGTAGACCTCTGGACCTCATGGTGTTTTATCTCTAAAAATTTGGTAACCTATTTTTCCATTACAAGGAAGTTTTGAGGATAAAATAAGAGCATTATCATACCACGTCATTTCTAAACTTATAAATTGTGATCTGAAAGTTGATTTTCCAAGTGGATTAGAATTGTATTCCATTGGATCCATTTTCTTGCCCAGCTTACTGCCTAGCCTACAAAGGTTTTCAATATACCAGAAAGAAAATCACATGTGGCATCACTGCTTACATAATAAGTAAATACTTACAGGGACTAAGTGTTGACACTGGCTTTTGTAGTAGTACATTCAAGAATTCTCTTTCCTCTCATTTATACTTGTGCTGCTCTGGTGTCAGACAGCAAATTATAGAAATGAACTCCAGTTCTCATTCTAATTCTCCACAGATAGGAAGCCAGGGTTGTAGGTATGGGCTTTGGGCTCTTGTTATTATTTATTACTTTTCCCCAAATATCACATTCTTGGTCTAAGCTGGCTTTCACTTTCTTTTCTTTCTTTCTTTCTTTTTATTGGTCCCAGGCACTGAACTCCCAGCTTTCCTATCTGCTATCCTCATCTATGGTTTTCCAGTTAGTTTTGGGGTTTTTTTTCCCCCTAGATCTCCTTTTTTAATGGATTTCTACTGCTAGTTAGGGGCAAGAAAAAGGTTGGAAAAACCTAAATGCCCGCAATAGGGAATGACAGCATATCAAGAGTATCAGTCCTTTCAACTACTGCCTCTGTTTATATATCATACATTTCACATATAAGGTTATATATGTAAGAGGGTACTGCTTATAAAGCAAGGCATCGCATAGGTTTAATTGGTACATTTCACCTGGAATGAAAAGTAACCCTGTTTACTGTTAACATCACTGCTATAATGAAAAATGACATAACGTTTCCTTGAAAAGATTGATTCTGCATTGATTTAACTCTTTACGCCTGAATTTTTGTGCAGTGACACTCCTGGTGATTCATAAGTCTGAACGTATTGGTGTTGATGGCTAACATACATATCAATGATCTGTACCATTTGGGTTACATGGATTTTACTAAAATGAATAGACAAGTAGCAGCACATAGATAATTGACATTTAAGAACATAATTTTCAGTTGGAAGAACTTATAACTTTAAATGGGCAATAAAAGGTTAAAAAGGATGTGTGTCTTTTTCCTGTTTAATAATGTATTTTGTGCTTTCTCTAACTGCACCTAGTTCTCTGCTGGAAGCTGTCAGAAATAAAACATATAATACCCGGTACTGCTATCAAAATCTAGTTAGAAAGAGAAAGCTAATAAAGGTAAAATATTAAAAATGTTTTTAAATGTAGTTCAGGGTAAAAGAGAAGAAGTCATAAGACATTACATAAAGACTTACCAAATAAATTATATAGAAAACAGTTGCAATTTGAGTTCACAGATAGGAAAGATCATTTAAAATTAAGTTGATGAGGGCAGAGATTGTGGAGGAGGTGTAATTTGAGTTCCTTATTAAAGGATGGGTAGAATTTCAGTAGAGACGTGAATGGAAGGTCATTTGTATGTGACACAGCATGAGTAAAAGTATGGAAGGTTATGTAATTTGTATAGAGTCTATAGGGAATAAATAAGATTGATATGTAAACACATTTAAAATAATGCATTTATGTAGTAGGTAAAAGAAATATTTTATTAAAGGAATAGAATAACAAAGCGTTTTCTCTGGACAAGTCAATAAACCAGTTTTACTTCCCTGAAGGTCCATGTAGGGTGACAGAGACAGGTAAGGCTAGAAAAATTCAGCTAAATGCCTACTTAGCTGAATACATCTTTGTTTACTTCATGCTTATCAACAGTCTACATTTCTCTAAAATGCCTATTTGTGGTGTGTTTACTCTATGATACTTAAGCAAGGTTATTTTTAAATAGAGCACAGTTCTGAGACATTACTAGATTTGAATGTCTTAGAGCATTGATTATTTGAACCCACGTGGTATCTAGTATAGTATCCCATGTTCTGTTCCAATTTTTACACATTGGTGTTGATCACAGTAGATTTCACAGTTTTGATCAGGAGAGAAAGGACTTTATATGTGAATTTATAGATGCTTTCTAGAGCTAGTGATCTATTTGACCTATAAGCTCTTTCTCACCTCAAAAAGTGTTTTTTATTTTAATATTAAAAACTTGTATTTTTCAGGCTGCAAACTATTGTACAAACAAGATTTTGCAAGACGTTTAGGATTGAGATGTGTTACTTGTAACTATTGCTCTCAACTGTGTAAGAAGGGAGCAACTAAAGAACTTGATGGTGTCGTGAGAGATTTCTGTAGTGAAGACTGCTGTAAAAAATTTCAGGATTGGTACTACAAGGCAAGTGACTCAAAATTTTTATTATAGCAGCTACTTGAACGAGTCTTTAAAAAAATGTAGTAGTTATTACCATTACGAATACAGTAGGTTATTTATTTTAAAAATGTACACACATTAGGCCTAGCCCAGATTATACAATTCATTAAAATTCTTGTCATTTCAATTTGTTCTTTATAACTTGTAGTATTTTTACTTGTTTTATATCTCAGATATTACCCCAAATTAGGATGCATCTGTATTTTCAGCAGTGTTGTTTAACAAAATGAATTATTTCTCTAAAATTTGTTGTCTTTATTTCACTAAATAGAAATATTTTTGATGACTACTTTATCAGTGTTAAACATTAGCAGGTAATTGTTTTGGATACTTAGGATATATTTTTAAACACTTGTTCTTTGTCTTTTTAATGGTGGATCTTTTGAGAGTTTCAAACTGAAACGACACGATATGGATAAATACAGACCAAAAACATTTAATTTGAAACTGTAGATAACGCGCACGTGTGTCTGTGTATTATTAAAATCTACTTGTAAAAGAGTTAAGATAAATGAACCTTCTGGTTCATTGCCTTGGTTTCTTTCTAGATAAGAAAGTGATTGTAAATTTGGGCTTTGCTTAGTCAGATACTACCCAAGAAAAAGTTCTTAGTTCCTCTGTCCAAAACGTGGAAAACCATCTCAATCCTAAAGCTTTATTATGGATGCAGTTCTAAAGCATGTGAATACAGATGTCATCATAACTTCAAAACTGAAATACTGCTAAATAAACAAACAGTAAAATGGTTGAAATATGTAGAATATTTAGTTCACTTAATGAAAGTGATTAGTGTTAATGGTACTATGTACTTAGGAGAATTCCAGGAATTCTTGGTGTAGTTCTTGAATATCTACAGTTCCGCACGTTAACTTGTTTTTTTTTTAAAAAGAAGAAAGATACTTTCCAAATTGTCAGAGGTTGTTGTGGCTAAGAGTTTTGGTGGACTTTTAAGTTTTACTGTTGCTTCTAACTAATTTGAGCCTTAGAATTAAGGTTCAAATTTTAGAAACACACAGGACAAACACGCTAATACCCTCTATGGATTCCTTTTAGTCTAAACCAATGTCTTGTTCTTTTATAGACAGCAGTTTTGAGAAATCACTCAGAAAATGTTACTTTAATGACTTTAAATATACCGTTTTAGTTTAGCACACACAAATACACCTTCTCCACCATTTAGGTGGTTTTATTTTTGGAAATTTGTTTTGGATAAATCTAGAAACAGTTGTTATTTAGTGGCTACAAATGTGAAAATTCCATTTTGTTATTATCTTTTACCCTCTTCATGATTTATTTTATTGTTTGAGACAGAAGTTCTTACCCTGTGATAATGACCGTTTCCCTGTAATTATTTTACTATACAGATTCCTGCCTAATTGTGTAATTGTGAACCTAAAACTTTAATTTTTTGAAATAGTCTTTCTTGGAAGATTTTGCTTTTTGTTTGTTCATAGCACGCGGAACATATTTCTCTGTTTGGCTTTTTTTTTTTTTTTTAATGTTTCTGCTTTCTTTTATATTATAATTAAAATAGAGAAATCTTTTGGTTTCTTTTTTGGAAAGGAAAAAAGTGTTCTTTGTCGAAAGACCACATTACTCTAGATGTTGCCTTTTGTTCCATTTTGCTATTTATCTTAAAGGATAATTGTATCTGATGTTTCTATTCATGCAGTGTTCAATGATGAAATTTCAGTGAGGTGCAGTTTATTTCAGAATATGTAAGAATATGTTAAATAACCAGTTATAATTATCTGTTTATGTTTAATGTCAGTATTCTATGCATTAAACACATGTTGATTATTATTCCTTGTCTTATTTTAAACCCAACAAATCTTTGTGTAATATACACAATAGCATTATTACATACTATACTAATCTGAGGAATAGAGGTAAGAAAATTTTCGTCACATGGTAGGAATTTGTAAAGCAAGTAACAATGATGATTTTTTTATGCAATCAATAGGAGTACAGTCTTCAAAATGAAGGAAAGAGTTGCTTCTCCTGATTCATCATTGGCCTCTTTGTGGAGGCAGCCAATCTTATAATCAAAGGATAACTTTGTGCTTTCTACTTGAATCAAACTGTAATTTCTTATACCTCTCATGAGTCCCTTCTATTCACTGCTAGCATCATCTTGAAAATGTGGTAAATTGAGTTCCAACCAAATTATAGTTTTTTGACCTTCTTTCCCCTTCCACTTTTTAAATTTAAGAATACAAAGTTTTAGATTTTATTTTATAAAAAGAAGTCCCTTACTAGTCAATCCAGTTTTTATTAGGGCAAGAAAAAAAGTGCCTCATCAAGGAAACTAAAAACAACAGCTAGCCAATTCCAATGTTGCTTCACCTTTAGTCATGAGCTTTGCTCCCTACGTGGAGGAGAACCCAGGTGTTTTTACCTTCTCTTCTCTGTGCTTCAATCTAAGAGACTACCTAGGGTATACATACTTTTTTATTTATGTAAATTTAATTTAAATATTTAGTATTATACTTTTGAAATTACTGCTTATGTTTCTTTTACTTGGCAAGATGTTTTGAATGATCCATGTTTTCTATGAAATGGTTTTTTTTCCCCTTGATAAAGATTTTATTTTTCCTTTTTCTCCCCAAAGTCCCCTGGTACATAGTTGTATGTTTTTAGTTGTGGGTCCTTCTAGTTGTGGCATGTGGAACGCTGCCTCAGCATGGCCTGATGAGCAGTGCCATGTCCTCACCCAGGATCTGAACCAGTGAAACCCTGGACCGCTGAAGCCGAGCGCGCGCACTTAACCACTCGGCCACGGGGCCAGCCCCTGTGTAATGGTTTAATATAATGGTTTGCTTTGGATTTAAAATAGAGAATTATTAAATACTGTCTCTTCTAAGTTGGGATATAAAATCTGTTGAAAACATGCAACTTTAAAAATTCTGAGAATAAAATTTTGTTTTTCTTCTCCCAGATAACTCTTTAGAAGGAAGTAGATTTTACTTTTTCTCAAAGTAAATGTTTCCAGGCATAATGTGAAACCAGGTGGGAGGACAGTTCTTTTGATTTCTGTAAGTGTAAAATTTTTGGAGAAAAAGGATTTAGTATTGTAATGCAATAATAGCTAGGTGTTTCATATATAGCGAAGATAATTCAAAAGACCCACTGTTTCCCGAGAAAGTACTAGTACCTCACAGTACTAATACTTCTTACTACAACTAATAAGCTTTTCTTAAACTTACTGCTTCAGATTACAGTTTTTGAACACAGGTTTTGATTTGTTTAGAAACCAGTAGTGAATGGTAGAAGTATTAAATTATTTAATGCAAGTGCCCTGTAATAGTCTAAACAGTATGACTTACGGGCTTTAATCAAATGAATACTTAATGTTTTAGTAAGTCTTAGTTATTAAAGGATAGCTGAATGAAAAATATTATTGGTCCTTTACATTTTTTTCTTTTTTTTGTCTGTAAATTGCTAGAAATATTGATTTTTCTTTTAAGAAAAATTGTTTTTTCCTCATTTTTATTATTTTTTTTCTTATTCTCCTCAAAGCCCCCCAGTACATAGTTATATATTCTAGTTGTGGGTCCTTCTGATTCTGCTATGTGGGACACCGTCTCAGCATGGCCTGATGAGCAGTGCCACGTCCGTGCCCAGGATCAGAATCAGCCAAACCCTGGGCCACCGAAGTGGAGCCCTCGAACTTAACCACTTGCCATGGGGCCAGCCCCAAATTATTTGCTTTTGAAATTAATTTCAGAAAGATAATATCTAACATTCTTGCTTTAAATGTGCTTTTTTGGTAACTGAAGAATTCCTATCACTTAAATACTATGCATAGTACCCAATCACCTACTCTTTTATCACTGCATTCCTTTTTTTTTTTTCTTTTTTATAATGAATCACTCTGTTATACTCAGACATTGGGACATTATAAAGAATGCCTTTTTAAAATGACTAAAAATCTGCTAATTCATGTATGTTCGTGGTTCCCCCTTGCAAAATTAGATCTGATTGGTGAAATGGGGAACAAGTGGATGGGAAAGTTACAAGGGGGTTTTTGCGTGTGTGTGTGTGTGTGTGTGTATCAACAAAAAACAGAAGTTGAAACTGTCTAATAATTTAAAGGACTATGTCAGTACAGGCTGAATGACCTTTTGTCAATTATTGAAAAAGAGATTCCTGTATTAGCTGAGAGGTTGGATTAAGGTTTTTGAATTAAGAGTTTAGTGTCTGCCTATTATTTAGATTTGTTTGAATCACTGACTTTTTTTTCTTCAAAATAACATACAATTCTCCAATTTTCCACAGTGGCAGGAAAACCTTTTAAACCAGACTTAAGTCACACTTCAGTTCTTATGCTGTAGAAATATTAACCTTTCCTAAGAGTTCTCTTTTGTGGTTGGGAGTGGTGTTGGTAAGGAATGATGGTCATTAATGATGTTTTCAAATTATCCGTTCAATACTTTAGTTCAATTCCAGGCACTTTACCAGGAGTTTGCATTAGTGGCTGTAAAAGAAAAAACAATAAAAAAAAGCGATTCACAAACCTCTGAAATTTTGGTTATGGCATTAAACTTGGAATTAATATTGAGTTCTATTATTATCCTTTCATCCTGAAAAAGTGTATACATATTTTTGTTCCTATTTGCAAATTGGCATTAATTTTGCTCCCCCTTTTTTTTTGGATAGAGAGAAATCATCTACATTATTTTGAATCTCCTGGAAGAAAGGAAAAGTATTATTACTACAAAATCTAAATGTCTTTGATTACAAAATAATGAACTGATTTCATTGTGCCAATTCTTTGGGTGGAATGTGCTTGGTTTTATGCCCTTGGCCTTCTAAATTATTGTTTAAATGTGTAAATTTTACATAGGGACTTTTTCATTGTTGAGTAAAATATGACTTGGTTGATATTAAGTGCTAATATTATTGAAGTCACCACAGAAGATTACCACCAATATAAGATTCAAGCCCACAATTTTTTGAACAAGAGATGTATGTGATATACATATACTTAGAGTCAGCCTAGTCCATGTAGTGATTTGAATATGCTTTATAGAAATTGATTTGGGTTTTATTAATTTGTTATGGTGAGGAATATTGTCACTGAGGTAACATGTGTGCCACTGTTCCTCTATTTTGGATGTGGAACACCATCACAGCTTGGCTTGATAAGTAGTGTGTAGGTCTGTGCTTGGGATCTGAACCTGTGAACCCTGGGCCGCCTAAGCAGAGTGCATGCACTTAACCTCTCTGCCACTGGGCCAGCCCTAGTTTGGGTTTTAGATGTCACATTGAGAAACTTCTTGCAACATTTACTGCTATTAGGATTTGTATTCTCTAGTTATATTAATTCACTGTGTCTTTCCATTGTCTTTGTAACCTGATGTACTAAATAAAGTCCAAGTTTTGACTTGGACTGTCTGCTTTGAGTCCTGTCTTTGCATTTTTAATATTTGGCCTTAGATAAGTCAGGTAACCTATTTGGACCTTAGTTTCTAGTTGTGTCGTGAGGATTATAGAGAGTAGATATACATGCTGGGCTTTTATTTTTCAGATTCTCACTGAATGAGGTAGTTGGGTCACAGCTTCACTTTTGCTCTGTTCTTGCACTGTTTAGGCTCAGTGAGCATGAGGTATAAAAAGGGGAAAAAAAGTTGAAACCTGGAATGCTTCAGTGGTTATTTTAAAGAACAGATTTTGACTGGTGAAAATTTTACATAGCGACCTTTTTCATTATTGAGTAAAATATGACCTGGTTGATATTAAGTGTTAACATTATTGAGATTACCACGTAATATTACCAGCAATATAAGATTTGAACTCACAGTTTTTTGGAGAAGAGATGTGATATTGGCATCACTTAATAGTCATAATTTATACTACAAATCTTCATTCATTTAACATTTATTCAGCAGGAGAAATACCTGACCTGGAGAAAAAAAAGAGCCTGTGTTCTAACCTTGGGGTATGTTTGTTATATAAGACCTGTTTACCAACACAATCACTTGTTAACATTCCTGACTAGAAACTTTGACATAGTATTTATTCATTGAACTCCTGTTGAGACATAAAGTGAGAGATTTCAAAACCCACAGTATAAACTTTAGATTATTTAGAGTAATGAGGAAAAGGTACAGCCATGATTAATTATGAACTACAAAATACTTAATATTTATTGCTTTATCAAAAGTTCTAAGTTGTTAGTTAAACCAAAGTGTAACTTAAAAAATATAGTAATTTATTTCTACTCTAAATCAGAAACGTAATTATCAAAAGAACTATATTTGAAATTAATCATTTATATCTTTTGGTTCACTCATTAAGATGTTAAGAAATAGTGAAAATGGGCAAAATCTAGGGAAAATGGGATCCTGAAACATATAAATTTGTCCCTAGATTATTGATTCATCATCATAAAGTATAACTTTTTATGTATGAATTTTAGTTGGTTTTATTTTGCATATTGGTAGACCAGTTAGGGCTGATTTTGTTTTCTTAGATGTAGATCAAATTTGTTGTCTTAAAATATAATTGTTTTTTAATTAATTAAACATTGAGTGTTTTAAAACATGAACTGGAAGTTCTTGTTATTAAAATTAGTGTATTTATTAAAGCTCTTCAGATTTGTTATATTAAACTGTTGAGAAACAAAAATACTTGGTTAACATCCGTGATTTTCTCATCATAAGAGCTTGCTTCAGAATTATTCGGGTCCTGTACAACTTCTTTAAACTGATTTACTATAAACTATCAGTTGAACCTGGGAGATCTGTTCATCATTCAGAGATTTTCAATGTAATATGATTGTAGGAGACTTCTACCAGTATATCATTATGGCCCTCAAAATATTAAAATACCAGTTTGGTCTACCAATGTTCACTTTTTGGTTATCCTATCTTTGTAATGCTGGTCTTGACTTCTGGTAAGTACAGAAAAGAAATTTGACAATTAGGTAAATTGCTACCTTTCTTTTTTGCTTTTATTGTGGATTTTACTGTATGTTTATGATTTATATTGTAATTTTATTTTTTCTTTGTCAGACATTGTTTTATCACATTTGGCAATAATCACTGATAAACTTAGAAATCTGAAAATGCATGTCTGACTTTTTAAACCTTCTAATTCAAAATGTCTGATCCCTTCCTTTTATTAAGGCTGCAAGGTGTGACTGTTGTAAATCTCAAGGAACTCTTAAAGAGAGAGTGCAGTGGCGTGGGGAAATGAAACATTTCTGTGATCAACATTGCTTATTACGTTTCTACTGTCAGCAAAATGAGCCCAACATGACAACTCAGAAAGGACCTGAAAACTTACATTATGGTATGTAATAATTTAAATAGTAAGTTGAAAAATCTATACAGTAGTCTTTGGTTTCTTAGATCTGAACTGAATTCAAAGTAATGATAATGAATAGGTGATTTTGGAGATAGTTTACTAGCAAGTTCTATAGTTTCTTTGGGTGGGAGTGCCCTGTATGATGTTTCTATAGGTATATTTCTTTTTATTTTATTCTCTTGTAAAAACTTAATGCTAATTGAAGGAATAGAGTCCAGTTGGAGTGGAGAGAACCTAAACAGAGTTATAACAAAAATTTTAAAAAGTTCATTACGTATCCTGTATCATCTTTAAATTTAAATGAAAACCAGTTTTAGAAAATTATATGTGCTTGGGGGTAGGTTGGGAGGAATGACAAAAACCCTTTAGAAGTTGTGACATATTTAAGAGTTAAATTTAAGAGCATAATATTGCGCCCAAAGCAGTGTATACTTTCTGAGGGGACAAAATGGGAAAAGAATTAATTCCACTTACTTAGCTATATATTTCAGCTCTCAAATTTGATACTGTTTACTTAAAATAGCTTAAAATATTTTCTTCAGTAACTGTTTTAAAGATCAGTAAAACTTAATGAGAAATACAGATTTAGAAAATTCTGAAGAAAGTGATATTTGTCTTATTTTAAATTTGTTTATATTTTTAGATCAGGGTTGTCAGACGTCCCGAACCAAAATGACAGTAAGTATTGCTTAAGTAAAGTGCTAAATATTGGTTTTTATAATGTGGCATAAAAAAATAATTAGTCCAATTTAATCTGATCATAATAAAAGACTTTTTACTTTCCTCTGTTTAGGGATGAAAAGGAGGAGTAATAATGTACAAAGGGCGTGCATATTTGGCAAAACTATTCATTAGGGCCAGGCTTGAAGTGGGCCTCTGGTAGAATCATGGGAAATGAGGGTGAAAGGTTAGGCTGGACCAGATATGTATTTATTTCTCAAATAGGGATCTGAAGATCTCTGATGGGGGCTAGGATTTGTAACTTTTTAAATTTGAGAAATACTTCCATAGTGTGTCATGGGTTTTTTCTTTGTTCTTTTTTCTTTAGTCTTTTCCTTTCTTTTGGTGTAATACATCAAATTCTTTTTTTTTTTCTCCCCAAAGCCCCAGTACATAGCTGTATATCCTAGTTGTAAGTCCTTCTAGTTCTTCTGTGTGGGATGCTGCCACAGCATGGCCTGATGAGTGGTGTGCAGGTCCATGCCCAGGATCTGAACCAGTGAACCCCCGGCCACTGAAGTGGAGCGCGTGAACCCAACCACTATGCCACCAGGCCGGCCCCAATGCATCAAATTCTGCTTTTATGTTAGCATTTTAAGACTTTTGTAGGTTGAAAGTGGCCGTTTGTGTGTAATAAAGAAAGAGAACAAGCACTGTTTTGGCGCCCTTGGAAGAGCAGTGAGCCTGCCCTCTGTGTGCTAAGTCTAGCAATATTCACCAGTCTGGGGATACTGGTATTTCTGGCATCCTCATCCAAGGGGAGGTCTACAGTAACCATGTATGGGCATTACAATAAGTCTCTGGGCTGATAAGAAAGAATAAATCCGTGATTCTTAGCTCTGGCTACACATTAGAATCACCTGGGGAGTTTTCAGTGTCTGGGCCCAAACTCAGAAATCCTGTATGTTTGAAATGTTCTTCAGGTGACTTCAGGTGATTTTAATATTTAACCACTGTTTAGAGCCACTGCTATGGATGAAAGGTTGGTGTTTTGTATTATTCCATTCAGTTTTTGTTTTTAATGTTAATAGTTAAAATCCTAGAAAAGTAAGAGTGCTTTTTCCTTTGCTTTCCTCCCCTATGTGTCATGCATTGTGAAAATGGTTTTTTTTTTGTTTGTTTGTTGTGAGGAAGATTGGCCCTGAGCTAACATCTGTTGCCAGTCTTCCTCTTTTTGCTTGAGGAAGGTTGTCACTGAGCAAACATCTGTGCCAGTCTTCCTCTACTTTATGTGAGATTCTACCACAGCATGGCTTACCAAGCAGTGCTAGGTCCGCATCTGGGATCCGAACCTGCGAACTCTGGGCTGCCGAACTGGAGCGCGTGAACTTAACCGTTTTGCTGCTGGGCCAGCCCTGGAAATGTATTTTTAAGTTAGATAATTCAGAAATACATAAAAGTATTCAGTTGAATCATCTCATTTTAATACTAGGCACTTTTATCCATTCTGAGGCATATAAACATGATGACTCCCTGTTTTGTTATCTTGGTGCAGCCAAAAGGCAACTCCTCAACATTGTTTCAAGGCTTTTGACCAAGTCTTCAAGAAACTCCTTCTACCAGCACAATATTAAACTCTTTTCTTCTCTCACAGCACTTGAACCATATTATATGACAGAGGGAAGGAGGGAGCATTATTAGTAGGGAAGGACAAGCCAGTGTGCCACTGCAGCTGCTGCTTTTTGTCTTACAAAGTCCTCTCCCATCTCTTCTTTTTAAAGACTTTGGAATCTTTTAATTACCACCCCCACCTCAACCCCCAATAAACTTCAAAAGATGAGGGCTTAGCTGTATAATTTTGGGAAAATTGCTTCATTGTTCTTTCTGTAAATTTCCTTATTTGTAAAATGAGGATGAAGATAGTACCTACCTCAGGGTTATCACATAGTAAGTACTAAACACATGGTAGCTGTTGTATTCCAGAACTCATCAAGACAGTATGTGTAATAGTTAAGAACATAATGAGATGAAACTACTCGTATTTTTAGTTCTGTCACCTTTATCAGGTTGTGTAACTTCTGAGCCTCAGTTTCCTCATCTGTAAAATGGGAGTGATAAAAAGACCTACCTCTTGTGGTGTTATGAGGATTAAATCACTCATTTTGTGAGTTAGGTAACTCTGGTGCTTTACATGGTGTCCTAGTCTACTTGAGCTACTATAACAGAAGGCCATAGATGAGGTGGCTTATTAACAACGTATTATTTCTCACGGTTCCGAAGTCTGGAAAAGTCTTAAATTCAAGGTGCCAGCAGATGTGGTGTTGCTGAGGGCCTGCTTCCCAGTTCATAGATGGCCATCTTTTCGCTGTGTTCTCACATGGTGGAAAGGGTGAGGGACCTCTCTGGATTTCCTTTGATGAGAACATTAATCTCATTTATGAAGGCTCTGCTCTCATGCCCTTATCACTACCTAAAGGTCACACTTCCGAAGGCCATCACATTGGGGATTAGCTTTCAACATGAATTTTAGGGGCATACATTGTTTCTAGCACATGTCCCTGGTGTATAGCAAATACTCAACAGATGATGGCTTTTGCTATCATAATTTTTATTATTTTGAGTCCTTATTCAGTACTCATTGTAATAGGTATAGACTCCGCCTGTTGCCTGTCAGAGAAGTGGGAAGCATTATCAAGTGTGGGTTTCCACCAGCTGTTGTAGTTCAATTGACCTAAGGTAATATTGGCAGAATGACAGGAGGTGAAACATCAGTAGTCTAGAACATCTATGATTTTAGAAACTTTGTTCTTTAGTGGGGATTCTAGAGTATTTCCCAGTTCAGACCCAATTACCCGGTGCTTGTTATGTAGTAGATCCTCAATAACTTAAATTATTCCCATTTTACAACTGAGGAATTGAGGCACAAGAGATTGAGGGACTTGCTTGACGTTACACAGCAATAGTGTAGGGAACCAAGTTCCCTAGCTCCTTGTTCATGACTGTCTCTTACAGCTTGATTAATTATACCGTTTGAAATCCTGATGAATCTAGAATAAGCTCTCACTAGCACCAACCCCTTTGGCCGTATGTGTTTATTTGTAACTCATAAGATATCCGCCATAAACAGGTTTGTTTTTATGTATATCCTTCCAGACCTTTAAATGCGCACAAACTTTAAATAGTAAGTGCTTTATTTTAGTACAGTCAATCCGCATTATTTGTATTTGTGAGTTTTCCTACTGTCTAAAATTTATTTGTAACCCCTAAATCAATACTCATGGCACTTTTCGAAGGCATTTATAGACATGTGCAGAGCGATGAAAAATGAGTTGCCTGAGGCACATCTTCCTGCCAAGGCCGAACAAGGCAAGGCTTTACCGTCTTTTCTCAGCTCATACTGTAAGCAAGTGTCCCTTTCAGTCTAATTAGTGCCATGTTTTTTTGTGCTTTTTGTTGATGATTTTGCTATTTAAAAGGTTTCTCCAAGTGTAGTACTGAAGTTCTCTCTTGTGTTTCTAAGCACAAGGAGGCCGCTATGTGCCTTGCGAAGGAAATAAGTGTGTTAAGTGAGCTTCATTGAGTTGGCTGTGAGATGGTGTTCATGAATCAGCAATATGGTACATCCAGAAAAAAGAATAAAAAATTTGCCTATCTGTAGATGAGGCAACTCCCAGTGCTAAAGTAAAATCTATAGTGCATGGTGAAACTATGGAAAAGATAGAATAGTAACCAAATTTGTGGACTCTTGAATTTATGACTGATTTTTAAAAAAGCATAGTGAACAGCATTATTTTGAGCCTTTCTGCTCACAGCACGTTACCCAAGATGAGGAAAATGTTAAACCTTTCTTGCTTAGTGCTGGCTGGCTCATGCATTTGAAGGCGATATGGTGTGAAAAATGTTAAACTTGCAGGAGAGGTGGGTTCTGCAGATCAGGATGCTGTGGAAGAATACCTGCTAAGTGTTTTTTCAGGAAGAGGGTTATATGGACAAGCAGGTTTTCAGTGCTGGTGAGACTGACCTGTTTTTTTATAAAATCTTTTGCAAATGACCCTATATAATACAAGTGATATCCAAAGCCCCTGACTTTCAGTCGTTCAGAGACCCTGCATCCTTGCTGTTGTGTGCCGATGACAGGGGGAACTTTAAGTGCAAACCCCTTATGGTGAGCAGATCCCAAAATCCACAAGCAATTAAAGCGAAAAAACTGAAACGTATGCCAATACGTTAGAGGTGGGACAAAAAGGCATGAATCTGGTCTCAAATATTCTGGGATTGGGTGCACAACTGCTTCATCCTAGATGTTGAACACTATCTACAGAATGAAAACCTTGCCTTCAAGGATTTATTGTTGTATAATATCCATTGCCGTGGAGAACTCAAAAATGCGCATCTCACTGTAGTTCTTTTTATGCCCTCAAACACTGTGTCTCTCATCGAACCTTTGGTCAGGGCGTAGTTAAAGCTGTCAAGGCCTGCTTCAGGAGGGAGCTTGGGAGGCTCTCAGCACCAACAGGGACACCACCACGATAGCCCACCGGAAGTCAGTCACTGTGTGCAGCAGTATTGCTTCGGTTGGCACAGCTTAGGACAGCATCAAGCAGGCTATTGTGCATGACTGTCAGGAAAATGTTTCACCAGATTGTATGAAAAACTTTGAAGTCTGAAGGTGTTACAGAAAGTAAAAAGAACACTGTTAAAAACATAATGCATATTGCATGCAAATAAGTAGAGAGGGCTTTGGGGACATGAAGGAAGAAGACGTGGATGAAATTTTGGCGGAAAAGGCAGTTAGAGCCCACTAAAGAAGACCTGGACAGGATGGCAAAACAAGGTATCAGATTTGGTGATGAAAGCCAGCCTGAGACTTCCAAAAATTGTCCCTCTAACAGCAGCTAAAATAACGGAATGGAATTCTGCCTTGGAATAATTGTCAGTAACATGGAAGAATGTGACCCTATGCTTGAGCAAAGCCTCAAATTTAAGCACCACTATGTTTGTGCCTTACATCAAGATGCTTAAAAGATTTGAGGCAAAAAGCCAAGCAGACAAGGCTGACTTAATTTTTGAAGCCAGTATGGGAGCAAGAATCACTGACACTTTCAAAAAGTTGCAAGAGCCAAATTCCTGAGGTAGAACTGCCAGGTGTCACCATGCCACCATCATCGACGTCTTCCTCTTCTGCAGAATAAGTTCCATCAAGCTCTCCCTTGCTTGTCTTGGGGCATGCCAAGGTTGAGAGGTTTAACTGCACAGTGCACTGCCCCATCGTACATCCTGCAGCTCCACCAATAGTAAGATGTTAAATGTTTTTTATAAAACTTTAAATGCTTAGTTTTGGGGTTTTTTTTTAGGACTTTATTTGTATCACTATACAATATACAGTGTGTTCACAGTAATGCGTATGAGTACTGTGCAGTGTGTGTATACTGTATCTGCGTGTGAGTGTACATGTCTGAGTGAAAGTCAATAATTACAGTATAGTAGAGAGCATTACACAAATGCTGTAATCATATATTTTAAAGAAATACTGCATATAATTATTTGTAAGAAATACATAGTAAATAAAGTGTGTTTCAACAGAAGCAAGGTTATGTATTGATCTGTTGATGAAAATGTGACCAGAACCTCTCAGGAACCTAACCCTCTATTTCTTTCTGGAGCAATGGTGTGGTATTCACCACTTCTTCATGGCGACTGTTCATGGCAATTGTGGAGAACTTAACTAGCCCAGATTATGAGAATTGACTGTATTAGTATTCTGTACCATTTTTCCCACATCAATAGGTGGTATGGAGAGCACTTTATCTTTAATTCCTTATGGACAGGTCTTCAGCTTATTTTAGATTTTATTTGTGTGTGTGTGTTTTGTTTTTTTGTTTTTTTCATTTGCAAATAATGCTATGGTGAATATGGTGAAAACATCTGAAAGACTATCTATAGGATAAGTTTCTAAAATTGCAATTGCTGGGACACAGGAAACACCCAACTTAAAGTTTGGTAATATTTGTGGTAATTCTTTTCATCATTTTTCTCTTTTCAAATTCAGTACTGTGTATAAGCTGTTTATCCAGTAGAGGGAGCTAAAGTACCAGATAGCCATCAGAACTGTAGGAACTTTCTTTTTCTCAAATAACTTTAAAAGAGCCTTATTATTTTCAAAATTCAGGTTAACCACCTTTTTTACTTAAAAGTCAGAATTGTCTTTTTATGTCTTTTAAAAATATGCTGATGGTATCCTTTAAGGTAACACAAATCTGTAAAATGATTGATTACTGCTGCTTTGCCAGTAGTGGGATAGATTCCTATTGATCCTTCCACATTAAGACTATGGTAAACATAGTAATAACAACATAATTTGTTTATACTCTTCCACTTTTTGTCTTGTTTTGTTTTTGGTGAGGAAGATTGTCCCTGAGCTAACATCTGTGCCAGTCCTCCTTTATTTTGTGTATGGAATGCCACCACAGCGTGGCTTGATGAGTGGTGCTAGGTCCCCACCTGGGATCCAAACCCATGGACCCTGGGCTGCTGAAGCAGAGCGCGTGAACTTAACCACTATGCCACACGGCTGGCCCCTGTACTCTTCCACTTTTGTGTATTCCCTCTGCAGGACCTAGAAACCAGTATTTCATTAACTCCAGGAAGTAATAAAAATTAGAGGCAAAAATAAAATGTTTCTCTTTGCTTCTCTATAGGGTTCAGCGCCACCTCCTTCTCCAACACCTAACAAAGAGATGAAGAACAAAGCAGTTCTTTGCAAACCTTTAACCATGACAAAAGCTACTTACTGTAAACCTCACATGCAGACCAAATCTTGTCAGACAGGTAACTTAGGAAAATTGGACTTACATGCTTCCCTTACACCTCAGCTAAGAAACTCATGCTCTTCTCAAGTAATAGCTACAGAATAGATTTGTTTGGTCCACTTTCTCATTTTCTTTTGATTTTGCTTATCCAATTTTATATATTGACTAGAGAATACAGCATGTCATTTAAAATCATCAATGAAAATCACCCTCTGGTAAAAGGCTAGAAAACAAATTACGTTACAAGTGAAAAAATGTTGTATCAAAAATTTCCTTGAGGCTAAGACCCAGTGAAGTTACAGTATTCTCTTGAGAAAATCACCTTATGTGTGGTCTGTAATGATGATAATTCTCTTTCCTTGTCAGAACGAGATGAAATAGTTAAAATATGTGTTTTCATCAAATTTAGATGTTAGCTGTATTCTAATTGTTTGATGAAATAAACATTTTTGTGGGAGTTGTGAGGGGAATCTGGTAAGGTGACTGAAACTATATAAAGTTTTTAAAGGATATTTTCTTTCTCTTAAAAAAAAGGGCCTTAATTCTATTTGTGCTCTCTATAACTTAGAACAGCTACTGCATTAAATTTTGTTAAGTTACCTAATTTTGTGAAAACTGGGAATTTCTTTAAAATGGGCACTGAGGCACTTACTTTTCTTTGTTACCAAATTATTTTAATATTGAGCAGCTATATTGAAGTGCTAGTTACCGTTTCTCCGTGAACACGCTTTGTATTTTTAGATGATAATTGGAAGACAGAATACGTCCCGGTGCCTATCCCTGTGCCTGTGTACATCCCAGTGCCCATGCACATGTACAGCCAGAATATTCCTGTGCCTACTACGGTTCCTGTTCCCGTAAGTCAGCTGTTAAGTTCTTTTTCATTTTGAGATTCGTCAGGCGTATATGGGAGAACAGTGTTGTTTAAGTTACTCCCTGGGTGAAGCTCGTGAAACAGAGGTTTGAGTCTTTGCCTTTCTTCAACAATTAGCTTAGGTTTGGACGAATCTCTGTCAGTGTTGCTTCATGTTTAATCAGGTGTGTGTTCACCCTTTAGAGAGAAATTCAGCAGAGGTCTTGTCTGCTTTACTAATGTTGTCTTTTACATTTGAGTTCACTTTAGAAGGATCTGTGAAGCTGTAAGGTTTAGAACTGAAACATGGAATAGAGTTTCATATAAATTCATTACATTACTTCATCCTAAATCATTTGCAGTATTTAGGACACTGTGTCAGGGCTTGGCTATTGTAGACCCCTGGGGGACAGAAATGCCTCAAAAATTGTTTTTCTTTAATTTTTATTTCAAAAAGCATCTGCTTGTATTCTGGGGTTTTTTGGTCACAGTTGACCTCTTAGTTTTCATATGTGTTCCTTCCAAACTTTTATTCAGTATGGTATTGTCAAATAGATCATATGTCAGACTAATTTTTAATTTGGAAAAAATGCCTTTTAATGTTGAGTAAACCTAACAGTGCATCCTTTGGTTAATTAGGTGCCAGTTCCTGTTTTTCTGCCTGCCCCGTTGGACAGCAACGAGAAGATCCCCGCAGCAGCTGAGGAGCTCAAACGCCAAGTTTCTTCAGATCCTCTTGATGCAGAGTCGCTCGCAGGGACAGATGCGGTGACTGAGGATGAGGGGAGAACAGAAGCTGCCAGCATCAACAGTGAGCTGCACTCTGTTACACCTTGTGAACACGTGTATTGTTAGTTTTTAATAAGTGTTGTGATTGATACAGTGTTCCAGGGCATATCGTTGTGTTTCAACTTGATGTGGGAGTGGGGGAAGGATTGCAACAAAAACGTGTTCTATATCAAGAGATCCACACTATATCTAGCTAGGTGCTCTATTTTGCCAAGCCCAGTTTCAAGTAGGAATTTGTACAGTCCCTGTTTTAGTAGTAATAGCATTTGACTTGTAAAATCAACTCAAAATTATTCTTGTTTTAATGAACTAGCTCAGACACAAAACTGACTTGTAGTAGGCTTTCATAATGATCCAGGGGCCTGCCTGGTGGTGCAGCAGTTAAGTTCGTGCCCTGTGCTTCAGTGGCCTGGGGTTCGCTGGTTCAGACCCTGGTGTGGACCTGTGCACCGCTTGTCAAGCCATGCTGTGGCAGGAATCCCACATATAAGGTAGAGGAAGATGGGCACAGATGTTAGCTCAGGGCCAGTCTTCCTCAGCAAAGAGAGGAGGATCGGCAGTGGATGTTCGCTCAGGACTAATCTTCCTCAAAAAACCAAAAAAAAGATCCAAACTCTTCTTTTGTAATGGTTATTCCCAATTTTGTCTAGTGATTATTCTAATAAGGTATTTGCATTATCTAAACCAGCGTTTATCCTAACTCTCTTAGGCTCGTGCTTGCCAAATCGTATATAGCATGATGAATGTTTTGTGGATGATTCTGTCTCTTAGAATATTTATTCCTACCCTTCATTCTCTAGTGACACCCAGAGTCCTCTTTCAACCGTGAACTGCCCAGTTCCCTTTACCCTAGAGCACAATAGCAACACTATATATTTCATAATGTGACAGTGTTTGTAAAGTGTTTTGTTATGGAGTTGTGAAATTAATTTAGTGGGTTGCACCCAGTTTTTTTAAAAAAATGAAGTGAAACGGGGAAAAAAGTGTGAATTCCTCACAGAAAGGGTATTGTTTGGTGAAACCTTTGTTTCCAGTGTGTGTGTGCATGTGTCTGTTTGTCCTTCTGTCTCCTGCCACCACCCTCAACAGTGCGTTTCTTACTGTGGATTCAATGCAAAAACTTTTGAAAACAACTGATCAGAACATTGGAAGACAGTTGTAAATAAACATATATTGAATGATGGGGAAAACCTAGGTCACAAATCAAAAAGAATGTTGAAAATTATCTACCCTTATTAGTTTATTTTTGACAAGAGATTGCTTTTAGAAATACTCAGCATATCAGAGCTGTTTTACTATCAAACACGCTTATTAACTTTTGAAGTGGGGCAGTCAAAAACTTACAGGATTAAAAGTTTTTGTATACTTATGATTAATAATTATAAAGTTTATACTAGTTTACATTTCAAGATAGCTATGACTTTTCCTTTTATGACATTTATATAAGTATTCTTGTTTTGTATTTACAGTTAAATGATTTCCTTTTGCCAGATTAAATTACAGGTACTGTTGAGGTTTTCTATTATAATTTCTGATGATATTATGAATTGATTACAGGTATAATTATTGAAACAGACATAATTGGTTCAAATCTCTTGAAGAACTCTGACCCAGAGACACAGTCCAACATGCCTGATGTACCATATGAACCAGATTTGGATATCGAAATAGATTTTCCTAGAGGTACTCAAAATGCTATTTTATTCTTTCAACGTGAGCTGTGGTTATGGAATTTAGTTATGGAGTCAACTGTGAATCTGATCATTAACCATTTAGTGCTCGAGTCATTGCCTTTATTGTTCATATTTGTCTTCTCTTTTTTACCCAAATTACTCAACAGTTAACTTTTGAAATGAGGCACAGGATTGAATTGTAGGGACCTAAAAAGAATTTTTTAGAGCCTTAAGAAGAACCTTTCTCAAAGTAATTCAGTATAGAAAATTTCAAAGAAAGAGAAAAGAATAAAGAAGTGTTGTCTTTTTTTAAAATTTAAATAAAATATTGATAGTATTTTCCTTAAGACCTTTTTGAAAATTAAGTTTACCTTCAAAGGGAAAAAATTATTTTCAGGTCTTTTGTTGTAAAAGAAATGTGTTCTGTTTTTCATTATTTATTTTCTTAATTTATCAATGGCTAATAAGCACATTGAGTAGAATGTAAAACATTTTATTTTGGAAAAGATTTAATAAATTGAAACAGATTTGTATTGAAACCATTTAGATCTTATAATTGAATTTTGGGTTGTAATAATTTTTCTGATATGTTAAACATTTCCATGAAAATTCTGTGTTGCTATTCATTATACATTATTTTTAATAGTCTGAACAGGGTTTATCAGCATTCATAGACCATGTTAGATACAGAAAATCACTCACTCTGCATCCAGCACAGGTTACCCCCACATGCTTGTGCCCGTTCATATCCTGTGGTTAGTTCTTTGTTGGCTATGTAACATAAGCCTGTGCTATTGTGTTTGCAATGAAAATTCTTCTGATTCAATTGTCAGCTGCTGAGGAGCTTGATATGGAAAATGAATTTTTATTACCACCTGTTTTTGGAGAAGAATATGAAGAACAGCCTAGACCTCGATCTAAAAAAAAGGTATAAAATTTAGTAATATTCTTGCATTTGCCTAATTTCTCTCTATATAACTATAGAGTAAGGATACAGTGATCTTCAGTTGTACCTGAGAATATGGGAAGCTATTTTGTTTCCTAGATTTAAAAAGACTTTAAGAGGTAAAGTTTTTATTACTTCATTTCTAAATAATAAAAATGTCTCAGATTTAGTTGTAACTTCATAGAAGAGTGAATATTATTGCCACTTAGTTTTTCTTTTTAATTTCGTCTTGATAAAAGGTTGACATAGTTGGGAAAAAGAATTCAGTTATTTGGCAAGAATTGAGTCTATTTTCTAGGGGGCTATTTTTGCTACCGTTACTTCTGATGACACTAATCAGTGAGATTGAGGTACACAGTTAATTATATCTGGTCTCTTTTAAGCATGCCAACTCATAGGACGACATGCTGGATGGTTTAATCATTCAGGCAGACCAAATCTAAATCTGTTAATAGGTACAATTGTTTTAAATATTTGATCAACAATTTTCTGTATGTGTAATTTCCAACATTAAGCAAGAGCAAAAGAAAACAAAAGATGACTTCCACAAATTTCCACCCCAAAAAAGAAAGAAAACTGAAAAAGGAGTGCCTGCAGTAGAACGAAGTTGGACTCCTACTTAACACCACACTCAAAAATTAACTGCGAAGGGGTTGTAAGACTTAAACTTAGGAATAAAATTATAAGACTCTTAGAAGAAAACATAGGCCTGAATCTTCATTATTTCCTTAGGTTAGGTGTTGATTCTTAGTTACAACACCAGAAGCACAAGGAACAAAAGGAAAAAATAGATGAATTGGACTGACTACTTCAAATTAGAAATTAGAAATTTGCCATCAAAAAAGTGAAAAGGAGGAGCTGGGCTGGTGGCATAGTGATTAAGTTCAGCACACTCCACTTTGGTGGCCCGGATTTGTGGGTTTGGATCCAGGGTGCCGACCTGTACCACTCATCAAGCCACTCTGTGGAGCCATCCCACATACAAAATAGAGGAAGATGGGCACGGATATTAGCTCAGCGACAGTCTTCCTCAGCAAAAAGATGATTGGCAACAAGGGCCCATCTTCCTCATCCCCCCAAAAAAAGGGTGAAAATGAGTGGTCATTCCCTATAAGGTGGAGTCATTGAAAAGTTCCTCAGATTCTCTCTTAGATTAATATTTAGAATCCTCTTATTTTAGATTTTTAGTTTAATGATGTCTTATATTTAATTTCTCATCATTAGTGACTCATGGCAGAAGTTAATATGATTTTGTTGTACAAAGTGGTTTTTGTAGAAATATGGCATTCTTAAAGATATATTTCAAATAATGTTGTAGGTAGCTATTCTCAAATTCAGGAATACCGGTCAATTTTAAGCATGTAAGTATATTTCTCTTTGATTTGCATTTGTTGAGAGATGGGTTACATAAGGTCATGAAATAATATAGGCTTAAAAAAAAGATTTTACAGTGGTATTTTACTCACAGGGAGCCAAGAGAAAAGCTGTATCAGGATACCAGTCTCATGACGATAGTTCTGACAATTCAGAATGCAGCTTTCCTTTCAAATATACGTATGGTGTAAATGCATGGAAACACTGGGTCAAAACTAGGCAACTTGATGAAGATCTTCTGGTTTTAGATGAGCTAAAATCTCGTAAGTATTCTGATTTTGTTTCCCCATGTCCTTTTTAAAATCAAGATTTTTATTAACTACTTTTAATTTAAAAAAAAATACATGTAGCTTAAAGCATTGTAAGTATGTTTAAATGTAGCTTTTATTTTACTTTTAAGTTCTTATATAGAATAAATTAATTTCAGAAAGTTTCTTAATCTTAAGACAGTAAATAATAATAATTACTAATTTTTAAATTTCCTTTTAGCTAAATCAGTAAAGTTAAAAGAGGATCTACTCTCTCACACCACAGCTGAGCTTAACTATGGATTAGCCCATTTTGTCAATGAGGTCCGACGGCCAAATGGAGAGAATTATGCACCTGACAGCATCTATTATCTTTGCCTTGGGATACAGGAGGTGAGTAATTTAATGGCTACTTTTGAATATAATATTAATAAGAGAGGTGGTTGTGGTAGTTCTTGGAGAGAGAAATGTTATGCTTCAAGAATATTAAGGGTAGCTTTATGGAACATGATGATTTATTGGCTTACCAAGAAAGACAAAGAAGAATTTAATCTATTACGAAATACTATAATATTGTAAAGGATTTTCTTAGCTACTTTATATTTAGGTGTTTCTGCTATAATGAGATATGTTCCTAAAAATCCTCAAGTTCTTTAAGACAGTGTACCAAAACCAAAAAGAATTTTTGTGAAAAACAGAGTTCGTGACGGGCCACTTGAAATTCTCTTGTAACAGGCCTAATAAAGTTGTATATTTATTACCATATATATGATAATCAAAATGCCATCATTCTCTCCTTACAATTGCAAATAAATGAATTTACGTTCTGAGGCATATGTAATCGTGTCATCTACGAATAAACACAGTTTTACCTCTTTTTTTCCCCAAGCTGCATGTCTTTTATTTCTTGCCTTATTACATTCGTTAGGGGCCTTTCCCCTACCCACACCCACAACTTTGAATGGAAGTGGTGAGAGCAGAAACCCTTGCCTTATTTCTCATCCTTAGGGAAGGTCTTTCACCATTAAGTATGGTGTTGCCTGTAGGTTTTTTTGCAGCATCGTGTTACCAGGTGGAGGAAATTCTCTTCTGTCCATAGTTGGCTGACAATTTTTCTTTTGATTTTGTTGCTGAGAGTTTTTGTCATAAATGGTTATTGAATTTTGTCAACTGTTTTTTCTGCGTCTATTTAGACAATCATATGGTTTTTCTCCTTTATTCTATTAATAATGGCGTATCAGTAAATTTTCAGGTGTTAAATCAACCTTGAATTCCTGGGATAGACTCCTCATAACCCTGTTACAGGAAGTTGAGTCTCTGGATTGCTTTTTACTGAATGAATTATTTAAATATTAGAACTCCAAATTCTATTAGAGGTTTGAGAGCTAACTGGATTGCATAATGAATGCTTATAAATTATGTCTTTAAATAGGGTTTTTTCTCCCCCAATTTTTAAAAATTTTTGTTTATCTTATTTATTTTTTTGAGGAAGATTAGCCCTGAGCTAACATCCACCACCAATCTTCCTCTTTTTGCTTAGGAAGATTGGCCCTGAGCTAACATGCATGCCATCTTCCTCCACTTTATATGTGGGCTGCCTGCCACAGCATGGCTTGATAAGTGGTGCATAGGTCCTTGCCTGGGATCCAAACTGGCGAACCCCAGGCCACCGAAGCAGAGCTCACAAACTTAACTGCTATGCCACCGGGCTCTTTCCCCCAATTTTTTATTGTGGTAAAATATACATAACATGAAATTTACTACCTTACACTATTTTTATGTGTATAGTTCAGCAGTATTAAGTGCATTCATAATCTTGTGCAAACATCATGACCATCCATCTCCATAACTTTCATTTTGTAAAACTGAAACTCTATACCCGTTTGACAGTAACTCCCCATTCTCCCCTCTTCCAGCCCCTGGCAACCACTGTTCTATTTTCTGTCTCTATAAGTTTGACTAGGTATCTCACATAAGTGAAATTGTACAATATTTCTCTTTTCTTTGACTGGCTTATTGCACTTGGCACAGTGTCCTCAAAGTTCATCTGTGTTGTAGCATACTGTAAAGAAACTTCCTTCCTTTTTAAATAAGTTCTTTATGTACTAAAAAATGTTTCCTCAAAAAATTTTTTTTACTACTGAACAGTACCCTTAAAAATGGTTAAGATGCTAAATTTCATGTTCTGTGTATTTTTTACCACAATTGGAAAAAAATTGTTTTACTATTTTCATCATCAGACATATTTTCACAGATTTGATTTAATTTTTGTGAAAGACTGTATGGTATTTATAAGCAACTTTAAACATCCTAAAACTCAATATAAAGATAAGCTATCTAAAATAAACTTGCCAGAAATCATTACTGTTTAATGTTACTTCCGTGTTTACAGAAATAGAAGCTAATTTTGGACGATTGTGCATATTTTTCTGTCGCATAAAATAAGATAATGTTGAAGAAGAAGTGTGCTTGTCTTAGATATGTCTATAGAAGGAATAACATCTTTAGCTGTAAGGACTAAGTCTTGTGAATGGACACAGGAGTAGGCAGCCACTTCCGTGTTTGGAGTTGCTTTTCTGTGAATTGTCCCTTTGTGTATTGGGTTGTTTATCCCTGTCAGTTTGTGAGAGTTCCTTGTTTATTCTAGATGTAATTCTTTGTTATCCCCAACTTTTTTCCCAGGTTTTTAATTTTTTTTATATGCTAAGTCTTTTATCTGGAGGAATTTGTTTTTTAAGAAGAGTATGAACTCCATTTACCAAATTAAAAAATACAGTAAACTCACTTATATGGCTTGTTAATTTGAGTTCTGTGTAAATAGTTTTCTGATAATTAAATTCTATTAAAATACATATAACATTTTTAAACTTACTTAATCTTTCTTTGATTCAGAAGGGCCTTAAGAATTTGCCTTATTTTTCATAGCAATGGTATGGTGGATTCAGAGTTTTGCTAATCCTTCTTTCATTGGTTCATTTAAGAAACATTAGTTAAGTGCTTATTTTATGCTGAACACTGAACATTGGAGTAGACTTTACATTTTTTAATTATTTACTGTTTTCCACGCAATGTGCTAAGTGCTTGACATGTCATTTAATCCTCTCGGCAACCTTACTATTACCACCATTTTTTGATGAGGAAGCAGAGTTGAGTAGCTCACCCAAGGTTACACAGCTCATACATTTTCAATCTGGTAAGCAGTTTGACTTGAAAACCACTATAATATGCTCTGCTCAAGGATTTGAAGTATATAGACAAATAATATTTAACAGTGCTGTACTCATGGTATGGTATGTTGGTGACACAGAATAGGGGCTAATCGATTCTTCCTAAGAATGTAGTGTGAGAAAAAAGAACAATGTTTCGAGAAGACCTTTTAAATTGAGTTTTGAAGTATATCTAGAAATTTACTAGACAGAAAGGTGGAGGGAAGAACATGGCATTCCAAAAAGAGAGAAATATATGCAAGGGCACAGTTTTCCAGGAACTTCTTGGCGTGGCTAGAATAGACTGAAGTGTGGAGAGCTTTGGGGGTGGGTATGAAGTAGGTAAGAGTCATATCACAAAGGGCCTGTGTTCCTTGAAAAATGTTTAGACCTCGTCTTTTATCCAGGGTGAAACATGAAAAGGTTTTTTTGCATTTTTAAGGATCACACTGGATATTTTTTCTTGGAGGTAGGCAGCTGAAACAAGTTATTGTGCAGAACTACTGATTTGTGTCTAAATTAATGGTGGGTTATTTTACATTTTTCTTAATGAAGCTGTATGTAAATAGCATTTAATAAGAACCAATTTTAGACACTTATAAGTAGAATCTCTTAAATATATCTAATAGCCATAAAATTGTGTCTTATATTGCCAACATTTATTTTATAAATTGTTTTGCATATTGTTACACATAATAGGTTTCTTGCTTAGCTAGCTTTTCAAAATGTTCTTTAACAGTATGTATTTCCCATATTGGTGACAGTACATATCCAGACAAACATGTTAATGGTCTTAACGTATTCTCTAAAATACGTGCTTCTCAACTGCCTATTAACTGTTACATGGGATTTTCATTCTCCTTCTCAAATACCAATACCAGAATTTCTACTTAAGTAGGTAGATATATACCAATGTGCTGCTTTGCATTTTTATTTTATTTTATTTTTTAAAGATTGGCACCTGAGCTAACAACCGTTGCCAATCTTCTTCTTTTTTGTTTTTTTCTTCTCCCCAAAAGCCCCCAGTGTATAGTTGTATATTCTAGTTGTGAGTGCCTCTGGTTGTGCTATGTGGGACGCCACCTCAGCGTGGCCTCATGAGTGGTGCCATGTCTGCGCCCAGGATCCAAACCAGTGAAACCCTGGGCTGCTGAAGCAGAGCGCGAGGACTTAACCACTCGGCCACGGGGCGGCCCCTGCTTTGCGTTTTTAATACACAAGAAAACAGGCTCTTGAAACTTAGGTAGTCTAAAATAAGAAGTGCTCTGATTATAAAATAAAAGATTTCAAAGAATTTATATTTTAAAAATGTAAAATATCTCATTAATTTTTATATTATTATATGTTGAACTTGTGTATTTTAGATATATTGGATTAAGTGAAATGTTAATTATACCTGTTTCTTTTCTTTTTTTTTAATGTGGCTACTAGAAAATTTAAAATTACATGTGTAGATCACACTACATTTTTATTGTTTAATGCTGCTCTCTGCAGTGGTTCCAAAATTATCTATGGATCTCCAGTTCTCTCAAATATTGTTCCAAAGCAGTCTTAAGTAAAATGAGAGACTAGAACCTTTATAAAGGAATTTATATTTTGGAAAGAGGATGCTTATTTCTTCAAACAAAGACTTTCTGTGAAGATAATTTTTTAAGATTACTGCTATTCAGACAGGCCTGTCTCGTCAGGGCGTCTTCTCCATGCTGACTTCCTCTAACGTGCTGCTGTGTTTGATGGCTTCTCCTTTTCACTGCTTCTAAAACCACAGCTTTTTTTTCATCACCAGATTTCCATTGGTTGCAGGGCTTTGATGATGGGACAGATTAGGTGTTTGTAAATTGAGACTGCCTTTAATGGAAAATAACGACAATAATGGTACAGTATTGTTTCTCATACTACCACGATGACTAAGAAAGCATGTAACAATAAGGGCAGCAGATCTTTTAATTTATGCTGATTCCCTAAGGAAGCCCTTTCAGCAGGACCAAGCGGCAGCACCTCTTTTATGACCTGCTTTGAGTAGGGCTGAGTTGGGAGCTTAGTAGTTTTGGCTTGTTATCGTTACAGTTCTGAGTGTACATGGAAATGGTTTTCTCCTTGTTGCTAGATTCATAGCTGAAAATTATTTCAGGATCATTTCCCCCAGTTTTTTATTACGTATTGCTTTATGGTAAGGCAAAACACAAATTGCTGTTCTAAACATGAGGATTTCATTTTTGTGATTGTTTTATATAATGTGCACTAAGTTTACATTTTTAAAAAAATCTAGGAACCATACTTTTTAAAAAATTTTTATTGAGTTAATGATAGGTTACAATCTTGTGAAATTTCACTTGTACATTATTGTTTGTCAGTCGTGTTGTAGGTGCACCCCTTCACCCTTTGTGCCCACCCCCCACCCTGCCTTTCCCCTGGTAGCCACTAATCTGTAGGAACCCTACTTTTAAGAAACTATTTGTAGTCCCATTAAGTAATTGAATCAAGATATTGTATTTTAACCAATTAATGCTATAATCATACTGTTGAGGGATTTCCAGATAATTTAGGAAATGATATGTTTAAAACTTCTGCCCTCTGACTAACGCAAAAGCAGGGGAGGGTTCTGACATTGTCACTTCATTGCTTGGCAGGCAATTGGTCTGTCATTCTATTTGAAAGGCATTAGTTAGGAATTTTTTTCCTATCATTGAAATTCTGCTGACTAATTGTTCTTCTGACTAGTAGTAACATTAGATCACCCCAGATGATGGTACTCTAATCTAGTTTTTTATTAGTGTATATTTGGTACATATTTTTTCATTCTTTGACTTTTCACTTATCTGTGTCTCCATATTTAAAGTAGCTGTCTTGTAGGCAGCATGTTGTTGAGCTTTGCTTTTTCTTTCGTTTTGTCTTGGTGTGTTTAGACCAAGAAAGTTTTTTTTAGATAAAGGACCAGATAGTAAATATTTTAGGCTTTACAGCCCTACTTATTTGTGTCATGCCACCAGTCACCTCTTGCATTGCAGTATGACAACAGCCTTGGACAATCTGTAAATGCTGAGCAGATCTGTGTTCCAAGAAAACTTTACAAAAAAAAGACAGTGGGTTGAATTTGGCTCGAGGCTCTGCTGACCCTGGTTTAAACCTTTCACGTTTAATATAATTTCTGCTATCATTGGGTTAAACTCTATTGGCCTGCTGGTTGCTTTGTATTTGTTAGACCTGTTCTTTGTTTTTTTGACTTTTTCTGCTTTCTTTTGAATTAGTTTTTTTTGTGATTCCATTTTGTCTCCACGATTGGTTTATTATTTATGCCTCTTAAGATTTTTTTTAGTGATTGCCCTAGGATTTACAATCATTATCTACCTTCAGATGTTGTTGTACCACTTCATGTGTAATGTGAGAACCTTGCAACAATGTATCCCCAATTCCTGCCTCCCATTCTTTGTGCTATTGTTGTCACCATTTTATTTTTACATTATTTTTAAATCCCATTAGAGACGGACTTTGCAAACTTCAGTGTTCTAGTCATTTTTTAGCAACTCTCACTGTTAAGGTTTGTCATAGTAACAAGATTCATAAATTTATATGACTTAAAGGAGAGTTATGTATAGAGAGGCAATAAGGAAACAAGCATTAGCCTAACAAAGTCAGAGTGCTAGAAGAGATCTTTAAACAGCTACAGAGTAAGATTCATCCCATCCTTACTATTCAGAACTTTTCTTTAATCATGAATAACTTAATTACTCTTACTTTACAATTTCATTTTGTTTTCTCCATGTACTATATAATGAACACTGGAGCCAGATATTTTGTCTTTTTATGAAGATTCTCATCTAGTTCTTATATTTTAGATTCTTGGTCGTATTTCAGCTTTGGGTTTTTTAAGCAAAGGATTAATTGGTAACTTATGATTCTTTATGATTTCTAGATGTATAGATAAAGCCGATAATCTCTCATATTTTATTAGTATGCTTGTTTTTCTTAGATATAAACCTTATTTTTTTCTTAAGAAATACAGAATATGAGTAATATATTCACTGTTTGTAATTAGCTGGTTTTCCTTCAAGAATTTTTTTTTTTATTGTAGTACTTGTGTGGTAGTAATCGAAAAGACAACATATTTATTGATCCAGGATACCAGACATTTGAGCAAGAATTGAATAAAATACTCCGAAGTTGGCAACCAAGCATTCTTCCCGATGGTAATGCTCTTTTAAATGAAAGTGTTGCTAACTTGCTACTGGAATTTTTATTTTTACAGAAAGTATATTAACAATAATTAGGAAATAATTTAAATTAGCATATTTTTCAGAGTACTTATTTGTGAACTCATCTGTTCATCTTTTGTTGAACTAGAAATGAGTGTCGTTGATAACTGGTGTTTGTGAAGCACTTTGTAATAAATGTCCCCCTACATTCTCTGGAGTACGAGACTGGGTGTTTGTTCCCTAAGCCCTCCAGTGCAGATTCTGACATCAATTTCTCTAAGAAACCTCTGTTTTCTATGTGTGAAGAAAATGTGTTTGTGAGTGGAAATCACTTATTTATTTAGAAATTCTACAGATTTAAATTTCATTGTCTACTTGTCCTACAGAAAAACAGACGCACACATCTAGTCTCTTACTCCAGAGGTGCCCGTTCCCTAGCCTGGTGTGCTCGCTAGCCTCTGCACTGTCAGAGAGCTGCTTAGGTGATTCTGACATTCGTTCCAGTTGACCTGGTGTGAGTGGAGGATTAGAATAGGTGTGTTGTTGATTTAACTAGATCTATTTCTAGATGGTTAAATGAAAACTTGTATTTGTTATAATTCTTTTAAAATATTTCTCTCTATTTAAGGATCAATATTTTCTCGAGTTGAAGAAGATTATCTCTGGAGGATAAAACAACTAGGATCGCATTCCCCAGTAGCTCTTCTGAACACCCTCTTCTACTTTAACACTAAGTATTTTGGCCTGAAAACAGTGGAGCAACACTTAAGACTGTCCTTTGGCACTGTATTTAGGCATTGGAAAAAAAATCCTTTAACGATGGAAAACAAAGCATGTCTTCGATACCAAGTGTCTTCCTTATGTGGAACAGATAATGAAGGTAGTGTAACAGATTTTTATTTTGAGATTGTCTCTGGCAGGGCTAGCCAAATCTTTCCTTACTAAAGACTGCCTGGGTCACTTGTTAAGAACCTAAGGACAATCATTTTCATAAAATAAGACAACATATGTCTTTTTAAAACCTCTCAGTTCATTATGTTTGAAAAATTATGAATTACCAGAAGCCACAACTTAGAACTCTGAAGGACAGCTAGTCCCATTCTTTGGTATAACAGATACCAGGAGTGAATAGAGTAAATAGTACTATCTTTCTTCAAGCTTGGTCTTAGGAAGCTTTTGCAATTTTTATTTTTTAAGATAAAATTACTACTGGGAAAAGAAAACATGAAGATGATGAGCCAGTATTTGAACAAATTGAAAATACAGCCAATCCTTCTAGATGTCCTGTGAAAATGTTTGAATGCTACTTGTCTAAAAGGTAAGTGTTAATGATACTTAATTTTTAAATGGTAGTATAAGTTAGTTGTCTTTAACACCACCAAGAGGTGACCTTTTTTTCACTGATCCTTTTGTATATTTCTCTTCTCATTTATATCTAAGCCCATTCAATTATAACTTTTTTAGTCCCATTTTTATAAAATACCCAGCTTCTACTTCATGCTTTACAATTCAAACATATGTTAAGACATAGCTCTCTACTGATGAAATTACTTCTATTATTGTCTTTTAAATGACAGCAGTTACAATGACTGTGTAAAGCAGGGGGCACAAACCTTGTTTGTAAGGGGTCACATAGTAAATATTTTAGGCTTTTTGGCTGTAGAGTCTATATTACAGCTATTCTTTTCTGCTATTTTAGCCAGAAAGCATCCATGTACTATATATAAATAAATGGTCATGACTGTGTTATAATAAAACTTTACACAAACAAGTTAACAGGCTATAGTTTGCCACCCCCGATGAAAAGGTATGTTCAAAGATAGTATAGATAGGTGTAGATGAAAACAAAGTACTTACATTTAAGAGAAAATAGCCTTTTAAGACGGTCTGAGAGAGATAATAGTGTTCTGAAAGTACCATACTTTTCAGCTATACCACTGCTTTTTCCCTTAATCTGATACCAACAGACAGCTTTTTTAAAATTTTATTTTTCCTTGTTCTCCCCAAAGCCCCCTGGTACATAGTTGTATATTTTTAGTTGTGAGTCCTTCTAGTTGTGGCATGTGGGACGCTGCCTCAGCATGGCTTGATGAGCGGTGCCATGTCTGCGCCCACGATCCAAACTGGTGAAACCCTGGGCCACCGAAGCAGAGTGCGTGAACTTAACCATTCGGCCACAGGGCTGGCCCCCCAACAGACATTAAAAATATTTTTAATTAGTGAAATGTTTAGACCATATATTATTTTATGCCTGTCCCTTATTTTAAGAATACACTCCCTAATTTTCAAAAGGTTAGCATGGACTCAGAATACATTTTCTTATGTGAACAATTTTATAAATTATAGTTAGGTCCCCAGGTTAGCTCTGAAGAACTCAAAAACAATGTCATTTATAGAATGAGAGTAATATTTCTGAGGATGGTTTGGGGTAGGCCCTATTTGGCTGCAACAGTATATCAGGAACTTCCAATGGTAGTAGCTGTTTGTTAGTTGGAAATCCTTATCTCAGTATTATCTTGTTGGTATTTTAAAAATTAACTTTCTATTGTGTAATGCTGTTAAGTATTTTTATTTCATGTGCTACCATATTTGATCAATTGTAAGACAGATTTTACTGTCTCTGAAAGTGGGATGCATAATTGATGGGACGCAGTTGACTGGGATATTATAATTGATGCATCTTAAAGTTATAATTGGCAGCAGTGCTTTACTTGTTTATGGCAATATTAAAATAATGATAACAAATAATGTTTCTATTGATGGTGTGTTGGATTCAGTCAAATACAGAATTCATTATGGATGGAAAATACTATTTTTATCACAGAAATTAACTTTCAAAATATCTTCATGATAGGATATTTAATGTAGGTAATGGGGCATATGGTCTAACCACGTAATGTAGTTAGCGATAGCAGAATTATTCTTGAAAGAAGAAAAGAAAGTTGTGGGGAGTTTTGTATATATACTGTGAAATTGACTTTCTCCTTTCTCCCACAGTCCACAGAACCTTAATCAGAGGATGGATGTTTTTTATTTGCAACCAGAATGCTCTAGTTCTACAGATAGCCCTGTCTGGTACACATCTACTTCACTGGACCGAAACACCTTGGAAAATATGCTCGTACGGGTTCTTTTAGTAAAAGATATTTATGATAAAGACACTTATGAACTGGATGAAGACACAGACTAAAAAGGAACGTTTCAGAAGCAATCGGGATGAAACAGCATTAGATAGTCATGCTGCTAGACCTTTATTATGGAAAACATTTCAAGTTTACTCCTTCTGTTTTGAGTTCTGTAGCAGTGTACCCACACTGGGTATTACCATGTAAATAATCTGTGAGTGAAAGTTGCCATTATTCTATGTAGTGGTTTTAGGATACTTAACACATACATTCAAATTCTTTTTTTATTATTATTTATTTGATTAGGTATGTTTGTAACTTTTTACATTACAAAATATGAATGAGAATGTGCCATGTATAATTTTTTTTCTTGTAGTAAGAGACATCCATATTGCACAGCTGTACTGTTGGAAAGCTTCCTTGAAAAGGGGACTCTGACTGGGTTCTTGACCAGATGGTTGTGTATGGGTAGCACTACTCAAAGTTTAGAACTTGCAGTGTCTTTCAGAATTTTTAAAATAAACTGTAAACTAATAGGCTGGGTTTTTTGTTTTGTTTTTTGGGAGTGAGTTTGTTTTGTTTTACAGTTTAGTTACAGAAGCCTTACAACGTTATGTAGAGAGATACCATCTTCTGTACCAAAATAGACAAGAGAATGCTGTCAATATTGGTGTACTGTAATGTGAATCTATACTGGTGAAAACAACTTTTTTCCCCCTTATTAAAACCTTAGTGTCCTTTTCTTATTTGTGGCTTTCTGCATCACCCCAGTCAGTGATAAGATGTATATATACATATATATATGTGTGTGTGTGTGTATATATATATATATATATGTGAAGAATGCTGTTGAAAACATGATCATTGAGACATTTTCTTTGTAAAAATGTCTGTTGAAAGTACAAAGTTCTGTTTTCTTTTTTGTGCCACACGTAAGTACCCAAAGTCCTCTTCCTTTGTAGAAATTTGATCCCTTCCGCTCGAAGGATACAGATGTCGCAGTACCTGAGTAGTACTCTAAAGCTTGACCAACTTTATTAGAATTCTTGTGCCTGCCCTCAAACATGACTGATGCATACATAGATTGGATAAAATTATTTTTAGAAATGTCACTCCTGAAATAGTTATTATAGAAAGTCAAGCTAGTTTAAATAAGATAGTATGACATTTTACTAAAAAGATTACCAGTGTGTTAATTCTGCTATTTCAGATGATTGAAGAACAAGGAAAGAAACTGATGGATAAAGTATACTCAAGGGAAATCACATTTGTTGTTAGATTGTTTGGCTTTTGAAATTTAATTACTTCTTATAGAAGATTGCATTAAAGAAACTTTGTGCTTCTGCATAGCAATTTATCCATAGAATTTACCTTTTCTTTTAGAACAAGGAAGTTTACTTTAAAATTCTACTTTCTAAAGACTGAGCAAAATGCTAGCTGCAAATTATCATGAAGAAATCATTTGGCTGACTTCATATGGCATGTGTGTAATCCTGTTGTCTTGTTTCTAATTCCTGAATCACCACAGTGACGTTAGTTTTTTAAAATTGTTGGGGGGAAATTGGGCTATTTTCCACGGTGATTAGGCAATGTCTACACATCCCTTAGATATTTCTCTCTTCCTTAGGATAAATGTTAACATTCAGAAGAAATTTTCTCCATCATGATTTGGAAATTTCACAAGTATATTCACACTGTATATTTAAGCAATAATTATCAGTAATATTTTGGGCATAAAAATTACTTTATAATGTTCTAACTCATTGTAAGTTTGAATAATGTTTCTGTCCCTTAATTTTATATTTGTTCATTTGATAATCAGACTGACAGTAGCAAATCTAATATTACTTGACTAAAATAGATTGCTCATTGTCTATTTAATGAAGGAAAGTGGGTAACATTTAAAATATATAATACAAAAGTTTCCTTATACTTAACTTTTTCCAGAACTACTACTTTAAGCACTTTTCCTATAAACACATAATATTGTTGATTAAAAGGTGGTTGATCCTAACCATCTTTTATTCTTCAAAGTGGTGCTGTTATATTCCATTGAGAGCAATAAAGTTTTTTCCAAATGTCACTTAATGTATATTTTACCAATTACCATGTTTCTGCCATGGGACTACTATGAAGCACCTTGTCTTGCTATTTACACTTCCTTTATTGCACATTTTAGCTTTTCTAAATAGAAATGGCTATGTAATTTTGATCTTAACATGATCAAGGATTCAGAGCTCTTGTCTTTGTCTGAATTGGAATCCAAGGATTTATTCACTTGACTCTCAGGGGGAAAAGGAAAAAAAAAGATACTATTTTATGAGAATTGTTTGTTCTGTGAAACTTCTTTCACCTAGGATACATTTCTTTAGTTCCTGAAGCTCCTTAGTTTGTGTGGTCTTAGCTGACTGCTGAGAAAAACATCAGTAAAATGATAGCAGTTTCTTTTTGCTTCTTAGTGATTTCTGATTATAGCTTCCTGTAAATATAACTTTATTGTCTTTAGATGTGTATTGGAGATGCTATATTTTTTTTTCTGAAGACAATTTCACCATTTAAAGTGAACCAATGAAAAAGTTTTTATCCGTATTGAGAACAGTGAATTTCCCATGCAAACGCTTCTTTTAGGCTTTTAACTGTAGTAGGTAATACATATAAGATATTAAAGGACTTTTCTAGGCAAGAAGCTCAACCTTTTTTCTTTGGCCAGAAAAATAGTCTTTGTTTAAGTAGTAGTTCATGTTTTCCTTTAATTACACAGAATTGTTAGCAGTGTGTTAAACATATTGAGATGGAAAAAGGATGCATATTGTACTGTGCATTCAAGCTTTTGTCGCTGTTTTTCTGATGAATTCCCCTTTGTCCTGGCCAATTGTGATTTGGGAAGGGTCACTCGTTTATGCACAGTATCAAGGATTACAGTAATGGAGAAGTCATAAAATTGCAACTTTTTGCTTTGTACTACTATAATGTGAGTCCATTTAATCTGAGATCTTAAATATCTTGCAGTCTTAAATCACTATAAAAATTTACACTTTTATTTTGCCAGTTATTTCCAAAATGTATTGTTATACATATGTCACTTATGCTCTAAGTTAACATTGGCTGTAGGATAATCTTGTTGCCCTCAAATAACGTAGTCATGAAAGTGTACATGAAAATATTTTTAAAGAATAAATTTCTTTAATTATGGTACTTCTGGATTTTCCCCTTAATAATCCCCTTAATCATTTTTAGAGAAGTTCTTTGAATTTCAATGATTCCATTCTACTGTGTTCCTAGGAATAGACCATTATTAATGTTGTTTTCTCGTGTTAAGTACTTTGTTGTTTCTTGGTATATCATACTTGGAAATGATACTACTAACAAAATCTTAGAAATTTAGAAATTGATGTCCTGCACAGGTTAACTGTATCACTTTGGGTCTGAGAGTAGAAACACCTAAAGGAGTGTCTCAATTTGTACTTTTTTTTTTTTTTTTTTTTACTTCGAAGCTAGATGTTAGAGGAAAACCCCAAATAAATTGCTGTGATCCCCTGCCTTAGAATGAACTGGCCAGGAGAAGGTTGTCCCTAAAATCTGGGCAGATAATGTCCTAATTACTTAAGTTCACAAATTTAGTCCTTTTGAGAAAAAAGAACCAAAGAGAGGCTGAGATTTAATCTGTAAATAAAGTGTTAAGAATAAAACCAAAGAACGGGCCACAGGCCATATGGGTCCTATTTAGAGGTCATTGTGTGGTTGAGTTGAGGGCAGGCGGAAATCCTAAAAATGGGAAGAACAGTGGAGCTCTTCCTGGGACTTGCAACTAGGCACTTTATTCTGTCTGGGCTTCGTTTCTTAGTCTAAAATGAAGGCATTGCCTTCGTTTCTGATTCTGGAGTTTAAAATTAATCGCAGTTGATATTGTACTTGAGACTTAGTAAATTTTGTATATTTATGTCTGGGTCCTTATTTATTTAGAATCGCAAATTCTTGGAGAGAATAAAAATTCTTGCAGCGGGGAGGAAGCTTCCGTGAAGTAGCCTTACACAGAAAGCGTTAGATCTAATTTTATAAGCCCTTCTCAGCTAACTCTTCCGAAGTAAACTCAGCACGTGAAAATTCATTATCACAAAACTTAACAAAGCTGAGTTCCATATTTCCTTTGTGCCAAAGAACCACTGCCAACCGTAGTAGTTAGGGAGGAAGAGAAACGATTAAGAAGACGTTAGTGTTCCAATGCTTAAAATTATGGAAGTAAACCAAATCCACTGCTGAACATACATTTAACTCCTGGGGAACACAGAATATATTCATGATAGTTTATGACAAGATTATGGACACTCAGAAATGCTGTAAAGGTTATGATCCTAGAGTAGTTTCAGAGAATTGTCACCTGTGATTATATAAAATAGTTCATTCTCGTAACCTTGACATTGCTTTCAGTTCTGTTAGAAATGGTCAGTGGAGCAATTTCTGATGATTTTAATGGTTCTATTTTGATGGCATTAGTACTCATCTCTGGCTTTAGACCAACTCATTACAAGAGTAGTTAGAAATAGCATCCAAAGGGGTTACTAGGGTACCCCCACTATGCATTACAGGTAATTCTAGAAGGTATTAAACCACGTTGAATCAAGGCGAGTGATTCAATTTCTTGGTTATGTGGTTTGGATGGAACACACAACATCTAGTATATCATAGATATTTTTAAACGTCATCCACTAAGGATTTTTTTTAATAGCAATTGCTTTTGAAAATAGAATCTCAAATATTTTCTAAGATGTGGATGTACTACTCTTAACCCTATAAGCAAGATTAAACCTTTCCATTTGATTACATATTTGTAGTTCTAAATTTATGTCAGCAGATGGCAGTAGTACGCAGCACAAGGCTTCAGTTGCTCTTTGTTTATGCTAGTTTAAGTGTGCTATAATCCTTGATCATTTAGAAACCCTTGAGAGTTTTAGGATTAAGAATTTTCTCTTTTCAAAAATATATATGCTGTAGATTACATAATACCCTCAATGGGGCCTGCGGTAGCACCAAAAAATATTTCTGCGGCAATAAATTAGATATTCATAGTAACTGGGATAAGGTATCTATGATTAGGGAAAGCTTTACATGGTTCAGGCAAGTTTTTGTCATAAAAGGAAAAACCAGATTTTCAGACTTTTGGATCTCAGCATTGCTGACAGGAATTGCACACCTGGAATAAGAAAACTTAATGTCAGATCTAGTGTTTTCCTTGTAATAAAATATCGAGTACTTTTTTATTAGTTTTGGTAGATTAACTGAAGTCTTTCTGTAAAATTTTCATGTTTGATATAAAGAAAAATGCAAGAAATGCTTAGAACAGACATATATATGGCAGTTGTAGAACCATTATTGTATTCTGAAACTTAAAAATAACTGCTTTTGCCTCCGTATTTGTAGCGTAATTATTCTACGTAGATATGATACACTTTTGTGAAAAGATGTACTCAAGTTGTGGAGCCGTTTATTCAACAAGCTTGAGGGATTCTTTCAGGCACACTAAGCCAGGTGCTGGGAACATAATAGGATATGAGACCTAGCCCTCCTCTCAAAGGCTTAGTCTAGTTGGGGAGAAGTGAAAGTGTGATGGAATGGCAGAATGAGATAGGGACTTCGGCCTTAGCACAATCATTTGTGTTACAAAGTAAAGGAACTACTACTCAGGTCAAGTAATTTATCAAGATCCTGTTTTCAGTGAGCCCAACTCTTTGACTCCTGACCACAGTTACAGATTTCTCTCTTACACCAATCTAGTTTCCATTCTGGAAAGGGAGAGGTGCCAACTACTTTGACGATGCAGAGAGAGATGCAGATTGGAAAATGGCAGTCAATGTCTGCCACATTGGAGGCTCGCAAACATTACTGGTGCTCTCAATTCAGTTTCAGTTTAAATCAGTTTTAAAGTGATTTGATTTTAATCATGACTGTGCTGCAAGAACAAGATATATTTCATTAGAATGTAAGCTCATGGAGGTAGGGCGTTTTTTTGTTCTCTGTTGTATCCCAAGCACCTAGAGATGTTTCCGGTACATGCTAGATGTTAAGAAATGTTTGTTGAGTGAATTAATGATTAAAAGTATTTTCAAATTCAAGAACTTTGAAAATAGAAGAACCATTGAAAACATGACCTATGATCCATGAAGTAACACCTAAGGTTTCAGTGTGCCTTCAAACACTTCTCTTGTGTTTGTATGTGAGTGTGATTTGCCCTGCATACACTAGTACTGCACTTAGTACTTGGAACCTTCCATTTATGAGGGCTAAGGGGATGCATACACTAGTACTGCACTTAGTACTTGGAACCTTCCATTTATGAGGGCTAAGAGGATGCATACACTAGTACTGCACTTAGTACTTGGAACCTTCCATTTATGAGGGCTAAGGGGGTGCATACACTAGTACTGCACTTAGTACTTGGAACCTTCCATTTATGAGGGCTAAGGGGATGCATACACTAGTACTGCACTTAGTACTTGGAACCTTCCATTTATGAGGGCTAAGAGGATGCATACACTAGTACTGCACTTAGTACTTGGAACCTTCCATTTATGAGGGCTAAGGGGATGCATACACTAGTACTGCACTTAGTACTTGGAACCTTCCATTTATGAGGGCTAAGGGGATGCATACACTAGTACTGCACTTAGTACTTGGAACCTTCCATTTATGAGGGCTAAGAGGATGCATACACTAGTACTGCACTTAGTACTTGGAACCTTCCATTTATGAAGGCCAAGGGGATTGGGATGTAGGGCTTGATGATTTGTAATAGTGCTAAAAATAGAAACACTTAAAAGTCACTTGTTAAGTTTCTTAAAACTCAGATTTTGGACCTATTGCCTGGAGATTGATTTACTACATATTGATCTTATTCCCACAGCCACTCTCGCAAAAAAAAAAAAAAAAAGCCTCAAACTTATGGAAAACAGGTAGAAAAATAGGTCTATCTTAAATAATCCACATTAGTTTTCACTGGCTACTTATGGCAAAATGAAAAGCATGTGTCTCCGTAGTACACAACTCTGGAGCTCAATGTAGATAAGAAAGTGGTATGTGAAAACCAAACGGGAGGCTCAGGTTACCAAGTGCTTCCACAGAGGTAGAGCTTCTCTCAGTGAGTTTCCTGGAGGAGGGCTTTCCAACTTTGACTGAAAAACATTTTATATTTGCCACCCAATACACCTGAGTATAAAACAAATTTCCGGAAAAAAACACTTTTATTGTGTTCTATTCCATTCAATTCTATTTCATTTTAAAAAGTTTGTGGACCAATTTTTTAACTGTAGGTCTTTGGATTTTTAACCCAGGTGTTAAAAGAGCAGCTCTGTGGGACCCACCCCAGATCTACAGTCAAGGGTTGCTTACCAACAGGGAGAGCTTCTGAGAAATGCATCGATGGGCAATTTCGTCGTCATGTGAACATCACAGATTGTACTGAAGGAGAAGAAAATTTGCTGCCCCAAACTGTGTCTCTTTAACATGAGGATTATTTTAGGCTGATTATTTTTTAATTTCATTGAGGTTGTAATAGTTTATAATATTGTTAAACTTCAGTTGTACATTATTATTTGTCAGTCACCATATGTGTGTGCCTCTTAACCGCTTATGCCCACTCCCAACCCCCTTCCCCTCTGGTAACCAGTAATCTTTTCTCTTTGTCCATGGTTTGTTAGTTTATCTGCCACATATGAGTGAAATCATATGGTGTTTGTCTTTCTCTGTCTGGCTTATTTCGCTTAACATCATACCCTCCAGGTCCATCCATGTTCTTGCAAATGAGATGATTTTGTGTTTTGTTTTGTTTTCTGGCTGAGTAGTATTCCATTGTATACATATACATCTTTATCCATTCATCAGTTGATGGGCATTTGTGTTGCTTCCACATCTTGGCTATTGTGAATAATGCTGCAATCAACATAGGGGTGCATAAGTCTCTCTGAATGGTTGATTTCAAGTTCTTTGGATAAATACCCAGCAGTGGAAAAGCTGGGTCATGTGGTATTTGTATTTTTAACTTTTTGAGAAATCTCCATACTGTTTTCCATAATGGCTGCGCCAGTTTGCAGTCCCAACAGCAGTGGATGAGGGTTCCCTTTTCTCCACATCCTCTCCAACATTTGTCATTTTTTATCTTGTTCTTTATAGCCATTCTAACAGGTGTAAGGTGGTATCTTAGTGTAGTTTTGATTTGCATTTCCCTGATGATTAGTGATGTTGAGCATCTTTTCATGTGCCTGTTGGCCATCTCTATATCTTCTTTGGAAAAATGTCTCTTCATATCCTCTGCCCATTTTTTGACCAGGTTGTTTGTTTTTCTGTTGAGATGTATGAGTTCTTTATATGTATTGAAGATTAACCCCTTGTTGGATATATGATTTGCAAATATTTTCTCCCAGTTGATGAGTTGTCTTTTCGTTTTGTTCCTGGTTTCCTATACCTTGCAGAAGCTCTTTAGTCTGATGAAGTCCCACTTGTTTATTTTTTCTTTTATTTTCCTGGCCCGAGTAGACATGGTTTTCGAAAAGATTCTTCTAAGACTGATGTCAAAGAGTGTACTGCCTATATTTTCTTCTACGAATTTTATGGTTTCACATCTTACCTTCAAGTCTTTAATCCATTTTGAGTTAATTTTTGTGTATGGCGCAAGATAATAGCCTACTTTCATTCTTTTGCATGTGGCTCCCAACACCATTTATTGAAGACTTAACTTTCTCCACTGTATGTTCTTGGCTCCTTTGTTGAAGATTAGCTGTCCAGAGATGTGTGGTTTTATTTCTTGGCTTTCAATTCTGTTCGATTGATCCATGTATCTGTTTGTGTACTAGTACCATGCTATTTTGATTACTGTAGCTGTGTAATATATTTTGAAGTCAGAGATTGTGATGCCTCCAGATTTGTTCTTTTTTCTCAGGATTGCTTTGGCTATTTGGGGTCTTTTGTTTTTCCATATAAATTTTAGGATTCTTTGTTTTATTTCCATGAAGAATGTCATTGGGATTCTGATTGGGATTGCATTGAATCTGTAGATTGCTTTGGGTATTATGGACTTTTTAACTAAGTTTATTCTTACAATCCATGTGCATGGAATATCTTTCCATTTATGTCATCATTGATTTCTTTCAATAATGTCTTATAGTTTTCATTGTATAGGTCTTCACCTCTTTGGTTAAATTTATTCCTAGATATTTTATTCTTTCTGTTGCGATTGTAAGTGGAATTGTATTCTTGAGTTCTCTTTCTGTGAGTTTGTTATTAGAGTATACAAGTGCAACTGAATTTTGTAGGTTGATTTTTTACCCTGCCACTTTGCTGTAGTTGTTGATAATTTCTAATAGTTCTCCAGTGGATACTTTAGAGTTTTCTATAAGAGAGTCATGTCCTCTGCAAACAGGCATAGTTTCACTTCTTCCTTGCCAATTTGGATACATTTTACTTCTTTTTCTTGCCTAGTTGCTCTGACCAAAACCTCCAGTACTATGTTGAGTGGTGAGAGTGGCCATTCTTGTTCCTGTTCTCAGAGGTATGTGTTTTTCACCATTGAGTATGATGTTGGCTGTGGGTTTGTCATATATGGCCTTTATTATGTTGAAGTACTTTGCTTCTCTACCCATTTTGTTAAGAGTTTTTATCATAAATGTTGTTGGATCTTGTCACATGCTTTCTCTGCATCTATTGAGATGATGATGTGGTTTTTGTTCCTCATTTTCTTAATGTGGTGTATCACGTTGATTGATTTGCAGTTGTTGAACCATCTCTGCATCCCTGGTATAAATCCCACTTGATCATGCTGTATGATCCTTTTAATGTATTGCTGTATTCAGTTTGCCAAAATTTTGTTGAGGATTCTGCATCTATGTTCATCAGCGATATTGGCCTGTAATTTTCCTTCTTTATGTTGTCATTGTCTGGCTTTGGCATCAGGGTGATGTTGGCTTCATAGAATGAGTTAGGAAGTGTTCCATCTTATGCAATTTTTGGGAATAGTTTGAGAAGGATAGGCATTAAATCTTCTTTGAATGATTGGTAGAATTTTACAGAGAAGCCCTCTGGTCCTGGACTTTTATTTTTTGGGAGGTTTTTGATTAGTATTTGAATCTCTTTACTTGTGATAGGTCTATTCAGATTCTCTATTTCTTCTTGATTCTGTTTTGGAAGGTTGTATGAGTCTAAGAATTTATCCATTTCCTCTAGATTGTCCAATTTGTTGGCATATCGTTTTGCATAATATTCTCTTATAAGCCTTTGTATTTCTGTGGTATCTGTCATAATTTATCCTATTTCATTTCTAATTTTATTTATTTGAGCCTTCTCTCTTTTTTTCTTAGTGAGTCTGGCTAAGGGTTTGTCCATTTTGTTTATCTTCTCAAAGAACCAGCTCTTTGTTTCATTGATCCTTTCTACTGTTTTTTTGGTTTCAATTTCATTTATTTCTGCTCTAATAATTATTATTTCTCTCCTTGTGCTGACTTTGGGCTTTGTTTGTTCTTCTTTTTCTAGTTCTGTTAGGTGTAGTTTAAGATTACTTATTTGAGATTTTTCTTGTTTGTTAAGATGGACTGGAATGGCTATGAATTTCCCTCTTAGGACTGCTTTTGCTGCATCCCATGTGAGTAGGTATGGTGTATTTTCATTTTCACTTGTCTCCAGATATTCTTTGATTTCCCCTTAATTTCCTCAGTGATCCATTTGTTGTTCAGTAGCATGTTGTTTGGTCTTCACATATTTGTCACTTTCCCAGCTTTTTTTCTTGTAGTTGATTTCTAGTTTCATAGCATTATGGTCAGAAGAGATTCTCTATATGATTTCAATCTTCTTAAATTTATTGAGGCTTGCCTTTTTCCCCAACATATGGTCTATCATCGGGAATGTTCAATGTGCACTTGAGAAGAATGTGTATTCTGCTGTCTTTGGATGGAGTGTTCTATATATATATATCTATTAAGTCCATCTGGTCTAGTTTTTCATTTAAATCCACTATTTCCTTGTTGACTTTCTATCTGGACGATCTATCCATTGATGCAGGTAAGGTGTTAAGGTCTCCTACTATTATTGTGTTGTTGTTAATATCTCCTTTTAGGTTTGTTAATAGTTGCTTTATGTACTTTGGTGCTCCTGTGTTGGGTGCATATATATTCATAAGTGTTATGTCTTCTTGCTGGACTGTCCCTTTTATCATTATGTACTGCCCCTCTGTCTCTCATTGCCTTTTTTATCTTGAGGTCTACTTTGTCTGATGTAAGTATGGCAACACCTGCTTTCTTTTGTTTGCTATTAGCTTGGAGTATCGTCTGCCATCCCTTCTCTCTGAGTGTTTGTCTTTGGGACTTAGATGTGTTTCCTGGAGGCAGCATACTGTTGGGTCTTATTTTTTAACCCATCCTACCTCTCTGTGACTTTTGATTGGAGAATTCGATCCATTTACATTTAGAATGATTATTGATATATGAGGGTGTAATGCTACCATTTACCAATTGTTTTATGGTTGTTCTGTATTTCCCTTGTTTCTTGTCCTGTGTAGTTTGGACTTCCAATTCAGTTTGGTAGTTCTCTATGATGGTTTTCTCAGTTATCTATCATTTGTGTCTCTGTTCTGATTTTTCGTTTCCTGGTTACTGTGAGGCGTGTCTAAAATATCTAGTAGATGAGATAGTCCATTTTCTGGTAGCCTCTTTTCTCAGTCTAAGAAGTTTCCATCCCTTTCCTCTTCCCCATCTAAGTTATTGTTATCACAACTTATTCCATCTGGTATTGTGAGTTTGTGATTAAAATGAAGTGATTATAGTTGTTTTGATACTTTCCTTCCTTTTATCTTTAATGGTATAATTAAATGTTTGCTAACTTGTTCTGATAGACAGCTGCAGTGTCCTCACTTTTTCTGCCTATTTATCTCCTTGCTCAAGGCCTTTAAACCCTCCCCCCCCTTTTTTTTCAGGTATGAGGGCCTTCTTGATGATTTCTTGTAGGTGGGGTCTTGTGCTGATGAACTCCCTCAGCTTTTGTTTATCTGGGAAAGTTTTTATTTCTCCATCATATCTGAAAGATAGATTCCCTAGATAGAGTATTCGTGCCTGAAAGTTTTTGTCTTTCAGTAGTTTGAATGTATCATTCCACTTTCTCCAAGCCTGGAAGGTTTCTGCTTAGAAATCCTCTAAAAGCCTGATAGCAGTTCCTTTGTAGTTATTTTCTTCTGCCTTACTGCCCTTGATAGTTTTTCCTTGTCATTTACTTTTGCCAGGTTTACTAATATATCCCTTTGAGAAGGTCTTTTTATATTGATGTAATTGGGATTTCTCTTAGCTTCATTTATATGTAATTCCACCTCCTTCCCCAGGTTTGGGACGTTCTCAGCTATTATTCCTCGAACAAGCTCTTTTTCCCTTTCTTCCTTACTTCTCCCTCCAGAATACCTATAATCCTTATGTTTCGTTTCCTAACTGTGTCGGATATTTCTCAGAGAATTTCTTCGTTTCTTTTTAGTCTTAGTTCTCTCTCCTCTACCTGAAGCATTTCTATATTTCTGTCCTCTAAATTACTAATTCTGTCCTCCATAATATCAGCTCTGTTTTTTAAGGATTCCAGATTTTTCAAATCTCATTCATTTTGTTCTTCATCTCCAACATTTGATTTTTAAAAAATTGTTTCCATTTCTTTTATGAAGAATTCCTTCTGCTCATTAATTTTATTCCTGAGTTCATTGAACTGTCTTTTTGAGTTTTCTTGTAATTTGTTGAATTCCTTTATGATAACTATTTTGAATTCTCTGTCAGTTAGGTGGTAAATTTCTGTGACTTCAGGATGGTTTCTAGATCCTTATCATTTTCCTTCTGGTCTAGAGTGTTAATATATTTCTCATACTGTTTGATGGAGTGGACTTTTGCTGTGGCATAGTTGTAGTGTCTGGTTGCAGCTTCCACCTGCTACCACTGTGGAGGTGGGGGCAGGAGCTGTGTTTTCTGAGCCCCCATGAGCCTTGGCCATTGTGCCCATCCATTGGAAGCTGTGCCACTTTTGCTCTCTTTGTCTGGCCACTGTTCCTTTACACACATAGGTGCAGGTGCTTTGGCAGGGCTCCCCTGCCCTGGCTGACTGGCTGAGCTGTTGTGCCAGGTGGAATGGAGGGGCATGCACCTTCTTTACCACTCGTTCTCCTGCTCTGCACGCACTGGCTGCCTGCCTGGGCTTCTTGGGTTGGTGAGGGTGCCCCCATGGTTGCTTAGCCACCTGAGTGTGGAGCATTCCCACAGGCTGTGAGGGAACTTCAAGAGCAAAATTCTTCCCAGGGAGGGCTGCTTTTTCCCCCTTCTCCTTTCAGAGTTGTTCGTTGGCTCCCATGCTAGGTCCTGTGCCCTAAATTGCTGTCCCTGGGGAGAGGAGATCTGCTTACCTTCTTCCTTTGCCTCCTGGGGAGGGGTCCCCCACCTTCACACATATGGCTGCATGGATCTTTCAGACATCTGTTGTGTTGTGTGAATGCCTCTGTTGGTTTATGAATATCCTTTTTGTTGTACCTTAGCAAGGAGAGACTGAGGGAAGAGCTCATTCCACCATGATGCTGACATCCTCTCCTTAGACTGATTATTTTTAAGAAACAAAAGACTCAGAAAGTTTTTCTTGTTACCTCCCCCTTAACTGCCTAAAAGAATTCAGATAAAAAAGCACGTCTCAGGAAGTGAGCTGTCTATCACTTTAGCATAACATGAACTAGGTGATAGAAAGGGAAGGACCTAGAAAAGTCTGTTTGTGTGAGCAAAAACCCCTTTGTGTTCTTCTGTTTCTGTGTGGCCACTTTTTTCCAAATGTTTGCTCCTTTTCACCTGCCTGTGAATTGTCTTCTTTCCCTTTGAAGTCCCTGACTCTCCCCACCCCAACATCTTCTTTTGTGTTTAGCTGAGGATGGTATTTAAGGTGAAGGCTTCAGTCATTTTGGCAAGTTACCCAGTTTTCCTGAGTTTCCCCCGTGTAGCCATGTTATTTAACTTTTGTTTGTTTTTCCCGTATTAATCTGTCTCATCTCAATTTAATTTTTAGACCAGCCAGAAGAACCTACTAGGGTAGAGGAAAATTTCTTCCTACTCTACAGTACTTACACAAACCTAGATGGTATAGCCTACTACACACCTAGGCTATAGTACTAATCTTATGGGACCACCATCATATATGTGGCCCATCATTGACTGAAATGTTATTATGCAACACATGACTATAGTTATTGGAGTCCTTTCTGTGTGACAACCCATGAAATAGTGTTGATATTATCACCAATTTAAAGATTGGTAAATGCTTAGGGTCACACAACTAGTAAGTGGTGGAGCTGTGATCCAAATTTAGGTCTTTATATGGGAAAGCTCATGAGTATTCCTTAACTCCTTTGCTGTCCATTTACCGTTACAGATTTGAAATAGGTAATCCTTCCAGTCTACCCCAGTCATACATGAATTGCTTCTCACTGATAAAATAAATGTTTAATAAGCATATGCCAAGACAAAAGTAATAGGTGAGCATGCAGCAAAATTGTGGAAGATAGAAAGCAGATGGCTAAGTGGAGATGGACTTAGCAGGGCAATAATAGCCACCCCAGAGCACTTCCTCTGCCTGCCCCACCCCTCCACATCTGTAGCTGAATATGCCTGAGAGAGACACACGACCATGACCCACACTGCTCTAGTCCATTCACTGTCTCACAATCCTATGTTTCTATTTCATACCTTTTTCTTTCTCCTAAAATCTCTAAAACTTCCCCCATCCTGAAGCTCAGGGGTCAGCAAACTTTTTCTGTAAAGGACCAGAGTCAATATTTTAGACAACTTGGAGGATATTATGTAGGTACTTACAAGAGAAGAAAAATTTTGTATTGACAAAATTCATAATATAATAATCGAGTACAAATTTTTCTAATACAGCTCTACTAATGAGAAGAATGGAATGCTTTTTGGGGGAGTATCCATTCTGCTTAATTGCAAGGTTCAAAGTTAGCAGTTCACTATCATCAAAATTGATTGCAAATGTTCATCTATTAGATTCTATGTATTTCATCTTTGAAAATGTCTTTTCAAACATAAGTACTGCCAAATACTGATATCGGTCCATGAGCATATGATTTTAATCAAGCATATTCATCACTTGGAAGACGTTTATATGATTCTATTAGATTCTTCTCTTGATATGTGCCCTTCAGCATGCCATTATGTTGCAGATTAATCACTTCCAATTGAAGATTAGATGGAATCTCCTCAATTGCACAGTTAAATGAATTTTGAAATAAGAAAATTTCCTTTACACTTGCATGGATCTTTGAAAAACAAGACTGGAACTGTAGTTTGAGCTTGGAAAATATATCTGTGGTAAATATGTGTGGGAATGGAGATGTTGCTCTTTTTAACTTTTGACAGCGTGCGAAGTGTATAAGTAGCTTGATGGTGCTTGTGATTCAGGCAATATTAGCTGTTGGAGTTACTTTACTGCAATACGTTTTGTATATAAGCACTTTTGACTTGTAATTTTAAGTTGAATTTATTAAGAAACATCAAGCCTCCAACAAAAGATAATTTCCCAAGTTATTCAGTGTTCAGTAATAGTGGTTGAGTGTGGTTCTTCTCATTCAGAAAAATGTCAGTCTTAGCCCTGAACTCAAAACGTCACAATGCTACCTTGTTACTGCTAAGCCATTGGACTGCTGAGTGGTAGGGCAAGTCAAGATATTCAGCTGCTTATCTGACAAATATTCACAGAACTGATGATGGTCAAGTCCATGAGAGTGAATGAAGTTCACCCTTGACACTAGTGGTTCAATAACACTTGATAAATTCAAATATTTACTGTAAAGTACCCCTGATGAAGAATACCATGAACAACCATAAGCTTTAAATGTTTACATTTCATCTAAGACTTTTTCTGCTCCACACAAATTTTTGCTACCATTAGTTGAACAAATCTCAGCAGATTCCACTTTCATGTTTTACTGAATTTGTGTTTTTTCAACTTCTTTGAAAATATTCTTGCCTGTAGTTGTTATCTACAGACTATTCATAGATGCTAATTCTCCAGTCATTTCAGTCTTGTCATTGACTCCTTGCAAAGATAACTGGTAAATTTACAATATTGGTAAAAAATCTTTTGACTCATCAAGAGCTAAGGAAAACCACTTGAAAACATTTGTCTTGTTTTAAAATTTTTAAATGACTCTTTAACTCTTTCAGCAACTCTTTTGCCAAAAGGCTAAGCTTGTTTTCTCTGGATACATTTCTTTGGCTGCTGCAATCAAATAATTTAGTTAATTTACCATTGGTAAATGGCTTGCGTGGATAACAAATGAGCCACATGGAAACTTATTTTGGTTGGAGGCTCATTTGAATGTATTCATTTTTGTGAGGTAATTCTGCTGGAATGAGATATTGTATTTTAAGTTTTCTAATTTTTCTGACCATTGCTTTCCTGTGGTTTGGAAATATGATGATGAGCACTCAGTCTGGTGAGGTTGATGGATATTGTCTTCATTTAGCACAGCTGTAGTGTCATTGCATAATAAACACAATGCCATCTAATTCAATAATAAAACAATGCACACTCCACTGTGCCTTAGAAGTGTGACATTTGAAGAACACTTTAATTGTTTTGACATGATGGGTTTGCACAGGTAAAAAAAAAATAAAATAAAATGTTGGTGAATGGCAATGCACATGGCACTTGAAACACTGTCATGTTATAACTACACCACTGAGTAGCAGCCCAAAGCTAGGAAAGCACCATATACCACTCCTTCGCAACAGGAGTCTGCCCTCGTAGTGTAAAAGCAGCCACAGAAAACATGTAGATGAAAAGGCATGGCCGTGTCCCAATAAAACTTTGTGAACACTGAAATTTGAATTTCATGTAATTTTTGTTTTTCCTGAGGAAGATTCACCCTGAATTAACATCTGTTGCTAATCCTCTTTGTTTCTGTTGTTTTGTTTTTTTTGCCGGAGGAAGATTAGCCCTGAGCTAACATCTGTGCCAGTCTTCCTCTACTTTGTGTGTGTGGGTCACCACCTCAGCATGGCTGACAAGTGGTGTAGGTCTGCACCCAGGATCCGCGCCCATGAACACAGGCAGCCACAGTGGAGCTTGCTGAACTTAACCACTTGGCCACGGGGCCGTGCCCAAATTTCATATAATTTTTATATCACAAAATATTTTATTAATTAATTCTCCAACCATTTAAAAGTAGAAAAACCACTCTTAGCTAGTGTGCCTGCCAAAACAGGTGGTGAGTAAGACAGCCTGCATTCTGTAGTTTGCCAATCCCTGCTTCAGTTGCTTACCCTGCTTCTAACTTCAATGAAAAAAATTAATGTGGGGCTGGCCCTGTGCCCGAGTGGTTAAGTTCAGACGCTCCATTTCGGTGGCCCAGGGTTTTGCTGCCTTGGATCCAGGCTGTGGACATGGCACCGCTCATTGGGCCATGCTGAGGCGGTGTCCCACATAGCACAGCCAGAGGGACCTGCAACTAGACTATACAACTATGTACTGAGGTGCTTTGGGGAGAAGAGGAAAGAAAAAAAGACTGGCATCAGATGTGAGCTCAGGTGCCAATCTTAAAAAAAAAAAAATTAATGCAATGTTAGAGCAATCAAAGGAGACTTCCACTGATCCCACCATTACATTCACCCACTTGAAGCATGCGGCTCGTTCCCATTAGCATACAACCTCTTGTTGATCTCCTTTAAAAAAATCCTCTGTTTAACTCTACTTCCCTCTGCTTCCTTACAAAGGGAGGAATTCCTCAAAAGAGATCTATCCTCATGGTCTTTAATTCTTCTTCTCCTGTTTTCTCTTAAACTTTGAGAAGGTTTTTGTCACATCCTTCCACTAACTGCATTCACTAGTGTCACCCGTGGGCTCCGTATTGTTAAATCCAGTGAGCGATTCTTAGTCATCAGATTACTTAGCTTACCAGCAGCATTTCAAACTGCAGTTCACTTCCTCCTCTTTGAAATGCTTTTCAAAACCTAGCTTCCAGTATTCTATATCCTCCTGCTTTTTCCCCTACTTCAAATAGCTCCTCTTTTCAGTGTCGTTTGCTAACATCCTCCTTATCCTTTGACTCCGTAAAGTTGGAGTGTCCAGAGCTCAGCTCTTGGGCCCCTTCTATCTCAATCCTTTGGGGTTCTTATGTGGTCTCAAGGGCTTTAAATGCCACTGACACACTGAAGACCCCATTACGAGTATGAAGTACAGATATCTCCACCTGGGGAATCAACGAATGAGTGGCTTTATTTTGTTCTGCTGTTTTAACTGCATTAACTCAGTTCATACAACTACCCTAGAAGCCAGAAGTCAGGAAACTTTTCTGTAAAAGGCCAGATAGTAATTATTTTAGGCTTTGTGAACCTCTTAAGGTTTTGTTACCTGTTCTTATTTGAGTTTTTTGGGTTTTTTGCAACTGTTTAAAAATGTAAAAACCATTCTTAGCTCACAGGCTGTGGGCCAGATTTGGCCTGTGGACTGCAGTGTGCTGACCCTTGCTATGGGCGATTGTAGAGTATTAGTATCCACACTTTACATATGGAGAAACTGAGGTACAAAGAGGCTAAATAACATGCCAAACTCACCAGCTAGTAAATGATGAAACCAGGGTTCCAATAGGTTGTCTGGGCTCCAGAGACTGTGTGCTTAATTACTGCACTGTGGTGTCTACGAAGTTAGCTCATGTGTATGCAAAAAGATAAGCTAACAAAACCTCAGGAGGTTAAGGAAGGGTGAGACAGCGAGACTTGGGACTCGACACCAGGCGTGCCTGAGGCAGGCAGGAGAGGCTGCTCTGGAAACAGAAGGATTGAAAGTGAGAGCCCTGGCCCTGGGTACCCAGGATGCTTGAGGCCAGGCTTCTAGCCCTTCTGGCAGGAGATCTGTGGATTCCTCTCTGAGAGCCAGACCAGCTCAAGACAAAAGACAGAGGTTCCTACTGTTGCTGCCATCACAACCTGCACAGTGAACTTACCCAGAGTCAGGAAAAAGTACTTGTGCCCATAGAACTTCTTCTCAGGTGTTTTCTCTTTTTCTTTTTTCTTTTTGAGGAAGATTAGCCCTGAGCTAACATCTGCTGCCAATCCCCCTCTTTTTGCTGAGGAGACTGGCCCTGAGCTAACATCTGTGCCCATCTTCCTCCACTGTATATGTGGGATGCCTACCACAGCATGGCTTGCCAAGCAGTGCCATGTCTGCACCCAGGATCTGAACTGGCGAACCCTGGGCCGCCAGAGTGGAACGTGTGCACTTAACCGCTGCACCACAGGGCTGGCCCCTCAGGTGTTTTGTCTAATTCGAGTAAGAATGGACTGGACTTTTGAAGAAAGCTTTCAACACAAAAGATAGAGAGCAAAACAAAATAAAAAAGAAAGGTGGAAGAAAAAGCCACAATGTAGGAAGCAAAAGAATACATATAGAAAAATTAGAAGTAATATTCAAAGAAAGATAAACATACAGGAAGCAATAAGAGGCTATGAAAAAGGAAGACTAAACAAGAAAGACTGAAAAATTAAAAATACGATAGCAGAAATAAAATATTCAGTAGAAAGAGTGGATAATGAGGTTGAAAAAATTTGCATAAAGTTAAGCAAAAGATGAAAAAGGGCAAAGTATGAGAGAGAAAAGAGAAGAAAACTAGAGGTTCAACCCAGGAGGTCCAACATCAAACAATTAGAAGTTCCAGAAAGAGATGAGAGAAAGTGCAGGGGAAGAAAATAGTAGAGAGGTAATATGGGAAAAGTTCCCAGAACTGGGGAACAGGGTCACCCACATTGAAAGGGCACAAGGTGTCCAGAGTAATTAATCTAAAAAGACTCAGACCAAGACACATCGTTGTGAAATTTCAAAAATCTGGCTATGAAGAAAAGATCCTAAAGGGTTCTGCTGAGTAAGGAAAAATAAAATCCAAAAAACAGATCACATACAAAAGATCAGGAACCAGAGTGTCCTCAGGTGTTTTCACAGCAGTGCTGCAGCTCTGTGCCCAGCCCTCTTTGCCCTGCTTGGTGACCTCGGAGCGGGACCCCGTAAACATTTCCTTTGCCTATGTCACAATGCCAAACCTTGTCAGTACAGGGCAGTGGAGGACACTGCAAGAGGAAGGGGCTTCTCAAGTTTCAGACTTTGGTATTCTTGTTTTCATGGCAAGATAGCCAACAGATCCTCAGTGGGCAGCTTCCCAGTGAGTTTCACCGGCACCTCATGGTGGCTTCCTGGGCATCAGCACAGCCTCAGCACCTCCTTGAACTTCTCTGCCACCCAGTAGGCCACAGCCACATGCTGTGCTCCTGAGGGAGGGGACTCTTCGAGGCAGCCCTTCTTTGGGTGAATTGGCCCTTCCTTGGGCACCCTCTCTCCGTCCTAGAAATAGTAGCTGCTCTCTACACCCGATATTTCTGTATTCTTTAGAGTTCTCTTTATCCCTCTTAGTAGTCAATTCCCTAACTACCAGTTAATAATTCTTTCTGTTGAATTTTCTCTGTTCATATTACAGGTGTGGTTTCTGTCTCCTGGCTGGACCCAGACTGACAGGCATGGTACTATAAAAACTGAAACATGTCTTATCAACATGTGATGTGTTGGAACAATGGTAGAGGGGAGACGTCTCCGTGTGGATATATGGAAAGTGTGTGTAGGAGGAGAGCTGGCTCTTCTCTGGTGGGGAGTCAGCAGATTATATTAAAAATTTAAAAACTCAAGAAAAGGCCCTACAAGTATATTTATAAATACGGCTGTAATGACCAGAAGCAGGAACGCGATGGTACGCAAGTTATCGCCTCTGGGGAGCAGCAGGACAGGCAGCAGCAGTGGGATGGGCGATTGCTGGTCTTTGTTATTTGCCTTTTATTACTGCTTCATTTTTAAACTATTTAAACGTACTACTTAAAAATTTTAAATTTATTCGCAATGGCCAAAAGTTGGAAACATCCCAAATGTCCATCAAAATATGAATGGTTAAACAAAATGTGGTACATACATTCAATGGAATATATTATTCAGCCTTAAAAGAGAAGGAAATTCTGACACGCGACAATACAGATGAACCTTGAAAACACTATGCTAGGCAAAATAAGGTGGACAAAGGACAAATATTGTATGATTCCACTCATATGAAGTCCCTAGAATAGGCAAATTCATAGAGAGAGAAAGTAGAATGGTGGCTGCCAGGAGCTGAAGGGAGGAGGAACAGGGAATGACTGTTTAACGGGGACAGAGTTTCAGTCTGGGACGATGAGAAAGTTCTGGAGATGGATGGTGGGGATGGCTGCACATGAATGTAAATGTACTTAATGCCACTGAATGGTACACTTAAAAATGGTTTAAATGGTAAACTTTATGTTATGCATGTTTTATCTCAATAAGAAAATTTAAATTTAATAAAATTGGTGCATTGAAAATATGGGTCTCTGGTAGATAGAACGTTAATTCATGCCTGATGACATGAAATATTATCACCGCTGAGTAAATTAAGCATTAGCTTGAGAATGAGTTATTCTGGGAATTTTATCTATTATTTACTGGGCCAAAGGTATCTATCCTCTCTCTTTCTTGTGTACTAAAGGGACACCATCTTGCTTCCTTTATTTCAGTCACTAGTTCACACCAGAGAAAAACACATGTATATCAGAGAGCGATTTTCAACGTGGCCTTCTGGGACTTGCTGAAAGGGTGTGTTATGCTTCCTTCAAGGAGTATTTGAGCATCCAGCCTGCCAGGCACAGGGTCGACGAGGATGAATAGTATTTCCTCAAAACGTTCCCCACAATCTACCGGGAGAGACAGACAGAAAGAAAAGATCTGTGACACCACCTGTGAAGAGACCAGGGGGAGCATCCCAGAGCTGGCCCGAGGTGTTCCAAGGTGAGGGAGACTTTGTCCTGTGGCCCTGGGAACAGGGGTGAAGTGGCCCAGTGGGCACTTCATGTCCGAGACTGCCCAGCGTCTTTTGAACACCCTTCCTGGGTTCCTGCTTTCCTGTCTGTTACTAGTGTTGATTTGTTGACCCTTAGATTGCGTTTCTAAGCTATGCTGTTACACTCAGTTGAACAAGGACCGTGAAACGCTTACTCTGAGGCTCCTTACCGTGCTGGAGGCTGCGGAAGCGCCCAACAAGAAGGTCTTAGGGACTTTTCAGGACAGAGTCACAGTTTCACTGGGGAGATGAAACTTACAGCAGAGACTTAGCCAAGAGGGCCTAGGTGTCAAGCAGGTGCGCAGAGCATGCGTGTGAGGGAAGTTAGGGAGGGAGGCATCCTGTGGGTAGGTGCGGCTGGGGGTCTTGTGGCCGGCTTTGGGCTGGTTCTGTATCCGATTGATGGGCACACCTGTATTTGAAGAGATGGAGGCAGGGCAGTGAAATAGAAAGAGCATGGGGTCCCGCACCTGCCGGTCCAGGATTTGCCGCTGCGGGCCCCTGACCGCAGCCGGGCCACGCTGTGGAGAGGTGGCTCTCGGGGCCCCGGCTGTGTCCACTGGGGGCTGGCTCCACTGCTCTGACCTCTGCCCTGCTGTCCACTCGGGAAAGCAGCTCCTGACAACGTGCTCCCTGTCACTTCAGCAGGTGTGGTGGGACACTCACCAGCCTGCTCTCTGCATGGTTCAGCCCCAGCTATGGTCGTGTGCTCCCCTCCTCCCGGGGCTGTGGTCGTGTGCTCCCCTCCTCCCGGGGCTGTGGTCGTGTGCTCCCCCTCCTCCCGGGGCTGTGGTCGTGTGCTCCCCCTCCTCCCGGGGCTGTGGTCGTGTGTTCCCCCTCCTCCCGGGGCTGTCGTCGTGTGATCCCCCTCCTCCCCGGCAGCGGACGCCCTCGGGGAGCCGGGACCGAGCCGCCCTGGCTGCCTCTGCCTGATTCTTGCGGCGGGCGGGCAGACGTGGAGTCTGTACGGTTGCTTTTAGGCAGCCCGGGTTTGGGTTCAGGCCCACGAAGCTGCTGCCGGCTCAGCCCTGTGAAGGGCAGTCCTAAGTGGGGAAATAATAGCACCTGTGCGGAAACACAGCAAGCAGGCCCGGCTGGGTGGGTGCCCCTTTAAAATAATGTTCTTTAAACATTAGCTCAACTTTAATTTAATAGACATGCCGGCATGGGAGAGGCGGTGAGTAAAAAGGAGGCCAGGAGGAAGGACTCAGCCTCTTCCTAATGGGCCTCAGGGCATCAGCTGTGGCCTCACATTTGCACACCCCACGTAGCAAACAGACGGGCCTCCGGGACCTCCCCTTGTCCCCAGACAGCAGGTGAAAGCCTTTCTTCCTCCCCCGCACGCGCTCTTGCTGGGAGGGGCTCCGCGAGGTCCAGCTTTTTCCGATGGTTTCCTCTGCCGCCGCCTTTCAGCGTCCGTTATCGGCCCGCGTGCTGACACCGGACGCCTGCCGTCGCCGGGCTGGTGGTGAGCAGGGGCGTGGCAGCAGGCCACTGTCCGCCGCACGGTCAGTGCTCAGTAAGAGCAGCTGTTGTTACTATTACTACAGGAAGTTGACCAGGCTTACAAAATTCTTCAGTTGAAAAGCTGCAAGAGTTCAAACTATGTCCTTTTCCCTGAACCTGAAGGAAGAAAATCTTTAAGTATTTATCTGTTGTCTCCTGAGCACGTCGGAGTGTGCTCGAGTTTGTTCCTTTGGTAAGAAAACTATGTTTTGATGAAAGTTGGTGGGTAATTCAACTTCAAATTCCCACATTTTGAATGCTTTGTATGTACTTGTCAGGCAGCATTTACAGCTGTTTTTTCCCCAATGTGCAAAAGAAAGAGCGAGTTTTTCTCTTTCGCAGTATGTGATGGATTGCTTTGTTTGAGTGACATTGCCAGGCAGTGACTCGGAGGAGCGTCAGTAAAGAAACGAATGGGTTTATTTTGTAAGTGATATCTCAGTTCTGAGGTAGCTTCGAGAAGCCCTCAAGACCTAGGTAAGTTTTGCTCAAAGACTTTTATGTGAAAAACCAAACCTTCTGAAATGAGGTAATTATCTAAATTCTCTTTTTCCTTCTCCTTCTCTGGTCTGATGATGTTGACCAGAAGCTTCTCCGTCCTACTGAATTAAATGTCTGAGACAATGATGTGGTCAAGCTTCCAGTTAACACACAACAAAGCCGGGCAGCCGCCCGTTGGACTGCGGGCTGCACGGCTGACAGGAGCCGGTTCTGATGCCCGCAGGAAAACAAGGGCGTGAAGCAAGAAAGGCAGGGGAGAGTTTTTGCATCAGAGAGAGTAGATAGTGATTAATTACTTTTGGGGTTAGGGTTTTTAAATAACAGCTTTCCGGACAATTCTCATTCTTCTTGGTGACATATTCTGCTTTAGATTTTTAATTCTGGAGGTCAGATTATTTTTTAAAAGCAGTAAAGAATATTAAATTGTAACCATAAAGGGGGAACATTTTAATATAAAAATATATCTGAAATATCCTGTTAGCATATTAATATTTACCCCATTTGGTCCTTCCCCATATGTTCATATTATTTGTATGTAAATACAGTTATGTTTATATTCCACTTTTTCATTGATATAAATTGTATCTATATATATTTCCTTCAAGGACTTTTGATTATATAAAATATTTCTGTAGTTTACTATGACACCCTTAAAAACGTTTTTAAGCATCAGGTCATTGAGAAGGGGCCATTCTGTTTTACTCATTGTTGTTGTTAAGATTAATTTTATATTTGTTAAGACCCACCAATGAAATACATGTCTATGCTAGTCTGTGAAATGGATTAAAAGATGCAAGAAAAAACCTCCAAACAAAAAGGCTTTTGTGGATCTTTTCTCCAGGAATGGTAAAAACAATATTCCTCTTTCATTCGTGCTTATTCATTTGATCAATACTAGTTGGATACCTGCACTGGGCAAAGCATTGTGTGAGAGACGTCACTGTAGAACGGTCACTTCCTTCCTTCAGCCAGCTTACTATCTGTCGGGAGAGGCACCTCCCACACGGGTGGCATATGATACATGGGCTGGGCGGGACACCAACAGTGCCGTGGTGTAGGAGGATAAAGGAACTTTTTGGCCACAGTGATTTGGTGAGATATCATGGAGGGACTGGATTTTAAATTGGAGTTGAGGAGTGGATAGGGAAAGACAGAGAAAAGACGTTCAGTCATCTGAGATTAACAAAAGCAAAGTCGCTGAAGAAGGGACCGTTAGGCACATTAGAAGAACAATGAGTGGTCCACATTTGTTGAAGTGCAGGGTTCCTGTGGGGAAATGGTGCTGGGAAACCCAGGGAGAGCCTGGAGCTGGATTCTGGAGGGCCTCAAAGCTTTATTTAAATAGGACGCCACTGATGGTTTCTAAATAGTTGAGTGACTAAAAAATAGAGCTTTAAAATATTAATCTGAGGGGCTGGCCCCGTGGCTGAATGGTTAAGTTCACGCGTTCCGCTGCAGGTGGCCCAGTGTTTCATTGGTTCGAATCCTGGGCGCAGATATGGCACTGCTCATCAAACCACGCTGAGGCAGCGTCCCACAAGCCACAACCAGATGGACCCACAACGAAGAATATACAACTATGTACCTGGGGGCTTTGGGAAGAAAAAGGAAAAAAATAAAATCTTAAAAAAAAAATATTAGTCTGAGTGTTTTTTTTCAAGATCGACTGAATGAGGGCCAGTCTGCAGGCACAGAACACAGTTAAATGGCCGGGGAGTGGGTGGCAGAAAAGAAAATGAGGATTGCCAGGCAGAGAAGCTGTGACAGAAGAATGGCTTTGATTTGGGATGGAAGGAGAGAGAGAAGTGAGCGGTTATTCTCAGGTCTTGAGTTTGAGGTGCTGAAAGATGCCACAAACTGAGAGAAGACCATGAGGAGGAGTATCAAGCTGGGGGCAGACCCTAAATCCAGCTTTGGACATGCTGAGCTTGGCTTCCAGGCGGAATACTGAAGCTCAAGGGAAAGAGACTGGAGTTGATCACAAAGTAATACAGACCTAGAAATGGATGAGCTCTCAGAAGGACGACTTTAAAGGGGAAAGAACAAAGGATGGAAATTTTGGGAATGACCACATTTAAGAGGAAGAGGAAGAAGAGACAAATAAGGTACAATAGGAGCTCGATGGTCACTAAACACATGCTGTGGGAGTTAAAAAGATGGGGAGGTCTAGGGGTCAAACAGACCAGGAGGTTGAGAAAATAGCACTGCCCTCTCTGAGAATTTTGCTGGGGAGAGCGAAGGGGAGAGCTCAGAGCTCCATCTTCCCTTGGAGGCTGTCCTGGGAGTAGGCATTTCAGTAGTCAGAGGGAGGCAATTCATTCTGACTCGTATTCCATCTGAAGAATCCTTCGAGAGACTGAGCCCACCAGTTGCTCCCTGTCCCTACTGTCTTGTGTCTGTCCTCTAAAGAGCTGAAGGTCCCACTGTCTGCCTCTCATCACAATATGGTTTAGGAACAGATTCAATACACGTGTAGAACTGGAAGATGTACCCCGATTGAAGAAATTTAACAGAACTTGAGTTTTAAAAAACTCAATTGTTAACACCTAAGGCAAAAGAGACAGGGCAAGCGCCCTGTGTCCAGCCTCCTCAGCTGGTGGGTTTCTGGCTGATGGACAGAGTCTGTTTGCCTCCAGAGGTTCGTAGAATTCCCTTTCTTTCTCCCCTCATCCCAAACATCAGCAAATATTGCACAAGCTAGAGCCAAAATACCACTTGCCCCAAAGGGCCAGCCTAGTGACAGAGTCAGAGAATTTCCGAGTTGGAAGGGACCTGCGGGGTGACTGTGAGTTTATGAACAGGGATTGGCAAGGCTACTGCTCGTGGGCAAGTCCTGCCACGGCCGTTTTTGGGTAGAGTTCTCCTGGTGCGCAGCCACGCCCGTGGGCTCACAGAGTACCTATGGCTGCTTCCCTGCCACAGTGGCAGAACAGAGTAGCTGCATCAGAGACCACGTGGCTCACAAAATCTAAAATATTTACTATCCAGCTCTTTACAGAAAGTTTGAGGACTACTTAGCTAGCTGTGCTCTTATCCGGAACAGACAGACCTTTCTCTTTCAACCTGGGCAAATTGCGATGCTTTCAAAGCACCAGAAATACTTTTTGGAAGTCAGAGTTTTCCATCAAGTGGCTTTGGCTGATTTCCAGATGGTTGCTATTCATTTAGCTGTGGAGCTGGACTGGGCACACGGCATAAAAACGGTTCTCAGACCTCACTTTTGTTTCTGCTCAACCCCTTGTCCTTTTAACCAGCAACAATAAAAGTGCTTCAATAAGCAGGGTCAAGTAGGATAGACCAGAGAGAAATGTGAAAACGGGATTACGGGCCGTGATTAGAGGCTTGAACGTGTGCTGACTGCCCTTTCATCACATGGCATGAACTAAGACCATCATTTATTATAAGACCGAGTGCCCAGCTCTCGGAGGCATATAATAGATGACAACTGCACTTTAAACTGTTTTGTTCAAGTAAATGAAGAATAGTCATTTTGGAAAACAGGGAAGCAAAGTTTGAAAATAGCTGAAAAGGTTTTCAAATGTTTCTACCTTTGGGCTCCTGACGGACTCTGGGCGCCTCGGTTCTTAACTGGGATGTCGAGGATGCTTTTACTGGTTGTATCAGCATCAGAATCTTTTGTTTTTGGATGCATGTGTAAACGAAAGTCAGTTAACATTTGGGGAGTAAGTCCACCATATGATCCTGAATTTCCTGGAGCAAAGGCACGGAGAAGCCTTCCCGTGGGGCGAGGCGTCGCTCGCGGGCTGCCGACGGGATGAATCGTGCAGGCTTCGGGAAAGCAGTTTGGCGACATGCATCAAAAAGTCTTCGCAGAGTCTACTGTAGCCTTGATGCCAGCAATTCCACTTCTAGGAATTTGTCCTTAAGAAATCATCAGTGATGCGGAAAAGATTTATATGCAACAAGCATTATTTAAAATAGCCAAAAATTGGAAATAGCTTAAATGTCTGACAATTGGATTCTGCTTAACCAAATTGCAATCTTCAGAGTGGGGTTGTTGCTAGTGCCTGTGGAGTGGATTCTGATCCCTTCCACTCTGTGGACAGCAGAGTGGAACCCTGCCTTGTGTTTTTTCTTTTTTTAAACATTTTGTTTATTTATTTATTTGCTGAGGAAGATTCACCCTGTGCTAACATGTCAATCTTCCTCGTTTTTTGCTCGAGGAAGATTTGTCCTGAGCTAACATCCATGCCAATCTTCCTTATTTTGTATGTGGGATGCCACCACAGCATGGCCACTGACAAGTGGTGTAGGTCCACACTCAGGAACTGAACCTGGGCCACCAAAGCAGAGCATGCTGAGCTTAACCACTAGGCCATGGGGCTGGCCTCCCTGCGTGGTGTTTTTGTGCCATCCTCTCCCCTTCCCATGCTCTATCAAACAATGCTCCACTGCCATTCACAAGGATTTTGTGGCCAGTCTTTTGAAGTGGGTGGCCAGGTCCTTCTTCCTAGTCTGTCTTAGTGTGGAAGCTCTGCTCAAACCTGCTCACCATGGGTGACTCTGCAGGTATTTGAAATCCTGGTGGCATAGCTTTCAGCATCACAGCAACGCACAGCTGCCACAGTGTGACAGATGAGTGGTGTGGTTCCCTGACTGGGAAAGGAACTTGGGCTGAGTGAGTGAGAGCGCTGGATCTTAATCACTAGACCAATGGGAATGGGGAAGGATTTCTAATTTGTTTTTTGCCTCTGATTTTTAAGCTGAGTGTGTAGTCCTTCAAGGTGCCTCTTAGACTCTTTGGGTGGACCCTGATCTTTACCCTTAACTCCAGTGCCCCCCATGAAGCCATGAAAACTGAGGTTCAAATTAAACCTTGACTCTTTTGTTTCTCTCCATTTTGTACAGTGAATCTGACAGAGTCTCATAATGGCTCTATCTTTAATGATGTCTAGAATTTGACCACTTCACATTAACTGTTACCTCTGATCTGTGCCCTGTCATCTCTAGCCTGGATTACTGTAATGCCACTAAGCTGGCCTTCCTGCTCCTGTTCCGGTACCTTAACAGTCTGTTCCCAACACAGCAGCAAGAGTGGCCCTTTGATAAGTCAGATCCTATCACTCCTCTGCCCCAAACCCTGAAACCCTTCCTCATTTCACTTAGAGCAGAAACAAAGTTGTTATCATGTCCTATTAGACACCTGGCCTCTCCAACCTCGTGAACTACTACTGCCCCTGCCCCCGTGCTCACGCTGCTCAGGCCGCATGAACCCCCGAGTCTCCTTGGCCACACAAGGCCCACTCATCACTCACGCATTTCCCACCTCATTTAAGGCTTTGCTCAAACGTCACTTTTCCAGCGGGGCCTACTCTGTCAAATGTATTCAATATTGCAAACCTTACCACCTCACTTGACTCCCAATCCCTTTATTCTGCTCAAATTTTTCTTTTTTTTTGGAGGCATTTACCAGATTCTGAATATCTTCATTTTCTCCTTTTTTTGTGCTGATTTTTCATTCTCCCTCTCACCCCACTGGAATGTGAGTGCTCCACAAAGGTGAGGACGTTTGTCTCACTCTCTCCTGAGAAATACAAACCACAAGCCCTCATTCACATGGCATGTGGTCAGAATTTACACTATTTGAGTAGAATGAGAAAACCTAAGCCAAAATAGAGAACAAATTGTTCCTGTGTTAATAACGCCCCCAGAGCTCAAAACTGAACCTCAAAGAATTCCAACAGAAAGAGTTTTAAAGAACAAGAGCTCGCAAATACATATCGCTAAATGCAGAGAAAACAATGAGTAAAAGTCAGCAGAAATAAACCACAGACGCAGACCCATGAAATCTGAAGATATTGGAATTACCATATGAAAACAGAAAATAAATGCTTAAAGAAATAAAAGAGAAGATTAATATATGGCAATCAAAGTGGACTTACAAGACTAAAGTGAGTAAAATAGAACTTTTAGGATTGAAAATTATAAGAATTGAAGTTAGAAACTCACTGGATGAGTTAAACAGCAGATCAAGTGCAGCTAAAGTGAACTAGAGGAAATCACGCAGAAAACCATTGACAGAGACAAAGAGATGAGATTAAGACAAGGAGTTACAGTGAAAATGCCTAAGTTCTATTGTAATTCCAGAAGTAGAGACCCTTATTTGAAGAGATAATGGCTAAGAATTTTCCAGAGTTGATAAGAGACAGCAATCCTCACATTCAGGAAGCAGAAATCCCAAAGGGGAATCCATACACGGATTCATTATAATAAAAATGCTGAACAACAAAGAAAAGAGAATACAATTCTTAAAAGAAGTTATAGAGAAAAGAGAGATGAACTTCAATGGAATAACAATTAGACTCAGGCTGAGCAAATAACTTTTTACCACAATAATGGAGGTCAAGAGACAATGGAATGACATTTCCAAAGTGCTCTCTGCCTAAATTTCTATATACATTGAAACTATCAATTACTAGGGTGAAATAAAGATATTTCAGATAAACAAAAACTGAAAGCTTACAGACATTGTCTTCACTAAAGGAGCTTCTAATGTATATACTTCAGGAAGCAGGAAAAGGTCTGAGATGCAAGAAAGAATGCTTAGCAAAGAAATGGTAATATGATAACTCTAAAAAGTTTACATAGGATATGAATTATCTTTTCCATGAATATTTGGGAGACTTTGCCCATGAAACTATCAGAACCTAGTGTTTTCTTTGTGGCAAGATTTTTAACCACCGGTTCAATTAATTAAATGGTTATAGGAGCATTCAGGTTTTCTTTTTCTTCTGGAGTCAGTTTTAGTAATCTATACTTCTCTAGAAATTTTTAATTTTACCTAATTTCTTAAATTTATTGGCATACAGCTATTCATAATATTCTCTTAGCTTTTAAATCTTCACTACTAATACTGTTTATTTGTAGCTTGTGATCATTTTGTAACACAGTCTGGTATAGCTTAGTGAAATTGAACATGTACATGCCAGAGTGATTTTTCTCTCAGATGTCTAACCTAGAGACCCTCTTGTACAGGAGGCCTGGAGACATGTGCAAGTATGTTCATAGCATCTTTACTTACATTAGCCTAAAGCAGAAAACAACCTGAACACCCACCAACAGTAGAACAGATAGCAAATACAATGGATATAGCAATACAATACACCAACAACAAAAAAGAGGAAACTACAGCTTAATTCAACAATATGGATAAATCTCAGAAATGCAGTTTTCCCTACCCCTTGATTCTGAGTTTGGCCATGTGACTCTCTTTGGCCATGGGAAGTTAGCAGGTGTGACATAAGCAGAGGCTTGAAAAAGGGCTGAGGTGTCGCCACTCCTGGTCTTATTCCTCTCCCGTGGCCTTGAGAACACGCCTTGGTCAGCCTGCTAGGAGATGGGGCACATGGACCAGAGCAGAGCCACCAGTCTCTGCCAGCAGATGCGTCCTACCTCAGCCAACAGCCAGCAACTGCCAATCTTCTGAGTGACTCCAGCCAAAATAAAACAGCTGCCTGGCCAACTAGCTAACCTTCAGGTGACTGGTCCACACCAACAGTCCAGCCCAGAGAAGCTGAACCCTGCAAACTTATAAATGAAACAGATGTTTATTGTTGTACACCACTGTTTGTTAGGCAGCATTGTTGTGGCAATAAATAACTGACACACCCAGGTTCACAAAAGGTAACTCTGGATTTTTCTTTTCCATTGAATTAACTGCCAAAGATATACTCAGGTAAGTAATCATATAAAAAGAGCATGTGAGAAAATCTGAGGCCTCTTTGTATATATCCCATGATTCCTCTATTTTTAATAAAAATATTTATCTTCCATGTATATTTATTTGCCGAGAACTAGGCAGTTCTGCATGAAACTCCACTACTCTGTTGGTGGAGTTTCCTACTGTTTACCACTTTGGCAAACACTTTACAGTTTCTTTAAAAAGTTGAATATACAACTTACTACACACCCAGCCATTGCATTCTGAGAACTGAAAATATGTCTCCACAAAGACTTGTACACAAATGTTCATAATAGCCCCAAACTGGAAACTATTTGTGACGGTTAATTTTGCGTGTCAACTTGTCTGGGCCACGGGGTGCCAAGATACCTGGTTAAACATTATTCTGGGTGTTTCTGTGAGGGTGTTTCTGGATGAGATGAATATCTGAATTGGTGGGCTGAATAAAGCAGACTGCTGTCCCCAGTGTAGGTGGGCCCCACCCAATCAGTTGAAGGCCTGAATAGAACAAAAAAGCTGACCCTCCTGTGAATGATGGAAGATTCTGCCTGATAGCCTTCCAAGTGGACACTGTTTTCTTCCTGCCTCCAGACTCAGCCTGAAACACTGGCTCTTCCTGGGTTCCTACGTAGGCCTTTGGACTGGAATTTACACCATTGGCTCTCCTGGGTCGTCAGCTTGCTGACTGCAGATCTTGGCACTTGTCAGGCTCCATAATCACGTGAGGCAATGCCTTATAACATATGTGTATATATTCCCCCTGGGAACCCCTGACTAACACACTAGCCGAGAGCTCATTAGCAGGTGAATGGACAAATAATGGAATTCTCAGCAACAAAAAGGAACAAACTCCTGAAATCTGTGACAACAGAGATGAATCTTGAACATATTATGTTGAGTGAAAAAAGACAGATACAGAAGAGTTCATACTGTACATTTCCATTTATATGAAATTCTAGAAAAGACTAATCTATAATGTCAGAATGCAGATCAGTGGTTGCCTGAAGCTGGTGGAGAAGAATTGACTAGAAGGACCATCGGGAAACTTTTGGGGGTGATGGAAATGTTCTTGATTGTGGTGATTCACATTTGGCATATACACGTGGCAAACACCAATGATATCTCAATAAAGTTGATTTTACAGAAAGAATTAGCAGCCCTGACAAGGGAATAAGCTTCTCTGATATATTCATGATGCTCCAATGTGTGTGAGACGAAGTTTAGATGGTCAAGCAGAATCTAAGTTTTCATTCTTTCACTCATGGGGTCATTGTTAAGTGCCTACCACGTGCCAAGCATGGTCCAGGCAGATTTGGTCCCAGCCCATCTGAAACACAGAGGAGCAGTGAGCAGCAGTCCTCACTGGGCCCTCTGCCCACTTCTAGGAGGTAACATCAACAGTTCCCATCCTCCCACCCTCTCACCTCCATGAGTAACTCACTCTAAGGGTGACAGGGCAAACTAGAGGTTGGACTGGCATTTGAACTTGGCGTATTCTTGGCTCTTGGTCTTCTACCAGGTGATGTCATGCTCACAGTTGCCTGGAGGTCTGAGTTGAGCTTGGTTTCCACATTTAACAGAAACTTGAGGCTGCTGTCTCAGGTTGTACGAGCACAGAGCTGGAAAGGCAGCTTCCTCCGCCATCAGGCTCTCACTCGAGAATCTTCCCAAGACAGAGTTGTAAAGGGCATTTAAAAACAAACTTAATTTCATGAGGTCTTGAACACAAATGAATAGGAAAGAACTGTTTGCAACCTTGGCTAGATTTGCCAAATGGATAAATTCCAAAATGTTAGTATTCTTGTTGCTGTTTTGTGTCTTATCCAAACCAGCTGCCTCTCTGTCTAATAAAGCAGTAATAAAAGAGACAGTCTTGTCGCCAACATTTGATAGTGATCTTGCTTTTGTGGTTAAAGATTTAGTTTCTTAGCAACACTTCCTGCGATGTTAAAATCACTTCTCAGATTTGAGAACTCATTAAAAGAGAAATACTTGATCATAGAATCAATAATCTGAATTTTCTCAAAAACACTATTTAAAATTCACTTTAAATAGAATGCATTTTCTTGTCGAGGACTTTACTTGGCACCCTTGCGGTATGAAAGAGGCAACATCCTGCTGAAGCGCGTAACTCACACCCCAAAGACGGCACGCTGTCCCAAAGTGTCCTGGGAGCCATCCTGGGCGTTCAGACATACCCAGTGGGTGGTCAAAAGAACCAACCCTGAGGCCAGATCACCTCTCTGTGACATACGGCATGTGACTTCTCCGCGCCTCAGCTTCTGTCTGTAAGGTGGACATCACAATGGAGCCCACCTCCCAGGGCTGCTGGAAGGGACTTCGGGCCGCGAGCACCACACAAGCGTTAGTGCTGGGCGGCTATTTCTACAGCAGGGCTCACCCGCAGTTTCTCCCTGTGCAGAACGGCGATGACGCTGTTTATTCTGCATGGTTATTGTGAGGATTAAATGAGGTGATCTGTGTACAAAGCCTGACATGTTCAACATATCAAAGTTATTTACTTGGGAAGTTTATAGCTAAGCATAAAACTGTAAAAGTAATGAACCTGGGGTGACTTTTTTAAACCTGAAACTATGTGTTATTTGCCTATTTCCAATTTGGATGCAGTCATTTCACGTGTTCTCCGAGTTTCACTCTCCCCACAGCCCCATGAATAAGTCCCTCGTTTTACCGCTGAAGGAAGCGGGAAGTTTAAATACTTGGCAATATTCCTGACAGGGAATAAAAGGAGAGTGAAATTTGGGGGTTCTGAAAAATAATCTTCCCATTGTCACCTGAATGAGTTTTCTGTTGCTGCTATAACAAATGACTGCAAACTTAGTGGCTTAAAAAACACAGCTTTATTATTTTATTCTTCTCAAGGTTAGAAGTCCAAAATGAGTCTCAATGAACTGATTTCGAGGTGTCCGCAGGGCTGGCTCCTTCCGGCAGCTCCAGCAGAGAATCCACATCCTCGTCTTTTCCAGCTTCTGAGGCCGCCCACGTTCCTTGACTTGCCGCCCTTCCTCCATCTTGAGAGGCAGCAATGGCTGTTGAATCCTTCTCAGGTCGCATTACTCTGAGCCCTATCCTGCCTCCGTTGTCCACTCTTAGGAACCCTTGTGATTGTATTGGGCTCACCAGATAGCCTCCCTGCCCTCAAGTCAGCTGATTAGAACCAACCTTGACTCCGCCTTTGTCGCGTCACCTAACACGTCCACGGTTCGAGGGGTCAGAGTGTGGACGCCTTCGGGGGGACATTCTTCTACCTACCCCATCAGCCAAAGAACCAAAGTAAGGGGGGCCTTGTGGGAGAGGTGAGGTAGCCTTGATTTCCGTAGGCCCCAAAGCCACACGCTAGGACTCCTCAGAAAGCTGGCTTTGCGCCATGTTTTATTTTGCTTCGCTTTGCGTCAGTCTGGCCTCATTTACGGCTGCATCATCCGTGGTCAGGACGATCTTTGTGGCGGCCGCCCCGGCGTCGTCTTTTCGCGTCTTTCCTCTCTCTCCGGCTCTCCCTCTCCCTGCCTTCCTTTCTCCTTTCCTTTGTCCTCTTCCCAGCTGTCCTCGGCTCTCCTGTCCCCTCACCGCCGCCGAGACGCCGCAGGGCCGGCCGCGGGGCGCGCGGAAGCGCACGGTTCTGCGTCTGGATTGACGTTATCCCCGGCGGGCTGCGGCCCCCGACGTGCTTCCCACGTAGACACCTAGCGGTCACCCGGCCCCTCCTGGGGTCGCCCAGGGACAGGTGCCCGACGCCTGTGAATGTGGAAGCAGGGCCACCTCGTGGTTGAGCACCCAGGCTTGGGAATAAACGGGCCGAAGTTCAGTCCCTGCTCGTCGCCTCCCAGCGTGGGTCCCTGGACCAGCATCTCAACTGCCCGAGCTTGGCTTCCTTCAGCTGTGAAACGAGGGACTTACTCATGGGCTTGTGGGGAGAGTGAAACTGAGAGAACACTTGAAATGACTGCATCCAAATTGAAAATAGGCAAATAACACATAGTTTCAGGTTTAAAAAAGTCACCCCGATTCATTACTTTTACAGTTTTATGCTTAGCTATAAACTTCCCAAATAACTTTGATTGGTTGAACATGTCAGGCTTTGTACACAGATCACCTCATTTAATCCTCACAATAACCATGTAAGATAAACAGTGTCATCGCCGTTCTGCACAGGGAGAAGCTGCGAGTGAGCCCTGCTGTAGAAATAGCCGCCCAGCACTAATGTTTCTGTGGTGCTCGCGGCCCGAAGTCCCTTCCAGCAGCCCTGGGAGGTGGGCTCCATTGTGACGTCCATCTTACAGACAGAAGCTGAGGCGCAGAGAAGTCACATGCCGTACGTCACAGAGAGATGATCTGGCCTTAGGGTTGGTTCTCTTGACCGCCCACTAGTATTTGCAAAAGTAAAATTAGGTATGAAAATAAATATTTACCTAGAAATGAATTCAGTGAGTAGTGAATATGTATTTAGAATACCCCCCCCCCCCCCGGCACTCCATATGCCAGGGAGGGAGGTGTGGTCGGAGTAGGAGGGGGATGAGAAATGGGGCTTGAGCTGATTGCAGTTAAATACCTTACTTTTGAAACTTTCCAGAAACCCCTGAGCACATAAGCAGACTGCTGCAGCCCCTTGGAGGCCTTGGAAGGGGCCCTGGCAAGTGAGAGCCCTGAAAAGCCTGATTAGCTTCCAGGTGGATGTTCCCAGTGGAGGGAGAGAGGCAGTGGGAAGAGGCTGTTCTGAGCCTTCAGTCCCTGGAGGTCCATAGAGACTGCCAAGTACAACAGGCTAGCTTTTTGGGGGTAGAAAAGAAAATTCTCATATACACGACGTATATTTATAGGTGAGAGTATACATGCAAGGAAGCAGGCTTCCTCAGCAAAACAAGTACAAGCAGGAGATGTGCAATGTCACAGGTCCCACGACAATATGCACAACATCTTGTTTCAGATGGGCCCAGAGCCCTGTAGTTGACTTGCTTACCAACCATGCACAGTGTTCATGTCTGTTAACCCACCTATTTCTCAAGAAAAGGGAAAAACCGTTACTTGATGCTCCCAGATGGTCCCTATAAGACTATATAGGACCTTAAAGAGATTACTGTCTATTGTCCCAGGGTCTCCCATAACACAGATGTCACAACATGCATGCCTTAAAATCACACCCTTTTCTCACAGGACACTCCTTCAAAGCTACTCTTGGACACAATGTTGTATTACAAATATGTATACTATCATTTGCCCTTTTTTTGTTGAGGAAGATTAGTCCTGAGCTACCATCTGCTGCCAATCCTCTTCTTTTTGCTGAGGAAGATTGGCCCTGAGCTAACATCCATGCCCATCTTCCTCTATTTTCTATGTGGGACGCCTGCCACTGCATGGCTTGATGAGTGGTGTGTAGGTCTGCACCTGGGATCTGAACTGCGAACCCCAGGGAGCCGAAGCAGAATGTGCAAACTTAACCACTGTGCCACCTGTCCAGTCCCCCATTTGCCCTTTTATTTCTGATATTTAAAGTACTTACTTTATTGTAGAAACTATAGAAAAGTAAAATAAAATTCATCTGTAACCCCAGAAATAATCATTGTTATTTCATACTCTCCTTTCTTTAGGATATATAATTTATAAACAAAACCATTTCATTCAGACTTGCCTGGGCTTGTCCTCTAAACTCCTGGGGCAGAAGTGCAGCCCCCAGGAGCCAAGGTTGCGGCCTTCTGGAGAGAGCTCCTCTTGGCAGATGACCTGCCAGGTTGAAGGCTAGACAGGGCTTCCCACAGGAAGACCAGACTGGGTAGGGCAGCTGCAGACCCTGGAATTTAACATCAAAGAGTGGACATTTCGAGAGGAGTGACATCACCCTCATGGTGGAGTGAGCTCTCCCCTCTAAAGTACAACTAAAAGGACGTTCATAAACCAAGAGAGGACATTCACACAACACAAAAGACATCTGAGAGACCCACGCAACCATACGTCTGAAGGTAGTGAGGCTGGATCCTCCAGAGGAAGTGGAAGCTGGTAAGGAGGACTTTTTTCTCTTTCCAGTGGCAGCCAGTGACCTCAGGACAGCACACAGCTCTGAGAGGAAAGTGGGGAGAGGTGGCCCTCCACAGGAAAACCATTGCTCTCTGAGTTCCCTCACTGGCCAAGGGAAAGCCCCACACATAGAGGAGACTGAGCTGTTGTGGGGGTGTCTCCATCAAACTAGCACCCCAGGAGAGCAGTTGGTGAGGTCCCAGGGAGAAGGCTGGAATTGCACAGAAGAAAGAGAGAGCCCTTACTCCCACCCAGCCCTCCAGCCCTGCGATCACTTGGAGCACTGAGTGGAGAGAGAGGTGGGGGCTGGGAAATGTGAGCAGGTGAAAGAAGGCACGTTTTCCCTGCCTGGAACCCCAGCTCCGTGATTGCCTAGAACACCATGGGGAATGACAGTTGGCAGCTGGCAGAAGTATGCACATCTCTGTGATCACCCAGAACACTGAGTGGAGAGAGAGGCAGTGGCTGGGAAAAGTGCACAGGTGTAAGAAGGCACCCCTTCCCCCGCCCAGCACTCCAGCCCTGCAATTGCCCAGAGTGCTGCACAGAGAGAAAAGCAGAGGCTGAAAGAAGGAGGTGAAAGAAAGCACCCCTCCTCCTGCTCAGTGCCCCAGATCTGCCATCAGTCAGAGCATCACACAGAGAGAAAATAAGTCAGCAGCTGGAGCTGGGGAGCACTGGATCATGCCAGGCCCAGAAAACATAGCATCTGATCCCCACCCAGTGGTGGCAGGTGAAAGCTGCGATCAGATAATAACTATGAGGAGGCAAAAATCCACACCATAAAGCAGTATGAAAAAGTATATTAAATCTCCAGACCAGAAGGAAAGTGACAAGTACCCAGAAACCAACTCTAAACACACAGAAATTCATAACCTAAATGACAAAGAATTCAAAATTGCTATCATAAAAGACCTCAATGAGTTACAAGGTAGTGCAGAAAGACAAATCAATGAATTCAGGAGTTTCTTCACAAAAGAGATTGAAACTATAAAGAAGAACCAATCAGAATTGTTGGAGATGAAAAACACAATGGATGAGATTAAGAAAAATCTGGACTCCCTAAACCACAGAATTGGCAATATGGAGGACTGAATTAGCAGTTTAGAAGACAGTAATATAGAAACGTTTCAGATGTAGGAGAAGAGAGAACTAAGACTAAAAAGAAATGAAGAAACTCTCAGAGAAATATATGACTCAATTGGGAAATGCAGCATAAGGATTATAGGTATTCAAGAGGGAGAAGAGAAGGAAAATGGAGCAGAAAGCTTATTCAAGGAAATAATAGCTGAGAACTTCCCAAAGAGGGGAAAGAGCTGGACATATGAGTGAACGAAGCCAGTAGATCTCCTAATTGCATCAATGTAAAAAGACCTACTGCAAGGCATATAGTAGTAAAACTGGCAAAAGTCAATGACAAAGGAAAAATACTAAGGGCATCAAGGCAGAAGAAAATAACTTAGAAAGGAACCCCTATCAGGCTTTCAGCTGGTTTCTCAGCAGAAACTTTACAGACTAGGAGAGAGTGGAATAATATATTCGAAATTCTGAAAGACAAAAACCTTCAGCCAAGAATACTTGATCCAGTGAAAATATCCCTCAGATATGGTGGAGAAATAGAAATTTTCCCAGATAAACAAAAGCTAAGGGAGTTCATCACCACAAGATCCCCCTGCAAGAAATTCTCAAGAAGGGCCTCATACCAAAAAAAAAAAAGGAGAAAGGCTACAAAGCCCTAAGCAAGGAGATGAATAGGAAGGCAATAATCAGAAAATGTCAGCTCTCTATCAGATCAGGTTAATAAACACGTTAACATTAAGAATAAAGAGAAGGAAAACACCGAAATAAAAATAACCTCATCATTTTAACCACAAACTCACAACACAAGATGGAATAAGATATGACAAAAATAACTTAGAAGAGGAAGAGGAAAGGGATGGAATTGGTATAGTCCAAGGGAAAAAGAGTCTATGATAAAATGGACTATCTCATCTACGAGATTTTTGATACAAACCTAACGGTAACCACTAAACAAACAATTAGAGACATATATAATAAAGAAGGAGAAGATGAAGAAGGCCATCATAGAAAACTGCCTAATCAAATAGGTAGTGCGAAATACATGGGATGAGAAACAAAGGAAATGCAGAAGAACTGGAAAATGAGTGATAAGCATTAAGCCCTCATATATCAATAATCACTCTAAATGTAAATGGACTGAATTTCTAATCAAAAGACACAGAGTGGCAGGATGGATTAAAGAACAAGACCCAACAATATGCTGCCTCCAGGAAACTCATCTCAGCTCCAATGACAAACACAGGCTCAGAGTGAAAGGATGGAAGATGATACTCCAAGCTAATGACAAACAAAAGAAAGCAAGTGTTGCCATACTTATATCAGACAAAGTAGACTTCAAGATAAGACAAGTAAAGAGAGACAAAGAAGTGCAATATATAATGATAAAAGGAAACCTCCACCAAGAAGACATAACACTTATAAATATCTATGCACCAAACACAGAAGCACCAAAGTACATAAAGCAACTATTAACAAGTCTAAAAGAAGACATTAATAATAACACAATAATAGTAGGGGACCTCAACACTCCGTATACATCAATGGATAGATCATCCAGACAAAAAGTCAACAAGGAAGTAGTGGAACTAAATGAAAAGCTAGACCATATGGGAACACTCCATTCCAAAACAGCAGAATACACATTCTTCTCAAGTGCACAGCGAACATTCCCAAGGACAGACCATATATTGGGAAACAAGGAAAACCTTAATAAATTTAAGAAGATTGAAGTCATATCTAGTATCTTTTCAGACAATAATTCTATGAACTAGAAATCAACTACAAGAAAAAACTGGGAAAGGAAGAAAAATGTGGAAACTAAACAACATGCTATTGAACAACCAATGGATCACTGAAGAAATAAAGTGAGAAATCATAAAATATCTGGAGACAAATGAGAATGAGAGCACACCATACCAACTCATATGGGATGGAGCAAAAGTGGTCCTAAGAGGGAAATTTTTAGTAATACAGGCCCATGTTAACAAACAAGAAAAAGCTCAAATAAGCAATCCTAAACTACACCTAACAGAATTAGAAAAAGAAGAATAAATAAAGCCTAAACTCAGCAGAAGGAGGGAAATAATAAAAATTAGAGCAGAAATGAATGAAATTGAAACAACAACAACAAAAACAGTAGAAAGGATCAATGAAACAAAGAGCTGGTTCTTTGACACTATAAACAAAATTGACAAACCCTTAGCCAGACTCACTAAGAAAAAAAGAGAGAAGCCTCAAATAAATAAAATTAGAAATGAAAGAGGATAAATTATGGCAGATACCACAGAAATACAAAGGCTTATAAGAGAACACTATGCAAAACTATATGCCAACAAATTGGACAATCTAGAAGAAAGGGATAAATTCTTAGACTCTCCCAACCTCCCAAAACAGAATCAAGAAGAAATAGAGAACCTGAATAGACCTATCACAAGTAAAGACATTCAAACAGTAATAAAAAACCTCCCAAAAAATAAAAGTCCAGGACCAGATGGCTTCTCTGGAGAATTCTACCAAACACTGAAAGAAGATTTATTACCTATCCTTCTCAAACTATTTTAAAAAATCAAGGCAGATAGAAAAATTCCTAACACATTCTATGAGGCCAACATCACACTGATCCCAAGGCCAGACGAAGTACAACATGAAGAAGGAAAATTACAGGCCAATATTGCTGAACACAGATGCAAAAATCTTCAACAGAATATCGGCAAACCAAATACAGCAATGTATTAAAAAGATCATACATTATGATCAAGTGAGATTCATACCAAGGGCAAAGGGATTGTTCAACATCTGCAAATCAATTGATATGATATACCATGTTAACAAAACGAGGAACAAAAACCATATGATCATCTCAATAGATGCAGAGAAAGCATTTGACAAGATCCAACATCCATTCAGGATAAAAGCTCTCAATAAAATGAGTATGAAAGGAAAGTACCTCAACTAATAAAGGCCATATATGACAAACCCACAGCCAACATCATACTCAATGGGGAAAAACTGAATGCCATCCTTCTGAGAATAGGAACAAGACAAGTGTGCCCACTCTCACCACTCTTATTCAACACAGTACTAGAAGTTTTGGCCAGATCAATCAGAGAAGAAAAAGAAATAAAAGGAATCCAAATAGGCAATGAAGAGGTGAAACTCTCGCTGTTGCAGATGATATGATTTTATACATAGAAAACTCTAAAGAATCCATTGGAAATAATCAACAACTACGGTAAAGTTGCAGGGTACAAAGTCAACTTACAGAAATCAGTGGCATTTATATACTTCAATAACAAATGAACAGAAGAACTCAAGAATACAATCCCATTTACAATCGCAACAAAAATAATAAAATATCTAGAAATAAATTTAACCAAGGAGGTGAAAGACCTATACAAGGAAAACTATAAGACATTACTGAAAGAAATCAACAATGACATAAAGAAATGGAAAGATATTCCATGCACATGGATTGGAAGAATAGACATAGTTAAAATGTCCATACTACCTAAAGCAATCTACAGATTCAATGCAATCCCAATCAGAATCCCAATGACATTCTTCACGGAAATAGACCAAAGAATCTTAAAATTCATATGGGGCAGCAAAAGACCCTGAATAGCCAAAGCAATCCTGAGAAACAAGAACAAAGCTGGAGGCATCACAATCCCTGACTTCAAAATATATTACAAAGCTACAGCAATCAAAACAGCATGGTAGTGTTACAAAAACAGGCACACAGATCAATGGAACAGAATCAAAAGCCCAGAAATAAAACCACACATCTACGGACAGCTAATCTTTGACAAGGGAGCCAAGTACATACAATGGAGAAAGGAAAGTCTCTTCAATAAATTGTGTTGGGAAAACTGGACAGCCATGTGCAAAAGAATGAAAGTAGATCATTATCTTTCTCCATATACAAAAAGAGACTCAAAATAGATCAAAGACTTGAAGATAACACCTGAAACCATAAAACTGCTGGAAGAAAATATAGGCAGTACACTCTTTGACATCAGCCTTAAAAGGATCTTTTCAAATACCGTGTCTACTTGGACAAGGGAAACAAAAGAAAAAATAAACAAGTGGGACTTCATCAGACTAAAGAGCTTCTGCAACGCAAACAAAACCAGGAACAAAATGATAAAACAACCCATCAACTGGGAGAAAATACTTGCAAATCATATATCGGATAAGGGGTTAATCTCCGTAATATATAAAGAACTCACACAAATGAACTACAAAAAAACCCCAAACAAACCAAGCAAAAAATGGGCAGAGGGTATGAACAGACATTTTTTCAAAGAAGATATACACATGGCCAACAGGCACATGAAAAGATTCTCAACATCACTAATCATCAGGGAAATGCAAATCAAAACTACACTTAGATATCACCTTACTCCTGTTAGAATGGCTATAATCACCAAGAGAAAAAATAACAAATGTTGGAGAGGGTGTGGAGAAAAGGCAACCGTCATCCACTGCTGGTGGGAATGCAAATGGGTGCAACCACTGTGGGAAGCAGTACAGTTGGGCCCAAGGGATAAAGGGGTGCATATATATGGTGACTGACAAGTAATAACGTACAACTGAAATTTCACAGTTATAAACTTTTGCGATCTCAATAAAATTTTTTAAAAAGTTATTCAGAAATCACCCAAATATTTCTTCCTGGAATTTTAACTAATATCTGGAATTAGGGGAAATTTTAACTTAAAGAACTTTCCTGATTCTTTAAAGCAAACATCGGGTTACTCTACTGGGTCAGAAGCCCTGACCTCCTTTATCAGGTTCTTTACATTCTAACACCCTTTGGGCCCCTCTCACTTAAATAGATCACTTTGATTTCTACTACTTTCTCCTTCTGTTTTTAAAAATTGAGTTATAATTGACATATATTAGTTTCAGATGTACAACATAGGGATCTACTTTATACTTGTTTCTATTTTCAGATTTTTCTAAAATGAGTTTATGTTGCTTTAATAATTTGTAAAAAGGCTATTTTCATTTTTTAAAATTTGTTTTATTGAGTTAATGATAGGTTACAATCTTGTGAAATTTCGTTGTATATTATTGTCTGTCAGTCGTGTTGTAGGTGCAACCCTTCACCCTTTGTGCCCACCCCCCACCCCATCTTTCCCCTGGTAGCCACTAATCTGTTCTCTTTGTCCACAGGTTTAAAGTCCTCATATGAGTGGAGTCATACAGAGATTATCCTTCTCTAACTGGCTTATTTCACTTAACATAATTCCCTCAAGGTCCATCCATGTTGTTGCAAATGGGACAATTTTGTTCTTTTTTACAGCTGAGTAGTATTCCATTGTATATATATACACCACATCTTCTTTATCCAATCATCTGTTGATGGGGATTTAGGTTGCTTCCATGTCTTGGCGATTGTAAATAATGCTGCAATAAACATCGGGGTACATAGGACTTTTGGAATTGCTGACTTCAAGCTCTCTGGATAGATACCCAGTAGTGGAATAGCTGGATTGTATGGTAGTTCTATTTTTAATTTTTTGAGGAATCTCCATACTGTTTTCCATAGTGGCTGCACCAGTTTGCATTCCCACCAACAGTGTATGAGGGTTCCTTTTTCTCCACAACCTCTCCAACATTTGCTACTATTTGTTTTGGTTATTTTTGTCATTCTAATGGGTGTAAGGTGATATCTTAGTGTAGTTTTGCTTTGCATTTCCCTGATGATCAGCGATGATGAACATCTTTTCATGTGCCTATTGGCCATCCGTATACCTTCTTTGGAGAAATGTCTGTTCATGTCTCCTGCCCATTTTTTGATCTGGTTGTTTAATTTTTTGTTGTTGAGTTGTGTGAGTTTTTTATATATTATGGATATTAAGCCTTTGTCAGATGTATTACTTGCAAATATTTTTTTCCCAGTTAGTGGGTTTTTTTTTTCAATTCTGTTTTCCCTTGCCTTGAAGAAGCTCTTTAATCTGATGAAATCAAACTTGTTTATTCTTTGTATTGTTTCCCTTGTCTGAGAAGACATGGTGTCCAAAAAGATCCTTTTAATACTGATGTCAAAGAGTGTACTGCCTACATTTTCTTCTAGAAGGCTTATGGTTTCAGGTCTCAGCTTTAGGTCTTTGATCCATTTTGAGTTTATTTTGGTGAATGGTGAAAAAGAATGGTCAATTTTCATTCTTTTACTTGTGGCTTTCCAGTTTTCCCAGCACCATTTGTTGAAAAGACTTTCTTTTTTCCATTGTATGCCCTCAGCTCCTTTGTCGAAGATTAGCTGTCCACAGATGTGTGGTTTTATTTCTGGGCTTTCAATTCTGTTCCATTGATCTGTGCACCTGTTTTTGTACCAGTACCATGCTGTTTTGATGGTTGTAGCTTTGTGGTATGTTTTGAAGTCAGGGATAGTGATGCCTCCAGCTGTGTTCTTTTTTTTCAGGATTTCTTTAGCAATTCGGGGTCTTTTGTTGCCCCATATGAATTTTAGGATTCTTTGTTCTATTTCTGCAAAGAACATCATTGGGATTCTGATTGGGATGGCATTGAATCTGTAGATTGCCTTAGGTAGAATGGACATTTTAACTATGTTTATTCTTCCAATCCATGTGCATGGAATGTCTTTCCATCTCTTTATGTCGTCACCCATTTCTTTCATAAAAGCCTTGTAATTTTCATTGTATAGGTCTTTCACTTCCTTAGTTAAATTCACCCCAAGGTATTTCATTCTTTTTGTTGCGATTGTGAATGGTATGTGTTCTTGAGCTCTTTTTCTGTTAGTTCATTATTACAGTAGTTGTTGATTACTTCTAAAAGATTTCCAACGAATTCTTTGGGGTTTTCTATATATAAGATCGTGTCATCTGCAAACAGTGAGAGTTTCACTTCTTCCCCCCCCCCATTTGGATTCCTTTTATTCATTTTTCTTGCCTGATTGCTCTGGCCAGGACCTCCAGAACTATGTTAAATAAGAGTGGTGATAGAGGGCATCCTTGTCTCCTTCCTGTTCTCAGGGGGATGGCGTTCAGTTTTTGAAAGATTTCCAACGAATTCTTTGGGGTTTTCTATATATAAGATCGTATAACATAGTCCATTTTCTGGTGGTCTCTTACTTCCTTAGCCTGGACTGTTTCAGTCCCTTTCCTCCTCCCCTCCTAAATTATTATTTTCATCTCTTATTCCAACTTGTGTTGTGAGTTTGTGGTTAGAGTGACAAGATTGTCTTTGCTTTTGTGATTTCCTTCCCTTTATCCTAATGCTATAGTTGAATATTTGCTATCCTATTCAGATTCTGTCTGTCTCCCTACTCTGTGTTTTGTGACCCCTTACTCCCTTTTTTTAAAAAATTTTTTCAGGTATGAGAGCCTTCTTGAGGATATCTTGTAGTGGAGGTCGTGTGACTATGAAGTCCCTCAGCTTTTGTGTCTGGAAAAGATTTAATTTCTCCCCCATATCTGAAGGATATTTTTGCTGGATAGGGTATTCTTGGCTGAAGATTTTTATCCTTTAAAGTTTTGAATATGTCACTCCAATCTCTCCTAGCTTGTAAGATTTCTGTAGAGAAATCTGCTGAAAGTCTGATGGGGGTTCCTTTGTAGGTTATTTTCTTCTGCCTTGCTGCCCTGAGTATTCTTTCTTTGTCCTTCATTTTTGCTATTTTTACTACTATGTGCCTTGCGGTAGGTCTTTTTACATTGACAAATCTAGGAGATCTGAAAGCTTCCTCCACACATATTTCTCTCTCAATCCCTAGATTTGGGAAGTTCACTTCTATTATTTCATTGAGCACACTTTCTGCTCCATTTTCCTTTTCCACGCCCTCAGAAATTCCGATGATTCTTAAGTTGCATTTTCTCATTGAGTCAGCTATTTCTCTCAGATTTTCTTCAGTTTTTTAAATTCTTAGTTCTCTTTCTTCCTCTGTCTGGAGCCATTCAGCCTGTCTATCTTCGATTATGCTAATTTGCTCCTCTATGGTGTCTACACAGGCATTCAGGGAATCCATATTCTGTTTTATCTGATCCATTGTATTTTTCATCTCTAGTATTTCTAATTGATTCTTCTTTATCATTTCAATCTCTTTTGTGAAGTAACTCCAGGACTCAACTTGTTTCTCTATATTTCCCTTTACCTCATTGAATATTTTGAGGATAGCTAGTTTGAACAACTCTTCACTTTGTTTACCCATTTCCAAGCCCTCAGGACCTACTTCTGTTTCTTTATTGTTTTCCTTTTGGACTGGAGCTTGTATAAATTCCTGGATGGTAGAGGAGCGGTTTTTGCACATGATGCTATTATTCGGCTGCAGTTACAGCCTGTCGCCACTAGATGGGGGTCGAGAGGCTTGTTTTCTGAGCCCTGCGCCCTCAGCCAAGATGGCCGTGCCCAGCATTGGTTGGGGGAGGAGGGGCACTTTCACTCACACCCACGTATTGGGTCAGCTCTCACTTTCTGGTTTCCCAGGGCCCTGGCTTGCTGGGGTTCCCCCACCAAAAGCTTTCCCCCATTAGAGGGTTTCCACTGCACCGGTGGTGGGAGTCCTGGACGATCCCCTGATGCATGGCCCCTCCCCTGCTCCTTCCCGCACCCGCCACAGCCATCCCAGTCTCTAGGGGAGGGAGCGAAGTTCTCTACCCCATTCCAGCTCCTCAGAGTCCGGCTGCAGCCTCTCTGCCCTCTGTTGTTTGGCTGCTGTGGGTCTCTGATGATCTCTGTTATTAGGATTGTTTTTTTGGTTGGAAAGCAATTGCTCTTTTTGATTGTACTTTGAACGGGAGAGAGTCCCGGGTGAGCTCACACCACCATGTTGCTGACATCACTCCTCAACGCTATTTTCATTTTTGAAAATTAACTTCAACTCTAAGAGAAATGTATTTTGAGGTCACATTTAAAAATAGAAAAACTGAAATACTGTATATTATTTTATTTTTTTAAAAAAGTTTTTAATGGCTTTATTAGATTTTTTTCTCTTTACATTTTCCTTAGAAGTAATTAGATTTTGCTTATTAGATTTTTGTGCATGCTTATTACACTTCAATAAAAAGTTTACTTAAAAAAAAAGCAGAGGTTACAAACTGAAGGCTCCTGGGCCGAGTCCAGCCTGTCGCCTTCTCTGGCCCTGAGTAGTTGCTGGTGTGCGCATGCCCGCACATAGGCCTGAGCACCTGCGCTGCGGCCACCGCCCTGAAGCCCCATCTGACAGTCCCTGCCTGTCTGTCGAGGGAGCTGTAAGTAATCTCTTTGAAGAGCTCTGCTTCAGTCATTCAAATGGGTAGCATCATTCCTGCCTGACCGGCTGACAGATGGCACCAGAGGCCCAGGGCAGACCCCTCCCTGTGTCCCCCAAACAGTGGATTTGCAGTGTCAGCCCCTCCAGTTTGCTGGTGCTCTGGGCCACCCGACTTCATGAGCTTTGTCATTTGATGCCACCTCTATAAAGCAGCATCCTGGCTTTCTGGTGAAATGTCCACTGTTTTTGTATTTTTTTATTGTCATCATAATAGTTTGTAACATTATGAAATCTTGGTTGTACATTATTATTTGTCAGACACCATAGAAGTGTGCCCCTTCACCTCTTGTGCTCACCTCCCACCCCCCTTCCCCGGGAACCACTAAACTATTCTCTTTGTCCATAAGTTTGTTTACATTCTACAAATAAATGAAATCATATGGTGTTTGTCTTTCTCTGGCTTATTTCACTTAACATAAGGTCCATCCATGTGGTTGCCAATGGGACGATTTTGTCTTTTTATGGCTGAGTAGTATTGCATTGTATATACATACCACATCTTCTCTATCCAGTCATCAGCTGATGGGCGCGTGGGTTGCTTCCACATCTTGGTTGTGGTGAATAATGCTGCCATGAGCATAGGGGTGCATAAGTGTCTTTGAGTTGTTGATTTCAACTTCTTTGGATAAATACCCAGTAGTGGGACAGCTGGGTCATATGGTAGTTCTATTTTTAATTTTTTGAGAAATCTCCATACTGTTTTCCATAGTGGTTGTACCAGTTTGCATTCCCACCAGCAGTGGATGAGGGTTCCCTTTTCTCCACATCCTCTCCAACATTTATTGTTTTTTGTCTTGGTGATTACAGCCATTTTGACTGGTGTGAGGTGCTATCTTACTATAGTTTTGATTTGCTTGTCCCTGATGATTAGTGGTGTTGAGTATCTTTTCATGTGCCTGTTAACCAGCTGTGTATCTTCTTTGGAAAAATGTCTGTTCATACACCCTGCCCATTTTTTGCTTGGCTTGTTTGCTTTTTTTGTAGTTCACTTGTGTGAGTTCTTTATATATTACGGAGATTAACCCCTTATCCGATATATGATTTGCAAGTATTTTCTCCCAGTTGATGGGTTGTTTTATCATTTTGTTCCCAGTTTTCTTTGCCTTGCAGAAGCTCTTTAGTCTGATGAAGTCCCACTTGTTTATTTTTTCTTTTGTTTCCCATGTCCAAGTACACATGGTATTTGAAAAGATCCTTTTAAGGCTGATGTCAAAGAGTGTACTGCCTATATTTTCTTCTGGAAGTTTTATGGTTTCAGGTGTTATCTTCAAGTCTTTGATCCATTTTGAGTTAATTTTTGTGTATAGTATAAGATACTGATCTACTTTCATTCTTTTGCATGTGGCTGTCCAGTTTTCCCAACACCATTTATGGAAGAGACTTTCCTTTCTCCATTGTATGTTATTGGCACCTTTGTCGAAGATTAGCTGTCTGTACATGTGTGGTTTTATTTCTGGGCTTTTGATTCTGTTCCCTTGATCTGTTTCTCTGTTTTTGTGCCAGTACCATGCTGTTTTGATTACTCTAGCTTTGTAATATATTTTGAAGTCAGGGATTGTGATGCCTCCAGCTTTGCTCTTTTTTTCTTAGGCTTGCTTTAGCTATATGGGGCTTTTTATTGCTTCATTTGAATTTTAAGATTCTTTGTTCTATTTCCGTGAAGAATGTCATTGGGATTCTGATTAGGATTGCATTGAATCTGTAGATTGCCTTAGGATTATGGACATTTTAATTATATTTATTTTTCCAATCCATGGGCATGGAATATCTTTCATTTCTTCATGTCATCATCAATTTCTTTCAATAATACCTTATAGTTTTCATTGGACATCTTTCACCTCCTTGGTTAAATTTATTCCTAGATATTTTATTATTTTTGTTGCGATTGTAAATGGGATTGTATTCTTGAATTCTCTTTCTGCTAGTTTGTTATTAGTGTATAGAAATGCAACAAATTTTTGTAAGTTATTTTGTACACTGCCACTTTGCTGTGGTTGTTGATTATTTCTAATAGTTTTCTGATGGAATCTTTAGGGTTTTCTATATGTAGAATCATATTGTCCACAACAGCGAGAGTTTCACTTCTTCCTTGCCTATTTGGATCCCTTTTCTTTCTTTTTCTTGCCTAATTGCTCTGGCCAAAACCTCCAGTACTATGTTGAATAAGAGTGGTGAGAGTGGGCACCCTTGTCTTGTTCCTTTTCTCAGAGGGATGGATTTCAGTTTTTCACTGTTGTGTATGATGTTGTCTGTGAGTTTGTCATATATTGCCTTCATCATGTTGAAGTAGTTTCCTTCTATACTCAATTTATTGAGAGTTTTTATCATAAATGGATGTTGAATGTTGTCAATGCTTTCTCTACATCTATTGAGATGATCATGTGGTTTTTGTTCCTGATTTTGTTGATGTGGTGTATCACATTGATTGATTTGTGGATGTTGCACCATCCCTGCCTCCCTGGTATAAATCCCACTTGATCATGGTGTATGATCTTTTTAGTGCATTGCTGTATTCGGTTTGCTAATATTTTGTTGAGGAATTTTGCATCGATGTTCATCAGTGACATTGGCCTATGATTTCCCTTCTTTATGTTTTCCTTGTCTGGCTTTGGGATTAGGGTAAAGTTGGCCTCGTAAAATGGGTTGGGAAGTGTTCCATCTTCTTCAACCTTTTGGAATAGTTTAAAAAGGATAGGTATTAAATCTTCTGCATATGTTTGGTAGAATTTTCCAGAGAAGATGTCTGGTCCTGCACTTTTGTTTTTTGAGAGGATTTTGATTACTGTTTTAATCTCTTTACTTGTGGTAGGTCTATTCAGATTCTCTATTTCTTCTTGATTCTGTTTTGGAAGGTTGAATGAGTCTAAGAATTTATCCATTTCCTCTAGATTGTCCAATTTGTTAGCATATGGTTTTGCATAGTATTCTCTTATAATACTTTGTATTTCTGTGGTGTCTGTCATAATTTATCCTCTTTCATTTCTAATTTTATTTATTTGAGCCTTCTCTCTTTTTTCTTAGTGAGTCTGGCTAAGGGTTTGTCCATTTTGTTTATCTTCTCAAAGAACCAGCTGTTTGTTTCATTGATCCTTTCTACTGTTTTTTTTTTGTTTCAATTTCATTTATTTCTGCTTTAATAATTATTATTTCTCTTCTTGTGCTGACTTTGGGCTTTGTTTGTTCTTCTTTTTCTAGTTCTGTTAGGTGTAGTTTAAGATTACTTATTTGAGATTTTTCTCATTTGTGAAGTTGGACTGGAATGGCTATGAATTTCCCTCTTAGGACTGCTTTTGCTGCATCCCATGTGAGTAGATATGGTGTATTTTCATTTTCACTTGTCTCCAGATATTCTTTGATTTCCCCTTAATTTCCTCAGTGATCCATTTGTTGTTCAGTAGCATGTTGTTTGGTCTCCACATATTTGTCACTTTCCCAGCTTTTTTTCTTGCAGTTGATTTCTAGTTTCATAGCATTATGGCCAGAAGAGATTCTTGATATGATTTCAATCTTCTTAAATTTATTGAGGCTTGCCTTTTTCCCCAACATATGGTCTATCATCGGGAATGTTCAATGTGCACTTGAGAAGAATGTATATTCTGCTGTCTTTGGATGGAGTGTTCTATATATATATATATATATATTAAGTCCATCTGGTCTAGTTTTTCATTTAAATCCACTATTTCCTTGTTGACTTTCTATCTGGACGATCTATCCATTGATGCAGGTAAGGTGTTAAGGTCTCCTACTATTATTGTGTTGTTGTTAATATCTCCTTTTAGGTTTGTTAATAGTTGCTTTATGTACTTTGGTGCTCCTGTGTTGGGTGCATATATATTCATAAGTGTTATGTCTTCTTGCTGGACTGTCCCTTTTATCATTATGTACTGCCCCTCTGTCTCTCATTGCCTTTTTTATCTTGAGGTCTACTTTGTCTGATGTAAGTATGGCAACACCTGCTTTCTTTTGTTTGCTATTAGCTTGGAGTATCGTCTGCCATCCCTTCTCTCTGAATGAGTGTTTGTCTTTGAGGTTGAGATGTGTCTCCTCGAGGCAGCATATTATTGGGTCTTGTTTTTTAACCCATCTCACCACTCTGTGTCTTTTGATAGGAGAATTCAATCCATTTACGTTTAGAATGATTATTGATATATGAGGATGTAATGCTGCCATTTTATCAATTGTTTTCTGGTTTTTCTGTATTTCCCTTGTTTCTTGTCCTGTGTAGTTTGAACTATCAATTCAGTTTGGTAGTTTTCTATGATGGTTTTTTCAGTTATCTCTTTACTTATCATTTGTGTCTCTCTACTGATTTTTTGTTTACTGGTTACCATGAGGTTTGTATATAAAATCTCAAAGATGAGATAGTTCATTTTCTGATAGCTTCTTATTTCCTTAGTCTAAGCCAATTCCATCCCTTTTCTTTTCCCTTTCTGAGTTATTGTTGTCACTATTTATTCCATCTGGTATTGTGAGTTTGTGGTTAAAATGATGAGATTAGATTTATTTTTGGGGTTTTCCTTCCCTCTATCTTTAATGTTATAATCAACTGTTTGCTAACCTGTTCTCTTAGAGGGAAGCAATTTTCTGATTTTTTCTGCCTATTTATCTCCTTGCTCAAGGCCTTGTAACCTTTTTTTTTCTTTTTTCTTTTGGTATGAGGGCCTTTTTGATTGTTTTTGCAGGGGGATCTTGTGGTGATGTACTCCCTCAGCTTTTGTTTATCTGGGAAAGTTTTTATTTCTCCCTCATATTTGAAGGATATTTTCACTGGGTAGAGTATTCTTGGCTGAAAGTTTTTGTCTTTCAGAATTTTGAATATGTCATTCCTCTCTCTCCTGGCCTGTATGGTTTCCACTGAGAAATCCACTGAAAGCCTGATAGGAGTTCCTTTGTAGGTATATTCTTCTGCCTTGCTGCCCTTAATATTTTTTCTTTGTCATTTATTTTTGCCAGTTTTACTACTACATACCTAGGAGAAGATCTTTTTACATTGATATAGTTAGGAGTTCTATTAGCTTCTTTTACTTGTAGTTCCTGCTCCTTCCTCAGGTTTGGGAAGTTCTCAGCTATTATTTCTTTGAACAAGATTTCTGCTCCATTTTCCCTCTGGAATACCTATAATCTTTATGTTGTATATCCTAATTGAGTAGGGTATTTCTCGGAGAATTTCTTCATTTCTTTTTAGTCTTAATTCTCTCTCCTCCTCTTTCTGAAGCATTTTTACATTTCTGTCCTCCATAAATCATCTCTGTATTCAGGTACTCCAGATTTTTGTTTATTTCATCCATTGTGTTTTTCATCTCCAACATTTCTTTTTTTCTTTTAAAGATTGGCACCTGAGCTACCTACTGTTGCAAATCTTCTCCTTCTTCTTCTTCTTCCTCTTCCTCTTCTTCTCCTTCTCCTCCTCCTCCTCCTTCTCCTTCTTCTCCCAAAAGCCCCAAGTACATAGTTGTATATTCTAGTTGTGGGTCCTTCTAGTTGTGGCATGTGGGACACCACCTCAGCATGGCCTGATGAGCGGTGCTAGGTCCGGGCCCAGGATCCCAACTGGCAAAACCCTGGGCCACCAAAGCAGAGCGTGCGAACTAACCACTTGGCTACGGGGCTGGCCCCTCCAACATTTCTGATTGGTTTTTCTTTATAGTTTCAGTCTCTTTTGTGAAGAATTCTCTCTGTGCATTAATTTTGTTCCTGATTTCATTGAACTGTCTATCTATATTTTCTTGTAACTCACTGAGGTTTATTTTTATGATAGTTATTTTGAATTCTCTGCCATTTAGATTGTAAATTTCTGTGCCTTCAGGATTGATTTCTGGGTGCTTGTCATTTTCCTTCTACTCTCGAGTATTAAATATACTTTTTCATACTATCTGATGGTGTGGATCTGTGCTTTTGCATAGTATCTGGTTACAGCTTCCACTTGCCACTACTAGGGCTGGGTCAGGAGCTGTGTATTCTGAGCCTTTTGTGATCCCTGGTGTCTGTCCCTGTCCTTTGGGATCTATGCTGACAGGCTCCATCTGCAATTGCCAGGGAGCTCACTCACAGCTGCTGCTTTTCTATTGTATGCATGGGTGCTCTGGCTGACTGGCTGAGCTGGAGTGCTGGGTGCAGGGAGGGGCGCTTTCTTTCACCTGAGTGATCCTGCAGGTGTTTTCACTCTGCCCTCACTATCTGCTCTTCTGGGGTGCTGGCCTTGATGAAGACACCTCCACAATAGCTTAACCACCTCTGTGTGGGGTTTTCCCATGGGCTGTGAGGGAATATGGAAAGCAAAAGTGTTCCCATGGAGAGCTGCTCCTCTCCACTTTTCTCAGAGCCATGGGCGGTCTTGCGCCCTGGGTCACTGCCTTTACAGGAGGGAGAGGAGCTCCCCTTATCTCCTTCTACTTCCTCCCAGTGGTCCAGGACCTCCACCTTCAGAGGTTTGGCTGCATGGGTCTCAGACATCTTTTGTGTTGTGTCAATGTCCTCTGTTGGTATAAGAAAGTCCTTTTCATTGTATTTTAGGGGGGAGAGTCTAAGGGAAGAGCTCACTCGCCATGATGCTGATGTCACTCACCAATATGAATAATTTTTGTCTGTAGACAGTGATGGCTAATCTATCTTGCATGAAGTTTAATTACAGAAAAATGAGTTTTGAGACTTTTTTCTTTTCTGGGGAGAATTATTGACTTTAAATTTATAAAAGGAAATTAATGTATATACTACAGTAGCCATCTCCCCCATAGACTTACATTATTGGCAAATATGGAAAGAAAGAGACATGGAGTAGTTCCTAACATCAGGAGAAGCAGCATTTAAACTATGACACTCTTGCTGGTAGATGATATGATTCTTTATTATGATTCTTACTGGCTGTACTCTTTTGAAATATGCACACAAATTCTTTGACTCTCCTCCCCCCAAAAATGTAGCCTAATTCCTTCCCTGTTGAGTGTGGACAGACTGAGTAACTTGCTTTGTAACAGATAGAAGAGGGCAAAAGTGATAAGGAGGGACGGCTCCGACCAGGTCATAAAACATGGTAGCTTGTCCTCACTTTCTCCCTTGAGGCCCACACTCTGGGGAAGCCAACTGCAATGTTGTGAAGACACCAAAGCCTCTACCCGTGTAGTCGCTCCCAAGTCCTCAGAGAAGCTAAGTGAGATCATACGTGTTCCTTGTTTTTACTCACTAAGATTTGTGGTAATTTGTCATGCAGCAATAGATAACTGATACACTGGCCACAAACCATTGATAAATCAATGCAGCATCAGACATGTCCATAGCAAGGGCACAGAAGAAAACACTTCAGGCAGTGTATTGTTTCAGTAAATAACTGAAACTTGGAATTATTGCAAATGCTTTCTGAGAAGCTGATGGGTGACCGACACATTTTCTTTCGAACTACAAATGACAATAGCTTTACTGAGTCCGGGGGTCGGGGTAAGGGGTATGAACTTTCTTGCAACTTCCATTTCCTGCTTTATTGGCCAGCTAAACTGTCCCTAAGTAGATATTCTAGGCTGTTTGAGCAGTAACTCAGAGGAGGAAGCCACGCCATCTGTCACCTCCCACTTGGGCAGAGGGGCCTTCTTGGTGTCACCACCAGAAACTCTGCCAATAGCCCTCAGGCCCCAGGGGTGAGTGTCCAGGGGATGAATGCATGACTTGCCTGAGGCCACCAGGAGCTGGGATGGAGCCCGGGGTCCCAGGATGCCTTCTGAGCCCGCCCAGGTCGCCCAGAGCCTTTGTGGGGTGCTTTCTCCCATCCCTCTGTTCCACATGAGCTGAAGGCTATGCTGGGGAGCTCTGTGGACTCCTCAAGGGAGCGGGGCCTGGCTGGACTCCCACCCTCCCCTCTACAGATTGTGCTTCCAAGTAACATTTCATTTATGCCGAGGCTTCTGTGGTGGAAAGAAAGGTGTGAAAACCACTGCCCCAGAACTGAATTACTTTTGTGAATGAAGGAGCACTTGACATGACTGGTAACACACTGCTTTTTCCTTTTGACAGAGAAGCCTCCAGAAGTGAGGCGATTCAAAAGAATTGGCCTCCTGAGTCTCAGCTCCTGGAGCCTGTAGACGGCATATGGGCGAGCCGGTTCACATCTGTGGGGTACCCCTTCCCCCCGCTAGCATCTGTACTCTGCCCTCACAACCGCAATGTCTGCCCCTCTCCCCACAAGTCTGTCGCCTCCCCTGTGTGTGGCCGTGGCTGCCGCAGCCTCCCCCTACACGGGGGCTGTCGGGCGGGGGTGAGGACAGTTTGCCAGCCGTGGAGAGCAGTCTGGGCAGCTGGAAGAACCTGCTTAGGAGAGGGTGGGCTCTACCTCTCAGGGGCTCCCCTGCACTTTTATGGCCTGTTTAATTACTTAAACCAGGAGGCCATTAGACAAGGAGCTCTAAAGCTTTGGTGACCCACGTAAGCAAACCAAAACAAGCCTGAAAATGCCTCAAGGTTGAGAAGTCTAAGGACAGCCCATCACAAACGGCCACCTCGGCTTTAAGCTGCAGCCAATCAGATGCTTTCCCTTCTCTGCCTCTGCAGCTTCCCTGTGTCCGCACTGTCTCTGCATGTCTTTCCTGGCTCCTGTCATCCGGCTTCTCACCACTTCCAGTGCCCTAGTCCCATAGATTTTTGCTCAGCCAAGCTCCTAAAACCCTTTACATGTCTCAGTTTATTTTTTAACAGGCCCTTACCTCCTACCCACTCTGCTCCCACTCCAGGGCGCACAGACCCTTCCTTTTGAGTTAGCAGCGTCTTCAGGTGTGGTTCCTGAGGAGAAGCCTGGGTGCATTTTTTTCTGTTGGAGCAAACTGCTGGAATGAGGAGAGGGAAAGAGCAGGGTGGCTCGTGACTTCCACGGCCTCTGAGAGAGCAGTTCCTAGCGAAGGATGTGATGTTCTTTGGATATGAAGATGCTGGAGGATGTAAAGTTACCTTTTTCTCGTGAGAGGCTCAACACGGTTCAGGGTCTTACCAGGGGGTATCTGGACGCAGCAGAAAGAAGAAACTTTCTGGGACCAGAGCTTTTCCCTCTGCTAGAAGAAGCTCAACTCCACTGCCCGGCTGACCACCGCCTCCCCCGACAGCCCCCCGACCGCCCCGCCCCGAGTCAACTCCTCCTCACGCTTCAGACGTCAGCTCAAATGTCACTTCCTTAGAGAGCACCCTGCAGATGGAGGGGGCTCCTTTACATGCTCTCCTGGTCCTCTGTGCTGTTTCCTTGCAGCACGTATAGTTTGTAATCACACATTGATTTATATGGTTGTTTGATGACTTTGTTTGCCTTTCCTGGACTGTAAGCTCTGTAGGGCCACGCATGTCTGATTTTGCTCCCCCTGCTCAGTTCTCAGTGGCTGGTACATGGTAGGCACTAAATGAAAGAGAGTTCTGAGTTAATGAATGAATGCATTGGCTCGCAGCTCTGCCTTTTCCTAGCTCTATGTACTCATATTCACTGAATGTCTCTGACTTTCACCGTCTACATGTGCAAAGCAGGGTAAGACAGTATTATAGGGCACTCGTAGTCATTAACTGAGCTCCAGTGCATAGAGGCATTTAGCACAGAGCCTGGCACATTATAGATGCTCATTATTGATTAGTTTCCTGTTTGTTCTCTGTAGCACCGGTATCCTTGCTTATATTATATCTGAGAGGTCAAGAAGTCTGTGACCTGATAAAGAGAATGGATGCTGGTGACCTTTTCCCCCCTGTGTGGAAGACGTTCATTCATTAAACGACTGCGCCTTGGCAGGAAAGTACAGGGAGCTCCTGGCACAGCTGCCTTTCAGCCAGTGTGAAGATGGATGGGCGTTAAGGGCTTCCACGCCAACAAATCCAATCCAGCTCTCCAACCGCGTCTCACTCAGCAGCGATCAGCACACTGCTGGGTGTTGCCTCTTCCTTTACTTGGCTTCTGGGACATCACCTTCTCTTGGTTTTCCTCCCACTCACTGGCTGCTCCTTCTCAGGCACCTTTGCTGGATGCTCCCCGTGGTAGCCAGCCTCCCAGATGGCCCCCAGTGATCTGCACCTTTGGGACCACATGTCCTTATGTAGCATCCTCCCACATTAAATCAGGGCTGGTCCTGTGTGACCAGCAGAATACGGTAGAAGTAATGGTGTAGGACTTCTAAGGCTAGTCCGAAAGAGATGCTGCACCCTCACTGTCTTGGATTGCTTGCCCAAGAGGAAGCCAGCTCCTTGTCATGGGGACACCCTTGCAGCCAGTGGAGAGGGCCACACAGAAAGGATCAGAGGCCTCCCACCAACACCCAGCACTGACTTGTGAGCCTTCGAAGGAATAAAAACAAACCAGTGCCTTTAAACCTCTTACCTTTTACATCTTATAATAATTCATTCATGTATCCATTTATCAATTCAATAGATATTAATTGAACACCTACTGTTTGCGAGGCTCCTAGGAGGCTACCGTTATTCTGAAGTGATAAGATAACGCAGACTGTATTTACACCTGTTTCTATCCCAAGGTTAGTGCTGCGTGCATGGTTCCAAAGAGGTTTTGTTTCATTTCTCACATGGTGGCTATTGCAGGTGCCCAGGGAAGTGACTGAAGACACACACTTCTTCCACAGTTAGGAAATTACCAGCAGTTGCAGAGCATACGGTCTGGCTAAACTTCAGAATTCTTAAAGTTCACTAAGAAACAATACATATAAGAGAATTCATTAACTGAGAAAACCACTCGTTTTCTTTGTATCTTTGGATAGTCCAACTAATAGTAAAGGTGTGACTGAAAATGACAACTTACAGCTTCTTACCTCTGTTATGCTCAATATTTTTACCAGCGACTTGAGTGATGACTGAGAAAGTCTGTTTAAGTAAATTTGGTGGCAATAAGTTAATACCGTAAATGATGGGCTCTACTTTCTATCTCAGATAGCTGGAGGGCGTGGCTACCCAATTAATAAGATGACTTAGCAAGGATAATGTTGGATTTTCCATTTAGGCTGGGTGACAAAAGGCTGTTGCTGGGGCCCAGGAATGCAGAGGCCTTTCTGCGCAGCTGTTCATGCGAGTAAATCGAATGAGATAATGGAATGAAAGTACTTTGTAAGCTGTAAATGTTATATATTATAATGTACTATAATGGTAAACGTTACATATTTTACCAGTGAAAGACTTGGAATTTTGTTGTCTACAAGTCCACAGTGAGCCAAGAAGGCTATGGCAGCTAAAAAGGAACGATCCAACTATTAAAAGTGGAAGGAAAGAGGGTAATAGAAAATCAGCAGCAGGTAAACACCCCACGAACGACTGTTGTGGACGAGATCCGCTAATGGATGCTAAAATCAGAGGTGAGATTTTCGGGAGAGCAAGACTTGCATAGTCTCAAAGAATCTCCTCAAGTTCTTTGTCAATTTTACAACGGGAAACCAGGCAGATGCTCCCTGAAGCGGGTGATCAGAGACCACTCCACAGCACTAATCAGATGGACAGCGTGCGCCTCTGGATGCGATGCACTGAGAAGGACCGATGTCAGCTCTGCAGTCATCTTGTCAAAAATGTCAGAGGACCAATAACCTAAAAAAGAAGTGGTCAAGTAACATTTGGGATTATCTAGGTTGCACATCCATCTATGCCTGTCTTCATCTTGTAGATAAGGGACATTATCAGCTGTCATTTATTTAGTCTGGTTTATTCTCTCACATGCAGGCCTGGAAGCTATTTTTTTTTTTTTTTTTAAAGATTTTATTTTTTCCTTTTTCTCCCCAAAGCCCCCCGGTACATAGTTGTGTATTCCTCGCTCTGGGTTCCTCTAGTTGTGTCATGTGGGACGCTGCCTCAGCGTGGTCTGACGAGCAGTGCCATGTCCGCGCCCAGGATTCGAACCGACGAAACACTGGTCCGCCTGCAGCGGAGCGCACGAACTTAACCACTCGGCCACGGGGCCAGCCCCCCCTGGAAGCTATTTTTAAAGAGTGCTTTTGTAATGGTGAGGGCTGCCGCATATGGTTGTGTAGGTTGTTCACTGTGCATCTCTGGAGTGGCAGTGATCCCTGAAGTCCTTAGTCATGTGATCCTTGTACCAGCAGCATGTCTATTACTGGTGAGCTTATTAGAAATGCATATTCCTGGGCTCTACTATGACCCACTGAGGCAGAAGCTCCAGGGGTAGGACCCAAGAATCTGTTTTTCAGAAGACCTCCAGGTGATTCTCGTGCAAGCTAAGTTGGAGGACTGCTAGACTGTGGAATGGAACCTCTAGCATTAGGAAGGGCTCGGCTCACACAAACATGGGTAGCAGCCCTGCTCAGGGTCATCCCTTTGGACTATGATCCCCATCCAGTGGTCCTGGATTCCTGGCTGTGGTTGTTTTCAATGTGCAGAGTATTTTCAGAAGGTCCCCACCACAGTAGGGTCCAGCCATGCTCCTGCTCCGGCTTCTGGTGATCTGATTCAGTGTCTGTCCCTTAGGAGAGTTAGGGGTGCTGACTGGCCTTGAAGCCCCGCTCCCTTCCTAGTTTCCCCCAACCTCCCTCCTCGACCTCTCCCCCCTGAAAACTGCCTTTTGTTATGGCAAAAGCTGCTCCTGCAGCCCCCACAGAACCATCAGGTTCCGTAGGTCAGCCACGTATAGTGAAAGGGCCCAGGGTTTGCATCACAGAATCTGGGCCTCAGTCTGGTGTGTGCCACTTATTAACTATATTTTAACTAATAACACTATTTGAAGCTATTTCTCATATTTCCCACATGCTGATGTGACATAAAGCAAGTCTTTAGGTCAACTCTTGATTGGACTTCTCCCAGGTGAAAATCAGGATAGAGCTCCACGTTTCGGTGGGGCTCTATGAATCAGCTGACGAGCATGTCTGGAGGCTGAGTCAGGCGTCCTCTGGGGCCAAGGTGGGGCCCTTTCCCTCAGAAGGTGTCCCTGAGCAGGCAGCGGGGCCTGCTTGCCTATCCTCAGGCTTGGAGGCCGAGCGGGACAATGTCCATGGGGAAGGGATGTCGTGAGTAGAGTGTGCACAGCAGGCCAGGGCGCAGCTCCCAACCAGCAGGTGACAGAACTTTCCGACCTGGGCGAGGCCACTGTCTCTTTGGACGGCTGTTACTGATACAAAGACCTTTCTTTCCAACTCCCTGAAGTTTTCACCCATTTGGGGTTCAAACAGCTGAGTGTAATCCTCCATGCCAGTCCTTCAAAACTGACATTACACAGGAGGGCGATCATTTTTCTCCTCTTCAGCCTAATGGTTCAGCTCCTTCAACAGTGTCCTCTTGGTTTCCAGGCCTCTTCTAGGGTAGCTCTAGCATTTTCATCACTCTCACAAAATGTAGCCCCTTATCCTCACCACCATCTAGTGGGCTCTGAGCAGGGCAGAGCAGAAGTGGGAGGCCCTTTGCTCCATAGTCGGCCGAGGACTGCCACTGGTCTTGCCAGCTGCGCCACACTGCCGGCCATGTGAGCGCCATGACGCTTGCTCACATGGGCTCCCACCGGGACAGGCTGCGCTGACGCAGCTGGATTTTTGGACCTAAGTGCAAATTCTTATCTGGATCTTGATGTAGATTTGCTTGGTTGGATTTAGCCCCAGAGTCCAGAATGGCAAGATATTTTGTGACTCTGAGTGTCCCATTCACCAAGCCCCTTCCATCCTGCTATCTACTATTTAATAAAGTTTTCTGGATCTTCATCCATATCATGGATACCAGTGTTGAGGAAGGAGAGGGCCAAGCACACAGCTTTTAGGGCAGGTCGTGAAAAGTGCCTATCCAGTCCAAAATATCAACCCCTCGTGGTGGGCCCCCCGTGATATTCACATTTTAATCCCTAGGCTTTGAGAATGTTATCTTATATGGCAAAAAGGACTTTGCAGATGTGACTAAGTTAACGATCTTGAAATGGGGAGAGAGTCCTGGATGAACTGGGTGTGTTCTAAACGTAATCACCAGTATCCTCATCAGAGGGGACAGAGGGAGATTTGACAATGGCAGAGGTGAAGGTGATGTGGCCACGGAAGCAGAAACAGATTGGAGTGACGCAGCCGGGAGCCGGGAAATATCACAGCCTCTGGAAGTGGAAGAGATGAGAGTGGGTTCTCCCCTGGATCCTCTGGAAGGATCTAGCCTTGCCAACAGCTTGACTTCAGCCCAGTGGAACTGATCTCAGACCTCTGGCTTCCACTGAGAATAAATCTGCTTTGTTTTAAGCCATTAAGTATGTGGCAACTTGTTACAGCAGCCCCAGGAGACTCATACACCCCTCTGCCTGTCATCAGTTCAGCGATCACCCCAGACGTGCCGGTGCGCTGGAGTCTCAGTCTCCCTGGCCTGTGCGCGTCCTGCGACAGCCTGTCCCAGCGGCTGGAATTCCAGTGCAACCTCACCTGTTACTCCCGCCTTTTCAGCCCTTGATGGAGAACCACAGTCGGCCCCAACTGCTTCCTTGGCTTGTGTTCCCTCACACCCCATCTCTCAGACCTTAGCTCAACCATAAAAAGCTGTTTATAATTGAACATAGAAATGAGAAAGTAAGTCCAGCTGAAGATTTAGTCCTTTTGTGTTCAGTTTATGTTTTGCATTCACTGAGAATACATGCAGGTGTGTATGTGTGTATAAATAATAGACACACCTACATATACACATATTTCATTTTAAAGTGACTTTGTTGTCACATAAGTAATATGAAATAAAAGAAATCTATTTTAAGGGTGCAGTTTAGTGAATTTTGAAAAATGTACGCACTTGTGACCCCCTACAGTAAAGGTGTGGAACGTTTCTAGCTCACCAACAACACTCCTCAGGCCTTTTGCAATCGATCCTTCGTTAACCCTGAACCCACGCAGCCAGCGCCCGGCCTCTGTCCGTGTGACATCTCGGCGTGCTGGACATTTGCTGTATCTGTAATCTTGAAGAGGAACTGGCCTGTTAGGGAGTCTGGCAAAATGGGTTTGTAACTTCTATGTCAAATCTATAATTAATTTTAGACTTGTCATTTATAAATTATAAAGCTAAGGAGCATCTGACTAAGTCTGTAAACAATATGGAATGCATACAAGAATTCGAAAGTTCCTATATTTACAATTTTGATTTATTAGATTTTTAAAGAGTTGTTTAAGGTTGTTATGAAGTTTTGTGAGTTAAGGGTGTGGGTTATGCCATTCAGGCATCTGAAATATTTAAGAAGAAAAATGAATAAATTAAACTTACAAATGCGTTCAAAATGTTAAGAAGAATTTAAATGGACTGATTTTTAAGAGTTTAATTGCTTCAACTAATTGAAGGTGATTATTCTTATTTCATATAAAGTTTACTAGATTTATACATAGTACAGCAACATTTGTACAACGAACATAAAAGCTAAAGGAAAGCAAGGTTTTTGAATTTGAACTTCAATAATGAAATATTAATTTGAAATTTAAGTAGCTGTAAAGTTCTTTTGTACATTAAAGTTTCTCTTGCTCATTAAAAAAAAAAAAAACCCAAACCCAAAATATGCATAGACTCACTCTCACATCTTTAGTTTCTATAGTGCTGGACATTCTCACACACTTAGTAACAACTGAGTACAGGTGGTGGGTTCCTCAGAGCACCAGCTCTCCCGTGGGGGGCGAGGTGGGGGGTGAAGGGGCCGTCTCATTACGACATCATCACGCTGAGAACCAGGGCAGCTCTGAAAGTGAACCCTCGAGTGAATGTTGAATATTGTAAGAAAAACCTTCCAACTCGTGCTTGGATCTATATTAGCGGTGGATCTTTTTAAGAAAAGAAAAAAAAATTCTTCCTTTTCATCCCATGTTGCCTTTTCTCTGCAGGTTCTGTTCCAGGGACGTGGCGCAACACCCTAATCGCACCCGCCCCCCACCTGACAGACAGCCTGGGAGAGCTAAGGTCTGTTTTCATAGCACCTTTGGGCTAGAACGACAGGAACTCGGCCAGCGCTGCCGACTGCCGCAGCCCCAGCCAGCAGCTGCCCTTGCTGCAAATGGCAGGAAAGCATATTTGGTTTTGCATCTGCCTCTTGTTTTGTCTGGGTTGGGCGCTAAGTACTTTAAGAAGAAACATGAGAGTACAATGAGGAGAAACACAGGCTCACACACACATTCACTCACACACACTCGCAAACTCACACTCGATAAAGGCTAAAATGTAGGTGAGGATGTGCTTTCTGAATGACTTTTGAGGACTTTGGAAATGAAAATTCTTAGCTCAGGGATGCTTTTGAGACCATTCTGCTTTATTCTGAAACAGGGCCGCCCAGTGTGTGTGTTTATTTAATCCGAACACACTGCAAGTTAGGGATGGCGAGACACCACGGCCGGGAGCCAGAGGGCTCCACGGGAGCTGTGCCCTCATGCTTCCCTCTTCGTGGCATTTGTACCCTGTCTACTTTGCCCGGGCTGCCTGACTCCTCCTATCCACATGGGCTGTGGGAGGGATTAAGAGTTTCCTTAAGGCTTACTGTAGAAATGTATACATTTCCTCTGAGATCGTGCCAGAGAATGACTGGTTATTTTTTTCTGTTTTGTCTTTTTTTTTTGCTTTAAACTTTCAGGGGAAATTAGAAGGAAGGGCACTTCCTTTGACCCATAATAGTCTCTAGTTCCAATTTGGAACCTCTAGCCCTTGGAAGCCCTCTGAGGCTGTCTGTCATAATCAGGTGGGGGAGGAGGGTGCCCCCACCCATATTATGGACGACATGACCTGCAGTTCTGTAGGGAAGCAGGACATGCCCAGATCCATTTTTGTGTGCGTCTCATACACATGAATACTGCACACGGACAGATAAACAAGAACCAGCCTTTCCGGGAAGGGTAAGCCCATTGGTGCCTGTTGCCTATTACTGGAGTGAATTGTTAGACCTATTAGAACCTTAGAGGTTCTTGCAGAGGTTGCCAGTTTTGACCCAATGGCCTGGATGTGTTTGGCTCCCACAGTTTAATGAGGTAGGCTCATATTCATTCATTCATTATTCAGCACATATTTATTGAGGACTTATTCAAGAAAAACCATAAACCATTTAAAAGACTAAACTATTCTGTTTTTCCCACTAAGAAGGTAATGAAAACTTATAAAATGGCTCAAAGAAGATTCCAGATCAGGGACAATAGTAGTTTTCTGGGGTATATTCAGAGCTTGCCAAGTTGACTTCTTTTTAGGACTAGCACTCAATTGGATGGCTTTTAACCAAGTGTGCCGAGACGCAGACAGCTGTATTCGTCGCACCTTAGTGACCAGCTTCCTTCTACATTTTCCTCCCTTCTGCCTCCCACAGGTCTCCTCCATTTCCGTAAGGAATAATTTTAGAGTAATATTGACAGCAAGAAAAACGGTGGGCGGTCGTGACATAAAAAAGAAAAAAGAGAGGGAGTCCTTCGGATGAAGAAATATCCCGTTTCTTGCCCTGGGTCTTGCCTGCCTAGGTGTGTTCAAATTCCTCCAGCTGGGCACGCAGTCGCGGCCTCCTTCTCTGTGTATGTTTTAGTTCAGTTTAGAGTTTGGCAGTATCGTGGATGAAGGAGGACTCAGGACAAGCAAGTGAACACTGACAATGTAATCTCTTCAGGAGAACATGTAGCCAGATGTGGCTATGCTAGAAGGCGCGCTGGAAGACACTTTTAAGTTGGTAAGTACCTGTGAAAATACCCAACAGCCACTGCAGAAATCTCGCAAGCTTCTCTTCCAGGAAAGAAGTTTTTGCTTATTATATCTAAAACAATGAAAACTCTTCTTTTGAAAACCTGCTCAAGGATTCTATCAATAAAAATAACCAACTACAGAACTAGTGATTTAAATTTAAGGCCACTTTTTATTACTTATCTTATAAAATACTTATTTTCAGTTATAATTTAGTCTAGGAAAGATAGTGTTATAGCACAAAAACAAAGTTTTAGCCAGAGTTTTGTAAAGATTATGATCAAAGTTAACACTGACATACCAAACATCTTCAAATATAGTGCTAGAAACACTGCACTGCCTTTAGTGTTATTTAAATTCCTACTGACCGTAAAAAGTCTCGTTATGACCCAAATCCTTTGGGCAATAAAAAATCTTAGAGTGAGTAAACCTAAGCTTTGCAGTGTAATATAAAAGTAGGAAGAGAAATACATTTTTTGACTTTAATGTCTACATGTCGTATTTAAAAGTTATTTAGAATGTCCTGAACTCCCGGGGTGGGGGGGGGGGACGGGGGGGTGGTGGCAGGAATCTACTGACCTTTGTCAAAAACATTTACCTTTTGAAAGCTTGCAATACTCTATAAGAATTTATTTTGGTGGAGATCCATAAATGAATGTTACAAATATCAGAAGAAAAAGTTTAAAAGAAAAATTTCAGAAAAAAGAACTTTATTCAGTAAAGAATTAAGGAAAGTGTTAACAGGAAAAAAAAAAAAAAAGCCTAAACTGAAAAGAGACCTAAATCTCATTAGGTTGATTTTCTAAAAGGATGTCTAAATTGTCTGCATAGTTCTTCTCTAGGCCTTTTTGTATGAGAAACCTCTGATCTAGCCGCCTACCTAAAGATCAAAGAAAGCCAGGACACATCACAAATATTCTACCTTGCTCTTTTCCCCTTTCTCTTTTTTCTTTTTAAACTTAAAGTATCATTTTTGTCAATTTCTTGGGGAAAAAAAGAATCACAGCAAAATAAAGTTTAAAAAGTAGAAAGTGAGGGATTCTATAAGAAATGTTTTAGAGCTTTTTAAAATGGATTTGGGCACTGGGTGTGCACGATGCTGACGTTTTATAACTATTTATGGATCGTGCAGTGTTGGCTGGGTGACTAGGCTTCTAGAACCAGGGATGGAAGAAAATAATTGTCTAGTATACTGCAGATTAAAAAATAAGGTGTGTAAAAATAATAGGCATAGCATTAGAGTTTCAAAATAAGCTTAGAGATTTGAAAAAATTTTCTATTAAATTGAGAGAGAAATAGTTTCAGTGGAATTTCCAAAAAATTAACAGGCTAGAAAAAATATATCTGGAATCTTGTCCACAGGAAGAGGCAATTTCTATTTTTATTGCACATTTCAACGCTTAAAATGATTGGTTAAATAGAGAGCAACCTTCCACACTGCCCACATGCCCGTGAGGGGGCAGGGCGCCGGCCTTCAGGGCCGTGAGTACCTCAAATTGCAACATAATGTGAGACATGCTTTCAGGTTTTACAGGAGTTGAACTCAGAGCACCAACCTGAAAAAAAACTATAGGCGCTGTTGTATGGAAAATGTTACTTCTTTATAAATTAATGGTTTTCAAGTAGGGGGATCTAATTTTACACTTGTACCCAGGCACTAAATGGGCCAACAGACTATGGTCAATTGCATAATACTGGCATCTTCATGAACATATGGTGAATAAAATCCAATTTTAAAATGTAAAAACTAAATATAATTATAGTTCTCACTCTCATCTCAAACCCCACTCAAAATTAAATCATGAGTAAACAAGAAGCTTATTACCGTTACTAACATTTATCATGATAGAACCTAAAGAACTAAGGATTCACACCCACTCAGTGAGTTGTATGTACCTTTGCTGTCTGACAGCGGCACCTGCATTTTCTAAAAGGACCAAAGCTTTTCTATCAGAATGCTTTTCACATCAGGACTTTCTAGTGGCCCTTCTCACCCAGGAGAACAAACCCTGCCGCCCGAAGACAAAGGCATCCACTGTATGTGATGAATTAACTTCTCTCCTGTGCATTCAGAGTGGCATAGTTAGGCACTAGCCTAGGGAGAATCAAGAAAATCATCACTCCAATAATTTTCCATAGGGCTCAATTCTCCCTCTGTCAATCTGTTTGAGAAAGGCTGCAAAGACATGTTTGGGACGTTAGCATGCTTCACCTCGAGGAGATGGTCCAGTCCGTTCTCCATGGAGCATAAGGCACTGATGAATCAGCTGCACACGTTACTGTGAGAATGGGAAGTCGAGGTCTTTTTAACAGATTGTTTGTGGGTCACTCTTTACAATATAAAATACAAAGTATGCTGTGGAGTGTGGCCCCAAATAAATAATCAAATTCATAAAAAGAAATGAATCCAATTGGAAAGTGCACAGTGTTTTGCTGAATAAAGGCTGACGCTATTCAGTAGACGTTGGAGGTGAAAAGTGTGACAATGGCAGGCTCAGCATTACCACTGCTCATGGCCTATAAACAAAAAGTGATGGAGACACAGCAGAGTGTGCCGCACAGGAAATGCTGCCGTCTTCCAGCCACACCCACGCACATACAATCCCCCACAGCAATCCGTGCCGAGACAGACGGGGCGGCGTCTGACACCAGCACAGACACTCACGGGAGGAAAATCCAGACACTTTCATTTACACTCGAGAGAGAGCAAACAGCTGCCTACAAAGAATGGTTTGGGAGCTTGAGGAGTTCTGTTTGTACTGTTAAAAAAAAATGTAGGCCATTGACTCATCAGTATAAATAATTTTTCTGGCAACACTAGTTACCTTTTTACCTCCCATTCAAAACTTCACAACGTCAAGTATTTGAAGTGCACTTAAATTTTTTCCCTGCTCTTATTTTATATAATGCATTCTCACAGTAATTAGCTGATGCATGAGCTTGAAGAATTTCTTTGAAAAGAAAGTTGAAATCTTTACTACTATGTAATGGGACAAATTAGCCCTCTCTTTGTCAGTATGCATTTTAACAGTACTGTTTTTCTTTCATTTTTCCTGAAAGATAGAAAGTGGTCAAAAATAGGAATACCTGTACAATTCAGATCAAAGCACAAACTATCATTTAAAAACAAATACCTGAGGCATACCTGCCATACTTTTATTTCAATTTCCTCAGCTATTTAAAAATTATCTCGTGTTGCTGCATTTCCACCTGCTTCCTTCCCAGCAACCCCTGTGCCCTTGCCCGCTGAATCTCTGCCTCCGGAGGGTAGCTGCGCATTGTCACTTGTCATGAAGCCTGCGGTCTGATATCCTGGGCTTCGCGTGCCATTTCAGAAACTCAAACGACACTAGATAGACTTGCTCTAAATCTTTTTTTAGTGCAGTTTGGCAAATATCCCAAATGAAATTCAACTCAAAGTAAAAAGTATCAAACAGAGAGATAGGGCTGAGTGCGCCCCCGTTTTCGGGGCCGCCCGGAGCTCTGCAGGGCTTGGGAATAGAAACCTAACTGCCCCGAGATGCAGCGACTGCTCTCCCACACGCAACAGCGACCACAGAGGCAGCAGCAGTCAAGGCCCATAGCAGCACCTGCCAAGGCAACCCAGGTTTCTGGGCTCTTGGGTTGCTGTGAATATCTTTAAAAGCCAACAGCACCTGCACCCTGCTTTGCCCCACTGCCCCCTCTCAGAAAGCACTGATATTCTCCCCACTCTACTCCACAGTGTTAGGAACAGCAAGCACTGACACACAGAAACCTTCTCTCTTCGCCCGGCCTCCTCCCTCCCTCCGACTCCAGCTCGCTCACTTCCAGGCTCTCTCCACCTGCTGATGTGAACCACACCTTGGTTTTGGTTGCTAGAAAAAAGGTTATTATAAAGCTGTCTGGAGAGACCACCACTAGATGGCCAAGTCATCTGGCCTGGCCCGACTGCCGCTGGATTTACTGGCCTTGCTTGACCGTCCAGGATCTGTAGGGGGCAAAGGAGGTGCGTGCATCTCCACCGCGGTGGTCACTGCCCACTCCTCCTCGTCAGGAGTCACTTCCAATTTACTCTCTCCCAAGGGGCTGCCATTGCCATTCGCCAACAGGGCAGGCGCTTTGCTTCCTGCTCCACCCAACTGAGGGAGCTGCTGGGGGCTGCCTGGAGGGGTCAGAGATGCAGAAGTGGACGCCGGCAGGGAGGCCTTCCTCACAGACCTCTGCTGCTCGGCCTCCTGGTTGGCCCAGTTCTGCTCTGTCATTAGCAGGTGGTGGTTGCCATTGCAGAAATTGGCAGGGTGGCCATTCCTGTGTGCCTCAGACAGGGCTACCATTTTGAAGTCTGCTGGTGGTGGAGGGGCGCCGGGATAGCCCGTGGCCATCGCCTGTCCCAGGGAAGAGGCAGAGTGAGCGTAGTAAGGCGGAAATCCAATGGTAATGGTGGCAGGGGCAGAGTTGGAGGGGACGTGGAGTGGGGTCACACCCTCCGGCTTTGTGGCCCCCATCCCGGTTCCAGGGGTGTCTGGGCTATAGTGGTTGGTCATTCCCTGTTTAAACTTCTTCCAGCCCAGGTGGTAGATCTCCAGCATGTTGAGTAAGAGTGACAAGCAGGCGACTGCCAGCATGAAGATGATGAATATGGTCTTCTCCGTGGGCCTGGAGATAAAGCAGTCCACCGTGTTGGGGCAAGGCCACCGGTCACAGCGGTAGAGTGGCTTCAGCTGAAAGCCATACAGAAAGTACTGTCCGGCGATGAAGCCCACTTCAAACAGCGTCTTAAAGATGATGTTGAAGACATAGGTCCGAAGCAGGGCCCCAGCGATTCTGACCTTGCCCCGGTCATCCCGCACCGGGGGCGTATCCTGGCTGTCGCTGCTCAGCCCACACGGCCCAGCTGGCTCGTGGTGCAGGTTGTCTCCCTTCAGTGGCTCTTCCTCCCTCTCCTTCTTCTTCTCTTCCATGCGCACAAGGTGCAGCACGTGCCCCAGGTAGATGAGGGTGGGTGTGGACACGAAGATGATCTGCAGCACCCAGAAGCGGATGTGGGAGATGGGAAAGGCTCTGTCGTAGCAGACGTTCTCGCAGCCTGGCTGCTGTGTGTTACAGGTGAAGTCTGACTGTTCGTCTCCCCACACCTCCTCCGCCGCGGCTCCCAGCACCAGGATTCTGAAGATGAACAGCACTGTCAGCCAAACCTTGCCGATGACCGTGGAGTGCTCTTGCGCATTCTCTAACAGTTTCCCCAGAAAGCTCCAGTCGCCCATTGCTTCGGATTGCTAACCTGTAAGGGAACATTGCTTGTTAATGGCAGGCTACAACAGGGAGGCTGTTGAGTCCAACCCACTGGGGCAGGCCACTGTCACCGCCAGGCGCAGGAATACCATTTCATGGGGCAGCTGTACTCCCACTTCCAAACGAGGGAGGCGCTGAAGAACTGTCAGAGGAATGTGTGTGTGCGTGCACGCACATGGATGTGGGTGTCTGTACATATCTCCCCAGTATTCCGCCACGCGGGATTAAGCAACCGTCTACAGCACCAGTAGAGTACAGAGCTTCCGTACGCCATGCAGGTGCTGGGATAAATGAGATAACCACAGTTACTCAGCTCTCACTTCAGAGGTGAGAAAACTAGAGCCACAAAGAGAAGTGAGGAGCCTCAGGGCAACGTAACTCTCCGCTGGCCTCCAAGCTGCCTGTCCTGCCCTCTCGAGGGCCAGTCTCTGCGGGAACGCTGGACCGATTCTAATCTCCACCTTTCTGTCCCTGTGGGATTAGAGCAACTTCCTCCCAAGCTGCCGTCATTCCCATGCCACCGTCATAACTTCTGCCATGTTAACCTACTACCTCTTCTATTATTTGCTTTCTTTTTCACTTTGCAAGTGTTGCATAAATGGTTAACTTGCTGCATGTCCCCAGGCAGGAGCTTGTGTCTCCATTTGTGAGACGGGACGATGGTCACATGCAGTGAACTGCTTCTCAGATGGGGGAGGTAAGACCTGGGGGCCCTCTCTGCGAAGGTGGCAGTGCACCTCAGACGCAAGGCACCACGATTAGAGGGCGTCCTTCATGTCGCGGTGGCTCAGACAGGCCAGATACTTCAACCTGGAACCAAAAGATGCTCTGCTGGTCTCACTGCCATTCTGTGCATTGAGGAAAGTGGTCCAAGCGGTAAGTATGTATACAATTCTCCAGTGGAACTAAAGAAAACTCTTCTTATTTTGAATTTTAAAATGTTTAAAACTATTAATTTTTATGACTTGGTTCGAAGGCAAATAAACAAAATAAAACTTTACTCACTATGATCTAAAGAAATAGACAAACGTTAACCCTCTCTTAGAATAAACTTTCAACTCTTTATTTTGGTCATTTGAGATCTTCAGGGAAATTTTAATATTTACGTACCTTTGGCAGAAACTTAATTATGGAACATGAAACAACCCACTCTCCCGCGAAAGATGTCAGATGTCAGGGAACCAATCCAGGTCACATTCTCCAAGATATCAATTCTGACTCTTATGTGGATCCACACAGCCATCCCTCTGGGCTCAGACGGGCACTTGCCCCCAGCCCAGACTGTCACAAGGCCCCTAACTGATGTCTCTGCCCTTCACCCTACCCACTCCCTCTACTCTGCTGGGGATCTGACTCTGCGGCACAGGACAAAAGCCACACACAGTATGTGCCACCCATCAGCCTGGTCCAGCACTCCTGGCAGACCAAACTGCTGGGGTCCCTGAAATGCTACTTTTATGCTTTTGCGCATGCTGTTTCTTCAGCTTAAAACTCAGCCCCATCCAGGGACTGCTGGCCTGTCGCTTACCTCCACTCTGCCTTCAAGGGTGGCCAAGTCAGGCAAACACGGGTGCCCTGCGTTCTCTCTTCTTCCTTGCTGTGGCCCTGGTTTAACGGCTGTTTCTTTCCATTATGGTCTAAGAGGTTTCTCTCCGTCCTCCCACACCCCCACGTGCTAAGCTTCAGATGGCACCCCTCTTCTTGCTGTCCTGGGACAAGTGCAGTCCCCTGGGTCTCTATAGAAAACCACTTTGAACCACCTTGACCGCTTGTGGACTTTCTCTTTAATTCTAGTTCTGAGGTTGGGGCTTGCCGGGACATCCCTTCCTTCTTGACGTCTGTAGGCAGAACAGCTGGGCAATGTGCATTTCTGGAGGTCTCCAAGGAAAGATCAGTATGGGGACTTTAAGAATTCTTCCTGTCACATTCCCGGAAGCTCAGGCAGTTCTGCCTTGTCGTGTGTAATGTGTTTGCTAAAAAGCAGTCAGTGCAATGTGCTGAGACCTGGGAGGCTCTGCACACAAGGCTGGTGGCACATAGCACCATGAGGAAGGCGACATTTCTGCCTGTCACAGAGACTGCAGAGTGTTGCTGGCCTTTCCCTGTGGGTCCAGGGAGGCAAAATGTTCTGCAATGTTGGGGGTGTTCCCTAGAGTGCAGAACTGTCTCCCCAAATGTGCACTGTGCACATGATGAGAAACACGGAGCTAGACAAGTATTCACGCATTTAGTAAAGCAGGTGGAGGAGGGTAGGGCAGCTGACCGTGGCATCTTCTTTGCAGGCTCTGCCTCTCCGGGGTCCTTTAAGTCCAGGTGCTGTAGAACACTTTCAAATATGTGCCCTTAAAATTGTACCATGACCGCTGAGTGCAACCTACAGAATCATAACGGGTCACCGCCTGCACACTTCGCTGGTACTCTGGCAGTTGCCAAGGCTCAGTAAGTCCTAAAGATGGGATGACTGAGTGTGTCCTAAATGGGAGTGCCCATCTCTCAGGCACTGGGTGGTAGCGCACACTGGTAAGATTTTTCTGGAAAGGAGTCCAGCAATATGTATGAAGACAGGTAAAAGTAATGAGACCTTTGACCTATAATTCTACTTCTAGGACATCATACTAAGGGAATAATCAGAGATTCTGATAAATTGATTACATGGATGTTTACTGTAATATTACTTATAAGAAAGAATAACTGGCAACAGAAGCGTCCACTAAAGGATGGATGTTAAATAAATGATAGTGGCTGGCTGTCCATGGCTGACACCATGTTTTGGCCAACCCAGCCCTACTCCAAGTCCTCCTTTCCCTTGTCGGCCTCTAAAAAGACGGAGGGGAAATTCTTGCTCTCTCATTGCCCTTTGTGGCCGGAGGTGTCTTTAAAAGGCAGTTCTCTCTGATGAGGTGTAAGGAGTCTGTTGGGGAACTTCTGGGAAAGCTTTTCATTTCCAAATAAAAGGGTAGATGCTACTTGTACTGTCCCTTCCTCCTTCTTTCCATATTAAGCACAGATGTGATGCCTGGAGCTGGGCAGCCACCTTGCAAGAAGGTGTCAATAACCACGAGGGAATGGTCCAGAAAGTCACAAGGCACCTGCTGTGACAATGCGGACCTGCTGAATCCACACCAGCAGCCTCCTCCAGACTTACAAGAGGGGAAAAACCCTACCTGCTCAAGTGAGGTTTTCTGTGGCCTGCAGACAAAAGAATTCCTAATTGATATGTTATCTTAAATTCTTTATATAGCATAAAGGCATAAATGAAAAGCTGTGGTTCATTCATATCTACTAAGATATAAGGTATTCATTAAATATAATTTTTATGAACATTAATGACATGAAGAAATATTCATGCTGTAATGATAAATGACAAAAGCCTAATACAAAACTGTAATCTGATACCAGCTGTTTTACACACACTCATATATACAAACAGAAAAAGGAAGAGCAAGAATGATATTGAAATGTTAACCGTCATGTTTCTAAGAACTGGGTGATTTTCTTTTCTTTCCATATTTCTTTGCATTTCCCATAACTACTAATCACATTTATCATCATAAAAAATTAATGACCATGACTTTCATTTTGCAAAGTTCCAGTTTTTGGAGAAGTATGCTGATTCCTTTTTCATTGTTCTTTCATTATGGTTTCTACTCCATAGATCTCTTGAATCGTGTCCCTAAGACACATATAATATGTGCCGCATTGTTAGCTCTATGTTAGTAATGATCCTGGGATCACTGAGGGGCACCACAGCCCTGACAACGGTCATCACGGTGACCTGGAGCTTACAGTGGATTACATTCTCCTGCCGTGGCCAGGCTGCTGTAGCCCGCTGCTCGCTGCTGAGCCTTGCTACTACACTTGATGGTTTTGGTTTTGTTTTGTTTTGGAAAATGCATGAATGAATGAGTAAAAAAATTAACCAGAGGACTAAATATCTATTGAAAGACTGGCAATATGGGTCAAAGTCAGATCACTGATCTAAAATGGTAGCAGCAGGGTCGTCTATCACGTGGATGTGGGACACTGATTATCCCCATGAGATGGCATTTGTCTTTTATTTTTATCTCAATGAAAAATTTGATTCTGACACCGTTGCAGAACTAACAAGATCTTATGTTTCAAAGTTTATGTGGCTGCTTTCATGTTCTTCTGACAGTTCTACCTTTCTTTCCAAAGTTACATGGTTTCCCCCTTGGCTTTCAGGATATGTTGGTTTCCCTTTAGATCAATCAATGGTTATTTACTCAGTGACAATCTTGTGCTCAACTCTGGGCCACAGGTTCTATGGGATACAGTAGAAGGAAAAACATGCCCTCTATCTTGAAATCTATTTGTGGAGATGGGAAAATTCAGGAAAAATGGAGAGCTATACAGGCACAGAGGGGGTTCATAGAAAAAGGACATTAATATTAAAACATGTAGCCAGGGAAGGCTCGCCTGGGAGGGGTGGAATGTGAGCAGGCGTTAGGAGGCTTGGCTTTGGAGAAGAGGAAGGGAGAAGGGAGTGCATTTCAAGAACAGAATAACATTCCCACGGTGGTGGGAATATGTGTGACCTGGTGTGATTGACACGGGGTGCTGGGTTAGGAAGCAGTGAATTTGGGTGTTTATGCACAGGGATCTGGACCGTGGCCACACTTTGCACATAGAAGACCTTCAGTAAACACTGGTGGTGCACGTGAGCGGAAGGAAAGAGAGCGCATGAAGCCACTTTGAGAGGGGAGAGATATGCTGAAAGTGCGGTTCAAGAAAGAAGGGGCCTCTACCAGCCGGCCGGGACTAAGGGAGAGTGTGGTCATCTCTGAGTGAGTGTTGAAGGCCCCGGCTGGAGGACAGGAGGGCGAATGGGAAAAAGGAAGGACAAAAAGGAGATACATTCTGAAGACAAAATAAAGTAGAACGCAGTGTCTGACAAGAGTCAGAGGATGAAGGAGAGAGGCATGAATTAAAGACAGGTCTTACATTTCTAAGCCTGGTGAGTGGGAAGGTTATGGGGCCATTTAAAGAGAAAGACACTGGGAGAGGGGTGCTAATTTGAGACTGGAAGAAAAGATGAAGACTTCGGTTTTCTGACTGGATTAAAAGTAGTGGTGGCAGACAGAGGGACAATGTCCAGGAGGAAGCTGGAGACATGGAAGTAGAAGTGGTTGGCATAGGGTCTGCAGGGTAACTCCGCCTCTCCCGGGTGAAGATGGGATGACAGCACAAAAAGCAGAGGCTTTACAGACAGGCTTCATGGAAAATCTAGCGAGAGAGATGAAGAGCGATACAGGAAATGACTCATTGCCCTTGGTGTGTGTGTAAAGATGGCAGACGTGTGATTGTGCTTCAACAAAGGATCACATGATCTGACAAAGCGAGTAGGGGCTCAAGACTGAGCAAAGGCGGAGACCAGAGACCCCGAGACAGTGTGGAGGGCAGGGACCTCCCTCAGTAGGCGCCCAATGAGCTCTGCCAGAGACGTCCAAATCTTTGGGTTTTATTAGATTCTTGGAATTTGTGCTCCGAAAACTTGTTTAATCCTTTCATATTTTATTTTTATCATTATTCTTCCCTTAGTCTTCTGGCAAAGTTGTCTTAGAAAATTCTAACCTTAGGGGGAAAAGTGGTCAGGTAGCTCCTGCATGCTCCTACAGACCGGACACCATGGGGCAGCTGATGCAAGGAAAACTGGGAGCGGCTTGGAGGGTGAAGGATGCCCGAGGACCAGCAGAGCCTGACTCACCTGCTGGGAATGCTATTCACATCGCAGAAGGCACACTCCCTGAGAGCGGTCAACAAAACTGAGAAGTAGGGCAACACAGAAGCGAGGAAGCCAGTGGAGGACTCTGAAGAAAAAGGTGACTAACAGTGTCAACAGTCTTCAGAGCGTTCAAGAAGCATGGAAATAAAGAAGAGGCCCTTTGATCTCACAATAAAGAGGCCACTGATGATGACCGGTCTAGGGGCAGAATAGGGACAAAAACAGAAGCCTGGGCGAGGGTTAAAGAGGCAGGGCAGGGAGTGAGTGGAGGCATGGTACAGTGAGCATGTGCCCAAGAAATCTAGAACTCGAAGGAAGGAGAGACACAAGATGGGTCAAAGTAGGGCAAAGGGCCCAAAGGAGGTGTTTTCAAGACACCTGCAGGTGTTTGATATCAGAGAGGAAGGAGTCACAAGGATGAGGAGGATGGAGCAGGGTGCTCAGCAGCCAGGATGGGGTGAAAGGATGGGAGGGAGGGAAAGGGTGTAGGTGAAAGACAAAAGGTTCTCCCAAGTGTTGCCGAGACTCTTCTCAGCGAGGCCAAAAAGCAGCTCGGAGACTCTTCTCAGCGAGGCCAAAAAGCAGGTCGTCTTCTCAGGCAACGGCAGGACTCGAGCCCTTGAGAAGAAAAGAGTGTGATAACGACAGAATAGAGAGGATGAGAAAAGGTCGGGTTCCACCTGTGTCCTCTCCACAGCCAGACAGCGCCTCTGTGTACACGATGTGGCCAACAGAAGAGGGCTGAGTGAGAGCCCGCCATGTGTGAGGCCCTCTGCGCTGCCTGAACGGGGAACCGCAGCCCGGGCAATGCGCACTCCAGCGGGGAAAGACACTAGACGAGAGATGGCAGATGCCCTAAGGGCCAGGAGAAACAGAAAGCTGGGGAGGAGCAGAGAGGGAAGCGCAGGGGTTAGAGAGGATGGGTGCTCACTGAGAGGGGACAGCTGAGAAGAGCTGAGTCTCAGCCATGACGGAGGAGCAGTCCAGGCAGTGCAGGCTCCCAGGACGGGGCAGACCTGGGGGGCCCGGGATGGCAAGGGTGGTGTGGTCGGAGCAAAGCCAGACAGGAGGAGACAGGCAGACGAGCAGATCAGAGAGGTAAGTGGGGAGGCGAAGAGATCACAGCAGGCAGTGACGAAAACCTTCATTTTTACTTCAAGTGAGATGGGAAAGTACCGGAGGGTTTTGAACAGAAGAGTGACATAATCTGACTTACGTCTTCACAGGACCACTCTGGCTGCTGTGTTCACAACAGGCTCAGGGGCAAGGGTGAAGCCAGGGGTCCAGGAGGAGGCTGTGCTGTCATCCAGAAAACAACGGTGGGAGCAGCAGAAGCGGTGAGAAATGGCCACGTCTGCACAGATTCTGAAGGCGGGACCAGCCCGATGTGCGCAGGGCAGAGTGTTGGGGTAGGGCAGAGAGGAGCTGAGGAGGACATTAAGGTCTCTGCCCTGAAATGGAGGAAGGGAACTGCCATTTACCAAGGTGGGGAGACCCGAGGAGGTACAGGTTTGGGGAAGGGCATGAAAATCATGAGTTCATTTAGAAAATGTCAAGTTTGAAATGTCTACTAGACACACAAGCGTCGAGGCTGGAGATAAACATTTGGAAGTTATCATCAAACCCGGAGACTGGATCGGGCTCAGCTGAGAGCAGGAGAGAAGGAGCAGGGGCTGAGACCAAGCGCAGGGGCGCTCTGGGCATCGGGAGGGCCAGTTAGGGAGGGACTTGCAAAAGAGCTGCTCATTAGGAAAGGCGAGCTTTAGATAGGACTGGAATAGAGGAAGAGCAAAAAGGTGTCACTTTGTGTTATACTTGATTCTCTTTTGTAAAAATATATTGACACTAAAAACATGGTTACTTGTTTTATAAATTACGGGTAATACAACACAGCATATAGCTAGGCAAATAATTCTGTTTTCACTGTGACTGCCTGAAACATTGCTGAGCAGGATTTTGAGGGTCACAGGCAGGCTTAGCCAGAAAGAGCTCTATGTTCAATTAGTCACGTCTGCTCCGGTTTGCTGTGGGGCAAACACTATTTTTTACTATCCCTGACTTGGCACAAATCTACAAGGACACAGCAGGCTGAACTAGTCACAGATACAGTACAATGAAAAGGGGGCTTATCGAGTTATCTGTTTAGCCAGTGGAAAGACTGTTTTCCATTAGCTTCTTTCATCCCTTATCTGCCTATTTCAAGCATTCACACTTAAGACAGTAAATTCCAGATGCCACCAGGCCTAGCCCATGGTGTTATGTACTTATCACACTTTTTTCATAATTCTGGTCTGACTCTTTAAGGGGGAAATGAAATTCAAACTAAATTTGTCAAAATAACAAAAGACTTTCTTCTTTTACTCTTCTTCTTTGACCCCAACATTTAGCTATGTCTGAGCTATTAAGACTAAAGGGCAAGATGAAGCCAGGCCTTCACAAGCTGGTCCAGTGTCACTTATAATTCAGTGCCACATAGGCAAGCATAAAAGAGGAGAAAACTGAACCTTCGCACTTCCAGACTGAGTAACACGTGACATTTGCTTCTTATCTCCCGAAAAAAACCACTGGAGGTCACTCATGCTGATCACCACAACCAGCAAGCCCCCAACAGCAACGGTTCTACACACACAAGACAGCTGGCAGCACAAGGCCCCCACTTTGTTCTTCAAATTTGTCTTGAGAAGTTTTGAACTTTTATTTCTTCCATATGAAATTTATGTACAGCTTATCAAGTTCCACAAAAATCTGAGACACCATTTTGACTGGAATTGCAATAAGTTTACAGACGAATCAAATTTACTCCTTTACAGTCCAGTTTCCCCATCATCGAGCATCTTCTATGCCCTCCAACACTGCTTTCGATCAGTGTCCCTAAAGGGCATACACTCCTTTTGTTAGATTTATTCTTACAGTTGTTCTAATTACTTGTTCTACATAGCTTTTCAATTATAATTTCTGATTGGTTGTCATTAGTACTTAGGAACGTTATTTTTATATATTGATCTTATATCTAGCAACCTGTTAGAAAGCTCTGGCTAGTTCTAATAGTCAGGACGTTCCTTTGGATTTTCTGTGTAAGACACACAATCATATCACCTGCTATTAAGGGCAGATTTGTCTCTTCCTCTCCTAATGCGAATTCCCGTTATTTCTTTTTCTTGTCTTCTTGTACCGGCCAGGCTTCTAGCACACTGGGGAGACGGTCGCTCCTTCCTTGTTCGTGTCTCCAACGTGAACGTTTCTCAAGTTTTATCATTGAGTCTCATGTTAAACTTCTATCAGGCTAAGGAAGTTTCCATCCGGTCCTTGTTTGCTAAGAGTCTGTCTGTGTTTGTTTTCTAAATCATAAATGAGTATTGGATTTAGTGGAACAATATTTTTCCTGCATCTATTGTGATTTTTAGATGGTGAAGTATCCTATTTGTCATGATTTTATTTTTAATATACTGTTAAATTTAAAGTGCTACTACTTTATTTTGGATTATTTATTTGTTCATACCTAAGATTGGTCTCAACTTTTTTTGTACTATCATTTGATTTTGGTGCGAAAGTTATCTTAGCCTGAAAAATAAAAATTCTCTAAATAAACGTGTATGAGAATCTCCTATAGAAACGTTTGGGACTAATGTCTTTTTTCGAGGGGGTTGGGAGGAAGACTAGATTACAAATTCAGCTTCATTCACTGTTCCCAACATAGGTAGGGGTGCTATTTCTTAAGCCAATTTTGGTCATTTATATCTTTTAGAAAAGTTTCCATTTTATCTAAGTTTCAAATTTACTGGCATAAAATAATTCATGGTGTTTTCTTACGATTTTTAAACTCTATGGTATTTGTAGTTATATTCCTTTATTTGGTTCCAAATATTGCTTATTTGAGGCTTTTAAAATATTAGTCTTGCTAGAGGTTTTTATTTTATTAAAGAACTAACTTTGATATGCTTGAAAAAGAATAAAAGTTTATTTTGTTATTTTTTCCAGTCTCTTATCATGTATACTATATTCGTAGTATATAGACTAAATCTACAAAAAAATCCCCATGGATCTTTTAAATAGATATGTAGATTTTAGTACTTGCTAGTATTATTATAAAATACACACACACAATTTAAGGGTATGCTTTAACTTAGAGTACAATTACCTATTATAGTATAGTTCTGGGGGCTTCCTTATTTTAAATAGAAAAATGTATGAGTTTTATTACTTAACTTTTCAATAACCTAAGGTTCTGGCAGGAAACATCACTTTCATACAGAACCAACTGATTTAGTGAAATTACAAAACATTAATTTTCCAACTTTATTACTAATTCTAAAGCACTGCTGGGATTATATATATGTGAGTATATATATATACTTTTTAATATACATATATATATTTATACGTATATTTATATATATATATATATTTTTTTTTTTTTTTGAGGAAGATTAGCCCTGAGCTAACATCCATCTGCTGCCAATCCTCTTCTTTTTGCTGAGGAAGACTGGCCCTGAGCTAACATCTGTGCCCATCTTCCCCCATTTCATTCGTGGGATGCCGCCACAGCATGGCTTGATAAGTAGTGCCTAGGTCCACACCCCTCTGATCCTGTGAACCCCAGGCTGCCAAAGCAGAACATGCAAACTTAACCGCTATGCCACCACGACACCACTGGGCCGGTCCTGGGATTATATATTTTTATTGTCAGAGAATAAATCTCCATAAACATGCAATTGTTTTATAATTATATTTTTAATCTATTTATTTTATTAAATAAGAACATACTCGGGGCCGGCTCCTTGGCCGAGTGGTTAAGTTCACGCGCTCCGCTGCGGCGGCCCAGGGTTCGCATCCTGGGTGCGGACATGGCGCCGCTCGTCAGGCCATGTTGAGGCAGCGTCCCACATCCCACAACTAGAAGGACCTGCAACTAAGATATACAACTGTGTATGGCGGGGTGGGGGGTGGTTTGGGGAGATAAAGCAGGGGAAAAAAAAAAAAGATTGGCAACAGTTGTTAGCCCAGGTGCCAATCTTTAAAGAAAAAAAAAAGAACATACTGAAAACACTTATAACAGTGTCTGCCATCCATGTATTATTATTATCTTCATATTTTTTCTTTCATGTGGGAATTTTAATCATTTATGAATACCCAAAAAGTCATATGCTCCTAAGTGTTTATTTGGCTAAGGTACATATGATCAAGACTTTTCATCTTTAGTCAAAAGGAAGCACTCCTCAGTTTTCCTTCTGTTTTTGACCTTAAAAGCTTAGTGAGAGCTAATTTTAAGTTGGAAGCAATTTAAACAACTGTATTACTTTCAAAACAAGTGTCTTCAATGTTTTATACTCAAGAATGTCAAGATTAAAAATATACTTAACTTTTTATCCACAGTATTTCTTCTTGAAGCACTTGAATAAAATAAATATTGCCTCCAGAAATCAGGATTAAACCACCATTTCCACAATTAGAGTTCTAACATGAAGCTAGAACATTAACAGCGGCATAGCTTTGGCTCAATTTACAGAAAACACAGCCAGTCTGGAGTGTAAGGAGAAACAGGAGTCCTCGGGCCTGCTCAGGCCACACTAGGAACCCTCAGACGCCCCGCCCTCCTCCAATCATTAAATGGCATTACAAGCTTTTTAAATGATTTCTGTGAAAGACCTGAGAATATCATCAGAATTTTTCACTTATTCAAACATTTGATTTAGACATTTTAGTGATGTGTTAATTTTAACGTACTTCAACATTAGTCCTCAAGGTTTTAATAACTGAGTAACAAAAAAAAGTCACTATCCTTAAAGTGAAACTGACTTTCCAGTAGCCGCCTTCTGAAGGGTGGCCTGGGGCCAGCGCAAGCAACACTAAAGAAAGTTAGCGGCGCTGCGGCGGACCAGCGCTCCGCCAGCGCTTGTCACGGCTTCGGGACGAGGCAGCCGGAACCGGACACCGAGCACTGACTTCATACATGCAGGATGGTCAGCCGAGAGGTAATTTCCTCATGAAAGTCCAAATTACATCATCCTCCAGGAGTCTTACTCATTATCCATGGAAGAAATATAGAATCATAGCATTTCAGAGGCAGAAGAATCTTAGGTGAGGTCTAGTTTACTCTCTTCGTTTTCCAGATCAGGAAATGGAGGCCCAGAGAGGGTACTGTGATTGCCCGAGGTCACAAAGCGGAGACTCCTAACTGTCGACGCCTGTCCAGCGTGCCCTCCCTTCCCCGTGACTTCACAGGGCTGTGCATCAAACAGACTGTTCAGACCACAGGAGCTGCCTCTTGAGTTCTCTCAACCACACCCTGAAACGTAGGTGTAGAAACATAAGTGGGAGCACATTTTGAACTTCTGCTCTTTTCTTCTGGTCCAGAGAGTCCAAAATTGTTAAATATTATTAATATGCTAACAGCAGTCCAGGATACTTCTTCAAATAAACTGGCATTATCATTTTAGAGCAATTTCAGATATTACCTTTACTCTTGCTTGGCCAACAAAACCTCACCACCTTAGAATTATAGTATTTTATTATTCCATTTATATTACTGACACAAATTACATCTGTCAAAATCTTTTCTATTTTTTGCAGAAATAATGATTTCTTTAGTATAAATATAATTTCACTTTTCTTGTTCAAATCTACTTCTATTAGTATATAACCAGAAATCTCTTCCATGTTTAGAATAAAAGATTCCTTTTAAAGCTAATAGGAAATGGGAGTTTCATGAATAAATGAGCAATAATTAATAGAGATAATCAGGTGGTCTAAACAAAAAAAAACTAAGTGGTTTTTATCTTTAGTATCACTAGTTTGTTGACAGTAAATTTAAAGCAAACCACTAATTCTTCAAATGAAAGAAAACGTAAAAGTTCAGAAATTGCTCACATCGACCATTAACTACTACGTCATACTTTTGAAGGTGCAGAGGTTTTAAAAAGCAAGCAGTGCAGTACTAACCCAATTTCCCACCACTGTAAGAATGAAAATTAAGATTAAACATTATCACTATTCTATTGCCTTTAAGCATTATATTGAAATCGCAAAAGTATAATGTTTTCACAGACACTAGTATGCTGTTTATGGCCACAAGTACTGAATTTTTTTCCCCTCTTCAATTCAGTAAACATTTATTGAATACCTCTGATGCGTGCGGCACTGTGCCATGCACTGAGGATACCAAAATAATTAAGGTATGGTCCTTACGCTCAGGAGGTCCCTTCTGGGGGAGAGGCAGACTTGTAAGAAACTGATCAGGATATAGCATTAGCAGTGTTCCGTAGTACTGGTAATGGTCGTGGCGCGGTGGAGGGGGAGGCAGAAGGAGATGGTATGTTAATCAAGACAGCAGCTGAGTTTGGCTGAGTTTCTTAATACAGACAGGTCCTGGGAACCATGTTTTCTGTACAGGGTAAAACGTTTCTCAGAGGTCTTTCTCCTGTCTATAACGTTCTGATAATATTTTGGTATGTTACAAAATGTAATGTGTTTATTAACGTGTTTATTAATGTATTTATGCAATGCTGAAGTAAAGTTCTAAAAATACGTATGATATTGATTCAATACTGATAAAATCCTAAAAATATGTCCTATTTATTCTGTGTTAGGTGCATATTCAAGTAATGGTAATATCTGAAAGACCAGTTATAGCTCAAATTCTTTACATGCGCGAGGCTTTATACAATGGCTGTGATAAATACATATAATTAATTTTAAGTTTCAAGTGTATAATGTAAAAATTAGTTAAGAAAATGAACACAACTGAAAACATAATATTCAAGGAAATTGTGTCAAAATTCTTTTTCTTATTGGCAAACAACGAAATTTTGTTCCATGCCATTATTCTCAGACAGCCTGAAGCCAGTGGACACTCCTGGTTAACATCCACGGCATGTGCAAGGTTACTGCAGTGAAGTTTCTGTGGATTACTCTACCAGAACCGGTGCAGCGCTCCTATTAGAAGCTTATCTCAACAGCAACCAAACTGCTGAACCAGGGGAACACAGGCCAAATTAGCCGACGAACTGTGAACACAACGACCTTGGCAAATAAATCCCCCTTTTCCTCTTTAATCTTTTAATGTTTGTTTTCCAATACATTTCACAGCACATGGATGGACTGCCAGTGAAGTGATGCACATATCATAAGTCACCATTTTGAATTCTTGGGTAATAAAAACCAATGCATAATTCACGTCTTGGCTGCTTGTATATAACCATTTTTAAATGGCATATTTTGGAGATATCTTGAGAAAACAAAAACCAGAGAACTCCACTTGTCTCTACTGTCCCAGTCACAAATATTCATGAACTGAGAGCTCTGCACACTAGGATGAATTCTGTTCACTAGAGCGTAGAGCAGACAGCAAAGCACATACACCCCGCGTCCTGCAGTTCACTGTCAGAGCAGCCCCTCCAAGAAGGTGCTGGGGAAGGCAGATAAACGTTTTCCACTCTTCTGTACATTCTTTTAAATTAAACACACCATAACAAGGATATAGGTCAAGGAATTAGGTCGTGGCACTTTATAGCTAAACTCTTTCCTTAAAAAGAAAAAACTTTAAAACATTTTCTTAAAAGAATGTAGGCCAGCCAACTTCGTTCCTCAACGACACCCACACGACTCCGGACGGCGCGGCGACGCTAAGCGCCAGCAGACCGCCGCGCTCCATTCCTTGCGGCCGCGACATCTGCGGAGAGGATTCAAGTATTGAAATCGTCCCTAAGATCCCTAGTTCCAGAGCAACTCTGCTTCCCCCCACTCAAAGGGGAAGACGTTCTCAACCCCGCCGTCAGCCATCCATCAAGGAAAGCCACGACCCAGCTGAGAACTGGCACTCTGCAGAGATGTCCGGGAGCAAAGGAACGTCAGCTATTCCAAAAGTTCCTCGGAAAGTTTCCTGAGCCCCGCTCTCCACCCTGCTGCTCCCCACAACTTCCCAGCCTCCCGGAGGATCGCCACGAGGCTGGGAGCCGCAGACGCCCAGCCCGCCCGCCCCCCGGCCGGCGAGCCCCGGGCCTCCAGGGCGCCCGGCTGCGCGCTTACCCCGCTCTGCCGCGGCGGCCACCCGCGCGCGCTCCCTCCGGAGCAGGGCTCCCGGCCGCTGGGAAAAGCAGAATTTCTTTCGCACGTGCGGCGCCACTTAACGCGCGCGCCCCGCGCCAGGGTCCGAGCTCCCCGCCCCTGCGGCCCTGGTCGGGGCCCCCAGGCCGCAGCCCCGGCAGCAGCGCCACGCCCCGCCGCCTGCACCTCGACCCCGGGCGCGCGGGGCGGCGCCAGGGCACAGCGCAGCCCCCGCCCCGCGGGCCGCATCCCGCACCCCTGCTGCACACGCCCGCCTGGTACCCGCACGCCCGGCCCTCGTTCCACCTCTTGCACAGCCACCCTGCACCTGCGCCCGCACAGGCATCCGCATTCCACGTCCCGCACCGCCACCCGGCACCCGCACCTCGGCCCCTCGCCCTGCAACGCTACCGCATCCCCACCCGCACCTGCATCCCGCGCCTCCCCCGCGGGACCCCGCTCGGGATGTGGAGCCGGGGGCACGGCTCCCGCGCCCTCGCGGCCGGGGACACGCGGGGAGCGGAGGGCGCACGAGCCCGTCCTGCCCGCCGGGGCGCCTGTCCTCGCGGGGCCCGGCCGCCGGTCCGCGGCGCTTCTGAGCTGGGGGCACGCGGCCGTCGGGGCGCCTCGGCCCGGCCCGCGTCCCGCCGCCTGGGGACGCGGTTTCAGACGGCCGAGGCGGGGCGGGGCCACTGAGCAGGGCTCCCCACTCGACCTGGCCGACTTGGCCGCCGCGGCCGTGTGGTCGGGCCCGCGCCCGGGGAGGCTGGAGCGCGCCAGGCGGGGAGCCGCGAGGAGGCTATAAATAGCGGCCGGGGCCCTGGTTCTCGTCAAACACACTTAATTTAGCCGGCAGGCATAGGGATTCTTAGTTTTTTAAAAGAACTTATTCCGATGCGCTTGAGGTTTGGCCCGGCCGGAGGTGGCAGGGAGGATGTCCCCGCAGGTCACTCATTCCCACTCGTCCCAGTGATGAGATGCTAGGGCGCGGCCTAACCTGCTTGCCCGGACCGGGATGAAGGTTTTACCGTCTTCTTTTCTCCTCAGGATTACTACTACCCACACTTGACAGGAAAGCCTACAGCAAAAGGACAGGAGCAAGGAGTCCCAGCCCTTCTCAACCTCCTTCAGGCGGACTGTGTCCCCTCCCCGCTCCCCGGATTTGCTTTTTTTGTATCCCCAGGATGTGGCACAGCGCCTGGCCTGCTGGGGTATTTAATAAATATTAGTCGACTGAATTTCGTTGACCATTCCTTTTTTTTTTTTTATTTTTTTAGGCTAGCCCTGAGCTAACTACTGCCAGTTCTCCTCTTTTTGCTGAGGAAGCCTGGCCCTGAGCTAACATCCGTGCCCATCTTCCTCTACTTTATATGTGGGACACCTACCACAGCATGGTGTGCCAAGAGGTGCCATGTCCACACCCGGGATGCGGGCCAGCGAACCCCAGCCGCTGAGAAGTGGAATGTTGACGAATTTAACCGCCGCGCAACCGGGCCAGCCCCCGGTGACCATTCTAAAAGCAGAAAATGATCTCAGAATTCCCTTTAGGGGTGATGAATTTGTTGCAGGAACATGGTAAAGTTCCAGTCTCTGATTGTTTTCAAATCTCCATGGAGCAGCTTCCATCGATTGCCTTTATTGGAGCTTAGATATGTTCTGATTAGCAATCTGCTTGCCCTGGAGAGTGTGTTCAACTGAGATCTGAACTTAAGGTTACCCTAAGGAGAAAGAAAACTAAACTTCTAAAGGCACATCTGAAATATCTTCCTCCTTATTATAGAGCTTGGAAGTGTAGGTATGTAGTCGTTATATAGACTTAAGGTTTCTTTAAATTGAGAAATATTACTCTAGAAAATCTTCAAGTATTTTCTCTACTTTTATTCTCTCTGAGAAGCACAAGAATAGTTTCTATTTATTTTCTCTTGATCACAAAAGAACTAAAAGTTCATAATACTTGTAGTCTCTTTGCCAAACACTATTATTGGTATTCCAAAGGTAAAAAAAAAATGGAAATATAATATGGCAATGATTTAAAACTTTTAATTAAAAATGTAGATTTAAAATGATTTTGCGTAACTCAAATAAATATTTGTACACCCATCTTAATAGCAGCATTATTCACGATAGCCAAAAAGGTGGAAATAACTTGTGTCCATTGACTGATGAATGGGTAAACAAAATGTAGTAGAAACATACAATGGAATATTATTCAGCCTTAAAAAGGAAGGAAGTTCTATCACATGCTACAACACCGATGACCCTTGAGGACATTATGTTGAGTGAAATAAGCCAGTCACAAAAGGGCAAATTCTGCATGATTCCACTTATATGAGATCCCTGGCGTACTCAAACTCATAGAGACAGAAAGTGGAACAGAAGTTACAGGGGCTGGGGGACAGGAAACTGGGGAGTTGTTTCATGGGAACAGAGTTTCAGTTTTGCAAAATGAAGAGTTATGAAGATGGATGGTTGTAAAACAAAGTGAATGCCACAGAGGTGTACAATTAAAAATGGTTAAAATGGTAAATTTTATGTTATGTGTATTTTACTACAATAAACAAATTTTTTAATTATGTTAAGTAGAGACTAGCAAAGTTAAGGAAACAATGGTTTCTTTACCTGTCATATTGTATATTTTCTAGGTAGACAACTAAGATGTTAATCATATGGTTTAATTTTTTAGTTGTAAACATTGCTTTGCTTCTCATTAGGGTTCAAGAAAGATTGTGTTCAGGATAATTTCAGGGAAAAATACATGTCAAACTGATTAGAGCTGAATTCTCAATTGACAGTTCCTCTTTCCACATTCTAGTAACGTTTCTAGCAAAAAAGGTATACAGTCAAGAGAGATTTGACCACAACCTTGCTCTTACAGTGACAAACCCCTCCCACGCGGTGCTGAAGAGGCCCCCTCTGCCTCCCGTTCAACTCTTTCCACTCCTTTCTACCAGACACCAAGATGTGCTTGCTTATGGCGCCCCCTGGTAGTCAGGGTCGGAACTGCTTTTCAGGGCCTAGATTGAATCTGAGTAAATCTTTGTGCTTGCATACATTGTTGAAGTTCAACAAATATTTGTGTAGCAACAAATGTGGCAGCCCAGAGTAAATGCAGTAATCTTGTCTGTCATCATGTGAGAGCCGAATTTAATGGTGCTTTTCTTTGAGCACTCAAGTTTAAGATGCATAAAAAACTGTTGTTTGATTTTTTCCTCTTGGTTTAAAATTGCTAGTATAGACAGTACTGTTCGTTACTTATTATACTAATTGACAGTGAGTAGTATTTCAGTTACTCTATGAGCTATACATATCTTTTATAGTACTTTTGTAAATTAACTCAACTACTATTTATCGAACATCTGCTCATACAAGGCCATGGTTGGGTGTCAGGAAATGAACCCAGGCCGTGGCAGTGATCTTAACCACTAGACCACGAGGGATAGCTTTGTTCTGAATTACAGAGTATTAATTCACAAATAAACACTTGAAACACAGTCTACCCCTTAAGAAGACAATGGTAGTAAATAAAGAGCGTAGTAATTTAAATAGCTTCTGACACAATTGTAAATGTTCTGTACACATTTCTTAAAAGATGTAATCAGGCACATGGTGGAGGCAAGTTAAGTGTCTTTTGAGAAATTAGGAGGACTCTGTTTTGCAGTGAAAGCCTACATCTATGTAATTCTCTGCTGAGTCTTATAACACAGTATAATTCCTTGATTTTAGGGCACTTTTGCTTTTAAAAACTGGCCTACCTAGATTAAGTCAAAAGTTTATAGCCAGTGTTACTTATTTAAATTGTACCTCAAACCAGTGTTTTTCTAAGGGCGTTTAGGAGCCCATTACCTTCAGAGCCATGGTCATCGATCACTCTGGAGTCTTCTTCACTGCTCCCCAAATGCTGGGCTACACGGGAAGTAACATGTCTGTATCTACCACACAGCATTATTGTTGATGTTTTAATATTTCTTGAGGATTTCTTAAGAGAGAGCCAAAACCTTAGCAATCCACCATATGGAATGAGTGTCTTGAATAAGTTCTCCTCTTAAGGTCTTCAAACCAGTATGAAGAGTCATAGTGTTGCCCTTTGTCTGCCTTTGCTCCCCACGTCCCCACCTCCTGCTCTGCAGACCCCAGCTCAGCTGGTCTGACTCACTAACTCCTCACCGTATGACTGAGTTCCGGAGTGGAGTGGGGGAGACTCTAGAACTTGTTTTCCTGATGCTGATGCTGGTTTAGAAATCTACAGTTCCAGTCTCTAGTGAGTATTTACAGCAGAGGTTATGCTGCAAAAAGGAAGGAATGCAGAACAGGATTTCTCCTTCTGAATTTAACACTAGACCTGTCTCAGGCTAGAAAGTGTCAGTTTTCATGATTTCCCGTCAAAGCAGACAGGCCCAGATTAATGATCAAACAACCTCATGCTCCTGTTTCACTAGGAGTTAGTTCTTCAGTATCCTGAGTGCCTGTTTTCTTTTTCAAGTATTGCAAGATTATGAGAATCCATGAGATAATTTCTATAAAGTGATTGCAATTGGGAGAAAAGTGCAAATATGCAGTGGTCAGTTTCTTATTTTGCATGTGAAAAAAAAAGATTTGTTTATCTCATAGAGGCTCTGCAGGCCTTGGGAGTGTGTACTGTGGAAATTCTCTCAGCTGTGCAATAATATGACCTGTAACCTAATTAGCTTAATTCCAGAAAATCGGGTGTTCAGAACAGAGGGGGGCTGAGCTAACCGTTCAAGTAGAATCAGTAGGAGTAGAGCTTTCCAGAACTCCTAGACTGAAGAAAGAATTCTGCTGGCATATAATTTTGCCAAAATTTAAAGTAGCAAAAAATTTAAACCGGAACACTAGATTGATAACATTTATTTATCAATATGACATGCGTTCTAAAGAATCTTTTTTCTTTTTTGCAGAGAGTTAAATCCTTGCGATTCCATGTCCTGTGGAAGTTGGCTGTGTAGACATATCAATGGTAAGGCAAAGAAATCAGGCTTGACTACTAATCTTGTTACTGTGGCATACAAGTTCACGAATATTTTAAGAATTACATTATTCTTACACAAGTGAATATAGCTAACTGATAGAAGCATTTAGAGTGTATTAACTGAATCCTCTTTGTTAAAAGTGAAGTGTTATACACAGAAACTTTAGGTTAACCTGCTGGGAAGTTCCTTTGCAGCTGTTCTTTCTTTTCTTCTGATGCACATTTTCTAAGTGTCTGTAATCCCTTGCTTGGCTAGCCAGGATGAAGTGTGGTGGGAAAACCGTGCTGGAAAAAAATGCCCAGGCAAGGAGGAAGAAGTGACAACACACTGTGGAGGAATGGTGGAATTTGTGGGAGCTGTGCACAAATGTGAATGGAGGAGGAGCTAGAAAAAGAAGAACAAACTACACCCAAAGCTAGCAGAAGGAAGGAAATAACAAAGATTGAGGAGAGATAAATGAAATAGAAAAACAAGGGAGAAAATCAAGGAAACCAAAGTTGGTTCTTTGAAAAGATCAACAAAATTGACAAGCTAGCTAGAAGGACTAAGATAAAAAGAGAGATGGCTCAAATTATTAAAATCAGAGATGAAATGGGAACATTACTAGCAAATCTACAGAAATAAAAAGGATTTTAGGGAGAATATTATGAACAATTGTATGCCAGTAGATTGGATAACCTAGATGAAATGGACAAATTGTTAGAAACAGAAAACTTACCAAGACTAAATCATAAAGAAATAGAAAATCTGAATAGACTTATAACTATTAAGGAGATTGAAAGAGTAATCAAAAATCTCTCAGGGGCTGGCCTGGTGGTGCAGTGGTTAAGTTCGCACATTCCACTTCAGTGGCCTGGGATTTGCTAGTTCAGATCCTGGGTGCGGACATGGCACCGCGAGGCAAAGCCATGCTGTGGTAGGCCTCCCACATATAACGTAGAGGAAGATGGGCACAGATGTTAGCTCAGGGCCAGTCTTCCTCAGCAAAGAAAAAAGAGGAGGATTGGTGGCAGATGTTAGCTAAGGGCTAATCTTCTTAAAAAAAAAACTCCCAACAAAGAAAAGCCCTGGACCTGATGGTTTCACTGGTGAATTCTACCAAACATTTTAAAAAGAACTAATACCAATCCTTCTCAAACTTTTCCAAAACTTGAAAAAGAGGAAACACTTCCCAACTCCTTCTATGAGGCCAGCATTCCCCTGATACCACAGTCACACAAAGACACTACAAGAAAGGAAAACTACAGACCAATATCTCTTATGAACATTGATGTAAAAATCCTCCGCAAAATACTATCAAACAAAATTTGGCAGCATATTAGAAGGATTGTATGCCGTGACCAGGTGGGGTTGATTCCTGGAATGCAAGGATACTTCAATCTGTGTAAATCGATCAATGCAATACATCACATTAGCAGAAAGAAGGAAAAAACCATGTGGTTATCTCAACTGATGCAGCAAAAGAATTTGACAAATTCAACGCCCTTTCATGATGAAAACACTCAACAAACTAGGAATAGAAGGAAGCCACCTCAACATAATAAAAAGTGTATAGGAAAAACCCAAGCAAACATGATACTTAATGGTGAAAGACTGAAAACTTTTCCTCTAAGGTCAGGAACAAGGCAAGGATGCCTGCTTTCACTGCTTCTATTCAACACAGTACTGGAAGTTCTAGCCAAAGCAATTAGACAAGAAAAAGAAATAAAATTTATCCAAAATGGAAAAGAAGAAGTAAAATGATCTTTGTTTGCATATGATAGGATCTTATGTGTAGAAAACCCTAAGGATTCCACAAAAAAGTATTAGAATTAATAAATGTATTCAACAAAGTAGGAGGATACAACACACAAAAACAGTTGCATTCTTTTTTTTGAGGAAGATTAGCCCTGAGCTAACATCTGCTGCCAGTCCTCCTCTTTTTTCTGAGGAAGACTGGCCCTGAGCTAACATCCGTGCCCATCTTCCTCCACTTTATATGTGGGACGCATACCACAGCATGGCATGCCAGGTGGTGCCATGTCCGCACCCTGGATCCGAACTGCTGAACCCCGGGCCGTCAAAGTGGAACGTGTGCACTTAACTGCTGTGCCACTGGGCTGGCCCCGACAGTTGCATTTCTATACACAAACAATGAAAAATCTGAAAAGGAAATTATGAAAACAATTCTACTTACACTAACATCAGAAAGAATTAAAAACTTAGGAATTAACAGAACTAAGGAGGTGAAAGATTTGTACAATGAAAACTATAAAACACTGCTGAAAGATATTACAGAAGACAAATAAATGGGAACAATTTCCGTGTTCACGGATTGGAAGACTTATTATTACCGAAATGTCAATGCTGTCCAAAGTGACCTACAGAGTCAATGCAATCCCCATCAAAAGCTCAATGACTTTTTTTCAAAAATGGAAAAACTCATCCTAAAATTCACATGGAATCTGAAGAGCCAAAAGAAACTTGAAAAAGAACAGAATTGGAGGACAAACACTTCCTGATTTCAAAACTTATCACAAAGCTACAGTAATCAAGACAGTGTAGTATTAGTGTAAAGACAGACTAAGAGACCAATGGAATAGGGTAGAGAGTCCATAAAGAAACCCTCACGTATATGATCAAGTGATTTTCCATAAGGGTGCCAAGGTCATTCAGTGGGGAAAGGACAATCTCTTCAACAAATGGTGCTGAGAAAACTGGATCTCCACGCGCAAAAGAATGAAGTGATACCCTTACCTAATACCACAAGCAAAAAATTAGCTCAAAATGCATTGAAGACCTAAAGTAAGAGCTAAAACTATTACTTTTAGAAGAAAACGTAGGGCTTAAGCTTCATGACATTGGGTTTGGCAATGATTTCTTGGATATGACACCAAAGGCACAGGCCACAAAAGAAAAAATAGACAAACTGATCTTCATGAAAATTAAAAACTTTTGTGCATCAAAGGATGCTATCAACAGAGTGAAAAGGCAACCCAAAGAGTGGGAGAAAATATTTGCAAAGTGTAAATCCAATAAGGGATTAATGTCCAGCATATATAGATAACTCATAAAACTCAACAACAAAAAACCAATCCACTTCAAAATGGGCAAAGGACTTGATAGATATTTTTCCGAAGAAGACATACAAATGGCCAATAAACATATGAAAAGATGCTCAACATCCCTAATCATTGGGGAGATGGAAATGAAAACTACAATGAGATACCACATTATACTCATTAGAATGACTACTAAGGAAAAACTAGGCAATAATAAGTGTTGATGAGGTGTGGAGAAATTGGAATCCTTGTGCACTGCTGGTAGGAGTGCAAAATGGTGCAGCCACTGTGGAAAACAGTATGGCAGTTCTTCAAAAAATTAAAAATAGATTTACCATATGATACAGCAATTCCACTTCTGAGTATACACCCAAAATAATTGAAAGCAGAATCTCAAAGAGATATTTGTACACCCAGGTTCATAGCAGCTTTATTCACAGTAGCTAAAATGTGGAAGCAATCCAAGTGTCCATGGGCTGATGAATGGTTAAGCAAAATGTAGTATATACTGTTGACCTTAAACAAATAGACAGCCAGTTACTTCTCCAGCAAAAATGGGTTTATTTGGGATCAGCAAATAATTGCATTTCAGGTCTCCAACCTGGCAAACCACCAGCAAGTCCCTAGCTGCAAGGGGAAGAGGAACTCTTTACAGAGGGGAGGGGAAGAGGGAGGGCTGCTGTAAACAGAGTCCACTGGAGGGACTGAGAGTTTGAAGTGTAGTGGCTTTTCATTGGCTGAGTGTGACAGTCTCTCTTTGGCTTACTTTCTTGCCGGTCAAGAGAAAGTATTTCTTCTTTCTGTTGGGCTCTATTGGTGAGGGCATGAGAGCTCACCCTTTTGGTTTCCCTCCATTTTAATGAGGTTTCTGTTTGTTAATTTCCACAGCACATGCAATGGACTATTATTCATCCTTAAAAAGAAGGAAATTCTACAATATGCCACGACATAGATGAACTTTGAGTACAGTATGCTAAGTGAAATAAGCCAATCACAAAAAGACAAATACTGTATATATGTAGTCAAAATTATGGAGACAGAAAGTAGAAGGGTGGTTGCCAGGGACTGGGGGGAGGGGAAAATGGGAAGTTGTTATTTAACGAGTGTAGAGTTTCAGTTTTGCAAGATGAAAAGAGTTCTCGAGGTGGATGGTGGTGATGGCTGCTTAACGTCATGAATGTACTTACTGCTGAACTGTGCATTTAACAAAGGTAAATTTTATGTTGTGTATTTTACCACAATTAAAAAAATAGATAATGGGACACGTCCACTGGTCCAGGAAGAGACCATTTGGGCTGGAGTGAAGGACTTTACTAGGAAAGCAACAAAAGATGAGTCTGAAAGTGTACAGTGGGACCAGATATGAAAGGCCCATGGATGACAAAAGAAACAGAAGCTGGTAATCCCAGGTTGGTCCACAGGTGACAAGCTCCATTGCACAATTTTCCCCAGCAGGAGCAGGTGCAGAGAGAACACAGGGTGAGTTCATCCAGCACTGGGGACCACTGGGCTAGATGTGTCCAAGCCTAGTGAGGTGAAGGGTTGAGGTGCTGGCCATGAGGTCTTGGTGGTGAGGGGTGAGGCTGGGAGAGTGGCAGGCGGGGAGGACTGGGAGGCTCCGAGGGGGTTGAGGAGAAGAAATAAGTGAGTGGCAATGGCGGAGGCCAAGTGTACCAAGAACTCTTGGACTTTCTTGGGCATTTGCCATGTGATGATGGCAAGCAGGGTCCAGTGCAGTTAGGAGAGGCTGAAATGGCACGAATTAGGCCATTCCATTCCTGGGGGACATTTTGTGTAAGATATAACAAGGGAATGGAACAGGGCGGAGTGGTTCTTTAGGCTAATGCTTTAACCTCGTGTGCTGACAAGTGTTGCAGACCCAAGACTTGGAATACCTCCATCAGACAGTGCAGGATGCTCGCCTCTCCAAGCCCCAAAGAGATGGGAAATGGTAACTGAGTGCAGCACTGTCGGTGATGAGGTAGAGAAGCGAGACGCACCACTGGCTGGATTGTGTCCGTAGCGCTTGGCTGGGGACCAGCCCTCACCATCCAGCCTGCTGAGTGGGTTGTGGAGATGGCTGCGAGGGGCCCTGCACTCTGCTCAGCCCCTCGAGATTGTTGACAGTCAGAGGGGGAAACCTCACATCAGAGAGCTGAGAAACCGGGAGGGCCATCTCCCTACTCCTGCTCCCGGAGTCCCTGGCAGCCCCCGTTACATTTTCTGTCGCTATGAGTTTGACTCATATTCTAGTGCCTTGTGTGAGTGTTTCTGTTTTTTTAATTTTAATTTTTTAAATTGAAATTCATAATAGTTTACATCATTGTGAGATTTCAGTTGTACATTATTTCTTGTCTGTCACCACATAAGTGCTCCCCTTCACCCCCTGTGCCCACCCCCCACCCATGTGAGTGTTTCTTAATGTCATCTGAGTTAGAAAATAAAGAGTTCGCTGAAAAGCTCTCTGCTTGACTATGTCTCTTGGAATTATTAGCTTTCTCTCAATGACTTACGAAAGTAAACTATTTATTACTTTCAGAATTGAAAGAGAGAAGCTTGTCTCCCTGTAGTTCCTCCAAAGGAAATTCCTCCAAAACAGAGCAAGTTCTGAGCAGAGAGGAGCCTTTGAGAGGTAGCTAGCAGAGGAAGCACCGTGTTCTGACCATCATGTGACCGTGTCCCATGAGAGCAGATGGAGGTCATTAGAGTAGACACCTACTCTTTGTGATGTCAGGGCATTGGCAGGTCATCCGATTGCAGCGGAATCTCCTTGTCTGATGGCAGGAGGCGGATGGACAGGCTGACTCTGAATCTTCCAGAAATGATGGAACTTGAAGTTGGGTAAATAAAAGCAATGAGGAAAATCTAGAGGGTCTTTCAGTGGCCATAATTGGTGTCGGAAGAGGATGGTTGTGGGCTTCAGCTAGAGGACGTGGACTCTGGTTCTGGGCAAGGGCATGGGAAGTGGGTGGGTCTTTGAGGGAAGTCCTGTGGTGGATACTCCTTGGCACACGTGGAGGGGCCAGCTCACGCTGTCGCTTCTGTCCAGTGTGCTTCGCTTTCTCCTGCCTCTGCTTAGTGAAATGCTGTTCTTCCTTACTCTGGGTCCTTCCAGGCTTCATTCAAACGCCCTCTCAACAGTCCAGCATCCCCAGCCCCCAGAGGCAGACTGAACCACTCCTTTCTTTGTTCTGTGGGTGTGATTCAACAGACTTTGGCACTGAGAGGAAGGGGCTGTCAGGCTCTGTGCTTTCAGGAAGTTTCGCTTAATCCTAGGTCTATGGTAGGGTTTGGTGGGGAGCACCTGCGAGCTCCCCGCCCAGTTGAGAACGAAATGAGAGATAAGACACAGGACAGGCAAAGGGAAATCAAACTGTCAGCTTTATTAAGGCAGGAGAAGGTGGCTTTTGATACCTCTTCCCAAAACAGAACCAACTACCCCCTCACTGACTGCTGGCTCTTCTTCAGCTCCCAGCCTGCCCCGGTGAGCTTAGCCCACAGCACAGTGCAGGCCAGAAGGCGCCCCTTGGCCTGCAGGCAGAACCCAACTGGAGAGGCCAGAGGACACTGAGCCTCACAGAGCCAATTCCATCTCCTAAACTTGTCGACGAGGTCAGTCTCTCCTCTCATGGAAAGAGGGGAATGAGAGAGAGGAGAGGAGTGGAGAAAGAGAGGGAGAGAACACCTTGAGATGCGCACTCCTGGGATGTGGTGCAGGGACGGAGTCCCACCTGGAGCCTGGCTTACAGTGGACGATAGTTGTCTTTCTGTCTCGCTTTTTGATCTGCGTGTGAGCTTTTGCCAGCAGTGCCGGTGGCCCTATTCACCTTTGAACGCTGGCATTTAAGAGAAGAGTCGGCACACATTCAGTGCTTAGTAGGTATTGTTTGAGTAAGCAGAACGGGGAGGGGACAGGAGAATTCTTTCCAGAATTGAGGGCTGCAGACTCCTGGATCTCATATTGCTTGGGCATCACCTGGAGCCCCCTAGGGTGCTCTGCTTCATCTTCAGGCCGAAGCATGTTGACTTGATTTTCTGATCCTCCAGGGCGTTCCTCACGGCCTCCTGGCCAGGTCTATTTCTGAGCAAGCTCCACCCTCACTTCTTGTCTTGTTCACTCCTGTAGGCTCAGTGCCGAGCAGCTGGTCTACCTGCCTGGACAGGGCAGTGGACTCGTGGGCCTGGGCACCATCGTTTTAGCTTCCCCAATTACTTCCACGCCTGGTTAAAGGCACCAACATATTATTATTCCTTCCTCATTGAGGACTTTTCTGCTTCTTCATTGGTTGTTGAAGATGAGGCCCCCATGACCTTTTAAAAAACCTGTCCTAACCGACTCTTGGCTATGGTTGGGACTGACTCAGAAAGAAGTAAAAGCACTTGCTGAATCGTCAACGCTTCCTATAACACCCTAGCATTTTCATTAATTAAGGCCTCCCTTCCACATGTTGAATCATTCCAGCCTGAGATCAGAAAGGAGGGTGTGCCCCAGGTGCAAGGGGATATTTAATGAATACGACTTAGTTTCCTCTTTACTATAGCTCCAGAGCACAGGGCCCTTCCTGCTGAATTGTTTCTGTCAGCGTGACTGCCTCTGCCAGACAGGAGGAAGTGAACACATACAGATCGGTATAAGATCATTTTCCTTGTATTTGCTTTGGCACAAGTATTTCAGAACTCAAACACACATACTCTTGACCCTGCAATGCTGGGGTTTTTTGAAAATACTTCCCTCTCAAACATGCTTTAGTTAAAGTCACTGGTCCTACACCATATTAGAAGCAGAGAATGTACTCATATTGAGTGCCAGTTGTTGAAATACTAAGGAAGTTTAAAATAATTTACCAGTTACATAAAAGCTTTCTTGGGCATATATTCAAACTGACTTTTACATTTGAAGGCTGCAAAAGGCTAAGGTCTTTCAAATCCCCATGTGGCCACCTGTTAGTCGTCTTACTTTGGACAGGCCATCAGGTTCTTTGAAGCATGGCTTGCTCGTCTGTAACATGGGGAAGATCACTCCTACTTTAGTGGCATTGTAGAGATGAAAATGTCTGCAAGTGTTTCTGAACCAGGTTCGTTTTTGCCCGTCGCCTGAAAGCCAAACACTGAGATGACGAGATCGCAGCAGAGAGAGGTTTTAATCACGAGGCAGCCAAGTGAGGAAGTGGAAGAATGAGTCTCAAATATGCCTCCTCAAAAACGGGGACTCAGGGAGATTTATGGGGTGGGGGTAGAGTGGTCTGAAGCGTGGAGATAGATAGATGATTGGAGGTGAGGAGAGATGAGGTAATCAATGATCTGCACAAGTGTAGTCAGATTTCATGCCTCTTCATAGGACACATGTTAACAAAATGGCGGTATTAGCATGATCTGAGGGTGGAGTTTTTAGCCTCTGGATGTCAAAAGGTTGCTTATTGGACATCTGCGCAGGCCCAGTTGATGAGTTGGTGGTCTCAACCACCCTGAAGTGGACTAGGAGTTTTAATTCCTGAAAAGCAGCTCACACACCCGTTACCATGGTGACCCAGGCTCCAGGGAGATGTTGTCTATAGGAACCTAGTGGGAGCTGGATAGCATATTGCCTAAGCAGCACAGTTAATAATGGACAGGGGACAACTAAAAGCTATAATCAGTAATTGCAAAAAGGAAAAAAAAATAACTTAGTTACTAGCTACTTAATCATCAGTGGCTAACTGTTTGCCAGTTTCACGAGGGGAAGGGACAACGAAATCTCCTGAGGCCTACTACGTGCCAGCTACTCTGCCAAGTGCACCCTCATGTTGATATCTTTTTAAATTAGTCTGAGTACTTAAAAAGTTATGCAAATGTTGGTTATTGTTATCAATTGTATAACCCTGGGGGAAGTCTGTTAATCTCTCCAAACAATTTCTTCATCTATGAACCCGGAATAAGACCACCAAACTCAAAGTGTTGTGGAAGAGTCGCATGAATTCACAGAGGTGAAACTGCAGGTAAAGTTATAAGGCAGCTCACAAATACTAGATCTTATTATTGACGATGATGATAAGTTTTGAATTGCTGCTTGAGAATGACATCTACAGTCTTCCTAAAGGGCTATCTTTTTCCGATCTGGGCGGCGGCGCAGTTGATGACAGTGTGCCAGAGTATCTACGGATCCTTTTACCCCACCCAGACTTTAACTCCACCCTCTGGTTAGATCACACTCTCAGTTTTAAAAAGGGCTCCAAGCCAGACCAGCCCTTGCGGCTGCCCTCCCAAACTTCCGGAGGTGGAGCTCTCCTTCTGTGAATATGAGTATGAGTGTTTTTCCTGGTTTTGCTTTTTGTTTTTAAGACAAAACATACTTTGGGATTTTTTATCTTAAGAATCCTGATGGTCGTGAAGAAACTGCAGTAGCCACTCTGCTACTATTCATTGTGGAGTGAATAGTTGTGCCACATAAAGACACCTCAAGAATTCTAAATGGTTTCAGCAAACCTGAGAGCTGGCAGGGGGTGAGGCTTCCTGCTCAGTGAAAGAGGAATGTGTCTGACGGAGGAGGAGGGAGGGAACGGCAGGGAAGAAGCAGCGACAGCACTCTGAAAAGGAAGATGCCATCCTGCGGGAAACTGCCTCGCCATATTTGCTACGGGAATGTTGGGTGAGAAAAGCCAGCCAGGACTCTGGCCCCGGAGCCTCACTAGCTGAACGTTCAAAGCTGAGAGGAGAAGTGTTTGAAGTGTGTCCCCAACCTCCAGCTGCCCCCATCTTCACTGTCTTCACGAGGGACCCTATCAGGCACACAGGCATTGTGTGCGTTGTTGGAAAAGACCTGAACTCATCCTGGCCCCAAAGTCCCTCTCTGCTACTGTGGCCCTCTCGAATGGGTAATCTGAGTTTGGACTATGTTGGCTTATGCATAATGTAACACTGAATATTATGGTTTTTGGCTACACAGAGAAGTGTGTCTTTTTTTTTTTTTCTTCCTTCCTTCCTTTTTTTGTGGAAAGAACAGTTAATGTGAGATCTACCCTCCTAATGAATTTTTAAGTGCACAATACCTCATTGTCAACTATAGGCATGATGTTGTACGGCAGATCTCTAGAACTAACTCCTCTTGTATACCTGTAATTTTATACCCAGTGAACAACTATTCCTCATTTCTGCCTCTCCCATCGCCTGGTAACCACCATTCTATCTTCTACTTCTATACCTTTGACTATTGTACATGCTGCGTATAAATGGAATTGTGCAGTGTTTGTCCTTCTGTGAGTGGCTTATTTCACTTAGCATAATGTCCTCCAGGTCCATCCCTGTTGTCACAAATCGTAGGATTTCCTTCATTTTTAAGGCGGAATAATCCATTGTATGTATATATAGTCATCCTTCCATTTGGGTTTGTTCCAGGACTCCCCACAGATGCCCAAATCCCCAGATGCTCAAGTTGCTAGAGTTGGCCCTCCAGATTCATGGGTTCTGCTTCCACAGATTCAACCATGCTCGATTCAAAAATACAGTACAGTATTTGGGTATTTTTGATCTGTAGTTGATTGAATCTGTTGATGTGAAACCCGTGGGTGCAAAACCCTCAAGATGGAGAGCAGAATGTACCACATCTTCTTTATCCATTCATTTGTCAGTGGACACTTATGTTGTTTCCATATCTTGGCTATTGTGAATAATGCTGCTATGAACACGGGAGTGCAGATATTTCTTCAAGATCCAGATTTCAGTGCTTTTGGATAAATACCCAGATGGGGGATTGCTGGATCATATGGTAGCTCTATTTTCAATTTTTTGAGGAACCTTCATGCTGTTATCCACAGTGGCTGCATCATTTTAAATTCCCACCCACAGTGTACCAGGGTCCCTGTTGACTTTCTTTTTTCTTTTTTTTTTAAAGATTTTATTTTTTCCTTTTTCTCCCCAAAGCCCCCCCGGTACATAGTTGTGTATTCTTCGTTGTGGGTTCTTCTAGTTGTGGCATGTGGGACGCTGCCTCAGCGTGGTCTGATGAGCAGTGCCATGTCCGCGCCCAGGATTTGAACCAACGAAACACTGGGCCGCCTGCAGCGGAGCGCGCTAACTTAACCACTCGGCCACGGGGCCAGCCCCTCCCTGTTGACTTTCTTATTTCTAATTCCTACTGCTCAGGCATGAAAAGTTAGTCACGTTTGAGTTTTCCTTTGTCTCTCACCATCCATAATTGATCTATTGCCAAGTCATGATTATTATTAAAACATTATTTTATATATTTCTTCCTTTATGTCCTAAACTAATTTGGCCACATATTGTTCTATCTGACTATTCCAGTAGTCTTCCAAGTAGTGTCCCTGTCTCCCTTCAGTCTTTCTTCAAAACCATCTTGAAGTCAAGTCAGAGTTATCTTTCTGGAACCCTGATCAGATTGTGTGGCTCTCCAGCTCGGCAAAACTCAACAGCTTCTCTGCCTACAAAACCAACTCCATCCTCTTTAGCTTTCCACTGAAGGCCTCCACAGTCCAGCCCAGCCAGGCTTCCCGCCCCTGCCCAGCGCCCTTTAACAAGTACCCAGGCTGCTCTGTTTCCACCTTGACACTTTTGTGCATGTCGTTTCTCTACCTGAAATGTCCTCCCCCCATTCCATCTCACCCCACCTCTCAGGAGTGTGAGCAGTCTGAGTTCCCTTTGCTCTCAGCTCCTTTTGCAAGGTCTCAGAGCCTAGGACTGAGTTTCATAAGTCTTTGTAACTCTGTCAGAGCCTTGTTGGGACTGAGTTGATGAATCCAGAATTATTTGGTGTTCTTTCAATCAGATCATCCTTGGGGTCAACTGAGTTTTCTCATGAGCCTTCTGGGCTTTCCTGTACTATTCTCTGCATGAACAAAACTAAGTCATTTTACAAACTTCTGAATACACATAAATAATTTGGAGAATCAAAGTGCTGGACATTTGCCAATTCTAGTCTGTTCTCCTTTTTGACAGGACTACCTCTGAATTCTCGGTTCTGACTCTTTAAAATGAACATTTGTTGAGTGGAGCATGTGGTGCTGGATGGCGAGCTGTGGTTCAGCAACGGACCACAAGAGAAACTGAAGCGGAGAAGTTTGTTAGTCACAGGTCCTGAAGGAAGTCCCCAGCACACCTTGAGAGGTCACACTGAAGGTCAAGGCAGGGTGCAGAGAGAGAGAAAGGCAGCACCTGGGGCACGTGCCTTTGTTGGGGCCCGTGGATGGAATGCTTTGGGGTTCCTGAGCTAGGGTTGGACTGATCAATTTAAACCAAAAAGAATGGGGTTTTGGTAAGTTCTAGGAGGCGTCTAATCTAAGGCGGGCACAAAGGGAAGACCCTGGGAGGTGGGAACACTGCTGGGAAGTCATATCAGGAACTTACATTTGCATACATCTGAGGGCTGCTGTTTAGGGCACACGCTTGCATGAGGGGCTGGTGTCAGTTTAAGGGCCCCAAAGGCCGCTTGGCCAAAGAAAATGGGTGCCAGGCAGCGACACCGTGGAATAGCTTAGCTCAATTCTCAACGATCTCCCAGACCAATACACAAAATGATTTTCTCACTCATTACAAAGCAGAACAAGCCTAGAAGGAATCGTTAAAAAAAAAAGAGGATAACAACAGGAGGTGTCCCTTTCCTGTTTCTCATAAGGACGCTGAATGTATTTGCTAATTCCTAGAGCATGGAGCATGTTTTTGGAAACCCAAAGGCAGTCAAAGACTCTTGAAAAGGAAAACCTCATGAAAAAATTCTCTTTTTGTGACTTCAAATTCGTTGTACCGTTCATATAGCTGGCCGTTTGCTGGCTGTCGGGAGCGAGTTCTTCCAGTGCCCCAGATGCGTGTGGGTGTAAAGGATGCAGGCGTTATGAAAACTTCTGCTTCTGTTTGGGATAAAAATGAAAACTAGGTAAGACTACTATAAAGAATTCTAATTCATACCGGCTTTGGGAAACCAGTTGCCAAGGAACTTAACACCACAGGGACTTGGGGAAATGTGAGCCTTGAAGAGTTGGCCCTGACTGTTTGCCCCCATTTTTATCACCATTCCTGAGAATAAGTTTTATTCACAATATTCCACCTGGTATGGGCTACAGAGAGAACCAGAAGTACTTTCGAGCTGAGGAAAGGTCATTCTAGCGTGCCGAACATGAACTGGAGGCAGAGTAATTTCCCGGTACTTCTTCCCCAGACGACCCGACCAACCTTAAACACGACTGCTCCTCGTGCGACAGGGAAGGCTTGGCCGTGTGCTCAGGCCTGTCTTATTAGTTTAATGTTTATGGTTAACACACATGGGCTTAGGAATTTATTTTGGTGCATCATAGCACTAATAAAATAGGGTAGAGATGTTAACAGTGTTTGATGTGTGTCTGAGTTCAGAATACTTCTTAACACGCTTATGATCACAATCAGTGTCATTCAATATAGACCATCCACCGTCTGCTGTGTTGAGAAAAGAGAGATTTTTTTTCACCATAAGAAATTATACATACATAAGATAAAATTTACCGGATTAACCATTTGAAGCGTACATTTTCAAGTACACTCACATTATTGTGCAGTCATTTCTCCCACCCAGCCCCAGAACTTCTGCATCATCCCAGACTGAAATTGTACCTGTTAAACACTTGCCCCCATTGTGCCTCTCTCAGACCTGGCAACCACCCCTCAACTGTCCGCCTTTATTAATTCGACTCCTCTAGTTACTGCACATCAGTGGAATCATATAGTATTTGTCTTTTGTAATTGTCTGATTTCACTTAGCATAACGTCCTCAAGCTTCATCCATGTTGTCAGAATTTTTGTCCTTTTTAGGGCCAAATAATATTTCACTGTGTGTGTATAGCACATCTTCTTTGTCCATTCATCTGTCAATGGGCACTTGGGTTGCTTCCACCTTCGGCTACTGTGAATAATGCTGCCATGAACGTGAGTGTACCAATATCTGTTCAAAATGAGGTCTCTCTCTTTTGGGAAAGGCAGGGCAAATGGGAAAAATTCATGCTTTCTTGAGTTATTATGACTCAAAATTGTCCTAAACCCGTTTTTCAGGTTTTGAAAAGAAGATGTCACAATTAATGAAGAGCCTGAAAAATGTGAGTGGAATATATTAGGTGACTTTTTTCCCCCTAACAATATAAGGGAAGTGAAACCAAACAACACTGAATCTTTAGAGAGTTGCCATGCTAATATTAGATGATAATTTAAAAAATTTTAAATAAGAGATTCATCTGGCCCTGTGGATGAGTGTTGAGTTAGAAATAATCTCACCCTGGCTTTTATGGTCCTAGATGGTAAGATTTCAAAATCCAGAGGGCAGAATACTTATAGAAACCTGAGGAAAACCTAAATAAGAACCTTGTGAAGTCACTAACTATAACCATGAGATTATAGAAGTTTGCTAATATTGCTTATTATATTATTTATGAGAGGAAATAGTGTATGTTTATGTGTGAATTTTTGTTTTTCATGGTTACCCTAACGAAACAACAGCTAGCCCTGGTGGCCTAGTGGTTAAGATCCGGTGCGCTCACTGCCACGGCCTGGGTTTGTCTCCTGGTCAGGGAACCACACACCCGTCTGTCTGTTGTCACATTGTGGTGGCTGCTGTTGCCATGATGCTGAAAGCTGTGCACCAGTATTTCAAATACCAGCAGGGTCACCCATGGTGGACAGGTTTCAGCGGAGCTTCCAAACTAAGATAGACTAGGAAGAAGGACCTGGACACCCACTTTGGAAAAAAATGGCCCTGAAAACCCTGTGAATAGCAGCGGAGCATCGTCTGATAGAGCGTGGGAAGGGGAGAGGACGGCGCAGAAAGACCGGCCAGGCTTCCTTTCCAGTGCCCACAGGGTCGCTAGGACTCAGAATCCACTCTACGGCACCAACAACAAAACAAAACAGCCATGGTTAGATATCTACAGACTGGAAATATAAACTCCGGAATAATGGAAGCAACGAGGTTCTTATGCAAGAGTGATGTGGGTGTTCAGGTGCAAGAGTTTCTTTCAAAAACAGGCTGGCAGCCGCCCCTGCCCTCGCGGAGGCAGCCCCGGGGATCGGAAGGCCGCGGCGGCCCACAGTTAGCCTCGTGGCCGGCAGATGGCAGCACAGAGAGCCTGTCGACGTCGCCGCGGGCTCCGAGCTGGACTAAGGGCCGCCGAGCAACGGCTCAGCGAGCTACGATAGCAAGCGGCAGAGAGAGCTCTTGGTAAGTGAGTAAGCCTCTTGAAGAAGTGAAAAAGGCCAAGCTAACCAGCAGTCTTAGGTCTTTTCTTGGCAAAAGCCTATTATCTTTCACGATTTAGCTTTTTGTTCCTGAAGATCTCCCCCAAAAACTATTTCATGCCCTGAATCCTTTTTGTAGTGCTTTGCTGTGCCTGTCATATCCAGCTTGTCACACACTGCAACCTCCTTATACACATCTGCCCTCTACATTGTGTCCTCCTTTTTAAACATCTTTGTGTGTGCCAGGGGCCTAGAACAATGCTCTCCACATATGAGAAGCTCAATGAATGTGTTTTTATGGATAATGAAATGGTAAATACACTTATATATTTTTCTAAGATAATTCACAAAGTTTGTCATAATATCTTTACTATTAAGATAAAAAATTGTGAACTAGATGCAGATAAGTACATTTATCCTTAAAACTCCAAACTTGAATCACATGGGTAAACGAACTCATGTTAAACTTGAAGAAAACCTTTGGTGGCATTCCATATTCAACATTTTTATTGGCTTAAGTGAATATAGAGAAAGCAGCCTCATTAAACTGACAGATGACATAAAGTTGGAAGGAATTGCTAATAAAGTGAATACAAGGCTCAAAAAGATCTGGATGAACCAGACGGATGAGCCAAAATCAGCAAGATGAAATTTAACAGGGAAAATGTAAAACCCTGAATTCAGGTTAGAGTAATCCACGTGACATGCATTACAAAGGTAAGACCTGGTTTCACAGGAGGTGGGGGGCAAGGGAGCAGGAAGAGAAGGGGAGAGGGAGTAGTCTTTGTGAAAAACCGGAAACAATGTAACTGCTAATTAATAAGGAAATAGTTAACTTATGGCTCATTCTACGGAATATCGTACATCTCTTAAAAAGAGCAAGTTAGATCTATACATACTGATCCGGAAAGATTTCCAAGGCATATTACCACATGAGAAATTATCACGGAAAAAATTACACAAGAAATGCAAACCAAAATGGTTATGTATGCTCGTGTGTATATATATATAAGTACCTGCAATTGCATAGAAGAAAGACTGGAAGGATATACATCAAGATGTTAATACTGAACTTCTGAGCAGGGCTGTGAAATGAGACTTTCACTTTTGATTTTATATACTTCTTTATTTAATTTTAAATGTAAATATATTTACATATTAATTCTATAATAACGTAAGTCACATTGGTGGCCTTTTAACTGAAAATGAGGAAAGGTGAAGAGGCGGTTTAAAAGCTAACTCAAAGTGCCTTGGAAATAACGTGTGTCCAGAGCAGTCGCCCGACTGCTCAGCCATCCTAGAGAGCTGCACCTCGTGCTGGGCACCATCTCCCTTCTAAGAGGACACTGATGTACGGAAGTGCATCTGCTGCCTTGAGGGGGAGCCAGGAAACTCGGGGCACAGGTACCACTGCTTCACTGCCAGTGGTCAGAGAATGTATTTTATTCTTTCTTACCTGTCTGTACCTAGTAGGTAGGGAAACAGAAGTTGCTTAATATTGAATGAATGAATGAATGAATGGCCAACCGGGGAATGTGGAGCCGTGGAGCTGGAGAATAAGGTTGATAATGAACTTGGATCTATTTTCAGCTATTTAAGGTTCTTAAGTGGAAAATATACTTACTTTGGGTCCACCAGAGGGCAGAACAGATGCTGGAGAGCAGATTCTATAAGCCGGCCGATTTCAGCACAACAGTAACGAAACCTCCTGGCGGCCCATGGGCCCCAGCCCCTCCTCTGGCCTCATCTCCCATTCTTCCTGTGACTCTGGGTGCTGGCCTTTCTCACTCACTGCACTGCTCTTCCCTAAGAGCTCCTTTTGGCTGGATTGCTTGTTCGCTTTTGGTCTCTTAGAAGAGAAGACTTCTCTGGCCCCCCTACACAAAAATAGCAATTTTCTTTGCCCCCTGCACTTCCTAGCTCCCTTCTCTTGTTGAAGTTTTCTCATTGCGCTTGTCTGCAGCACACAGAATCCACAGCATCTGTTCTAGTCTGCCCCTCAACATGAAGGCAGAGATTTTGTTTTGCTCACAGTCCTGCTGCCCAGTACTTCCTGGCACTCAGTACTCAATAAATATTGGCTGAGTAAATGAAGAAAGATGTGCAGGAGTGGAATGGAGTGTCTCAAGCAGTGGAGTCTGCCTCCTTAACCCTGTCAACGTTGGGGAAGATGGGTAGCCCTATGGTGTTGGCTACTATCTTCAGGAATTCAATGTACTAGGAGAATTCTAGACTCCACTCCACATCCTCAGTGTGGCAGGACCATTTCCACAGGTCTTCAAGCTTGACATGTCATCTCCCTGAGCTGCACCCTCCTGAGCCCTTCAGCAGGAATACTGTGCCCAGCAGGCCAGCTCCTTTATGGCGCTGCTGGGAGGGTTAATGAGACCATATACATGGAGCGCTTGGTAACGTGCATGTAAGGTAGTTAGAGACCTCACCAGGTGAATCAAAGCTTTCTTCCTCACGCTGCTGATTTTCCTCTAACTACAGGGTAATACGGCTGTCATCACCTGACCTTGTTGTGCTGTGGTATTCCCTCAGTCACTCCTCTCCCGTCCTACATGGCTAATCTCTCCTCCTCCTCTAATGGACTTATCTCAGGCTTTGTGTAAATGTGCTTTTTTTTTTTTCAAGCTTCCAGCTTATCAAGGTTTGCTTGAGTCATTCCTATCTAAAATATCATCCCTCATCTTTCCAGCTTGGGATGTATCTGATGGAAAACAGATGCCAATAATATTTTACTTAGTGCTTTTAAATAAACTATCATATTTGACTGCCGTTAGCCTTGGCAGGTATTCAGTGAGCCCATTTTAAGATGAGGAAACTGAGATCTGGAGAAATAAGTGAGCTCCTGTCTCCCCGCCACAGACCCCTCTCAGTGCCGTGCCTGCTGCTCTCGAGTTGCTCGTTTAGCTTAGTGAGAGCAGCGATGGGCAGCGTAGGCCCGGCCACCCTCTAGAGCACTATGTTTGTCCTGAGTCAGCCCTGACCCACTCACACCAATTGTGACCCACTTTTTGACAGCTGCACCTCTACGGAAGAGTTGTCTGAGATCCTGATTCTCAGTTTCTCAATAAACCGCGTACAAGGTGGAATTAGCAGCTGGGACGTGCCTGCTGCCTCATGAACTCTCAGAGGTCACGTCCACGGGTGCTCAGCCAGCGCTGGAGGCTCTCCGCAGGCTGGCCCACATCAGCCGTGGACCCGACACAGCCAAGTGGACAGAGTCCTTTGGGGGAATCTTTAACAACAACAAAAGAAGAGCTTTTTCTTACCTGGTACAAACTGTAAATTGATGAATCGAGATATATATTAAGGACGACCATTTTCAGAGTTTAGGCTCTAATTTTCAGGTGTGTGGCCAGACCTCTCTATAAGTTCTTAAAAGTGGTCATTAGTAGTCTGTAATTAGTTTGACCCAGTCTTTTAATGCCTTGAGAATAACAATCTCCATAGCTTGTAGGAGTGAACACAGCGATGTGAAAGTTGCGTGCTGTTTAACAGGCCATGTGCAGAGCACTCTGGAAGGGAGCCGGGGACTATCTCTTATCCTTTTTCTATCAACTGGATGAAAGCTGACTGGTTTTTGTCCTTTTAAATCCATAAAAATACTCACAATTATTGATGTGTAAGATGCTTTGAAGTCCTTAGATGGAAGGCTCATCCTATCAAAAGGACAGAGCCATTGTTGGCTGTCGTGGGGACAGTGCCTGAGGGACAGGCAGGCCCGCAGGTGGCAGCAGACACTCATACATACAGGGACAGGATGGCCTGTTGGGTTTATTTCCCATGGAAGTGGGCACCAAAGAATAAAAAGGAGTTTCATAAGACAGCTTTGGTTACATACAAATATACAGGAAGAAAATCCCATAGAAAAAGACACCTCATAGAATTTTTCTCATGCCTCAGCCAACCCTCACCATGAGTAACATTTTAAAGTGTCAGCTTCCATGATTCTTCTAGGAGCCAAACTGGCCATGTGAAGCCAACTCAGCATTCTCCAAGCTACAAATCCAGTCCATACACCATACTATGCAAGTGTCCATCGAAAACCTGGGAGAGGTGAGCATGGGGTTGGACAGAAAAAAACCTTTCTTTTTCTCTTACCAGTCAATCTTTCCAGTGACAGAAGCTCTTCTGTAACTGGGGCAAAAGACTCCCAGAATGGTGGACAGACACCCTGGTAACTTACCTCTTTGGTGTTATGAAACATAAAATATTAACATACTTATACAAAACTGGATACAGATGAAATTAAAATCTGCTATTCTATTAAAAACTGCAATAGATTTTAAATAACTTATATTTTTAATATTTAAATGACATTTGAGACATTACAAAATTATTTTAGTTACAAGCATGTAATTAAAGCTATTATTTGGTATTACACAGCGTTTTTATAACGCTATTCCTGGCAACACGAAAATGTTTACACTCATTGAAGTATGTTGAATACCATTTGTTGGAAACCATATCGGGCATAATGATAATATTAGGGTTCAATTTGTTCTATAGAACTGCTAAACATTTATCTAAACCCTAGTTTCTATTTTTTTAAAAATGTCTATTAATTCTATTTTCACTTAAAAAATTCAATGTTGAAGAGGGAAACAAACTTTCGAAGTAGACAAAACTCATTTTTAATCATCAGAATGTAGAGTCTAGTCTTTCCATCTGTTCTTTAAAAATAGTACCCCCCCCACCCAATTTGTTCTGCACCATGATGTGTACTGTGGCAATAAAAGGTCCCAGGTAGCCTCTTTACATCAGTGTTCCTCGCGTTTACCACAGTGATGGAGAAGGCACACACTGTGAAGGGAGGGAGGGCGTCTGGAGCCAGACTGCTGTTGGCAGTTGGTGGTGGTACCTCCAGTCTGTATTTCTTATGCAAAATTAGACCTAGATTTATAAAATGAGGCCATTTGCTATCTAAGCCATCACTAAGAACTTGTAGTTTGTTGCCCTTGAGGGAGGCTAAAATGTTTTTATGTACTACATACCACTATTAGCATAGTGGACAGCCTCTCAGTGGCACTGCGGATTATGCATAACTCTAAGGCCATATTTTAAATTAAATGATATACCTAATTAGACACCATTTACATATCACAATCTGAGCCTTCGAAATAGGAGAGACATATAATAGTTTTCAGAACATCTTGTAGATTAAAAGAAATGTCTTATTTTAAAGTTTTCACTTAAAAAAAGTATAACACAGTTTGAAGCATTAACCTTGTCCATCGTTAAGAGACTAAAACTTCCAAAGCAAATAAAAGAACCAAGATTCTCTATGTTTACTTTTAATTCAGGAAAAACGACAAAGGGAACCCTAAGAGGAGCAACTGGACCTTCTTAGTGTTCCCTTTGGGACCTGGCATTTCTCTCCCTTCCTCAAAGAAAGAAATAAACGCCGATATCTTCTGTTAAAATATGAAAGTACCTAACACATATAACCCCTGCCAACACCGGGTTCCATTGAAACTAATTTTAGTAAAAATCAATACAGGCACAGAATTAGCCTCTGCTTTGAAGCTTTAGGAGAGTGCAGCTTCGTCGGAGGCGTGTGGAATTTCATGTGAATCTACAGGAGTTTCCAAGGGTTGCACTTAAGACAAGAACTTTTATGAGGAATGCTGGTGACTGTGCTTTGGCCGATAAGCACAGGCGCCTCATCCTTTCATGCTATCTCTTATCTGATAGCTCAGTAATGTGTTAAACTGGTTTTTTTGACTTTCCAGAACAATATCTAATTAGCAAATAACACAATTCAGTGACATTTAGCAGTATGCAAATTCCAGACACTGCTATCATGAAAACCGTAAAGACAGTCTTTTCTGTGGGCCTGGAAACGAAGCAGTCCACTGTATTGGGACAAGGCCACGCGTTACACTTCACCAAACGCTGCATGGCGAACCCGTCATACATGACATAGAAGACATACATGAAGACAGCCTCAAAGATGACCCGGAAGAAGATGCTGCTGGTGTATGTCCACCACAGTGACCCTTCGATACGGACCTTCTGGCTTTTGATCTCTTCGATGTCTTTAAATTCACTCTTTATCTCTCCTTTAATGAACTTCCTCTTCTTTTCATGTCTCCGGTAGGCAACATGCATGGCCACCAAGAGAGCTGGCGTGGACACGAAGATCAGCTGAAGAGCCCACAGTCGGATGTGAGAGATGGGGAAATAGTGATCGTAGCAGACATTTTTGCACCCTGGCTGTAAAGTGTTGCAGATAAAATCGGCTTGCTCATCTCCCCACACTTCCTTTGCAGCTACAACAAGGATCATAATTCGGAAAATGAAAAGGACAGTGAGCCAGATTTTCCCAATACTGGTGGAGTGTTTATTGACACCCCCCAGAATAGTCTGCAATGTGCTCCAATCCATCTTCTCCTCTGGGCGGTGTGCACTGGAAAAGACAAGATGAACACAGGACAGAGGTGAGTAGTCGGGACAGAACCTGGGATGGCTCTCTGGGTCTCAGGTAAGTAAGCACTCTTCCTGAGTAAATACCAGCTCTTACACAACCTCACTAAAAAAGGTGAAAACAAAACCGACTTAGTTTGCCATAGGATTCAATGTATAGTTTCCAAACCACCTTGGACATGTTTCACGTGCTCTCTAACAAACAGCAGCTCATTCACCTGAGTAATTCACCCAATCTTCAGCACACCATAAAAATTTGGGGGAGGGGAGAAAGCACCACCAGCAGAAGTAGTCACTAACTTTAAGTTAGTGGGTTAACTAACAGTGCTGATGGAACTGTCCACAGACACCCCCTGGGTCTTCCCGGCCCGCACAAGTCCCTCAGCGCCCGAGCAGCATTCCACAGCCGCACCGGCTCGCCAGCCTCAAGCTCTGGACAGTACCGCTGGGCCCGACACCACTGGACTTCACCAGCAGGACCCACCTTGCCTTGGAGGCCAAGTCTCCCTGCAGAGACACCTTCTCTAACATACTTCAATGAATTTTCATGGACTTGGGATGTGGCAGTGAAACGACTGTTACCAATGGTGGAGTTTACATTGGAGGCACCCCAAGTTAAAATTTCACAAAGGGCCCGACTCCCGTTTTCTGTATCAAAAGGAGCATGTTGGAAATGGTCTCTCCAGGGAGAAAAGCCACCACGCACGTGGATTTTTGCCTCCATTTTGTGTGTGGATTGGCGGTCCTCACTGTCACGCTGCCACTGATGCCTCGGCTGTACTCAGGGATATCTGTTTTGAAAAGTGTTGCAACTATGCATTTTTTATTGTGGGCTATGGTTTTAATTTAGAAGTGTCTCTAAAGAGGCAAATTATGAAAAATGACAGAAAATTAACTCAGTGAGTCCCCAGTAACTGGCCCTACAAGGTGACGTCACTGTATTGAAGTTGAGAACCAAAGCTCGCTGGGGTAGTGCGCTACCTTCTCAAGAGGGATTTGGAGAAGCCATGGCTCAGTCTTCCGGGAGCCAGTGGCCTTTTCTCCATCCCAGGATAAGAACTGTGCTCACTTATCCATCGTTACACCCTGTCTGTCTCAATCAACCCCTCTTCCAGACAAGATCCCACCTCTCTAAAATCCTGATGGGTAATCTGTTTTCCGCCCCTTCTAAGCTGTCACCAAATTCTCTCTCTCTTACTTAAAAGCATAATGTTCTCCTCATTTGGAGCAAGTTGGGCCCTGTTTCCCGATGGACTTCCTAAATAGGCTCGGAATGAATGTCTTTCATCACTGCCCAAGATGACGAGATGCCAAGATGACTGTGGGGCCCCAAGGTCTGGCTGAAAGCGTCCTGTGCCTCTTTGGTCAGAGGAGGCAGGAGAGACATGGAGAAGAGTCATGGAAATGAAAGGTACGTAAGATTGAAATATGCTCAGAAACCTTTAGCCCTACTCAGCTGGAAAAAGAGAAACACAATTAGAAAAACCAGTGGCTTAGTCCAGGTTCTGCTGTGACCCTTGACTGACTGATTGATTTGCTGAGGGAGACTGGCCCTGAGCTAACATCTGCGCCCATCTTCCTCTCTTCTGTGTGTGGATCGCTGCCTCAGCGTGGCGGCCCACAAATGGTGTAGATCCGGAACCGGGAACCCAGCTGGCCGCAGAAGCAGAGCCCGCTGAACTCAAACACTAGGTCACTGGTCAGGCCCCTAGTCCTGACCCCTGCAATACAGACTGTCTGGGAGGTCTCTAGGTGTAGCAAAGGGCGAGCTGCCAGAGGCTCCACACCTCAGTCTAGTCCTGCCCTAACAGCAGGACCAAAACTCCTATTTTAACCATCTTAGGAAATTAGACGCCCCAGTTTTTCCCTGGCACTTACTAAGTGGAGAACAGGACACTCACTGAACTAAACTGTCCATGGTTTATAGCAACACATTTGGCTAAAAATCGAGGCCTGGGGCTTGTGCCTTGCCCTCTTCCATAGCACCAAACACAGACCCCACACTCTTCTATAAACCAGCCCAATCACCATCAGCTGAGAAAAATACAGCTTGAAGTAAACCCTATGTTGTTATTTTTTAAAGCTCTTGGTTGGGTTGCAAATACCTGTTCTAAAGATCTTTTCAGGAAGAGGAGCAAATTAAAATTGGATCCCAAAATGGGATATGGGTAGTAGGTCAAGATGGACTAACCAAGCAGGATGAAATTGTTCTCAATGTTCCATCAGCAGGGAGCTGCCCTCCTGCCCTTCCTGACCTGGCAGGTGGGTCCCAGGCAGGCTCCTACCTGGCCAACGCGCCCTGCAATTGTTTGGAGTGCTGCCAGAGGCAAGTGGAGGAGCTGGTTCTGTTCCTTAGGGAAGGCACTGGGTGAATCACCAGGTTCCAGAAAAGCCGAAGCGAATTCTTTACCCCTGAACTCTTCTCAATCCTTACTTTTTTGATGGTTGATCTCGACTAGCTGTCTCCACAGAGAGCCCCCACCCCTCTCCAGGAGTCTGTAATTGTGACCGACAGCACACTAGTTTTGGAACAGACTCAAAGGGCAAATGGGGACATGACTGTCGCCACACATCTCAAGACAGAGTCCCAAGGAAATGATCGCAGGTGTCCAGCTATCAGAAGCTGGAGGACGCACGCCGTGTGGGCTGACTTCCCGCCTCCAGGGAGCAACACCGAAGGGCGAGGCAACTGTCCTCAAGAACGCGTCTCTCAGCTGTGCACTGACCCACTGGTAGACAAGTGCCTAACAGCTGGAAAACAGCGCCTGGAAGCAAACGTTCCTGAATTGTGTAGGCAAAAGAGAAGCAACCCAAGCCTCGACTCGGTGCCCCCGCGCAGGAGCGGGCGTTCCCGCTCACCCGCCCGCCGCGGGCCCGGGCTCGTCCCCGCGAAGGCGGCGCGGGGGGCGAGGGTCAGTTTCCTCCAGGGAAGGCTGCCGGCTCAGCAAACTCAATCGAGTTTTCCCCCCAAGCTAAGCCTTCGACCAATCAAAAACTTTCAGAGGCGGCAGCTAAAGTACCCCGGCGGCTGTGCGAGCACTTCCCCGCAGGAATACCACCGACGACCACACAGTCACGTGGCGGTCGAACTGTCCCGGCTTCCTCCCCGCCCCCGCGCCCGGCGACCAACCCTGGGGGGCGGTGGCCGCGTCCCCTTCCCCAGCCGGAACAGCCCGATTCCAAGTTCAGAACTCGGCCCAAGAAACCCCCTTTCCAAAAGTCCGCTCTCGCCACCTGCCCTCCACCCCAGGTCCGCTGTCGCGACAGCCCGGGACAGGGCGGGCGCCGGGGCCTCGGTGCGCGCCGGGTCCAGCCTGGGGCCCGTGTTCCCCGGCCGTCCCGGGGCGCTGAGAATCGGGCGCCGGCCTCTCCGCTCCGACCGGGGCGCCCCGGCGGGCGGCCTCACCTGCGTCGGCGGGAGCGAGCGGCGGGGCTGGGGCCGGGGGCCGGGGGCGCGGGGGGCGCGGGGGCGGCCGGGGCACTCCGCCGGGCCGGCTGCTGCTGGCCGGGCCTCTGTGGCGCTCGCTGCGGGCCGGGCGCCGCCGCCTGGCTGGGAGTCGGGGGGAGCGCAGCGCGCCGGTCGCGTCCTGGGCACCTGTGCGCGCCGGCCGCGCCTTTTAACCGCACCCCACACCCCGCCCCCTCCCCGCGGCCGTGCAGATCGCCGCCGGGGGCGGCTCCTCGCCGCCGGGCCGGCCCCGGGGCTGCGGGCGGGGCGCGCCGGGCCTCCCGGTACCCCGAGCGCCCCTCGAGGCCCTGGAGAGCCGGGACCCCCAGTGCCCCAGCCCCCGAGCGCGCCGACCGCTCCCGCCCCCCAGCCCCTCGGCGGCCCGGGGTCCGAGCGGGGAGGGCCTGAGCCCGGTGACCTAAGATCACGCGCAGCCCTAGGCCTCGGCTCCCTGCATTTTGGGGAGTGAGGGGGGATAAAAGATCATTGTTCCTGTTATTGTTATTTCTACTTAGACTAGTTCAAGAGTACTATTGTATTTAAAGCTCTCCTTTAATTTGAAAAACAGGCGTTCCCAACGGTTTGAAGATTTAAGTTGAGGCCGCGGAGGTTCCAGGCCCCGGCCGCGCTCTCCGCTGTAGCGCGGACGCGCAGAGGCGGTTCCCTCCTTAGGATGTGGGTTCAGAGCGGGCGAGGAGGTGGCGCCACCAGTGCTGGACAAGCCCCCGATTCTTTCTCTCCCCCAAATCTCACAGGCAAACTTCGCAAACGCCGCCTTGAATTCCCTAATTGATTCGATCACTTTGGACAATATGCCAAGAGCAGGGGGCGGGGGCGGTGGGAGTGGGGGGACACAAGTCTGGCTTTTGCCAAGGCTGGCGCGCGCGTGTGTCTCCGTGGGCCTGAACGTCTAGCCACCTGCGCCCCAGCGGAGACTGTTTCCCCTGGGCCCAGATCACTTCTTCCTCCTTCCACAGGCGAGAAATCGCAGGAAAATCGCAAGGAATCGTGTCCACCGACCCTTCTTTCCCCTGCACACGCACACGAAGGGGGAGCACTGATGCGATTTCTGAAGATCCCTGAGCAGCTCGGCTCTTCTCCCGGAAGCCTGTGCTTGGAGTGTGAGGGCTCATTGTTCACGTTTGGTTGGGTATTTTGATGTCTTGAGATGCAGGTGACAGGAAATGGATATTCACAAAGCAAGTGGTAGTGATGCGGAGTCGGTGAGCCGAGGAGTCGAAAGAAAGATTTCTTAGACTCTCAAGATCTGGCAGTAGTGCTCTTTTATTTAGAGAATAGTGTGGAATAGCATGGGGACAGGACCCATGGGCAGGCAGAGCTCCTGCTGCTGCCCTGAGTTGAGGGTTAGGGCTAATTTTATAAGGCATGGGTACGTGACTTATTTTTACTGGAAAAAAAGAAAGAGAAAAAGATGATGTAAAAAGTCATTAAATGATTTCAGTGCAGATGGGGTCTGGTTATTGTGCGGTCATATCACTTTAGATACAAATCTGGCCATATAGATCGGCATTTGGGTGAGGATGCCCTGGGCTTCGTTCCCTGGGGCGGTCCTAATTCATACCATAAAAAAAGTCCACTGGGTCGTATAGTTTGGCATGTAGGCCAGGTCACCTTGGGCTTCTCTAGCTGGGGCAGCCTTAATCCACATCAGTAGCAGAATTAAAATGGCAAGAGCAGGCCACTTTGGGGCATTGCGTCCAGCCTTCGTGGCTGTCACCTGCTCAGGTACCTTGCTTCATGATTCCCGCAGAAAGCCAGGCGTGCTCGCTCTCACGCTCGACTATGCTTAGGTCAGGTTTATGTTAAGCAAAGGTGATGATTCATCTTGGCAGGGCAGATGTGGCCGCAGAAGTGGATTTCCCGTGATTGCCACCATTAGCGTGAAGGTATTGACTTTTCCTTGTAAAACTAGCGCCATCGCCATGGGCCAACTCAGGCCGTTCTTGTACGGGCGAACAGGAGTTTTGTCCCGCGGTTGCTGCCCCACCTTCCAGCTCTAAGTCTTAGTCTGTGAGGGAGTGTCTGTTCATGCAGAGACGAAGCCCCAAGGGCTGCCAGAAGCCCCACACGGCCAGCTGAGAGATGTGCTGAATCGGCTGGTTAGAAATTACAGGGCAAACCCGGGTGGGTGGAGGCGCCTCCCGGGTCTGAGAACACTGCAGGGGGGCGGGGGGAGGTGACGGGGCGGGCGGGCTGGGGGAACCTAGCTGTCAGGGCCTGGGGGGCTCCTCCTTTTAGCTTTTTCGGCGGCAGCGCTGTTTAGTCCGCTAGAGTCCCGGCTGGGTTGGAACGAAGGAAGCGTCTAGAACCGTTGTGGGAAGATGGCTGGTAAAGATGGTTTGGAGGGTGGAGGTTGACTCACTTTCCCCCACTGAAAGATTTCCCCTTGGGTTTTAGTGGCTATGTCATGATTACAGGGAGCTGTTCAACTTCCTTTTCCTTGTTTCCCCTGACTTGTTCTCCTGATTTGCCTAATTAGTGTGTGTTGTTGGCTGAATGTACATCACAGCCACTGGGTATTTGAGGATATATAGTTAGACCTCCTACGGCTCTTCAGTCTTAACTTACAGTTCAGCACTTGATTTTATTCTGTTTTGTATGGTTTCTGTTGTGTTTCTGTGTGTTGGTGTTTTCTTCCTAACCAGACTTGGATTCCTCTTGGGCAGGGAATCTTATGTTTGTATTTTTGTGTCCTTCAGAGAAGCGGAGAGAGAAGATGAAGGAAGGGTGTCGAGTCTGGATATCTGAAGTTATTGCCACACGTGCCTGCTGCTTGATGGGCACTTTTGTCTCGTTAACTTGTAGGCACTGAACAAGATAGAGACTAGTTTTTGACGTGGTTTTATGGGAAGAACTCTGGTGTCTCTGGATTGGTCTTGGATGAAGCTAATCAGAGGACAGGCAATGCCCAGGGAAGATGGAGCACTTCCCGGTGACTCCTCGTGCTTAGCCAGTGAGGATCTGCTGCAGCCACACCTGGTCACTTCAGAGTGTCAGACAGACGGGTGACTAATACTTTTACATACATACTTAGTAGCAAGCAGGCAAATCCCAGGTGTTTATAATTGAGCTGAACTTTTATGCAGATGTTTAAAGTGATGCAGTTGTCAGGTTATAAGGTGAAATGCTAATGTGTAAAGTTATTTGGTATTTTAATTTGACAGTCGTTTTATAAATAAACCAAAAAGAAAGAAGTTGCTATTGTGCAAGAAATCAGTGTGAGACAAATAGTATTTCTTAATATATTATAATGAATGAATGCTTGCCAGCTGCCTAATGGGGTGGCCTCTTGATTCCCCCTGGGAAGGATGCTCTGAATGTACATAACAAATACCTCAGTTAAATCTCTGACTCATGCATCATATGAAGGTGACAGCAGAAAATGTCTCAAGACAAGAAGACACATATTCTTTATGTATTTAACCACCAGATGGAGGAGGGCGAGAGACCCTTCCTGACACCTCGAAGTTTTAGAACAAGTTAGATCCATTGAATAATTCTTAGCTATTAGTTATTAGAGGCATTAGATATTGGCCTACACCCACTTTCTTGGCTTTGCTGTTGAAATATTAGTCATATTAATAATAGGAAAAAAAAAAGAGAAAGTTCAGCTCTCCTCAAAACTGGAAACTGAAGCAGTTGGAAACTGAAGTCTGACGAGCCGGTGGCACCTCTGGGTAACTAACGACGACTTGTATCTGATAACACAGTTTTAAAGCAGGAGTGGCCCTGGTGTGATCCTTTTTAATTTTTGTGGATAATTATTACAGGAGACAACCATTTCACTACGATTTCTCCCTGTGTCATTGACCCTCACTTACGTCTCCTGAAAATTGTTAACGTCAAATCATTTAGGGGAAAAAAATCAATTGTGACATTCAAGGAGTAAAAACAAATCTCAGAGTTCAATAATTGAATTGTTCTTTTCTCTGCTTTCAAATTAAAGACATCTCGTAAAAATTCCAACTTTTGAGTTGTGGCTGAAACTGTTATAAGCCTTTCCGTTTCTCTCATCCTGTTCTTATATTCACACAGAAAATATTTTGGGGAGATTGGAGTTGCTGGATGTGTCTCAGTTGCAAGGCAGTGATAAAAGAAGTCCAATTCCTTGATTTACTGAGTGAGCACGTGTTCTTCCTCGCACTGTGCGAGACACACTGTGTGTGTCTGACATCAGTGGAGCTCTTTTGTGGCTACTAAGCAGACTGGAGAAGTGACAAAGATACTTCCACATATGTTTGTATCAAAAGCACATGTTGGTCAAGATGATTTCACTCATATGTGGAATATGAACAAACACATGGACAAAGAAAACAGTTCAGTGGTTACCAGGGGAAGGGGGTGGGGGGTGGGCACAGGGGGTGAAGGGGACCACTTATGTGGTGACGGACAAGAAATAATGTACAACTGAAACCTCACATGGATGTAAACTATTATGAAGTCAATAAAAAAAAAACCCAGGAAAACAAAAAAGCACATGTTGGTCAGAAATGACTTCAGAGCTATAACTCTCCTGGCAGACCTTCTAACGAATGGAACAATTAAATTCTGTAAGCCATGGTGGCTTGTCAAAATGGACATTCTGCATCATTCACAAAGGAACAAAAGAGATTTCTAGGTTTTAGTTTGTGCTAGAGCCACATTGTGTTATACAGCATCTTGAAGAGCTTTTGGAATAAGTTAGGGTACAGTAAACACTCAGAAGTTGCTTTAGTAAAAAAAATATATATATAGACCTAGGTTTGACAAGGGACTATCGAGCAGATTCCAAGGTTATATTATATTTGATAGACTGCAGCAGCTTTAATGAAATGCTATTCTAGAATGTCCTGAATTTGAATTTGTCACTCTCTGGAAACCACTGACTATGTCGTCAGTTTGGCTTCTGAGGTCCCCGTCGGGTGGATTCTCTGACTTGGAAAGTGCCTCTTCAGAACTGGGTTTGTGTGTTAACTCTTCGTCTAACCTTCTGCTTAAATTGTGTCAGAGCTATTTCTACTTTGGGAGAAGAAGCTCATATTGGAGTGTAGAGCTCTTTGATTTAATCTCGTCCTTAAAAAAATCTCCGTGCCAGGAACAAAAGGCGCTTGCAATACCCAGAGGGTGCAGTAGAGGGCACTGGGAGGACTTGTCAGCAAGTCTGTAAAACGAGCGAACTTGGAAGAGTGGGAGAAAAATGGACAATCTTTTCTTCTAGCCTAGTGTTGCTTGTCCTGACCTAGTTAGTAGGTTTGGAAATAAATTTCTTTGTTCCTTTTTTTCAAAATGGAATAGAAAATATCAGAATGCGTTGCTCTTATTAAGTAATGTTTTATGAAATGTTTGTTCTGTGTGTGTTTTCATATTCTTATATGTATTGGACCCAACGTAGAACGTACTTTTTGCTGTAGATCTCTATCACAAAAAGTTGGAAAGCCACTGTCCTATTCCACTTCCAGGGCAACAAGCCCGTCACTGTGGCTCAGGGGCAATGGTGTGTCACTGTGAGGAGACACAGCCAGGCCCCAGGAGCAGCTCCTGGCTCTGCTGTGCGTTATTGAAGCGCAAAACCCAGTGACCCAGAAACTCCAAGCTGGTGAGGTTTCTCGATGGTTGGGCTGCTTAACGACCTCAGTTCAGCCTGGAAAATGACCTCCCTCCCTTAGGCTTGTTTCCTCAGTGCTCCTGTTTCTGATCTGAGTATGCCATGTGAATGCTCCTCTCTGACTGAGCGTGTTGGGTTTATGGGATGGATGCATAGTAACATTTGATCAGGTCTTTTACTCACAATAAAATTATTTGTCTAAAAAAGGATATATATAATGCTTTGTTGTTTAGTATGCTCAAAAGTCATAGATCAGCCTTTTTCTAAAAACTTGAGGTCATAATAGTTGATAACGTTGTGAAATTTCAGTTGTACATTATCTGTCCATCACCATATAAACGTGCCCCTTTACTCCTTATGCCCACCCCTGAACCCCCTTCTGCTCTGGTAACCACTAGTCTGGATCAGCCATTTTAATGGATTATGTATTTGAAGAACCAGATGGAGATTTTTAATGTCAAAAATATGGATTGAACTATTGTACTTTGGGAAAGAGAAGACAATAAACAGAATGCCTTTTATTGTTTCTTTATTGCCTTTGAAACAGATCAGTGATGGCGGGGAATGTAGAGTGCCGGGCTGCTCTGCTCAGGGATGTGGCGGCTCCTGCACATGCGCTGCACTGTTGGCCAGTCTGGAGGATCTTGGCATCATCACCTCCAGCCCCGTCTGACAGGACATTCCTTGTCTCTCCCAGGCTGTATGACACTGCACACTAGGCTAGCAGATGGATACGCTTTGGAAAGACACAATCCCCGCTTACAATTTACCAAAGGAAAAAGGACTGTTGCAGATGTAACATGTTTCAGTGACTAATTTAGATTGTGTAACTGGCACACAAAAACACATCCACGTAACTGAAGGAATCTCTGGGTATAATCTAATGCAAAAGTCACTGTGATAATCATTGATCCACAACTTGATATCCTGAAGTATGCAAAATGCTTTATGTTTATGCTATTGGATAACTCTATGATGAAAGTAATTTTAATCTCGTTCTACAGAGGTGGAAACTGAGTCTTAAAAACCAAGAGATTTTCAAATCGAGGCAACCAGTTTTACTAATTTGTGTCTTTTCAGAATTTCTTTATAATGTGATATGAGTCTATATGTGACTTGAATCTATAGAAATATAGATGACTTTTCTTCCCTCTTTAAGACAAAAGGTAGAGCATTGTGCACACTGTCCTACACTTTGCTTTCCTCAATATATCATGAGAATATTTTTATACAAGTAAATGAAGAGCTTCCTCATTCTTTCACACAGCTTCGTAGTATTCCATTATATGAATATATAATAATTTAATTAAAAATCCTTTATTGATAGCCATTTGGGTTGTTTCCAATCTTTTGCTATTACGCACAATACTATGGCTTCTGCTTTCAATTAGGATATAGAATGCAAAATACTATTATTCCTAAGGTGACAATAACAAAAAACCTGCTAAGATTAAAATCATACTTTTCTATGGCAATTATCAAAGAACCGTGGACAGAGTAAACTTTGACAAACTGAATTATAGGGAGTGATGGTGAGCAGAGTGCCACAGCTGCTTGCATATCTGGGGAAAACCACCTGGTTTGTGGGAAGGTGGAGAAATAGGCCTCCTATAGCTGGGGAGACTTTATAGAGTTGAGGAGAAATCAGCCAGGACTTTAATAACCCTGTGGGGTACCAGATGGGTTGAAATTTAGAAGTGCCTCAAATGAAAAAATAAATTGTTTGTCTCAACAATCAGCCTCCCCCACAATTTTACTGCAAAAACGGTAGTGTAGGCAAGGTTGGAAAACAGAGAATGACAAAATTTCACAGTGCTTGAATTTTGGAGTGGTTCTGGGGTTGAAGTCAAGGTGAGCCAGCACTATATCACCTCTGTGTCTCAGTCTCCTCTTAGCTCAAACACTGGGAAGATCAAAAAGATCAGCCACTTCACAGTGGAGGTGTAGGAAACTGAGGGTAGGCTGAAGGGCAAAAGGAAATGTCCTTGTTTCCATTATACATCAGAAGCACACTCAATTTAATTAACACTACAGCTCAGTCTCAGATCAAATGGACTCAATGAAATCTGAAGGATCAAATCCTCATTCTAGCAACCTGTCAGAGAAAAAGACTTGCACCACCAGAAGAAAACAAAAACAAGCAAAACACTCCCAGAGACTCTTATATGCAATGTCCAGCATTCAGTAAAAAATTAGAAGACGTGAAGAAACAGTAAAATGAGACCCATAATCAGGAGGAAAACAACAGTCAATAGAAGTAGACTCACAGGTAGATTGAAAGGTAAAAAGGATTGAAAAAATATATAAAATGCAGACCCAAATCATAGGGAAGCTAGGCTCTACCATAGGAAAGTGACTATACCATGCAAAGTATACTTCAAAACAAGGAGATTACCAGAAGTAAAAAAAATTTCAAATGGCAAAAGGGTCATTTCATCAAGAAGACATCAATCCTAAATGTGTATGCACTAAATAACAGAGCTCCAAAATACATAAGGCAAAATTGAAAGTACCAATGGGAGAAATGATAAATCCATATTCATAATTAGAGTAACTGACTAATTGCTAGACCATGTACACAACATATACATTTAGGGGACACAATTCAGTCCGTACAATTCCTAGCAAGACTAATCAAGAAAAAAAAGAGAAAAACAAATCATCATTGTTAGGAATGAAAGAGGGGAAATCACTACAGATCCTAAAGATGTTAAAACTTAATGAAATATAGGAACAATCTTATGACAGTAAATTCAATAACTTAATTGAAATGGACAATTTCAAATGCCTTAAAAAACACAACTTATCAAAATAGACACAAAAAAGAAATGGAAAATATATCTGTTAAGCAAATTGAATTTGTAACTAAAAACTTTTCCCATAAAGAAAAGTCCAGGCCTAGTTGGCTTTACTGGTGAATTCTATTAACATTTAAGTAATATATCATGCCAAATAACACTCTAATAATTAACCTTGTATATATGTCATTTTTTACATATATATATACTTGTATAGGATAATGTCCCCTAAAGTGAGTTTGCCGAGTCAAAATATATGTGCATTTGTAAATTTGACAGATATTACCAAATTGCCTTCCATAAGGGTTGAGCCAATTTACACTCCTGTTAACAATGAGAGTGCCTGTTTTCCCACAGCTTTACCAACAGATTTATAATAGATTTAAGAATTCACAAAAATTTCATTAAACATGTTATATGAAGTAGCTAACAAAGAATATTTCTCACTGGCTAATTCTTAAGACTTTTATTTTCAGAAAATGTGTGTATCCTTTTTACTTCTCTGTGTCCTTTACTTTTTACTTGTTAATTACTGGTCTAAAATTTGAATTAAGATGGCATGATGGGCTGAGTGTATGAGGTCTTGGGAAAGAAGTGCATGGGGGGAACTTTCTTGAACTTTGAGTTAAAGATGAGTACTAATCTCTTCCTCCGGATGTTTTATAAAACCTGCTAACAAGTAGAAAAATTGGTAGTTTTGAGTTGCACTTCACTTATCTTAGAAATATTAGGAAATAGTAATCTAGAAAAAGGAAAGAAAAGAGTGAAGGATGTACTTGATGAGCATCTCTTTAGTACTTAGGAAAGACTTTCAAAGAATATGCGTATTTTGAATTTAAAGAGAGATGGAAACTGAGTTACAAGGTTTGTCTAGGTGACTTTGACTCTGGCAGCATGTCAGTAGGACCTATTCTGGAAGTTTCCCCTTCCCATCTCAGATAGAATGATTCTCACCAAAATATCATTAAAAAACTTGACAAATAACTCAGTGAAGAAAATGAAGACAGGGAGGTTCCAAGTTGCCAGAAATGAAGAGCGAGCTGAAGACCAGCACTGCGAGTAGTAAATGGACATGCGGGGGCCGATAGGAGGAGGAATTGAAATGTGGTCAAGCTGATGATAACTTCCTCTGAAGAGGATTTAGTTTTGCTTCTGGATGGCAGTTATGGTTGATGCAGTGACGTCAATCCAATCAAAGATTGAATGGATTCAAAGCTTGGCTTTAGACTTGCTGAGTCTTGCCCGATTTCCAGATTACTCTTACGCCCAGAGGTCCAAACTGAAAGGGTGGGGTATTTACCAAGGCCTGTCATCCAGTGGGCCCTGAACTTCAATTTTTATTCTCCTAGTCCCCTGAGATTGCCAGAACCTCTGCTCAGCCTCTTAGCTTCTCAGCCATTTTTGTTTGTTTGTTTGTTTGCAAATTGGTAAGTGCCTTGTGGGTGAAATGGTTTATCTGTCTGCTCATCGTTTTCGTCTGGGATCTTGGCCCTGAAAGTCCTGGCTGTGTTGGTAGTTCTCTGATGCTTTCACACATGTTTTGCTTACGTTGTCCAGCTTCTCTAGCTGTTCTCAGCAGTAGAGTTTGTCTTGGATAAATCAGCCCACCATTACTTGAACCAGAAATAACCTGCTTGATTATTTAAAACTATACAGTAGATAATGTTAAAAATTCTGATCATCTTTTCTAAATTTTTTTTAATAAATATTATTGATAAAATTTTAGAAATTTTTATTACTTCAAATGATCTATTATGTGAAACTTATTTATGATAGTCTTTTCAATTTTTCCTCATTGATGAGTGCAAATTTTCTTTTATTGAATCATGAGTTTTAATAGAAATAATTTCTATTTTGATTAAATATACATTTGTACGTTCAACTTTTAACAATATGACTTTTGATCATTATTTTTATTTAGTGGTTATGTTACTAACAATAATAAGCCACTGCTTTTGTCCATTTCAAACCATGCAGGTCACTTTCAGTCTTGCCTTGGTTTGCCTTCCTCCCACCAGGTCTGTGCACCAGGGTGTAGTGTTTGAGGGCAGAAAATGGGATGGTATCTTGGAAAATGCCTTCAAGAAGAACTGAGGCTTGGTCCACACTCTTTCCATTTCCCCATCACTCCCAGGCAGTATGACAGGGGAAAGGGTCAGTGACACCTGAATTTGAGTCTTTGCTCTTTCCCTCACCAACTATATGGCCTTAGGCAAAATGCCTCAGCCCTCCGAGTCTGTTTCATCTTCTGCAAATTGAGGGTTAACATGCCCACCGTGTAAAATGCCTAGCGCAGTGCCTGCCTTGTCGTAGACGCTTGAGAAATTAGGATCTCCAATTTAAAGAGATTCATGTCGCATAAAGGAAGAAGTAAGAGTTGGAAGAAGGAACAGCTGGAGCCAGAAATCAACTACCTCCATCCTTTCAGGGAAGATGTGATCCAAACAACTACCTTCACTGAAATAATTGCACTCTGCCTCGGGCTCGCCTTGTATCTATAGCCAAGGCTCTCTGTAAATCCAAGAGGCACAGCCACTCTGACACAGAGCAAATTGGGACATTGGGTTCTTACCTTGTGATGGGCTTGGCTCCTGACCTTTTGTCTGTATCAGAGCAGTTAAGGGAGAACATTTTGAAAGGAAGGAGAAAGAAGATAGTCACAGGACAACAAAGCAAGGGAGCTGGCAGGAAAAGAAATGAGACCCGCGGCACCTTGGAAGCATAAATGGATAAGCTGAGTAGGATACAGACAGAAAGTAGATCCTGAAAAGACTTTCTCAGAGGTCTTTAATGTGGTTTCATTTGTGAGGAGAGTGACGGGGCGAACGCAGGGCGTGTGAGACAGCTGCTGCTCCAAAGCCTGGACACCAGACTGACCGGCCACGGAGGACACACTCTGGAGAGCAGAGACTAAGGGCTGGGCAGAACAAGGCAACTGCTCCCTGCCCCACGTGCAACAAGTTGCTGAAAGGACAAACTCATGGTTTGAGTCCATAGCGGCTGAAAAGAGGCGACTTAACCTGTAGTGTTTATTCAACAGTTTTTATCATCCTGTGGTCGAACACGGCACAACTTTTACAGGTGCCTCTCCAGAGTAGAAAGATTTCAAAGAGATACAGCTATTTTCAAGGAGCCTGCTTGAAATGCCATGTGTCTGTGTGTGTATCTGAAGACCAGCATGAGGATATCTGGAGGAAATGTTAGGGTGCAGATTTGACCCCCCGCCCCCAGGCTGACTCAGTTAGACTCCGTGGGGGTGGGGCCTGGGACGAGCATTCTCAATGACTTCACCACGCGATTTTTAGGCACACTGAGATTTGACAAGTTTGCCTGCTCCATGGGAACCTGGAACAAAGCTGGCTGTATAAAAATCAACTCAAAATTTTGTTAAAAACACAGATTCCTGGGCTGTGGGGCCAGAAAGTCTGGAACAGTAGGTTTGGGAACCCATATTCGGTAATCAATATTAATTCGGACCTTAAGCTTTTAACTAGACTTAGCACTATTTTCACACATGTGCTTCAGGGGAAACTTAAGATCTTGACCCTATTAATGTTCACTCCAATTGAGGAGAGGCCATCTTCTGTTTGGGTTAGAACTATGGTGTATGGGGAGGAGGACCAATGTGATAAAATTTCAAATCCCAAGCATCTGGTAAGTAGGTTAGAGGTTGTGGCATGTTACAAGAGTGTCTCTTTGATATTAGTGCTGAACTCAAATATTAATTCCTGATGAGTATGGGGCATCCCCCTTCTATGAGCAGCATCTAGAAGACCACTCATAGGGCTCTTTTAGGGCTGAAGTTCAACCAGAAACAATCAATTCCCCTATCGACTTATGCCTTCCATTTTCTGAACATTGAAGATTTGGATACTGATTACTAGTCAGAAAAGACTGACTCAAGTTGTGCTAATATATTTTGAATAGGAAACTAATCTCTTAGTTAATAAGAGATGAATAAGAGTAACATGGCATACAAAAAAATAATTAGTTGTAGCTCAGTGCTAGCTATAATTTAAAATAACGCATGAATCCTGAATCCATAAATTTAATAGCTATGTTAGCAAAAAGCTAGAAATAAATTATTTTAGCATCTGTCTAATATATCATACCCAGAAATAATTTAGGTTAACAAGTACCTTCGCATTTCTGAGGTTGATTAATGATGGTGTCTCTGAGGTCTGCAATATTATCTTTAAAAGGATTCTTGGCTGTAGTTTCACAATTAATTTAATTCCTCATCTTGATGAGTTTTCCCACTATGTTCTGACATCTGAATGGTTTCAAGCATTCTGTCAACTTCACCCACTATTTTGCCTCTTAAAATGACCTGAAAAGGCCTTGGCCAGCCATGCTCTGTTCTTCAATCAGCATTCACCTAAGTACTCCTAGTGGGTGAGAGAAACCATAGCAACAGTAGTTCTGGCAATTAGGCAAGTTGTTCGCAGAGCTTCAGAAAGTTACTGTCAGGTCCCCCTTAGAATGGCAAGTTAATGAACCTTCTTCCCTTCCCAACAGCTATGCCACAAAGCTGGGAGAAAAAGGATTAGTCTTCAAGACTGCAATTAATTCAACATACAATTATTGGGGCTCGCTATATGAAAGGGGTATTTTGAGCTGCAAAGTAAATGAGATTGGCTCTCATCTGTCCAGGAGCCCCCACCTTAGCAGAGAAGCAATGAGAACACTGGAGCACAAACTCCCACAGAGCAACCCTGGGGAGGAGGGTGAGGAGAGAGCGGTTCTGCCCGCGGTGAGGCAGAGAGAATCTTGGGAATGAAGACTTTGAAGTAGTCTAGAAGGGCAGGCAGGGAGGACATTCTAGGTGGGAGAGAGCTGGTGCAATGCCCAGAGGTGGGGATAAATGAGTGGTGTTCAGGAAACAGCTAGTACCCTCAGGCAGCTTGGGAATGGGGAACCCTGAGACATCGGAAAGAGAGAAACGTGGGAATACATGCTGATGTTGGAGGAGTTGACGTCATACCTACTATCAGTTTATAGAAAGTGCAAAGGATAGAAGAACATATTAAATCACACCACAGATATGCACTCAGCAAAATCTAGGCTGTGAGAAACTCAAGGAGACAAATGACCCAGATTGTGAGAAAAAAAAGTAGCAAGAAAATAAAAAGAGATAGAGGGGAACCAATAGATTAAAGAGACTTCAGAGACAGGTTAACCAGTTGCAACATATGGATTTCAAGGATTCTTACTCAAACTACTATTTAAACAGAAAGGGAATTTTTGCTTCTGGGAAGATGGTTGATGTACTGTTTCTTATTCTTCCTGCTAAGTACAACTAAAAATCTTGGAAATTATATAAAACCAAACATAAGAAGACTCTGAATGGTGGAGAGAAGAAAGCAGACTAGCAGGGACCTCAGGTGGTGGGTTGCCTAGGTATTCCGTTTGCCGCAAAAATTCCACACTTAGAGCTGAAGAAGCCAGTAATCCAAAACACCAATGAGTCCAGAAAAAACCAACCCTCCCCCCACAAAACAATGCAAGAAAAGCCTTCTGTCTCTAGCCAAATGACCAGGAAAGAGAAGCCTCATAAGACAGAAAAATTTTAGACAATAACTGCTCTACTCCAGCCAAACATCATAGAAAAAACTGTGCCCCGATCCTAACACCAGCAGTGACTGTAAAGGGAACCTATAATACTACCTTAGTGAGGCTATAATGGGGTGCTTCAACATCCCCACTAGGGTGATGTTAGAGAAGGCCAAGGAGGGAGCTGGAACTTTCACTGGATGGTAACAAGGTCTCCACAACCAATGGGGTCAGTGGAGACCATGTGGGGAGCCTGGACTCCACTCCACTTTGCAGGAATGAGGGACTTCTCCCCCTCCCCAGGGTTGGTGTCAAAGGAGGCCTACTGGAGAGCCAGGACTTTCACCATTGCCCACTAGTAATGAGGCCACGCCTGCCAAAGTGTCAGTGGAGATGACACTGAGAGCTGGAACTCCCTCCCCTGCCCAAGAGTAACAAGGGGTCCCACCTCACTTCAGATGCCAATGCAAGCCAAATGAGAAACTTGCACTTCTACCTCCAACTGACAGTGATGAAGTGCTGTCCACCTCCCTTCCCCACTTCCCCTCTGATGTATCAGAGAAAGCCACCTAAAACAGAGGACTTAAATGAGATACAGTCTCATAGCATAATATCAGAAAATGTCCAGGTTTCTATCTAAAACCCCTTTTCATGCCAAGAAGAACTCAAAGTGAATGAAAAAAAATCAATAGATGCTAAAGTCAAGATACAGAAATGTTAGAATAATCTCAGAAAGATTTCATTGTGTGTGTGAGGAAGATCGTCCCTGAGCTAACATCTGTGCCAATCTTCCTCTATTTTTTGTATGTGGGACACCGCCACAGCATGGGTTGATGAGCGGTATGTAACTCCACACCCAGAATCTGAACTTGTGAACCCTGGGCTTCCAAAGCAGAGCATGCGAACTTAATCACTACGCCACCAGGCTGGTCCCTCACAAAGATTTTTAAAGTGGTTATGATAAAAGTACTTCAACAAGCAATTACAAACATGTTTGAAACAAATGAAAAAATAGAAAGCCTCAGCAAGAAATAGACAATATCAGCAAAGAAATAGGAGATATAAAGAAGAATCAAATGGAAATTTTAGAACTAAAAAATACAATAACCAAAATAAAAAGCTTAGTAGGTGGGCTCAACAGCAGATGGACGGAAGAGAGGGAAAAAAATCAATGAGTTGGAACGATAAAAACCATTTGACCTGGACAAGGTAGAGAATATAGAATGGAAAAAAAAGAAGAGAGTCTCAGGGACCCGTATTACTATAATGAAAGCCCTAACATTTCTGTCACTGGAGTCCCAGAATGAGAGGAAAATGAGGGCAGGACTTAAAAATGGTACTCAGAGAAATAATGGCTGAAAACTTTCCAAATTCAGCAAGAGACATAAACCCAGAGATTCAAGAAGTTAACTCTAAACAGGATAAACACAAAGAAATCATGTCAGGACACATAAGTAAACTTCTGAAAACTAAAGACAAAGAAAAAATCTCAAAAGCAGCCAGAGAAAAAAATACCTTACCTACTTGGGAAAACAATCCAAATTATAGAGGATTTCTCATCAGATATCATGAATAACAGAAGGAAGTGGCACAACATTTTTCAAGTCAACCTAAAATTCTGTTTCCATCAAAATATCCTTCATGGATGAAGGGGAAATCAAGGCATTCTCAGATGAAAGAACACTGAAAACACTTGTGACCAAGAGACCTCTCATAAAGGAATGGCTAAAGGAAGTTCTCTATACAGAAAACAAATGGCAAAAGAAAGGAATTTTAGAACATCAGGCAGAAAGAATACGTTAAGCAAAAATATGTATAAATACAATAGGCTTTCCTTCTCCTCTTGAGTTTTCTAAATTATGTTTGACAGTTGAAACAAAAATTATAACACTGTATGATGTGGTTCTAAAGGTATGTAGAGGAAATACTTAAGACAATTATAGATGCAGAGGGTAAAGAAATTAAAAGGGAAGTAAGCTTTCTATATTTCACTCAAACTAGTAAAATGATGATATCAGTAGACTGTGATAAGTTATGTATATATAATGTATTATCTAGAGCAATCACTAAAAATGTTATACAAAGGTGCGCACAAAAACACCAGATAAATAAAAATGGAATTCTAAAAAATATTTAAGGAAACCACAGAAAGGCAGGGGAAAAGAAAACAGAAACAAAAAGCAGACATAACAAACAGAAAACAAAAAATGAAATGTAGACTTATGCCTTAAACCATCAACAATTACATTATATGTAAATGGTCTAAATACACCAATTAAAAGGTAGATTGGCAGAATGGATCATAAAACATGACCCAACAATATACTGTCTACAATAAATTCAAATATAATGACCTACGTAGGTTGAAGGATGGAAAAGATGGAGAAAGATGTATCATGCAAACATTAATCAAAGGAAAGTGGTAATGGGTATATTAATATCAGATAAAGTAGATGTCAGAACAAAGAAAATCAGCAGAGACAGAGAGGAAGATAATATGATGATAAGAAGAAGACATAACAATCCTAAATGTGTATGCCCTAAACAACGGAACTGAAAAACATGTGATGCAAAAACTGATAGAACTGAAGGGAGAAATAGACGTATCCACAATTATAGTCAGATGCTTTAACACCTCTCTCTTAACAATGGATAGAACAAATGGAAAATCAGCAATGATACAGAAGAACTCAACAAAACCATCAACCAACAGGATCTGACATTTGTAGAACACTTCATCTGACAACAGAATATTAATTCTTTTCAAATGCTCACGGAACATATACATATAGACTACATTCTGCCTATTTAAAAATGTACCCAGGATTTGGTTTTTGTTTTCTTTTTTAAAGATTGGCCCTGAGCTAACATCTGTTGCCAATCTTTTTTTTTTTTCTTTTCTTCTTCTCACCAAAGCTCCCCCAGTACATAGTTGTATATTCTAGTTGTAGGTCCTTCTAGTTCTGCTATGTGGGACGCCACCTCAGCATGGATTGATGAGCGGTGCTAGGTCTATACCCAGGATCTGAATCTGCAAAACCCTGGGCTGCCAAAGTGGAGCACATGAACTTAACCACTCAGACATGAGGCCGGCCCCCTACCCATGATTTGTTTTAATTGAGTAGGGTAAGATATGAAGACATGGAAATGACTGTCATGAAGAAGATTTTACTAATAGTTCTCTAGAAGAAGGAGTGCAGGTCCACAAATGGAAACACTAGAGTCAGTCAGGAGGCAGGGGGAGTGAGGGGAAAATATGAGCAAAACTCTTTATTGTGTTTTCTGTGAAAGGCAAGGCAAGGCATGGTACAGGCTTAGGATTGGCTAATTTGAAAAGTTTCAGCTAGTTGTCTGGTGCCTGGCCCTGGAGTGATTAGGGCAGGTGGATAGTGGCCCAGAGTGTGAAAGCCTGATAAAGAATGTGGCTGAGGGTATGGGATTTGGATGGGTTTGTTTGCATATGAAAGGGACACTCACAGTCTCTGTGAGTTTTGCTGTCTCTAGGAATCAGCCATGGGAGGGGCCCTCTCCCCTAGTAAGGCCACAGATATCAAAACATCAGAATAAAAAGACATGCTTAATACATGGACCATAAAACAAAACTCCACACATTTAAAATAGTTGAAATAATAAAGAGTGTGTTCTCTGATCATGATGGAATCAAAGTAGATATCAGTAACAAAATGATAACAGGAAAATCTCCAAACACTTGGAAACTAAAACATACTTCTAAATAAACCATGGGTTAATACACTGTATTGAATGAAAATAAAAAATACAACATATCAAAATTTGTGGGACACAGCTAAAGGAGTGCTAATAAGGAAGTGTATAGCACAGAATGCATACATGGAAAGAGGAAAAGACTAAATCTAAGCTCCTGCTTCAAGAATCTAGAAAAAGAAGTGCAAAATAACCAGAAAGCAAACAGAGGAAGGCAATAATAAAGATAGGAACAGAAATCACTGAAATTGAAAACAGAAAAGGAATAGAGGAAGTTAGTGAAACAAAGAGCTGTTTCTTAGAAAAGATCAATAAAATTGATGAACCTCTAGCAAGACTGACAAAGGAAAAAAAAGAGAGAAGACAGAAATTACCAATATTAGGAATCAAACAGTGTGTATCACTACAGATCCTGTAGACATCAAAAGGATAATCAGAGAATACTACTGACAATTTTATACATGTAAGTTTTGCAATTTAAATGAAATGGATCACCTTCCTGAAAATGCAAATTACCACAACTCAGTCAATATGAGACAGATAATTTGAAAAGCCCTATAGCTATTAAGGAAATCGAATTTGTAAAATAAAATTTAAAAAACCCTCAAGAAATGTTCAGGCCCAGACAGTTTCAGTGGGGAATGAAATCCTACCAAATATTTAAAGAAGGATTACCACCTATTCTACATGATCTCTTCTAGAAAATAGAGGAGGCAAGAACACTTCCCAATTGAGTGACATCAGCAACGTGGTGGAGAGAACTGTTACCTTTATCTCTCCCCTTTTGAACTACAACTAAACGGGCATTCACTGACCAATGGAGGATACCCACACAGCACAAAAGGATGCCTGAGAGACCCACACAGCTATACATCTGAAGGTGGATGTACTGGCTCCCTGGGAAGTGGTAGAGATAGGTGAACACTCCCCTATCCTTCTCTGGCAGACCTGTGTGCACACCTGAACGCTTACCTGGCTGACAAAAGTGCCCATGGTATTTCTGTGGCCCCAAAAGTTGGAATGCACCTTGGCAAGACTGTGGGAAGGGGCAGTGGCAGCCCTGGATCCACACATGAATGCTTTCCTGGCCAGTGGAGATTCCACCTTTCTGCTGGGGTCCCAATGAGAGGCCAAGGCTCAGATCCCACAAAGAAGCCCATCAACCAAACACAGTGGCTGGTGTGATCGTAAGAGGTGGCAGCAGATGTACATGTGCATGTGAACACTTTCCCAGCTGGCATGAGCACCCATAATGCCACTGAAGCCCCACAAGTTGGAAGGTGTCTCAGCATGGTGGTATGCAAATGCTTTCCTGGTTGGTAGGAGAACCCACCATACCCACACAACTTCCAGTAGGTGGGGTGGGATCAGAAACACAGCTCGTGCTTCCCCCCAGCAGTGGCAGGTGGAATCCATGACCTGATAATACTATAAATGTGCCAGCAAAAGATTAGTTCATCAAACACCATGAGAAACTACAGCAACACTTCAGAGCAGTAGGAAAATGACAAATTTCCAGAAACCAATCCTGAAGTTGCAGAAACTTATAATGTAAATGACGGAGAATTTGAAATAGCTGCCATAAAGAAACTCAATGAATTACAAGAAAACTCAGAAAGACAGTCCAATGAGCTCAGGAATAAAATTAATGAGAAGAAGGACTACTTCACCAAAGAGATTGAAACTATGATAAAAACCAAGCAGAAATTCTGGATATGAAGAACATAATTAAGGAGATAAAAAATAATCTAGAATCCTTAAAAAAATAGAGCTGACCTTACAGAGGAAAGAATTAGTGATTTAGAGGATAGAGATATAGAAAGGCTTCAGATGGAGGAGGAGAGAAAACTAAGATTTTTTAAAAATGAAGGAATTCTTCAAGAAATATCCAACACAATTAGGAAAAGCAACATAAGGATCATAGGTGTTCCAGAGGGAGAAGGGAAGGAGAAAGGAGTAGAGAGCTTGTTCAAAGAAATAATAGCTGAGAGCTTCCAAAACCTGGGGAAGGAACTGGACTTACAAATACATGAAGCTAATAGGACTAATTGCATCAATGCTAAAAGATCTTCTCCAAGGCATATTATAGTAAAACTGGCAAAAGACAATGACAAAGAAAAAATATTAAGGGCAACAAGGCAGAAGAAAATAACCTACAAAGGAACCCCTATCAAGCTTTCAGCAGATTTCTCAGCAGAAACCTTACAGGCTAGGAGAGAATGGAATGATATATTCAAAATACTGAAAGACAAAAAATTTCAGCCAAGAGTACTCTGTCCAGTGAAACAATTCTTCAGATATGATGGAGAAAAAAAATCTTTCCCAGACAAACAAGAGCTGAAGGAGTTCATTGCCACTAGACCTCCCCTACAAGAAATGATTAAGGATGACTTCACATCAAAAAGAAAAAGGCAAAGGTCTACAAAGCTTTGAGAAAGGAGAAAAATAGACAGGCAAAATCAGAAAACTGCAGGTCTCTTTCAGAATAGGGTAGCAAATACTTAACTATAACATAAAAGATAAAGGGAAGGAAAGCATCAAACGAAATGATAAACACTTCAACTTAGTCACAAACTCACAACATAAAACAAAATAATTTATGACAACAATAATGCAGAAGGGGAAGAGGAGAGGATGGGACCTGCTTAGGCTAATGGAGATAAGAGCCAATCAGAAAATAGGCTATTTTATCTATGAGATCTTTTATACAAACCTCATGATAACCACTAAACAAAAAATCGGAGCAGAGCCACAATTAATTAAAAAAAGAGAAAATTGAGAAAACCTCCACAGAAAACCCCCAAAATGAAATGGCAGTCAGAAATACAAAGGAATAGAAACAATGTGACTGTAGAACAACTGGAAAACAAGAGATAAAATGGCAGTATTAAGCCCTTGTATACTAATAATGATTCTAAATGTAAGTGGATTGAATTCTCCAATCAAAAGACAGAGTGAAGGGATGGAAGATGATGCTCCAGGCTAATTGCAAACAAAAGAAAGCAAGTGTTGCCATGCTTATATCAGACAGGCAGGCTTCAAGATAAAAAAGACAATGAGAGACAAAAAGAGGGGATGTATATAATGATAAAAAGGACTTTCTACCAAGAGGACTTAACACCAATAAATATATATGCACCTAACACAAGAGCACCAAACTATATAGAGCAACAATTAGCAGACCTAAAGGGAGAAATTAACAGCAACACAATAATAGTAGGGGACCTTAACACTCCACTGACATCAATGGATAGATCATCCAGACAGTCAACAAGAAAACAGTGCATTTAAATGAAACACTTGATCAGTTGGACTTAGTATATATACAGAGAACATTCAATCCAAAACCAGCAGAACACACATTCTTCTCAGGTGCACAAGGAACATTCTTAAAGATAGACCATATGAGGGGAAACAAGGCAAGCCTCAACAAATTAAAGAAGACTGAAATCATATCAAGCATCTTTTCCAACCACAATGCTATGAAACTAGAAATTGACTGCATGAAAAAAGCTGGGAAAGTCACAAATATGCAGAGATTAAACAACATGCTACTGAACAGCCATTGGATCAATGAAGAAATTAAAGGAGAAATAAAAAAATACCTAGAGAGGAATGAAAATGACAATACAACATACCAACTCTTGTGGGATGCAGCAAAAGGGGTTGTAAGAGGGAAATTCATAGTAATACAGGCCCACCTCAACAAAGAAGAAAAATCTCGAATAAGTAATCTTAAACTACACCTAACAGAACTAGAAACAGAAGAACAAATAAGCCTAAAGTCAGCAAAAGGAGGGAAATAATAAAAATTAGAGCAGAAATAAATGAAATAGAGACTAAAAACACAGTTGAAAGGATCAATGAAACAAAACGCTGATTCTTTGAGAAGATAAACAAAATTGACAAACCCTTAGCCAGACTCATTAAGAAAAAAAGAGTGAAGTCTCAAATAAATAAAATTAGAAATGAAAGATGAGAAATTACAATGGATACCACAGAAATACAAAGGATTATAAGAGAATACTACACAAAACTATATGCCCACAAATTGGATAACCTAGAAGAAATGGATAAATTCTTCGACTCATACAACCTCCCAAAACTGAGTCAAGAAGAAATAGAGAATCTGAATAGACCAATCACAAGTAAAGAGATTGAAACAGTCATCAAAAACCTCCCAAAAAACAAAAGCCCAGGACCAGATGTCTTCTCTGGAGAATCCTACCAAACATTCAAAGAAGATTTATTACCTATTATTCTCAAATTATTCCAAAAAATTGAAGAAGATGGAATACTCTTTAACTCATTCTATGAAGCCAACATTACCCTGATACCAAAACCAGAGAAGGACAGTACAAAGAAGGAAAATTACAGGCCAATATATTTGCTGTTGATCATAGATGCAAAAATCCTCAACAAAATACTGGCAAACCAAATACTGAATATTCTTTTGTATTTCTGACTACCATTTCATTTTGGGGGTTTCCTGTGGAGGTTTTCTCAATTTTTCTCTTTTTTTTAAATTCATTGTGGCTCTGCTCTGATTTTTCATTTAATGGTTACCCTGAGGTTTGTATAAAAGATCTTGTAGATAAAATAGTCTATGTTCTGATTGGCTCTTATCTCCATTAGCCTAAGCAGGTCCCATCCCTCTCCTCTTCCCCTTCTGCGTTACTGTTGTCACAAAGTAATACATTAAAGGATCATACATCAACATCAAGTGGGATTTGTACCAGGGACACAGGGATGGCTCAATACCTACAAATCAATCAATGTGATCCACCACATTAACAAAATGAGGAATAAAAACCACATGATCATCTCAATATATGCAGAGAAAGCATTTGACAAGATCCAATATCCATTTATGAAAAAAACTCTCAACAAATTGGGTATAGAAGGAAAGTACCAGAACATATTAAAGGTCATATATGAGAAACCCCCAGCCAACATCAAGCTTAACAGTGAAAAACTAAAAGCCATCCCTCTGAGAACAGGAACAAGACAAGGATGTCCACTCTCACCACTCCTATTCAACATAGTACTGGAGATTTTTGCCAGAGCAATTAGACAAGAAAAAGAAATAAAAGGTATCCAAACTGGAAAGGAAAATGTAAAACTCTTGCTGTTTGCAGAAGACATGATTCTATATATAGCGAACCCTAAAGAATCCATCAGAAAACTGTTAGAAATAATCAACAACTACAGCAAAGTTGCAGGGTACAAAATAAACTTACAAAAATCAGTTGCATTTCCAAACACTAATAATGAACTAGCAGAAAAAGAAGTCAAGAATACAATCCCGTTTACAACCGCAACAAAAAGAATAAAATACCTAGGAATAAATTCAACCAAAGAGGTGAAAGACCTATATACTGAAAACTATAAGATATTTTTGAGAGAAATTCAAGAAGATATAAAGAAATGGAAAGATATTCCATGTTCATGGATTGGAAGAATAAACATGGCTGCAATCTACAGATTCAGTGCAATCCCAGTTAGAATCCCAATGACATTCTTCACAGAAATAGAACAAAGAATCCTAACATTTATATGGAAAGACAAAAGACCCCAAATAGCCAAAACAATCCTGAGAAAAAAGAACAAAGTTTGAGGCATCACAATCCCTGACTTCAAAATATATCACAAAGCTATAGTAATCAAAACAGCATGGTACTGGTACAAAAACAGACACACAGATCAATGGAACTGAATTGCACAGAAATAACACCACAGAAATAAAACTACACATCTATGGTCAGTTAATCTTTGACAAAGAAGCCAAGAATATACAATGGAGAAAGGAAAGTCTCTTCAATAAATAGTGTTGGGAAAACTGGACAGCCGCATGCAAAAGAATGAAAGTAGACCGTTATCTTATACCATACACAAAAATTAACTCAAAGTGGATTAAAGACTTGAATGTAAGACCTGAACCCATAAAACTCCTAGAAGAAAATATAGGCAATACACTCTTCAACATCAGTCTTAGTAGCATCTTTTCAAATACCATGTCTACTCAGGCAAGGGAAACAAATGAAAAAATTAACAATGGGGATACATCAAACTAAAAAGCCTCTGCAGGACAGAGGAAATCCTGAAAAAAATGAAAAGACAACCCACCAATCTGGAGAAAATATTTGAAAATCATATATCCTACAAGGGGTTAATTTTCAAAATAGATAAATAACTCATACAATTCAACAACGAAAAAACAACCTGATCAAAAAATGGGCAGAGGATATGAACAGGCATTTCTTCAAAGAAGATATACAGATGGCCAACAGGCACATGAAAACGATGTTCAACGTCACTAATCATCAGGGAAATGCAAATCAAAACTACAATGAGATGTCACCTTGCGCCCGTTAGAATGGCTGTAATCACCAAGACAAAACATAGTAAATGTTGGAGAGGATGTGGAGAAAAGGGAACCCTCATCCAATGCTGGTGGGAATGCAAACTGGTGCAGCCACTATGGAAAACAGTATGGAGATTCCTCGAAAAGTTAAAAATAGAAATACCATGTGATCTGGCTATCCCACTACTGGGTATTTTTCCAAAGAACTTGAAATCAAGAATCCAAAGAGATTTGTGCACCCCTGTGCTCATGGCAGCATTATTTACAACAGCCACAATGTGGAAGCAACCCAAGTGTTCTGCTTGGGATGAATGGATAAGGAGGATGTGGTATACATACACAATGGAATACTGCTCAGCCATGAAAACAACAAAATCATCCCATTTGCAACAACATGGATGGATTTTGAAGGTACAATGTTAAGTGAAGTAAGCCAGACAGAGGAAGACAAATACCGCATGATTCCACTCATATGTGGAAGATAAACAAACACATGGATAAAGAGAACAGATTAGTGGTTACCAGAGGGGAAGGGGGTTTGGGGTTGGGCAAAAGGGGTAACGGGGCACATATGTATGGTGACAGATAAAAATTAGACTACTGGTGGGGCTGGTCCAGTGGCATAGTGGCTAAGTTTGTCACTTCTCCTTCAGCAGACCAGGTTTTCAGGTTTGGATTCCTGGCACGGACCTACACCACACATCAGTCATGCTGTGATGGTGACCCACATACAAATGGAGGAAGATTGGCACAGATGTTAGCTCAGGGACAATATTCCTCAAGCAAAAAAAGAAGAAGATTGGCAACAGATGTTAGCTCAGGGTGAATCTTCCTCAGCAAAAAAAAAAAAAAAAAAAAGATTAGCCTACTGGTGGTGAACACCATACAGTCTATACAGAAATTGACAAATAATAATGTATAATGTGTAATGAAGTTACATAACATTATGAACCGTTATGATTTCAATAAAATTGAAAAAAAAGAACACTTCCCAGTTCATTTTGTGATGCTAGTACCCTGATACCAAAACCAGACAAAGACAATACAAAAAAAGAACCAATATCCTCCATGAATACAGATGTAAAAATTCTTAGTAAAATATTAACAAATGGAATTCAGTAATATGTAAAAAAATTATACACTGTGACCAAGTGAGGTTCGTTCCAGGGTGGCAAGGCTGGTTCCATATCTGAAAATCAGTTTATGTAATCTGCCATGTTAACGGGCTAAAGAATAAAAAGCACATGGTGATATCAACTAATGTAAGCCTTCTTTTTCACAAAATTCAACACCTATTCATGATAATAACTCTCAGAAAAATAGGAATAGAGGGGAACTTCTTCAACTTCATAAAAAGCGTCTACAGAAAACTACAGCTAACATTATACTTAATGGTGAAAGATTGAATCCTTTCCCCTTCAGATCAGGAACAAGATAGGATTTCTGCTTTTATCCTTCCTATTCAACCTACTGCTAGAAGTTCTAGCCAGCGTAACATGGCAAGGAAAGGAAATAAAAGACACATAGAACAGAAAGGAGGGAATGAAGGTACCCCTATTTGCAGATGATACTGTTGTCTATGCAGAAAATCTCAAGGAATCTACAAAAACCTCCCAGAACTAATAAGTGAGTTCAGTAAGGTCACAGGGCACAAACAAAAATAACACTTATTTCTATATACTAGCAATGAACATGTAGATACTGAAATTAAAATACAATGCTATTTATGATCACTCAGAGAAAATGAAATACTTAGAAGTAAATCTAACAAAAGATTTACTGTATGCTGAAACTAAGAATGCTGATGAAAGACATCAAAGATGGTATAAATAAAGACATATTGTGTATAAGGATAGGAAGATTTGACATAGTAAAGATGTCAATTCTCCCCAAATTGATATACAGCTTTAACGCCATTTCTATCAAAAACCCAGCAAGATTTTTTGTAGACATAGACAAGATTATTCCAAAATTTATATGGAAAGATAAAGGAACTAGAATGGCTAAAGCAACTTGAAAAAGAAGAATAAAGTAGGAGGAATCACTCTAGCAGATTTCAAGACTTACTTATATAGTACAATAATCAAGACTATTGGTATTGGTAGAGGGATAAACATGCAGATCAATGGCACAGAACAGAAAATCCAGAAATAGCCCCACACAAATATGCCCAATTGACTTTTGACAAAGGTGCAAAAGCAATTTAGTGGAGAGAAGACAGATTTTCACCAAATGGCGTTGGAGCAACTGGACAGCTACAGGCTGAAAAATGAACCTCAACTTAAGCTTCAGATTTTTTATAAGAATTCACACAAAATGGACCACTGGCTTAAATGTAAAGCATAAAACTATACAGCTTTTAGAAAAAAAATAGGAGAAAATCTTTGGGATATAAGGCGTGGCAAAGAGTTCTTAGACTTGACATTGAAAACACAATCCATAAAAGAAAAAATTGATAAATTGGACTTCATTAAAATGGAAAGCTATTACTCTGCAAAAGACCCCGTTAAAAAGATGAAAAGAAAAGCTACAGAATGGAAAAAAATATTTACAAACCACGTATCTATCCAAGGACCATTATCTAGAACACATATAGAACTCTCAAAACTCAACAGTAGAAAAACAACAATCCAGTTAGAAAATGGGCAAAAGACATGAAGAGGATATAGAGATGGCAAACAAGCACATGAAAAGATGTTCAACTCCATTAGGCATAGGAAAATGCAAATTAAACACATCTATCAGAATGGCTAAAACAAAAAATAGTGACACCACCAAATGCTGGTGAGGATGAGGAAAAAGGGGACCACTCATACACTGCTGGTGGGAATGTATAATGGTGCAGTTACTCTGGAAAACAGTTTGGGAGTTTCTTTAAAAATGAAATGTGCAACTACCATACAGCCCAGTAACTGGATTCCTGAATATATATTATAGAGAAATGAAGACTTGTGTTCACAGAAAAACCTGCACATGAATGTTCGTATTTTTCACATAAGCCCAAAACTGGAGACAGCCCAGATGTCTTTCAACAGGTGAATGGTTAAACAAAGCATGGCACATACATACCATGGCATATTACCCAGCAATAAAAAGGAGCAAACTGTTGGTGCACACAACGACCCAGATGAATCTTCAGAGAGCTGTGCTGAGGAAAAATATCCAATCTCAACAGTTCCATACTGTATGATTCCTTTTATTAACATTCTTGAAATGACAAAACTATATAAATGGTAAGCAGATTAGCGGTTTCCAGGAGCTAAGGAGGGATGTGGGGGGTGGGGGTGGGGATAGGAGGGAATTGGGTGTGGGTAGAAAAGTGTAACCTGAGGGATCCTTATGGTGATGGAAATGGTCTGTATCTTGACTGCATCAATGTCGATAGACTGGTTGAGATCTTGTACTATAGTTTTACGGATGTCACCATTGGGGAAAACTGCGCAAAGAGCATGTGGGATCTCTGTATTATTTCTTACACATACAGGGGAATCCAAAATTATCTCAAAATAACAAGTTTAACAAAAAAAATTTTTTAAAAGGAGTATTTGAAGGACAATGGGGAATTATGAACGCTGACTGGATTTTTTAGTGTGATGGTGGCATTGTGTTTTTTGTTTTAAAAGGTTAGTCCATAATCTTAAAAGATCCATACTGTAATATTTACAGATGAAATTATATGTGTGGGATTTGCCTTAGAGTAATCCAGAGTAGGGGACAGTCTACTGGAAAGTGAATAGGCATGAATAGATAATTGTTGGAGCTCGATGAGAGGTGCATGTGGTTTCTTAACTCTATGCATTACACGTGGTTGTCAAGTATGGAGCTGTGGGAGGTGGTGCAATGTGGTAGTTAAGCCATTGGCTTTGGAGACAGTTGAACCTGTATTGAATCTTGGCTCTACTACTTATCAGTTATGTGACCTTGGGTAAGTTATTTAACCTCTCTGAGCCTCAGTGTCCTCATCTGTGAAATGGGACGATATCTCATAGAGTAATTGTACAGTAAATGAAATTGCTAAGGAAGAGTGAAGGGTGAGGAAAGAGATGGTCTTCACCCAAGGAAGGGGGTGAAAGAGAGAAGCCAGTGCAGGAGCCTGAGCAGTTGGAGGTGGAAACCCAAGATTAGGTTGGGCAGTGTCTTGGAATCCAGAAAAAGATCTCAAAAGAGTTTTAAGACGATGACGACTGATAAGAAGCCATTAGATTTATTGTTCAGAAAGTCATTGGTGCTGATCACGGCAGGGGTGCCATGGCGAGGGTGGGCCCAGATTAAGGTGCTGAAATGCAGGTGGGGAGGGAGTGTGTTGGCAGCCAGTACGGCCCACCACCCTCAGACCTGGATGGGATGGCGAGAGAGACAGCTCGAGGGAAGGAACATTTGGAGAGGTTAAAGAGCACAAAGCAACCAAAGGAGAGGAAGAGATGGAAACAGAAGAGAAAGGAGGGACCAACCAGGCAGGGCTGTCGTGAGGGGGCCAGGGCTCCCAAGAGCATGGAGGGAAGTCAGTCCCTCTTCCGTACGGATTGGGACTGTCACCAAGCCTGTTTTATCGGCCCTCGATCCTTCCCCACTTCCTCCATTTGATACCCATTCAAACAGCTTTAAAAAGAAAGAACATTATAGGCCAAGGAGGAATTATGAGTGCTCACTAGATTTTTTAGTGTGATGGAATTATAGTTTTGTTTTATAAGGTTAGTCCTTACTTTTTATAGATTGCTACTAAAATATTTATGGATGAAATGGTAGGTCTGGAATTTGCTTTGGACTCTGAAGAAAATGAGAATTATTTTTTTGTATTTTGGGAGAGACGTCTTGAGATCATGGTGCCGCGTCAAGCTCTCATGCATATTCATCACTCCCTAGATTTCCCCATGCATAATATGCCGTGCTAATTACGTTACTTTACACAGGTGTTGCATTCACGTGTGTATCATTACTCCAGAGTGACCAGTCTGCTACCGACTCACTGACACCCACCCTGGGCAGAAAGGTTTCCCCATCGATGGGTGCGAGGCTGTGGGTGCTTTTCTGTCACCAAGGGCTGAAGGACTCAGGCAGTGAGCCCTCTGAGGCAAGCTGTGTCTGAGGGCTGCTGAGAACTTCCCCAGCCTCCTCTCTGTCAAGCCTGAACCAGCCCAGGGGGCATGTGCTGTGTCCTAAAGCAGCCAACTCCTCTCCCAACTGAGGACTGGGTGGGCTGCTCAACTGAGCCTCTGCTCATCTGATGTGAGAAGGCACGAGTCCCAGCTGAACTCCCAGCAACCCGCCAACTGGCAGGTCCCAGCAGAAGGAACCCAACGGAATCCTCACACCACTAGGACGAGGGCGCCTGACCCACAGTGAACAGAAACCCAGAATGCGTAGGAAGGCTTAAGCAATGGGGCTGATCTTTATTGAGGCGACCATATTCACGTGTCAGCTGTTCACAATGACTGAAATAGGCTAGTTTTAAAAAGCTTCCCGCTTCTACACAGCTCGGTCGACATTGACAAAGCAGTAAAAACATATGGTATGATGAACACGTTCCACCTTAAGAGTATCAAGATAGTTCATACATTTGTCAATAGACAATTCAAAACAATATTTACAACAAGATAGACCCTCTGTAAGTTCAAAATTTAGATACTTATGGAACAATTCTAAAATTAACATGGTATGTTTTTCCAGGTAAGGAAGACCAGTCATTATAAAAATACATAAATTCAAAGTCAGAACTAAAACATTCAATCCTATAAAAAATCTTTTACTAATAAAAGTATCAATTTCTACATAAATGTTTTTTATCAACAACAGTAGCCTACTTAAATTTTCAGGAAATACCCACTATGTCAGACAGCCCACTTGCACGTGTTAGAGCTACTCAAGGCACAGTTGTCATCCCGTCTTAGTTTTCAGAGACGGCCCACATATGTGATTATGTTGCATATTAATGGCACAATTATTCTACAAAAAGTTAACTCAAGTATCTATGTATTATGAAAACTATTTATAAAGACAAAGTTTTCAGCCCAGAGGGGGTCTTCAGGCTGCCACTGCCTTCAGGAGAACACAACAGTTTTGTTATGAGTCAGTTACATTGAATTTTGAAATGTTTAACTTGGAAAACCTGTGGTTGCATTTTGACCACTATCTGAAATCAGCTCATTCATTTCATTTTGCTTACTCTCTTTTAGGGCATGATTGGGGTGATTTCTTTGGGTCTGTCCTCTTTTTGATCTCCTAAAACATACTTTCAGCAGCAGGTAACACAACTCGGCCACATTAAGCAGCATGCATATCACAGAGGCAGAGATCATAAAAACGGTAAACACAGTTTTCTCAGTAGGTCTAGAAATAAAGCAGTCGACAAGATTGGGGCAAGGGTCGATCCCACATTTCAGCACCCAGGGCAGGTGGTACCCATTGTAAAGGAAGTAAAACACGTACATGAAGGCTGCCTCAAAGATGATCCGGAAAAAGATGCTGCTGGTGTATGTCCACCACAGGGAGCCCTCTATCCGAACTTTCTGCTTTTTGATGTCTTCTAAGTCTTTGAATTCATTCCTCTTCTCTCCTCGCCTAAACTTGCGGGCGGTCTCATGTCTGTAGTAGGCGACATGCATGGCTACCAGCAGGGCCGGGGTGGAGACGAAGATGAGCTGCAGGGCCCACAGCCGGATGTGGGACACGGGGAAAAAGTGATCATAGCACACGTTTTTGCATCCGGGTTGCAGAGTGTTGCAGACAAAATCATCCTGTTCGTCACCCCACACTTCTTGAGCAGCCACTACAAGGATCATGACACGGAAAATGAAGATGACAGTGATCCACACCTTCCCGATGCTGGTGGAGTGCTTGTTCACACCCCCGATGAAAGTGTGCAGGGTACCCCAGTCCATCGTGCTGGTTTATGCCTAAACAGACAAAAATTAGCAAAGGTTAATTAATGGAGAGTTCCTTTGATTTTAGTAAACAGTATGGTGATCTGGAGACTGAAGCAAATTTCTCTTAAAGCATGTTGTGATACTTTGCAGCTTCAACCCCTAAATGCTAGTAGTAGGAATGCTCACTCTAGAAACCTCCTAACGTTTCTGAACCAGAAATGACTGTTGGGGAGTTTAAGATGATCTTGATTTCACTGAATTCAGATTATCTATTAGGCTGCTGGTTGCCATGACTCCAGGAACTTGGGTAAGCAAAGTCATTTCCAAGTTCCCTTCTAATCACTATGTAAACCCATGTCGCATCACTTTGATTTTGCCCAAGGGATCACAGAGGTCCCACAGTAGATTTAACTCATAGAATGGCTTATCCAAGAAAAAATCATTCATTGGAATGACGTAATCTGCTTCACCCAGCAGACTAAGGGAAAAAAAAACTAAACACTGATTAGTTTACTTTAAATATTTCTATCTATTGCTAGCTTGAAGCACATTTGCTATAATCATGTGTTCTTAGGAAACCTAATATCATAAACTACTGGAAGATTCTCTTCAAAGAGAATCACAAGCTTTCACAAAAAGTGCTTGTTTGTTCTCCTTTGTGACCAGGGCCAGTGTCGGCTTTCCCTCCCCAACAGGTCCCACGCACACTGAGTGCCATGGATGGAGGAACCGGCTGCGTGGCCACGCGGAGCCTCCCTCGCTGCTCACTACGGATTTCACGGCCTGAGAGGACCGCCTGACTTCTGCAGAAACTTCAGCTACAAGGCAAATACATGCCTCCTTATCCTCCACTGCCAGAGAAGACTAAAGAACCGGTCAGCATTCTCCTTAAAAAAGAAGGGGGTGACTAATGAAGCCACTGAGAAGCTTCTGAAAGTAAAAGACCCTTTCTTCAGAAAAACACACTCATAATTTTTCACAGCCCCTCTCAGGGGATGAGGGAGTCACTAAAGTCCTTTTGCTGATCCACCTTAGAGAGACTCTTGCACCTGAACGCACGCGGAGCACATGGGAGTCAGGCCTCGCCTTCTCCGGCTGCCCGCCTCCCTCCCGGGGCCTGTTCCCTCCTCCACAGGTCTGCCTCCTCTGCATCAGGTTGGTTGCTCTTTGAAGCAGCCTCAGCCCCTCCAGGAGTGCCCAGCACTCAGCCGCTGAATGAGGTGCTCATGTGTGCCCCAGAAGCAAGATCTTTAGACTTCAATACAGTCAGCCGGTCCATATTGTAAGAGGCACACTCCCATTTTAGGTGGCTTCCTGAAAAGTTGGTCTTTTGCCCTTGGTTTGGCTTTTAGACACCACATTTTTCTCAGAAAGACATGAGATCTAAGGAAGCAATGCCAGCACCCACCTTATACGTGTGTGTGGATCCTCCTCTGTCTGAAGGAGGCACTGGAAGTGGGGGGCACATGCTGTGGAAAGGGAGTGAAGGAGGGCGCGAGCAGGGGCACAGCCAGAAATGTCCCCATCACGAGTCTCTCCAATTGCCTTTTCCTCTTCCCAAAACATGCGGAGCAAACATATAGGAAAACTCCTCCCTTTCATCTCATTGCCAAAGCCAAGTAAATAACAACCGCCAAGCCTTCCCTCAGCATTTATTGAGCGTCAACTGTGTATAGATGTCAGCTATTTCATCTTTGAATCCCAAGGCACAGTCTGGTTCCTAGACTCAGTAGGTTCTCAGTACAGTTGTGAGGCAGGAGGAATCACGACCAGAGGCGCTGAGGAGCCTTCCAGACAGAAATGCCTTCCCGTCAGTGGACTTGGCAAAGGTGCTGGATCACAGCTATGCAGAGTGGGAGCACAGCACATGTCAATGGGCAGAATGGGGTGGGGCGAGGTGGCCACCCTTCAGTACCTGCCCCTGCACTTGATTATCGAAGACAGGATAAAGCGATGGCGGAATTTCACATTCCAGATTCTTCCCTTCTGAATAATCCATAAGAAGGAGTCAAAGAACAGCACTTAAACAAACCGGCACACTCAGACTCCTTAGGGCTCCCAGGCCCCGGAGGCCGGCCAACAGTAAAGGAGGTGCAGCTGGCAATAAGGAGCCTGAGAGAAATATTTTTGGGTCAAACTGAAGGCTTTAGTGCACACCGGCCTATTCCAACTCCATTAGCCAGAAAAAAGTAAAGGACTTCAGAACGTTTATAGATCTCAGACGTTGTTCAAACACCATGGAGCAGGAAAAGTTTTAAGACAGAATATGATAAGAGCATTTGGATTGTTACATCCAAACCAAAACTGAGCTAAAAGCTTACACTGGGGCACAAACGGGAAAACTCAAATAATGGTTTTAACTTAGCCCAGACTTCAGGGAAGTATATTAATTTTTTAAATGAAAAATAAGAGAGAGAGAGAATTCCATAGCTGAAGACTTGTAAAGCAGGAATGAGGGTTCCTAAGTGTGTCAGTAAGGGTCTGAGAGAGTCAGCAAAGGAAGGGAGGGCCTTGGCCAGCCTGAGGAGCTCAGATTTTAAAGTGACAAAAGATGGAGGACAACTCAGATCACCACACACAGGAGGAGGGGCCCAAACCTGTAAAAGCAATGTCAGGAAGCTTAAACACTAAATGGGCCAAACTTTACCAAAAAAAACAAGGGAAAATAAAATTAAAAACAAAAAACATAAAAATTAGATACTCCAGTCAAAAGAAAAAAAAGAGGTGGGCACAATGCTTGGAGTACATGGGATAATTTTAATTAATAACAAATAAAAGGCAGAAACTCTTATGTTGCTTCCCCTACTTTATCAAAGAGAAATTACTTAAAAAATTATTTCTAAAAATATAGTACAAGAGAGGTAGGGAGCTAGTGTCGACTTTCTGAGAAAGAGCTCCAGACTCCATCCTCAGAAGAACTGAAAGTTAGAGTACTGAGAGATCTACTGAAAGGGGGTCAGAATGTTATGATTCAGAATGAGAGCAGGGCAGACACCTGGAGAAGGATAAATAAGAGACAGTGTACATATACGAATGAGGGAACTTCCTGTTGAGCCCCCAGCAAAATGCTCCAACAGCATCACTGAACCTCTTTCTAAAGAGTTGCTTTTAGTATGCTAACAGTGACCATGATGATGGCAATAGCACATCTTAGTATCAAAATGATGTTTATAGATGACCCTCATATCATCAGCAAGTTAGTTGTATTTTCAGGGTTCATTCAGTAACTACATCCTCACATTGTAATTAAGGAATATCAGTATTCCTTATAAGGAATATCGTTATAAGCAGGATATTTGTGCCATACAACAAGGATGCTGAAAAGAAACTGAAGCTGAGGCTATATGAAGAGAGCAGAGTGCCCGGCTCCCGGGGCAGCCCACATCTGAAGTGTTCTGTTCACTTTTCAAGAAGACACCAGCACGCTGGCGCGCTGGAGGGTGTCTGCAGGAGTGCAGCCAGGCGGCGGAGCTCAGAAGGAAGCTCCCAGGAGAAGCAGCTGAGGGAGCTGGAACCCTTCAGCTTGAGGATGACTACGAGGCACATGGCAGCAAGCCTGGTATGCGTGTCAGAAGGATTTGATGTTTGTGTGATCTAGGACTAAGCAGTGGACCCAACGGTAGAGTTAACAGAAAGCCAGCTTTCGCTTTTTAAAAAAAAAGCTGAGGAAATTAAATAGGCACAACTCTTTAAACACAAACTCTTTCAAGTTGTGGTTTCTCATCCTTAAAGCATTAATCAGAGGCTGTGTGAGTGTCTGTCAGGGGTAATGCAGAGGGGCCTCATTCAGGAGTAATGTTCTCAAGGTTCCATAATTAAAGTGTATTTATTGAAGCCTCTCTTTCATATAGCACTTATCCATGGCCTAAAGAGATTTCTAAGGTCCAGAGTAAATGCATCTTTGATATAAAAAGTCATTTTAGATAATATGAATTATGTAATTAATTTTTAGTCCCTGATAAAAGTCATTATATTAAATTTTCCTAATTATTGCTGTTCTGTCCCAGAAACATTTCAGGATGTGCCCAGCGGGGAGATGGGAACATATACATCTTCATGTTTAACACAGCTTTCAGCAGCTCTTACCCTAGGGGGTTAGTCTCGTTTGTCTATAAAATGAAGATGTTCTCTAGTCAGCCAATAAACATCTCCCACGGAAGTTCGGTTAATTAAATGCCCAATCAGTGAGTTCTTGATTTATCAAAGTTCACATTTTCTCAAACCCCCCAAAGTGCAGAGAATTCAGACTCGCCCACAGGTAGGAAGGCTGTTTTCCCTCTGAGCTCTCTCACTGTAGCTCGCCTGAACACTACACACCTGTGGGGGCCAAGGACCTGCCTTCTAGGAAGCAGACCCATCAAGGCACAAAGGCCAGCTTAGCTGAATGAGTCTGGAGAGGCTGAAGTCAAGGATGAGGTCAGGAGGTCAGAATTCCCCCCCAGAGTATTGTCCCAGCTTCCTAGAAGCAGGATCCTTCACTTCGGCTCCTTTGGGCTTCTCCGTCTTTAAAAACAGGGTCAATTATGGTGACAGTAGCTTTGGTTATTTCTTTTGACTTTTCTGGGTTCCCTAATTACACGCTCTGAAGATGTTCTATCAAAGTAACAAAGCTCAACAGACAATAATCTATTTTACAATACTTATTGACTTCAACTAAAAATCAGCAATTGACCTGTGCCCTTAAAGGAAGAAAAGGAGACGAGATGCCTAAGTCGCTATGAGAAATGAGCGATTAAACCCAGATACAAGTTTGTCTAGCCTACTGGTCACTCAAGACAATTAATCGGGCTGGAAACAAATCATCTGATTCGCAGTATCTTCCTGCAAGAGCAACAAAGGCCCTATTATTTAGCAAGTAGAAGTGACTGGAAAAGGAAGAGCTGTTTTCCATATTCTCCATCATTCCCTTGCCCTAAGTGCCGCGGGAAGGGCAGTCAGTAAACCAACCAGTGTTTCCTACAGTGAAAGCTTCTCTTTCCACCCTTTTGTCTGGTTCACGGCATTCCTGAGGGTCTTGCCAGTGAAGTCCCAGTGTCTGTCTGCATATCATTCTTCCCGGGCTAAGGGTTGGGGAGCTCACCTCACAAGGATCAGGAGACAGCTCTGGGGCTGGACCGCCCCAACCTTCCTGACGCCTGGCTGCAGTCACTGGTAACGCCTGGCTGCCCAGGACACTCTTCCCCCTCCAGGAGCCCAGGAGAGGAGGGGCCTGGGGGAGGAGGCAGCTGACAGACACCGGTGATTCAGCATGTTTGAAAGGCGAACGTTTGGCTCCACTTGCTCCTCTGACTTGACCCCTCAGTGGGTCGAGGCCCACCCTGGCTGGGGGCAAAGAGACTTCGGGGCCCAACCCTCAGCCTCTCCCCTGTAAAAACACAACTCCTGGGGTAACCGTTCATGAACATTTCGGTTATAGAAAACTTGAAGGTCAAATACTCTTGAAAATCACTTTCTAAAATAACTGCATCTATCGGAACCCTTGGCAATTAGCATTAGTAAACAAAATCTCTCTTTCCTTTCATGCTTTAAGCAGGTTGCAGCCAATGAGGGAGCTTTTTCAGTAAAAAGTAAAACATTAACTCTTTGTAAACCAGAGATGTTTATTTTAACTGGTGCCTTTCTGGCTCTCACTTAAGGAAAGAATAGATATGCTGAGTTTCCGTAGTCTTTAATGTCTAAGAATGCGGTTACACTTAAGCTCAGAAAGTTGAACTGTATCTGGTTTTGTGGTCCCTCCATAGCGAAGTCCACGTGGCCTTTGTGGTCCAACAGCTACCGTCCGAAATACTCAGCTCTAAAAATAAGTTAACCATGGACCTTACTTCTGATGATACACACAGTATTATGAAAATAGACTGTTCTTCCCTTTTACAATTCAAATAATTTGCCGATTAGCATTCTGCTTCAGTCATATAATTTCCTGATTGTTTGAAAACTTATTTCAGAATTTAATTGTAACTAGGTTGCTTAACAATGCCATTTTAGTTTCACTGATGAAAGAACCACAACTAAAGCCCTAAAAACGATAGTGCTAGCCCTCAGCATACACCAAGAGGGGGAAAGTATCTGTCTAGATAGTTCTATTCCCTTTGGATGGCCCTTTGAAAGTCATTCAGTGACCTTTGATAGACTGGAGAAAAGAACACATTCCCCACAACTGCCCCGTCAGCTCTGGACAGCAGAGTCTGCATTGACAAAAGGCAACGGCATCAAGGCCAAACAAGCACCCCTGAGACTTATTTCCAAGGATGCACAGCTTACCGACCCCGAGAAGAATTAGGACAAGGTTCTCTCTTCAAGGGCCTTAGGCTTTCCTCTTCTTCACCATTTGATTGCCTAGAAGGCAAGGGTGCACAGTGACAACGTGAGTATAAACCTCGGCGCTGTTCCTGGAGGACTGTGAGGATGTTACCTGTTGAGGAAAAAACGGGAGAATGTGGCATATTTCTTTAGCTCCTCCCCCTGGGGCTGCTGTAGGACCTTTGTGGGTATTTATCCTTCATCCCCAGCACTGTTATGAGCGAAGTCTGGAGACAGCCAGTTTCCTGATGCTCCATAATTCAAACACACAATAAAATCAAAATAAAATCCTTAGTGTGGATTCTTTTCCCTATCAAAATAATAATAATAATACTCAAGCCCATTCCCCGAGCATTAAAAAAAAGGTAGAGAATTTCAGAACCTGGATATGCTCCCTTACCCCCCAAATCAGCAGTCTAAAAAAAAAAAAAAAAATCTCAAATTCTTTCCTTAATCAAGAAGAATCTTTATCTTTTGTCTCTAGAAATTTCAGGTCATCCATGGGACAACTGGACAGCTAATTTTTAAATATAATGACTGACAATTTCATCAACTGTCCTTTCAAAGTAATGACCAGTTGGGGCTGGCCTGGTGGTGTAGCGGTTAAGTTCGCACTCTGCTTTGGCAGCCCAGGGTTCGCTGGTTCGGGTCCCAGCTGTGGACCTACACACTGCTCATCAAGCCATGCTGTGGCAGGCCTCCCACACATAAAATGGAGGAAGCTGGACACAGATGTTAGCTCAGGGACAATCTTCCTCAAAACAAATAAAAATAAAAATAATGAAATTTTAAAAAATCAAAGTAATGACCAATAATAAAGTGATTTAGGATTTATATACTTCTTCAAAATTAACTCAATAAAAATGAAAATTTTTTTCTGTTTATGGAGTCTAACTATAAAAATGGACGATTCATAGAATTACGTGTATTTCTTAATCCATTTAAAAATTCAGACTTAAAAAATAATTTGCATTAAGCAGCCTCTCATTCAAGTAAACCTATGTTCCTCCCACACGTCTAAGTCTAACCAGAGTTAAATGACCCTGGGAATAAAAATGAAGGAAGGCCCTTTGGGGACCCAGTTCCATTCTAACGGATCAAGCAAGTAAAACGGAAATCTTAAAACACGATAATGTAGCCATGGGAAGGATTATGCCCTCATGACCAGGAAGCTTGGGTCGAAATGATTTTCCCACAATTTTATTCTACTTAACATTTTAACTAACGTAGACAAAACTCCCAGCTCCTGGAATGTTCAGATTGAATCAAAGATGCACGGTGAGGATTTGCTGGTTAGAATTTTTCCGTCACTCTATTGAGATCGTTTAGTCAGACTTATTGTAGCTCTCCTCCTTAACGCTCTTATAATTCAGAAGAGAAAAAGTACGAGAAAGAGAATGAAGTCACCATTACCTGTAACAGAGTTTGTTCTCAAATAAAAGCACCAGTGACGCAGCTGAACTGACTAGTGTCCTCCAGGTTTCCGCCACCAGGCGATGGCAATGGGGAGCCCTCTGCCCCCTGCCCCCAGTTATGTCACAGGCTGGAGGGTGATGTGCTCTCTCTTCATAACCGCCTTCTCCCCTCCTTGGCAGAGTTCAGACAACACCCCCAAACGCTCTGTCTGATCCAAACAGCAGACAAAGCTCTCCACAGGAGCAGTTTTGAGCAGCATCCCGCAATTCTAAGGAAACTGCACTGGGGCAGGACATTTTCTTCTAGAACAGTGGCTAGATTCTACCAGAACTGGGGCAAGAAAATACTTCTACGGCATAAAGTCCACTGAAGGAAAAGAAGAACGTGCATGATTAGTCAAACAGGCACTAAACCGACAGGGACTGCACCTAGGGGACACCCAGGTTGCTGGGCAGAGTGGGTGCAGCGGCTGCCGGGCCCTCGCCCTCCAGGCACCCGGAGCTGCTTTCAGGCCACACTCCCCTCAGACTCGTCCTGCTCTCCAGGACGGGAGGCCAGCCCAGTTCAAAACACCCACGATGCCAGGAGACCTGGGACCGGTCTGCTTCACCAAACAGGAAGTACCGCTGGCGCCTCCACCTTTTAGCTGAGATGTGTCACTAATGACACTTAATTATTGTTGTCCAGTAATTGTATTATTGTCACCCCGTTTCACAAGTTCCCCGGGTGTGCATCACGCAGCCACACGGGTCAGTTCTACCAGGGACTTAAAGACTGGCCGCGAATCGCAGGGTCTGGCTGAACTTAAACCTTCCTCTCTTGAACTGGCTTTCCTCCCCGGCGAATCCAAGCGGGCCTTTGGGAGTGACCCACAAAAACTAAGAAAATCCAAAACGCAGCGAAGGAAGTGGGGGAAGGGGCAGAGGTCCCCACCCCAGCCATTTATACACACGAGGTGACACATTTATAAAACCTGTTGTGCGAGTCAAAGGGGGACCACCTGGGGTAAAAGTCGAACCAGCACGCAGAGGGCGCGGGGCCGCGCGGCCCCGGAGGATGCGGATCCCGAGCGATAAGGTTGCCCTGGGCAACCCACGCGGACGCCCACCCCTACCTGCAGCCCCTGGAGGCGGTGTGCCCCGCGGCCACCGGGCCCCCCGGGGAGCGCTCGCCGACACAGGCGACAAGGGCGAGGAGGCGACAGGCTGCCGCCCTCACCTCTCGGCATCTCGGAGGCGATTCCTCCGCCCGAGGGGCCGAGATGGCGCCGCGACCCGCCGCCTCGCACGGCCCGCCAGCGCCCCGGGGGCGTCGTCCCGGTGGCAGTGCGCCCGGCGCCCTCTTACCTGCTCGGCGGGCGCGGGGTCCGGCGCGGGGCGCGGGGGCAGGCGGGGCACAGGCGGGGGACAGGCAGGGGGCAGGCGCGCCGCCGGCTCGGCCGCCGCGCGCAGTGTGCAGTCGGCGCTCCGGGCCGCGGCGCTCAGGGCCCGGCTCCCACCTGCCGCGCCTTTTAACCGCCGCACCCCGCCTCTGCCTGACGCTTCCCGGGCGGGTGCGCGAGGCGAGCGCGCGGGGGCCGACGCTGCCCGCCCCGGGGCGCGGGGCGCACACGGCCCGCCGTCGGGGGCTCGGGCGCGGGGGCTGGTGCCCGAGCGGGGCGGCCCAGGTCTCCCGGCGGAGCCTCTGCGCGGGCTGGGGGGCCGCTCGGCGGAGAACCCCGCGCGCCTGGCACGACCCCCTAGGGAGAGGACCGAGGCCAGGGGGCCCGCCGCCCACGGCGAGGCTTCTGACCCAGGACCCGCTGGGACCGGCGTTAGGGGCAGGTTATGTTTTTGTCGAGACACATCCTCCTCTTTTCTGGAGACTGCCACCCTCTTAGAGCCCGCCGGGTACCCGCGCGTGACCTCTCCTCGAGAGCAGCCTGGAGGCACAGTGACTGTTGTTCTTTATTAATTAATGACCGCTTGGAAAGGTTAAAGGGGTTATTTTTATTAGTTACCTCCGTCCTTTGAAGCCTTCTCCAGGGGAAGCAGAGCGGGCCTTCCTCAGCCGGCCCGGCACACCACATGAAGACCCTGCTCGGCCCCCTTCCACAGGCAGGCTGCCAAACGCCCAGGGCCAGCCCAGGGGCCGGTGCAGGGGCTGGTGGGGTGGAAATGGTGGAAGCTGTTTAGGGACCCTGCTTTACAGGTTCAAACCTGTCCTACACCAAACAAGAGACATGTGACTTGCTTATTCCACAAAACTGTTTGGTAGTTAAATGTCGGCATCTAAACCATGTACTGCTTGGTAGGTCAGAGTCTCTCATGCCACAAGTTTAGTGGTGGTTCTTAAGATGTTTCTTCAAGGTCACAAAAGATGAACAAGACTATGTAAAAATCCACCTTTCATAATATTTTGTTTGAGAACAAGGTTCGCAGAGAATTGCTCCTGAGTCAGATAAGTTTAGAAGAACACATTGGGGTGGCCCCTGGAGTGGCCTTCAATGTAGTGGTGGAGATATGCAAAATCCTGTTTTAGGCTTTCTTGTGAGACAGACCTGCTGCCTTAATGTGTCCTGTGCCTTGAATGGTCCTCCTCTCCACAGTTTGGCACCTTTCCAGTCTTCTGTCCACCAATCCCGGCAAATACTTCAGCCAGGCACATCTGTTTGTGTAGCAGAATGGCTCAATTCTAAAAGCAGATTGTAACCTTTGGGGATCATGAACAGTTTAAGCCTTTTGCGAATTCCCACAGCGCTGTGTAAAGCACTTTGCAGGTAGTAGATGCTGCTCCATGAGTATTTGCATATCATTGGCAAAGCCCAACCAGCATAGAAGATAATCCTGGAAATAGCTTTTGCTCCTTAAGTGTGACTGCCCACATTCTCACTCCCACAGCTGCTTCCAAGCAACACTCTGTCTGATCAGTTATATTTTGGACCAATGAAGTTGTTCCGGGACCCCTGCAGGAAAGCACTTTTGAACCAAAGTAGTCACAGAGTATGTGTTGCATTTGCTCAGGTGTCCAGAAAGGGAACCGTCTCCATGCTGTGCAGAAATCTCTTTTTCCTGTTCAGGTTACCTGTACTGGCCACACGGTGTGGTGCTGGGTTTTTGTTTTGTCATTCGTCTCTTAACGCTTCACTCCCTCATTCAATCCTCACTTCTCCTCAGATGGTCCTGTCGCAGCAGAAATTAAGTATGTACTATATGACACTCATGGACTTGAAATGTTCATTTGAAAACTGAAAAGTTAGTTAAACGTTTTATGCTAACGATATCCGAACGTATGTCAAGTGTTGACTGATTGTTGACTTTGTGTGCCTAACATGAAAAACCTTCAGGAGATGATACAACCCTCCTGTCCACTTACAGTGACACACAAAGCTAACAACAAGACTTTTGCAGTCTTAATTGGAATCGGTGCCATGAAACTCATTTGACTGATATCTTCCTTCTGCATCTAATGATGATTTCCAAGACCATAAATTTAATCAGCACAAAATATGCGAAGTATGGACCTCCCTTTGCAATACCAGGAGGTTTGAAGGGATGATGGTGAGATGCTCTTTTGAAAGTCTGTGAATTCTCTGGGTGGCCTTTCATGCCCTTATTTACGGAGACTCCGTGCCCGTCGTAGGCCGCTGGTGCACACTCACAAAGTGACCGACACTGGATTGCTCAGACTTTCACAGACTAGGCTGGAAACACAGACAGGGACCCTTCTTGGTAACTGACATAGTCCTAGAACCTGGAGGAGAGGAACTCTGTGCCCCCTTCGAATAGAAACTAACATTTGCCTATTCATTCGATAAGAAAGCCTACATTGGACAGGCCTATGTTAGGCTGGGGACATAAAGCAGAGAGTTCCTGTCTCAAGAGTTTTCTAGTTTGATTTGAAAATCTGTGTGCAAAGGTTATGTGAGATGCTGTTGAAAGGATAATACAATACTGTACGGGGTGCTGGGAATCTGATGTCGTGAGTCTCAGGTGAGCCCAGGAATTTTCGTTTTTATCAAGCGTCTTGAGTATTGCCGGTAGAGGTGGTCTAAGGACCATGCTTGGAAACATGTTAGTGATGGATGTTCTTTGCTTTTTCATTATGGTAAAATACATATAAACTCGCCATTTTAAATTGTACAATGTATAGAGGCATTTAGTACATTCACAGTGTTGTAACCATCGCCACTATTTAGTTCTAGCATATTTTCATCACCTCAAAAGGAAACCCTATAACCGTTAAGCAGTCACTCTGCTTTCTGTCTTTATGGATTTGCCTATTCTGGATAATTCATATAAAAGGAGTCATACAATATGTGGCCTTCTGTGTCTGGCTTCTTTCACTTAGCGTGACGTTTTCAAACTTCATCCATGATGTAGCATGTGTCAGTACTTCGTTCCTTTTAATGGCTGAAAATTTATCCATTCACGTGTTGCTGGGCGCTTTGGTTGTATCTATCTTTCAGTTATTGTGAATAGTGTTGCTATGAACATTCGTGTGCAAGTTTTCGTTTGAACACTTGTTTTAATTCTTTTGGGTATAAACCAAAAGAGCAGAGGAACTGCTGGGTCATACGATAATTCTGTGTTTAACTTGAGGAACCAACAAACAGCTTCCCAGAGCAGCTTCCCCATTTTACAGTTCCACCGCTAAGGTATGAGGGTTCCACTTTCTCCACATCCTCACCAACACTTGCTGTTTTCCATTTTTTTCAGTATAAATTATAGCCATCCTAGTGGGTGTCAGGTGGTATCTCATTGTGGTTTTGATTTGCATTTCCCCGATGTCTAGTGACACTGAGCATCTTTTCATGTACTTGTTGGCTATTTGTATATCTTTGGAGAAATGTCTGTTTGGTTACGGATGTTTTAATGTGGCAAAGTGATTTACAAATAATATCTCAACAAATTTTGAGTACCTGCGATGAGCAAAATGTCAGTTGCTGCCTGACTATAACAATTCTCTGTTCCATTCAGATTTTGCTGTGATGAGGTAAGGACTTTTCTGGGAGGTTGAGGTGTATGTTTACAATAGCCAGTGCTTTTGTGAAACTGAGAAGGGGCTCAGCAACCATCTCATTGTGAAGCAGTTATCAGAAAGTGTGCCTCGGGGCCAGCCTGGTGGTGCAGCAGTGAAGTTCGCTCATTCCGCTTCTCATTGACCCAGGGTTCACAGGTTCGGATCTGGGTGCGGACATGGCACCGCTTGGCAAGCCATGCTGTGGCAGGCATCCCACATATAAAGTAGAGGAAGATGGGCATGGATGTTAGCTCAGGGCCAGTCTTCCTCAGCAAAAAGGGGAGGATTGGCAGCAGTTAGCTCAGGGCTAATCTTCCTCAAAAAAATAAAAAAAGAAAAAGAAAGTGTGCCTAGTGTCCTCCTCTTTCTGTCTGTGGGCACTGGAAGTACTGAATTAGCCTGAGGTACTGATTACTCCTCTGCAGTTGCTCCCTAGTACTCCACGTTGACTTCCAAGGAGATGAAATAAAAGCCTAAGCTATGGTTTGGGTCTATTTACTTTTTGTAATAAACTTTTTATTTTACATTTACAGAACAATTGCAAAGACAGTAGAGAGAGTTACCGCATCCCCTGCACCTAATATCAATGTCTTACATTGGCGCGCTACTTTGGTTGATGATTAAGGAACCAATATCGATACATTATTTTTCACTGATCCATACTATATTCAGATTTCCTTAGTCCTTACCCCATGTCCTTTTCTGCTCCGGGATTTGTATCCAGGGTCCCACATGACATTCCATCTTCACGTCTCCCTTAGGCTCCTCTGGGCTTGACATTTTCTCAGACTTCCCTTGTTTTTGATGATGTTAATAATTTTGAGGAGTACTGGTTAGGTATTTAGTAGAATGTCCCTGAACTGGGGTTTGTCTGACGTTTTTCTCGTGATTAGATGGGGGTGATGTGTTTTGAGGAGGAAGATCATAGAGGTAAAGTGCCATTTTCATTACATCATAGCAAGGGCACATATTATAATCAACGTGACATCGCTTTTGATGTTAAGCTTGCTCATCTGGCTGGGGTAGTGTCTGTCAGGTTTCTCCACTGTACGGTGACTCTTTCCCCCAGTTTCCACACTGTCCCCCTTGGAAGGAAGTCACTGTGCAGCTCACACTTGAGGGGCAGGGACTTTGCTCCACCTCTTTGAGGGCAGGGCAGCTACATAATCATCTGTTATTTTTCTACGTGAGAGATTTGTCCCTTCTCCCCAATTAATCATTTATTCAATCATTTGTTTACAATAGTCTCTCCTTGTCACTGTGGTTTCAGTTACCTACAGTCAACCACCATCTGAAAATATTAAATGGAAAATTCCAGAAACAAATAATTCATAAGTTTTAAATTGTGTGCTGTTCTGAGTAGTGTGATGAAGTCCCACCCCCTCCTGCTCTGTCCTTCCCTGGACGTGAGTCATCCCTTTGTCCAGTGGATCCGCCATGTATAGGCTCCCCGCCCATTAGTCACTCAGTAGCCATCTTGGTTATCTGATCGACTGTTGAGTGCTATCACAGTGCTTGTGTTCAAGTCACCCTCGTTTTGCTTAATAATGGCCCCCAAAATGCAAGAGTAGTGATGCTGGCAATTCGGACATGCCAAAGAGAAGCCATAAAGTGCTTCCTTTAAGTGAAAAGGTGAAAGTTCTCAACTTAATAAGGAAAGAAAAAAGTCATACACTGAGGTTGCTAAGATCTATGGTAACATTTATTACAGTATATTGTTATAACTCTTCTATTTATTATTAGTTATTGTTGTTCGCCTCTTACTGTGCATAATTTATAAATTAAACTTTATCATAGGTATGTAGTGTAGGAAGAAACATAGCATATATAGAGTTTGGTACTATGCATGGTTTCAGGCACCCATGGGGATCTTGGGACGTATCCCCTGCAGATAAGGGGGACTATTGTATATCAGAATGGACTCATGGATGTTTATTTTATACATTGGTTTATAATCTAATAAATACTACTTTATTTATTTTGTTGTTCAAATTGTTTCAGCTTTGGCCATTGGGAACTCTTTCGTTTGGTTCCTGTTTCCCTTTTGATATCCATCCATCATGGTGTGTGTGTATGTGGCTTTTTTTTTCTTTTTGGTTGTTGGAGAGCTCACTGTCTGTGACTCTGCTTGCTTATTTGTTATCTGCCTCCTCACTCATCTGTGGGCTCCTTCAGGGCAGGAATCGTGGCTATGTTGTTCACCTCTCTGTGACCCTGTGCAAGCACTAGTGCTGTGCTTGATGTATTCCGGAGGCTCAACAAGTGTTTGTTAAATGAATGAGTAAATTCGAGAAGTATTTGTTGAGTGGATTAATTGAAGATACTAGAAGAGCATGGTAGGTGAAAATATGGGGGAAAAGAGTAGTTCCAAGATATCTTAGAGTCAGTCAGGTGTCTGTGTACTTGAGAGAGAGCCCTGGAGGAAGAATGGGGCCCTGTGCTGACTCTAACAGGGAGGTGAGACCGTGCTGCTGGAGGGAAAGGGGGCTGTCAAATATGGAAGCTTCCCTTCGTCCAGTTGGGGGCTACAGGTGTCATCAGTGAAGAGAATCTCCAGAGCACAGCTCTGCAGGCCCAGAAATGATGCTGCAAAGTCACCGAACTCGAAAGGGATGGGATCATAGGCCACAATGCCAATGTAACTATTTTCTGTTGGAGATGCATTCTGGCTCAAGGGGCACTCGATGGCAAGGTCTGGTTGGAAGACCAATACATTCCCACATGCTGCCTTCTGGTGCCCTAGAATTAGGATCAGAAGAGGTGGATGCTTTCCATCAAGGATGGTAGGTTATTTCCATGAAGCATGGTAGCCTGATGAATTGACCTTCTCTGTAAAGTATCTGGTCTGCCATCTAGAGACAGGATGACTTCCCAAAGAAGTGCTGGATTCTTGGTTTTTGGCTCCTTGCTTTCTAAACTTCATGCAGAGCATAGCTCTTGCTAAAACACCTCTTTGCTTCTTGGGCCACGTCAAAATACACCTAGCTGGGTGACAATTTTCTTCTAATACATTTATCTAGACTGTTTTCCTTCTTTTATTTTCTTTGTCTGTTTGTTTCTAATGGACTTTAGAATTTCCAGGCTTTCTTTAGTAACATTAGTAATTTCCTAGATAAGGATATTTCTGTAGCAGATCAGTATGAATTTTTTGGGTGACATTTTCATGCCCTTAAATTCGTATCCTGGGGTGACTTACTATAATGCTCTTCGTTCCGGCCACAGAAGAACACGTTATAAATATATACTAATTATCACATAGAGTATAATATATTAACACAGAGACTATTATTTCACAATATAAGACATACAAAAGGCAAATTCTTTTCTGCAGGGGATCAGAGGAAAGAGAGCTCAAGGGGGTGGGAAGATCTGTGAAGAGCTGCACGGCCTGGACGGAGGGGAGAGGATGCCTGGCATAGCCTGAGGGAGGCATGTGCGTGTGGCAGCTGGGATGAATGTGGTGTGTTCACGTGACGGCAGACTGGCTGGCCTGACTGGAGTAGAGGGCTTGCGTTGGGGAATAGATGGACATGGTGGTCAGGCAAGGTCAGAGTGGGGCACTGTCAATCAGGGGGAGGAATTTAGATTAGCTATGAAATGAGAAAGAGGGAGCATGACACCAGTAGGTGTGCGCTGAATCTCAAATTTTAATGAAGTCTGCGTTCATTATGAGTTGATATGATGTGACTGCCCAACAACCATTGTAATTTTGGGCTCCATCAATAGGAGTTTGGTGTCTCAATGAGGTGGCTGCTTCTTCTCTCCTTTCTAAGCTTCCAGGTCACACCTTGTGTGAGCTGACAACTCTGGTGCCACATTTCTTTACAGGAGACATTTACATATATGAACAGAATGAGCAGTGAGTTTCTGTCATGAAAGGAGTCTACAAGAGGCCAAATGACCCTCAACCAGGTGCTGGCTGGATGGAGGTCAGACTAAAGGACTGCGAAGTGGCTTTCAAACCCTGCAAAACACCTACGATGCAGTCACCATTGGGAGGGGAAAAGTTGAATCTGGGATTTGGATTTGAGCCTGAATGATCTAAAGAATCACATTTTTCTTCCACTGCCAAAGAGATGTTGGTAAAGGAAGCCGACTTGGGAATGAGTCATGGTGACCATGGGATGTTGCGGAAACCTTCTAGGTGAAATGTGATCGAATGTCTCTTGAACTCTAGGTCTGGAAATCCAGTCTTGTTTCTGACTGTGCCCATTTCCAACTCATCCTGCACTTTTCCCAGCTGTGCTCCAAATCCTATCCGTGTTTCATGGACTTGCTTTTCCATGATCCTTCCTTGATCCTGGTCCCTCCCTACCTGCTCCCAGAGGAGGATCTTTCCCTCATCACTCTCCCGGTCCCTCTGCCCTGCTCTCCTGCTCCATGCTTGGCCCTCCCTCTGTTACAGTTGTACATGCGCTTGCTTTACCTCTCTTGCAATTATTTCCTTAATTGTTAAGATATTTCAAGGCAAACACACACCTTACTTATCTTTGTATTCTCACCCCTTCCCCACCGCTAGTACCAGTCATCTAATGCACAGCCACGTCCCTTGCTTCCATTCTGCTGGAGTAAATCAATCGAGTTAAAGTGAAATTCAGTTTCTGGCTGAAAGACTGCATTCTCTAAGAAGGACTTGGGTGGGAGAGAAGGTGGAAGTCTAAACTTCCTTGCAGAAAGGAGGAATGGGAACCAGCAATGGGAAAGAAAAGAAGGAAATAGAGAGGGAGAAGGCTAGCTCAGAAGAGAGGCAGCATGTGGTGATGCAGCTGACTGGTGGGGACAGAGTATCTGGAACGGGGTTGTATTAGTCAGGGCTCTCCAGGAAAACAGAACCAATAGGATGTGTGTACATGCACACAGACACACACACACACACACACACACACACACACACACACACTCGGAGAAATTGATTTCAAGCTATTGGAGCTGTGCAGGCTGGCAAGTTCAAAATCTGCAAGGCAGACCGGCAGGCTGGAGACCCAGGAAGAGATGAATTTGCAGCTTGAGTCTGAGGGCAGACTGGAAGCAAAATTCCCTCTTCCCTTGGGAATATCAGTCTTTTCTCTTAATGTTTTTAACTGATTGGATACGGCCCACCCACATTACGGACGGTAATCTGCTTTACTCAAAGTGTACTGTTTTAGCCATTAATCACATCTGAAAAATACCTTCACAGCAACGACTAGACTTGTGTTTGGTCAAACATCTGGGTGCCATAGCCTAGCCAAGTTGTCACAAAAAATTAACCATGACAGGTGGGTTCATTCTTCTTCCTAGCTGATGATTCCTACCAGCTGCAAGCTTTGGGACACCACAGTGGACAAGGTCACTTCTTCAGGGGGCTACAGTGGAGCTGAGGAGCCTGTCGGTACACATGCAAGTGCAGTACAGTGACAAGGGCTGTGATATGGATGGTAAGGGCAGCAAGCACCATAGATAGGCCAAGAATCTAAGAGAAAAGCAAAGATTTCTTAATAAAGATGAGGAGACTTGTTAAGATCCTAATTTTATGTGTGGTATGCAAATGAAAAGGAATTACCACAAAATGTTAACAACTATCTGTAATCTGTTTTAGGTGATTTAATAGGTAATTTTAATTTTAATTTTTTCCCCCACAATGAATATGTGATACATTTATTGTAAGAAAAATAAACTAGAAGAGACTAGGAACATTGAGGGTATGACTTTCTTCCTCCTTTGTTTAAAAATAACGAAGACCAAATTGGAGACATTTGTCTATGAGTGCGCCCTCTGAAAAAGAAGAAATCACCCACTGGTAAGGTGTTAAATTAACTACAAATGCATTCTTTTAGAGCAATGAACTTCTCATATTGAGTTTTGCTGTTTACTTTTTTTCCTTGACCATTCTCAAAATGTAAGCATCATGATATGACAGTTTTAGTCTAAGTGTATTACCAATTAAAGTTTTTTGGACTAGGGTTGGAGGTGAATGCAGAACACTGTCATTTTTTTGAGTTGAGGGAATGAAGACAGAAGTTGAGGAAGTGAGCATAGGATATTAGATTGCAACATGAGTAAGATGACGTTAATTGTGATAGTAAGTTAAAAACAGACTATTTTAGGTCTGCTCCTGACTCTCCCTATTGGTTTCCAGGTGAACTTTTCCAATAACTTACTTTCTACCTTCTCTTGACAATGATCAAGGTCAGGGTCCTTCCCTGTTAAAGGCACTTGAGATTTCTTTAAAACTCTTCACAGTGTTTCTTCTACACAGGTTCAGTTCATCTGGGGATAGCAGTACCTGGCTCTAGGTCCCTAACTCAGCTTGCACTGAGTCTGGAACACATTTTCAGCTGATTTTGGGTATTATTTCAGAGATGACACTCTAAGTGCTGGGTGGGATTAGAGGAAATGCAAGGTGATGGGAAAGAAGGCCCCACCTGGGGAGAGGGAGGGAGGAGCTGAGTGAGTACGGAGCCTTCAGATTCTTCTGCTTTCTTGCTTCCTTAAACTGTCCAGCAGAGTGACATCAGCATCACGGCAGAGTGATTTGCTCCCTTTGTCTCTCCCCGCTAAGTTACAACCAGTAGGATACCCATAGACCAACAAAGAATTCTCTCATGGCACACCCAACTGGCTGAGAGATCCACACATCTATGCATCTGAAGGGCTGTGGACTGGGCCTCGTGGAGGCAGTGGAACAAGGGGAGCAGTGGCAGTGGCTCCTGAGACAGGAGGCTCCAGGAAGTGTGTCAATGCCCTTGACTGGAGGACCTAGGAACTGAGGTGGCACACGCGACTGGAGGCTCCAGGAGCCTCTGCAGCACCCATGACCCAGTCTCCTACCTCTCCCCTGGTGGTGGTGTCTGTGACCCTGGTCCTCCCAGCAGCTGGGGCTGCATCCAAGCCTCTGATGCCCCTGGCAGCAGCAGCGATGCCTGTGACCTGAGGTTCTAGGAACTGTGGAGGTGCCCCAGACCTGAGGCTCCAGAAACCGTGTTGGTGCTGAAGACCAGAGGTTCCAGGAACCGCAGTGGTGCCCGTGACCCAGGTACTCCTTCCCCTGTGGCACTGGCAGTAGCACCCATGATCCTGACCTGCCTGGAAGCAGTAGTGACACCTAAGAACCCAGTGCCCCCTGCAGCAGCAGTGCCAGCACCCTCAAGAAAACCTGGGAACAGCAGTAGAGGTGGCGTTTGGGGCAGCAGCTCCCAGCCACAGCAGTGCCCAAGGACATGAAGAGCCCAATAGTAGTGACAGTGGAGCCATGACCACAGGCCTCCCCCCACCTGCAGCACTGCCCCAATCCTGGTACCCACACCCATGACAGTGGTGCCTGTGGAGCCAACAACCCCAGATGTGGTGGAGGTACCTGTGACCCTGGTTCCCACCCTAGCCTCTCCATCATCTCCAGCCTGCCATGATGGGGGAATCTGTGACCCAGGAGACCCAGGAAGCAGCAGAGGTGCTTGCCAGCCCAGTGATGCCAGTGGCAGCACCCATGACTGCAGCAACACCGGAAGCAGCAAGGCATCAGCAAGCTTGGAGTCATAAGCAGCACAATGAGGGCACTGATGACACCTCTGGCAGCGGCAGTGGAGGATGGAAAGCACTGACTGGCTCTCAAATACAACCAGAACCAGCTCAGAATCAAAGTAAACAAAGCCTTACCTAAATAAGAAAGGTGATCACTACTACAGATGTGCTGGCAAAGAAACAACTCATCAAGCACCATGAAAAATTATGGTAACATGGTATCTATCACAAAAAGAAAATGACAATTCTCCATAAAACAAGCTGGAAGTCTTCAAAATAGCTGTTATGAAGAAAATCAATGGGCTACAAGAAAACTCAGAAGGACAGTTCAATTAGCTCAGGAAAAAATGAATGAACAGAAGGAGTACTTAGCCAAAGAGATTAAAACTCTAAAAAAGAACCAAACAGAAATTCTGGAGCTGAAGAACTCAATAAATGAGATGAAGAATAAAGTAGAAAGCATTGGAAATAGAGGAGACCATATAGAAGAGAGAATTAGCAAGGTTGAAGATAGAAATCTAGAAATGATTCAAGTGGAAGAGGAGAGAGAACTAAGACAAAAAAAAAAAAAAGAAGAAATTCTATGATAAATATCTGACTCAATTAGGAAAAGCAATGTAAAGACAATGGATATCCCAGGAGGAGAAGAGAGGGAGAAGGGATCAGAGAGTTTATTTAAAGAAATAATAGCTGAAAACTTCCCAAACCTAGGGAAGGAACTGGATAGACAAGTACATGAATATAACACCTAATTATCTTAGTGCAGAAAGACCATCTCTTAGACACATTATATTTAAACTGTCAAAAGCCAATGGCAAAGAAAGACTATTAAAGGCAGCCAGGGAGAAAAAACAATAACTTACAAGGGAGCCCCAATTAGGCTATCAGCAGATTTCTCAGCAGAAATTCTACAGGCCAGGAGAGAGTGAAATGATATATTCAGTATATTGAAAGACAAAAACTGTCAGCCAAGAATATTCTATACGGCAGTTAACTTTCAAATATGAAGGAGAATCAAATATGATTTCTCAGACAAACAAAGCTGAGGGGGTTCATCACACTCCGTCTCCCTTATAAGAAATGGTGAAAAGAGCTCTCCTATCTGAAATGAAAAGGCAGAGGCATACAAACTTTAAGCAAGGTGATAAATAGATGGACAGAATCACAAAATTGCAACTGTATATCAGAATATGTTAGTAGACACTTAATTATAACATAAAGCTTAAAGGGAAAGAAAGCATTAAAAATAACTATAACCATTTCAACTTAGTAATGAACTCACAACATAAGAAGATAATTTGAGACAACAAAAAAATAGAAGGGGAAGAGGAAAAGGACAGAACCTTCACAAGAAAATGAAAATAAGATGCTATTAGCAGAAAAGGGATTATCTCATCTATGAGATTTTTTTTAAAGATTTTATTTTTTCCTTTTTCTCCCCAAAGCCCCCCGGTACATAGTTGTGTATTCTTCGTTGTGGGTTCCTCTAGTTGTGGCATGTGGGACGCTGCCTCAGCGTGGTCTGACGAGCAGTGCCATGTCCGCACCCAGGATTCGAACCGACGAAACACTGGGCCGCCTGCAGCGGAGCGCGTGAACTTAACCACTCGGCCACGGGGCCAGCCCCTCATCTATGAGATCTTTTATACAAACCTCACGGTAACCACAAAACAAAAATTCTGATGAGCATAGATGCAAAAACCCTCAACAAAATATTAGGAAATAAAATACAGTAATACATTAAAAGGATCATTCATGATCAAGTGGGATTTGTTCCAGGGATGTAAGGAGGGTTCAATGCCAGCAATTCAATGTGATACACCATACTAACAAAAGGAAGAATGAAAACCATCTCAAAAGATGCAGAGAAAGCATTTGACGAGATTCAGCATCCATTTATGATAAAAACTCTGAATAAAATGGATATAGAAGGAAATTACCTTAACAGAATAAAGGCCACATTCAACAAACCCACAGCTAACATCATACTCAACAGTGAAAAACTGAAAGCTGTTCCTCTAAGAGGAGGAACAAGAAAAGGATGCCCACTCTTGACAGTCTTATTCAACATAATATTGGAAGTCCTAGCCAGAGCAATTAAGCAAGAAAAAAGAAATGAAAGTTATCCAAATTGGGAAGGAAGTAGTAAAACTGTCACTATTCGTAGATGACATGATCTTATATATAGAAAACCCTAAAAAATGCATTGGGAAACTATTAGAAATAATAAATGAGTACGGTAAAGTTGCAGGGTACAAAACCAACATACAAAAATCAGTTACATTTCTATACTCTAAGAAGGAACTAGCAGAAAGAGAAATCAAGAGTACAATTCCATTTAGGATTGCAACAAAAAGGATAAAATACCTGGGAATAAATTTAACCAAGAGTGTGAAAGACCTCTACGCTGATGACAATGAGACATTGTTGAAAGAAACTGAAGAGAGCACAAAGAAAGGGAACGATATTCCATGCTCATGGATTGGAAGAATAAACATTGTTAAAATGTCCATACTTCCTAACGCAATCTATAGATTCAATGCAATCCCTATCAAAATCCTAATAATATTTCTCAAAGAAATAGAACAAACAATCCTAAAATTTATATAGAACAACAAAAGATCATGTATAGCCAAAGCAATTCTGACAAAAAAGAACAAAGCTGGAGGTATCACACTCTCTGATTTCAACATATGCTATGAAGCTACAATAATCAAACAACATGGTATTGGCAGAAAAACAGACACACAGATCAATGGAACAAAACTGAGAGACCAGAAATAAACCCGCGCATCTATGGACAGTTAATTGTCGACCAGGGAGCCAAGAACCTACAATGGAGGAAGGAAAGTCTCTTCAATAAACAGTGTTGGGAAAACTGAACAGCCACATAAAGAAGAATGAAATTAGACTGCTATCTTATACCATGCACAAAAATTAACCTCAAGGGAGCTGGCTCCGTCGCCGAGTGGTTAAGTTCGTGCACTCCACTGTGGCGGCCCAGGGTTCGGATCCTGGGCACGGACATGGCACCGCTCGTCAGGCCATGTTGAGGCGGCGTCCCACATCCCACAACTAGAAGGACCTGCAACTAAGATATACAACTATGTACGGGGGGGTTGGGAAGATGGAGCAGAAAAAAAAAAAAAGAAGATTGGCAACAGTTGTTAGCTCAGGTGCCAAAAAAAAAAAAAAATTAACCTCATGGATTCCAGTCTAATGGATTATACTTGAATGTAAGACTGAAACCATAAAACTCCAGAAGAAAACACAGGCAATATGCTCTTTGACATCGGTCTTAGCAGTATCTTTTTGAACACGTTTCCTCAAGCAGGGAAAACAAAAGAAAAAATAAACAAATGGGACTACACCAAACTAAAAACCTTCTGCACAGCAAAGGAAACCATCAACAAAATGAAAAGACAGCCTAACAATTGGGAGAAGATATTTTCAAATCACATATTTGATAAGGGATTAATATATCCAAAATATATAAAGAATTCATACAACTCAACAACAAAAACCAAACAGCTCAATTAAAAAATGGGCAGAGGATCGGAACAGCCATTTTTCCAAAGAAGATATACAGATGGCCAGCAGGCACATGAGAAGATGTTCAGCATGACTATTAGGAAAATGCAAATCAAAACCACTATGAACTATCATCTCATGTCCATCAAAGTGGCTATTATTAATAAGACAAGAAATAACAAGTGTTGGAGAAGATGTGGAGAAAAGGGAACACTTGTACATTGTTGGTGGAGATGTAAATTGGTGCAGCCACTGTGGAAAACAGTATGAAGAGTCCTTAAAAAGTTACAAATAGGGGCCAGCCCAGTGGTGTAGTGGTTAAGTTCACGTGCTCTGCTTCAGCGGCCAGAGGTCTGAGGGTTCAGATCCCGGGCACAGACCCACACACTGCTCATCAAGCCACGCTGCAGCAGCATCCCACATACAAACAGAGGAAGATTGGCACAGATGTTAGCTCAGGGCCAATCTTCCTCACCAAAAAAAAAAAAAAAGTTAAAAAGAGAACTACCATATGATCCAGCTATTACACTTCTGGGTATTTGTCCAAGAAACATGAACATGCTAATTTTTCAACAACTTTTTATTTATTTATTTATTTATTTACTTTTGCTGAGGAAGATTAGCCTTGAGGTAACATCTGTTGCCAATCTTCCCCTTTTTTTTGCTTGAGGAAGATTAGCCCTGAGCTAACATATGTTGTCAATCTTCCTCTTTTTCTTGCTTGAGGAAGATTTACCCTGAACTAACATCTGTGCCAATCTTCTTCTACTTTGTATGTGGGTTGCAGCCACAGAACAGCTGACAAGTGGTGTAGGTCTACACCTGGGATCAAAACCCATGAACCCTGGCCACCGAAGCGGAGTGCACCAAACTTAACCACTACACCATGGGGTTGGCCCTGAAAACACTAATTTGAAAAGCTATATACACACCTATGTTCATTGCAGCGTTATTCACAATAGCCAAGATACAGAAATGGTCTAAGTGCCCACTGATGGATGAATGGACAAAGAAGATGAGGTATATATTCACATGGAATACTACTCAGCCATAAACAAGATGAAATTCTGACATTTGCAACAACGTGGATGGACGTTGAGAATGTTATGCTACATGAAATAAGTCAGACAAAGAAAGACAAATACCATGATTTCACTCATATGTAGAAGATAAGCAAACAAACATAGATACAGAGAACAGATTGGTGGTAACTATAGAGGAAGGGGGTTGGGGGAGGGCAAAAGGGCACATTCGTACAGCAATGGATGGCAGCTAGCCTTTTGGTGGTGAACACGATGTAGTCTATACAGAAGTCGAAATATAATGATGTACAGCTGAAATTTATGCTGTGAATCAACGTTACCTCAATAAAAAAAGGTCCAGCAACAGGAATGCCTTCTCTCTCTCTGCTTCCTAGACAAATCCAACCATATTCCAAGGATGGAATTATAATAATGTTCTTTTTTTAATTGAGGTATAATTGACATAACACGTTATATTAGTTTCAGGTGTACAACATAATAATTTGATGTTTGTATATATTGCAAAATGATCACCACAGTAAATCTAGTTACCATACACAGTTATATAAATTTTTCCTTGTGATGAGAACTTTTAAGATTTACTTTCTTAGCAACTTTCAAATATGCAATACAGTATAATTAACTATGGTCACGATGCTATACATTACATCCTCAAGATTTATTCATTTTACAACTGCAAGTTTGCACCTTTTAACTCCTTACACCCACCATAATAATAATGTTCTTATGGTCTATTAATAAATGCCATGAGTCAGGCCTTATCTCTACCTTCCAACAGCCCCACGCGGCAGGTGCTTCCGTCCCCCTTTCACAGGGAGGCAGTTGTGACTTAAGAGGCCTCCCAGCTGGTCGGTGCCAGAGCTAAGATTCAGACTGAGTTTGGTTCAATTCCCAACTTTATCATCTTTCCCTGCAGGCTACCACCTTTGAAGGCTCCTCCCGGAAGCCAATCCCTCAGCCTCCACTCATCGGCTCTCTCCCTCTATCTGCCCCTCTCACTCAGTGCTGCCTTTAATCACGTCTCGGATGTCGGTTTTCACTTTCACCCTGCTCTTCAGTGTGTAGCTGTGGTATATGCTGTCAGCTGGTCGGCCAGGATTCTGAGTGCTCTTGCTACGATCCCGGCTTCAGAAGACCTAACTACAACACGGCCCCCACTTGTATTGTTAAAGAATCCTGGACAAGTTAACTTGCCACCTTGAAAATGAGAAGATGAAATGTGACCAGACGTCAAAGTTCCTATCAGGAGGTGGCACCTTTGCAGGTGCCCAGTGAAGGCTCACCCCTCCCTTTGCTTCTCTTTCTCCTTCTCATAATCCTTTCTCCTCAGCTTCCTCCTGGGTAAAGTGGGGATGTTTAAGCATCTCACAGAATCGTTGGGATCTTAAACGAGGCCATGAATCTGAAAGGCAAGGCACAGCGTCTGGAATGCAATATAGTCTCAATCCTTGCCCTCCTCCATTCCCAGAGGACATTTCTCACTCAACAGAAAAATCAGCAAATGACAATCTGTGTTCGCGTCACCGTTCCTCTCCCTTGCCCGTTCTCTCTTGTCTCGCTAGGTTGTAATTGGATGGGGCTGTCGCAATGCGAGTTTCGGGAAATGGTGTCTAATCTCAGTGTGGATGGTGCTTGTTGGAGGTTTGGCGGCCGCCTTGTCCCTGGGCTCTCTACTGCACCAGGCAGCGCCGGGCCCCTTGGAACCGCTTCCTGGACTGCTCCAGCCTCCTGTTCTCTCGTGTGCCGCAGGGGTCTGTTAGAGCCTCAAGACAGTGCAGGGAGACTTTACAAGGTCCCAAGGCTCCTTTGAGGGCCCAGCTGAGGAGAAGCTGGGCTGCAGCTGGGCGAAGCCGTGTGTAGGCCAGGCCTTGTGGTTCAAGGCTGTCGCATCGGTTTCTTTTGCTTTCATTTGTTGAAACATATTTTTCCGAATCTCTTCCTTCCTTCTATTCTTTGAGATCTGGCTGACTTAAAACTGTGTATCTGTCAGTTTAATGATTTACGTGGTTTAGTGTTTAGGTGGCTTAACTTCTCTTTTACATAGTTAATCTTGCCCAACTCACGCTGTTTTGTTACTAGTTACTTTTACTACTTAGGATAAAAGGATAATTCAATTTGAGAAATGAACCCAGAAAAGAATAAAGCAGTATTTAGGGAAAATAAAGAATAATGAGGCAACTCCTTCGTGGAAGTAAGATAGGACGTTGGCCTATGCTTGTTTGGTTGGGTCTTGTGTCACTTTATTTGTTTTGAAGTATCATCAGTGATCATAAACGACCCTTATCTCCTGATGTAAACATATAGAAAGCCTCTTCAATTTAACCGGGCCCTTCCTCCTTCTTCCTATCCGTTCTGAGTTAGTCAAAAGTTTCTAAAGTATTTAAAAGAGATACAGCAATTGCTTTTAAGATTATACTGACAAATAGGACAAGACAAAAATGTACTGCCTAATAGAAGTTCTTGGGAAATTGATGCAAACATTTCTATAGCAATTGTTTTTATGCAAATAGATGCTTCTAAAGGATTTTAAGTTTTTTCTCTAGTTTAATACTTCCCCAAATAGGAGGTTTACATTGTTAATTTGCTTAGGAAATTCTTTCTCTGTAAGTGGTGAAAATGTAAATTTTTTATCTGTCTGGAATCTCTATTAGTTAAATGATTTTTAATTAGTGCCGGGTAGAACTAATGAGGTTTACCCAGAGGCTTGTGTTCCATGTGTGTACTGGATGACCATGTTTTTGCCTTCTGTTATGTTCTAATGTATATGTTCTTCCATTAATGCCAACTACTGAGAGGTGGCAATGTTTCTGTGTCTGGCCTTGGGCAACATTGAACTGCCTGTGCAACCTAGACTGTGGGATTCCGGTTGTTCTCGGAGCCAGTCAGCCGCTCATCTCTTTCTTCTCAGCTGCAATTACCAGGGAAGAAAAGCTTCCAACTGACTTGATATTAGAATATTTGAAACAAGTACAGACTCATCTGCTGTTGCAGCTCTCTCTGTGTTACAGTTGGGAAAAACAAACTTTGGGAAGAATAAGGTAAGAGGAAACTGGAAAAGGTTTATTGTTGCATAGCCAGTTTTCCACGACCTAAGAGGTTGGTTATAATTTTATGAAAGTTGGTAAAAGTAGGGTTGATTCTGTTTCTTCCTAAAGACTCTCCTTTCTTTTGTTTTCTCCTTCTCTACAAACTCCATGCATACAGTCTCTGGAAACTGGAGGTCTCACATGGGTAGGTGTCCTGGGGGTCCAGAAGAGGCTGGACATTTAGGTATAGGGAGGCAGGTTGGGGACCCAGTAGTACTTCATAACTGTTCATGAAATGTATGAAATATATGAAAGCTTTGATGGCATTCTAAAAGCTCTTCAGGGGCTTCTGGTTTCTGGTCCAATATGTAGAGATCTTGGAAGTCATCACTCTTGTTCTGGCAACAAGAAAAACATTAAAAAACCCTGAAAATCAACACTCTTCTTAGGTCTCTCAGAGAATTGAAGTCACAGGGAAAGCACTGCTCCAAAACTGGACAGAGAAGGAGACACAGAGAATTACAGCTTACTAAGAGCAGAAGCTTGCTTCTGGAGCCAGTACTGTTTCTTTTACCCAATACGTCATGTCTGGTTTTCAACAAAAAATTACAAGGCATGCTTAAAGGCACAAAACACAGGCTGAGATATAAAGCAAGCATCAGAACCAGGCTCAGATATGGCAGAGATTTTGGAATTATCAGACTGAGAATTTAACATAACTGATTAATATGCCAAGGGCTCTAATAGAAACAGTAGACAACATGTAAGAACAGATGAGTAATGTAAGCAGAGAAATGGAAACTCTAAGAAAGAAATAAGAGAAAATTCTAGAGATGAAAAGCACTGTAACAGAAGTGGAGAACCCCTTCAATGGTCTCACCCATAGACGGCCTTGGCAGAGGAAAGAATCAGTAAGCTTAAAGCTGTGGCAATAGAAACTTCCTAAACCAAAAAACATAGAGAAAAAATTAAAGAAAAGAACAGAATTTACAGGAATTACAAAAATTGTACCATACATATAATGGGAGTACCAGAAGGAGAAGGAGAGAAACGAATAGAAAAAACATTTGAAGCAATAATGACCAAGAAGTTCCCAAAATTAATGACAGACGTTAAACCAGAGACCCAGGAAACTTAGAGAACACAAAACAGGATAAATAAAAAATATACTCCTAGGCATACATATTCAAACTCAAGAAAATCAAAGAGAAAGTCTTTATTGAAGACCGAGGAAGAATAACCACCTTATTTATAAAGAAACAAGGCGAAGAATTAAACCAGACATCTCTTCAGAAACTATGCAAGCAAGAAGAGAATGGAATGAAATATTTAAAGTGTCAAAAGAAAAAAACCTACCAATCTGGAATTCTGTATCAGTGAAATTATTCTTCAAAAGTGAAGGAAAAATACAAGTACTGTATAATTCCATTTACATGAGGAATCTTGACTACTCAAATCAACAAAGACAGAAAGTAGAATGGTGGTTGCAAGGGGGAAGATTGGAGAGCTATTGTTTAACGGGTACAGACTTTCAGTTTGGGAAGATGAAAATGTTCTGGAGACAGATGGTAGGGGTGGGGAGAATGGTTGAATACCAATATGAATGTACTGAATGCTATTAAAATGCACACTTAAAAAATGGTTAAAATTATAAACTTTGTGTCATGTATATTTTACCACAATGAAAAATAAAAATTTTAAAAATGGAGGAAAAAAGAACAAAAAAGTGAAAAATACATAAAAATTCCTCAGACAAAAATTGAGGTGATTTGTCACCAGTAGACCTGCCTTGCAAGAAATGTTAAAAGAAATTTTTCACAGAGAAGGAAAATTATATAGGTCAGAAACTTGGATCTACATAGAGAATGGAAAAGCTTTAGAGAAGGCATAAATGAGGGTAAAATAAATCTTTTATTTTTCTCATTCTTAATTGATCTAACAGAAATAATTTGCTCAAAATAATAATTGCAACAACATATTCGTCTGCTTTAGCTTATGGATAAATGAAATGTATGATAGAAATACTATAAGGGACAGGGGGTGGGGAATCAGTAATACTCTGTTATATGTGTCACCCATGAACTGGTATAGGGTTATTTGAAAGTGGGCTTAAATTAGTCGAAAATGAATTTTGCAAACTTAAGGGCAACCACTAAAAAAAGTAAAAAAAGAGGTATAATTGATATGCAAAAAGAGGAGAAAAATGAAATAATATAAAATGGTCAATTAAAACCAGAAAAGACAGAGAAAGAGTGGAAGATCAAAAACAAAAACAAGGACAATAAGTAGAATAGTTACAGATATGGTAGATATTAAATCAACTATATAAATAATCAATTTAAGTATGAATGCTCTAAATATACCAATTAAAAGGCAGAGACTATCAGAGTGGATCAAAAAACAAGTTGTCTACAAGAAATGCACTATAATCGTACAGACACAGATATTTACTTTTGGTTTTAAAAGTAAAGGCATGGAGAAAGATATACCATGCTAACACTAATCAAAAGAAAGCTGAAATAGCTATATTAATTTCAGACAAAGAAGACTTCGGAGCAGGGGAAAATTATCAGGATAAAGACAGGCATTGCATAGTGACAAAGGGGTCAATTCTCCAAGGAGACATAATTCTTAATGTGTATGCACATTAAGGGCGTCAAACTATGTGAAGCAAAAACTAATGGAACTGCAAGGAGAAATAAATGAATCCACTATCATAGCTCGCGACTTCATCACCCATCTATCAGGAATGGGCAGATCCAGCAGGCAGAAAATCAGTAAGGACATTGTTGAATTCTATGACACCATCAATCAACTGGATCTAATTGACATCTATAGACTACTTCATCCAACAATGCAGAATACGCATTCTTCTCAAGCTCACATGGAACATTCACCAAAATAGATCACATTCTGGGCCATAAAATACACCTTAACAAATTGAAAAGAATAAAAATAGTACAAAGTATGCTCTCAAGCTGCAATGGAATTAAATTAGAAATCATAACAGAAAAATATCTGGCAAGTGCCAAAATATTTGTAGATTAAGCAACACATCTAAATAATACATGGGTCAAAGAAGTTTCAAGAGAAATTTTAAAATATTCTGAAATAAATGAAAATGAAAGCACAACTTATCAAGATTTGTGGGATGCAGTGAAAGCACTGCTTAGAGGGAAATTTATAGCATTGAATGCATATATTAGAAAAGAAGAAAGATCTAAAATCAATAATCCATGCTTCTACCTTAGGAAACTAGAAAAAAAAGCAACATAAACCTAAAGCAAACAGAAGAAAAGAAATAACTAAGGAAAAAGAGAAAAGACACAGAGCCAGCCCTGATGGCCTAGTGGTTAAAGTTTGGCGTGCTCCACGTCAGTGGCCTAGGTTCAGTTCCTGGGTGTGCAACCAGACCACTCATCTGTCAGTAGCCATGCTGTGGCAGCAGCTCACATAGAAGAACTAGAAGGACGTATGACTAGAATGTACAACTATGTACTGGGGCTTTCAGGAGGAAAAAAAGAAGAAAGGACAATCGGCAACAGATGTTAGCTCAGGGTGAATCTTTTCCAGAAAAAAAAAAGAAAATTTTAAAAAAGAGAGAGAAGACACAAATTACACAAGAAATAGAGGCTATCACTACTGATCCTGTAAACATTAGAAAGATAAAAATATATTGTGAACAACTCTATGCCCACAAATTTGATAATTTAGATGAAGTGGACCAATTCCTTGAAAGACACAGTCTACTGAAACTTACACGAGGAGAAATAGTTAATTTGAATAGGCCTATATCTATTAAAGAAATTGGATCAGTATAATTAAGAGGCTTCCAAAACAGAAAGCACCAGGCCCAAATGGTTTTACTGGTGAATTCTACCAAATATTTACAGAAGAAATGATACCCATTCTCTACAATCTCTTCCAGAAGCAGGGAATACCTCCTAACTCACTCTATGAGAGCAGCACTACCTTAATACCAAACCAGACAAAGATATTACAAGAAAGGAAAACTATGGATCAACATCTCTCATGTGCACAGTGCAAATCTTCCACAAATACTAGCAAATCAAATCCAACAATATACGAAAAGGACTGTACATCACGACAAAGTGAGATTTGTCCCAGGTAGGCAAGACTGGTTCAACATTCAAAAGTCAATTAATGTAATCCATCACATCAACAGGCTAAGAGGAAAAATTATATGACCATATCAACAGTCGCAGAAAAAGCATTTGCCAAAATCCAACACCCAGGCAAGATAAAAACTCTTAGCAACCAAGAATAGAGATGAGCTTCCTCAACTTGATAAAGAACATCTACAAGAAACCTACAGTTGAAATCATACTTAATGGTGAGAAAATAAGTGCTTTCCCCCTAAGATCAGGAACACGGCAAGGATGTCCCCTCTCACCACTCCTATCAACATTGTATTGGAAGGCCTAGCTAACGTCATAAGACAAGAAAAGGAAATAAAAGATATACAGATTGGGAAAGAAGAAATAAAACTGTCTTAGTTTGTATATGACATGACTGTTTAGGTATAAAATCCAAAAGAATCAACAAAAATTCTCCTGGAACTAATAAGCGATTATAGCAAGGTTGTACAATACATGGTTAATATGCAAAAGTCAATTGTTTTCCTTTATGCCGATAATGAACAATTCGAATTTGAAATTTAAAACACAACTCCACTTATATTAGCACCAAAAAATTAAATACTTAGCTATAAATCTAGCAAAATATGTGCAAGATCTATATGAGAAAAACTACAAAATCTTGATGAAAGAATTCACATAAGATCTAAATAAATGGAGAGCTATTTCATGTTTGAATTAGTTTTTTACGTCTGCTATGACAAATTACCACAAACTGAGTTGGTAAAAAAACATCCATTTTGTTCTGGAGGCTAGAAGTTCAAAATTAAGCTTTTGGCAGGGCTATGCGCCCTCTGGAAGCTCTAGGTAAGAATTCTTCCTTGCCTCTTTCTAGCTTCTAGCGGTTGCTCACGATTTTTGGCATTCCTCAGCTTGTAGCTATATCACCCCAATCTCAGCCTCTGTCATCATGTGGTCTTCTTCCCTGTGTGTCTCTTTCTTCTCTGTGATTGTTGTTCTGTCCTCTTTTTTAAAGGGACATCAGTCATATTGGATTTAGAGTCCATCTCAATCCAGTGTGACCTCATCTTAATGAATTATATCTGCGAGTCATTATTTCCAAATAGATCACATTCACAAGTACCGGGGGTTAGGACTTCAACATATCCTTTTGGGGGACCCAATTCCACCCACAACAATATTCTTGGATGGAAGACTCAATATTGTTAAGATGTCAATTTTTTCCAACTTGGTCTCTAGATTTAAAGCTATCTCAATCAAAATCTCAGCAAGTTATTTCATGGATATATCAACAGGAGGGTTCTAAACAGGACAAAGAGAAGAAAGATGAGAGGTGAAAGACCTATAACAGACAACACGATACTGAAGAAGAAAAAGTTAGAAAACTGACACTATCCACCTTCAAGACTTAGTATAAAGCTACTGTAATCACGACAGTGTCGTATCGACAAAAGAATAGAAATACAGATTAATGAAACAGAATAGAGTCTAAGCTATTTTATCTTCTTAGGTGCCTCTGCCAAAGCTCCATGGCTGAAATAATCCAGGAAGATGGACTTCTTCCTCTTAACTGATGAAACAAGAGTGGGTCACACCGTTTCTCTTTTTAATCTTTAACAAAAAATTTGTCACAGCTACGGGGAGAATCAACTGTGTAATCTTACTTCAACAGCTGGAAGGATCCACATCTGTCTTAAAGATACAGATTTTGTCTTTGACCTGTTTCCGTCTCAGCTGGTGTCAGAAAAGCAGCTTCCCTTCCATCGTTCCATAACTCACACCCTTTTACTTGAGTGACACGGAACTGTAATATTCCTTCCAACAGGTCATTACAAAGTTTGGAGCCATCGTTTGTCTTCTTGAACAGGGCAAGTAATATCCTGTGACGAATGGATAGTGGAGTGTTTGATTTAGTTCGTCCCTTGTGGGCCAGTTTTCTAATAGAGCTAGGGAATGGGAAGGCAAGGGAGTAAAGACTTTAAAAATGTACTATTATTTATAATAGTAAATGTTATTATATTTATTACATAAATTTTATTACAAGGAAAGGAAGGAAAGAGGAAAAGAAAAGCATGGTGATGAGTAAATACTATAAGAAAAGTTGTTTGAGAATTTCCCCAAATCCACCTTTCCTTTTGAGTTCTCTGTCTGGGTAATGGCCTTGGCCGTCTCCCAGTCACTGGCTCCAAACTTCATTATGCTCAGCTGCCACCCATGTGGTCGCCACCGATCAGTGAGCCACCACATTTAGTCCATCTTCTGATTTCTCTTGAACTTCTCTATCTTTTCCATGACTTTATTCATGGCCTTGTCACCTTTTCAGTGGACAATTCCTTCATTCATTTCATTCATTCAACAAATATTTGTTGAGAATCTACATGCGTGGGGGCCCTGGAGACACAAGTGTGCATAACAGACCTAGACCGGGCTGTCAGGGGACCTGCATGGGCCCCTGACCGAGAAGAGACACGGTGCACACGGTCACGAGTATGGCAAATTTTTCAAAAAGTTGGGTCCGGGTGCTCTGGAAGTGGATGAAGGTGAGTGAACCAGGTGTGGTGTTCAGGGAGAGCACCCAGAGGCTGTGACACTTCAGTTAAAGCTGAAAGGGAGGGCTGTGGATGGCAAAAGATTTTAGTCAGAAAGATCTGATGAGCCAACTCTGGCGGTAGCTTCCCATTCTCTCCCTTGCAGCTGCGGGAGTTTCGTTTCTAAAGTAATCTTGTGCCCCGGCTCCTGACATCACCTAGTGCCTCTGTTGTCAACAGAACAACTCACACCTCTTAGCGTGTTACTCAAACTTCAAACTCACTTTCTACCTTTGCCTCCCGTACAGTCCAATTCATAGTTTATGCTCCAATCACACACTCTGCAGTCTTATATCCTCACGTCTTTGTGTGTGCTGTTCCTTTGATATGGATTTTACTTTCTCCATCTTGAAAGTTCACTCTTGTTCTTCAGGCGTCAGCTTAGAAGTTTCTTCTCTTGATTCTCACTAATAATAGTAATTTTCCCCCCTAAAGTTCTGGTGTGTCATTCATACAATTACTTAGTACCAAGACCATTCTACCACATATTATATTAATAGTTTACTTGCCTGTTTTTAGGATAAAAGACCTTGAGGATAGAAACATCATCATTGCCTCTTCCAGTACCCAGCACCAGCACCCAGCACCAGTACCAGCACCAGTATCAGCATTGAGCACCAATACCAATACCAGCACCACAATACTTAGCACCAGCACCTACCACCCACTACAAGCACCCAGCACAATACCAGCACTAGCACCCAGTACCTACCACAAGCACTTAGCACCAGCACCAGCACCCAGCACCCAGTCAAGTGCCTTGTACACAGCAGGTTTTCAGTGAATTTTTGTGAAATTGAATGAGCACTCACTTCCTTAACCCAATTAACGATTTTAAAGAAGACTCTGCCTTTATCAAGAAATCATCTCTGCAAAATTACAACTCTGTGGACGAGATATTGCTGTAAATATTTTTCATGTAATTAAAAATTAATATCCTATAATAGCTAACACCCAAGTCCATGTAATTTAGCATGGTGTAAGGATGACATTGAAATATTTTCGAGACTTGTGCTGAGTGAATGAGGTTAAGGCCTGCAGAGGTATTATAGATGTAATTAGGAATATGAAGTTGAAAAGTGTACCATGCAAGCTTCATGTACTCAATAGGCAAAAATGACATTGAGCCCAAGACTCCATTTTTACTGAGCCCAGGTCCCCATTGCAGTTACATTGACAGTGACCCTTCTCTGCTGGAGAACCATGTGGGTTGTTAGTCATGAGGCCTGTCTCAACATGTCCCTTTCTCATATTACTCAGTAATGCAAGGAGGAGGCAGTTAACAACATCTTTATGCTATTAATTATTCTGTGCTGTACAGTTTATGAAGAGCTTTAACATCCATTATCTCATTTGAAAACCATTCTCAAAAGTAGATGAGGTAGATATTTTCATTGTACAGAGGAAGAAGGTAAGGATTCAGAAAGATTCACTCATTTCTTTGTTTAACAAATATTTATTGGATGTGGCTGTGCCAGACACATAAAATAAGGCTCTTGCCCAGGCAAGGAAGTGTTTTTGAGCCCGGTCTTCTGATTTCTCACCTAGGCTCTTTCCACCACTTCATGTGACTGAAATGAAACCTCAGCAGAAATGAAATGTAGGGAGGAGGCAAGAATAACTCAATTCTGTGATTTTTAGGTGTTGGAGATGACATATGCGGAATCCTCTTCGTACCTTGCCCCTCCACTTAGATTGAAAGTTTAGCTCTGAATAAAGAGGCTGGCTCTCGTGCCTTTTCGTATTCTTTGAAGCTCCTGGCACGTGCTGAATCTTCAGCACTAGCCCTTGGAATATTTCTGAGTTGAATTTTTTTGTGTGTTCAGGTACAGCCACTAGTTTGAGCTACTTGAGAGCTTAGTTGCGTGGATGTTTTTGGTCTGTGTTTACTGGACAATTGCTTTTTTTCCTTTTTAATGCATAGACTACTTAGAGTGGTATGTGAGTTCCTGCTTGATACAAACTGGACAGTTTAATACCTTGATACAAGACATTTCCCCATACAACATCCACCAGGGTGTCTTTGTGGAGCCAAATAAACCCTAAGATTCACAAGGCTTTCATAGGCTGTCTTGGCATCAGCCTGCTCAGACGTGAACAGCGAATGAGCCAGAGCCTGCTGGCCGGGCCATGTCAGGCCTTCTCTTGGTGGGAGTCTACAGGTCCGCCCACCAGCTGTCAGGAGCTGGTCTCTCTGCCCCAGGTGACAGTTCAAGTGCAAAGAGAGGAGCCTCATTGGCAGGTGTGGGGGCTGCCCTGACTCAGGAACCTCTTTCCCCACAGGAGCCATGTTGCTTTCAGGGTCGCCCCAAGGCACACACTCCAAGATCATCACACTGAGGGAAGCCCAAGAACGCGGCTTCCTGTCAGGTGTCCCTGTGCTCCTGGTCCTGATGCAGTTACCAATCAGGTAGTTTCCATCATCAGTGATGCTGCTTGGTGACATTGCTACATATTCCATCTTTGTCTGTTTCCAGGAGAACAGAGCTCAGAAATTAATCACAGGTCAAATTCTTACACAGAAGAGAGAAATTTTGTTAATCCTTTACCCACATCCCCATCAAGAGCTGGACATTGACAGTTACCTTTTCTTTAGATCTCCACAATATCATGAACACATATTAAGGCATTTGAAATGTTTAAAAGGAAAGTTTAGGATAATGCTCTGATTTTATCATTCAAATATTGCTTCAGTTAGAGTTAGGATGTATCACCTGTATCCCTGATGTCACTTGGCACACCCTGTTGTCTTCAAAGTGATGTGAGCAGCAGTGCTTGATGACACAGAGATGCTGTATCACGACACAGGACTCTCTACTGTGTTGTTTGTTTGTTTTTTGCTTGAGGAGGATTCGCCGTGAGCTAACGTGTGGGCCAATATTCCTCTACTTTGTATGTGGATTGCCAACACAGCATGACTGATGAGTGGAGTAGATCCGCACCTGGGATCAGAACCCACGAACCCAGGCTGCCGAAGCAGAGCACATGGAACTTTAATCACTTGGCCACGGGGCTGGCCCCCTCTCTGTTGTGTTTTCACTGACAGAGCTGTCCGTCATTCCTGAGCTCCTGGTTTCTGCTATTGGCCCGCACACCTGTCTTGCAAGAGCACATAGGGAGTTCTGCAGAGTCAGCAGAAAATGCAGATTGCTGATCAGTTTGATGATGGCGTGCCTGTGTTAGAGGGGCATACCCAGAAACACAGCCCCTGGCCCAGAGCTATCCTGTAAAAGGTGCTGCTCACCTGTTCTCACTCAAGTTCAGCACCCACGTAGGGACTACAAACCCCAACTGGGCTTACCCTGTTCAGGTATGTTCTTTAGCAATGCCTGAGTATAACTCAGGGTCTCTATAAGGATCAACAGGAAGAACAGACCCGTGTGGTTATGAGACAGTTGCCTGCAGCATAAATGAACACTGTAAGTTGTCAGTAACATACAGGCACAATTGCCCTCCTGGCGCTGTCCACTCTCCCCAGTAGGGTAGCGGTGACGTCCTTGATCAGCACTGGCTGGGAGAGTGGGTCAGCGGATCTGGCCGTATGTACTTCACCTAATGTCCTGTTTGTGACCCACTGCCCCATCTTATCCACTTCTACATTTCTTCCAGTCTGTGCTCACCTGTTTGCTCCTGAGTAGGATGACTTGCTCATCTGCCGGACTGTGGCTCCTTGTGTCCACGACCAGTCAGTCACCTTTACCTCAATAAGTGACAGAAAAGACAGAAGATGTGGTCTTGACGGTGGGGTAGAGTGGGGACTGGGGGCAGGTGTTAGTAATGGCCCCTAGGGGATTCCAGGAGTTTCCAGATGGCTACGGCAGGGTTGTACAGATGCTTGGTTTCCTGTTACCCACATCCTTCTAAAGCGCAGAGTCCAGGAACTGTAACACCATTCTTTGGGAGGTGTCTTACCAGAGAGGAGAAGAATGGAAGAAAGGCCGAAAGCCCCACAGCTTTGTAGAGCAAACTCTAGTTCACAAAGTGTTTGTATGTGGCTTCTCCCACTCAAGCACCTCCCGCAGGCGCCATGCTGTTCCCTGACTTCCCCATCGTAGCACTGCGCTCATCTTCTTGACAGCAGTCTGAGATTCCTCCTGTTTGTCCCTCTTATAGTTTGGTCCCTTTCCAGCCAGACACATACAGACATGTTTTCAGATTTTTATCATTTAGTATTAAGTAGTAGTATTAGAAACAACTCATACATTATCTTTTTGTTTACTCAGATTGTAGAATTTACTATCAAGAGACAGGAAATCAAGGCTTTTTGCCTTCTTCTTGGACATTCTGTTTGAGTTTTGAGCTTACCTTCCCTATCTGGAATATGAGTATTTTTACACCTCCGTGTGGGCAAAACCATGAAGAATTTAAGGGTTATCATTCATGTTCCTACTCCTCTGCCATCTGCATCTTTGATATTCGTTTCTCCACCTTTGTATCTTTGCTGTTTTCAGGGACACTTAACCTGTGTTCCATTGCCGCTAGATCTTAATCTTTTGACATATTTCTTCTAAGAAGTGAAGACATAAAACCTTAAGAATCTGTTTCTTCAAAGCATTTAAATTGCAATGACTCTCTAGAAACGTTTTCAGGTGTTCTGAAAGATGCTGAAGGAGCTGTTTTGAAGCAGAGAACTCTGCTGGGTGTTTCCGCTTCCAGCGCAGGTGAGGTGGCGGTGCTGCTGCCCTGTACGTGCTTCATCTTTAAGCAGTTGGCCTTTCTACGGAGACGTATTCGAAACTATCAATTTCTCTCCAAGTGCTGTTTTAGTTACATCCCACAAATTTTGATCTCAGGTTAAAATTCTTTTCTAATTTATCTGGTAACGTCTTCTTTGGCCCATGAGTTAACTAGTTGTGTTTATTGTTTAATTATTCATATATGGGGCTTTTCTACTTATTTTATTGTTAATTGATTTCTAATTTAATTCAGTTTTGGTCAGAGAACAAACTCTATAAGATTTTTTTTTAAGCTTTATTTTCTCTTGAGCAATTTTAGGTTGACAAGAAAATTGAGAGGAAAGGAGATTTCCCTTATACCCCCTGTTCCCACACATGCACAGCTTCCCCTGTTATCAACATCACCCACCAGAATGGTATGTTTTTTTACTAAAAATGGACCTACATTGACACACCGTAATCACCCAAAGTCCATAGTTTACCTCGGGCTTCCCTCTTGGTGGTGTTCGTTCCATAGGTTTTGACAAATGTATAATGCCATGTATCCATCATTACAGTATCGTATAGAGTATTTGCACTGCCCTAAAAATCTTCAGTCTCTCCCTGTTCATCTCCTCTTTCCCCTACAACTCAGCCCTGGGCAACCCCGCGTCTTTTTACTGTCTCCACAGTTTCGCCTTTTCCACATCGTCACGTAGTTGGAGTCACACAGTACGTAGCCCTTTCAGATCGGCTTCCTTCCCTTAGTGATACACATTTAAAATTCCTTCACGGCTTTTCAAGGCTTGATAGCTCATTTCATTTCAGCACTGAATAATATTCCCTTGTCTGGATGTACCAAATTTGTTTACCCATCCACCTACTAAAGGACATCTTGGTTGCTTCCCAGTTTTGGCAATTATGAATAAAAGTGCTATAAAGACTCGTGTGCAGGTTTTTGTGTGGACATAAGTTTTCAGTTCATTTGAGTAAATACCAAGAAGAGTGATTGTTGGATCATATGGTAAAAGTATGTTTAGCTTTGCAGGAAACTGCCAAACCGTCTTCCAAAGTGGCTATCCTATTTTGCCTTCCCACCAGCAATGAATGAGCGTTCCTGTTGTTTCATATCCTCCCTAGCATTTGGTGTTGTCAGTGTTCCAGATTTTGGCCATTCTGTTCATGTGCCGTGGTACCTCATTCTTTTAATTTGCATTTCCCTGATGACATATGATGTGGAGCATCTTTTCATATGCTTATTTGCCATCTGTGTGTCTTTGGTGAGGTGTCTGTTAAGGTCTTTGGCCCTTTTCTTTTTTTTGAGGAAGATTAGCCCTGAGCTAACATCTGCTGCCAATCCTCCTCTTTTTGCTGAGGAAGACTGGCCCTGAGCTCACATCCATGACCATCTTCCTCTACTTTATATGTGGGACGCCTACCGCACAGCATGGCTTGACAAGCAGTGCGTAGGTCTGCAACTAGGATCTGAACTGGTGAATCCCGGGCCACTGAAGCGGAACACGTGAGCTTGACTGCTGCACCACCAGGCTGGCCTCTGGCCCATTTTTTAATTGGGTTGTTTTCTTATTGTTGAGTTTTCAGAGTTCTTTGTATATTTTGGATAGCGATATCCTTTATCAGATATTCCGTTACAAATATTTTCTCCCAGTCTGTAATTTGTCTTCTAATTTTCTTGGTGTTGTCTTTGCAGAGCAGTTTTTAATTTTCATGAAGTTCAGCTTAGCAATTTTTTCTTTCTCGGATCATGTCTTTGGTATTGTATGTAAAAAAGCATCACTATACCCAAGGCCATCTAGATTTTCTCCTATGTCACCTTCTAGGAGTTTTATAGTTTTGCATTTTACATTTAGGTCTGTGATCCACTTTGAGTTGATTTTTGTGAAGGGCGTAGGGTCTGTGTCTAGATTCATTTTTTTGCATGTGGATGTCCCATTGTTCAAGCGCCGTTTGTTGAAGACACTCTGTAAGATTTTAACCTTTTGAAATTTATTGAGACTTGTCGTATAGCCCAGGACATGGTCTGCCCTGGGAAATATTTCATGTGCTCCTGAAAAAACACGTATCCTACAATTGTCTGGTGTATCTTTCCACAGCTGTTAATTAGGGCAATGAGGTTAGTGGTGTCATTCAGATCTTCCATTTCCTTACTGATTTTTTTTTTTTTGGTCTAGTTGTTCTGTCAATTAATGAGAGAAGAGTGTTAATATCTAACCATGATTGTGGTTTTGTCTATTTTTGTCTTTAGTTCTAACAGTTTTTGCTTCATGTGTTTTCAAACTATTATTAGGCACATACACATGTAATTGTTAAGTATTTGTGATGTTTGACCCTCCATCATTATAAAATAGATCTCTTTATTTCTGGCCAACTCCTCTTGAAGTTATTTTGTCATATACTGATACAGCCACTCCAGCTTCTACATACGTAGCGTTTGCATCGTATGTATTTTTCTATCCTTTTACTTTCAACCTATTTTCACCTTTGTATTTAAAGTAAGTCTTTTTATTTTATTTTTTAAGGATTAGCACCTGAGCTAACATCTGTTGCCAATCTTCTTTTTTTTTTTCCTTCTTCTTCTCCCCAAAGCCCCCCAGTACATAGTTGTATATTCTAGCTGTGGTCCTTATGGTTGTGACATGTAGGATGCCGCCTCAGCATGGCCTCATGAGCAGTGCCATGTCAGTGCCCAGGATCCAAACCCGGGAAACCTGGAGCCACCAAAGCAGGGCACACGAACCGAACCACTGGGACACAGGACTGGCCCTTAAAGTAAGTCTTTTTAAGTAGAATGTAGTTGGGGTCTTACTTTATCCCCCCAGTATGCTAATCTTTGCCTTTAATTGAAACTTCTAGTTGAATTACACTTAATAAAATTGTTAATATGATTGGGTTTAGTTCTCCCATTTTGCTATGTTCTCTTATTTTTCTTTTCTGTTCCCTACTTTTTCCCTGTTCTTCCTTTCTTACCTTCTTTGGAGTAAATCATTCTTTTTTCTTTTCTTTTTTTCCTGAGGAAGATTTGCCCTGAGCTCACATCTGTGCCAGTCCTCCTCTATTTTTTTGCATGTGGGTCACCTCCACAGTATGGCTGATAAGTGGAGTAGTTTCGCACCCAGGATCCGAACCTGTGAACCTGGCCTGCCCCACCGTAGCATGTGGAACTTTAACCACTCAGCCACAGGGGAGGGCCAGTAAATTATTTTTTAGTATTCCATTTTAATTATTCCATTGGTTTTTTTTTTTTTTTTTTTTTTTTGCTATATCTTTCTGCATTATTTTTTAACAGGTTGCTGTAGGGAAGTGATTCTCAAACTTTACGTGCATCTGAATCATCTGGAGATCGTGTTAGAACACAGATCACTGGGCTCCACCCCAGAATTTCTGGTTCAGTAGGTTAGGGATAGAGCTCCAGAACATGCATTTCTAACAAGGTCCCAGGTGATGCCAATGCTGCTGGTCCTTTGAGAACACTGCTCTGGGAATTAAGATCTGCATCTTTAAATTTTTACAATCTAATTAGGGTTAATATTGGCCTGCCTCACACGAAATATAGACTATAGGAAACTTGCAAGAATACAGTTTCATTTGCCTACCACCCTAATGCTTTGCACTGCTCTTGTCATATTTATCACATCTACATATTTTAGAAAACCCAGAATACATTGTTTTGCTTTTTGTACTAAATGGTCACATGCTTTTTAATGAAATTAAGAGAAGAAAAAATAATATATATTGTCTCATATATTCACCCACATTTTTACCACTCCCTGTGATGTTTATTCTTCCTGGAGATCCTGTTTATCCTCTGGTGTCATTTCTTCTCAACCAGAAGAACTTGCCGTAGCATTTCTTGAAAAGCACGTCTGATTACAATGAATTCTCTCAGTTTTTGCTGACGTGAAAATGTTTTTGCTCTGCCTTCATTTTTAGAGGATATTTAAAAGAAACTTTTTCTGTATATAGAATTCGAGATTGATGAGGTTTTTTTCTGGGTCTAGGACTCAGAAATCTTCATTTTTCACAGGCACTCTAGGTCATTCTCATGCTGAGTATCTGTGGGCCAGTTTGAGAAAAACTACAGTAAGCACTCCATTAGTATTATGGAGACAATGGGAAGACCACTAGTGGCCTTGGTGATGGTAGTTTCAGCCGGATGGTGGGGATGAAGTGGTTTGAAGAGCAAATGGGGAAGTATGACAGGGAGTGTAGACGATGCTCCCTCTCTATCAAGTGACATAGCTCTTATCGATCTTCTTTCTTCTTAAAAAAAATAGGTTAAATTGGGGTTACAGTCTGTGGAGCTACATTTTGGCACAAATGTGATGGAGCTTTGATTTCATAGATCCATTCAAACTGTAGATTTCTTCGGCCTCTGTTTCACCTAATCTATGTGATCTTTTAACTGTTTCAATCCATTCTGTTCTCCAAAAGCTGGCTTGAAATGGGTCTGAAGGTCTGGGCATCATGGCCTCATTGCTGGTACCAGGAACCTTCAGGATGAGTCAGCACAGGGCCTGGTGAAATGTGACAGCTGCAAGTCACATAGCTGACGTGTGGACAGAGAGGCAGTAAGTCCCAGGGTCATTCTTTAAGCGGATGGAGGGCCTGCACACCGCCCTTCTCTGTTTCCTCACACTTCTGGGGAAATATCTGCTCCGAGTGGTGTTGTGGAGGGAGGAATGATGCTGTGGAGAAAGGGGTGGGATAGAAGAGAAGGTCTGTGATTATAATATGATGAAGAGAACGAAAAATGTCAAAAGGGAGATACAAACAAAATCCTGCGGGTTTTCAGGGCAGAGGATATGAAGAGCACACTGTTTTCATCGGGCTTAGTGGCAGAGTGAAACAGGAAGAAGCAAGAAGCGAGGACCGCTTTGAGGCTCTCAAACCACAGGGCACTTTGGTAGACAAGGAGAACAGTCTGAATGGGCCCTCAGGATTAAGAGGCGGACCAGGTGCCTTCCTCATGTCACATTGATTTTACCAATTTAGTTCCTTCTTTAACTTTTAGTGATCAGTTGGGAACATGCTAATGACTGTATTGTGGCTTTGAGATTTTTCTTTTTAGATTCTATTTATTCCCCTTTTTTCCCCAAAACCCCCCGGTACATAGTTGTGTATTCTTAGTTGTGGGTCCTTCTAGTTGTGGGATGTGGGACGCTGCCTCAGCATGGCCTGATGAGCCGTGCCATGTCCGCGCCCAGGATCTGAACCAGCAAAACCCTGGGCCGCCAAAGCGGAGCGTGCAAACTTATCCACTCGGCCACGGGGCCGGCCCCTGGCTTTGAGTTTTTATGGCCAATTGAGTTGTTTATTCTGGTGCTGGTATCTATGACTGAAGTGTAATTCAGGTCTTTATGCTTTTTGAGGTGGGAGCAGGCAGCTGTCCTGGAGCAGCTTCTTACGTAACTATAATTACAGCATTTGGAGATAAAGATGCCACGAGTACCAGTTGTGTACAGAGACAGTCTGCCACTGCCACTGGACACAGTGCTTAGGGGTATGTATTAAAGATTAGACACAGTTTCCACCCTCAAGCGAATTCTGTTTTAATTTGGGAAGCCAGGAATATCAAAACAAGCAGCATATGTGTCAGCAAAAGTCATTAGATGGAATGTAATGGCATTACGCAGTAGGAAGATATGGAGTAAATAGTAAGCTATGGCTTCCTGGAGGAGATGAAATGTAAAAGAATGTTACGCAATAAACTGGAGGTGAGAGAGGGTGTTTATAGAGGATGGAGGAAAGAACACAGGCATACTGAATATCGCTTGCACAGCCACCGTACAAAAGCCCCTGTGAGATACCCCAGTTTTATGGGCCTAGCCCCTTTTCCCAGTTTTTCACAAAATCAGGTTATCTTTGGCATCTTTCTTGTTGGTCCAACTTACCAATGATATTGTTTCATTTTACTCTCACAGGCAAGAGTTGCCTGAAAGGACAGCAAGGCCACTTATCGCCTTTCAATTCTGTCCTTCACAACCATCCCAGCAGAATTGGGGGGAGCTGCTGGGGTGGTCTCTTAGACGCTGGTTCTTCCAGGTATTGGATTTGTCTCTGTTTGATTTGCTTACAGATGTGATGACCTGTGGTTAATAGTCAGAAATATTGTCTATACTCTTTTAGCTGCTGTCAATGCTTTCTTAGGACTTGCAGACAAATTTCACCCATATATTCAGCCAGCATTTTTGCATTTGTTTGTGTGCAAATAACTTGATATCAAGTGTATCTTCTCAGTTTGATTCTAAGCTTCATAGCAATCCTTGAAATATAAGTGTTGTGATGCTCATCCTACAGTTGAGGCTGACTGAAGTGCATGCGTTAAATGGTATCCCCAAGATGCACAGCTAGTAAATGGTAGAGTTAGTTAGGACTTAACTCCCATCTCCTGGTCTCAGGGCCAGTACCCCAGTCATCATGTGAAGAATTCAGAATCTAGATTCCATAATCTGCCAGCAAAGGTACAAGGATGGACTTCTGGTTCATGAGCCTCATGAAATTGTACACAAAAGTTCGTGTCTATGTACTTGTGCATTTTTCTAGGGAAAGTGTCTGTAGCATTAATTAGATTCTCTAAGAGATCCATGGCTCCAGAGAGACACAATGATGCCCACCATTATATTTCACTTCTGTTCGACATCTGTATTGATGCCCACCTCTATATTTCACTGCTGTGTCTTCTCCAGGCATTGTACTCCTGGAGAAGGCCAACTCTTTCTGGTCTAAACTTCTGGCCTTTTTGATGTCTCTGAAATCCAGTGTCAGGTTCCATTTATCATGTGGCTGACTCAGCCCAAACAATTGATTTCTACGATGCTGATTATAAAGTGTTTCTGATTAAGGTCCTTTTATCCTCTGTCATCTGTGATAGAGTGTGGACCCAGACACACGTGAAGGGAGCATAAAGTGTGAGAAGGAGGATTGTAATCATAAAGGCTGTACTTCTTGCAGTATTTTTATACTTGGAAATAGAAGTTCCTCTATTTGGAAAGTTGATACTTTGTTATACTTCCTAAAGTGAGCAAAGCACAGTAAGGGCACATCGTCTCTCTGACCAGGTCTCCTTGAGGCGGCCGTCATCTGCAGCCATCCTTTACTATTCACGGTGACCCAGCTGTGCCTTGCCCCTGTCTGGGAAACAAGAGCTTGAAGAATATCCTGACATTCCATGGCACAAGTGTAATTTCCTTAGTGTCGTATCAGTAGAACTAAGCCATGGCAGACAAGCTCTAGGGGCTGATTACCTGAGATCGGCAGAAAACACGAGGTGAGTGGCCAACTGTGGAAGAACGACAGGTTCGTAGAAAGTCTGAGGATGACTTAGGGCAGAGGAATGACAGAAACAAGGAGCTTATCCTTTCTAAGCCAGGTTGTAATACAGGCAGAGTGTGATTGCTGCCCCAGGCAGAGCAAGGGGAAGTGGTATCTGGACACAAGAAGTCACTGGCTTCTTTGGGGTCAAAACAGGCTTAGTTCAAATTTCAAGAGCTATTCTCCCTTCTTTTCTGTAGTATGTTGAGTGACTATTTCAGTGGGTAATATGAATAAAAAAGAGAGAAATAGAAAAGAGTAATAATGTGTTTGCATTTATGAGTCAAATGTCTGTGGAACTTGAGGGGAGGATTGGGAGAAGGGGGTTAAGCTGGTGGATCTGAGTAATTCCCTGGTGCCTAGTAGTGATCAGTTGTTAGTTCCCTTCCTTTCCCTCTTTCTAGAAAAGACCGATTTGTTAATCAACATAAACCAAAGGAGTGCTTAGACGCTCAAATATGGCTGTCCTCTTCAGAGCGGCCGGTGTAGAGGAGGCAGAGTTTTGTCAACAATGGAAACTGTTTTAGAACTTTTCTTTCAGAGTTATTAAGTTATCAGCTGCTGCATAACAAGCTGCTCCAAAATTTATGATTTGAAAAGCCAGTGCTTTATTATTTCTCATGATTCTGTGAATTGTGGGCACCTCATGCGGGGTGTCTCGTGCAGCCTCGTTCATCGGGAGCTGGGCTGGGGCCGGAATGTCCAGGATGGCCTCCCTTCCTGCAGGCCTCTCTCCTCGAGGCCTCTCCGTGCTTGGTAGTTTAGCCTGAGTTTCTTACGTGGCAGCTGGACCCAAGGAGTCGACCGCGAACTGCCATAGCATAAGTTCTTCTGTGCTGTGAGGGTCCAAGCAAGCCCACGTGCCAGCCCAGGCACACGCCTCTGTCTTCAGTCTGTCACGGTTCTCTATTTTCAGAACACGAGTTGATGCATGCTGACGGTTTGTGAAACACCTTCACACAATTATTCAATGTGATCTTCGGAGCAATTATAACCCTTACACCTAAGAAAACCACATCTCACACCACGAAGGGGCCAAGCCCTATGTCCTAGCGTCGTGAGAGGTGGAGCCAGAACTGTTGTCTCCTGACCCCTGGGCTCCACGTGCTACAGAAGCTGCTCTCGGATGCAGCTTCATCCAGAGGGAGTGGATCTGATTTTTGGAGACATCTGAAAGTCACTCTGTATCAAGGCTGGTTAAAAAAATGGGCAGCTGAACTGTAAACACGGCTTTGGTCAAGTATGAAATGAGACCATGCTACTGATTTTCCTGCATGGCTCATAAATGACTCCTGAGTATCCTCGGGGTGTGAGTGTGGTCCCCAAGGGGCTGTACAGTCCCTTTGTGCTGGCCCTATGTCACCCCTTGTGAGCAAACTTGCTTGGAGGTTTGTGCCGTGGCTCTCTGGGACTGTTGAGGAGCTGAGGGGTCTCTGGAGCGGCCTCCAGCTCTGCCTTGCTAAACCCTCTTGCTGCTGTATTGCTTTCAGTCATTTTGCTTTTCAAACTCTGCTTCAGAAAAATGCTGGGAAAGAGGGAAGCTTTGAAATGAAAACCTTTTATCTTTTTACTTTTTCTGCCTGAACAAGTCTCCCCTGTTTTTCTTTCATCTCCCTCGTGCCCCTCCTCCCCGTGCCTGGCTCTCCTCAATCGCCCTCTGTCTCCACAGCAGATGCAGGTCACTTCCTCACATGGGATCCACTCACTGGTCATTTCCATCTCTATCGCTTCCACAGCTCTGCAGTGCTCCTGTCACCGTGGTTGTCCCCATTATCTCCCTCCCTCATTTCATGCACGTAGTGTTACCGTCAATCTTGTGATCACAGTTCCTTCATGTGACTGATTGCAGCCTCTCATTTTCATAAGGTCAGTTATTGTAAACATTTCCTTGGAACCTCAAAGTGTTTGTGCATTTTTCACAGCATAGAAGTTATTCTATGATTAGATAGTTTGTCATCTGTCACTTACTGTGGAGAATTTTGCTTTTGTTTTGTTTTTATTGAGGTATAATTGACATATAACATTTTATTAGTTTCGGGTGATTCATAATGGTTCGCTATTTGGTAGTATTGTGAAATGATCCCCACGATAAGCTGGGGAACCTCTTGTCACTGTACAGTTACAGAAGTTTTTCTTGTGATGAGAACTTTTAAGATTTACTCTCTTAGCAACTTTCAAGCATGCAATACAATATTATTAACTACAGTCATTAGCTGTATATTACGTCCCCAGGACTCATTTATTTTGTAACTGGAAGTTTGTACCTTTTGACCCCCTTCACCCACCCCTGGCAACCACCAATTGTTCTCTGTGTCTATGAGCTTGGTTTTTGCTGTTTTGTTTTTTTTTGGTTTCCACATATAAGTGAGACCATAAGTATTTCTCCTTCTCTGTCTGACTGACTTCACGTAGCATAATGCCCTCAAGGTCCCTTCATGTTTTCGCAAATGGCAAGATTTCCTTCTTTTTAATGGCTGAATAATATTCCATTGAGTGTGTTTGTGTGTGTGTGTATATTTTTTTCTTTATCTATCCATCCGTTGATGGGCACTTAGGTTGCTTCCGTACCCTGGCTATTGTAAATCATTCTGCAATGAACATGGGGGTGCATATATGTCTTCAAGTTAGTGTTTTCGTTTTCATTGGGTAGGTACCCAGAAGTGAAAGTGGAGAGTTTTTTAATGTGTGCTAACCAGTCATTCATTTATTCACTCAACAAAGATTTATCAAGTTCCTCCCGTGTCTTAAGCACTGAGGGTATAGTGGTGACAAGATAGGTGCAGTCCCGTGGAACTTAGGATTTTGTATTCTGAAACAGCAAGGAGCCATTTCCTGAGATCTTGTGGTTTCTCAGAGTTTTCTGACAATAGTGAAGACTTGGTTGACAGCTGCTATTCATTTTGCTTGGGAGCCACAACCAAGAATGACACAGTTTTAGGCAACCAAATGTAACAAATCGCTAGGAATGCCAGGGGTGGGGGTGTAATGAAGGGCCAGCAGGTTTAAGATTCAGCAGTTTCGTTAAACTACAGCGTTTTAAGTGAACGCTCAGTAAATGCTTTATCATGACCTCCACTTCAACCTAGATGTTCTCTCTTCTACTTGTGCAACAGACTGATGGCAGAGTGTCAGCTGGTGATCGGACAGGGAGGAGACAGTCAGCGCCCATAGGGTGACTGGAGTCTTTGCTCCATCTTGGGGTGAGCCGCCCATGGAGGTGCCAGCCAGTCTACTCCTGGGGTTTTCACCTGATCGCTCATCACCTCGCCCTTCCAGCTCCTACGGTGCTTCGCATTACTCATAAGGCACTTAGCTCAACTGCCCATTCTGCAGTTAGTTTGATCCTTTACAGATTCTTAATTTGATTATAAGTTCTTTACAGACAAAAATTCTTCCTTCTACACATCTCTCCACTCAATGCCTATAACAATGTCTGACTGTCATCTGGCTTTCATTTGATCCAGGATTTCATCAATCCTTGGGATAGATGAAATTGTCTATAGAATTGTCTTATACAACCAAAATCGCCCATAGGGAAGGTCCTTTGGAGATATTCGTAATAGCCACATGCTCTTGGATGGGATTCAAAGTCTTAACTCTCATTCAATTCTATGTGAGTATGGAACACGTGACAATGTGTTTATAAGGACATGAATATTGCAATCATAGAGAAGTTGATTATCCTAATTTTATAAATGAACAGAACTTAGTACAGAAACTTTCCTGACTTTCTCAAAGCCACATGGTTTATAAGAGCACGTGAAAGGGAAAAGGGAGCATATGGCCTGGATTAATGTAGACGGTTTACCTAAGTATTTCAGCTTACAAACCTTTCCTTCTTAAGTTTTCCTAAATTTTTCTCTATCATGAAAACAGCATTAATAGCTAAATTTTTAAATCTTCAGAGGTCTTGCATTTCAAATCCATTATTAAATCTCCATGTTCAACAGGTGCCAGAAGATGCTGTCAGCAGTAATAAGAAGTCCCTGGGATCGTCATAGTGATGCCCACGGGCCCTTCTAGCTGGAAGGTTCTCTTTACCAGTTCTGTCTCATTGAAGATCAAAAACTTGCTGATTATAACGGTAAAACTACATTCCGTTACTTAAATTTGTAAAATACAGGTTTTAACTGTATTTCAAACTATATAACTAACTAAATATTAACTAAAATATTAACTATTTAAAAATCTTTATCAAAATAATGTTTACACAGTATAAAATTCAAGTAGAACCAAAAGGCTTTCAAGGAAACATTTGAGTCCTCTACCCAACCCCTCTGCTTATCCCAATACTTCGCCCCACAGCCAGCCAACACCTTTTATTTCTCATAGCTCCTCTGATATTTACCTCTATATTTCTAAGCAATATGCTTATTATGCTATTTACCAATTTATGGATTTTAGACTTATTAACATTTTTATTATGGTATTTGAAGGGTTAACTTTTATTTAAGTTCCTTTCCTCCCACCCAGCAAGCACATCGCTTCCCTCCAGCCTCCTGATGCAATCACGTCTCATACCTTGGTTAAATAAATGTTGGTTATTTACATTATTTTAACTATGTACACAATCACTTCTGGACCAACTTGTGCTCTCTGTTTACATTTTCTTTCTCTCACAACTTTCCCCACTTATGGAGTAAAGAATGCCTGTGTGTCCATTCACTTAGTTTTCTATGTGTCTATTGTTCAGTTTTCTCCTACTCTTCCAACAAATCTGTCACATGCCCAGAAATAATTTTTTCAAACTCCCAGACATAGTTCTGAACGCGCTATCTTTTCCATTTGTTTCTTGCTGTCTTGCAGCTTTCCGCGGCTCCCCTCTGCCTGGGCCCCGCCGGCCTGCTGCCTGCTGCCCGCTGCCAGCCTGGCTCCCTCTGCCTCTTTCCTGGGGTAGAGCTTCTGCCTGCTGGAGTCTGTGTCTTCTTTCTTGGTTTATACCCTCACTTTGCAGAAGCACATCTTCCAGAAGGGTCCTAAGAAAGGGAATGTAGGGGTAAAATGTTGTGTCCTTCTGTGTAAAAAAAAGTCTTCCTATTATCTCATACTTGATCTGTCTTGCCATCCTCCACTGTCCCCTCCTTTCCCATTTTCTTCATCCTTATGAGTTTATACCTTTTTCTCTTCACCGTCATTGAATTATCATTTAAGATGGGAGTGGAGATAAATACACATTAGGCTCGTATTAACCAGAAGCCTCAATGTGTGAGTGTGTGTTTAACGAACTTGTTATCTCAGTTCCACGGTTTTTATTGAGTATTTGTGCGAAGTACTGCAGGGTTTGCAGAGTAAGCCCATCTCTGTGCTGGCCCGGCCCTGTGAGATCAGCCTTACAGCGCTCCTCCGAGAGATGATGAAACTGAGAATCATGGAAGTTAAGTAACTTTCCCAAGGCCACGCAGTTAATGATTGGAAGAAGTGGGACTTGAAACCAAGTCTGAATCAAAGGCGACTCCCTTTCCGCCATACCAAGCTGATAACCGCGGCCCAAGAGACAAGGGCCGCACGTTGCCGTGTATGGACTAGCACTAGAAGATACCATGGCTGCCGGGGGACGGGAACGGGCTTCAAGAAAGGGCAGGATGGCAAAGGTTAGTGGGAAGTGTAATTCCAGGTAGAGTGAGTGATTCAGGGGAGCAGGCAGAAGGTCCAGCAACGCCGAGAAACAGCAGGTGAAGGGGAGCACTTCTGTGGGAGCCGAGGCTGCAAGAGGAAGGGAGGCTGGGTGACAGGCCAGGCTGGGTGACAGGCCAGGCTGCTGTGGGCGAGCTCCCCCACTGTTTCCTAGGTGACCTCGGGCAAGTTCCTTCTCCAAGAACTGGCTTCTTTGTGAGGTGGGGATGGTAACAGCGTCTTCAAAGCACTATCTGGAGGATTAAAGAATATGTTATATGCAAAATGTACATTTTAACTTTAAAGCATTATCCTTATCACCCTAGAAGGATCAGTTGTGATTATTGAAAAAAACTGGAATCCCAGTCTGAGGAATTCTTCTTATTTTTACAGGCAAAGGAGAAACAAAATAATTCTCATGGGGGGTGGCTGTCCAAGGGGATGAAGCAAACCTCCACCGGCTCGGGTCTAGCCCGCCAGTGCGGGGTCAGTGGCGGTCGTTCTGTGGAGGGTCCCCAGGGAGCTGGCAAACGCAGTGGTGCCCCTTGCACTCCACTGAGCAGTGTTTGCTCTCAGGAGGGAGCCGAGTGGAAAATTTTGAGCTGCAGTTAGAAGCCTTGCACGTGGTCTTGGAAACTGAAGATGTTCCTTTAAAAGAAAAATCATGGTGCTTTTTAAACTCAAATGACAGCATTGACCATTATCTGCTTTTCTCTCTTGCCAGCTCCCGAGTTTCTTGGGATGCTATCAGGGCAAGCATCAGAACAATGCCCGCTTCTGTTGTGTTTTTAACCTCAATCGCAAATTACACACCAGCAGAGGTAGGCCAGGCACAAGCTCCTCCTGAACGCGGAGCGTCTGCAAAAATGTCGAGTAGGTGGTGGTGGTTCTTTTTTTATCTCTTCTTTTCCCCGATGAAGCTACTTTTTGTCTTCAGTTTTCAAGGACTACTCAAGATTGTTTGAGAACTTGATTGTCGTGGCAGAGTAGTACTGATATTTTCTGCGCCAACTGTCATTTATTATTCTAAAAAAATCAAACAAGCAAAAGCTATCCCTCCAAAACCAACTCCAAAACCAAAACAAAGCCCAGGAACAAGCCGGCCGCTTTTCTGTGTTGGCTCCCGAGAAGCAAGCAGCTTCTGGTCACCATTCAATTGTATCTAAAATGTCAAAACTTCAACAGTAAAGTAAACATGGAATTGATCTGATCATCTTTGCTCTTGTTGACGTGCTGCTCTCCTTGAACGAGGGATCCGAATTACAGTAAACACACTGGGGTTTCCTTTCATCGAGGTTGTTTTCCGGAGGTCTGATGGGCACGTCATTTCCCCACGCTCTCTGCCCGCGGTTCAGCCTCATCTTCTCTTTGCTTTCAGAGCGCCTTGCCCTTGCCTCTGTTATTGTGCTTATTGGTGATTTGTGATCGTCTGTCTTCCAGCAAGCGGTGGGCTGTTTGGGGGTAGGGTCGTGTGCTCTTCAGCCTTAGGAGGCTGCGCCCAGCAAGGGCTGATGCCCCGCAGGAGCCTGGAGTTTGTGAAAGATGGGGCGAGCACCAGCGGTACCAGGCCGTCCGCTGACCATCCAGGAGGAACATGCAGCAGCCGACATTCTGGGGAGAGAAGTGGAGAAGCACCCGCTCTGGGAGCCCAGGGAGCTGCGGCCCCTCTCTACTACCCGGAGGCTCATATGTCGCACAACAGGGCCACTACAAGCGGCTTTTTCTTCTGGTTGGGCGTGTGGGGAGCCGTGCTCAATCCCTCATCAGGCTGAGAGATGTCCTGAAGGGCAGCCTCCCCGTCTCAGTCATTTTTCTACCCCGACATCTAGTGGGTGGTCAGCAAGTGGCAACTGAGCTGAGGAGGGGAGGGAAGGACATAGGCAGGGGGAGGGGCAGGGGCTGGGTGCTTGAAAAAGTCTCTCCTCTGCGGCGGGGGCTTGATCTGGGGGTTTCTGGATCTTCAGTCCTCGGAGACAAGATCTGAGCTCCCACTGGCCCTCAGTGGTTCTCTCCAGGTTCCCAGGGCGTCCGCAGTGAGCGGCTCATGGGCAGGAGCCCCAGAGGGAAGATGCTCGGCTTGCCCCTGTGCACCGAGAACCCAGCTGGAGCCTCAGCGGCTCTTCAGAGTGGAAGACGGCAGAGCGTTTGCATTTCACTGTGTTGGAAAGCAGGTTGTTCCTTTTCCCAACTTTTACAGCCTAATGCTAAAAAACAGTATAAGACAATTCTAAAAATCTATTTCAATGTTTTCCATTGTTTACTGACAGAGGGTCACAGAGGGGCAGAATCACAGCAGATGGCAGTGCTCATGTGACTGGCTCGTGGATGCCTTGTGAGAGGCCTTTCAAAAGAAGATTTTATTTAGGAAGCAAGAAATTATTGAAAACTGATAGTTCTGATAAAAATTAGGTTTAAATTTTTCCATTAAAGTTTCGTAGTTGGATGCAGTTATACTTACCATCTCTCCCTTATTCCCCACCTACGACATTCAGAGGGGTGGCACAGGGGGACACCTGGGTGTGTGTGTGCACATGCACAAGTATTTTTAAATTGCCAAGTCAGGATGAGAGTTCTTCCTACGAAATACAGATGTTAACGACGTGTCCCAAGATATGTTTAATGCACTTTTATGAGCAGACTGTCCCTTTACACATAATCGTTACACCATGGTTCCAACAGAAAAACCTGAGTAAGCTCTGACTTAGTCTTTAAAAAACAAGTTTGAGATTTTGTATTCTAGTAGATAAAAGTTCAGCTCTTGGTATTGTCCTTAAAACAGAGTGCGTAGTATTCACTCTATTTTTGTAAGGTAAAGACAGACAGATCCCCACAGGCCTTGGCTTTAGGAAATCATTAGTCCTTTATCTATTAATCTACTCGTTAAGCTCTGGGATTCTTTGCAGCCAAGTGAGGGACTCTGTCTGCTGAACAACAGGCTGCCCCACATGCACTAAGGCTCTTCCGGGGCGCGCCGAATGCAGACCAGACCTGGTGAGCCGGCAGCGGGAAGGACTAGCAAGGCCGGCTGAGCCGCCTCCAAATGGCCAAACTGAGACTATCAGTGTACATTGATACATGGAAAACCCCTCTGACCCCTCTGCGTGATTGTTAGTCTTCACTTTACAGAGGGGATAGCAAATCACGACAGCTACCATTTATTGAATGCTTGCTGCGTGTGGGCTGAAGCCTTGTTAATCATTATATTATTTAATTCTCACAACAGTCTTGTGAAGTAGATACTGTCATTATCCCCATTTTACAGATAATCTGAGGATTAGAGAGCTTAAATAACTTGCTCGAGGTCAGATGACCAGAAGTTTGGGAGACGTTATTTAAATAAAATTCTAACTAAGCCTGCATTTTTAACCATTATAATATACAGCCTTCCTGGTAAGACACACGTCTATGGATTCCTATTGTACCACTCATTTTATGTATAGCTTGATGAAAAAAGATATCATTCTCGCAGCTTACATATAAAAACTCTAAGACGTTTCTTTAGGAGGGTGCGTGGTTCCATTCAGTTACTGACAAATGCTGTCCTGCCTTAGTATTTCACATGGATCTCTTTCCTGTTTTACGCTTTTCCAAACTTTTTGAGTGACTGTTTCACTCAGAAAAGCTTTGAATCGGCAGGACACTCCAGTGAACTGCAGGACAAACCTCTTGTTTGGTGGAACCTAGGAGGCCACAGGCCCTGTCCCTTGTCTGCACTCATGGTTCTGCGGCAGCACTGATGAGGAAGGCAGCTTCTAGGAGCTGCCGAGGAAAACAGTCATATTTCCTTAGTTGAGCAAAAACTTCTTTTGATTTTCTAGATCTGCTCTAATTCGGTGGCCACTTGGCACATGTGGCTATTTAAGTTTAAATTTTAATTAATGAAAATTAAATAAAACTTAAAACTCATTTGCTCAGTCCCACCATCCACATTGCAGTTGCCCAACACCCAAGGGTGGCTAGTGGCTACCGTATTGGACGCACAGACATAGAACATTTCCATCCTCGTAGAAAGTTCCACTGGACAGAGCTGCCCAGGTTATTCAGGCTATCAAGCACCAAGTCCACAGTTAGAAAAGTCAACTGTTTTAGAAAGCAAGGGTGGCTTTGAGCATCGAGAAGCCAAAGGAGCATTGCCCTTCAGTGAGTTTGTGTTAATTTGGGCTTCACTGACCCGGCCTTTCCATAGTCAGTCCCGTTTGTTTCCAATACTAAGGAAACAGCGTTCAACTTGTTACCCGCTAACGCGATCTGCAGAGCAGACGTCAACAGCAGCTCAGGGCTGCTTCTGCCAGCTTCTCTCAGGTGTTCTGCTTGGGTGGGGAATTGCAACACTCCAGGCGACCTGGGTGGCCCAGTGCAGTGCGCTCCTGGAGCTGCATGCCACAAGGGGAATACCAAGAAGGTTAGGGCATTTAGTGCTCCTCTCCCGCCTTGAGATGAAAATCCTCATTGATTGTCAGCCACACTTAAAGACGTTTTCCTAAATGTATTCGAACATTAGCTGTCCATAAATGTGTGGGTTTACTTCTGGGCTCTCACTAAATGTATTCATGCTCACGTTCTAATCTGCCTCATCTCAACTGTTTCCATACAGTAACACAAAGTAGGAGTCTGAGAATGACCAGGAACCACGCCGGGCCACAAGCCCCGCAGGGCCACAGTGGCTGCGCGGCGGTCTAAGCTGTGCTCACGAAGCTCGACCACTCCAGCTCACATACAGGCTTCTCTGCAGGTTGGAGAAGCATGAATTCACCTCGAGTCTGTAAACAACTGAAATCTCTCAAGGATGTGGGCGTGCCTTTGAGGCCTCAAGGCGCTGTGGTCTAAATCGCCCTGCCCAGGAACGGGTCATTCATTCATTCAACAGGGACCAGCAGCACAGCTAATTCCCATAATTCCTAGTCGCATAGATTAATTAATTTATATAGCCTCATGTAAATTAATTCATATAAATAGGAATGAAACATGGTCTTTATTCAGAGTGTAAAATCAAGTAGAAAGGTAAGATAGATACAAAATAGCTGTAGCACAAAGTGATTTTTATTAACTGCCACAACGGGACAATGAGAGTCCAGTTTTTCAATTTATCCATTTTTTAAAATGTCATTTAACAAATGTTATGTGATAAATGTTATTAATTTATTAGAGGATCAGCGTTTTAGTTGCTCCATTTTGTGAGCGGTAGAAGTCGCTGACCACGCTGGAAGGTTCAGGGGTGGATGACTGCTTTTCTGAGTCAAGCACTTGTGCTGAAGAAAGCGCATCCTCCGGGTGGGAACGCACAAGAAGGACCCGGTTTGGACGCTGAGGAAGACTAACTCCCTAACTCCGCCCCTAACTCACGAGTGGGAGCTCTCTGGGCTTAGCAAAGTCACTTCGAACCTGGGACAGTGGCTTCCAGGCGACACTCAGGGACAGCAGATTCTGTTTTCCCGAAAACCTCGGCAGGCAATGGCGTGCCTTTGTGTCGGAATTGGCTTGGGTCCCTGGGCCACAGACTGCAGGCTACCTACTGCTATCCAGTATACCCTTCTTGCTTGCTGACAGAGCTCTGATTGTAGCCTGAGTCATTGCCACTTTGAGTGAAAAATGACTTTTCCCAGCCTACCTTGCTGCTGGGTGTGGTGGCTAAATTCTGACCAAAAACATGAAAGTGAATGTATTGGATTGGGCTTCCTGGAAGGCTTTTTAAAAAGGCTGATTCAGCTGGCGGGTATACCCTTTTCACTCTTTCCTTCTTCCTTTGTGCTGTTGCTTGAAATATGAATGTGATGACTGGTGCACAGCAGCCATTTTAGGTTATGAGGTAACCTTGATGCTGGAAGCCATGTACTAGGATGGTAGGGCAAAAAGTAGTTGGAGCCTGGGCCAGTCATGACTGTGGAGCCATGAGAATTCTGGATTACCTTCTTCTGGACTTTTTTTTAAGTGAGAAAAAAGTCAACTTTTTATTTTGGGGGGGTTCTGTTGTATGCAGCTGAAACGGATTTTAATTAATTCAGCCTCTGACACCAATTTGTCTTACAGACCTCTATTTAGCTTTAATGCTCTATTTTCCATATCCCTTATCCACCCCCACCCCCGAACTCTGCTGAGCATGCTCTTCCACTGCTCCACCTCTCCTGTCCGGGGGCCCCCCAGCCTCCCTTTTCTCCCTTCATTTCGGGTCGTGTGAGTCTCCATTTTAGCAGCTCTTTCTGACCAGCACCAGCCACTCCTTCCACCCCGCTGTCCTACTTGCCGCACCTCCCTGATGAATTTAAGCCTTGGGCTAGTTTAGTCACCTCCCATTTCTCATCCCACGCACAGGCTACCGAGGACGATAGGAGAAAACATTCGGCCCACCCTGCAGTGTAATGCAACCTCGTGGATGCTCCCTGCAAGCCCTTTCTCATGTGCTTCGTCAGGTTTGGCTCCCATCCTCGCCTTAAACCCTCACAACCGTCCTCAGGCCAGTGACCGACTGCCTGCAGCCTCACCCAACAGCAGCTCTGGCTTCTTTGCCCCCTCAGCGCATGCCTCCCTGCCCGGACTGCCCGCCCCTGGGCTGGGGAAAAAGGCGCCGTCTTGCCTTTCGGTGTGAAGGGACCCCCTGCTCTCCAGTTAGCCCTTCTCTCCTCCGACAGCTCTCGTGGCTCTTCCCTCCAACTTTTATCTCCTCTGACTGGAACCCCATTTATCCCATATCCACGTCCGCTGGCGACTCGGCCTCTTTCCTCCCGCAGTCTTGCTTCTCTTGAAAGAGTATTTTGCATTATTTTCTTTTTTCTCGCTTCTCACTCACTTTTTTAAAAAATTGAGTTCATAATAGTTTACATCATTGTGAGGTTTCAGTTGTACATTACTTCTTGACTGTCACCACATAAGCGGTCCCCTTCACCCGCTGTGCCCACCCCCCACCCCCTTCCCCTGGTAACCACTGAACTGTTTTCTTTGTTCATGTGTTTGTTCATATTCCACAAATGAGTGAAATCACCTGGTGTTTGTCTTTCTCAGTCTAGCTTATTTCACTTAGCATAATTCCCTCTAGGTCCTTCCATGTTGTTGCAAATGTGATGACTTTGTCCTTTTTTCTGCCTGAGTAGTATTCCATTGTATATGTATACCACATCTTCTTTATCCAATCATCAGTTGATGGGCACGTGGATTGTTTCCAAGTCTTGGCTATTGTGAATAGTGCTGTAATGAACATAGAGGTGCATGTGTTACTTTGGATTGTTGATTTCAAGTCGTTTGGGTAGATACCCAGTAGTGGGATAGCTGGGTCATATGGTAGTTCTATTTTTAGTTTTTTGAGAAATTTCCATACTGTTTTCCGTAGTGGCTGCACCAGTTTGCATTCACCAGCAGTGTATGAGGGTGCCCTTCTCTCCACACCCTCTCCAATGTTTGTTATTTTTAGTCTTAGTGATTATAGTCATTTTAACAGGCACAAGGTGGTAGCTTAGTGTAGTTTTGATTTGCATTTCCCTGATGATTCTCGCTCACTTTTTGACCCATTGCAATCTGACTTCCACCCCATAACTCAATAAAACTGCTCTTGCTAGGGTAACTCATCTCCTCTTGGATGTTAAATGCAGTGAAATTTTTGCTGCCCTTAATGGGAGTGCTGCCTCCTCCAGGGGGCCTGCCTTGATTGGCCGCCTGAGCTGCGGTCCTCCTGCTGGATGTGAGGCTGCACACTGCTCCCACAGCCCCAGCACAGCAGAGAGCTGCTCTGTCCTCTCACCCCAGCCTCTGTTCTTCCTGTTCTTCCAAGTGGCCACAGGCGTACCTGGCCATCAGGTGTTAGGCCTAGGTACCATCTGCTGCTGACTTCTGGGAAGTGACTTACTGCCTGGGCAATAGTTTTCTTCTCTTTATTGTTTAAAAAAGTTACATAGACAACACATGAATACATTTTAGTAAAAATTCAAATAGTAGAGAAGTGTATAAGTAGTAAGTGACAGTTCCTGCAGCGCCACTCCCAATCACACCTCCTCCCTGGAGAGGACTCTGCCAGCTGCAGACGGCCTTTGCTCCGCCTGGCTCTGCACTCACATTCCCGCTGTGCAGGGAACCATCTGATCTATTTTAAATATGTATATATATTAGGATCCCAAGCTGTGCACCATTCTGCAATGGGCCACGGTTTTCTAAAGGCCTGAATTAACTGAGCCCTAAGGTGTGTACTGCTTGTCTCCCCACGTAAATGAATACCCAGGTATGTAGTGGGTTATTGTTGTTGTTTCGAATCATCACACAGAGAGGCTGTTACTGTGTTTTCTGGTTAAGGCCCTCAAGGACCCCGTGTTCACAGTCTGACTGTCTCTGCCGTTTACTGAATACATTTATTACATCCAGGATATTTTTGGTTAATGCCCTTGGATTTTCTTTCCATACAACCATCTAACGCACAAGTAGTAAGAAAAAAAATAGGACTACATGTTTTTAAATTAAGAAAAACCTCACAGCATTTCTAGAACTCTGAAAAATAGAAAAGGTGGGTAATAAAAAAACTGATTTTAAAATTTCTATTAAAAATAGGTAATTATCCTTGCCATCTGATTTTAGGGGAAATGAACCACCATTACCTGTAAGGTTGTATCTTTGTTTTAAAATATACCAATTGAGAATAGATTTTGAAATAATAGTAGTCATTGATATCTTAATAATTTTTCTTTATTAATAAGTTATGTTTTACTTTCTCAGTGTTATAGTAGCTTTTCATTTCTAGAACAAACCGATATTTTATTGTGTTCTTATATTCTAGTGAATTGATATTTGATTTAAAATTTTGTCCTTTAAGGAAATTGGCTTATTTGGGTACTGACAACTCTGAACATCAAGCTATATGTGCCTTGTGAAAGAAATGTCACACTATATCTTCTTTTTATGTATATACTTTGAAATAGTTTATATAACAGAGGGAATTTCTGTTCTTTTAAAAACTCAGAAAACCCTTGTGCTCTGTTGATAGGATTGTAAAATGACGCGACCACTATGAAGAGCAGTATGGTGGTTCCTCAAAAAATTAAAAAGAGAATTACTGTGTGATCTAGCAATCCCACTTCTGGTTATATGTCCAAAAGAATTGAAAGCAGTATTTCTAGGAGATATTTGCACACTCATATTCATAGCAGCACTATTCACAATAGAAAAAAGGTGGGAATAACCCAAACGTCCATTGACAGATAAAAGGAAAAACATACAGTGGAATATTATTCAATCTTAAAAAGGAGGGAAGTTTTGACCCATGCTATTGTATGGAGGAACCTGGAGGACGTTATGCTCAGCGAAGTGAGGCAGCCACAATAAGACAAATACTGTCTTTTTGATTCTGTTTCTATGACCTGTCTAAAGTCGTGAAATTCCTAGTAACTGAAGTAGACTGGTGGCTGCCAGGGCGGGGGTGGGAGCGAATGAGCTCTTGTTTAACGGGCACAGAGTGTCAGTTTTTCAAGCTGAAAAAGTTCTGGAGACTGGTTGCACAACAACGTGAATATACTTAACATTACTGAACTGTGTGCTTTAAGATGGTTAAGGTGGTAATTTTATGCATTTTTTACCACAATTGAAAAAAAAAACATTCTTCAGTGAGGGCCCTGGGAGTAAGTAGCCTTTGGTCTTAACTGTGCGTCCTTGGGGATCAAATCTCTTACCTTTCCCTTCTTGGATACTTCCTTCATACGTTAGCTAATTGAACCTCAGAACCCTAGAATGTGAGGACTAGGCGGCTAACACACAGGGACGTGCACACACGCGTGTGCACACATGTGCATAAAGGGGAGGGGGAGGGGAGGGGAGGTAGGCGCCAGCTTGCAGCCCTGGCACTTGAACTCCACTTTAGTCAAGTGAGCTAAGGGACGGGACGGTTCTGCCAACCTTGTGGCACAAGCTCGTGGCAGGTCTGAGACGCCAGCCTTGTTCAGTGTCCTTGTTCAGTGTCCTTGTTCAGTGGGTCTTCCAGAGCCATCAAGATCTGCAAATGTAACAGGGAGGTGTGCAACTAGAATTTTCTCTCTGCCCCCTCCTACACGTCTGCTAGATTTGTTATGTACTTTTTGGGCTTGGTCTGGTTACTTTAACTTCTCTGCCCTTCAGTTTCTGTAAAATGGAGATAACAATTCCTAACTCCATAGTGGTTTTGAAGATTGAGTGAAATAATATTCAAAACACAGTGTCTGAACCTGAATAAGTACTTAATAAATGTCAATTACTAGCATCACTATTATTATTATTTTAAATGTGTCATTTAGAGCTACATTGTAAGACATTATGAATTGCTTTACACATGTTCTCTCTTTTAATCCTTATGACCAGAGGGTTATTCTGTTTTTTATGTGTGAGAAAATTGAGGTCCAGAGAGGTTCCCAGGGACACAGCTGGCAAGCAGACGGCTCTCTACTGGACAACGGCGAGATCTCGTTGGATCTTGTTTCTTTGTTGCATCCCTTTGTCATCTTCTTTTTATGGGAACGTCACTTGTGTGCAGGCCTGTGGATGTACACTGTCCTTGAGCTGGTCCCTGTTGGCACTGTATTTCCTCCCAGTGTTTTTTCTGTTCATATCAGGACTTACACTCTATTTCCAGTTCTCCAACCTTACGTTTTGAAGTTAACATTATAATGTGAGCATATTTTTATATTGTGAAATACTTTTAAGATACAATTTTTAGTGACTGAATGGTGCTCGACTTTCTGACTGTAGCATGACTCGTTTAGCGGTTCCCCCGATTCTAGGTACATTGAGTGTTTTCCACTCTTGCTATTGTAAATAGTTGAGTAATTTTCCTGGTACAGATGCATTTAGGCTCATCTCTGATTATTTCTCTAGTGTGGAAATCTAAAAACAGATTTGCCAAGTCAATAGACATGACTATCATAACACTTTTTCTTACATGTTGAGGAATTTCTGTGTCATTAATCCCTTGCCAACCCCGAGAATGATAATTTTTAAAAATCGTTGCCAATTTTAAACGTTAAAATGGTCGCTCGTTTTGACTTGTCTTGCTTTTCTCACCGAGTTGCACTTTTTTCTTTCCATTTTTATTGGCCTTTTGCCTTGTTCTTTTGCAAATTGCTGTTGCTATCCTTTGCTTATTTTGAAATCTGGAAATCTGGGTGTAAGATTTTATAAATTAATAATAGCAACCCCTTGTAATACATAACACAAACATTCTAGCTGTCATTTATTTTTATTGTTTTGTAGCTTTTTCATCCATTTTGCTTAATGTTATAAACATGCCCAATACAATCACTTGTTACGTTACTCTTTATAGTAGCCACTCTTTTTATCTTTTGTTTTACGGCGTTTCTGTCCTGACCTTGAATTAAATTCAGAGTTAATTGGCCAAGTGTCACAGGGCAGCGATGTCTGTAGAATTTTTAGAAGCTCCTCAGGTGGCTCTCACGTGGCCCCAGGCTGGGACCCACTGCTGGAAACCGGACTGAAGACACTCTTAGCCAAGTGACGGGTCTTTCTGCTTTTAACACCGATTTTTTTTTTCCCTTTTTCTCCCCAAAGCCCCCCAGTACATAGTTCTGTATTCTTTGTTGTGGGTCCTTCTAGTTGTGGCATGTGGGACGCCGCCTCAGCTTGGCCTGATGAGCAGTGCCATGTCCGCGCCCAGGACTCGAACCAACGAAACACTGGGCTGCCTGCAGCAGAGCGCGCGAACTTAACCACTCAGCCACAGGGCCAGCCCCCCAACACTGATGTATTTTAACCCAGCTGTTTTCATCTACGGATGTCATTAGATTTAACTCTCGTACCCAAACCCCGGAGCACTTCCTCTGTGACAGTGGGTGTTGTGACACCCAGGGATCTCCATGCTCACTTTGCCTCCCTCACAGTGTTTTGCTTAACTCGCTGGGTGAATTTCTGCCCCTCGTTTTCTTCAGGAAACTGTCTTAATCTATTTGCCTCTTCCGTGTGTCACCTGCTCTTAGAACTTGGCCGCTTTCGCAGCTGTGGGATTTGTGGAGAAATCATCCAGGGGCTCGGCTTTAGACTGTTTCCCTCTGCCCTCGGGAGAGGGGCGCGTCTGCGGGCGGCCGGGCCCTCTCCTGCCGGCGCCCCCTCCGGCTGCTGGCGCCCACGGCTTGCAGGGGCCTGTCTTTACAGTTTGAAACATCGACAGCTGAACACTTAGGGGTTCTTTGGGGATGTTCCCGAGGGAAAATTCTGTCCCCTTGAAAAATCTTTGCCATGTTGGTTTCAGTTGGGAAAAATACTTTTGAATTATTAATCTGGCTCCCTGATTTTTGGCCTTTTAGCTCCCTCCTGTCTCCCGTTAGTGACTGTCCTCGATTCTGCCTCGGCTGCATTTGTCCCATCACGTTTGGGGTGTGGCTGTGAGCGGGGCCTGGAACCGTGAACTCTGCTCTCTCACTGTGCTTCTGCTGGGCTGTTCCTGCTTTGGAGCAATTAAGACTTCTTTGGATGATTTTAATACCTTAATGATACTAGTTTGACTTTTTTTTCTCAAAGTTAGAAAAAATTTAAGCATAGGCATTTTAAAAATTTTAATTTTGGAAAATATTTCTATGGTAGAAATAATACATACACATTATATTAAAAATTAAACAATCCGTTACACAAATGAGCTGAAAAGTAAACGTGCCCTATAATCTCAACCCCCAGAAGACAACCGTGCTTGACTGATGTGTACTCTTCCAGAATTTTCTTCTGTACTTATACTAATCTATTCTTTTGTTTCTTGTTTTGTTTTTTAATACTGAGATCACATTATACGTACTTATACTTACTATAACTTACTTGATTACATACTAGATTATTGTCATTTTTCCATGCTACTGGATGTGAACATGCCTCTTTTTTTATAGCTACATAATTTGTCATTTGTGGATGTATCAACATTTTGGAAATAATTCCATATTAATAAGCATTTAGGTTGTTTCTAATTTTTTTCCATTGCAGACAATGCATCAATAACTATCCAAACACACACATATGTACATATCTGTCCACATGCAGTTTTGCAAGAATTTGTATTTCCAAATGATAAATATGCAGAAGTGGAAATATTCATGAATATTTTAAACTGTTCTTCTAAGTGGAAGTACTAATTTTCTATTTTCTCAAACTCTCCTCTAAACTGATCATTATTAGTTCTTTTCCTCAGAGCTTAACCTGGTTATTATTATTGGGTTGTTTTTATCTAGGCTAATATGATAAATGAAAAACAATATTTTGTTTTAATTTGTATTTTTGAATTTTAATGAGATTAACCCTTTTCCAAGTGTTTATTGACCGTTAGTATTGTCTATTTGTGTCCTTCATTACTTTTAATTTTCATTCTTTTCTTTTTTATTTGTGGAAACTCTTTATTAAGATATTAAATGACATATATGGAACAAATGGTTTTTCTTTGCCCCAAGTGCATTGTGAGTTCATATGTTAGGGGGAGTTTTTTTGATCCAAAAGTTTTTAACTTTAATGCAATCAAATCTATCTTTTCCTTTATGGGTTTTTGGCCTTGGTGTTAAGCTAAGAAAGCTATTTAAAATCGAAGAGTTAAAAAACCATATTCCTATTTTTAATAAATTTACGATTTGGGTTTTTATTGTTTATTTTTATATTTAGCACATTAGTAGACTATAATTTGTTTCAGTAGATGGTTTGAGTTGAAAGTCTAGTTTCCTTTTGCCTCCAAAGGGACAGTAAATTTTTTTCTTAATCGAGAATCATTTCTCTTAAAACGAGAAACAAGGAAAAGAAAAGTATAACTCCAGTCCTAGCATTATTTTTTAATCTTTAAAAAAATTTAAATATATAACATACATACAGAAAAGTGTACAAACCAAAGATGTATAAATAAAGGCAAACGTCCATGTAGCCAGCAGTAAAGAAACAAACCGTTCCCAGCGCCGCCTCAGAAGCTCCCAACCCCCATTCCCGTCCCCTCATGACCAAGTCCCTCCTCCGAAAAGTACTCGCGTCCTGACGCTAACGGTAGCCGCTTTCTTGCTTTTCTTTATAACTCATGCACCTAAGCATGTGTCCCGGAACAAAAAGCCTTAATTTTGCCTGCTTATTAGACTTCGTATAAAAGGAAGTCAATTTTTAATGTATCCGGTACTATCTTTGGTTGATAATCATTTGGGTTATTTCCATAGACTGGGTGACTTAAACAACGGAAATTTATTTTCTCATAGTTCTGGAGGTTAGAAGTCCAAAACCAGCGTATAGGCAGGTTTGGTTTCTTTGGCGGCCTCTCTCCTGGCTTGCGGATGGCCGCTTTCTCCTCATATCCTCACTTGGTCTTTCTTCTGTGCGCAGTCTCTGTCTGCTGGCCCAAACTCCAGATTTTGGATTTGCCAGTGACCATAATCATGTGAGCCAGTTCCTTCAAATCAATCAATGTCTCTCTCTCTCTCTCTATCTATATATATATCTATATATATACACACACACACACACACACACACACAGACACTCACCCTATTGGTTCTGTTCTCTATTTCTCTGGAAAATCTTGACTAATGCAGATTTTGGTACCAAAAGGTAAGCTACTGTTGTAACAAGTACCTGAGAATGTGGAAGTGGCCTTGGAACTAGGTAATGGGTAGAGGCTGGAAGAATTTTAATGTGCATGTTAGAAAAAGCCTAGATTGACTTGAAGGAAGAATTGGTAGAAATATGGATGTTAAAGGCAATTCTGGTGAGGTCTCAGATGGAAATGAGGAATGTGTTATTGGAAACTGGAGGGAAAGCGGTCCTTGTTATAAAGTGGCAAAGAACTTGGCCAAATTGAGTTCTAGTGTTTTATGGGAAGTAGAATTGGAAATGATAAACTTGGATGTTTAGCCGAGGAGATTTCTAAGCAAAGTGTTGAAAGTGCATCGTGGTTTCTCCTTGCTGCTTATAAAATGCAAGAGAAGAGTGATAAATTGAAGGAATTGTTAAATGAAAGGGAACCAGAACTTAAAGATTTGGAAAATTCTCAGCCTATCCATATTGCACAAAGTGAGAAAGTACCTTTGGAGTGAACACCAAGGGCATGGCTGGAAAATCATTTGATAAAGAGATTACAGGGGCCAGCCCGTGGCCGAGTGGATGAGTTTGCACGCTCTGCCTCCGTGGCCTGGGGTGTCACCGGTTCGGATCCTGGGCACGGACGTGGCACCGCTCATCAGGCCATGCTGGGGCAGCATCCCACCTGCCACAACTAGAGGGACCCACAACTAAAAATATACAACCATGTACCGGGGGGCTTTGGGGAGAAAAAGGAAAAATAAAAATCTTTTTTTAAAAAAAAGAGATTAGAGATGTGACCCGTGGATCTAATCAGCCATCTCAGCAGAAGCCAGGAATGGAGATGAGGTTTTACCAGCAGAAGCACTGCCAGCTGAGACTAAAGGGGTGGGAAACAGGACAGAATGAAGGAAGGCTGACAGACTTCTAGGGTTCTACAGAACATAACGTTAGAGCTATCTGGCTGCAAACATGATTGTCCTTCAAGAAGAGGGAAAAAGACCCTGAGGGAAATTCAGAGATCGGCAGGGCTGCCACTCCCACCGTGGGACCTGAAGGTACAGGTCTGGAAGGCGAGGCTGTCTTCTCCTCACTTTCAACAGAACAGGCTCCTGCCACCCAAGGCCAAGGGGGCAACACGGCTGCCTTGGTGGGCCCGGAAGGCAAGGCTGCCACCGCAGCATGGGACCTGTCACCCCTTTCTTCTTCCTGACTTCTCCCTTTTGGGGTGGCAATGTCTAGCCTGTGCCTGGCCCGTCATTTTTGGAAGCACATAGCTTGTCTGGTCTCACAGGTTCGCAGCCAGGGAGGAGTTTGCCTCAGGAGGAGTCATTCCTCAAGTCTCGCCCGTACTGGTCTAGGTGATACTTAAATGAGACTTTGGACTTGGAGTCAACTTGGGACTGGTTCAGGCTGTCGGGGCTGTTGGGACGGAGTGAACGTATTTTGCATGTGAGACAGGCGTGAGTTTGGGAGTCCAGAGGGTGGAGTGTTATGGACTGAATTACGTCCACTGTAAATTATAGGTTGAAGCTCTAACCCCCAGTATATCAGAGTGTCACTATATTTGGACATAGGGCCTTTAAAGAGGCGATTCAGTTAAAACGAGGGCGTTAGGGTGGGCCCTAATCCGATCCGACGGGTGTCCTCATAAGAAGAGGAAATTCGGATGCCCAAAAGGGGTACCAGGGATGTGTATGCACAGAGGAAAGACCAAGTGAGGACACAGCTAGAAGGCAGCATCTGCAAGACAAGGAGCGAGGCCTTGGAGGAACCAGACCTGCTGCCACCTTGATCCTGAACTTTTATTTAGAAAATAGATTTCTGTCATTTAAGCCACCTCGTATGTGGCATTTTGTATGGTGGCCTTTGCAGTCTAATATAGAATATTTGTATTTGTAACATTTGTAGATGGCACCCAACAATTTTCCAAAATGGTTGTACCAATTTACTCTTTCACCAGCCATATATGAAAGTTCCTCTTGCCTTCCATCCTGGTATTGTCCGTTGTTTCTTGTTTTAGCCATTCTTTTGGGTATGAAGTGTTGTTTCATTATGGTTTTAATTTGCATTCACCTATTTATTAATGTGGTTGAGTTCCCTCACATACATTTATGAGCATTTGGATATCTTCTTTCTTGAAGTGTCTCTTCAAGTTTCTTGTACATTTTTAAATTGGATTGTCAGTTTTCTTATTTAGTTATAGGAGTTTTTTTTTTTTTTTTTTTTACTATATATATTCTGGATAGGAGTTCTTTGTAAGTTATTAGTGTGACAAATATCTTCTCTCACTCTGTGGCTTGCTTTCTCATTCTCTTAATGGTGTCTCTTCTTTTCCAGTTTTATTGAGAAATAATTGACATACATCACTGCATAAATTTAAGGCATGCAGCATGATGGTTGATTTACATATATCGTGAAATGATGACCACAATAGGTTCTGCTAAGAGCCATCTTCTCATGATACAATGAAAGGAAAAGAAAGAAGAAAAAAGAAAAAAAATTCTCCTTGTGATGAGAACTCTGAGGATCTACTCTCTTAACAACTTTCCTTTACATCACACAGCAGTGTTAACTGTGGTCATCATGTTGCACGTTACATCCCTATTACTTATTTATCTGACAGCTCACCTGGAACCTTGTACCTTTTGACACCTTCCTCCAATTCCTCCTGCCCCCACCTTCCACCTCGGGTAACCACAAGTCTGATCTCTTTTTCTGTTTTTTGTTTGTTTTGTTTTGTTTGTTTTTTAGATTCCACACGTAAGTGATATCATACAGTATTTGTCTTTCTCTAACTTATTTCGCTTAGCATAATACCTTCAAGGCCCATTCATGTTGTCACAAGTGTTAAGATTTCCTCATTTTTTGTGGCTGAATGATGTTCTGTTGCGTGTATGTATATACACCACAAATTCTTTATCCTTTCATCCACCAATGGACACTTAGATTGTTTCCATGTCTTCACTATTGTACATAATGCTGCTATGAACGTGGGGTGCAGGTACCTTTTCAAGTTAGTGTTTTCATTTCCTTTGTATCTATTCCCAGAAGGGGAATTGCTGGATCATATGGTAGTTCTACTGTTTCCTTTTTGAAAATCTTCCATACTGTTTTCCATAGTGGCTGTACCAATTTACATTCCCACCAACAGGGCACACGGGTTTCCTTTTCTCCAAATCCATGCAAGCATTTGTTATCTCTTGTCTTGTTGACGATGGCCATTCTAAGAGGTGTGAGGTGATATCTCATTGTGATTTTAATTTGCGTTTCCCTGTTCACTAGTCATGTTGAGCATCTTTTCGTGTACCACTTGGCCTTTTGTATATCTTCTTTGGAAAAGTATCTATTCAGGTCCTTTGCCCATTTTTTAATTGGGTTATTTTGTTTTTTGCTATTGAGTTGTATGAGTTCTTAATACATTTTGGATGTTAACTCCTTATCAGATATATGGTTTGCAAATATTTTTTTTTCATTCCATAGGTTGTCTTTTCACTTTGTTGATTTTCTTTTCCTGTGCAGAAGCTTTTTAGTTTGATGTAGTCCCACTTGTTTATTATTTATTTTATTATTATTTTTTTAAGATTTTATTTTTCCTTTTTCTCCCAAAGCCCACCAGTACATAGTTGTGTATTTTCAGTTGTAGGTCCTTCTAGTTGTGGCATGTGGGACGCCAAGCCAGCATGGCTTGACGAGTGGTGCCATGTCCAGGCCCAAGATTCGAAACAGTGAAATCCTGGGCTGCCGAAGCACAGCATGTGAACTTAACCACTCGGCCACAGGGCCAGCCGCCTACTTGTTTATTTTTGATTTTGTTTCTTGTGTTTTAGATGTCATGTCCAAAAAATCTCTTAATAGTGTCTTTTGAGGAACCGAAGTCTTAATTTAAATATTAAATTGAGTAAATTACTTAAATGAAGTAATTTAAGTATTAAGTAAATAATTAAGTATTAAAATAGTCCAATTTATCAATTTTTTTCCTTTATGGTTAATACTTTTTGTGTCCTCTTGCATTTCACATTTAGGACTGCAATTAAACTGGAATGATTTTTGCTTATGGTGCAAAGCAAGAGTCAAGGTTCATTTTTTTTCCATATGGACAGCTAATTGATTGAGTACCATTTATCAAAAAGAAATCCTGTCCTCACTGCTTTGTTTATTTGCAATTTTGCCTTGGTCATAAATCCAGCATCCTCATGTGACTGACCTCTTTCTGTCTATACTGTATTCTGTTGTGCGGTTTACCTACTCTTGTGCCAATATCATAGTGGGTAGAGCAAGTCCTCCCAAGTTATTATTCTTCCAGAGGTTCTTGGTTATTCTTGGCCCTTTATATTTCCACGTGAACTTTAGAATCAGTTTTTCAATTTCCATTAAAAAATATGTTGGGGGCCAGCTCCATTGCATAGTGGTTAAGTTCAGTGTGCTCTGCTTTGGTGGCCGGAGTTCACGGGTCCAGATCCCAGGCGTGGACCTACACCACTCATCAGCCATGCTGTGGTGGCCGCCCACGTATAAAGTGGAGGAAGATTGGCACAGATGTTAGCTCAGGGCTAATCTGCCTTGGCAAAAAAAAATTAATTAAACAAATCAAATGTGTTGGGATTGCATTATGTTCCTTTGAGGAAAGCTGACATTTTCATAATATTTGGTCTTCTAATCAAGAACATGGTGTATCCTTCTATTTGTTTAGATTTTTTCTGCACTTTTTCTCAATGTTTTCCCTGTCTGTATAGAGGTCTTGAACATCTTTTGTTAGGTCTATTCCCAGGAATGATCAATTCTTAGTGTTTATGGATTCCGTATTTACAAATTTGCCTACTTGCTAAAATTTATTTCTAATTCTACAATCAATACTTGTGCTTTCATGGTCATTTGTGGCCATACACAGAGTGGCAACAAATTTGAGTCGCCCGGTGTGCATTCCCAGCTGAGGTCAAACAAGGTGACGTGCTGCCTTCTTGTTTCAGCTCTTGTACTATAAACAAGTATCCATTTTGAAGTCTATGTAGTGTTACATTTTGGGGGTTTTTTTGCGGGGCACAGGAAGTAATTTTGCCACTTACAGTGGCCCAAAAGTGCTGCACTACACTGCCGTCTGGTGTTCCTGAGTACAGGAAGGGAGTGCCGTGCTTTATGGAGAAAATACATGTGTCAGATGTCCTTTGTTCAGGTATGAGTTGTAGTGTTGTTGGCTGTGAGTTCAATGTCAATGAATGAGCAGTATTTTTTAATTAGGTATCTTTAAACAGAAACACACATCGAACAAAGTTATGTGCTGATTTGTTGATGAAAGTTTGACAGAGGCTCACAGGAGCCTAAGCTTTGTTTCCCAGGAGCAAGGGTTCAGTACTCACTAATTCAGGGTTTGCAATGATTTTATAGAACGTAACTACTGCAAATAATGAGAATTGACTATTGGATATTTTTTATACTTCTGTAAATGTTATCTTTTGAAATTTTCAGTTTAAAATATTTGTTACTGGTATTAAGAAATCCAATTAATTTTTTTCATAACTGTAATATGGTTTATTAAAAATATTCGGCTAAGTAATTACATTTGAAAGTTACTGATAAGTAAGTCTATAACAATTCTAGAAAATTTGAAGTATTTATAATTATTCCGTTAAAAATCTGAATGTTTTACAATATTATTTTGCAAAACAATACAAGGTTTAGAAAGATAAAAATTTATCAGTCTTATTTTTAAATGAGAGTCAAACTTTCTAATACATCATTATTGTGGGACCAATTAAAAAGGAATGGAAATACTAAATGGGGCAATATTTTATAAATTAATGATATAATGACTAGTTTAGAAAACTGACAATTGTAGCAAAACTAAAACTAAAATTAAAACACCCTGAGGAAGACTTTCAAATGTTTTTTCCCCAGTGTCTTAAACGGTTGACCTAGGATGAGTCAGTTACGATTTTTGAGAGGCGGTTATACATTTTTGATCATACAGTGAGTTTGATCTTTGAGGGGCTGCACAGTCCTATGAGTTTGACACGTGAATATATTGGTGTGACCACCACCACAGCAGGAACAGAACAGCTCTAGCATCCCGATAAAATTGTGTGTACTATCCCCTCAGAGTCACTCTAGCCCTGACCCCCCAGCAATTATTCATGTGTTCTCCATTACTATAGTTTTGTCTGTCTGAGAATGTCATATAAATGCAAGAAGAAAAAGCAGTTTTTCACAGTGTGGACTTTGCCCATCTCTCTAGCAAATCATTTGATTTTATCTTAATCCTATTTTTCCTTCAAAACTCAGATCAAATGTCATTTCTCTGGGAAGTGTCCCTTGATCTCTGCTCACTGTCATCAGGCTAATTTAGATGCCCTTTCTCTGGGCTCCCGTAATATCCTGTGCATAATTTTAACCTAGTGATTGTAATCTCCTCCGTTAGACTCCAAGCTTCTCGGGGGGCGGCGGGCAGAGACTATGCCTTATTCAAATTTGTTTCCCAATTGCCCATCATAATACATATATAAATATACATATTTTTGTAGTATGTATAACTAGTAATTACTTATTAAATATTTAATGAATAGATGAATATTTAAGAGAGATGCTAAAGAGGGTAACATTAAGTTCCTAACCTTGGGAACTGAAGTTAAGAAAAAATAAAAGCAACAGTATATGGTGACTTTGAAATACAAGAATTTGAGAAAGTTTCCTAGAAAAAAACACAAATAGAAAGATATGTACAGATTCCAATATGTTTTTGTTATTCTAACTCCACATACACATTCAGGTAGTCCAGTGCAAATATTTCAATAAATATTCTTGTGTTTGACAGCCAGTTCTGGTAGTAACCAGTGGTGGTTGGGTTAGGAGAAGTTGAATTTCCCAGGCTAGTGTTCAAACTGTTGCCCGTCTTTACGGTTCTAAAGGGGGCCTCTGGAATCACCTCCAACGTCAGTGGGACTGGGTAATGGGCCTCCAGACCCCTGACCTCAGTTTGAATCAGAGCTCTGCTTTTCTTTCAATTGGAAGAAAGAGTCTACTGCTTAAAAATAAAAGTTGGAGCAGCACTGCCTTAGGTAGCGTGGCAAATGCGGTCCATGTCCATCCTTGATGTGGGAACTTCTTCAAGATTCAGTTCTTCTGGGGTATTCTTTAATTAGGTCATTTTCTTTGGCATTTGATCCTATTCTTGGTTAGAATCCATTCTTGTCCTGCTTTCTCGAATTTCTGCCATGTTCTGGAAACTGCCATTAGTTTGGATGGTTCTCTGGAGATTTGTCATGCGAATATAGTCTTCAGCCAACTCCTGAAACTCCTTCATTAGCCAGCAGGCACTTAATCACCTCTTTTCAGAGTCCTTTGTAGCGCATATCCTTCTTAATGGATAATTGTGTTAGTAGTCAATAATCCATGTGCTGTTTGATTTCCACATATTTGTGAATTTACCAGTTTTTCTTCTGTAATTGATTTCTAGCTTTAATTCCATTGTGGTCCAAAAAATACTATGTATTATCTCAATCTTTTAAAATTTATTGTGATTTTTTTTTTGAGGCTTAACATATGGTCTATCCTAGAGAATGTTCCAGGTGCACCTGAGAGGAATATGTGTCCTACTGTTGTTGAGTGGAGTGTTCTAAACATGTCTGTTAGATCTAATTGGTTTGTAATGTTGTGTAAATGCTCTATTTCCTTCCTGATCTTCTGTCTACATGTTCTGTCCATTGTTGAAAGTGTGTCATGGGGAGGGTTGAAGTCTTATACTATTATTGTGGAATTGTTCCCCCAGATACTGCTCACCCGTTCCTTCACCTCCGTCAGATCTCTGCTCCAATACCACCTTCTCAGGGGGCCTTCCCTGGCCACCCACTTACAATGGCAAGTCATCCCTCTCCCAGTCACCAAAACACACACCTCATCTGGGCCCCTCCAGCTCCGCTAGCCTGTTTCCCTGCATTGTGCTTCTGCATAGCGCTTAGCACCATACCCTCTACTGTGGGCTTTATTGACTTGCTTTTCCTCTGATTTCCTCCACCAGAATGTGAACTCCATAAGGGCAGGGATTTTTTGTTTGCTGCAACATCCCTAGCACCTAGAACAGTGAGTGGTACCTTATAGGAGCAGAGGGAGCGTGTAGGGCCAGCCGAGAGGTCACCCTAATACCCCAGGAGTCACTGGGCATATGAACCAATCTCTGTGGGTGAGCTGGAGTCATCCCAGAGGACACGGCCCAGTTAGAGCAGGGTGGGACAGTGGGAGGTCCCCTCTTGTGTGTGGCTTACACTCACACACCCCTGGGAGGGGTGACGCTAGGCTAGCACTCACTAACACTTTAATGACTGGTTAATGCTTTAGTCGGGATTGGTCCAGCAGGCTGAGCACTTGGGCCACCAGAAGAGAAGAAAGGGGAGATTGACGGAGACAAGTTCTTACTCCCATTTGTAGGCAACCCTGCAGGTGCAGAGCACGCTACCTGCATTCTCTCACTTGTGCCTCATGACAACTCCGTGACATAGGCCGCACAGATGTTGTTATGTCTCCTTTATAGATGAAAGAAATGAGGCTCAGGGAGGCTAAATGACTAGTGGGAACAAAGAGCCAAACCCCAGTGCCCTTTCCAGCACCCCATTCTACGAAAAGCAGATTTTGAGCCAACGCCAGCCTGTGCCAGTTGAAACTATCTTGAAAATTGCCTTTTGGGTGTGGGATATAGGCTGCCCACCTCTCTCTAGAGAAAAGGTGGTGGAGAGTAGTCACGTCTCCTTTGATTTGCCCCATAAGCTAATCCGATATAGCAATATTAAAATATGGTAAAAAGGCCATGACCCCAGAGATAGAATGAAACCATATAAGTATCACTTGTTGAGTGCTAAGCATGGACCAGAAATTGTGCTAGGCATTTTACATGTATTTCTTCAAATCCTCAAAATAACCATTCAGAGCAGGTGGTGGTACCCCCATTTTATAGATGAGGAAACTGAGAAAAGAGGTGTACATTACCTGTGTAGGTCCCAACTGCTCGTGTCAGTCTTTGAATTGAGGTCTGTCTGGCTCCAAAGCCCATAATCTTTCTGCTGCACCGAACTGTTCTCCTATGACAAACGAGCAATTTCCAAATTAGGGTGTTATGTCTTCAGCATAATGATGGGTCACCTCTTTCCCACTTTGTTAACGCTCAAAAACACAAAAGAGAAAGGTGTTTCCAATGTGGTTCAATTCTCCCCAAGGCCTTGGCCAGGCCGTAATTATTTCAAATACAAAATGTGAACCTCTCCTGCTTATCAAATTTGGGTGCTCTTTTGTCTTTTTACCCACATTTTCTTATTTATAGTCTCTATATTTGATCCATCAAATGGAAATAGTCCTTAAGGAAGAATCCAGCCAGTATCTGAGTGGATTGGATGCTGGTGAGAAGAAAATGAAAAGACGTGCATTTAAAATTGATAGTTGCCCTGGAGAGTATTGACCCCACCTGCTTTCTCAGAGGGCATACTCCATGTCGGTTTTGTTTAGTGCTGACCGCAGTCAGAGATCTTGCCAGGGTCCACCCTGCAATGTGACTTCTAACATTCGGTGCTTTTTCTAGCTCCTTTGATGGGCTTTATGTCAGAGAAGATCCATGTATAAGTTTTAGAATGAATAGTTGACTATTATGAGGCTTCAAAATGTTAATACTCTTATAATATTTCTCAGAAACAATGTGGTCCATCAGAGTACGGTTTGCCTACAGAATTGTCCCTGCCCCGTACAGTCTGTCTTAACATCAGTAATGGAAAGAAGGGATGTCACCACATGAATGCAGATTTCCAGCAAGAAATAGAGAATGGAATGTATGTGGCAAACTTCCTTTGGTGTGTTGCCTACATTTTTAAAAAAATTCTTTTTCAACTAATATCTTGATTAATAGTAGCTATAAAGACAACTGTTTATTTTAAATGGCACTCATCCAATGTTTTAGAGCCGGGATTATTCGTTCATTCATTTAACAACTTTTTTTTTTTTTTTTAGGGATTGGCACCTGGGCTAACAACTGTTGCCAATTTTTTTTTTCTGCTTTATCTCCCCAAATCCCCTCTGTACACAGCTGTATATCCTAGTTGCAGGTCCTTCTAGTTGTGGGATGTGGGATGCCGCCTCAACGTGGCCTGAAGAGCAGTGCCATGTCCGTGCCCAGGATCCGAACCCTGGGCCACCGCAGCGGAGCATGCAAACTTAACCACTCAGCCACGGAGCCGGCCCCTAACAACTATTTTTTATGTAGATGTACCAGGTCCTGTGGCAGACACTAAATATACAGTGTAGAACATGACAGGTGTGCTCCTCACTTCCTGCTGCAGGCAAGATGGATTTCATGAAAGTAATCATTTAACTACAACTATGAAAGACAGCCTGAAAGGAGAGTGCAGGGCCCCATGGGAGTGTGTGACAGGGAGAGATCTCAGCTGCACCAGCACATCATCTGTCCACCCCCCCTCCTTTACAGATCAGGAAACTGAGGCATGAAAAAGTCAAATAACTTTCTATACCAGATATTCCTATCTTATCTCAATCTCTCAATTATGAAATGAAGTATTACATTCAATCAAACTATACCAATTTTTAATGGCACAGAATTTAAGGAATTTATTCATTTCTTCAAGTGGTAAATAATAGTAGAACTTTAATAGAATGCTTAGGAAGCAACCCTAACCAAGATCACGCCCTTTAGAAGAAAAGTTGTAAACTTAAATTATATATGTACATATAAATGCACATTCATATGAATATATACACACATACGCATATATTACATACTACTATATCTCTAAGATACATTGTTAATGTAAAAAAGCAAGGTGGAAGAAATCATATGTGGAATGCTATCATTTATCTAAGAAAGGGGGAAGTATGAGAACATATATATATATCTCATATTAAAGTATATATAAGGTACATTTTATATAAATCATACATAAATATATATTAACACCTATAATATATAAAGTATACATTAAGTAATGTGTATATATACTTAAAGAAAACAATGAAGGATAAACCATAAAAATTCAAAAATTATTACCTAAACGGGTATGGAGGGAATAGGGTGGAGAGGCCTGGGCTAAAAGCTATGTTTCTTTGAATTAGCCTTCTTTTGTAGATTGGACTGTGGAGCCACATAAATATTTTACTTAATTATAAAACAAAATTTAAATATTAAAAACAACCTCTAAAAATGGAACATAAAAAGAAACAAATAAACCTGAGTATTCAGTTGGTGGCACAACCACACAGAGAAGAACCATTCCAAGCAACGTTTAACCATAATAACTTGACTATGGGGTTTACTCCAATAACTTCAAAACACAAACCAAACAACAACAAAGAAAACTCATATTGTCAATAATCATATTGTTTATGTTAATGTTAGTATCGTTATTTTGAGACTGTTGTATGTACAATGTGAGATAAAGCAAATAAGTACTTATTTTGACCACTGAGAACCAGGATTTTTTATGGTGAGAGATGTGGATGTAAGATTTATGTGGTTAAATAAAAACTCCATTGTCTTGAATCCATTGTCCTGAATGTAAATAGGACATCTAGGATGAATTCATGATGTATTTTATCTTAAAAAAAAAATCCTAGGTCTGTCCATTGATAAGTCCCCAAAATGATGATCAAACCAGTAGAAACAAGTTATTCTAGTGCTTGGATGGTGGCCTCTCAATAGCATTTCCCAACAAAATGAAATAGGGCTTCCCAGAGAAACGGCTGGTTCCAGGTCTAGGGCAGGGTATGTAAAAGGTGGGTCTTCAAAGTCTTGTCATATCAGAAAACAAGCCAACAAAGACAACTAGGGCTGAGTCAAAAGGACTCAAGAAGCAACCTGTCCTCACAATGATGGGACAAAATGAACATCAATGAGGACACTGACTACAACAGACTGAAACACACCAAACAGGTTTAAATCCACAAATTCATAGTGATACTAAAAAATCCCTGATTATCTTCAGAGGAGAGGGAGCTAATTCATTATTTTGATAAATGATGAATAAAGGAAGAGTCAAGCATGTAACCTGCCTTTCTTAGACAAAGAGAGAAACCAGACATCATGAGCCGAATAGAAGAACCAACACTACCTATGAAATAATCTTGCCAAAAAGTTTGAACTTGAATCGATTAAACTTCTAGATCTAATACTAGTTTATTAGATATTAGTTTATTAAATTTAGATAACAGAGGAATGTGTTAAATGACACCACAGGTATACAGTTGGAGATGCAATCAGCAAAACACAAACTATGTGAAACTACGAAGGATAAAAGGAAAAAAGCAAAAAATAAATGTTGGAGGAAACCTGTAGATAAAAGAGACTTAAGAGGCATATTAACAAATCACAGTTTATGGGCCTTGTATGAGGCTTATTCAAATAAATAAAATGTTAAAAATATACTATAATTAGGTAAATGTAAACACTCAGTGGATATTTAGTGATGTTGAGGAAATCTTAAAGAGAGATCATATTGCATTTTTATTTAAGAAGGGGAATCTGTCTTCAGAAATATGTACAAATAAAATAATACAATGTTTGAGATTTCCTTCAAAATATTTTAGGAAGAGGTGGTGGAGGTAGAGAATATTAGATTATTCATAAGCTCATAGTTGTTAAAGCAAATTAACAGAGAGGCTTACTATACTTTTCACTCTACTTTTGTATAAACATATTTGAATTTTTCCATAATAAAAAAGTTTGTGTAATTTCAAGAATGTGCTACAAGAGTTTTCCAGACAAGCAAAGGTGAAGGAGTTCATCACCACTAGACTGGCCTTACAAGAAATGTTAAAGGGACTAACAAAAGGTCACTAATTGGTAACAGGAAAACAGATGAAAGTCTATCTCACTGGTAAAGGTAAATATATAGTAAATTCAGAATAAGGTTGTAATGGTGGTGGGTTAATCACTTATAAGTACAATATAAAGGTGAGAAGAAAAAGTAGTAAAAATAACTATAACTACAATAATTTGTTAACAGATACACAAGATAAAAATATGTTAATTGTGACATCAAAAACATAAACTATGAGGGTGGGGAGAGAGTAAGAATGCAGAGCTTTAGAATGCATTTGAACTTAAGTTGTTATTAGCTTAAAATAGACTGTTATAACTCTAAGATGTTTTATGTAAGCTTCATGATAACCACAAAGCAAGGACCTGTAGTAGATATACAAAAGAGAAAGAGAAACTAAGCATATTAATACAGAAAATCATCAAACCACAATGAAGAGAGCAAGAGAAGAAGAAAGGAACAAAAGATTTACAAAACAGCCAGAAAATTAACAAATTGGCAGTAAGTTCACATCTATAAATAATTACTTTAAATATAAATGGACCAAATTCTCCAATAAAAAGACAGAGTGGATGAATGGATAAAAAAACAAGACCCAACTAGGTGTTGCCTACAAGAGACTCACTTCAGTTATAAGGACACACACAGACTAAAAGTGAGGGGATGGAAAAAGATATCCTATGCAAATGGAAACCAAAAGAAAGCTGGGGTAACTATACTTATATCACACAAAATAGACTTTAAGACAAAGGCTGTAATGAGACCAAGAAGGTAATAAAACAATAAAAGAGACCAATTCAACAAAAGGACGTAACATTTGTAAATAATTATGCCTCAGCATAAGAGCACCTAAATATATAAAGCAAATATAATAAACCTAAACGGAGAAATAGACAGCAATGTGATAATAATAGGGGACTTCAGTACCCCACTTTCATCAATGGACAGATCATCCAGACAGAAAATCAGTAAAGAATCATGGATTTAAATGACATGTTAGACAGATGGACTTAACAGACATTTACAGAACATTTCATCCAAAAGCAACAGAATATACATTCTTCTTAAGTTCAGAGGGAACATTCTCCAGGATAAATCATATGTTAGGCCAGAAAACAAGTGTTAATAAATTTAGGAAGATTGAAATCATATCAAGCATCTCTTCTGACCACAGTGGTATGAAACTAGAAATCAACTGCAAGAAGAAAACTGTGAAATTCACAAATATTTGGAGATTAAACAACATGCTACTGAACAACCAATGGGTCAAAGAAGAAATAAAAAGAGAAATAAAAAATATCTTGAGGCAAATGAAAGTGGAAATACAACATACTAGAATTTATGGGATGCAGCAAGAGCAGTTCTAAGAGGTAAGTTCATAGTGATAAATGCCTATGTGAAGAAACAAGAAAGATTTCAAATAAACAACCTAACTTTACACCTCAAGGAATTAGAAAAAAGAACCAACTATGGCTATAGGAATAGTTAGTAGATGGAAGGAAATAACAAATATCAGAGCAGAAATAAATTAAATAAAGACTAAAAAGACAATAGATTAACAAATTGGCAGTAAGTTCATATCTATAAATAATTAATCTATAAATAATCAATGAAACTAAGAGCTGCTTTTTTTTTTAAAGATAAACAACATAGACGACCTTTAGCTACACTCATAAAGAAAAAAAGAGAGAGGACTCAAATAAATAAAATTAGAAATGAAAGAGGAGATGTACAACTGATACCACAGAAATACAAAGGATCATGAGAGACTACTATGAACAATTATATACCAACAAATTGAACAACCTAGAAGAAATGGATAAATTTCTAGAATATACAACCAACAAAGACCTAATCATGAAGAGAGTGAAAATTTGAACAGACCAATTACTAGTAAGGAGATTGAATCAGTAATTAAAAACCCAACAAACAAAAGTCCAGGACCAGAGGGCTTCACTGGTGAATTCTACCAAACGTTTAAAGACAAATTAATACAAATCCTTCTCAAACTCTTCTAAAATAAAGAAGAGAGAACACTTCCAAACTCATTATATGAGGCCAGCATTACCCTGATACCGAAACTAGACAAGAACACTACTAGAAAAGAAAATTACAGGCAAGTGTCCCTGATGAACTCAGATGCAAATATCCTCAACAAAATATTAGCAAATTGAATTCAACACTACATAAAAAGGATCGTAACACCATGATCAAGTTGGATTTATTCCAGGGAGGCAGGGATGCTTCAACATCCACAAATCAATCAATGTGATACACCACATTAACAAAGTGAAGAATAAAAGTCATATGATCATCTCAATAGATGCAGAAAATGCAATTAACAAAATTCAACACCCAGGACCTGGCCCCATGGTCGAGTGGTTGAGTTTGTATGCTCTGCTTCAGCAGCCCAGGGTTTCACCAGTTCGGATCCTGGGCGCAGACATGGCACCTGCTCATCAAGCTGTGCTGAGGCGGCATCCCACGTGCCACAACTAGAAGGACCCACAACTAAAAATATACAACTATGTACTGGGGGGCTTTGGGGAGAAAATGGAAAAATAAAATCTTTAAAAAAAATTTCAATGTCCATTCATGATATAAACTCTCAACAAAGTAGATATAAATAGAATGTACCTCAGCATAATAAAGGCTGTATATGACAAGCCCTTAGCTAACAGACTCAGTGGTGAAAAGCTGAAAGCTTTTCCTTTAAGATCAGGAAGAATACAATGATGCATATTCTTACCACTTTTGTTTAACGTAGTGTTGAAAGTCCCAGCCAGAGCAATAAGGCAAGAAAAAGAAATAAAAGGCATCCAAATTGGAAAGCAAGAAGTAATAATGTGTATATTTGCAGATATTGTTGTTAGTGTCATTGAGTCAATTCCAACTCCTAGTCACCCTATGTACAGTACAGTGGAACACTGCTTGGTCTTTTTGTGCCATCCTGTCGTCTTCCAGTGCTATGTCAGACAATGCTTGGCTGCTGTTAATGGGATTTTCATGGCCAATTTCTTTTCAGAAGTGGATGGCCAGGTCCGTCTTCCTAGTCTGTCGTCGTCTGGAAGCTCTGCTGAAACCTGTCCACCATGGGTGACCCTGCTGGTATTTGTAATCCTGGTGGCATAGCTTTCAGCATCACAGCAACACGGAGCTGCCACAGTATGACAACCAACAGATGTGTGGTGTGGTTCCTTGACTGGGAAACGAACCTGGGCCATAGTGGTGAGAGCATAGATCCTAACCACTAGACCACCAGGACTGGCTATTTGCAGATGACATGATATTACATATAGTAAACCCTAAAGACTCCATATAAAAATTGTTAGAATAAATGAATGCAGTAAAGTTTCAGAATACAAAAATCAATATACAAAGACAAATTGCATTTTCATGTATGATCAATTAACCAATGACAAAGGAACCAAGAATATACAGTGGGGAAAGGACAGTCTCTTCAATAAATGGTGTTGGGAAAACCGGACAGCCACATGCAAAAGAATGAAACTGGACCACTATCTTGCACCAAACACAAAATTAACTCAAAATGGATTAAAGATTTGAATTTAAGACCTGAAACCATAAAACTCCTAGAAGAAAACATAGATCCTGAGCTCTTTGACATCAGTCTTGGCAATGATTTTTGGATTTGATAATAAAAGCAAAGGCAATAAAGGCAAAAATAAACAAATGTAACTACATTAAACTAAAAAGCTTCTGCACAGCAAAGTAAACCATTAACAAAATAAAAAGGCAATCTACTGAATGGGAGAAAGTATTTGCAAATCATATATCTAAATAAAAGTTAATATCCAAAATATATAACAAACTCATACAATTCAATAGCAAAAAACCACAAACAATCTGATTTAAAAATGAGCAGAGGATCTGGATAGATTTTTTTTCCAAAGGAGACCTACAGATGGCCACCGGGTACATGAAAAGATGCTCAACATCACTAATCATCAGGGAAATGCAAATCAAAACCACAATGAGATATCATCTCACACCTGTTAGTATTGCTATTATCAAAAAGACAAGCAATAACAAGTGTTGGTGAAAATGTGGAGAAAAGGGAAACCTTATACGCTATTGGTGGGAATGTAAATTGGTGGCCACTATGGAAAACAGTATGGAGGATCCTAAAAATAGAAGAAATAGAACTACCAATGATCCAGCAATTCCACTTCTGGGTATTTATCTGAAAAAAAATGAAAACTAATTCGAAAAGATATATGCACCCTCCCCCATGTTCATTACAGTATTATTTACAATAGACAAGATATGGAGACAACCTAAGAGTCCATCAACGGATTAATGGATAAAGACAATGTGGTATATATAATGGAATATTAACTCGGCCATAAAAAAGAATGAAATCTTGCCATTTGTGACAACACGGGTGGATCTTGAGGTCATTATGCTAAGTGAAATAAGTCAGACATAGAAAGACAAATACTATATGATCTCACTTATGTGTAGAATCTAAAATAAGAAAAATCAAGCTCATAGATACAGAAAAGATTGGTGGCTGGCAGAAGCAAGGGGTGGGGGATGGGTGGTGAAATGGGTAAAGGGAATTAAAAGGTACAAACTTCCATTTATAAAATAAATAAGTCATGAGGATGTAATACATAGCATGGCAACTTTAGTTAATACTGTACTGCGTATTTGAAAGTTACTTAGAGAGTAGATCTTGAAAGTTATCACAAGAAAAAAATTCTCTAGCTATGTATGGTAATGGATGTTAACTAGACTTACTATCGTGACCATTTCACAATATATATATGTACAAATATTGAATCATCATGTTGTACACCTGAAACTAATATATTGTTGTATATCAATTATACCTCAAAAAATAAGTCTAAGCAAAAAAAAAAAAAAACAATTGCATTTCTATATACTAATAAGGAAGTATCAGAAAGAGATATTAAGAAAACAGTTCCATTTACAATTGCAGCAAAAGGAATAAAATACCTAGGAATAAATTTAACCAAGGAGGGAAAAGACATGTTCACTGAAAATTGTAAGACATTGATGAAAGAAATTGAAGAAGACACAAATAATTGGAAAGATATTCTGTGCTTGTGGATTAAAAGAATTAATATTGTTAAAATGTCCGTACTCCCCAAAGTAATCTACAGATTCTGTGCAATCCCTATCAGAATTCCAATGGCATTTTTCGCAAAAAAAAAGAACAAACAATCCTAAAATTTGTATGGAACCACAAGACACTGAATAGGCAAAGCAATCTTGAGAAAGAACAAAGCTGGAAGCATCACACTTCTTGATTTCAAACTATATTACAAAGCTATAGTAATAAAAACAGGATGATATTGGCATAGAACAGATACATAGATCAATGGAACAGAATATAGAGCCAAGAAATAATGCACACTTATGTGGTCAGTTAATTTATGGCACGGGAACCAAGAATATGCAATGGGGAAAGGACAGTCTCTTCAATAGATGGTGCTGGGAAAACTGGACAGCCACATGCTAAAGAATGAAACTGGACCACTATCTTACACCACACACAAAAATCAACTCAAATGGATTAAAGACTTGAAAATAAGACCTAAGATCATAAAACTCCTAGAAGAAAACACAGGGAGTAAGCTCCTGACATCAGTCTTGCCAATGATTTTTTGGATTTTATGACAAAAGCAAAAGCAAAAATAAGCAAGTGGGACTATAACAAAGTGAAAATCTTCTGTAAAGCAAAGAAAACCAACAGCAAAATGAAAAGACTACCTACGAAATGGGAGAAGATATTTGTAAATCATGTATCTGACAAGGGATTAATAAAACACATAAAGAACTTTCACAACTCAGTAGCAAAAAAATCCCAAACAATCTGATTTAAAAATGAGCAGAGGATCTGGATAGACATTTTTTCCAAAGAAGACATAAGATGGCCACCAGGTACATGAAAATATGCTCAACATCACTAATCATGAGGAAAATGCAAATCGAAACCACAATGAGATATCATCTCACAGCTGTTAGTATGGCTATTATCAAAAAGACAAAAAATGGTGATCAAACTTCAGTTATAAAATAAATAAGTCCTGGAGATGTAAGGTATAGCATGGTAACTGTAGTTAACAATACTCTATTGTACATTTGATAGTTACCAAGAAAGTAGATCTTAAAAGTTCTCATCACAAGAAAAAGTTGTAACTACTTGTGATGGTGGATGTTAACTAGACTTATTGTGGTGACCATTTTACAATATATGCAAATTTTGTTGGGTTTCTTTTTCTTTTTTTCTTTTTTTTGGTGAGGAACATTGGTCCTGAGCTAACATCTGTTGCCAATCTTCCTCTTTTTGCTTGAGGAAGATTGTCCCTGAGCTAACATCAATGACAATCTTCCTCTATTTTGTATGTGGGATGCTGCCACAGCATGGCTTGCTGAGTGGTGTGCAGGTCTGCGCCCAGGATTCAAATCCAGGGACGCTGAAGTGGAGCAAGTGAACTTAACCACTATGCCACCGGGCCGGCCCCATCACGAATACTGAATCATCATGTTGTACATCTGAAACTAATAAAATGTTATACGTCACATTTATCTCAATAAAAAGAAAAGATGAGACATAAGTGTTAGCAAAGCTGTGGAGAAAAGGGAACCCTTGTGCACTGTTGGTGGGAATGTAAACTGGTACAGCCAGTACGGAAAACAGTCTGGAGGATCCTCAAAAAATTAAAAATAGATCTACCATATGATCCAGCAATCCCACTGCTGGGAACAGATCCAAAGGAAAGGAAAACACTAACTCAAAAAGATACTTGCATCTCCTGTTCATAGCAGCGCTATTTACAACAGTGAAGACATGGAAGCAAACTACATGTCCATGGATGAATGGATAAAGAAGTTGTGGTATATAAAAATATATATACAATGGAATATTATCCAGCCACAAAAATGGAGGAAATCTTGTCATTTGCGACAACTTGGGTGGACCTGGAGGGCATTATGCTAATTGACATAAGTCAGACAGAGACAAATGCAAATGATCTCTCTTATCTGTGGAATCTAAAGAAAAACCAAACTCACAGATACGGAGAACAGATTGGTGGTTGCCAGAGGCAGAGGGTGGAGGGTGAGGGAAGTGGGAGAAGGTGGTTAAAAGGTACAGACTTCCAGTTGCGAGATGAGCAAGTCCTGAGGTTGTAATGTACAGCATAGTGGCTGTAGTTAACAAGACTGCAGTGTATATTTGAAAGCTGCTAAGACAGTAGATCTTAAAAGTTCTCATCACAAGAAAAAATTTTGTAACTATGTGTGGTGATGGTTAACTAAGTTAACTAAACTTGTTGTGGTAATCATTTCATAATATACCCATATATCAAATTATGTTGTACACCTTAGCTAATACTATGATGCTATATGTCAATTATATCTCAATTGAAAATTGCATATAGATTAAAAATTTCTGAGTAAAATACAGCTATAAAAAGTCCAGGGGAACACTTGGGGCAAAGGTATGCAATTTTGGGAAGCAGAGGCTTCTTTAAGCACAGTAAGGAGGCCAGAAACCATGAGAGTGAATAGGACGTGATTTAACCACACAACAGTGTAAAGTTCTCTATGCACAACACCATAAATAAAGCTAAAATCCATGTGAGAATCAAGAGAAGAATATTTGCCATTATCTGTAGCAGGTGTACAGTTAATGTCCTTGATATTTAAATATGTTGACAAATTAAAAAGGTAAAGACTACCAACCCAATAGAAAAATGCGAAAAGTCCAAAAATAAGCTATTCAGAAAAGAAGCATAAACATTTAAAATATATGGACAGATGTTCAATCTAAATGAGAAAAAAGTTAATTCAAATTAAAATAATAAAGAAATGTTTGGCCACTTATCAAGCTATAATCAGGCCTTGATTCTCCTGTTGGGGAAATAACTGTTTCATTTTAAACTTTTATTATCCTATGTAAGGATTTTATTTTCTGCCATTGAGTAAAAAGATAATATTTGTTAAATATATTAGTGGATATCACAGTCATAAAACTGTATTCTCCAAAAATTTCCTTGGTCATCGTGATGACACGTATTAAACAATCATATGTGACACCTGACCAAACAAAAGAATACAAAGAATACAATGTAGCAATATTATATAATTATATATTATATTAAAATATAACAATTATGCTTAAATGTCAACCATTGTGATAACTCAATGATTGATAGAGATGAGCAACCAGAGAAGTTTGGGATTTACATTACAAAACCGCTAACCACCTCTTGCACTAGAAAGCTTTGAAGTGGTCAGTAAAAAATTATGCCAGCTCCTAGAAGCACTTTTTCCCCAACAAAATATTTTAAAGATGGGGAATTGTACTTCCATTTCTGGCCGTGGCAAAGTAACCAGCGCAGGGCATGCTATCCTGGGCAAAAGCAGCTATAAACTGGACACAATAGATTAAGAAACCAGCAGTGAAGGACTGTGATCTTCGAGAGAAGAGAAGCACATGAGGTGGGCTCCATCACTGACTCGGCCTTCTACATGGAGGTGCTGCGGCAGTACAGGAGGTCAGCTGAGCAGTCAGGAACCAGACTGGGGATGGGTGAAGCAGCTAGAAGGTGTGGGCAGGCTACTAGAAGACAGGGAGCTCCAGTATGGGGGTTGCTGTCCAGGAGTCTGTAGGGAAATTCTCCTATTTCTTGGCTGAGGGCCGGTCTGTGCAGGACAAGGCTCTACTGGTCTAGCAAAGATTACTTGTGTGGAGCTGAGACATGAAAAATGATATCTGAGGTTGAGCAGTGTTGGCAGAAGTTGGAGTTCTGGCCCACCTGAGTGGAGATAACTCACTGAACACCTTGTGCTCAGTTGAGACCCCGGAAAGATCATGGCTTGTGAGAGAGACTACAACTTAGAATAAAAGAAACACTCCATGATTAAGTTCAAAACCAAAATAGAACCACCCTAACCAAGAATAAAACCACTCCTGACAGGACCATAAAGATCTGCCAGTTACTTAACTGCCTGCCAGAACAATCCTCAACATGCTTTAATGAAAGATGACATAATTCATCTTTCCTACAGAATGTTGTCTCAACATCAAACATATGATAAAAAAATTACTAGACTAGTGAATAAAGCAGGAAACTGTGACCCAAAATCAAAAAAAATATCAGTCAGTAGAAAGGGACTTCAAGATGATCCAGATATTGGAATAAGCAGACAAAAATTTAAAGTGTATATATATATATATATATATACACATACATATATATATATGGAAAAATGGTACAAATGAGCTAATAGATGTACAATCCCACCAAATAACTAGGAACTATAAACAGACATAGAAAAATATAGACTGGGACAATGCAGCAGCAAAAATTAAAAATTCACTGGATGGATGTGGCATCCATGAGATGGCACTTCCGTATCTCCCGCCTGTGGGCCTCAGCTGCTGTACCTTGAAATCTATTCCTGCGTTTGCACCGAAGCCATGCCTTGCACAGCATGCTCTCCATCAAATAGAAAGGCATTTTTAAATGGTGAAGGGAGAAAACCGCTGCCAATCTAGAATTCTATATTCAGTGAGAATATCCTTCAAAACTAAGGGTGAAAGAAAGTTTTTTTTTAAAAGCTGATAGAATTCATAACAACCAGACCTCTGCTACAAGAAATGCTAAAGAAAATTCTTCAGGTCAAAGGGAAATGACAGCAGACAGAAATTTGGATTCTCAGAAAGGAATAAAGAATAACAGAAAGGTTATGTATGTGTGCAAAGATAAAAGAATATCCTTTTTTCTTAATTTCTTTGAAAAACAACTGTTCATGGTAAAATAATTTTACATTCCAGGGTTTTTCCCTTATGTAGATATAAAACACATGATAAGGTTAGCACAAAAGATGGAGTAAATGCAATTTTACTGCTGTAAAATTTACTTATGTTTTATGTAAAATGGTACAATATTAATTCTAAGTAGATGCATATTGTAATCTCTAGAGTAACCACCAAAAATTGCAATCAAGGAATTAAAGTAGAATAAAAAAGTATTTTACTAACCCAAAAGAAGGCAGAAAAGAAAGAACGGAGGAACAAAATCAGATGAGATAACCAGAAAACTGATAACAAAATGGTAGACTTAAACACAACCATGTAAAAAAATTGCATTAATGTTAATGGACTAAACACGAATTAAAAGGCAGAGATTGTCAAGCTGTTAAAAAGGAAAATCCAAATATAAGCTGTCTAGAAAATACGCATTTTAAGTACAAAGACAGAGCCAGGTAGGCAGTAAAGTGAAGGAAAAAAGATATATCATGAAAACAGTAAGCACAAAGCACTTGATATGACTATTTTAATACAAGACGAAGTAGACTTCAAGAAACAGAGTACTAGAGATGGTGGCATTTCATCGGGCAGATATAACAACCCTAACTTTGCAATCCCTCAAAATAGAGCTTCAAAAACATGAAACAAAACCTGACAGAATTAAAGGGGGGTGTAGACAAATCCAAAATCATAGCTGGAGATTTTAAATGGCTCTCAGTAAAAATGGTAGAACAGCTAAGCAAAAAAATCTGTAAGGATGAAGAAGGCATCAGGCACACCGTCAACCACCTGAAGTAACTGACATTTATAAAAAACACTAATACCAAAGAAAGAATACACTGTCTGTTCAAGTGTACATGGAACAGTCCTTGGGATAGACTACATGTTTTGCAGAAAAATACGTCTCTATAAATTTCAAAATATTGAAATCTTACAGATTATGTTCTCTGACCACAATGGAATTAAATTAGAAATCAATAACAATAAGACATCTAGAAAAATTCCCAAATATTTGGAAATTAAACAATGCACTTCTAAATAACCTGTGAGTCAAAGAAGGGATGACAGGGGAAATTATAAAATATTTCAAAGAAGTGATAATGAAAACACAGCATATGAAAATTTATAAGATACAGCTAACACAATGCTTAGAGGGAAAATTGGAACCTTAATATTTACATTAGAAAAGAAGAAAGGATTAATTAACTGATCTAAGTTTCAATCTTAAGAAATTAGGAAAAGAAGAGCAAATTAAATCCAAAGTATATAAAAGGGAGGAAAGGATAAAGATAGGGAAATAAACTATAAAACAACAAACTACAGAAGAATGATTAAACCACTAGCAAGACTGATCAAGATAAAATGAGAGAAAACGCAAACTACCAATAACAGGAATGAAAGATGGGACATTATTATAGATCCTACAGACATTTAAAGAAAAATAAGGCAATATTACAATCAACTTTATGCTAGTGTAATTGGCATAAAGTATAACTTTATGCCAATATAATTATGAGAAATGCATAAATAACTAAAAAATAACTTTCGAAAATTGTAACAAAGCGAATGACCCTATATCTATCAAAGAAATTGAGTTAGTAACTGCCTGCCAGAACAATCCTCAACACGCTTTAATAAAAGATGATGTAATCCGTATTCCCCATAGAATGGTACAGAATTGTATCATACCTCTAAGGAAGAAATATTACCAATCTTACACAAACTCTTTAAGAAAATAAAGGAACAGAGAACAATCTCCAAATTGTTTTATGAGATCAGCATTATTATACTGATATCAAAACCAGCTGAAAAAAATCACAAGAAAAGAAAATTATAGTTCCTCGTGAACATAGCTGCAAAAATCCTCAGCAAATACTAGCTAATTGCACTCATCAATCTATAAAATTCAATCTTGATGCTAATGTTTTTAATAGACTATTTAAATCCCAGAAATTGTAGGGTCAAAACAATCTATATTTTGAAATGTAATCAATAAATGACTAACCCTTGGCTGTAAGCAAGAAAAATCGGAAAGTTTTACCAAAATAATGTGAGCAAAGTGAAATCTGAAGTCCGAAACGTAGAGATTTTGAAATCCTATTCTTTAACCCTCAGAAAATCTGTGTGAGTCCATGCCCTTGCTCTAACAGCTTGAAACTGAGAGATAAAGAAGCAAGACTATATAAAACGTACAGAAAATATACCAAATGTGCTTTATCATTGCTGGAAACTTAGGCGGGTAATGGAAATCTTCGCTCTTGGGTTAAAGTAGAAACTACTCTTCCTATTTCTCCCAGAGCTTTTCAGTGTTACTCTAACCAGCTTATTCAAAACAATAGTTTAAAAACCTGGTGTTTTTTTTCTTTTCTTGCCTTTTTTTGAATTTAGAATTTAGGTCCTTCAGAAAGCTGTTTTCCCTCCAGCTGGCCAGTCTGGTTGTCACTTTTCAGCGTTGCTACAGAATCATTTCTGTGGATCCCTCTTTAGAGCAAAACATGGTTGGTAATTTCAACACTTTAACATCTTGCCTTAGTAATAGAATCTTGACTGGATTCATTTTTATATTCATAGCCATAATAATGGAACAAAGAAGCATTCTCTCATTGGGTTCCTTCTTCTTTCTCCTCCTTCTTCATTGTCTTTTTTTCTTTCCAGTTTATCCACAGTCTGCACAATGAAATTCCCCCATTTCTGAGTTCCTCTTGTTCCCCAAAGGGCTATTTTCATTACTATCCCTCCTTTTGCTGCTGTTGATCTGTAAACACGTTTTTCACAAAATAGGTAGAAGAGATTTTTCCAGTCTCCGTAGTAATAGTGCCTTTTCATAATGAATGATGAGTGATTGACTCAAAATTAAAAAGTATTTATTTAGCACCTATCTACAAAGCAATTAATAATTCCAAGACGATAGGTGGCCTACCAAAAAAAGTATAAGGCGTGGTACCTGATTCAAGGAGTTTGGGGAGACAAAACAAACAATTGAGGTAAAAATAAGTAAGTTCCAGATGAGGTGGTAATAATTCTATGTGCAGTATGAATTCACAGAATGAAGAGATCCATGTGGGCCCAAGGCATTAAACCAGGTGTGGTGACCTTGATAATGCACCTTGCAGATCTCCAACTACAAGTGCATCATTGACCGAATGCCCCAGCTGCTGTGCTCTGAAATCCAGAGAAGTTTATAACAAGGCCAAGGCTGCTCACTGGCTACTCTGAGCCAATAACTGAGCAATGTCTCAGGACATCTCTATGATCTCTAGAGATGTCTAGGACACCTCTACCCAACCTTCTTCCCTCTCTCCTTCACTCAGAGTCAGACTTGCAGGTTCTCCCTGTGTCCCTGGGCTCCCTCCGCATCTTCTCTCACAGACGTTTTCCCTAATAAAATCCTTGTATGTATAATCCCATCTTGGTATCTGCTTCTTAGAGAACCCAGACCAACATGGTCGACTTTAGGCAAGGAGCAAGACTTAGATTTGAAAGATGAGCAGGGAAAGATCAGAGGACAGGCACTTGACAGAACTTGACCAAAGCATGGAGATGGATTATGGGCACACTCACTGACTCTATTTGGGTACATGAAGTTCTCTTGCAATGGACAGAGCGGGCCAAACTGGAGAGTCAGAGGATACCCATTAGGGAGCTTTGGGAAGTAAGACAGTGAGCCAGACTGTGGAGCACATTAAGAGTCTAATGTCAAGATTGGACTTGTAGTAAGCAGTGTGAAACCACTTGGAGTTCTTGGACAAAGAAAGAGTTCTACAAAAGTAGAACTTTAGGAAGGATAGCTGGAAAGGAGCATACAGGATGAAACAAAGTAGAGCGAGATGGGAATCAGGGTCATTAGCTAGAAGGCTGAGTGATCTGGGCCTGAGGGGTTAGAAAATGCTTAGGTAAAACTGATGGAATGAAGAGAAGGCAGAGAGATTTTAGAGGAAGAACCAAGAGGACTTAGTCCCTGGACGGGATGAAGGAGATAGGATCCTGGCTGGAGGATGAAGATGAGACATGAGTTAAACTGGTTCCAAGGGTTCTGGCCTGAAAGTATGGAGGAATCACAGTTCTGTGACTGAAATGAGGAATTGGCGTGGAAGAAGGAATTATTTTTGTGGGGAAAAGAGAATGACGAGTTCTGTTATGTATATTTACTACTTGACTTAACAGCAATATGTATAAGCAGAAACGTCTGGTAAGACATTGTGAAATCCCAGGATGAGAGCTAGACTGAAAATATAGTTTTAAGAATCATCAGAATTAAGATGAATCTATAATGGGGCATAGATGGAAAAGGGTAGCAATTCAAGAGACAAAATGAAAGATTTGGGGAAAAAGCATGAAACTTCCTGCCTCTTGCTAACAGCCTCTTAGAAGCCTCTCCTGTCTCCACATGTCTGTCTGCTCGTATGCAGCTGAATCCAGAAGACCTGGGCAGAGAGGATGATACCTCCCTCCTTGGATCAGTGGCCATAGTAGCATTTTCCACCTGTACAGACCACGTCATCAGGGAGGAGCCCTGGCCTCCTTGTTCTTCATGTCTCCTGCGCTCTGGGTTGAGTCACTGACCCTCTTTGCATACAGGAAGAATTCTCTTCCTGTCTGGTCCCTTGGACAGCTTTGGAGCTCTCAGACTCTGAACGGCCCCTCCCTAGAGGACTAACGCTAACCTTCTACATTAACCTCCATGCCCTCTCTCATCACCAAGTCCTGGCCTCTCCTACGTTTCTGTCGTCTGCCATCAGGGCCTGGTGTTTACACTCCATACAGCTCTGATGCCCCTGATTAAAAAAATTTTCTTTATTACTAGCTTTTAATACTCATAGAAAGATCTGGTTTGGGAAGATTGTGACTGGGAAAATGCAGGTATTGCAAGATGTGTGTGTGTGACACAGCAAGTGGGGTGATGATGCCTTCTGAGTCAACTCTGAAGCCAGAATTCACATGAAAAGCAAAACTACCTGGCTTGCTAAAGGACTTCAGCCTTTCCCCAGCAGCCCTGATGTATACTTTATTTTCTGGGAGAATACCGTATGCTTCTAATTATCACATATAAAACCATCAAGAGAATGTTTCACATCAAATCGTTCATTTTATCAGATATAACTTAAACCACTTGGATACTTGGGGAAATAGTTAATAAAAATCTAGTTAATGTCTTACATTCAGAACATAATATTAGGAGCTATAAGATGATCCAAACCTTTAAAGGGTTTAGTTTAGGAGATGGAAGATACAAATATACATATACAGATATTCATACATCAGAGCACATGGACTATGTGACAAATGTTCTCAATCAGAGTGGTTCGTTGGCTTCTTCCTACAGTTATAAACTGTCAAAAAGATCTTCCTTTTTGTTCACTCACCTAGGGAAAAAAAATCAATTTCAATAGTGACAAACCTGGAGAACTAAATGCTAAGTACTATGCTCTCAGGTATTTCTGCCAACACTGAGCTAGTTTTCTCCACACCTAACCCAGCTCTTCTGAGAGATGTTTTGATTTCTTTACAGCAATCCCTAATGTGTGAGCCCTTCTGTATCCTTTGGGATCAGGGGCAATCCCTCAAGGAATTAGGATCAATACAATTTGTCCATATTGGTGCTGGCATCAAGCAGTGCATCACTGTGGTGACCACCGAGTGCCTGGGCTGGGTCATCTGGGTGCACTGGGGGAAAGGTCCTCAAGTTTGTTTGAGGAGAACTCCTTCAGAGGGAGTACAGAGGTTAAGAGGGGAGCAACAAGGCCACGGATTGGGGTTTCTGGGCTTATTCCTTGTTCTTTTATGAACACACAGATACATTCCTGTGTCAGTTCACTAAGCCTCTATGTGCAATAGACCACCGCCACCCAAGCTAGTAAGTCAATCACCTCAACCCCTGAGAACACCATCACAAACATGGCAGTGAGCAGAAGAGCAAGCAGAGAGGGAAACAAGGCTGTTAGAAGCTCATGCATTGTATTTATTTATTTATTATTGCAGTAACATTGGTTTATAACACGTAAATTTCAGGTGTTCATCATTATATTTCGAATTCTGTGTAGATTACATCATGTTCACCATCCAAAGACTAATTACCATCCATCACCACACACATGTGCCTAATCACCCCTTCCATCCTCCGTCTCCCCTTCCCCTCTGGTAACCACCAGTTCAATCTCTGTCTCTATGTAATTGTTTGTTGTTGTTTTTATCTTCTACTTATGAGTGAGATCATACGGTATTTGAGTTTTTCCCTCTGACTTATTTCGCTTAGCACAATACCCTCAGGGTCCATCCATGTTGTACAAATGGCCAGATTTCATTGGTTCTTGTGGCTGAGTAGTATTCCATTGTGTACATATACCACATGTTCTTTATCCATTCATCCCTTGATGGGCACCTAGGTTGCTTCCAAGTCTTGGCTATTGTGCGTATTGTTGCAATGAGCATAGGGTGCATATATCTTTATGCATTCATATTTTCAAGTTCTTTGGATAAATACCCAGCAATGCTATAGCTGGATCATATGGTAGATCTGTTCTTAATTTTCTGAGGATACTCCATACTGTTTCCATAGTGGTTGCACCAGCTTGCCCTCCCACCAGCAGTGTACAAGGGTTCCCTTCTCTCCACATCCTCTCCAACACTTACTGTTTCCCGTCTTGTTAATTATAGCCATTCTGATAGGAGTGAGGCGGTACCTCATTGTGGTTTTGATTTGCATTTCTCCAATAGTTAATGATGTTGAATATATATTCATGTGCCTGTTGGCAATCTGTATATCTTCTTTGGAGAAATATTTCTGTTCAGATCTTTTGCCCATTTTTTAATTGGGTTGTTAGTTTTCTTGTCATTGAGATGTATGAATTTTTTGTATATTTTGGATATTAATCCCTTATCAGATATATGGTTTGCAAATATCTTCTCCCAATTGTTATGTTGTCTTTTCGTTTTGTTGATGGTTTCCTTTGCTGTGCAGAAGCTTTTTAGTTTGATGTAGTCCCATATGTTTATTTTTTCTATTGTTTCCCTTGCCTGGTCAGACATGGTACTTGAAAATATGATGCAAAGACCAATGTTGAAGAGCGTACTGCCTATGTTTCCTTCTAGAAGTTTCATGGTTTCTGGTCTTAGATTCAAGTCTTTAATCCATTTTGAGTTATTTTTGTGTATGATGTAAGATAATGGTTCTTTTTCATTCTTTTGCATGCGGCTGTCCAGTTTTCCCAACACCATTTACTGAAGAGACTTTCCTTTCTCTGTTGTATGTTCTTGGCTCCCTTGTCGAAAATTAGCTGTTCATAGATGTGTGGGTTTACTTCTGGGTTCTCTTATTTTTTTATTTTAAAGATTGGCACATGAGCTAATATCTGTTTCAAATCTTCTTCTCTTTTTTTTTTCTTCTTCTTCTTCTCCCCAAAGCCCTCCAGTACATAGTTGTATGCCGGGGTCTAGCCTCGGCAGAGTCCAGGTTCCCGCGGGAGAGATGGCATCGGCAAAAAACTGAGGGAGGGGAAAATAAAGAGGACGTGAGACTTGGGTTGGTGTTAGCAAGTCTGACTTTACTGTGCACCAGTGTCGTTTATATATTTTTCAGGATTAGTACAGAAATAGTTCTACAAATATTCTCAGAGAGATAAGGAAGTAAAAAAAGAGCACAAGAATATTTATTAGCATTCTATTCTATAGAGCATAAGGTTAACGGTAGTCTTCTCCGCAAATAACTAGTGTTTGTTGTCTCTAAGCTAAAGGAGATAGATACCTAGGCATCTGTTGTAATTCATGGTAAAGTTAAATCAAAGAGAGAAGGTCCAGGCCTCCGGACAGGACAGCAGTCCGTCTGGTTACATCCTGGTGGAGCCATCCCTGCCTCCCTCAATCATTTACTCCATTAGTGTAGATGGTTAATGGGAACAAAAGGCGACTCCAGGGTGTCTTATCCCCAGGGCTATCTGCATTCTCAGCGGGCAGTTAAACATCTTTACATTTTCGAGCCCTTTAGGGCGTGGAAGCATTCCTTTGTCTTTTAGAGTGTAGAGCTAACAGTCCCTTAAGCACACTGCCAGAGAAAGTATCATTTTGTTAGTAAAGTAAAGGGCTGAAAAGCTAAGCTAAACTATATATCTTCAAGAATAAAAAACAGAAATAAGTAAAGACATAACCTTGATAGAAAGCATGCATATAATTCAGAAAATATCAGGGGTGTCGGCCGGCCATTCTTCACTGAGGGGCATCCCTGCACCCCTCGGCCCTTCTACTCATCAATTATTTATTATTTATTGCTTTTAGGAGAAAACCTCTATAACATTTTAACAGAAAGCAGAAGGTCAAGAATAATATATAGATACTTCTTGATCATCCAATTAACCAGCAAACTTAGAAGGACGATGCATATATATATTTAGACAAAGAACTGGAGGGAGAAGGAAACATTAACCAGATGGAGGCCATAAACCTAATTCGACATCTTATCTGGGCAGGATTCCTTTCTGCTTGTCTCAAATGGGACTGTGTGCTCCTCCGTTAATTAACTGAAAAATATCTTGAAAGTTACCTGCGGGTGGTCACATTCTCTTACTATATTTAATTTTCCCGGGAGGTAGTGCCTCCCAAGCAGCCACCCAAAGGAGTGAAAACTGGAGGTTAAGAAAGGAAAAGGAATGAAGGGCAATTAGAAGCAGCACAGGTTTCAGAACTATGTGAGGGGCTGGCCAGTTATTCTTCACCAAGGGGCGACCCTGCACCCCTCGGCGTTAATCGGCTGGACCCTGTCAAACAGCCGATCAAATGATGTAGCCATGGCTCCCGGCAGTTGTACATTCTAGTTGTAAGTCCTTCTGATTGTGCTATGTGGGATGCTGCTTCAGCATGGTTTGATAAGCAATGCCATGTCCACGCCCAGGATCCAAACCAGTGAAACCCTGGACCACTAAAGTGGCACGTGAGAACTTAACTACTCGATTCTCTTCCATTGATCTGTGTGTCTGTCTTTGTGCCAGTACCATGCTGTTTTGGTTACTGTAGCTTTGTGGTACATTTTGAAATCAGGAAATGTGATACCTCCAGCTTTGTTCTCTTTTCTGAGGATTCCTTTGGCTATTCATGGTCTTTTGTCATTTCATATAAATTTTAGGATTCTTTGTTCTATTTCTGTGAAATATGTTGTTGGAACTTTGATAGGGATTGCATTGAATCTGTAGATTGCTTTAGGAAGTATGGACATTTTAACTATGTTAATTCTTCCAATCCAAGAGCATGAAATATCTCCATTTCTTTGTGTCGTCTTCAATTTCTTTCAACAATGTTTTATAGGTTTCAGTGCACAGATCCTTCACTTCTTTGGTTAAGTTTATTCCTAGATATTTTATTCTTTTTGTTGCAATTATAAATAGGATTGTATTCTTAATTTTTCTTTCTGCTACTTGGTTGTTAGTGTATAGACATGCAACTGATTTTTGTACGTTGGTTTTGTATGCTGCATTTTTGTTTGAATACTTGGCCACATTCATTTATTATTTCTAAAAGTTTTTTAGTGGATTCTTTAGGGTTTTCTATATATAAAATCGTGTCATCTGCAAAAAGTGACAATTTCACTTCTTCCTTTCCAATTTATCCCTTTTATTTACTTTTCTTACCTGATTGTTCTGGCTCAGATTTCCAACACTATGTTAAATAAGAGTGTTGAAAGTGGGCATCCTTGTCTGGTTCTTGTTCTCAGAGGGATAGCTTTCAGTTTTTCTCCATTGAGAATGATATTAGCTGTGGGTTTGTCATATATGGCCTTTATTATGTTGAGGTACTTTCCTTCTTTACCCATTTTATTCAGTTTTTATCATAAATGGATGCTGTATGTTGTCAAATACTTTCTCTGCATCTATTGAGATGATCATGGGATTTTTATTCTTCATTTTGTTAATGTGGTGTATCACATTGATTGATTTGTATATGTTGAACCATCCCTGTGTCCCTGGAATAAATCCCACTTGGTCATGGTGTATGATCTTTGTAATATGTTGGTGTATTTGATTTGCTAGTACTTTGCTGAGGACTTTTCATCAATGTTCATCAGTGATACTGGATCATAATTTTCTTTTTTTATGTTGTCCTTGCCTGGTTTTGGTATCAGGATAATATTGGCTTCATACAATGAGTTAAGAAGCTTTATCTCCTCTTAACTTTTTGGAAGAGTTTGAGAAGGAGAGGTATTAAGTCTTCTTTGAATGTTTGGTAGAATTCACCAGGGAAGCCGTCTGGACTAGACTTTTCTGTTTTGGGAGGTTTTTGATTACTGTTTTGATCTCCTTACTGGTGATTGGTCTATTCAAATTCTCTGTTTCTTCCTGATTCAGTTTTGGAAGGTTGTATGATTCTAAGAATTTATCCGTTTCTTCTAGGTTATCCAATTTGTTGGTGTATAGCTTTTTGTAGTATTCTCATAATCTTTTGTATTTCTGAGGTGTACATTGTAATTTCTCCTCTTTCATTTCTTTTGATTTTGTTTTGTTTGTCTTTTGAGGAAGACTAGCCCTGATCTAACATCTGCCACCAATCCTTCTCTTTATGCTGAGGAAGATTGGCCCTGAACTAACATCCATGCCCATCTTCCTCTACTTTATATGTGGGACGCCTGCCACAGCATGGCTTGGTAAGCAGCGTGTAGATCCGCACCCAGGATCCGAACCAGCGAACCCTGGGCCACTGAAGTGGAAAGTACAAACTTAACCACTGTGCCACTGGGCTGGCCCCTCTCCTCTTTCATTTATAGTTTTACTTATTTGAGCCTTCTCTCTTTTTTTCTTGGTGAGTCTAGCTAAAGGTTTGTCAGTTTTACTTATCTTTTCAAAGAACCAGCTCTTGATTTCATTGCTTTTTTTCCTATTGTTTTTAGTCTCTATTTCATTTATTTCTACTCTGATTTTTATTATTTCCTTCCTTCTACTGATTTTGGGCTTTGTTTTTCTTTTTCCAGTTCCTTTAGGTGCACTGTTAGGTTGTTTCTTTGAGATTTTTTGTGTTTGTTGAGTTAGGCCTGTATTGCTATAAACTTCCTTCTTAGAACCGCGTTTGCTGTAGCCCATAAATTTTGGCATGTTGTATTTTCATTTTCATTTGTCTCCAGATTTTTTTTATTTTTCCTTTGATTTCTTCATTGACTCAATCGTTGATCAGTAGCACTTTGTTTAATCTCCACATATTTGTGGCTTTTCTGATTTTCTTCCTGTAGTTGATTTCTAGTTTCATAGTGTTGTGGTCAGAAAAGATGCTTGGTATTATTTCAGTCTTCTTAAATTGATTGAGACTTGTTTTGTGGCCTAAGATGTGATCAATCTGGGAGAATGTTCCATGTGAATTGGAAAAGAATGTGTATTCTGCAGTTTTTGGATGGAATGTTCAATATATATCTACTAAGTCCATCTGGTCTCATGTGTCATTTAAGGCCAATGTTTCTGTATTGATCTTCTGTTTGGATGACCCACCCGTTGGTGTGAGTGGAGTGCTGAAGTCCCCTACTATTTTTGTGTTACTATTTCTCCTTTTATGTTTGTTAATAATTGCTTTATATATTTAGATGTTCCTGTGTTGGGAGCATAGATATTTACAAGTGTTATATCCTCTTGTTGGATGGTTCGCTTCATCATTATGTAGGGCCCTTCTTTGTCTTCTGTTACAGTTTTTGTTTTAAAGTCTATTTTGCCTGATATTTCTACCCCAGCTTTCTTTTCTTTGCCATTTGCGTGGAGTATCTTTTCCCATCCCTTCACTTTCAGTTTGTGAGTGTCTTTAGGTCTGAAGTGTGTCTCTTGTTTGCAGCATATATATGGGTCATGTTTTTTGATCCAATCGGCCACTCTGTGTATTTTATTTGGAGCATTTAGTCCATTGACGTTTAAAGTAGCTATTGATAAGTATGTATTTATTTCCATTTTGTTACTTTTTTCTAGGTGTTTTAGTAGTTCTTCTCTGTTGCCTTCTTTTTATTTTGCCCTCTTCCCTTGTGGTTAGATAACTTTCTCTTAATTTTTTGTGTATTTATTATAGGTTTCTGGTTTGTGATTTTGATAAGGTTCATATATAGTAACATGTATATAGCAATCTATATTAAATTGATGGTCTATTTAGTTTGACCTCTTTCTAAAAGCTCTACTCTTTTACTCCCCTCCTTCCACATTTTATGTTTCTGATGTCATATATAACCTCTTTTTGTGTATGTGTGTGTATCCATTACCCTCTAATGGAAATAGGTAATTTTAGTGCTTTTGTCTTTTGGCCTTCATCTTATTTTCATAGGTGGTTGATCTGCTAGCTTTCCTGTATTTTTGCCTTTATCAGTGATTTTATTGCCTTTTTTTGGATAATTTTCTTATTTCTATTTGTGATCTTCTCTTTCCCACTTAAATAAGACTGGTTTCTTGGTGATAAACTCCTTTAATTTTTGCTTGTCTGGGAAACTCTTTCTCTCTCCTTCCATTCTGAATGATAATCTTGCCAGGTAGAGTATTCTTGGCTGTAGGTTTTTTCCTTTCAGCACTTTAAATATTTCATGCCACTCCCCTCTAGCCTGTAAGGTTTCTGCTGAGAAGTCAGGTGATAGCCTGATGGGGTTTCCTTTGTACCTAACTTGTTGCCTTTCTCTTATGGCTTTTAGGATTCTCTCTTTACCTTTAATTCTTGACATTTTAATTATAATGTGTCTTGGTCTGGGCCTCTTTGGTTTTATCTTGTTCGGTGCTCTCTGTGCTTCCTGCACCTGCATGTCTGTTTCCTTCCATAGGTTAGGAAAGTTTTCATCTATTATTTTTTCAAATAGATTCTCTGCCCCCTTGTCTTTCTTTTCTCCTTCTGGGACAGGTATAATACAAATGTTAGTGCACTTGATATTGTCCAAGAGTTCCCTTAGATTGTTCCCATACTTTTTAATTCTTTTTTCTTTTATCTGTCCATCTTGGGTGATTTCCTCTAGTCTTTCATCCAGCTCACTGATCCATTTTTCTGTATCATCTACTCTGCTACTGAGTCCCTATGGTGAATTTTTTATTTCCAGTATTGTATTCTTCATTTTTGATTGGTTCTTTTTTATATTTTCCAATTCTTTGTTGAAGTTCTCACTGAGTTCATCCATTCTTCTCCCAAGATTAGTGAGCATCCTTATGACTTTTTGTTTGAACTCTTTGTCAGGTAGACTGTTTATTTCTTTTTCATTTAGTTCTTTTTCTGGAGTTTTGTCCTGTTCCCTTACATGGAATGTTTTCCTTTCCCTCCTCATTTCCCCTCTTTCTCTGTGCTTATACCTATGTATTAGGTAGGTCAACTACCTCTCCTGATCTTGGAGAGGTGGCCTATGTAACAGATGCCTTATGAAGCCCAACAGTGTGCTTCCCTCTTGTCACCAGTTCCATATGTTCCAGGAGTGTCCCCTGTGTGGGCTACGTGTGTCCTTAGGTTGTGACTGGGTTGCTTTTGCTGCAGGTGCCTGGGGAGGCTAGGCTGTCCCACTGGCCGGCTGGTTGTAATACTCAGCTGTGTGTGGCTGCTATGGACACTTCAGTCACTTTATTGGGTGTGGGGACCACCAGCACTGTTGGCTGCAAGGTCTAATAGCACATTCCTGTTGCAGATTTTCTCTTAAGTGAGTAGGCTCCAGGCTCAGGGCCTTATGATTGCTGTAGGCCTCTGGTCTGCAAGGCTCTTGTCAGCTCTCTCAGGATTGCAGCTGAGTGGGGCTGGCCCCAGGCATGGGAGCACCCAATTGTTTCAGGCTTTGGAAGGTGGGTCCGATCCCTATGTGGCTGTTTGAGAAACACAAGTCTGCTGCAGCTGACACAGCCCCAGTGCCCGCAGGACCACACACACTGTCAACAGAGTTCTGCCCCATGCACACACCCCGACCCCCTAAAGTGGACACAGTCACCACACTGCAGAGGCCCAACCCACTCACCTGGACTCAGAGGATGAAGGCACCCAGCCTATGCAGACCCACAATTTTCCCAAGGGCTTGCTGTTAGGTGGGGCCAGTCCCTAGGGCAAGCTGCCTTCCCTGGCTGAGCTGGATTAAATCAGTGCTCTAGTGGGAAAAGTAGACCCCTGTGCTACAGGCCAGGAGAAAAACTCCAATGGTGTCTGTCAGTGTCTGTGTCAGCACACCTGTACTAGGTCACAAGAATGGCTACTACCAATGTCTCAGTCCCTGGAAAGGGCACACTTCTCATTGAGATTCATGCAGAGCCTATCAGGTATCTCTTTTCAGCAAAGGACTGCACACCTTTCTTTCTGGTGATTTTAGGTTGCTTTTTGAAATGAGTGAATTTTTGCATGGGTCCTTTAAGAGCTGGCTTTTTTCTGCTTATGTTTGATAGCTTTTCTAGGGGTATTCCCCATTGTAGTTAATAGCCAGCAAAGCCAATATTGTGACACTCGTCTCAGTTGTGCTGAGTCTAAAGGATGCCTATAGCGGTAACGTGCTCCTGCTCAGGTCCCTCACTCCTCTAGGGAATGCTGTGTACCTTAGGATTGCTCCTGGCTGGCTGTGACACTTTGTGGCTTCTGAAGGTGGCTTTTTTCTCCCCAGGAAGGAATTCTGCCTCTTCCACATCAGTCAGAACTCTCCCTTGTTGCGGGGGTTCTTTTTATCTAGTTTTCAGTTCTCTCTCAGGGGTAATTGTTCCAAGAGTAGCTGTAAATTTGTTGTGTCCATGAGAGGAGGTGAGTTCAGAGTCCACCTATGCTGCTATCTTGACACTAACCTCTCATGCACTTTAATTCAGAGGAAAAGTCCTCAGATTTGAGCCTGCTGATTTAAAATTACACACAAAAATAGGATTACTGATTTCACACAAGTGATTTAATCTGTAGAGCACAGTGTGGGAAGGGTAGACGTGCAGGAGGCGTTGCTGGACTTTAATGGCTCAGCTGTGAAAACAGAGCCGGTGAAAGCAGCCGATCAGCCAGTTATAATCCTGGGACTTGAGTGAAGAGATGAATAGTCTGGCATGCCTTAGAACCCTCAAGGACCTCACTCTATCACAACACAGCCCAGGAATTGGAGTCCATAATGGTGACCATGTCCCATCAGATGTGAAATTATGTTTAGAGCTATCTGTTTGAAAGACATGATTCGTAAATACATATTACCAATATTTTAAACTATGTGAATATAGTTATTTTCGTTATACTTATGGAAAAACCTCTTGGAAATTTGCTTAGGTGGAACAGCTACTTCTTTAGTGAGGTTAGCTGTTGAGATAGAGCCACATCATGAAGGACATCATATGCCATGTTAAGGAGGTTATATTATCCTGTTAATGATCAGGAGTTGTTGGAGAATTCTGAGCTGATGAATGAGATGATTAGATCTGCATTTTCAGGCAATCCATGTGGAATAGTGACGAGGATGGGGGAAGGGAGGAGAGCCCTGGTGCTGTGGAGGCCAATTAGGAGGCTTTTGTGATATTCTAGGTGAGAGAATGAGCACTTGAACTGGGGAGTAGAGAGAGAATGTGGAAGAGGATGTGCATTTATGTGGGTGCTATTAGAACAAAACTCGCTGACTGATTAGTTGTGGAGATAATAGAAGTACGATTCAGGTTGTCGGGCACCTGGGTAGATGGTGGTGACATCTCAGATAGGGATGAAGGAAGTAGAGGGGCTGGAGAGGGAGATGATAAATTTGGCCTTGGCAGTACTGAGTTTGGGGTTCCTATATATGTAGGCCTCGACTGAGGAAATAGTTTTAAGAGGTGATAGTATACAGCTGGTTGATGATTTCATGGATGTGGATGGGAAGTTTCAAGGAAGAGCATTTAGAACGAGGAAAAGTAGGAGGGTTGATAAAGAAGAGCTTCAGAAAGAAAGTGGGAAATTTTGTTAGAAGTCTAAGAAGTAATTAATAACTCCGCCCTTGGATTAGAAGCATAAGTAAAAACCCCTGTAGACCCAAGCTCCCTGGAACAATGATTTCTCTTCTCCCCTAACAAATTATCTCCCTTTTAATTGTTAACTATCTTTTGTTATGCTTTTCAATGCTTTGAATTACACCAAATGCTTTTTGCAAACAGGTGAGGTATAAGTTATAAATTATCAGTAAAAATATCAGTTTCTTGATTCTGGTGGTTTTTAGGCCTTTGTTCCTAAATATTATGACTGGAAGGGCTTTATGTGGACTTCTGCTTATACGGTAAGGCACTGCATAATGACGTTTTGGTCAACGATGGACTGCATATATGACAGTGGTATCATAAGATTAGTACCGCACAGCCTAAGTGTTCAGTAGGCTGTACCACCTAGGTTTGTGTAAGTGCACTCTATTATGCTCGCACAACGACGGAATCACCTAACGATGCATTTATCAGAACATATCCCCATCGTTAAGTGATGCATGACTATTGCTTTTTCATTTGTAAAAGTTTGAATTTCCCTCCATTTAGCTTATGCATAATGGGCTATAAAACAAACATGACTCTTTAAAAAGCAAATGCAAGCAACATTGTGTAATGAATACCTTTGTTTTCCAGCTCTTCCCGTATTTCCATTCTAGAGCTTTTTGAATCTAACAAGATTCAGTAAAACTTCTTCCCTATTTGTATTTTTCATCTCAATGTGATTACCATGTTCATGATGTCTGTTTAGTCAAGAAAAATGCTTGCCCCCTGTAGTTCCGTGACTTTAAGATTTTCTCACTTCTCTTTATTTGTATTTTTAGATTCACATATATATCAGTAATACTATTTCTTCTGGAGAGGAATTCAGTGTTCTAGGTCCACATTGGAATAGGCCTTGATAATTACTGAGTTGTTAAAATACCAAAGACTTCAACACAGCTAAGTGTTATAAGATGGTTTGATACATAATTCAGTACTCTTGGCAGGTGCCCCAGTAATGCGACGCTCCAATGTTTTAAGTTCCCTGTGATGGTTAACTGCATGCAGTGCACTTTGCTGGGACGGAGAAATGTCCAGATGTGTAATTATGTACTGTGGTCAATGATTTGGCTCAATGGTCAGGGACTTGGAAGGGACATGAGTAGAAAATTGCTGACAAGGAAGTCTGGGGAAGAGGTATGTGGATAGACCTCTCTGAATGGGCAAAAGCATGAAGATATTTATATTCCATGTGAATGCTTACCAGAGGGTGACCTCAGCAAAGGAGGATTTTAATAATCAAGTGGAGGGAATGATTTTTTCTGTGGATGCCAGTCAGCCTCTTCCCCTTGACCCCAGTGGACTCATGAACAAAGTGGCCATGCTAGCAGTGATGAGGTTATGCATGGACTCAGCAACATGGACTTCCACTCATCAAGGCTGACCTGGCTTTGGCCACTATTGAGTGCCCAATCTGCCAGCAGCAGAGACCAGCACTGATTGCCCAATATGGCACCATTCCCCCGCTACTTAATGGCAGGTTGACTACATTGAACCACTTTTATCATGGAAGGGGCAATGTTTTGTCCTTACTGGAATAGACACTTATTCTGGATGTGGATTTGCCTTCACTGCCTGCAATACTTCTGCCCAAACTATGATCCATAGACTTATAGAACGCCTTATCCACCATCACAGTATTCCACACAACATTGCTTTGGATTAAAGAAATCACTTCACAGCAAATGAAGTGCAGCAATGAACCCCTGCACATGGAATTCACCACTCATACCATGTGTCCCACCATCCTAAAGCAGCTGATTTGATAGAACGGTGAAGTGGCCTTTTGAAGACTTAGTTACAGTGCCAGCTAGTTGGCAATACCCTGCAGATCCTGGGCAAGGTTCTCCAGGAGGCTGTAGGCTCTGAATCAGCATCCAGTATATGGTGCTGTTTCTCTCAGGAGTGGGTATTCATAAGTCCAGGAATCAAGGAGTGAAAATGGGAGTGGCACCAATCACTATTACCCATAGTGACCCATTAGCAAAATTTTTGCTTTCTGTTCCCATAAATTTATGCTCTACTGGCATGCAGGTCTTAGTTCCAAAGGGAGAAATGCTTCCACCAGGAGATATAATGATTTCACTGAACTGGAAGTTAAGACTACCACTTGGCCACCTTGGGCTCCTCATACTTCCCAATCAACAGTCAAAGAGGGGAGTTACTGTGCTGGCTGGGGTGATCGATCCTACTATTAAGGGAAAGTTGGACTATTCCTCCACAATGGAGGTAAGGAAGAATATGTCTGGAATACATGTGATCCCTTAGGGCATCTGTTAGTATTACCATGCCCTGTGATTAAGATCAATGAAAAACTACAATAACCCAATTCAGGCAAGACTACTAATAGCTTAGACCCTTAAAGAATGAAGGTGTAGGTCATCCCACCAGGTAAAGAACCACAACCAGACGAGGTACCTGCTGAGAGAAAAGGGAATGCAGAATGGGTAGTAGAAGCAGGTAGTTATAAATACTAGCTACTACTACATGACCAGTTACAGAAGTAAGGACTGTATTTATCATGAATACTTCTTCCTTATTTTTTTGTGAATCTGTTTGTGTATAAATATTAAGCAAATATCTTTGTTTTATTCTCTCTCTTATCCCCTTATCATGTAACAGAAGATGTATTGACTTTATATCATATTTCTGTATTGTTAACTTTACACCATTGTATTTAAGTTATGATATGAAGGAGAAGAGTGAACATCATCCAAGGACTTTACATCCTTTTCTGGGAAAGAGTTAGTATGTTTTCGGTTGTACAAAGGATGGTTGTATCATGTTAGGTGGAAGTATGCCCTTGTTAATGTCTTTATTCAGAGATTAAGTGTGCTTCAAGGAGATGTGTATGGGTGCCAAATTGACAAGGGGCAGGCTTGTGATGGTTAACTTCATGTGTCAACTTGTCTGGGTTGTGGTGCCCAGATATTTGGTCAGACATTCTGGATGTTTCTGTGGATGAGATTAACATTTAAATAGGTGGACTTTGAGTAAGCAGATTGCCCTCCATCATCGAGTGGGACTCACCCAACCAGTTGAAAGCCTGAAGAGAACAAAAAGATTGGTCTTCACCGAGTAAGAGGGAATTCTGCAGCAGACAGACTTTGGACTTGAACTGCAACATCAGCTCTTCTCTGAGTCTCCAGCCTGCCGACCCACCCTGGAGATTTTGGACTTGCCAGCCTCCATAATCAAGTGAGTCAGTTCCTTAAAATAAATATCTTCCTATATATGCACATCCTATTGGTTCTTTCTCTCTGGAAAATCCTGACTAATATATTCCCCTAAACTCTCGCCTGGAGATTGCTATCTTATTTCTTTTAATTCATTCTTGTTTAGTTCTAGATTTGTAAATGCTTCACATGTATCCTGATTGTTTTAGCATGAATAATTATGAGGAATTGGTTTAGTTATATAAAATTAAAACAAGATTAGGACCACTAGACAATAGAATACAAATGCTGTCTGCACTCAGCTTGGGAGCAAACACAGCTCTAACTTTTTTCGATGCCTAGGACGGAGACCAATTCGCTTTCTAATACCTGGGCCCAGTTCACTGAAGAGAGTAAGTTGAATCAGTGTCTCATCTGATCAGCACCCCAAGGGAACTCTCAGCTTCACAGAATCCAAAGAATCCCAAAGGTAGTGGGAATAAAGTACAGCCAAAATGACGGGGTTTATCATAGCAAACAAGAACACCACCTTTCTACAATCTTACTGAACTGTAGACATCACTTACATACATATTTCTTCTGATCCCCAAATATCAGAAGCCAAACTGTTTTTTTGTGCTAGAAAAAAGAGCACCTGAAGCTAGTTGTCTGTGGTCATGATTTATGGCCACAGACTTTTTTTTTTTTTTTTTGAGGAAGATTAGCCCTGAGTTAACATCTGCTGCCAATCCTCCTCTTTTTGCTGAGGAAGACTGGCCCTGAGCTAACATCCGTGCCCATCTTCCTCTACTTTATACATGGGATGCCTACCACAGCATGGCGTGCCAAGCAGTGCCATGTCTGCACCCGGGATCCCAACCGGCAAACCCTGGGCTGCCGAAGCGGAATGTGCGAACTTAACCACTGCATCACCGGGCCGGCCCCTGGCCACAGATTTATGGTGCAGATTTATGCAGTAATGGTTGGGCACATCACATCTGTATCCAGTGCTGTGGGAACTGGGATCTATGCATGGAAGAGACTTGCTATCCTTGTGGAGCTTGCATGACAATCACATACATTTACCTCTCTATAGCACCATGCATATTTCAAAGCACTTTCATCTCTACTATTTAAAAACTGGTGGACTTATTGCATACACACAGAGGAATATTTTTAACTCAATTTCCTAACTACGTATCCTTGATTTTCTAAGTAAGCTTGCTTTACAGATGAGAAACTTTGGAGATCTGGGTTTGCAGGAGGCTAGGTAACTAGAGCCCTGAGGGTCTGCTCATGGCTTCCTCGCTACTGACTCTGCTTCCCCCCGGCAGGATGAGCCTTGTCAGAGCTGGGCCTGATCCAAGAACTTGGAAAGTCCAATGCTTGTAAGCATTCCCTTAATCGGAAGCATTAAACACCAAGATAGTTCATATAAATTCTTCCTGAAAAGGAGGTAAACGCCTTCTGGTGCTGGTTCTGCATGTGAGAAGCTTTGAAGTCACCACTGCATGTTAACAACAGGTGAAAAGCTGAAAAAAATTGAAAAAATCAACAACTCTTTTTAGATCCTTAATAGAAATGAGTTCATAGGGAAAATCACTACCCCTAAAATAGGAGAGACTAACAAGAGAATACAGAGAATCACAACCTACCAGAGCAGAAACCCACAAATAGCAACCTTTGTGGGAACCACAAGGTTCCTGAACTGTAATTGATGAATTGCTGGATTTCAGCATGGACAACCCTCAGAGTTAAAAACTACCGGGGAACCTAGTCATAGGGGTAACCATCGTACTTTTGTGAGTTTTACCTCCAGGAACTCTGTTAGGCCCTCATAGTGAATATCAGAAAAATCCCCTACTGCTTCCAGCAGGGAAAGAAAGAAAGGAACAATTTTGAAACATGTCAGAGCATTTCATTCTTCTTAACAAGGCCTGCCGTTGGAAGAAACTATTTAAGCAGAGCCTAACTGACCTGGGCGAAGGGAAATAACCAGCTTCAGCTGACTCTTGCCATCCTGTCCCAACTAAAGGGGGAGGGAATCGAGAAGCATGTGTAAAGATTGTGACCCAGAGGCACAGGCTCACTGAAAGACTGACATCTAACCATAGGCCTGTGGAATGCTGTGCCTCCCCTCATACCTCACCACATCACTAAAGGCTCATTGACAGCAATTCCTTTTACTCAGTACATCATGCCCAGCTATCAAGAAAAAAACGCAGGACATACCAAAGGCAAAAAACACATTTTGAAGAGACAGAACAAGCATCAAAACAAGACTCTGATATAACAGGGACTCTGGGAACATAAAACAACTATGGTAAATACGCTAAGGACTCTAGTGGATGAAGCAGACAGCATGCAAGAACAGATGGGTAATGTAAGCAGAGAGATGGGAATCCTAAGAAAATACCAAAAAGAAATGTCAAACATCAAAAACATGTAACAGAAATAAAAAATGCCTTTGATGTGCTTATTAGTAGACTGAACGTGGCTTAGGAAAGAATCTCTGAACTTGAGAATATCTCATAGAAACCTCAAAAAGTGACAGGTAAAGAGAAGAAAGACTAGAAAAAAAGAACAGGACAAAATATCCAAGAACTGTGGGACAACTCAAAAAGTGTAACATACATGTAATAGGAATATTTTATACAGAATAGAAGAAGAAAGAGAGAAAGGAACAAAAGAAATATTTGAAACAACAATGAGAATCTCCCCAAATTAATGTCAGACACCAAACCGCAGATCTAGGAAATTCAGAGAACACCAAGCAGGATAAATGCCAGAAGAACTATACTTAGGCATATCACTTTCAAACTACAGAAAATCAACAATAAAGAAAAAATCCTGAAAGAAGCCAGAGGGGGAAAACCTTACCTGTAAAATAGCAAAGATGAAAATCACATTCAATTTCTTTTCAGAAATCATGTAAGCAAGAAGAGAATGGAATGAAATATGTAAAGCGTTAAGAGAAAACACTCACCAACCTAGAATTCTCTACCCTGTGAAATTATTCTTCAAAAGTAAAGGAGAAATAAAGACTTTCTCAGACAAACAAAAATTGAGGGAATTTGTCGCCAGTTAACCTTCCTTGCAAGAAATGTTAAAAGAAGTTCTTTAGAGAAAAGAAAAATGATATAGATCAGAAACACAGATGTATATAAAGAAAGGAAGAGCCTTGAAGAAGGAATAAGTCAAGGTAAATAAAAACTATTATGTGTCATATTCTTAATTGAGCTGACAGATAACAGTTTGTTTAAAATCACAACAGCAAGCATGTATCTGATTTTATGTATATATATCTATTTGCTTATGTATAAGTGAAGTGAAATGAATGACAACAATGATGCAAGGTACAGGAGGGAAGAGTTAGGGTTATTTTCTTATAATAAGGTACTTGCACTACTCATGAAGCCGTACAGTGTTATTTGAAAGTGGACTTGGATTAGTTGTAAATGTATACTGCAAATTCTAGGGCAACCACTACAAAGAGGAAAAAAAAGAAGTATAAATGATATGCTAAGAGAGGGGAGAAAATGTAATCATACAAAAATGCTCACAGCAGATAAAGAGTGGAATACAAAAATAGAAGCAAAGAACAAGGGCAAGAAATAGAAAACAGTAACAAATATGGTAGATATTAATTTACATAAGTAATCACTTTGAATTTCAATGGCCTAAATGCGTTAACTAAAATTCAGAGATTGTCAGAGTGCATCAAAAACAAGACTCAACTAGATGTTGTCTACAAGAAACCCACTTTAAATATAAGACACATATAGATTCAAAGTAAATGGATGAAGAAAGATACACTAACAAGCTAACGTTAATCAAAAGAAAGCAGAAATAGCTATATTAATTTCAGACAGAGCAGACTTCATAGCAAGGAAAGTTATCATAGATAAAGAGGGGCATTACACAACGGCAAAGGAGTCAATTCTCCAAGAAGACATAACAATCTTATATGCGTATGTGCCTAACAACAGAGTATCAAAATAGGTGAGGTAAAAAGAGATTGAACTAAACTGCAAAAGGAACATATGAATCCACTGTTATAGTTAGAGACTTCAACATCCTTCTATCAGAAATGAACAGATCCAGCAGGCAGAAAATCAGTAAGGACCTAGTTGAACTCAGCATTGATGATGTCATCAATCAACTGGATATAATGGACATCTATAGAATACTTCATCCAACAATGGCAGAATACACATTCTTCTCAAACTCACATGGCACATTCACCAAGATAGACTACATTCTAGGCTGTAAAATACAGCATAAATAATTTAAAAGAATAGAAATTATACAATGTCTGCTTTCAGACCACAGTGGAGTTAAACTGGAAATCAATAACAGAAAGATAGCTGGAAAATCCCACAACACTTGGAGATTAATAACACACTTGTAAATAATACATGGGTCAAGAGAAATAAAAAAATATTTTGAACTAAATGAAAATGAAAACACAACTTATCAAAAATCTGTGGGATGCAGTGAAAGCAGTATAGCCTTGAATGCATATACTATAAAAGGAGAAAGATCTAAAATCAATCATCTAAGCTTCCACCTTAGGAAACTAGAAAAAGACGAGCAATTAAATTCCAAGTAGGCAGAAGAAAAGAAATAATAAGAATTAGAGCAGAAATCAATGAAATGGAAAACAGGTAATCAGTAGAGGAAATCAATGAAACCAAACGCTGATTCTTTGAAAAGACTGATAAAATCAATAAGCCTCTAGCTAGGCTAACTAAGAAAAAAGGAGAGGACACAAATTACTAATATCAGAAATGAAAGGGAGGACATCACTAAAGATCCAGAGAACATTTAAAAGATAATCAAGGAATACTATGAACAAGTCTATGCCCCTAAATTTGATAATCTAGATGAAATAACAAAACCAGACAGACACTAAAAGAAAAAACTACAGACCAATATCTCTTATGAACATAGATGTCAAAATCCTCAACAAAATATTAGCACATCAAATCCAACAATGTATAAAAAGAATAATAGACTATGACCAAGAGGGCTTTATCCCAGGTATGCAAGGCTGGTTTAACATTCAAAGTCAGTTAATGTAATTCATTACATCAATAGACTAAAGAAGAAAAGCCACATGATCATGTCAAAGGATGCAGAAAAGGCATTTGCCAAAATCCAACACCTTCGTGATAAAAACCCTCAGTAAACTAGGACTAGAGGGGAATTTCCTCAACTTGATAAAGAACATCTACAAAGAAACCTACAGCTAATATCATACTTACAGGTGGGAAACTTGAAGCTTTCCCACTAACATCAGGAACGAGGCAAGGATATCCCCTCTCACCACTGCTTTTCAACATCATACTGGAAGTCCTAACTAATTCAATAAGACAAGAAAAGTAAATAAGAGGTATACAGATGGGGAAGGAAGAAATAAAACTTTATTTGCAAATGAGATGATCATCCATGTAGAAAATGCAAAATAATCGACAAAAAATTCCTGAAATTAATCAATGATTATAGCAAGAATGCAGGATACAAAGTTAATATACAAAAGTCAACCTCTCTCCTATATACCAGCAGTGAACAAGTGGAATTTGAAGTTAAAAACACAATACCATTTATATTAGCAGCCAGAAATGACGTATTTAGGTATAAATCTAACAAAATACGTACAAGAGCTATACAAGGAAAACAATAAAATCCTGATGAGAGAAATCAAAGAAGAACTAAATAAATGCAGGAGGATTCCATGTTCCTAGTTAAAAGACTTAATATTGTCAAGATGTTGGTTCTTCTCAACTTGATCAATGTAATCCCAATCAAAATTGCCCCCAGTTATTTTGTGGATATCATCAAACTGATTCTAAAGTTTATATGGAGAGGCGAAAGACCTAAAATAGCCAACACAGTGTTAAAGGAGAATAAAGTTGGAAGAATCATGCTACGCAATTCCAAGACTTACTGTAAAGCTACAGTAATCAAGACAATGTGGTATTGCTGAAAGAATAGACAGATCAATGGAACAAAATAGAGAGCCTAGAAATAGACTCACATAAACATAGTCAGTTGATCTTTGACAAAGCAGCAAAGGTAATACAATGGAGAAAAGGTCGTCTTTTCAACAAGTAATACTGGAACGAGTGAACTTCTACATGCAAGAAAATGAATCCAGATACAGAATTTACACCTTTCACAAAAATTAACTTGAAATGGATCACAGACCTAAATGTATAATGCAAAACTATAAACTTCCTAGAAGAAAACGTAGGAGAAAATCTAGATGACTTAGGGTTTGGTGATGAATTTTTAGATACAACACCAAAGGCACAAACTATGAGAGAAATAGTAGATAAGCTGGACTTCATTAAAATTAAAAAATTCTGCTCTGTGAAAGACACCGTCAAGACAATAAAAAGAGAAGCCACAGACTAGAAGAAAATATTTGCAAGACACATCTGATAAAGGACAGCTATCCAAATTACACAAAGAACTCTTAAAACTCAACAATAAGAAAACAAACAACCTTCTTAAAAAATGCACCAGAGACCTTAACAGATACCTCATCAAAGAAGATATACAAATGGCAAATAAGCATATGAAAAGACACTTCACATCATATGTCATCTGGCAAATGCAAATTAAAACAACGATGAGATACCGCTACACAACTATTGAAATGACCAAAATCTGGAACACTGACAACACCAAATGCTGGGGAGCATGTGGGGCCACAGAACTCTCATTCATTGCTGTGGGGATGCAAAATGGTACAGCCAACTTTGGAAGACAGTTTGTCAGTTTCTTAACAAAACTAAGCATACTCCCACCATACGATCCAGCAGTTGTGCTCCTTGGTATTTACCCAGAGGAGTAGAAAATTTATGTCCACACAAAATCCTGCACATGGATGTTTATTCCTAACTGCCAAAACGTGTTAGTAACCAAGATGTCCTTCAGTAGGTGAATGGATGAATAAACTGTGGTACATCCAAACAATGGAATATTATTTAATGCTGAAAGGAATGAGCTATCAAGCCATGAAAAGGCATTGAGGAATCTTAAATGCATGTTCATAAGTGAAGAAAGCCAATCTGAGAAGGCTACATACCATAGGATTCCAACCATATGACTTTCTGGAAAAGGCAAAACTATGGAGACAGTAAAAAGATTAGTGGTTGCCAGGAGATGGGGGAAGGGAGGAATTCATAATGTGGAGCACAGCAGATTTTTAGGGCAGTGAAGCTCTTCTGTATGATACTATAATGGTGGATACATGTGTCATTATACGTTTGTCCAAACAGATAGAATGTACAACACCAAGAGTGAACTGTAGTATAAACTATAGACTTTGGGTGATACTGATATCTCAATGTAGGTTCGTCAATAGTAATAAATGTACCCCTCTGATGAGGGATGTTGATAACTGGGGAGACTGTTACGTGTGGCGGCAAAGGGTATATGGGAAATCTCTGTACCTTTTGCTTAGTTTTGCTGTGAACCTAAAGCTGCTCTAAAAAAGAAAGTCTATTAAAGAAAATTTGTCAGCCCCAGAATAAGAGGGCCAGCGTGAGCCAAGCCTCTCGGGTCCCGCAAGGCTTCACCCTGCACAGTGGTGCCGGCCACTCACGGAGACTTCCCTGGGAATATCTCTGCACCTCTCCTGCTCCGTCAGCCACCTGGGCTCTGAAAACTCTTAGTATCCTGAGCTAAGGAGACTGGGGAAACTTCACTGGACGCGTGTGAATGGACTCCACATTCTGATCCACAGCCTACGAGAAACGATGCAGAAGTCTAGGAAGTGAAATGATTTCCAAGAGATAGCCCAAAATGGAGACTGAGGAATTAAGCAGGGAGAGGGGAGCCCTCACATTCATTGCCTTGGGGAGGGTAGCCTCGTGATTTCCAAAGTACTCACAGTAGTTAGATAATTAGAATAGAACAGAGTTAAAGTATCAGAGTGCATGACAGGTTTCGAGGTATTGTTGTGTATACTTTCTGTTCTAGATACCTGTGCATGAGTGTGTATAGTAGATCACAATATAAAGATATTTCTTACTAAATGTCCTAGTTCAGAAAGCTGGAAAACAGTGCAGGAGAAGGCCACACTAACAGGAGATGACTGAAGACTGTCAGGCCCAGAGTGTCAGACTTTGCCGCTTTCAGGATACCAGTTTTATGAAGTTGCATGTTCCCTCCTGCCCTTCTTTTTTTCCAAGCATGATCTGAATCTGCCCCAGAAGAAAGGAATGAGGGGTCAAGGGTTAAGCAGTGCCTCCATGTTAACTAAGCATACTCAATAAGAGTGAAGTGGGAGTGGTGCAAAGGTGGATGGCTTGTCGCACCTGCTGAAGAGCTCAAGGGGCTGAGAACGTCTTATTTGTCAGGGAACAATCTGCGTACCTTCCATAAGAGGTAGAAAGCCCTCAAACAGTCGTTATATCCCAGCCATTAGCTCCCACGCATCCTCCTCTGCCCCCACCCTGACGCCCGGCTGCTGACTTCGGGATGAAGTCAATTTTGATGTTAGCCAAGATAGGAGGATTCTGTTTCAACGGTTGAAGACCTGCTTGTGGCCTAATTACTGTAATAAGCAGGGGCAGCAGTGATTACAGGATGAGGCGTTCTAAATCCCAGGTTTCATGTTTATCTCTGGGCCACTCGGCATTTGGTGTTCTGGTGTTAAGATTCAGCGAATGACACCACCCCTCTGGGGGTTGTCATACTGTGGCACTTGCGTGTTGCTGTGATGCTTAAAGCCATGCCACTGGTATTTCAAATACCAGCAGGGTCACCCGTGATGGACAGGTTTCAGTGGAGCTTCCAGACTGAGATGGACTAGGAAGAAGAAGCTGGCTACCCACTTCTGAAAAACTGGCCAAGAAAACCCTGTGAATAGCAGTGAGGATTGTCTGATAGAGCATCGGAAGGGGAGAGGATGGCACAAAAACACAGGACAGGGTTCCACTCTGCTGTCCACAGGGTCCCTAGGAGTTGGAACTGACTCAGTGGCACTAACAACAACAACAGTTGGCCATGTGACCCCCGCGAGGCAAATGATTTGCAGAGATTTATCCTCTGCAGTTAAAACATATGGATGTTGGCCTTCGTCTCCTACAGGTTGTGAAAATACCTAAGGTATATTTGAGAATATAATATGAAAGTCGTTCCACAGAGCAAAGACACCACATTACTGCCATATTATCAATCTGAAGGAAGTTCACTGGAGCTTTTCCCAATGTGAACTGAAACAATTAATGTGGTTTACAAACGCCTTTTGTTATCAAATGCCAGAAGTCACCTGAAAACAATTTCTCTTCTGGGTTCTCCTGGTAAGAATATATCTTCTTATGCAGTATCGCCTTTATAAGTTTTAGTGGACAATCCAGTGGGGGGAAAAAAGAAAGAAAGAGAAAATAAGGAAAGAAGAAAAACATCAGGTTTAATATTAAGGATTAAAGCTGAAAAAAGCCACCAGCAAGGGGAGAGGAAGAGTGTAGGTGCAAAGAGCAGGAGAAAACAATACAAGAGAAAGACAGGATTCAGAACACTTTCTCCTTTTAAATTATCATTTTAAAACATCAAAAAATTTCTCCCTTTATCATGGGGCCCCCATAAGGCTAGCTTGACGGTTGAGAAGTAGATTTGGGACGAGGAAAAGCCTTTTGTATTCTGATGTTGGAACACTATCATCAAAGCAGTAGGCTGAGAAGAAACGTAAACAGTCCTTCCAAGGCTTCTCGGCCACTGAGGGGTTCGTGAAATTCATCAGAAACTTCAGAGAGAGCAAAATCTCAAGGGTCCTATATGCCCTTTTGTCCTGACTCTGTGATGGCTATGGTGCTGATAAAGAATTGACTGAGCCACTGACTGACAGAATTTAAAACGCATCAAAGGACACTATCAAGAAAGTGAAAAGCCTTCTGGATGGGAGAAAATATTAGGAAAACATATATCTAATAAGGGCTTACTACAGAGAATATATGCAGAACTCCTATAACTCAACAATAAAAGACAAACAAACCAATTAAAAAGTGGGCAGAGGACTTGAATAGATACTTCTCCAAAGAAGATACATGAATGCTCAATAAGCACATGGAAAGATGCTCAATATCACCAGTCATTAGGGAAATGCAAATCAAAACCACAATGAGATACCAGTTCACACCCACTAAGATAGTTATAATTTTTTTAAAAAAAAGGAAAATGTGTTGACAAGGGTATGGTAAATTTAGAACCTTTGTACATCGCTGGTGTGAATATAATTTGGTGCACTCACAGTGGTAAACAGTTTGGTGTTTCCTCAATTGAACAGAAACTTACCATATCATCCAGCAATTCTGCTCCTAGGGATACACCTAAAATCATTGAAAGCAGGAACTCAAACAGATGCTTGTACATGGATGTTCATAGCAGCACTGATCACTATAACCAAAAGGTTGAAAAAACCAAGGCGTCCATTTACAGATGAATCAATACACAAACTGTGGTATATAGATACAACGATATATTATTCAGCCATTACAAGGAATGAAGGTCAGACGCATGCTACAACAGGAATAAACCTTGAAAATATTATGCTCAGTGAAATAATCCAGACACAAAAAGACAAATATTGCATGATTCCACATATATGAGGTCCCTAGAATGGGCAATTTCCTAGAGACAGAGAGTAGAATGGCGGCTGCCAGGGGCTGCGGGGAGGGGAGCATGGGGAGTTAGTGCTTAATGGTCATAGAGTTTCCATTTGGGGGATGAAAATCTTTTGGAAATAGTGGTGATGGTTGTACAATATTGTGAATGTACTCAATGCCACTCACTGACTTGTACACCAGAAAATAGTTAAAATAACAAATTTTATGTTATATATATTTACCACTATTTTTTAAATTTATAACATAATATTCCCCAAACCACTAAACTGTACACTTTTAATGGGTAAATTGTTCTGTATGTAAATTATATTTCAATAAAGCTGTTTTTTAAAAAACATGTGAAAGCAGAGATTGGGTAAAATAAAGGTTTGCTCTTGCTGGGCTTTGTCACATGCGTCCTGTTTTACCTGGGAGGGAGGGTTCTGAGGTCGGGGCGGTGGCTGCATGTTGGCCCCACTGTGCAAAGCAGATGGTGTGTGTCCCTGGGGATTTTTCCAGTTCTACATCGATATTTACTTCTAAAGATACTGCTGAGTTAGGCAGAATTTTCTACATCCATTCGTATTTTGCTTGGTATTCACTTTCTTGCAAAAATGGACAATCAAGACAAAGAAAACAAAAGGTCCAGTCACCACTCTTCATTTCACTTCAAAGCAAAACAGGATTATTTTCCAATTTTTTTTTTTTTTATAGAAAGCAATGCAGGTCCCACATTACCTCCTCTTCCATAAAAGAAGTGCTTTAGATGCCCAAAAGAAAAGCAAGTTTCTCCAAGGGCAAGAGACTGTGTATCTGTGATGTGTTGATGTCAAAGTCAGTGCCACCCCTACATGGGTTGGGGACGCATCCTGGCCCTGATGCGAAGAGTTATCCCCTTTATCAGAATGTGGTTTACGTATCACCTGCAGCAGAATTCCCCAGATGCTTGTCGTTCTGGGGCTGACGTCAGGAGTTCTAACCAGCACCCCGTTGATTTTTAAGCACAGTTGAGAACACTGGTGTGCATGCTTTTGCTTTCCATCTACTCTAAGAGGTTGCAGGCTTGGCTGTAAAGTCAGTGACTTGATGGAGTGACATTGCAAGTCTCCACTAGAAGTAATAACTTCTGCCATGATGACCCCTTGCTGTGATGCCCCTCCGTTCTCACCTGTCTTGTGCATGCTCAGTGGCTCCTGGTTCCTGATCAACTGGAGGAGTCTGAAATCCCACCATGCCCAGGTTTTCCTGGGCTGGGACCAACTGTGTTCTTGACCTGACCTTGCGCCCAAAACAGCTCCAGCTTCAGGCCTTACCCTTCCTTAATGCCAGCCCTGGGATGCCCTCACACTATTTTAACAGTCTGACTAAGGATTTGGTTCGGTCCCCCATGCTTAGAACAGGTCTGCTAGATGCTAAATCAGGGCTGAACAGAGAGCAGCCCAGCTGAGGGTGCACCCCGCAGCGCACTGCCGGCTCTGGGCCTTTCTGACTGTCGGCAGCTCCATTTTCAGCAGAGACGGCAGCTGAGTAGGTCTTACTGCATCCCTCCCACTCTTGCCCTGGGGAACCTCTTCCTGTGTACACCATCCCCTTTCCGGGCCTTATTGTACAGTCTCTGAAATGGTATTTCTCAGTCATTTTTTAAAAAGAGGGTTTGTTTCAAACATGTGGTGAAAGAGAGCAGCCTTGCTAGAAATAAATGCTGCAGGAGTGACATGCTCAGGTGACTATTTGGTGTGAAGTCCCCACTGCCCCCTTTTCAAGGATGACTACACTTTAATAGAAATGCCTGCTTTAAAGAAAGGAGGTGTCGCCACAGGAAGGGCAAATCTGCCTGAATTCTAGACCTGGCAAGTTTCTGTAAACCTCTTCTGATTCTCCTCTCTGGGTGCTGCACCTCCCAGTGGAAGTTCCCCTGCAATGTGAATTTGTGCATCATCTTGGTGCCTCCTGACTGTTCACAATTTCATGTTTATGAATGTCCTTTAAAAACTCACCTACTCAACAAATATATCAGTGCCTTCTACGTACCAGTTAAGTACCAAGTATTCAAGGCTAAATAAGCAGATCTGAGCCAGTGGGTACAGACGAGGAAACCGTGCCAGAACGGCATGCGGGCGGATCGGGTGCCATCAGAGCCCTTGGGTTGGGGAGGGAGGGGTATTGAACACAGTGTTGAGGATTCAGGAAAGAGTCCTGAGAAAGTGATACCTAAACTGTACTCCGAAGGTTGAGTCAGATTTGAATCAAAATGACCTAGACCCAACCCATTCCCCAAAACAGGTGTTGACTAAACTCAGCGTTCTTCCTATCTTTCCTCTGAGATAGGAGGCCTTTCTAAATGAATAATTAATTACCTGAATAGGAAAGCCACTAAAAGGAACTTCGTGTACTCACATCACTTGGATTAATGAAAACTATTTCAACAGTCAAAAGATTCGAACTCCTTGGATGCTGTTTGTGCCCCCAGAGTGTGCAAATATTTCCCTTCTTGACACTATCATTTTCCTCATCTTTAAAGGAGCTGATAATGCTTGTCTCTGCAGGAAGGTGTTTGCTGTGACGTTTTGTTTGCCCTTTCAGGACATGAGATTACTCCATGTGGGTGACATTCTTTCCCTGGGAAACACTTTACACCCTCAAGAGAAGGAATCCCATTAAGAAAAGTGTGTTCAAGTCACATACGACATTGCTTTCACACTGCTCATTATTTGTGAAGGAAATGTAAGCAGCCGTTTCCGAGTTGAGTCCGTGATTATTAAAACAAGCCCACCAAATTAAAAGGCCGAAGACTTTCAGTTCCTCTGAGACAGCTACTCCGTGATTCATATTTTTAACTCCTAGAACCAAACAAAAATACTAAAAACAAAGAAATAAACCAAAAGAAAAGCAAAACACCACACCACCTCAGAGAGGCATGTAACAGCATTTTATTAAACAATAACTCCTTTTTTTCCTCTTACCTCTCTATACTTTAGAATGCAAATTAAGTTAATGCTCATTTATTAATGTTGTTTGTTGTCACAATTTTTCCTTTCTCACCATCATTCTAAGAAAAAGTAAATGGCATAGCTACCACAGTCCGCTGACAAGTTTTCAAGCAGGAAAACTAAACACTTAGGCCCCATTTCACACAAATGACCACAGAAAGTGACAACTGAAAATGTTGAATCGACAGCCACCATCACACACTGGGAACTCAGTAGGACTCTGTAGTAAGGTGGATTCAGAGATGCCCTGCGTCACATCGTGCCCCCAAAGGCAACCCAGGAAAAGTATAGATGGCGTCTTCTCCCCTAATTCAGTATTTTGCTAATAATCAATTCAAAAATATTTCTGAGGCCAACATGCACTTGGCAATCCAGAACTGAAGTTGATAGGGTCCTGTTAACATGTTTTATGTGGTGTTTTCAGTTGTGCATATCTTCCTAAATTAGGTCTTCGGCTAGAAATGGAGGGCCTCAACTTTGGAAGACTTCTTGGAAAAGTAGTCATGTACCTCTCCATTGCTTCCTTGGGCTGTTCTAAAGATGAGAAAGAGTACCGTAACACCCGACACCCAGCTCCCAGCTGGCCCAACCCAGCCTCACAATCCATTTTGATATCAAAGAGTTGTTTTCAGCCTCAAATATCCAGACTGAACCTGAAGAGAGTGAGCTTAGCACACGACCACTGAGCCTGTCTCGGAATTACCGAACATAGAGACCCAACTGGGTGCTCACTGGCAGACGCCTCTGCCTGGTCCTAACAGTGTTGGGGGAGGAACTCTAACTTCCGAGGCCTTGAAATGTTTGACACGTGTGCACAGACGGACTTCAACTTCTTTTTAGACAGTAGCCCTCGTCCGCCTCTGGGAAGTACATGGAAACACTCCAACTTTTCCATGAGTACTGACTCGTCTGACACCGAGACCCAAACCAAAGGAATTTCTACTGCTAAAAACATACCTGTTCTAGAAAGCAAGTTCAGCTGAACAGTATAGAAACACAGGCTGTGAATTCTGGCTTTGAAACCCTAGGGAACTCAAACAGTAATGGATGGCTTTCGTCTGACTAATTCGGCCGGAACATGGAACCTCAGTTCAGCTCTGTGGAGAGCAGATGTGCGGGGAACTGCACAGTCTCCAACTTCTAAAACCTCAGCCCACGTGTAGGACAGCATTTACAATTTCCTTCTGGATTTAGAAAATGGAGAATGCAAACAACAGTATCAACTCTGTTAAATAGAGTTGATGATGCGGCTGCCGCGATGCTTTGAGGTTCTTCGCCTTTTGTACTTGCGAACACGGACTTTGTGTATAAATGTGGGTGTATTATAAAGGGTAAAATGTGGATCTAAGAAAAGAAGAGAAATAATAACAAAACAGTAGCTGATACTTATTGAGCACTTTCTCTGTCTGGTGTCGCACCAAGCACCTTAAATCCACTTCTCATCTAATCCTTTGGAATCCTAGAGGAGATGCAGTTGGCATCACCTTCCACAGGTGATGAGACGCTGCAGCACTTGCAATCAGGGGTGAATCTGGGATTAAAAGCCAGGTGTGTTGGAGTCTGAGGCCGTGCTCTTCACCAACACCCTGCACTGCTGTTTCCCTAGGAAGTTAGCTGTTAGATCGAGTGGATATGGGTCTCTCGATTCCTCCATTGGGTCCTGACGCCCATCCATCCTCTTGTTGGATAGCTCTTCAGGTTTGTGAAAACTGGAGCTGAACAGGAGCAAGCTAAGGACAGAGCCCCATGGGGCACCACTCCAAATGCCTTTGCGGACGCCATCAAATCTGTAATCTCCGTCCCACGAGTGCAGTGTTTTTAAGCAGTTATTACTCCGCCTGTGCTATTCCCTGGCTGTGTGGTTCTCAAGGGCATCATGCTGAAGTCCTGATATAGAATATTTACACACTTCTCTGGTTTTGCTAGCAAGCCTATCAAAAATTAAAAATGAATGAGATTGACATGCCTTTTTTTTTTTTTTAACTGGATGCATGCTGGCTACTTGTATTCATAAAGTGTCTCATTAAAAATTCATTGTAGTGGCCGGCCCCAAGGCTGAGTGTTTAAGTTCTCACGCTCCACTTTGGTGGCCCGGGCTTTTGTGGGTTCTGATCCTGGGCGCAGACATGGCACCATTCATCAGGCCATCCTGTGGCGGCATCCCACATGCCTCAACTGGAAGGACCCTCAGCTAAAAATATACAACTATGTACCAGGGGGCTTTGGGAAGAAAAAGGAAAAATAAAATCTTTAAAAAAAAATTCATTATAGAATCTTTCCAGATAAATGTCAGCTCACAGAGCATGACTTGAAAAATCCATTTTCTCCCTCTTTTTGAAAATCAGATCCACATTTTCCAAAATATGGCCTTTCCAGCTATTCCCTATTTTCTACGATTGTCTCTAAAAATTCATATTGATGGAGCTATCTTGGCTACACTGACTCCCCAGGCTGCAACTTGTCCAAATCAGGACACTTTAATTGTTTTAGAGCAGCTTTAAACTCTGTTAGAATCTCCTTAAAATTTTTTTTTTTTTTGGCTGGGGAAGATTCGCCCTAAGCTAACATATGTTGCCAATCTCCCCCCTTTTTTCTTCCTTTTCCCCACCAGGGGCCCCAGTACATACATAGTTGTGCAGAGTTGTAAGTTCTTCTATGTGAGCTGCCGCCACAGCATGGCTACTGACAGAAGTGATGCGGTTCTGCAACGGGAACCAAACCCAGGCTGCTGAAGTGGAGTGCACAGAACTTTAACCACTAGGCAATCAGGGCTGGCTCCTCTTTAAAACTTTTTTAATGAGAAAGAAAAAATAAAACCCTAACATTCTACATTCCCATCAGATTTAACCACTATTACCATCTTGGCATATTTTGCTTCCAGGTTTTTTTTAAAAGAAAAATTACTCCACTGTTTTTATAAAAATGTGTTATTAAAAAAAGTTTATGATATAAAGTCCAAAAAAATGCAATAAATAGAAAGGTAGCCATTTTTAATCACCCCCTAATTCCACAGCCAGAAGATTGGCAACAATTGTTAGCTCAGGTGCCAAGCTTTAAAAAAAATATATTGTTGGTCTTTCAACGTATGTATTTCAATTTTTTTTTTTTTTTTTTAAGATTTTATTTTTTCCTTTTTCTCCCCAAAGCCCCCCGGTACATAGTTGTGTATTCTTCGTTGTGGGTCCTTCTAGCTGTGGCATGTGGGACGCTGCCTCAGCGTGGTCTGATGAGCAGTGCCATGTCCGCGCCCAGGATTCGAACTAACGAAACACTGGGCCGCCTGCAGCGGAGCGCGCGAACTTAACCACTCGGCCACGGGGCCAGCCCCATATGTATTTCAATTTTTGACAGTGTTTGCTGACTCTTGGTTTTGAGAGATGACAGCAAGTCCTTTCATATTTCTGCCCTCCCCCCACCCATACCTCCCTGTTTTCTTATTGTACTTTGTGCAGGGTTGTAACTTTTATATTCTTTGGTACCCAGAATAGTTCTGTATCAGCTCACGAGCCGACCTTGAAGCATAGCTCCTCCATCCCATATCCTCCACGTTGAGAATGGCTGCCTGCTGCCTTTCGTCTGTGGCCTTTGGGCTGGCACAGTGCCCTGGGGTCAAACTTGCTTCAGAACGTGGAGGCGCCGTTCCAGTGTCCCTGGCACTGAATGTCGCTGTGGGGAAGTTGCAGATCAGACTGATTTTGGTTTTGGCCTCGTAGATGTTTTGTTTTTTTCTGCCTGATGTCTTAAGAATCCGTTCTTTACCTTGAAATCCAGTAGCTTAACTATACTCGAGTGTTCTATATCAAAATTTCCTGAAATACTGTGTGCTCTCTTGGTACAAGTTCTGTTCGTTTTCTTTTTCAGGAAAATGGTCTTGTGCTACGTCTTTAAATGCCTCTTCTGTTCCATTGCACGCTCTCCACCTCAATCCCTGTGTTGTCTTGTGACTGACATCTATTTCCTTCTTTCCAGTGTGATTTTCGTGTCTTTTTCACTGGCATGCTCCAGGATTATGCCAAACCTTTCCAACTTTGCTGGTAATTCCATTTCCATCCACATCTAATTCTGCCCCTTGCTTTCTTAATCTATTTATTAACAGTGAGATTTTGGTCCTCCGTGTATTTCCTTATGTCTGCAACTTCCCTTTTAATCTCTTTCTGTAATTTTATTTTTTTTTTCCATTTGGCTGTTTTGTTGACTTCATACTTTTATTAAACGATTTTTTTAGAGTGAAACAACTGTGCGGAATTTACTTCTGTTCCTGAAGTTGCGTTCTCCTGGGTTGGTCTCCGTCTCTTCCTTTACTTCGCCCTCTCTTCCTGTCTCCCAGCTTTTTTTCCTTGTTTGCTGAAATATATTTGCATGTTGGCAGAGATGACCTGTCAGTCCTTACCAGCTTATTCATACCTGCATTCCTGATACAGTGGGAGTGACTTCCTACCTTCCTTCCAGGTGCTTGTTCCTTCTGAGGTTCGGGGGTTTTGCGCTCGTTCCTGCTGAGGCGGGGGGAGCCCGGGCAGAGAGCTCAGCCGTGCTACAAAGGCCTGGAGGAAGCCCTGAGCTCTCATTTCTCTCCTGAGATGTTGGGAAATCTCCTCTAATCTCTTTACTGACATTGGGTTTCAATTTTCCTTACACAAGTTCTCTCTACACTTTTTAGTCTAAAAACGTTCCTCCTTAATATAGCAGACAGACTCCAGCTGGAAGGTAATGTTTCACTTTCTCTTTGTTTTCTGTCAACACTTTACTAACAGCCGCAAGCAGCGATAAGCAAGAAGCAAAAGACTGATCTCTTTAGTGTCCACTGTATTGGATTTTAACTAGTATCTGCAGCCATCATTTTCAATTTCACCCACTTGATGCCGTTCTTACCACTCCACATCACTCTCACTTATAAAATCTCACCTCATCAAAGAGAGTCGTGTATAGTTGTATTTTCTTCAGATGCTCTCTCCTTTTTATCCTCAATTGTATAAATTGCAATTGCAGCAAGAGCCATATGTTTTAGTATTTTTGCACCATCTTGGAATATCTCATCTTTTAGTATCTCAGGTGTTGAAATCAAATTAGTCTGCCTTTCTAGAGTCTAGACCATATGTCAAACTGCTTAGTCTTCCCTGCTTTGCCTTAACAATGGAAATTCTAAAATTACATGAACGTTTTCTCCAAGGTTATAATCATGTCTTTAAGAAAGGTAGCTCTTACTCCGCTATTGAGTTCAAGGCCACCAGGCGTCAATGAGGGTCATAGGATGGTGTTTCTCCCTCATCAGTAGTGTGCATTCGATGAGTACTTACTGTGGGCCAGGCTGGAGACTAGGTGGGATACAAAAAGGACCAAGGTATGGTCCCTGTTTTCCAGAATCTTGCTGTCTGAAAAATAGTATTGTAGTAATAATAATGGCTAAAATGTTAAATGCCAGGTACTCTTTTAAGTATTTTATATGCTCCGACTCATCTAATTCTCAGCGGTGGTTTGAGACAGGTACCACTATCACCCCCGTTGGAGAGCTGGGAAAACAGGCAAACTTAACCAAGTTCGTGCATGCAGTGAGACACACAGTTGGGATTTGAGCTCCCAACCACAGTCTGACAAGGGGCCATGTTCTTATCACAACATTCTACTGCCCGTCTACACACCTGCATCATAGTCCCAGGTGCCCTTTTTATCAGCCCTGCTCTGCGTGTTTACCTGTACTTCCCTGCATCCTTGAATGTCAGTTCTAACAATTTGATTTTTTACTTGATTTATATCACTTATGGGGACTCTTACTCTGTTGTTTTATCAATATCATTCCTGCCCCTTGATCTACTTGTGGATTTATATTTCTGATATTTTTTCCTATTTCAGTGATTAGTCTCCATATCTTCTTACACTTTATTAATCTAATTTCTAATTATTTTTTCTATCTATCTCCTTTTAGTGTTTTCTTATATTATTCTTTTCTGTGTGTTTGTTTACCTGCCTCCAATACTCATACATTTTAATGAAGTTTTTCTCTTACCATCATATGTTGACTCAAACTCTGGTTTGACACAGAGCTAAAGTTAGCAGGAAAAAGCAGATAATTTACAGAATAGGAACTACAAACAGCTAACGCAAAGTAAAAAGCAATTGAAATTGTGTTTTGACATATCTTCAAGCTCACTGATTCTACCCTCAGCTGTGTCCAGTCTGCTGATGAGCCCCTCAAAGGCATTCTTCATTCCTGTTATGGTGCTTTTTATTCCTAGCATTTCCTTTTGATTCTTTCTTAGAGTTTTCAGCTCTCTGTTCACATTACCCATTTGTTCTCACATGCTGTCCACTTTTCCCGTTAGAATCCTTAGCATATTAATTTTGGCTGTTTTAAATTCCCAATCTGATAATTCCAACATCTCTGCCATAGCTGAGTCTGGTTCTGCTGCCTGTTTGTCTCTTTGAACTATGCGGGGTTTTTTCTTTTAGTATGCCTTGTGATTTTTTGTTGAAAGCTGGACATGATGTTTTAGGTAATCGGAAGTGAGGTAAATAGGTCTTTTGTGTGAGGTTGTATGTGTATCTGGCTAGGAGTTAGGCTGTGGCGTCAGAGGCTTCGATTTCCTCTCATGTTCTTGTTTTTGTGTCCTCTGTTATCTTTCGATTTCCATAGAGACCCCTTCTTAAATAAGATCTGAGCTTTGCTGCTCTTTCAGCTGAAGGCCTCTGTTATCCTACAGAAGCCCTATCAATGGGGGGGGTGGGGTGCAGGGGGAGGGGGAGTGTTCCACAGGCCTATGGTTAGACCTCAGTGTGTCAGTGAGCCCTGTCCCTGGGCTGTGGCCTGCACGAGTGCTTCTCAGCTTTCCGCCTCCTCCCTTAGGAAAGACAAGAAGGCTGGCGGGGCTGGAGCTGGGTGTTTCCCTTCTCTCACCTTGGCTAGGCTGTAGTATAGCCAAGTTAGGCCCTGGGGAAAGTTTCCCTTGAAAGGCAGTTGTATTTCAAAATGGCTACTTTTCTCCTCCCCCTTTTGGAAGTCTGAGGGGATTTCTCTTTGATATACACCCTGAGAACCTGGTAGAGCTCCTGGGGGTAAACCTCACAAAAGTGTGGAGGGTCCACTAAGATTGGACCCAGAGTTTTCAGCTCTCAAGCCTCACGCGCTGACCTCCAGCGATTGGTCAGTTTCAGTGGCAGCGCTCCTACCAGTTCCGGCTCCAGCGGCGGCTCCGCGCGCTCCGGCGGGATGCTCTGGATCCGTCTCTAATTCTCAGGCCAGTAGTGAGCATGTGATCGCAGGTCTCTGACTGATCTAAGACATATGATTTTCAGTCTGTTCAGCTCGTTTCTTGTTGTGACAAAATTGTGTTTTCAAATAATTATCCAAGGGAATGGGAAAATTTTCATGGCAAAATTGTTGGGTGGAAAAGGCCAGATTCAAAGCTGAATGTGGTCACATGATATCAGGAGATTTTTAAAATAGAATTTTCTCTCACAATTGTTCTTCTGTCCCTGAGGTCCCTGCCCATTGATTCAACAACATTCAAGTTTTGGAGGAAGGGAAAAACATACTGCCCCGAAAAACAAAAAAGCCTTTGAAGCACTGAGTGGATTTTTTAAACTAATAATGAGCACGGCTGTCTAAAATCAAAGAGCTTTTTATTTGCCAGATCCAGGAGAGAACTGTGGAGAGAAGAGAGAGGTGTTTTTTGTGCTTTGGGTTTGTAAATAACCTCAAGGCCTGCTCACTCTCGCCTCCTCCTTGAGGGAAAACCGTGGGGAAGCAGGAATGCAAATACCCCGAGAAAGCCTTGGGTGTCATTTGCACAATATTTTCCGGAATCGCACTGTCTTGTGAGGCCCCTCGTCAATGTGGGGTGGTCACTAAGGTGTATCTCCAGGCAGAGGGGAGTTTGAGACAGTGCCCGCTAGTTCCTCACAGCCTGCACTGGGTTTGGGGAGAGCTGAAGTCCCCCCGTGCCTAGTGAGAGATGTGTCCTGGGTATGTGAGAAATGAGCGCAGAGTAATGGCTCCAGGGCTGAGCCCGTGCTGGGGCTAATCTGAGTGGCAGGTGCCGAAAGGCCAGGCCAGGCCAGTTGCATCAGAAATGGCTGGTGCAGAGACAGACATCGGCAGGGACAAGTGGAAGGAGACATCTCGACAAGGCCAGAAACGGCTGAGGGCAGCACATTGTGGGAGTCTCCTCCCGGTTTCCGTGATCAGGGGGGGATTGGAGCTGTTTACCGAAAATCATTTTCTCTTCTTCCGGAGGGGACGAGATCTCCCAGGTTTCCTTCCAGTTAGGTGTGGCTGCCAGGTGACAGGGTTCTGCATCATAGAATATGAGCACAAGTGCAGTCTGCATTTCTGGGTCAGGGCTTTTTAGAAGTAGGTGTGCCCCTCCACACACATGTTCTGCCCACAGGCAGTTGAATATAGATGATAAGGAGGTCTGGAGAATGGCAGCACTACGAGCCAGAAGGAGCCGGTTCCCGGGATTATCTTACGGAAAATATCACCTGCCAACCTGGAATGCATGTTTAGGACTTGACATGAGAGAGAAATAAACTGTCCTACGTATATATAGGGGGATATTTATCACAGCTGCTTGCCTCAGCCTAAATCCGCACCCAGATATTACCCCAGGGAGAAGGAGAAGGCGAAGACAGAAAAATTGAGAGAACTTGAAACTTTTCTTTTGAAGGAAAATGTTTATTATTTTTATGTATAGAAAACTCAACATTGAACCCATTTTGGTGGCAAGTTCTTTTGCTTTTGCCTTTTCCAGCTTGGCAATGCGAGCCCCAGATTTTGGACCAGGACATCGCCTCCCCAGTGATGGGGGACCTCATCATATCTGTCACTGTGATTGGGCCTGGTAGCTCCTGCCAGCTTAACCAGCTCCTTTGTCTTCCAAGTTAACCTGTGAAGGCGACGGCAGGACAGGTCTTCTTGCGGACGAGATGTCCCAGCCTGCCCTTCCTCTTCCTAATGCAGTAGAAAACCCCCATCTTACGACACCGGGCAGGCAAGGAGAGAACCGGCTCAATGGGATCCACATCCTGCACAGTCACCAGCAACTGAGTCTTCTTGTTCTCCACCAAGGAGGTGACAGTATTAACCCCTGCTTGAAGGACAGGTGGCCCCTTAGGGGAACATCTCCTTTGCTAGTAGCTTTCTTCTCAGCCTGGGCCAACAATCTATGCCACCTCTCTCACTTTGTCTCTGGTCTGTGCTTTGGGGACAGCTAAGCAGTTGAGTAGCTGTTTGGTGGCCCAAGCCCTGGGGAACTGCTTAATCACAGGGGGGCACTTTCAGCTGCTTCTAGAGGATAGCCCTTTGCCACTGCACCCAGATGTGGTGAGGCCACTTGACAAAGTGAATGAGGTCCCTTTTGGGCTAGATGTCCCATCCAATGCCAAGATGCTGGGCCTTTTCTCAAACAGGGGATTGACCACCTTCTTGCATTGCCTCCTGCTTCTTCACGACAGCAGGGGCCGGGGCTACAGAATCTGAAATTTATAATGGAGTGAGAATAAATCCTGACTTCACTGAGTAAATTCCTGAGCCACAACTCAACAACAAAAAAACAAACAACCCAATTAAAAAGTGGGCAAAGGCCTTGAAAATATATTTCTCCAGAGAAGACACACAAATGGCCATTAATTACATGAAGAGATGCTCAATATCAATAATCATTAGGAAAATGCAAATCAAAACCACAATGAGATACCACCTCACACACATTATGGCTATTATTTAAAAAATCAGAAAATAACATATCGATGAAGATGTGGAGAAACTGGAGCAATTATGCATTGCTGCTGGGGATGTGAAAGGGTACAACCGCTGTGGAAAACGGTATGGCAATTCCTCAAAAAGTTAAGCATAAAATTACCATGTGATCCAGCAATTCCAATTCTGGGTATAGACTCAAAAGAAGTGAAAACAGGGACTGGATCAGATATTTGTACACTTGTGTTCATAACCGTGTTATTCACAGTAGCCAAAATGTGGAAGCAATATAAGAGTCCACTGACAGATGAATGGATGAACAAAATGGGATATATACACACAATGGAGTAGGTTTCTTAGCATAGTTAAATTCATGGAAGCAGAAGGTAGAATGACAGCTGCCAAGGGCTGAGGGGAGGGGAGAATGGGGAGTTGTTGTTTAATGGGTATAGACTTTCAGTTGGGGAAGATAAAAATGTTCTGGAGATGGATGGTGATGATAGTTGCACAACAATGTGAATGTACTTGATGCCACAGAACTGTACACTTAAAAATGGTTAAAATGGGGCCAGCCTCCGTGGCCTAGTGGTTACGTTCAGCACACCTGCTTTGGCAGCCCAGGTTAAGTTCCAGGACATGGATCTACACCCCTTGTCTTTCAGTGGCCATGCTGTGATGATGGCTCACATACAAAATACAGGAAGATCAGCAACAGGTGTTAGCTCAAGGAGAATCTTCCTCAGCAAAAAAAAAAAAAAAAAGTTTAAAATGGTAAATTTTATGTTATGTATATTTTATCACAATAAAATAAATTCTTAAGACAAACTGTAAAATCAGAAGAGGCCAAGTTACCTTAAGATGAAGTATTCTTCTGCAGTGGAGTGGAAATGATGGTGCATGGGTAAGTTGAGTTCAGTTTCTGTGTATTGCGATCAGGATTTTCATTTCATTTAATGGAATGGAATCTAATTAGGGTAGGAAATACCAAAGTGCATGGTATTTAATAAAGATGAGTATTGCTTAACGGAACTTTTATTTCTGTTATATGTATGTATGGAGTTGCCACAGAACATGTTTCTTACTATGGACCATGGGAATTTGAAAGCCACTGTCTTAGAGCCACTGTCACCACTGATACATTTCAACCCATTACATGAATGTTATGTGAACTACTTAGAAGGAAAAATAAACATCCATTGAGATTTTTTTTAATAAGCAATGCTGTAAAAATGTAGTAGCGTTTGTCTCTGGATTGTGAGAATCTGGATTTTTTAAATCTTTTCTTTATTTTCTAAGACATCCACAATGAGCATGTCCTGATTCTACAACAATTTTAAGTAGCAGAGATGGATCCAGGTTGACCAAGCTGTTTCTTCCATTAGAAGCCAATTTGAAAGAGCTGTGGGAAGTATTTCTGGCCTAGAGTGCGCAGGAATGCTCATGTGCCCACGTGCCGTGATGAGGACAAGGGGGCACTGAGGGCACAAAGTCACACAAGAGGCAGCCCCTGCTCTTGGGAGCTGACAGACCTGCAGACAGAAAATTTCAGCACAGCCCCGGGAGCGCTCAGGGTAGCCAGGTACCGGGTAAAGACTCCTATAAAGAGCTGGGGCTCTGGGCTCTGGGGAAGCTCCTCCAGACCGTGCTTCTCCACTTAGGCCAGGGCATCTGTAACAAGCTGCTGGTGATGCTGGTCTGTGGCCCACACTTTGAGTAGCCAGATCTGGGCTCAGCTGCTCACTTTCTATAGTCAGCTTTCTTTGGTCACTGGGGTTTCTTGATGTTTAGCGCATTGCCCTGTACCTGGACTCTTCCTGTCAGCCAGCCCTGTTCCATTGATGACTCAGCTGGACAGTCTCTCTGGCTTTGATTTCTTTTTCTCCTGTTAAGTCACTTCCCTCAACTCCACACTACAGCCCACGAGCAAGCAACTGCCTTCTCTGTCCTCCCACTTCCCACACACCTGTCCGGGAAAGGCAATACCAGAGCTAGTACTCACACTGGGTGTGCCCAGAGGATCACAGATCATGCAAAGTAGGGCCTGGGCAACCTGGATGGGTCAGAGTCTACTTCCTGGAGGAGGTGCTATTCGATCTAGTGCCAGGTTGAATAGATGCCAGCCGGTGAAGAGCAGGGACATGCACAAATGGAGGCACGGAGGCATGGAACGGCATGTGCTGGGGGGCAGCTGCAATCACTGGGCGCAGTGGAGTGTAAAGGAAGAGGAAGGGAGCAGAGGGCTGGAGACTGCAGGGAGGTCTGACCAAGGAGGTAGGGGCCTCGGGAGCCATCGGAGGAGCTTAGCCTTCCTCCTTTAGATGATGGAGCTGGGGGATGGTCATGCAACGGTTTCTGGAAGGGTGTGAAGGGGCAGATTTCTAGTTCAAAGCATCGTTCTGGGGCTCAGGGGAGGATGAGACGCAGAGGGCCCCCCCTGGAGGCAGGGAGATTTGCTGGGAGGCCAGGCCTGGTGGGAGTGAGTAGGAAGAAGGCTCTGGGAAGAAAATGTGAGGTGCAAGGGACCTTGAGCTGCAGAGTGGGGTTTGGACTGACTGTGTCACTGCCCTGAGCCCGGTCTCCCCTCCCGTGCAGCAGGGGTTTGCTCTCTGCTATGCGGGGGCGATGAGCTTGACCTTTGAAAGATGCCACTTGGTGGTGTGGGTCATGACCCATTGGAGGGTTAAAAGATCAATACATTAAGTTGCAACCAGCATTTCATTTATGTGAAATAGAATAGGCTAGGAAATCTCAAATTACATGACATGTAGCATATTGGTTTTTGGTCCTCTCATACACACGCATGCCCACACACACACATATTTAACAGTTTGCAAGCCACTGCTTTAGAGTTATTGTCTACTGATAAAGCCAAGAGGAGAGACCACTGCCATGTGTTGGGGCTGTTGGCAGCCCCTCCCTCTGGCCCACTGCAGGAGGTGGTGAGCACACAGTGACTTCTTTATGCACAGGATAAGATGGTCTACATTTGGGAAAGGTGTGCTGGGGGTATAGACTCCCAGAGGGTTGGGGAGATGGCGGTTGTGGTCCCTGCTGCCTCCTTGCCAAATCTAACATGTCTACCAGCACCACAGAGCCAGGCAGGCACAGAAAGAGACTGCTAACCCACGTGGCGTGTATTTTCTATTTCTTTTTCTCATCTTTTCCTAGGCATTGTGCTGCAATAACCTATGTCTAAGACATGACTTAATTTACTGTCTAAGGATTTTGATATAGGGTCATTCCACTGCAATGTACGTTTGTGATCAAGTGGCTCGTGTGTGTGTGTGTGTGTGTGTGTGTGTGCATGTGTGTGTGTGTTGTGCCTTTTAGAGGAAAACTGTAAGGACACATGTGAAGACAGTTACTAACGTGGTAAAGAAGCGGAGCAGACTGGAGCAAACAAACGAGGAGTCTGTAAGCACAGCAGAGAAACTTCTCACTGAAAACAGACTGTCCTCATTTCCATGCCTAGAAAACCTGCCAAGAGCCACTCAAATATTTCCAGTCCTCTCCTAGAGCACTAGCACACCATCAGGTCCCTGTGCATCCATGACACTACGGAGTGTGGAAGGGGTTTCTAATCATGGCCACCTCCCTTGGAGAAGCACGTGGGGGAGTGTGTCCCACACAAGACAGCAGAAAGCTTGCTCCCACAGCCACCACTTTCTAGCTGGGTGACCGACCTTGAGCAAGTTACTTAACTTCTTTGAGATGTGGATTTCTCATCTTTAATTGAGGGTAATTAAAACTTCCCTACCCACCTCTCAGGGTTGTTGTGAAAGAGTGTTGCAAATGGCAAATCACAATAGCAGTGGGAGCTTTTATTATTATTATTAATCCTAATAACAACCTTGCCAGGCAGTCGGGGCACAAAGTCAGAGGCTCAGCGATACTGAAGTGATTCATCTGGTGTCACCAGCTGCCTGGGGGAGGAACAAAAGTGGAACCCAGGTCTTCTGGTACCCGGTTCAGTGCTATTTTCCCTATAATATAACCAGGGGGAAGAGAAGGCAGCTGACCTTCAACTGACATTTTGTTCATGGTTGATAATTTAAATGTAACCAAGAGCTATGATGATTAGATCTTTTTTCTCTCCTAAACCTTGAGATAAGACTTGGAACAAGGTACCCAATTTCCTTCCATAATAGTTTTTCCATCGAAACTGTGTAAACTCACGTTCTGTATAAATTCTTATGGCGCGATGCCCAGGAAAGGCCAGAGGACACAAAAGACACATAAGCAAGGCCGCTGCGGTGGGCGGTAGTCCCTGGCTATCTTACTAGCATTCACTTTGTAAACCTCTTTTTCAGAGATATTTCTGAAGTCCCCAGAACCAGTGATGCCATGATATCTGTCCATCTGTCTATCTGTCTAGTCGAATTTTGATCCAGCCCATGCTGAGTGTAAAAAGGCCTGTGGTTTATGAAATTCCTCCCTCGCTGGATCAAGGGGATCAGTCATTCATCTGGCATAATGCCTGCTACATAGATGGTTCTCAGTAATTACTTACTGAATAAATGAATTATTTAGCCAAGCTGGGTCTCACTAGCCTTAAAGGCATAAAAAAGACATGGATGTGGAGCAAGAAGCCAGAGGCCTAGATTTCGGTCCTGGCTCTGCTGCTTACTACCTGTGAGACCCTGGTTTCAGCATTTACTCTCTCTAGACTTCTGGTTCTTATTCTACGAAAGGAAAGGGTTGGACTAGATCAGAGGGGCAACTTGGTTTCCATTCAGATGCTAGCCGCAGTCAGTCGGCAGTGGCTGGTGGAGGTGCTGTTGTCAGGCTCCAGGAAGAGTGCCCACGTGGAATGATAATGTCCACCTGGGTGCTGGACACTGTGGGCAAGGCCTGCACGCTGCCCATTTGCCACCACTAGACTGAGTCATCTCGAAGACCTTTTAGTTTTATGAATCTATAACGAACAAGGGTAGTGGATTTGGTAGAAACTGAATTATAGAATTAACTCAGGTAGCTCTGTGTAATTTCTGTGTTTTATGTCGGAAAGCTTCTTTTCCTGTGGTTCTGGGATGCAAGAAATAAAGAACTAGAGAGCTGTATACTGGGGCATAATCAGGTTTACGGGTTAAGAAGGGCCTCCGGAAGCTCTCCCAACATCTCTAGGAAGTAGTGGGAGCGCATTACTGAGTACAGGTTATTTCTCCCATTTTACAGAGAGAGTATTTGAGTCATAGAGGTAGAATTATCTGCCTCAGGTCATTTGTGGGTCTAGGTGTATATTCGGGTCACTTAACTCGCTGGTGCTTTCTTTCCTAGTAAAATGAGTTCTAGATAATTCAGTACACTTACGAGCCCTGCCTCAGTACCTGGCCAGAGTCACTCTTGTCACTCTCCCTATGGACCCTTCATCCTGGGCCTGGTGATGGACTTGCTGTTGCTTCCTTGTTTATTCCTTGTCACCAACCCATGACTCTCACCCCATCGAGACTCGTTTCTGCTTACTAGCTTTAGCGGATCAAACCCAACAACCTCCTGACTCTCTCTTCTCTATGTTCCTTTATTCCAGGACTTGTGAGGAAATGGCTATTAAGTTGCTAATCAATTCTCATGAGCCACTGTAAATGTCAAAGTGATGCTCTGGTTCCCGGGGAGCGAACTGTCACTTGTAACAGAACCACACTTCAGAATGTGCAAATCCTTTAAGATAACATTCCTGGAAGTAGCAACAGCACATAGCAGAAAACAGAGTTTGATCTGAATTTCAATCTTCGTTTTACTTTTTGTTGGCTCTCTGACTGATTTCCTGATCAGTAAAATGGGAATACCAAGGATGGTTGTGAGAAAGAGAGGGCAGAATTATATAAAGTACATGTTTCAGCGCCTGTGCACACAGGGATCCGGTGAGCGCTGGTTTCCTCCTCCATTAAAAGAAGAAAATCATCTCTTGAAATAATAACTTCAAAATGTCACACCCCCCAAAATCCCAAAGTTAAGAACGCTTGGAGTACTCATGATTGTGTGTGTGTGTTGTTGTTTAGCAGTTCAGGTTGTAGTGGGGTGATGAACAGGCCTCCAGAGCCCTTTGGAGCTTGCCAAGAAATTAGGCAAAAGAGAAATTAATGAGGAAAGCCCATCCTAAGTAGACTGCCATAAACATGAACCAATGTGGAAGCAGGAGTGGTGCCGAGACTCCTCGATTGCTCCCTGCTCCGCTGAGTCGTCCTCAGTGGAAAGCAGAGAACGTTGTAACTGGGAGCAGGATGACAGAAGGGAGGCCCTAGGTTGGGGCGGCCACCTGAGCCCAGCAAAGGGACCGTTCCGAAGAGTCATGCTGCCTGTCTGGTGTCGGCCTGTCTGTCCAGTACACAGCTGAGGGCCTGCTGTCCTAGGAAAGGGGGTTCACCTGAGCGGTGTGTCACCTAGAGTACACAGTGTGAGCAAGTGACCCCAGGAGCCCTGTCTGAGGACAGAGGGCACAGCGCACCCAGCCCCTCTGGGTCTGGGGGTGAGGCCGACCTCCCGTGAGACAGATGGAAAGAACACTGGCCTCGGCAGAGGAAGGGGCTCAGTCCAGGCTGCACAGCCCCTGTGTCTCTCTACGCCGTTTCCTCACATAGAGGCAAGGCTTAGACTAGGGGAACTTTAAGACCCTGCTGCATGAAGGTTCTGTGGGCTTCCACACCCCCACCTGCTTAGGGACCAAGCTCTTTGCAGAGAGAACTTTGCAGGTCCTGCTGCCTGCCTCTGCTCTCATTTCTGCAGGGTGCGCCTGGTCTCTTTGCCCTCTTTTGAAGATAAAGAAACTGAGGCTCAGCATCCTTAAGTACCGAAGATTCATGCTTTGCATTGAATGGGTTCTCAATAAAAGCTGCCCTTGTAACTGAAAGAAATGAAGCTCAGTGGGCAAACAGACAAAATCACCTCTTTGTCTGAGGAAGGCTATACTGAGTGCCCCTGCCCGCCAGGGTGCTCCGGGCAGAGGCCTCCACAGCGTGATGGTGGGAATTAGGTTGGTGTTCTCTGGAGACAATCTGATCAAGCCTGTCAAGAGGGTAACATCCTCCTACTCTTTGTCTCAGTGATTCCACCTTCTGAAGCTATCATAGGAAATAATGGAACTTTTGACAAAGATTTTACAGAAAGGCTCATTGCAGTAGTATTGTTTCTTAGTGTACATCAGTGGGTCTCACCAGAGGGCCCTGTGTCCTGAGTCCCCAGCGAGATCTGAGAGAGCTAAGCGCCCCAGCGCCCTGGTCTTTGCATGCAACTCCAGGGAGAGACACTCACAGTGACACCAGATGGACCCCGGGCCCCTCCCCAGGGTGGAGGGAGCCCTGAGGCCCTGGTGCCATCTGAGCAGCGTTCCTGGAACACTGATGGTGGGGATTGCCTGCACCCACCCCATGCCGTGGCATTAGACAGTCTTCAGGAACCAAGGGGCGACTTGGAGCCAAGGGAGAAAGAGCCAGCTGACAGAAATTAACCTTCCACTGTCAGATGGGGGCCCAAAATAGAAAGAAGTGCAGTAAGGAAAAGAAAGTTGTATTCCTTGCTTTCCTGAGTTCTGGGGGGCAATTCGTATTTGCCACATTTGTGACAAAATGTTACATGGAAAAGAGATATGACGTGATACAGGTTCAGTTACGTCAACGACATACATGCACACACTAGAAAAGAGACTGGAAGGAAGTGCCTTCTCTCCTTCAACACACGCTCGTCGTCCAATGTGCCAGCATGCTGTCTGTAGTTAGTACTGGTAGCAGGATTAAATAGGATTTTACCATTTTCTTTATACATCTTTATTTTTTTAATTTTCTATCCTGCACATATATTGCTTATGGAATGATAAAAATTAAAATTAGTGTTAGTCTTTCTCAACTATACGTTGCTGGTTTCTTAAACCCATATAAAATTTGTGTTTGAAAGAGAGTGTATCTTGTTTTTCTCAAATACTCTGACACAGAAAGCTTATGCAAGATAAGACCACATGCCAGAGGTTTCTGCCCCACCCCAAACCTCTAATCATATTTTTAGTGAGTTTTGGCAGGAATGGGTGTAGAAGTAATAATTGCATTATTTCAAATACACTGCATTCCTTTGCTGATATGGATCATTCCTGATTGATTTATTCTCGCTGCAATGCTTCCTCTGAAAAAGAAATATGTAGCTTGGAGTCAGACACTTGAGTCTGAATCAGCGGTTTCACGTACAACTGTGAGACCCAAGGCATGTAGCCTTACCCTGTTTTATAAGTAAGCTTCAGTTTGCCCACTGCTAACAGGAATAATAATGTTGTATGATTTGTAAGAAAAAATTCATTAATGTGAATTACTATGCAAATTCTTCATTTTCTCTGCATCTTCCATTTACAATTTTCACTAAGATTATATTATACATATGTTTCTATATCCATAAACTTCAGGGAAATGCAAACACTTGAGTCTGGCGGATGTATATATTTACATTATACTTTGTACTTATTGAGTGAGTGAAAATGATTCCTGTGTGTAGACCCCGTGGCAGCCTCCGTCCTTTCTGAAGCCTTATCAGGATTCCAGCAGAGGTGTGAGCAGGGGCCTCACGGGGACAGCTAGAACCTCAGCTCCCGCGGCGCCGAGGAGCCTCCCCACACGTGTCCGCCCTCCAGCGCCCGCCCGGATTTGCGCTCGCGGGAGCTCGCGGCGCTGGGCCTCAGGGGAAGGCGCGGGCTCAGGGCAGCAGGTGTGTGTCTGCCCCCTTCCACCACTCCTTACCGTGATCGGGCGGGCTACAGAAGGGCTTGTGCCTCAGAGGCTGCGAGTTTACAAGGAAGAGGTTCAGGCTTCATGCTTTCAGCAAGAATTCGAGTAGATTCTCCATGTGAGGCATCAACAGGGATGAGAGAACCAGCTTGAATACAAATTGGTCTCTGCTCTCAAAGAGCTTCAGGTATGATAGGAGAGAGTCACAACTCAGGCACTTTCAGGCATGTGATGCACACTGACTAGCTGTAAACCGCCAACCTGAGCACAGAACAGAGCTGTCTAACCCAGGCTGGGCTGGGAGCGGGACAAGTCAGAGCGGTCCAGGAGAGGCAACAGCATGTGCTGTAAGAGGGCAGCGGAGAGTGATGGGGACAGAGCAGCCAAGGGACACCTGGTGTGATCTCTCAAGTCTGTGTCTCCCCTCCCTGCCACGCTACACCACCGCCGCCACCAACAAGTGTAGAGATGACAACCAAGGCAATTGCGCAAACATCTGGGCGATGATGATGTCCCACACCTAAGAACACTTTTCCAGAGACCCAAACAAGTCACTTGGAGGTAGCACCCTAAGAGAAAGAAGAAAACAGAGTGTACTAAGCTGAGTTCCTGGCACGTGGAACAGGTGAGAAAGTGCCCTGCCAGTCCAGGAGGAGGGCATGTGGAATGGAGATCATGAGCCTTGGCAGCCCAGGGCGTCACAGGGCATGGGAGCGAGTCCCGGGAGAGAGGAGGGGGCCTCTCCCCACCATTGCACTCTCTTCCGGCTTTCTCTCCTCCTGGCTCTGTTTTTTTCCCATTGTGGCAAACATAAAATTTACCGTTTTAAGTGTACAGTTCGGTGGCATTAAGTACATTCACACCATTGTGCAACCATCACCACCGTCCATCTCCAGAACTTCTCATCAGCTCCTTTTACAAAGCTCCTCCTGTCCTTTCCTTTCTCCTTTCTAGGCGCTCAACTAATCACAATGGAATTTGTTTAAATTTTATTGTTGAACATACTGAGTAAAATTCTGCACAATCTTTCATTTTGAATCCTTTCCAAAAAACCTACCAGTGAATTCATTGTAAATTGCTTTTCACTTTCATCTTGTCCTTGGTTGACTTTTTTTCTCCCCTGGGAGAAGGACCAGCCTCTCCCCAAATGCAAACTCAGCTGTTAGACCGAACATTTAGCCACCATACCCTATGTGCTCAAAAAAGAGGCTCTCAGATAACACAACTCCCACGCAGACACAACAAGACTTCCTTGATGAGACACAAGACTCTTGGGCATATTAAATGAGCAGGTGAGTGGGCCAACATCCAGAAAACACACTTTACTCCCTCTTGTACACTAATGTGCCCTTGGCCCTGAAAGACCACTGTGCTCGTGGATGAGCTCACAGATGCATTTGCTGTTTGTACTAACAATTGACTGTGACTTGAACACTTGGCAAGCCATTTGGGTGAATTGTTTTCCAAATCACAGGTGAGTTATTCCAACATCATTTAGTAATCTATTATAATAACTGAATTACCATTCACACCTAATTTTGTTTCTAAATTTCCTACTCTGGTCTGTTGATCTAGCCTTTCCTATCTGAGCACCAACTGTTTTATTATTCCAGTTTTATAATATTATTGAAATATTATTCTTCATTTAAAATTCTGGCCCGAATATTCTTATATTTACTTGTACAGATGGAATTTAAGTCTAGAATCACATTACAAAAACATCCCACTGGGATTTTGATTGGGACCACATTAAAAATGTACAGGTTAATTTGGAAGGTTTATGTTTTTGCAACATTAAGTTTTTTTCATCTAGGGACATGGAATATGTCTCTCCATTTACTCAAATCTTTTTAAGGTTAATCAAGATAGACATGATTTTTATAACCTACTGAGAAGACTGACAATTAACGACTAATTTTAATAAGAAGTGACAAATGTTGATAGAGGAAGTGTTTAAATATCCACAAGACTCTGCAGATCAGCTCACCAAATCACCTGTATAATCACAAAAACATCAGTAAGCACGCTTGCTCACGCTCACACACCCACACGCTCACAGACGGCATGCCGTTGCCTGCCCCGGCCTCTGTCTGGAATGCTGACCTTCATCCCACAATCCTCTTGCCCCTATGTTATCTACAGCGTGATTTCTGATCCCTTAAAAACCTACCACTGTCATCCCTTTTGCTTCCCTCCTTCCCCTCACCCAGTTCATCACCCCTTGCTCAGTTCTATTCGTGCGCTCGGCTGTCTTTCCTCTGCTGCACATTTTCACGTGTTCTGACCCCGCTGTTGTCTTCGCGCTCTCTGAGAGATGCCCAGTGCTTAGCACAGTCCTGATGCATTTGTGAGTGTTTACTGTGCTGGGCTACAGCCTTCAGAAGAAACTCTCAAGGAGGCTACAACACAGTGTTTTCTTTGCGTTTTCCCCTTACCTTCTCTACTAGTGAAAGCTCCATGTCACCCCAGGCTCGTGGGTCAGCAAACACTTCATTTCCACTGGCCAGTGTTGTCCTTGGCAGCCTATGGAAGAGTCAGCAGTCCTGGGTGGAGGAATGGGGAATGAGCCTACATGGAAGGCCCAGTGACAGAGGGTTTCTAGAGCAGATGCATTTCAAAACACTCCAGGCTCAGACACTCCATGCTCTGCTTTACTTCCAGAGCCGCTCCCTTTGCAAAACTCTGCTTCAAACAAGAAGAGCATTAAGAGGCTGGCCCTGCCTTCCTTTAGCTAAATTCCCCTCTCCACAGGTGCACAGCAAGGGCCCTTTGTCTCTGATGGGACAGACCCAGGCTTCAATGAGAAAGCTGTGTGATGTGGGCCCATCCAAATATTAGCTGTGGACACTTTCCTAGTTCGAAAACATGAGACTCTGCACTCAGAGCCTTGCCTTCCAGAGAACACAATCACTTCTGTTTTTCTTTTTCCAGTGGATTGAGGCTTGACACTTGCTGTAACATTATCTTCACATTGCCCAAGATTTGGAAAGTCAGGGTTTAGGCCTGCTGATCTTCAGGCAACGTCCGCTTCCCATTGGTCTTCTCTGCCCGGGCTCCCAACAGCAAGAGATAAACCAGAGAAACAGGAGGATGCCGTGAGGGCGCACAGGGACCCCTGGAGGCTGTGAACTTCCAGGGACTGGGATCCACCCATTGTTCATCATGTCTTTGGGGGAAACTTGCCCTAAACTGATGTCAAATAAACAAGTTTTACCTCCTGCACCTGGTATTAAGATGATTCCAAGATACAACTATAACCTGTTGCAAAATCAATATTTTTCATCTCGTTATCTGATCATACAATGAAGGTCAATTTATCAAATTAGAAAAATGTTGCACAATGGGGCAACATTGAGTCATGGAGTTTTTAAAAACTAGACTCAACCGAAGCTAGACTGTGGCCTGTCAGGTTTGATTGTCGTTTTCTCAGGATAGATTTTAAAGCCAAATTGACAAGTATGTCAAGAAAAGTTAGACTCATATTCAATTCAGCGTGTAGTCTTAATTGAACATTATTCATCATGATGGGCATCTCTGTGGCATGATGTCACAGGGAGGGGCAGGTGTGGTAGGCCCCTGTCAGCACTAGCCACAAACCCAGGTTTTAACCAAAGTGAGTCTGGTGTGCATTTCCCCACTGGAACAGTGAGTCAAGAAACTGTGTTTTGAGTTGTTTTAAAAACATCTGTAATCTAAAAGTGGAAATAATCCAAACGACCATCAACTGATGAATGAACAAATCAAATGTGACATATCCACACAATAGAATATTATTTGGCTACAAAAGGGAGTGAAGTACTCATACATGCTGCAACACGGGTGAACCTGGGAAACATCACGCTAAGTGAAAGAAGTCAGGCACGGAAGGCTACATGTGTAATGGCTATGGGGTTTCTTTTTTTTTAAATTATTTTATTGAGGCCACATTGGTTTATGACATTGTATAAATTTCAAGTGTACATTATTATATTGCAGCATCTGTGTAGACTGTATTGTGTTCACCACCAAAACTCTAGTTGCCATCTGTCACCACACACATGCACCCTTTATCCCTTTCACTCTCCCCCTATCCCCTTCCCCGCTGGTAACCACCAATCTGTTCTCTGTATCTATGTGTTTGTTTATCCTCCACATATGAGTGAAATCATACAGTATTTGTCTTTTTCTGTCTGACTTATTTTGCTTAGCATAATACCCTCAAGGTCCATCCATGTTGTCATAAAAGGCACTATTTTGTCTTTTTTATGGCTAAGTAGTATTCCACTGTATACCACATTTTCTTCATCCAATAGCGAAGATTTGGGGTTTTTTTATGGAGTGGTAAAAATGTTCTAAAATTTATTGTGGTGATGGTTGCCCAACTTTGTGAATACATTAAGAATCCCTGAATTTTACACTTTAAATGAGTGAATTGTATGGTACGTGAACTATGTCTCAATAAAGTTGTTTAAAAAAATACTGTACAGTTTTTGTTGTATATAAAACCCACTTAAAACAATCCCATTTAATGTAATCAAGGGGTACCTTTTTAAATGAACTCTTTTGTTTTCACTTTGTAGAAAAGTAAATATCTTACCATTATATCTCAGGTCACTTGGTCAGAAGTCGGGATGTTAGACATAGTCAAGGGTGTAGGATCCCAGAACTTCACACCATTATATTTCTTTCCTCAGAGGGCCAAAGGAGCACAAGTGAGAAGGGCCAATGGCCTTCACACCAAGCATAGGGATGCCCTCACCTCAGTTCTTTCATGTCCTGCCCACAAGCCTCTGGGCTACACCAGTGAGCACTGACATTCTGGGCTATAACAGGCTCTTGAGTGCCCATAGCTTATACTCCTCGGAAAAGCCAATGTACTCAAACACAGTAACTCTTCTTTTTTTTTCAGGAAGATCAGCCCTGAGCTAACAGCTGCTGCCAATCCTCCTCTTTTTTTGCTGAGGAAGACTGGCCCTGAGCTAACATCCATGCCCATCTTCCTCTACTTTATATGTGGGACGCCTACTACAGCATGGCTTGATAGTGGTGCCATGTCCACACCCGGGATCTGAACCAGCAGACCCTAGGTCGCCAAAGCAGAATGTGCACACTTAACCGCTGTGCCACCTGGCCAGCCCCAGTAACTCTTCTTTAAGATCTGGGAATCTGGAAGCAAAGAGAATTTTAATTTCACACTGCAAGTCACTAAAGATCACTAATATTACCCACTTTACAAATGACCTTTTCAGACATAGCCTTTCCTCGCACTTCCAAGACTTCCATCCCTGCCCTTACTCTCAGCCAATGACCTTAACTTACATTCTTTGACTGGAACTCCCTGTTTCCCCACCTCCAATCTGTTGATCATCCTCTGTTGGCCCCCTACTCTTCATTCTTTCTGTTACAGTGGATGGCATATCCTGGCTCCAGTCAGAGAATGCATCCCTCCCACATTCTCAAGGACATTGCAGAAAACTTACCCATCTCTCTCTTCTGTATTCTAATATTCTATCTCCTCTAAATTATTCCTAATAGCACATAAATACACTCTAGTATATAGTACCTCCTTTATTTTTAAGCTCTCCCTTGATCCCAATCCACCATCTCCTCTACCTTATTTTTCTGTCCCCTTCACAGATAGTCTCAAAAGTCCATAATCACTGCTTCCATTTCCTCCCCTCCCATTCTTGCCACATCCAGTCATCACTTCTCTGTCCTCAATTTATTTGACCTCGTAGCAGTATTTGGCACAGTTAGCCACTCCCTCTTTCTTGACACACTCTTTTCTCTTTGTTTCTGTGCTATAACACTCTTCTGGTTTTCTTTTCTTCCTACTTACCACACCTTCTTGGCCTCTTTTGTTTTCTTCCCTTTCTGAGTCTGACCTCTAAATGCTGGCATACCTCTGGGTTTGGTCCTGGGCCCTCCCTAAGGCTTCATGATTTCTACTCTCACTGTTAATCTGGATGAGGTTGGGAGCTGGGTGAAGTTTCTTGGTAATCTAGGGGCTGAAATTTTAGTACTCATATGTGGACAGGCTAAGAGGCACCAGACCCAAATAAGACAGAATGTTAAAATTTTGTGTGAGTAAACCTGAGAATGTTCAAAGGGCTATATCTTCAGTGAAAAAGTCGATTAGCAAAGTATACAAAGGAAGACAAAGAAGCTTTCTTGCTCTGGGAGTCTGAAAGATTTCAAAATAAGTGTGTTTTAAATGATTAACAATAAGTAAAGAGTGACGTCAGCATCATGGCAGAGTGAGCTCTTCCCTTACTTTCTCTTCCCTAAGATACAATGAAAGGACATTCATAAACCAACAGAGGACATTCACACAACACAATAGATGTCTGAGAGATCCACACAGCCAAACGTCTGAAGGTGGGAGTGTTTGACCCCACTGGGAGGCAGTGGAAGGAGGTAAGTAGATTTCCTCTCCCTCCCAAGTGGCACCCCTCTAGGGCACAGGACCTCATGTGGCAGTTGGCACATGACTGTGAGAGGAGAAGGGGGAGAAGGCAGGAATGCTTGCACTCTGAGAGTTGCTTCCCAGCCTGCAGGAACACTCTACACCAAAGAGGCTAAGCAATTATGGGGGCATCCACCCCAAGCCAAGCAGCCCAGGCAGGCAGACAGTGAGTGCAGAGTGGGAGCCCATGAGATTGCACACACGAAAGACAGCGCCCCTCCCACCTCCAACTTGGAGCATCAGCTTAGCCTGTCAGCCAGAGCAGGGGATCCCTGCCAGAGCAACTGTACTTATCTGTGTAAAGCAGCAGCAGCCAGTGGGCGAATGCAGACAGGCCTTGTTGATACAGCTTCCAACAGACAGGCACATCTGCCAGGGGTTGCAGTGAGCTCAGAAAACACAGCTGCTGCCCCTACTCTAAGTGGTGGCAGGTGGAATCTGCGACCAGAATTACCACTAAGCAACAGCACAAGTCCACCCTGTCAAATAGCATGAAGAAATATATTAACACTCTAGACCAGAAGAAAAATGACAAGTACTCAGAAATCAATCCTGAAGTCAAAGAAATTTACAATCTAAATGATAGAGAATTCAAAATAGTTACCATAAGGAAACTCAATGAGTTACAAGAAAACTCAGAAAGACAGTTTAATAACCTCAGGAATAAAATTAGTGATCAGAGGGAAGTCTTCACAAAAGAGATTAAAACTATAGAACAAAAACAATTAGCAACATTGGAGATGAAAAACACAATGAATGAGATAAAGAAAAATCCAGAATCCTTAAAAAACAGAGCTCATATTCTGGAGGACAGAATTAGTAATTTAGAGGACAAAAATGTAGAAATGCTTCAGGTGGAAGACAGAGAAATAAGACTAAAAAGAAATGAAGAAATTCTCTGAGAAATATCCAACTCAACTAGGAAATGCAACATAAGAATTATAGATATTCAAGAGGGAGAAGAGTGTGGGAAAGGAGCAGAGAGCTGGTTCAAAGAAATAACAGCTGAGAACTTCCAAAACCTGTGGAAGGAACTGGAATTCTGTGTAAATGATACTAACAGAACTCCCAATTATATCAATGTGAAAAGATCTTCTCCAAGGGATATATTAGTAAAACTGGCAAAAGCCAATGACAAAAATATTAAAGGCAGCAAGGCAGAAGAAAATAACCTACAAAGGAATCCCTATCAGGCTTTCAGTGGATCTCTCGGCAAAAACCTTACAGGCTAGGAGAGTATGGAATGATATATTCAAAATACTGAAAGACGAAAACGTTCAGCCAAGAATACTCTATCCAGTGAACTATCCTTTAGATATGATGGAGAAAGAAAAACTTTCCCAGATAAACAAAAGCTGAGGGAGTTTATTGCCACAAGACCCCCTCCCCCACAAGAAATGATCAAGAAGGCCCTCACATCCAAAAAAAGAAAGAAAGAAAGAAAGGGTTTACAAAGCCTTGAGCAAGGAGAGAAATAGACAGACAAAATCAGAAAACTGTAGCTCTCTATCAGAACAGGTTACCAAACATTTAATTATAACATTAAGGATAAAGGGAAGGAAAGTACCAAAAATAACTATAATCATTTCATTTTAATCACAAACTCACAATGCAAAAGGGAATAAGTTGTGACAATAATAACTTAGGGAAGAGGAAAGAGATGGAACCTGCTTAGACTAAGGAGATAAGACGCTATCAGAAAATGGACTATCTCATCTACAAGATCTTTTATACAAACCTCACAAGTAACCACTAAAGAAAAAGTCAGAACAGAAACACAAATGATAAAGAAAGAAAGAACTGAGAAAACCATCATGGAGAATCACCAAACTGAACTGGCAGTCAGACATACATGGGACAAGGGGCCAGCCCCGTGGCCAAGTGGTTAACTTCATGCATTCCACTTCTGCAGCCCAGGGTTCGCAGGTTCAGGTCCTGGGTGCAGACCTACACACTGCTCATCAAGCCATGCTATGGTGGCATCCCACATAGAAAAACTAGAATGACCTACAGCTTGGATAACCAACTATGTACTGGGGCTTTGGGGGGAAAAAAGAGGAAGATTGGCAACAGATGTTAGCTCAGGGCCAATCTTCCTCACCAGAAAGCCTACTTAAAAAAAAAAAAAGAAATACATGGGAAAAGAAACAAGGCAAATGCAGAACAACTGAAAAAGAACTGATAAAATGGCAGTATTAAGCCCTCATAAATCAATAATCACTCTAAATGCAAATAGATTGCATCCTCCAATCAAAAGACACAGAGTGGCAGGATGGGTTGAAAAACAAGGTCCAACAATATGCTGCCTCCAGGAAAGAGATCTCAGCTCTAAAAACAAACACAGGTTCAGACTGAACGGATGGAAGATGATACTCCAAGCTAATGGCAAACAAAAGAAAGCAGGTGTTGCCATACTTATTTCACACAAAGTAGACTTCAAGATAAAAGAGGCAAGGAGAGACAAAGAGGGCCAGTATATAATGATTAGAGGGACACTCCACCAAGAATACATGACACTTATAAACATCTATGTACTTAACACAGAAGCATCAAAGGATATAAAGCAACTATTAACAGAGCTAAATGGAGATGTTAAAAATAATACAATACTAATAACAATAATAGTAGGGGACCTCAACACCCTACCTACACCAATGGATAGATCATCCAGATAGAAAGCCAACAAGGAAATAGTGGAATTAAATGGAAAACTAGGCCAGATGGACTTAATAGATATATATAGAATACTCCATCCAAAGACAGAGGAATACACATTCTTCTCAAGCTCACAGGGAACATTCTCAAAGATAGATCATATGTTGGGAAACAAGGCAAGTCTCAATAAATTTAAGAAGACTGAAATCATATGAAGCATCTTTTCCAACCACAGTGCTATGAAACTAGAAATCAACTACAAGAAAAAAGCTGGCAAAGTGACAAATATGTGGAGACTAGACAATATGCTACTGAACAACCAATGGATGAATGAAATTAAAGGAGCAATCAAAAAACACCTGGAGACAAATGAGAATGAAAATACTCCATACCAACTCACAGAAGAACAAGCAAAGCCCAGAGTTAGCAGGAGGAGGGATATAATTAAAATTAGAGCAGAAATAAATGAAATAGAAACAACAACAACAACAAAAAAAACAGTAGAAAGGATCAATGAAACAAAGAGCTGGTTCTTTGAGAAGATAAACAAAAGTGACAAACCCTTAGCCAGACTCACTAAGAAAAAAAGAGAGAAGGCTCAAATAAATAAAATTAGAAATGAAAGAGGAGAATTTACAATGGATACCACACAGATACAAAGGATTATAAGAGAATACTATGAAAAACTATATGCCAACAAATTGGACAATCTAGAAGAAAAGGATAAATTCTTAGATTCATACAACCTCCCAAAACTGAATCAAGAAGAAATAGAGAATCTGAATAGACCAATCACAAGCAAAGAGATTGAAACAGTCATCAAAATCTCCCCAAAAATAAAAGTCCAGGACCAGATGGTTTCTCTGGAGAATTCTACCAAACACTCAAAGAAGATTTAATACCTATCCTTATCAAACTATTCCAAAATGTTGAAGATGGGACACTTCCTAACACATTTAATGAGGCCAACATCACCCTGATCCCAAAGCTAGACAAGGATAATACAAAGAAGGAAAATTACAGGTCAATATGGCTGATGAACATTGATGCAAAAATCCTCCACAAAATATTAGCAAACTGAATACAGCAATACATTAAAAGGATCATACACCATGATCAATTGGGATTCATACCAGGGATGCAGGGATAGTTCAACATCCACAAATAAATCAATGTGATATTCCACATTAACAAAATGAGGAACAAAAACCACATGATCATCTCAATAGACAGAGAGAAAGCATTTGACAGGATCAAACATCCATTTGTGATTAAAAAAAAACATGGGTATAGAAGGAAAATACCTCAATACAGTAAAGGCCATATATGACAAACTCACAGCCAACATCATACTCAGTGGGGAAAAACTGAAAGCCATCCCTCTGAGAACGGGAACAAGACAAGACAAGCGTGCTCACTGTCACCACTCTTATTCAACATAGTACCGGAGGTTTTGGCCAGAGCAATTAAGCAAGAAAAAGAAATAAAAGCTATCCAAATTGGAAAGGGAGAAGTGAAAGTCTCATTGTTTGCAGATGACATGATTCTATATATAGAAAACCCTAAATAATCCATCAAAAAACTATTAGAAATAATCAACAACTACAGCAAAGTGGCAGGGTACAAAATCAACTTACAAAAATCGGTTGCATTTTTATATTCTAATAATGAACTAACAGAAAGAGAACCAAGAATACAATCCTATTTACATTCACAACAAAAAGAATAAAATATCTAGGAGTAAATTTAACCAAGGAGGTGAAAGACCTATACAATGAAAACTATAAGAAATTATTGAAAGAAATCAATGATGACATAAAGAAATGGAATGATATTCCATGCATATGGATGGGAACAATAAACATAGTTAAAATGTCCATACTACCTAAAGCAATCTACAGATTCAATGCAATCCCAATCGGAATCCCAAAACCGTTCTTCACAGAAATAGAAAAAAGAATCCTAAAATTCATATGGGGCAACAAAAGACCCTGAATAGCTAAAGCAATCCTGAGAAATAAGAACAAAGCTGGAGGCATCACAATCCCTGACTTTAAAATATACTACAAAGCTATAGTAATCAAAACAGCATGGTACCGGTACAAAAACAGACATGTAGATCAATGGAACAGAATTGACAGCCCAGAAATAAAACCACACATCTATGGACAGCTAATCTTTGACAAAAGAGCCAAGAACATACAATGGAGAAAAGACAGCCTCTTCAGTAAATGGGTTTAGGAAAACTGGACAGCCACGTACAAAGAATGAAAGTAGATCATTATCCTTCTCCATATACAAAAATAGACTCAAAATGGATTAAAGACTCGAAGAAAGACCTGAAACCATAAAACTCCTAGAAGAAAATATAGGCAGTACACTCTTTGACATCAGCCTTAAAAGGATCTTTTCAAATACCATGTCTACTCGGTCAAGGGAAACAAAACAAAAAGTGAACAAATAGGACTTCATCAGACTAAAGAGCTTCTGCAAGGTAAAGGAAACCAGGAACAAAATGAGAAGACAACCCAAAAACTTGGAGAAAATACTTGCAAATCATATATCTGACAAGGGATTAATCTCCAAAATATATAAAGAACACACACAACTCAACAACAGAAAAACAAACAACCTGATCAAAAAATGGGCAGAGGATATGAAAAGACATTTTCCCAAAGAAGACATACCGATGGCCAACAGGCACATGAAAAGATGTTCACTATCACTAATCATCAGGGAAATGCAAATCAAAACTACAATGAGATGTCACCTTACACCTGTTAGAATGGCTATAATCACCAAGACAAAAATAACAAATGTTGGAGAGGGTGTGGAGAAAAGAGAACCTTCATACACTGTTGGTGGGAATGCAAATTGATTCAGTCACTATGGAAAACAGTATGGAGATTTCTCAAAAAGCTAAAAGTAGAAATACCATACAATCCAGTTATCCCACTACTGGGTATTTATCCCCAGAACTTGAAATCAACAATTCAAAGAGACATATTCACTCCTATGTCCATTGCAGCGCTATTCACAACAGCCAAGATGTGAAAGCAACACAAGTGCCCACCAACCGATGAATGGATAAAGAAGATGTGGCATGCATATATATATATATATACACACACACAATGGAATACTATTCAGCCATAAAAAGACAAAATTGTCCCATTTGCAACAACATGGATCTACCTTGAGTGTATTATTTTAAGTGAAATAAGCCAGATAGAGAAAGACAAACACTGTATGATTTCACTCATATGTGGAAGATAAAGAAATGCATAGATACAGAGAACAGATTGGTGGTTACCAGAGGGGAAGGGGGTTGCGGGGTGGGCATAAGGGGCATGTATACATGCTGACTGACAAACAATAATGTACAACTGAAATTTCACAATGTTATAAACTATTATAACCTCAATATGAGTAAAAGAATATGAGTACAGAAACTGAAACTGAAAAAAATAAACAAGACTCTTCTCAATAAAAAAATGGATATATTTGAAAAAGACTGAAATAGAACTTCTAGAAATTAAAACCATGTCATTAAAATGAAATGAAATAAAATGAAAACCTCTCAACTGAATTGGGTACAGTTGAAGAGATAATTACTGAACTGGAAGATAAATCAAAGGAAATTACTCAGAAAGTAGCACTGAGAGATAAAGAGCTGGAAAATAGGAAAGAGGGGCTAAGAAGCATGGAGGGTAGACTAAGAAGGTCTCAAAACTTTCCCGAAGTAATTAAAGACATGAATTCTCAGATTCAGAAATCACAAGTTCCAAGTAAGATAAATAAAAATAAATCCACAATTAGACACATCATAGTGAAACTTCAGATCACCAAAGAGAAAAAGAAGATCCTAAAAGCAGCTATAGAAAAAGACGCATCACCTACAAAGGAATGTCAATTAGAATGACTTCACGAAAGCAGCAATAGAAGCCAGAAGGCAATAGAAAAACAGTTTCAATGAGCTGAGGAAAAATATCAATCTAAAATTGTATATCTAGCTTAAATATCATTCAAGAGTAAGGACAACGTAAGTAAATTTATAGGAGTTTACCATTATTAAGCCTCTCTGAGGGAACTATTTAAAATTATAATTCTGGAATTATAATTAACTGAACCCAAGAGGAAAGAGTAATTTGCTTCAGCAAGCAATAGAGAACAAAGAAGTTGATAAGGTTGAGTAATGTAAGAAATGATGACAATATAGAAAACAATTATAAGTTCTAATTCAGATGTGTAAAACCAAGGTGGAGCTAACATATTGGACAAAAATAAGATAAAATGGCATGATTAAAACATTCTAAGTAGCAATTTAATTTCTTTAGAAATAATTATTTAGATTTTGCTTTGTCAACAATTCATGTTAAAATTTAAGACTAATCACTTACCTTATACCATATATAAAAATTAACTCAAAATGGATCAAAGACCTAAATATAAAAGGTAAACATATAAAATTCTTAGAAAAAATATAGGGGGAAATCTTCATGATATTGGATTTAGCAATGATTTATTGTATATGACACTGAAAGCACAAGCAACAAAAGAAAAAATAGACAAAATGTATTTCATCAAAATAAAAAAATTTTTGTACACTAAAGAACACTATCAAGAGAGTGAAAAGAAAACCCACAGAACGGGAGGAAATATTTTCAAATGGTATATCTGATAAGGGATTAATATCCAGGATATATAAAGAATACATACAACTCAACAATAAAAAATAATAATAATCCAGTTCAAAAATGTGCAAAGAACTTGAATAGATATTTCTCCAAAGAAGATATACAAACGGCCAATAAACACATGAAAAGATGTTCAATATCACTAGCGGTTAGGGAAATGCAAAGCAAAATTGCAATGAGATACCACTTCACATCCATTAAGCTGGCTATTATCAAAAAAACAAAACTATGAATGTTGGTGAGAATGTGGAAAGATTGGAACCTTTGTGCATGGTTGTTAAGAACGTAATATGGTGCAGCTACTGCAAAAAACAGATTGATGATTCCTCAAAAAATTAAAAATAGAATTACCATATATCTAGCCATTCCATTCCAGGTATATACTCAAAAGAATTGAAAGCAGGCCTTGGACAGATACTTGTACACCAATGTTCATTGCAGCACTATTCATAACAGTCAAAAGGCGGAAATCACCCAAGTTTCCAACCACAGATGAATGGATAAACAAAATGTCGTATATATATATTCAGCTATAAGAAGGAATGAAATTCTGATATATGGTTTAACATGGATAAACCTTGAAAACATTATGTTAAGCAAAATACGCCAGACAGAAAAACACAAGTATTGTATGATTCCACTTATATGAGGTATCTAGAATCATCAAATTCATAAAGACAGAAAACAGAATAGTGGTCACCAGGGGCTGACAGGCGGAGGGCGTGGGGAGTTATTGCTTAATGGCTGCAGTTTCTGTTTGGGATGACGAAGAAGTTCTGGAAATAGATAGGGGTGATGGCTGCACAACTATGTGAATATACTTAATGCTGCTGAACTGTACACTTAAAAATGGCTAAAATGGTAAATTTATGTCTTGTATATTCTGCCACAATAAAAGTTTAGAGGTAATCATTAAAAGTATAAAAATAAAATAATAAAACATGATTATACAGCCAGTAACAGGGCAAGGGGGGAATAAAATGAACCCTACAGAAAAAAAGAGAAAAAGGGAGTAAAGAAAGGGTACAGTAAAACCAAGGGGCCAGCCTGATGGCATAGTGGTTAAGTTAGCGTGATCCACTTCAGTGGCCCAGGGTTCAGGGGTTCAGATCCCGGCCACAGACCTAGCACTGCTCATCAGGCCATGCTGTAGTAGCATCCCACATAGAAAAAAAAGGTGTGGGGGGGTGCAGCTGGCCCAGTGGCGCAGCAGTTAAGTTTGTACATTCTCAGTGGTCCGGGGTTTGCCGGTTCGGATCCCGGGTACAGACATGGCACAGCATGGCAAGCCATGCTGTGGAAGGCGTCCCACATATAAAGTGGAGGAAGATAGGCATGGATGTGAGCTCAAGGCCAGTCTTCCTCAGCAAAAAAGAGGAGGATTGGCTGTAGTTAGCTCAGGGCTAATCTTCCTCAAAAAAAAAAAAGAACATAGAGTAAGATTGGCACAGATGTTAGCTCAGTGACAATCTTCCTCACAAAAACAAAGAAACAAAAAATGGCTCAAAATGAGTGGGTACAAATAAATCCAAATGTATCAGAAACGGCAATAAATATAAATGGACTAAACTCACCAGTTAAAAACTGAGATTCTAAGTCTATACAGCTACCACAAGTACTCAACCACTTTAACATTCATGGCTCCAGCCCTGATTTCAGTGCTGTGTAACAAACATCCATGTCCAGGTTCCTACTGAACGTCTCCTTTTAGAAGAATAACAGGCGTCTCAAACTTAACATGGTCAAAACAGAAGTTTTAATTCCTTCCCCTAAGCATGTTGCCTAAGTTTCCTCCACCTCAGCCTTCCTCATCTGGGTAAATACTTTCACCATCCACCGAGTTGTTCAAGCCAAGAATCTGAGTCGTCCTTGGTTCTCATTTTTTCTTCATTCTTCCACTTCTAGTCATCAGTCCTGTCATTTTACCTCCAAAGCACTCCCCTTCCATGTGCCGGATTAAAGGCCCAACAATCGGCAAGACAAAGCCCCTTCCTTCAACTGACAGGAGTGTCCCCCGGCTCAGGCCCCGTGCCTGCCTCAGTTCAGGCCCACAGCACTCCAGGAGTCTTCCTGCTAGTCACCTGTCCCCTATTTTGCTTTCCTTAAGTCCATCCAGATATCAAGGTGATCTATCCATAAAGCTAGCTGAAATGGCCATGTCACCCTCTACTTTAAACCCCTCAGTGGAGTCAGTCACCTATAGGACAAAGCCAACACTTTTTTAAAAAATTATTTCTGTGAGGAAGATTGGCCCTTAGCTAACATTTGTTGCCGATCTTCCTCTTTTTGCTCAAGGAAGATTGTTGCTGAGTTAACATCTATGCCAATCTTCCCCTATTTTATGCGGGATGCTGCCATAGTGTGGTTTGGTGAGCATTGTTAGGTCCATGCCCGGGATCTGAACCTGCCAATCCCAGGCCACTGAAGCAGAGGGCACAAACTTAACCATTACACCACCACAGGGCTGGCCCCCAAGCCAGCACTGTTTAAGGTCCACACAGGCCAGCAACGATGAGGGCCTTACCTGCTTCTCCAGCTGCATCTGGAACCAGGCATCCCCTGAGCTTGAACCCCAGCTACACAGAGCTACTTGCATTTTTTAACACCTCCTCACTGCCTCATGGATCCGTGGATCCTGTCCATTTAATCGCCCACTGCACGTCCACCGCCCACTGCAGTGGACTCAGCAGTGAATGAGACAGACGCAATCCCCACCCTCACTGCCTTTCTTCCCGAGACCGTCCTTCTCCCAGGGGCTCCTTTACCCCACCCAGGCTCGCCTCCCAGAACTCCCCGCGAGCCCTCAGCTGACTCGCTCCCTCTCAGCTCCGAGCCAGCGCTGCAGGGAGGGCAGCGGGGAGCCCTGTTGGGGGAGCCGGTGGGGCTCGGCCTGGCTCTCACTGGGAGACTTCAGCGAGTCCTGGAACCCTTAACTGCAACTCCCTCGCGGCAGGGTGAGCAGGGGCGCGGGGCCGGGAACGCACCCGCGTGAGGAGCTCGGTGCCTTCTGGGTTCATCTCAGGGAGCCGTTACTACGCCAGAGCTTCCTCTTACCGCTACTTGAGCTTGTAACGTACCAGTTTTTCCAATGGAATTATCACATTGTGTTACTACTTATTTGCATGTTCCTACTGCCCTGTTAATCTAGGAAATTCTCAAGGGCAGTAACTATTTATTATTAACTTTGGAATCCCTCATTCTTGGCACGTTACTTGAAAATATTCATGGATTTACCTTCTGCTTATCTTAATTACCCGAGACGCAAAGATCCGGAAACCACGCGACACTGGACAGCTTGATGTTTTCCTAGCAGCGCGTGGGATGATCCCAGCACGCAGAGAAGGAGCCTGTGCCCGAGGATACCTGCGGCTGAGCTCAGTGCCCCTCTCCCCACAGCGGGTCTGTTCTCACGGGGTCCCCTCCCCCCACGTGAGCCCCGGAGCCTCCTGCCAGCGCTGACCAAAGTGCACATGGGCAGCTTGGCCCTCGGCCCTCCCAGCGACAGGTGCCAGGGCCCCTGCAGGGCTCTCTGACCTCTGGAAAAGCCAGCTCCCAAGAGGAGGGCCTGGGTCCGAGTCCACTGTTCACACTTCTGATTTCATACAGGCGACCCCAGTCAAGTTTCTGCCATCAGGCCAAGGCCCCAGTGGCCCTGAGCTTTGCTGCACAATAGAATTACCTGGAGGTCTTAAAAATACTGGTGTCTGGCTCCCACCCCTGCAACTTCAAGGGTTTTTAAAGCTCCACAGGGCTTTTATTTAATGCTTAGCAAAGATTGGAAACCCTGGGAGCCAAGCTCACAGAGCAAAGAGCAGCTCTGGAGGTTGCCCATTTCCCAATGTGTGGGCCCCAAAGAGCACAGAGCGACTGCGACATTGCAGCTGAGGGCTCCTGTCATAGTGTGGAGAACAGACAGGCTGGCAATCACGACTCAAACCCTAAAACTAAGAAATCACTATTTGGTGAGGTGAGGTAGATTTTTCCATTATGGAATGCCACTGTTTGAAAAACAAACAAACAAACAAAAACAGGACAAAAAATTAGTTTTAAAAAATTAAGATGAAAGTTGCCCCCAACTTTTTCTCCTTGCTCCTGACTGCTGACTAGAGTTTTCTGTTTTGGTTTGCTTTGGCTTGTTGTGGTTTCTCTCTTTTGCCGATCACTTCTATCAACACCCTTATTTCTTGGGAGGCACTTTGCAAGAGACCCGAAGGCAGACAAGTGCTCTGACTCCACGAGCTTACAGCCTGAGCGCGGAGACCCCTCACAGGGGACAGCTCTTCAAAGCAGCGAAAATCCATTATAATGGAGGTAGGAACAAGGTGCTATGGAGCAGAGGGAGGAGAAAATGGAGTCTGTCTGGGGAGGTCTCGAGGCTTTGGAAAAGCGGGAATATTTGAGTTGGGTCTTGAAGAGGTGACTGTGGGGAGCCTTCCGGTAGGCAGGCGGAGGGCAGGCACGTCAGCAAGGCATGTTAGCAGCCCAAGTAGGGTGAACAGGTGTTCACACGGGTGGAGGGCATAGTGGAGGGAAGATGGAGATGACAGGCTGGGGTCGTATGGAGGAGCACCTCGCAGGCGGCGCCGAGGCTCTGAAGACCATCGGCAGAGGAGTGGCGTGATTAACCCTGTGCTTGACACAGGGCCAGCCAGGAGGCTGGAGAGAGTGAGGGACCATGGCAATAGTCCAGGCCAGGAGAGCTAATGAGGTCGCCACTAGGGCAGTGTCTGTGGCAAGGAGAGCTGAACGTGTTGTGAGTTCTGCAAAAGCTGAGAACCACTGTGCAGAAAGGGAGAGCCATCGTGGAGCCGCCCAGCAAACGCTGGAAGACCCGATCGTGCTCCCCACACTGCGGACTGTTGAGTGGCGTGGTTTCCTCGTCAGACCCATTGCTCACACATTTAGTAATACCATGGGCCAGGGCATGTGTGTGAAAACGGCATGCACATGCCCAAGGCCAGTGGGGACAAGAGAGGACAAACTTGCCTGCCCTGGGGTTCTCTTCTCTTCTCTTCTTCACGGGGCTGGAGGCTCATTTGCTGGGTCTCATGGAGGAAGGACACCAGACATCCGCCTTCTGTCTACACCCCACAGAAACCCAGACAGAGCAACCTATGCTTCGGTCATGAAAGAGGGGAGAACTTTACTTCTTTGGTGATTAAATTAGATGCAAAAGATATGATTAATTATCAGTTGGAGATTCATTTTCCCTCTCTCCGAAGAGATTGCCTTCTGGGAAGTATGGAATTATCCTGGCACTAAGGCAGCTCTGAGAACCCAAGAGCGGGAGAGTTGCAGAGCAGATGCCACAGCAGCTCCTGGCTGTATGCCCCACAGGCCGCCTGGCGAGCTGGGGTTCTGGCCATGCCTTGGTGGGCCTCGGCTCCTGTAATGAATTCAGTTAGAAGCTCTCGTAGTAAAACTAGCCTCTCTTTTCCAAGGGGAGAACAGGCTTCGTGTATGACTCTTTTTGTCCCCAGCTGCTGAAAATACTCACTACTGCTCCTCATGTGTAAGACAAGGGTTAGGCTGCCTCAGCAGGGTTCAGCTGCAGAGAACAAATCCACTGTAGCTTAGTTTTAGCAGGAAGAGATTTATTACAAGATTTTCAGCAGCTTACAGCATGATGTAAGAGGTGAGGAAACACACTCGAGGTTCAGCAATGACTCCTAAAGCCACACCTCAGAGCTGGGCCACCGAGGAAGCTGCGGCCTCTCCTCCGACTTGGAAGCTTCCGTGGTGGCCTGGATCTGACCTCTTTTCTGCCTCCATCAGCCCTGAGACCATAACTTCTCTCCTGGTTCCGTACCTGAACCACACTGTTGCAGTCCGCTGCAGTAAACAGATGCCCTAGAGCCCACGTAGTCACTCTCTCCCAGCCACTGGTTAGTCTTGGGCCCTCTGACGAACAGACACCCCCCACAACTGTGCCTGCCAGAGCAGCCAGGCGGAGCCCACACCTCGCTTAGGTTCCAGAGCCCACCCAAGGGTGTCAATCAGCTGAATAGAAACTAGACTCAGGTCCCTAACTGCAACGAGGCTGCAAATGGAAAATCTCACATTCAGGTTCCGCAGTGCTGGCAGGACAGTGCCGCACACCCGGCCGTGTCCCCACACAGTCCACCGTGAGATGGGGAGAGAATAAGACGCTCAGACCTGTTCCCAGACTTAAGAACCAAGGACGTCCTGTCTTGCCATGATTCCTTCCCCAGCATTTGGTCTGGACAATCTGGTCCTCTCTCCATCTCACGCAGGGTGTGTAATGGGACATCTGTCTTCTGTCCTATCAGGCACCCGGCTGCGTTCCCTCCCACTTCCTCTACTCATGAAAGTCTTGCCCAGCCTTCAAAACACAGTTCAGGTCTTCAGTGAAGACTTCAGCTACTCTGTCCTCGTGCAGTCTCTCTCCCTGGGCACTGTCCCTTACGGTCTCCTCCAAACCACTTAACATGTATGTAACCTCGTGTGTCAGGCCGTTGATCACCCGGAAAGTGCTTTCTGAATAATGATCCTGACTCTCCAATTAGATGGAGAGCTCCTGTGGGAAGAGCTGGGACCAGGTCGCCTGCTCTTCTTATATTCCTAACAGTTTCATAGCTCAGTGCTGAAAGCAGAAAAGCCGTTCAATTCCTAGGCTCAGAAAAGTCTGTTTCCTACATCATAAGAGGGGATGATGATGCCAGCCCTGCTTCCCTGTGTGTGTGTGTGTGTGTGGTTGGACTCAAGATCAGAAAGGTTAATGTACAGAAAAGGCACTGTGGTCTTTCCTGTTACTGCTACTGAACAGAATCTGCTCTTATTACCAAATCACCCTGCAAATGAGCCTAAGAACGTGGCCGACAAAGCTCGGGCCTTGGGTCTTCCCTTCAGGGCTCCTCTGCCCTGTGGAGACACAACCAGTCTGCCCATCTCAGGTAAGTAGCTAAAGTGAAGCATGAAAACAGAAGACAGAAGATGAGATACCTAACATGTGGTTTGGGCTTTACTGCAGGAATTAATTACAGTCGACTCAAATGCAAACTTCTCGCTTCCACCCTTCTCCAAAACAAACAGAGTTGGGTAAGCAGACCATCCCTGAAGACTTTGAAGCTGAGTTCTCCCCGTCTGAGAAGGGTTGCGCAGCAGCCACAAAGGTGGTTAGTCTTGGTGGAAACGGTCCTGACTGCTCACAAAAGCCAAAGGATCCGATGGGCTTTGGTCCTCTCAGTTACTCTCCAGGCTAGTTGCATATATAGTTCAGCCATATGTGAGGGGGGTGAATGGTGGCTTCAAGCAAGAGAGAAAAGAAAACATTAGGAGGTATTCAATATTTCCCCTAGATCACTCTCCTCACTCCTGAGAAAAGAAAAAGAAGACAAACTGAGTTTTGATGAGTTTTGTGTATCTATCTCCAACATAAACCCCAATTCACTCAAAATCTTTTAAATCTGCTCTGCATTTTCAACGGAAAATATTTTCCCCAGAGAAGTTGATGCGAAGTTGCTTAAGAAAGTACAACTGAAATACACAGAATGAAAGTTCACGGTTAACGTTGAGAGCATGTCGGGTAAGACAACTGAGATGACATTGCATCTCAGTCTGGGTTCTTACTGCTGACAAGTCAGGTACCCCAACCACAAGCCCTTTTTCCATTTCTCTCATCACTGATTTACATTTATGAGGACAAAATTGTGACTCCTCATGAATTTGAGCTAGAACAGCCAAGCTTTCTTAAATCTTTCTATTAATTGGTCATTCCTGACTTTTCTATGCAAATTCTTATTTGTAGTAAATAACATCACGGTTTTTCCCACCCCTTGTGTGATTAATTGCAGCAAAATGTTATGAACCACCATATCAGTGGCTCTGAGTATCAAAATGCGAAGGACAGGCAGTGACCAGAAAGCTATTGTCAATAATGTTTGAACAGCTGTCCCAAGAAACAACTCTGGCTCAGGAGATGACATTTTTTTACAGAAATGATAAGGGAGTCTTCATGGTCCACTCAGTTTTAGTGTTTGGGGTAGAAGAGTGATCCTTGAGGCGACACAGGTTTTGGTGGTATAACAGCTAGATCCGAAGTTAGCAAGAGGGAGGCCATCTTAGAGAAAGAAGCAACATTGTAACTCTGCCTCTGACTCACTGGTGTCTGTGGATACATTCTAGCCTGCACGTAGCCCCAATGATTAAGCACCTCTTACTTTGACAAAATACATGATCTGCTAGTCCTGTGACTCTTGCTTACTTATATTTCCTAACTGTGATAAGACAATAACTTTGTTCTCTGAGTTCCCCAGGAACATGACGACCTCCATAAAGAAAATTCTGCTTTGGTGTCCATCAAAAATGACAGAAGAAAGAGGTAATGTGGCACCTTGAAGTTTATCACACAGGATGGTCAACATCCCTAACCCCCCTCCCTCCCTGCCCGTTTCCCCGTATAACTGCCTCAAGATTCTGCATGCTGGTTCTTTGGGACACGAGTCCACCATCTTCCAGTTCTGCTGGCTAATCGTATAAACTTTCCTTTCTCCACCACCGGCTCGTTTGCAATGGATTGGCACTGGATTGCCGCAAGCAGAACGAGCCCCTTTTTGCTCAGTTACAGTAGTTCTAAAAAATATTCCATACCAAAAACTTTGGCCTGTGGATGCTTATAGAACTTTAAGACATACAGCACCCAGTGCAGGCATTTGTGTACTAGAAAGGATTACTACTGAGTCATGAAACGGTCACACGGCAGTTTCAGCCTTCTCTACTGTCTTGAGAGTTTGGTATGAAGGAGAAAGTTGATAGCTTTCCGTTGAAGGGCATTTTTACTTTTCATCTGGGTCATATCCTTTTTTGCCTCCCCAACTCAACTCTCACCCCTATAGGTAGTTTTTACACTTTTCAGTGTTGGTCCTTGCAAAGCAGTTGCAGATAAGACACAAGGTTTAAGGCATAGATTTGGTATAAATCTTCAGCTGCCTTAAAGCATGAAAGGAGTTGTTTCCCTGACCTGCACATATTGAACTAGATGATCCACAGCCCAGTGTTGAACAACTGAAGCCCTACTGACTTATTTTAAATGACAAGATGTGATGGAAAAAATGGCCAAGATTTCCTGAATAGCATATCTTTTGTAGAAAGAGTAATATTTCCTAAAAGTGCTGAAGTTGCATAGTTGACAAGTGTAGGAAAAATGAAATCTAAGCATAAATTAGTGTGAAAGAGAAGAGGAAAGACTCTTCCAGGAACTGTTAAGAAAATGATGAGATTAGCCATGGACTGGGAGAAAATATTTTTAGTACACATTATCTTCCAAAGGACTTCTATCCAAAATACATAAAAAACTCCTATAAATCCATGATAACAAGCAATCCATTAAAAATAGAATGAATGACTTGAACAGAATTTCACTTAAGATATATGTATCACCAAAAAGCACAAGAACAGATCTTAACATCATCATCAGAAACGTTGAAATGAAATCACATTCAGGTAGCTTCACATCCATTAAAATGGCTCAGATTAAAAGACCAACTATGTGAAGTATTGGCCAAGATGTAGAGCGACTAAAGCTCTCATATACTGCTGGCAGAAATAGCAACTGGTATAATCACATCGGAAAACAGATTGGCTATTTCTTTCTTTCTTTTTTTCTGCTTTATATCCCCAAATACCCCCGGTACATAGTTGTCTATCTTAGTTGCAGGTCCTTCTAGTTGTGGCATGTGGGACGCCGCCTCAGTATGGCCTGATGAGCGGTGCCATGTCTGTGCCCAGGATCTGAACTGGCGAAACCCTGGGCTGCCGCAGATTGGCTATTTCTTATAAAGTTACACACAACCTTACAATATGACTCAACAATTCCTTTTTGAAAAATAGAAATAAAAACATATTCTCACAAAAAGACTTGCACACAAACGTTCATAGAAGCTTTACTCAAAAAAGCCAAAACATAGCAGAAAAAAAAAAGAAGTATTTTTTGTTTTTGTTGATGGACAAGCAGGTGTCCATATGGTGGAAACTTTATCTACTGCTCAGCAATAAAAGAATGAACTCCTGACACACACAAAAGCAGGGATGATTCTCAAAACCATTATGCTGAGAGCAAAAGAAGCTCGACACAAAGAGCTCACACTGTTTGAATGCATTTACAGGAAGTTCCAGAACTGGCAGAACTAACCTCCAGTGACAGAAATCTCATGAGCGGCTGCCCAGGGCAGGAGGTTAGCCAGAGGATCAACAGCGAAGGGCACGGGGAGCTTTCTGTGACAGGGGAATGTTCTATGTTTTGATTGGGATGTGGCTACAAGGGCACACATTTGTCAAGACTCACCAAAGTGTGTACTTAAAACATATGCATTTTTCTGTACGTAAATTATCCTTCCACAAAGTTGAGTAACAACAACAAAAAAGACTTCTTCGAAATTAGTCTGTGAAATGGTCTGTCTCTTTCAAGTTGGCAGGTTTTCATGTGGGCGTGACAGAAATGTGTTCTGAGATTTAGTAACTATCATGAAAATCTTGAACAGGAGCCATTTTTATCTGGTTTTAATGTACTTATATTGCAAGTCAGGAACTTATTTTGATTTTTCAACAGATTCCAGATTTAACTTTAGAAGCATTTTTAAGCATGATTTTAAAGTTTCCATGTAGCACTGCTATGCCTCTGAGGAACTGTTGATTCTGTGTTATGGGCATTTTAAAATGTTAAAAGGGTATTCTAAAAAGGAAAAAAAAGAAAAATTCAGGACTTCACATTCTAGAGTTTGTGTGCATTGTCACTTTTGCCTCAATTTACTTTGTATTTTCAAATTGAAACAATGCTTTGAAAATATCTACAAATGCCTGTTAACAGGCTGTCATAAACATGTTTTTTAAAAGAAAGAACTAAGAATATCAATCAAATCTCTTGATCACGCCCTCGTCAAATCAGACTCAGGCACGTCCTGCCATCTGTGCTCCTTTCTTTTCCTGCCCTTTCATCACTAAGCAAGAAGCTAGTCAATCCAGAAAGGGTGTAACACGTTTTTGTAAAAATTTCATCTTATTACTTCATCAACCCTCACAAATCACTCCCAAGATAAATATGGCTAGGAATTATGGAAAAGTTAATTATGAAAAGGTAACCATGGCAAGGAAATTCTCAGGCGGCTTAAGGGACAATTCTTAGGTGTCTGTGGCTGTGACTCAGCCTTGGTTATAGAAGTACCTGCTTGGCTCCACGACAGATGTGTCTGTGCACTGTGGACAGGGACCTCCCCTTTCCACTCTCTTCCAGCCACTGCCGTCTTACCAGGCAGCCCATTGGACAAATGGACCACGCACATTCTGATGGACAGATATGAGGCTCAATAAACTTAATGTCAGTGACAAGAAAGATATAGTAGAAATCAAATGTCCGAGTCCAGATGGCCGAGTTAAAACAGAAACAATCCTATTGTTTATTTCCCAGTGAAAAATTTACCCACAGTGTGGTATCCCCAGCATTCCTGGATATTGCTGGAGATCTTCGGCAGTGTTGCCAAGATTTCTAAAAGTTCTATTTGTGGACCACCTAATTCCTCTTCTAATAATTTATTCTAAATAAACAGAGACTGACTTAGTTTTGTGTAGAAAATATTCTATGCAGACTAATTTATAATAGTAAAAATATTGACAACTATCCTACAACAGGAGAAATTCTAAAATAAATTATGGCAGTATGATGGAATATTAATCATTCAAAACTAAACTTGTGGCCTTGCCCTCTAAACCTGTGCTCCCCCGTGTGCTGCAGGAAAGTGTGGTGTTTACGCTGTAGGTCTGGAGTCAGACCGGCTACATTCCAATCCTGGCTTTGGAACATTCTGTGTGACCTTGGAACATTTATTGACCTAAGCCTCAGTTTTCTTGTATGTAAATAATAAGGCTACCACAGAATTAAGAAAAATAATTAATGAAAAGTGCTGATGCATAACAAGGCTTCAATAAATGTTCCTGGGAACTTTGTATGCGTGTTGGCAGTTTGGTTACACACAGAAGTCACCTGGGATGCTTTAAATAGCACTCATGCTTGGGTTCCACGCTCAGAAATTCTGATGTAATTGGTCCAGGACATAGGTCCACATTTTTCAAAGTTCCTCAGGTGGGTTCTGATTCTAGGCATGAGAGAATAGCTTGTATTGGACTAACCATCTTGCTAATAACAGTTACAGACTCTGGTCAGAATATAAACACCAAGAGTTTGAAGGCACAGGAGCAAGAATCAACCAAGAGCAGGCAGAAACTTCTTCCTTGAAAAGAGAAGCACACAAGTGAGTCCCACATGTAACCAGCTTTTCCCTTGAGGATTCTGTCCAGTTGCCTAAATGACTGCAAAATAAGCAGTCAAGCAGAAAGCGGCAATAGCTTTGGGCTAAAGAGACAGAAGTTGAAGTTCAGAGCTTCCATAGCAGCTGGAAATTGAAGAGAAACGTCCCAGAAAGCAGGATGAATGGGGAGGGAGGGGGTACAAAATCAGCGTAAAGTTCTCCTCGAATTCTTGATTACTTATAAACTGAGCACGTGCATGAGCAGATGCCCAGGAGCCCAGCAGAAAGCAGCAACCTGGAGGTCAAAGAGCCGTCTCTGAGCAGGCACTGATGCTGAGAGTCGAAGTTCAAGTTCTACTTAGTTAACTAGGGTTTAGTAAACCCTACAGGCTTTCCCTGAAAAACTAGAAAAACCACACCTTAGGAGTGAGAGCCACATCCTAAGACTACAGGCTATGCCCTAGGATAATGACAAACCCAGAAATCAAGCTTTCACAGGATCGAGATGATCCACAGTAATTTAAATGCCTTTCAAACAAAACTCAACACATTTGAGAGGAATGTGATATTTCTCTACAACATATTTCTCTACAACACATCATCCAGAATTCCCAAAACAGTAATAGTTTTTTTAAAAGACACAAGACAAGCAAAAAAACAAAAACAGAAAATGTGACTCACAATCAAGAAATAGAAATAGACCTATAGATAACTTACATGCTGAACTTAGCAGATGAGCAATTTAAAACAACTATTATAAGCATGTTAAAGGATTTACAAGAAAGATGGAAAGAATGAGCAAAGAGACAGAGAATCTCAGAGGAGAAATACAACCTTTAAAAAGAAAACAAAAGGAAATTCTAGAATTAAAAAATACAGTGGTGAAATTAAAAATCCATAGGATAGTCTTCACTAAAGACTCTACACAGCTCAAGAAAGGATCATGAACTTGAAAACAAGTCAATAGAAATTATCCACTTTCTGAAGCACAAAGAGGAAGAGCCCTGAGGAAGAATAGCAAATGATTGGTCTAACATATATGCAATTGGATCCCAGAAGGAGAGGACAGAAAGAATGGGGGGAAGAAATATTTAATGAGATGGTGGCCATTTTTTCCCCAAAATTGATATAAGACAATCCACAGATACAAGAAGTTTAGCAACTCCCAAGTATGGTAAATACAAAGGACATATCATAGTCAAACTTTTGAAAAATGAAAATGAAGAGAAAATCTTTGAAAAAAACTAACCAGAAAAAAGATGCATTACATTCAGGGGAACAACAAAAATAATGATGGCTGACATCTTCAGCAGAGGAGCAGAAGTTAGCCGACGTTGAAACACCTTCAAAGTGCTGAGAAACCATGCCAACCCACAGACTGTGTGGGGCAAAGATCGCCTTCAAAAACACAGGCAAGAGAAAGACATTTTCAGACAAAAACTCAGAGAGTTAACTGCTAGCAAATCCTCATTACGTGCAGTGCTGAAGGAAGTTCTTCAGGCTGAAGGGCATGATCCCAGATGTAAACCTGAACCTGCAAGAAAGAGTGAAAATCACCACAAAGGGTAAGCCTATGGGTACATATAAAAGGCTATTTTTCTTAAGTTCTTTAAAAGTATATTGTCTGCCAAACGCAAAAATAATCAAAATGTGTCTACTGTATGATTTGTATGTAAGTAGAAGTAAAATGTATGACAATATGGCATAGAATGTTAGGAGTGTAAATGGAATTATAACGTTATAAGGTTCTTGCATTGTATGTGAAGTGGCGTAGTGTTCATTTAAAGTTCCTGATAAATTGAGAAGGTATAGTGCAATCTCTAGAGCAACCACTAAAATATGTTAAAAATATGTTAAAGAAAAAGATTTAGCTTTAAGGTCAATTAAGGAGATGAAATAGATGCTGAAAGTTACTTCTCAAGTAAACCAAAAGAAGGCAGGAAAGGGGGGACAAACAGCTAAGACAAACAGGGAACAAATAGAAGGAAAGTAGACTTAAATTCAGCCTTAATTATATTAAATGTAAACGATCTGAACTCCTGCTTCCAGCTATGATGCAGTAACTTTTCCAACTTTCCTTTCTGGCACAAACAGTGAGAAAACTGGACAAATCATATACAACTGTTTTTATACATCAAATGACAGTACACAACTGTGATCTCCAGGAAAAAAAGAAACAAACAAGATTGCAGCAGCTTTCTGCTTGAAAGCACATTTAAAGTGTGGACAGGAAGGGCCAAGAGGAGTGTGGTGGTCTTCACAGAAGAAGACAGAAACTGGAGTTCAGAGGTACATCGCAGGGCAGCACAGTGGAGATGAGGAAGGCACTCAGAGAAAAAGGTCGAGACACCAGCATAGAGCAGACCTCAGGTACTGGGCTGAATGCTCAACTGAACACGCATTGAGTGAGACTCCACGAGGCCAAGCAGAGAGAAGTTACCAGAGAAAGAACTAACAGGGAGCTGTAATCTAAACAATTCTCAGACCTCATGCAGGGTTGGGAGATATTCGAGTTCTGACCACCTGGGGAGAGACCCTCATATAGCGTGTTGCAATCTTTAAAAATGACCTCTACCTCTGGAAACTAAAAAAGAAAAAAAGTTAAACTCAAAGTAAGTGGGAGAAAGGAAATAATAGAACTCAGACAGGAAATTAATGAAATAAAAAACCCAGAAAAACTAGAGAGAAAAATCAGTGAAACCAAAAGCTAGTTATTTAATAAAATCAATAAATATCTTGCTAAAATAATCCAGAAAAAGAGACAGAAGATATAAATTATAATAGCAAGAAGTGGGTGATATTAATATAGCTTCTAAAGATCTTTCTAGGATAATAAGAAAATATTATGAACAATTTTATGTCAATAAATTAGAGAACTCAGTTGAAATGGATAAATCCCATAAAAGACAAACTATTAAAGCTGACTCAGAAAGAAATGAACAGCATGAATAGCCATTTTCCTATTAAAGAAATTGAACTTTTCATTAAAAACCTTCTCACTGAGAAAACTCCAGGCCTCTGTGGCTTCACTAGCAGATTCTGCTAAATGTTTAAGGTAGAAATAATACTAATTCCATGCAACTATTTCCCAAATCATTCTATGAGGTCAGCATTACTCTGATAGTAAAAGCAGATAAAGACACTGCAAGAAAGGAAAAAAAAAACAAAAAAAAAACCTCACTACATACCAATATCCTCATGGACATAGAAGCAATAACTCTAATAAAAAAAAAAATTTAACAAATTAAATCCAATAATACACAAAAAGAATAATATAATAGTTCATTACCCATGATAATATATCATTAGTTTTTCCCTAGGAATGCAGTGTAATTCACCATATTAACAACATATTACAAAAAAAAAAAAACAAACCTCATATAACCAGAATTTTAAAAAAACAACAGATAGTCATAGAAAAAGCATTTGACAAAATCCAACATCCATTTTTGATAAAAACTCTCAGCAAACCAGGAATACAAGAGATCTTTCACAATCTGATAAAAGGGATCTATAAAACCCCAGAGTTAACATCACACTTAATGGTAAGAGACTGGATGCTTTTCCTCTGAAGTCAGGTACAAGACAAGGATGTCTGCTATCACCACCACTATTCAACATTTTACTGGAGGTTCCAGCCTGTGCAATAAGGCAGGAAAAAGAAAAAAAAAAGCCATCCAGATTGGAATGGAGGAAGCAAAACAATCTTTATTCAGAGACCACCTTTTCGTAAATGTGGAAGAGACTCTGCTAAGAGAATGAAAATGCAAGCCACAGATTAGAAGGAAATATTCACAATACATATATTTGACCAAAAAAGAAAACAAAAACTCTTGTCCAGAATATGTAAAGAACTTCTACAAACCAATTTTGCAAAATTCAATAAAAAACAGACACTTCACAAGGAAGATACATAAATGGCCAATAAGCACCTGAAAATGCGATAAGATCACTAGTTATTAGGGAAATACATATGAAAACCATAATGAGTTACCACTATGCACTAAGTAGAATGACTAAAATTAAAGACTGTCAATACCAAGTGTGGCTGAGGAGGTAAAGCAACTGGAACTTGCAAACATTACTGGTGGGAATGGAAACTGATATGGCCACTTTGGAAAATGGTTTTGAGGTATCTTAAAAAGTTAAACATACACTTACCATATGACCCAAAAATCCTACTCCTGGGTATTTACTCAAGCAAAATGAAAATATTTGTCCATACAAGAATATTCATAGAAGCTTTATTCTTAAAAGTGGAAACAAACCAAATGTCTATCAATGGGTGAATGGATATGTTATAATATATTTATATAGTAGAATACTACTCACAATAAAAAGAAACAAACTACCAATACATGCGACAATAGGGACAAATCTCTAAGACATTGTATTGAGAAAAAGAAGCCAGACATAAAAGAATACATAGTGTATGATTACATTTATAAGAAGTTCAAGAACATAGAATTAATCTACAGTGACAGAAATCATAACTATGGTTGCCTCTGGTGAGAGCATGGCATTGACTGGGAAGGGTCTCGAGGGAGCTTTCAGGGGTGATATCGATGTGGATCCAGGCTGCCCCAGGGAGAGAAGCCCAAGGCATCCCGGCCTACATGCCCATCTATACCACCCTCCGGGAAGTACAGGACGTCCTGACAGGACTCGTATCTGAAGTTAATACGACCACATGATAACCAGACCCCACCTGCACTGATATCATTTTAACGACTTTTTTTTAACATGATCTTTCCTTTGTCTTGTAAAGAAATAACTCGCATACCTATGCCTTGTAAATTTAGCCCTACCCTCAACCTGTTGCAGCTCTTCACTGCCCTTGGGTCCTGTCCCCATGCTGTTCTCTGAATAAAAGAGCACTACTACCAGACTTTGAGAGTCCAAGAAATCTTTCTTTCGCCTCCTCGGCTCGCCAAGCCCGCATCAATATAAATGTTCTGTATATTGATTTGGGTTATAGTTAGAAGGCTGCACACATTTTTCAAAACTCACGTAACTGAACACTTAAGATGTGCGCCTTTTACTGTATGTATATAAAATACGCCTCAACTACAAATACGAGGGATTTATTTAGGGAGTATTTGGGGAAGTAGGGATTAATATCTCTCTCTTATAGATAACTAAACTAACTCAGAAGAAAATGTCATTTAAGCAAGATCACACCTCTGATCAACGGCAGAAAAATTTGAACCCATTTCTGGGCGGTTCCAAATGCATTTTAAAAAACATCTCCCGAATGATTCTACAATACAAGAAGCTTGAGAACTACCCTCAGCAGACACATGGACATCGTCTTTGACATCTCCCTCTCCATCTCATCCATAACCAAATCCCATTAATTATTCTTCTAAGTATCTTTCCACTTCTTTCCACTTCTCTCCAACCCCCCCACCACCCTAAGTCCAAGCCACCATGTGCTCTCTCCTGACCCCTGCATTAGAACCCTTCCTAGCCTCCCTGCTCCCAGAATTCTCACCCACACCAATCTCTTCTTGACCCCAGCAGACAAGATGGACTTTTAGAAATGCGTATTTGACCTTGGCTTATAGTCTGTCAACCACTTCCATGGTCCTGAGGTTGAAGTGTCGATCCTTAGCACAGCCACAAAGCTGTGCCTGTGCTCCATCTGCCTAGCTCTTCAGTCTTGTCTCCACCTCCACTCTCCCCTCCCTCACTTCCTCCACCTAAGGCGTCATTAACGCTGTTTCTATGCCTGGACCATTCGTCCCCTTCCCACCCCATCACACAGCTTCCTCATTTCTAAGATCTTTGTTCAAATTCATTTCTTCAGGGAAATCTTTCCTGACTTGCCCAGGTTGAGTGAATCCCCCAGCATGTATTCTTTCAGTGTCCCGTCCTTTTCTTTCAAAGCACTCGTCAGTTTGTAATCATGTCCTTATTTGTGTGATTGCTTAATTAATATCTATCGCCAACACTGCAGGGCAAGCTGCGGGAGGGCACGGGCTGTGTCTGTTTTATTATCCTTCAGACTCCCACACAGCAATTTTAAATATTTATTTAAGTAGCCCTTATTCAATATTTATTTGAATGAATGAATGTGTACTGAAGATCACAAATTCAGACATGAAGAGAAAATGCATTTGGCTTGTTTATAATTGAGCTGGTCTTCCTCACAAGCCCTGCCTGCTGGGTGACTATGGGAAGAGTAGTTTAGAGAGAGGACTTTACTTTTGTCCATCTGGTAACTCCACCCCAAGCCCATAATTTAAACCATCTCCTTAGATAACTCAGTCTCTGCTTGGATGACTCAGTTAAGTAGATTCATCTGTTAGATTTCTGTTCCTCTCCAGGTATGTTATGTGGAGTGTGGAGCAGGAGCTGAGAAACCTGTGTCCTTGTAGGGAAAGGGGCCGTGGCCTTGTGCTGTCCTGGGGTGTGCCTGGCCTGGTCCCATCCCGGTGCGTTCTGTGGCATCTTCTGCTGATGCCTGAGGCTGATGAACTCACGGCCTCTTGTTTACCCCCTGACCTCATAGTCTGTCCCCGTGAACAGGCCTGCTCTCCAGTGTGTTTGTGCTCACCTTTCTCTGTGTCTGCAGAGAAGCTTTATAGAAGAAGAGTCATGTCATGTCTATTTGTTGAATAAATGAATGATTGAGTGAATGAGTAGATAAGCCAAAGAATATGCTCAAATATAATGTTAAGTTACAAAAAGAACACAAAAATAAAAATTTTACATAGAGCATTATTTCAGTTTCTAAAAGAATAATATATATGTATTTGTATTACACACACACAAAGACCAGAAAGAAACACACCATATAAACACTGGTTATTTTGGTGTGCTGAGATCATAAATGGTTCTTTTTTCATTTACACTTTCCTTTACAAATTTCATACTTCCTTATATGAGAAAAAATTCAAAATTATCTATGATGAACAAGTAGGATAGAATCAGAGAAAATTAATATTAACATCAACTTTTATGCAACTAACAATTCCTAATTGCCTGTAGAGCACTCACGTGATGTCTGAATAGTGTCCACTGAAATAAAGAGTCTGGGCAAAGGTTAATTAAAGAAGTTTATTTGGTAATCAAAGTGAGGAATTCAAGTCCCAGGAAACAGTCCAGCAGGGTGTTCTGAGGAAATGCTGCAAGGTCTACAGGTCTGAGTGCAGTCTATATACCTTTTAACAGAGCAGTGTGCGTGTAGGAAAGGGCTCACACAGCTCATATTCATAGACTTCGAGGATAACAAGAACTTTTGGGTTATACATCAAACAAGGCTGGTAGTGTTGGTGTGATCCATGGGTGGAGGGAGGCAAGGACCAGGCTCATCGCTTTTTCCCTCAGTCTCTAAGGAATGTAGTTGGGAAATGTGAGAGTGAGGTGCCCATTATCTCTTCCTGTTGCTGACTCACCCTGATGGTGCCTTCAGTCAGGACATGGAGGGTTTCAAGGTCATTCAGACACAGGCTCATGAGGCCAGCATGGCTGCTTCACAGTACAGATGGATTTTTATTGTACTGACTTTAAGCCTATGCATCTCACTTGTGAGATTGTTGTGTTAGACCAGGGAGAGGGGTCCTAGTTTCATTCTCAATCCCCCCTTTTGGTCATCTTCAACTCACAGTAGCATTCATGACTTATGATGTGCTCCTCTGGTTTCCCTCTAACATGGCGAGGTACCTCTCATTCCCTTACCTATCTTACAAGCCATTCATTAAAGATGTATTCCAGGTCACTTCTACCTTGCTGGCTAACATGATTTGGGCCTTATCCTGTTGTTGCCTCCTTTGACACCTAGCACAACATCAGAATAACTTGATAATTAATACAATCAAAATTGCAATTGTGAATACAGTTTTTATAATTTCTTTTCCAAAAATGTTGCCTGGCAGAATTTCCCTGGAGGTTTTCCCCAGGGCATGCCCTATATAATACATGTATCCTGTGAAGTCAGAATTAATAGGAAGATTTAGAACAGAATCATGAAAGATAGATCTTAGACTCTAGGTTTTAGAGTTATACATGAGTTTTTGACTTATGGGCTCACTGTTTGTTGGACTCAAAGTGGTAACCTTTTCCCAAGACCAATAGTTAGTATCTAAGAATTGGGGATGGCTTGTAAAGAGAAATGTGGTGACAAGAGTAGGTGAGTCCAGTAAGAAACAAAGCTAATTTATATCCTCCCTTAATTACTGGCTTGGTCTGGACCCTTGGGAGAGCTGTTCACATCAGATGTCAGCTTCTTTTCATGCTGGTTTGGTAGTACTTGTCTTAGTCAGTTGAAGTTGAAGTCTACTCAGGAGGAGGAGCCTTTTTAAATGAGAAATGCAAATCCATGAGTTTATGTCTTTTAATTTTGCAGTGCATGAATTGGTTAAGAGTACCTGGTATAGTCCCTTCCAACGAGGCTGCAAATAGTCTTTAATTTGGTGTCTCTTCCAATACATAAAATCTCCAGGTTGTAGTCCATGATCCTTAAGGTCTTTGTCTCCCAAGAGCTCACTGTGAAAGGAATCAGCTACCAACCTGTCATTTCTTTTCAGCGCCTCAATAAGACCCTGACAATAATGTAACATATTCCCCTTGAGGAAAGTTGGTTCAAACATCCCCTTGAAATCAAAGGCGACGAAGAACCTTTCATAATCTCTTTAGGAAGAGCAGACTGAAAGTCCAAGAAAATTATCCTTTTAAGAGAAAGGAGACCAAATTCTAATTTTTGTCCCAGCTTACTTTCGATATTAAAACTTATTCACTTAATTAAATTCATTTCAATCTTAAGCTAACTTGACCACGCACAGAACTCTTTCCTCAGGGTTTACTTCCACAAACCTTTTATCATTATCTTTTTACAGTCAGAATTTGTGCCATGCATTTTTTTCTTCCATGCTTTAGGACAAATTTATCTTTCTTAACAAAACAAACAAAAATATCTCTATTTCTTATATCTTCTTTACTGAAAACATACATCTTTCTTTTTATTCAGACTGTCTAGAAACATGTGCTCTCTCTTAGAAAATTTCTCAATGTGGCATAAAACATGTTCATTAATAAGCCCAAATATTTTCCAGTTTTTCTGAAATAAGAAGCCAAAGGTAGATAAATTTATGTTCCATAATTAATTCTAATATTTTATCTTATGTGGAAATGACCTAGATACGCAATGAATTTTTATCATTTAACTTAATTTAGCAAAACTCTAAGGTTTCAAGTTATCAAAAGGTTTTGAAGTTAAGTACATATGCCATAACACATAATTATTGTTAAAAAGTTCACCCCAAAACTTTTTTTTTGACATCTTTTTAGTTTACTTGTTCCCAATAATTATAATTAGATTACTACAAAAACTTCATGAGACATTAGACAAAATCAGCTATTATTCTAAGTTACTATTTTTTGCTGACAATTTTGTAACAGATATAACGTCTGTATTATATCCAATGCTGATAACTCTGAAAACGAGTTTATTCCAACCAACAAACTTAAATAAGCTTTTATTTACCAAAGATTATTTTATATCATGTTAACTTGAAAGACATTTAGGTTAGTTTCTGTTACATTTAGAAATAACTTATATAAGCTTTTACCAGAATCAATTAAGTAAAGCTCTTATGGAAGTTATACGATTGGGAAGCAGGCAAATATGTATAGAAAGAGACACACACGCATAGACATACAGAAAGACACAAACAGCGATCTTTAAAAATTTTAGCCATATCTCAGGTACAAAACTCAAAAGAATAGTTGGTTTCAAATTGTGTCTCTGGCAGATGGACCTGCTCAGATGGCTAAAGATTTTTACTGCAGATTCTTTTGTTTTTGCTGTAAAGGTTCTGTTTAGAGCTGTGTTTGAAGTCATTTTGTCCTTTAGAAGCTTCTGCACACCAATCAAAGAATGCGTTCCTTTGAGGGGTTTTGAATCCTCTCTTTTAAGGGTGAGCCTTAAGGTGGACTTCTCTGAAAGACAGTTTCCTCAGAATGGCCACTGTAATTTCAAGTCATCCCCAAAGTTTACATCTTTCCGTTTGCTTAGTTTGGGATCTGGAATCTCAGGGGAGCTGAAGTGGGAGAGCTCAGCGAGAGAGGAGAGAGGGGTGGCAGGTTTGGTCTCCTTGTCATTAGCATGGTTGCCGGTGCAGCTGTCATTCTTTAATCCGGCATGTCTCTCATTTAATTATTTTCTTTTAAGCAAGGAATAAGGCATTCCTGATCTTATTTAGAGGTCTCAAAAAATTGAAATAAGTTTCCCATTGGTTGTTTAATTTTATAACTAGCTTTCTCCAATTGTGTACACAAATATACCAGTTTAATTAAATTAAAATTGCCCCATTTGGGCCATTTTAAAGTGAGATCACGGGGCCAGCCTGGTGGCGCAGCGGTTAAGTGCGCACGTTCTGCTTCAGCAGCCTGGGGTTCACCGGTTCGGATCCCGGGTGCGGACATGGCATCGCTTGTCAAGCCGTGCTGTGGTAGGCGTCCCAAGTAGAGGAAGATGGGCACAGATGTTAGCTCAAGGCCAGTCTTCCTCAGCAAAATGAGGAGGATTGGCAGATGTTAGCTCAGGACTAATCTTCCTCAAAAAAATAAAAAATAAAGTGAGATCGCCTTTAGTAATATCCTCCTATTTAGGGAGCTACTTGCAAGCATGTGCTCCATAAAACTTGCCAGAGTGCTAGTAGGTGGCTGGCTGTCAGACGTCCCATGGTTTCTATATCTTGATGTTTTATTTCTCATTCTCGTTCAGTGCTAGCTGAACCAGTTGTCAGTTGTCAAGAGGCAAACGGGGAAAAACCCTGACTCAGACCACCAGCTATTCTCCTTATTTTTCTTGGCTCAAAAGGCCGAAAACGTGAGCACCAAGTTTAGAATTCCGTTCTCTGTGAACTCAGAGGACAACTTGTCCCACCCAGACAAACACAAAAACAATTATTGCATACACTTAAGGACCTTCAACCATTAATCAGGAGATCCAAAACCCAGGAAAGACTTATCCTGTTGCAGCTGGAGCTGGGGAGCCAGACAGGCTCAAAGAGCCCTGCTGGACTCTGACCCCAGGTCCTCTCAATGCTCCAGGTGGTCTCAGGTAGTCTCTCTGGGTCCCTTGGTGATTGCCAATTTGTCAACTGAAATAAAGAGTCTGGGCAAAGGTTAATTAAAGAAGTTTATTTGGTAATCAAAGTGAGGAATTCAAGTCCCAGGAAACAGTCCAGCAGGGTGTTCTGAGGAAATGCTGCAAGGTCTACAGGTCTGAGTGCAGTCTATATACCTTTTAACAGAGCAGTGTGCGTGTAGGAAAGGGCTCACACAGCTCATATTCATAGACTTCGAGGATAACAAGAACTTTTGGGTTATACATCAAACAAGGCTGGTAGTGTTGGTGTGATCCATGGGTGGAGGGAGGCAAGGACCAGGCTCATCGCTTTTTCCCTCAGTCTCTAAGGAATGTAGTTGGGAAATGTGAGAGTGAGGTGCCCATTATCTCTTCCTGTTGCTGACTCCCTCTGCTGGCGCCTTCAGTCAGGAGATGAGGGGTTTCAAGGTCATTTAGACACAGGCTCATGAGGCCAGCGTGGCTGCTTCACAGTACAGATGGATGTTTATGGTACTGACTTTAAGCCTACGCAGCTCACTTACTAGATTTGCCTATTAGACCAGGGAGAGGGGTCCCAGTTTCATTCACAACAGCATGAGGTCCGAGGCCCCACAAAGTCCTCTTTTGATGCCCACAGGCCAGTCTTGACCTGATCCAGCCTAGGATTGAAGTCCCTGGGCCCTGTTTATCATTCATGCAAAGACTCCCTCACCCACATTGGACCCTTGATCATCTGGAGCAGACTCAATGCCCCAGACTTGTGCTGGGATCGCCTGGTGGTCATCGTAGGGCATCTGGATGGGGTGCTCCAGAGGCAGAGGAGACGTTCCTCTCACTGTGGTCCTTTGGAGGGTGCTCCTAGCCCCAGCACTGGCATGTTGGAGAGGGGAGTCTGGGTGAGTTAGCCTCAGAATTTTTTTCCCAACTTTGCCTCCTCAGTGGCTTCAAGTCACTAGTGACTTGAAAGTGAACATACCAAGGTATTGTCCTTCTGGTCTTTGACAGTTACCCAGTCTCTCAGAGCTTCACCTTCCCAGTCAAAAAAACAGACGAAGGCTACCTACTCTGACAGGTTGATAGGGCAATTAGAGAAAAATGCACATAGATGCCTGGCAATTAATACTCCATCAGTGTATTCCACTGACTATGAATTTTAAAATAAAATGTTTTTACATGAAAATAACACAAAAACTGTGGAATAATAATAATAATAATTGCTAAAATACCTGCTAGCCACTGTGCCAGATGCCTTGTGTGCATCACCCATGGCTCTTCACACAGCTCTCTGAGACAGATACTATTTGTAGCTCCATTTTACGCATCAGGAAACTGAGCTGTAGAGAGGGTAATAACACTTAGTAAATTAGTTGTTACGCAATTTAGTAAACAGCAAAATAGAACCTGAACTCAGGTCTGTCTGGTACCTTAGTGGGGTGAGTAGTGGCCCCCAAAAGACACGCACATGTCCTAAGCACTGGAACCCAGGAGTGTGCCTCACTTGAAAAAAAGAGTCTTTGCAGATGTCGTTACCTTAAAAAGCTCAAGATGAGGTCATCCTGGATTAGCTGGCGGGCCCTAAATTCAATGGCAGGTGTAAGAGTGAAGCAGAAGGAGATTAGAGAGACATGAAGACACACAGAGGCACAGGGGAGACGGCCTTCTGAAGACAGAGGCGGAGACTGGAGGGAAGCTGCCACAAGCCAAGGAAAGCCTGGAACCGCCAGAAGCTGGAAGAGGCATGGAGGGCTGCTCCCTAGGGCATTTGGAGAGTGTGTGGTCCTGTCAACGTCTTGATTTTGGACTTCTGTCTTCCAAAACTGTGGGAGAAGACGTCTCTGTTTTAAGGCACCTACTTTGTGGTAATTTGTCACAGCAGCAACCCTGGGGAGCTAATGCAGATACCAAAGCCCTTGGGCTCAAACCCACCACTTTCTCCTCCCGATCCCCTCACCCAACCATCAAGGAGTTCATCTGATGCTCTCTTTCCCGAAACACGGAGTTATTGGAATTAGACCACTCATCGTCTCTGCCTTCACAGCCAGGGCACGTCCAGTGTTACGCATTTCTCCCTGGAAGACCTCAATTTGAAGAGGGAACTGTCCTACCAAGCTCAGTTCCTACCAAACTGCCACCTGGTTGAGCACCAAGTCTGTGGAGTTATACCGAGGACCGTGTAAGCTGCAGAATCTGCCAGAAACACTTTGTCTGCGGTAAGAGGCAAACAGGCCCACCCACAGGGATCTTCTCTGCAGCTCTGCCCAGGAAGTCACACTGTTGATCCTTACTGTCCCAGTGATGCCCCAGGCCCCAAGAAAGCTCTGATCCTAGTAATCTTACGATGGACAGTGCTTTCCAGCTCTGTAATCTGTGATCAAACCCATCTTTCCTACCATGATCCCTGTGGTGCTTTGCACTAATCTCTGTGCCAGGTGGAACTGCAGGGTAGGATGGGAGTAAAACAAGGGGCAGGCAGTCTCGGAGCAGGAACAGGGCTCCAAACACGTATCCCTGAGGAGATTCTTTATAAGTTCTACAGCCAAGACTCAAATCAACAAGAAGTCAGCTCTGAAGTAGCCACAGTGGAACGTATTCTTGTGCCACCTTACTCAGTCTTTCCCCTCTTCACTCTCCTGTACTTAACAAGCTTGATTTTAGGAATCTGGGAAGGAATGTCGCACCTACAGAAAAAGAGATGCTGAATTTCTGAGAGTAATTCCTGGGACTTAGGCTCTGATAGTCTCTGCTCCTACAGAGTAATTCACTGACAAGAGTGCAGGCCTGGGCTGATAGAAAGGAGAAGCCATCTTATGATTAGCTCATTTGCAAATGGAAGACAACTTAGAAATATTGGACAGCATTTTTGGGGTCCTCCACCTCTTTGCTGTTAACCTTCTCCTAGGATGCCTGGGGATACATAATGAAAACACATTTATACTTTTCCTAAAAGTGGCGGAAAAGCGAGGAAATCATAGAGAGGAAAAAAACGGGCTTTGAAGCCAGACAGATCTGAGTTCTGATCTCCTTTGCAAAATTGATAATGAAAGTGTTGCCATCCAGGGTTGTTTTATGGATCAAAGACAACACATATAAAGTGCTCATCACAGTGTTGGGAACACGTAGGTGCTCAATAAAACAACAGATGTTATTATGTGGAAGCAGGGAAGCCAGAGATTAGACCCAGTGCTACCTCACGCTAGCTCTGCGATCCAATATCTCAGCTCCGTCTGTAAAGTGGGAATAATAATGGTAAAGACAAATTCGATCATAGATGATAAAACTGGAAAGTGCTATACATCTTAGGGTATTATTCTGACCTTTGAAGTTTCACCTGACTCCAGCAGTCTGTAATCTACGATCTGATAAGGCGGTGATCTCGCTTCTACTATGGTACAGAATGAGATAAGAAGGTTTACCAACGAATGGAGCTCAGCTGTCAAAGCAAGTTCAGATATTATTTTCAAAGTAAGAACTTAATGTTGAGATACATATCTTCTATGACATTCTGATTGTAAAGACATAAGACAAAGCTGTATTTTAGGATCAAAGCTAGCACTATAGTGGAACTAAGACTCTGTTAAGCCAGAAAAACTAGTATTTATCATGGATTTTTGGAATATGATCCAAATACACTCTATTTGTATATATTGAAAACCCCAAATTTTCTTGTAGAAAATGTCAAGCATCATCAAAATATTGTGCTTTTTCAACCGGACACTCTCTCATTACAAGCAGGCAACTTTTTCCATTATGGGTTAAAAATAAGATGAAGTGATTTCTACTGATCTAATTACTTCTGAAGCTGTTGAAAAGAAAGAGGATGTGATAAACACACACGTGTGCACACACACACACAGAGATAATGTTATATATATAGTTATATATAATATGTAAAATATAGAGAGAATGCTGTACATAGTTATATATAATATATCATATAGATAGTTATATGTGTATATAGAGAGACAGGGAGAATACATTTTGTATATATATTATGAGAAGATCTTCAACTGTTGGTAAAACTGAATTAAATGTCACATCTGCCTGAAGGAGTTAAGCATCTTCCCAAAGAACTCAACAAGGAGTAGTTTACTCAGCTGTAGAGAGTATTTGAATAAGCATTTTTCTAAGGGATTTATTGTATTAAGCACAGTAATAACAGTGGCCCTAGTACTTGGAAGGATGCCTAGTTTAGGTGCTTGGATTTTCCTACATCATGTCAAAAACAGTTTTCCCAATTCCTAGTATTATAGAAGAATTATTGGTTCAGTTTTTGAAGCTTAACTAATATCAAATGTGAGCTTTTCTTATGAAAGGTGAACTTTCTCATTTTGTCAAGGCCATTTTCTTAGCATGGATGTGGACACTGGTTTCCAGATCCTAAATTAATAAAGAAATACTTCTTTACACTATTTCCTTCTAAGGTCATGTTGCCTGAGTGGCAGGTCTCTGAACTATCAAATTTTGAACGGGATCCACTTGCCTAAGGCTTTCACGGCAAGTTTAACATGACATGACTCAAAGGTTTTCGAAAGAGCAAAAGAGCTCAATTTACTAGCATCCCACATATTTGGAGAATTCTCTTTTTCTTCCTCATAGAAAGCATCATTTTCTTGAGACACAGTCGCCCTTCCAATTGGATAAGAAAAATCACAAAATTGTGATAAAGGAAAACTCTCAAGTCTGTTGTACAAGGAAGCTGTAAAGGACTAGAGAAGACAAGACTTAGCAGGACAAGAAAGTAGTTAAAGGCTGACTCCGGAACCGAGACAAGAGGCTCCAGGAAAGAGATTTGACTCAACATAAGACAGAACTTCCTAAGTCAAGGTTATTCAAAGATCTAATAGGCACCCTGGGAGCTGGTAAGAACTTACCTCTTGGGGCTGGCCCCGTGGCCGAGTGGTTAAGTTCGCGCGCTCCGCTGCAGGCGGCCCAGTGTTTCATTGGTTCGAATCCTGGGCGCGGACATGACACTGCTCATCAACCACGCTGAGGCAGCGTCCCACATACCACAACTAGAAGGACCCACAACGAAGAATATACAACTATGTACCGGGGGGGCTTTGGGGAGAAAAAGGAAAAAATAAAATCTTTAAAAAAAAAAAACAAAAGAACTTACCTCTTTGAAGACATTTCAGGAGCCATATCTGGCAGGTGGGCAGACTAGAGTGACTGCTGGCTGCTCACAAAAATTACCTGGGGTTCCTCTTTAAAATACAGATTCCTGGCCCTGCCCCCAGAGATTCCGACTTAGGAGGTCTGGGAGATAGGGAATCTGTATTTTCAACAAGGCCCTGGTAGATCCAGTTCACCCTGGGTGGTAGTTTCAGCACTTGGTTTGTACACTTCTTCTCCACTGTTGCCAGCAGCAGAAAGGTTTGGAGAGAGATGAAGGTTGGATCAGGTGATTAGTAACTGGTGGGGATGAGCAACCAGGCCAGTCTCAAAGGTGCAAGTGTCATCTGGCTGAGGGATCAGTGAGACCAGGAAACAGGGCATGACTCATCAGGTCGGTGCTGGGCTGTGGTGGGCTAGTGAACGTTTACCCACCACCACTAAAGAAAAAAAAAAAGGGAAAAAGTCCTGATTTTTTAGCCTTGCCAAATTCTTGAGTGTCCGTACATGTACGCACATTGAAGTGTACATCATGGCCAATTTCAAGCTATCAATTTGACATCACTGAACACAGAGCTGGAAAGAGATGCCTACAATCAGCTCACATGGGCCAGGATGGGCTGGCTCCAGCCCACTGTTGAGCTAGCATAGCTGCCCAGAGGTGAGTGGGAGAGTCCCGGGACCTACCATTCATCTAGGGAAGGGTACTGAGATGAGAGGCAGGAGCTGGGTGTTCAGGAGTACCACCACTTGGAGCACCCTAGCTCCCAGGTGGGCTCGTGATGCCATGTGTGTGTATTCAAGGGTAGTAGGTATAGGTTACTAACATACTTGACTGTGAAATTTAGAACTGAGATAAGGGTGGGGCTGTTGACAGAAAAGTGAAGACACGGAATTTTTTTAAGGACGGAAGAGAGACGTGTATCTGTAGTCTCAAAGTAAGAAAATCAAGGAAGAGATGAAAGAATCAAGAGGCAGAGAGATGATTGATGGAACCAAGTCTTAGAAGTAGGGTGGGAAGAGAAGAGGGGCAAAGCTGAGCAAGTGGGTCCTGATAGCAGAATACATCAGGAAGAAACAGAGAAGGGGGGGAATGGATGGAACAGAATCGAGGACATAATCATTGAAGTTAGAATGAGCGGTACATGTGGCCCATTACATTATTATTTCTATCTTTGTGTATATTTGAAATTTTCCAGAGTAAAGTGTTTTTAATCCCATAGACATACTCTTAAAATCTTTTTTTGTGAAATACAACCCAATAGAGAAAATTTCATAAAACACAAATACATATTTAGTATAATAAATAACTAAAAGGTAAACACTCAGTGTGGGCACCGCCCATGTCAGGAAACACACTGACAGTGCCAGACGCCTTCTCCCCATTCTTCTTCTTTTTTAATGACTTACAGAAGTTACTTATCTAATTCTGAGCATAAGTCCTTTGTCAGTTGCTTGATTTGAAATATCTTCTCCCATCTTGGGGTGGCTTGTCTTTTCACTCCCTTTATGGTGTCTTTTGATGAATAGAATTTCATAATGTTAATGTAATCAAGCTCATGAATCTTTTTCTGTATTGTTAACATTTTTGGTGTCTTGTTTAAGAAACATTTCTATCCTTAAGATCGTGAAGATAAGAATATTCTATATTACCTTCTAAACACTTGCTTGTTTTGCTTTCACGTTTACTTCCACAGAATATATAGCCATTCTCTCATTCCCTCACTATTCCTTTTTGCCATCTTTACTATAAACCAAGTGTCTATGTCTACTTGAATCTGTTTCTAGTTTCCTTATTTTCTCACAGTGATCTGCCTATTTTTCTGCAAGAATTACATTGTCAATTAATAAAGTTTTATAATAACTTTTGATTGGTAAAGCAAATCCTGCCTCATTTTCTTTTATGAGAGTGACTTGGCTTTTCTTGCCCTTTGCATCTCCAAATAAAATTTGAAACAGCATATCAATTACACGCGCACACACACACATGCACACATCCTCACACACAAACATTGGGGTGACACAAAATCTATAAAATCTATTTGGGGAGGATTGACGTTATTACAATATTGAGTTTTCTTTTCATGAACGTGGTATATATCTCCATATACCATTAAATACGTCTCCATATAGCATTAAAGTCCTCTTTAATATCTGTCAATAATGTTCTATAATTTTAACAATAGAGGTTTTCCGTACATTTTGCTTGCCTTTTCCTAGGAACTTCACATTTTTGATTCTATGACAAATAATACCTCTTCTCACAATTTTCCATTTTTGGCTATTTATGTAAGTACAATTGATTTTTGTATATGGATTTTATATCCAGCAAACTTGATAAACTCTCACATTATTTCTACAAATTCTTTGGATCGTCTATATACACAATCACATCATCTGTGAATAATGACAGCTTTCCCCCTTCTTTTCCAAGTCTTGTATCTTTTATTTCTTCTTCTTGAGTAACTGCATTTGTTAGGATCTCCAGGAAAATGGAACAGATGTGGTATCCTCGTCTTATTGTAAATCTCAAAGGGAACGCTGTCACCTCATCAGCTTCCAGTATGGTATTTGCTCTAGGTTTTTGTCAATCTCCTTATGGAATTTCCTCTCTACACCTTGCTTGCTAAGAGAATTTTATCTGACATATTTTCTGCAACAATGGAGATGATCTTTGTCCCCTTTGATCTGCTAATGTGGTAAATGATCTATATTGATTTTCTAGTGTGAAACCAACCTTGCATCTGTGGTGTAAGGTCAGCTTGATGACAATGTATTATCCCGTTCATGGAGCACTGGCTTGGTTTGCTAATATTTTTGTACTGAGATTGTTAGAAAATTTTAATTTCTCATACTGTCCTTATCAGCTTTTGGTATCAAGGTTCTCTAGTCTTATAAACTCTCTCCAGAATAATGTACATAAGATTGACACTAGTCCTTTCATGAATGTTGCTGTAATTCCTGAGAAGCCACCTGGGCTGGTGTTTTCCTTTGCAGAAGGCTTTTGAGGATTGAGTCAATTTTTTTTAATGGTTATAGAAACATTCAAGCTGTTTTCTTTTGTCTTCTAGAGTGAATTTTGATAAATTATATTTTCTGGGAAACTGTCCCTTTTTCCGAATTTTCCATTTTGTTGGCACGTGCAAGTTGTTTGTATGTTGTCCCATCATCTTTTGAATGACTGCAGACTCGGTAGCCAGTGGCTTTCTCTCTGAGATGCTAGGGGCCCCTCGTGCTCATCGCCCAGAGTATCTTTTCATTAGAGGTTTTTGGAGAATGGTAGTTTCACGATTGCATCATTCTTAAGTTGTTAGCTGAATACATAGAGAAAAATGTACCCTCCTCAGCTATCTGGTGACCCTGAGGCACATTCATGTAAGAAAAGCAGGTTAAATGTCTGAGTCCTTTCCTTTATTTGCTGTTTTTCAAAATAACAAGTTAGTCTGTAACAGCTCCACAGGCGGCCGGTGGGGCTTTTATTCGCTGGTATCATCGTAAACTCCTGGATTGGCGCCTATCAGTTGTGCTTTGCCGTGCTGCAGTCACTTTCTTATTGCTGCTCCCGTGCGAACCTCTGGAGTCATTTCAGTGCCGCCCCGCGGCTCGGGGAGCTTCCTCGCTCCATGGTACATGTGCCCCTCCTGGGGCTCGTCACATCGTGGCCCAGGACTTCCTCACAATCTTGTCTCATCTCTTCTCTGCTGTTAGGAAGATTTTGATATATTCATTTTTTATTTGTCCTCGGTAGAGTCTTGTTCCAAATTACCTAGATAGTCATTACCAGAAGTGGCCGGAAGTCTAGATAGCAGGTTCATTTGTCTATTTAACAAGTATTTGCTGAGAACCTACTCTGCGCTAGATGCTATGGGGAGAATAAGAATCTAAGAAGATGAACCAGACACACCGCCACCCTCAAAGAATTTGCAGTTGGCTGGCAACTCAAAAGTGTGAGCACCCAGGCTGCTGGGCGGAATGAAGGAGGGACGCCTGCAGGTTCAAACAGAACTTCAAGGGGATGGGCAGAGAGACAGGGAGGGCTTCAAGGAGGAAGCGGCACCTGGGAGCTTGAGAGGACTGGACATGCTGAAATGGGGAAGGTATTACCGTCCTCACCTTTTCATTGCAGCTGATACATCAACTCAGCAGAGGCCACAGGGACTTTCAGAGCTGACAGACGGCCGCTCCTCACACTCAGCTAGACCCATCCTGGTGCACTCCCGAGGCCCTGCGAGCTGAGGCTGCCTCCAAGAAGGGCCTCGGGGCCTCGCCTGGCGGCCTGTGGCTCTACAATTTCAGAATTAACCCAGCTTGTGCATAGGAGTACAAAGTCCGACACAGGAAAGACTTCATGTCCACAATGAACGCTCTGTGGAGCCTCGTACTTAATCCTCACAAGAGGCCTGAGGGTCAGGAGACAGTCTGATCTAATATCCATCTTTCTATAGCCGGCTCCCGGGGTGAGAGAGAGTGGAAGCGATTCTGGGAATTATTCAGGTTAAAACAAAACCAAACTCCCCCAAAAGGACAAAGTAGCACAGTGTATCTAAGAACACAAAATTAAAAGGCAATTTTTCCCAAAAGCTAAAAGGATCATTTCAGATCCTTTCAGAAAAAAGCAAGGAGAAGGTCAGTGCAGAGCGTGGGGCTGGCAGAAACCCCAGCATCCCGCTGGGCTGCGCTGGCTGAGCCCAGAGCCCGGAGGCCCAAGGAGAGGCGAGGCTGACTTTGCTCAGCCGTCTTCCAGAGCCTTCCGAGCTCATTAGGGAGCTGCAGGACCAGAAGGTGCTGAGGGGGCAGAAGGAGCCAGAATTCTGAGTGGGTAAGCCAGGGGAGGGGCCAGTGACCCAAAACTCTTAGGCCAAGAGATCTGAAAAATGCAGAAACGCCAGGACCACAGGAAAGGGAGCAGAAAAAGCTCTTACCTCAGCCGAATGCAAATGACCTTTCCCTCAGGGGGCCAGACTTGTCCCAAAGAAGGAAACAAAAGGACACCCCCTCCAACTTGAAGGATGCCTTGGGAACCGCAGGTCCGCCTCCCTCCCCTCCCCTCTAGCTCTACCCTGGGCACTGGACTGGTGACACTAAGCCTTTTAAGGGACAGGAGGGACTTTCAGGCAGAGGGCCAGGTGTCTTGTGATACTAGGAGTCCTACCTGTCCAGAGCCACCTGGACGTATGAATGTTTAAAGGTAAAGGATGTGTAAGTTCTCCATTCACTTTAGATGGGTGTAGCATTTGCAAATTTGTTGGATAAATTTAACCCTAGAAAACCTCCTGGGATCCCTGGCCCAGGTCCAATATGAATCAAGCAGGTGTACGTTAGTGCGTGGTGCCAGGACGTTGGGTTTACTTGTCGAGTTGTTGATTCATTCAAGAATCTGAGCCATGTCAGCAATAGACATTTCTGCCGTGATATAAACATCTGTGTCTGCGCTATCCGGTACATATGCACTATCCACATTTGGCTGAGCACTTGAAACGTGGCTAGTGCAGCTGAGAGACTTCATAACGTGATCTGATGTTAATATGTGCAAGGGCACACCACGGCAACAACACAGCTGAGGCTCGAACCCTCAGGGAGCTGGTCTTCTACAAGGAGGGTCAGGAAAGAAAGTGAATGCATGAACCACACCCTGCAGAGTTTCATAAGCACCAGGAAGAAAATAAACAGGATTCAAGACAAAGAATGCAGTGAGCCCACTGGAGCTCCAGGGACCAGGAGAGGCCTCTCCAGAGACAACACTCGAGCAGAGACATGACGCATAAGAGGGAACCAGCCACATGAGGAGCAGGAAAAGAATGTTCCAGTCAGAGAGAGACTAGCACAGAGCCTGAGTGGCCAGGAGAGGGGAGTGAGCAGGGACAGATCTGCAGGGTCTCAAGGGCCAAGAGAAGGAGCCTGGGTTTTCTTTTCAGAGCCAAGGGGAAGGTGCTGGAAGATTGTAAGCAGAGTGGTATTTGATGGGCATTATTAAAGGTCACTGTTGCTGCCGTGTAGAGAAGTCATAGATGAGAAGGGGCAACAGTCAGAAGGCTGTCAGTTGTGTCTGCGTCCCCGCAGTGGGGCCCAAGCTTTCCTGCAGGACATTTGTTGGGGAGGTTCCCATGCGGGAATGGGAGCCTGAAGCGTGAAAGACCAAGGAGGTGGACGCAGCATCACCGGTGCCCATGCTCCACCCTCAGAGTGGAGTGAAGTGTCTCAGAATTGTGGGGAAGAGAAGGGGAAGTGGACACCCATCTGTCCGGGCCCTCCTTTGACCAAGGGAGGCTCCACAAGGGCTGGGTGTGCACAGGTGCTGAAGGGTCCCTGGGGGCATCTCCCGCTGTGGCCAGCAGGCTCAGAGCAGGAAGAGGGCGTGCAGAGCTGGCAGGGCAGGGTCACTGTCAGGCTGCACTGTGCCAAGCTGGCCACAGTGAGGAACAGGTGGCCCTGGTGGTGGCCAGCATGACAGCAGGACTACAAGAATTTGAAGCGGTGCAAGAGAGGAGTCCAGTGCTCCCGGAAACAGTGTAGGAACTGACAACACGGAGGGCTTCTTCTAGAGGCTGAGCTGTGTTCCTGGTGGGATGAACAGATGACAGAAAGACCTAAGGTGGAGGGAAGGAAGGTGGGCAAAAGGTAGGTGCCAGACTGAATGGAGTCCAGGTCTGGGGAGGGTCCCGTGGGGCTAGTCGAGGAAACTGAGGTGAAAGCCTCTGGCTGGGCAGACCTGAGGAGAGTTAAGGGGAAGCTGAAGCTAAGGGGGCACAGCAGAGGCCACAGCTGCCTGGTGTGTAGTCACAGGCTCATCCCTGACCCCTCCAGGGAGAAGGGGGTCTCCACCCTCCTCCTTGGTTGGGATTGGCTCGGGAAATGGAGGAAAGGGAGGCGGCAGAATCACCAACATAATCACCTGGACAGTTCAACTGCCCCACACTGCGAGCAGCCTTGAAGAAAAGGCTGCACACAACGGACGTCCGGTGCCTCTGGGGGCCCCTCTTTCCCAGGCTTCAGCGACTCCCACCCTGTGATTTTTCTCCTTCCTCCCCGCCTGTTTCTTCTCTGTGCCCCTCGCTGGTTCCTCCTCCTCTCCTGGACTCTGAGGCTCACCTCGCAGCCTCTCGTCTTTGTACGTGATGCTGCCTCCCTACAGTTTCAGCCGTGGCCGTGGCTTCTCTTCTCAGCTACATCCTCACGACTTCCAAGTTTGTGTTTCCGACCCAGACTTCCTTTCTGAGTTCCACCCTCATCCATCTCGCCGCCTACAGAGGCCTCACTCAAATGTCTCGTGGACATCTCAGACTCAGTGCAGCCAGATACAAACTCATTGAACTCACACCATCTCCTCCCCGACAGCCTTCTCCAGGTCCCCAGTCAGGGCAGGACTCCACCCCCTGTCCCTCCTGCCACGCAAGCCTGAAATTGCCAGCCGTCTCCACTTCTCACCGTCCCCATACCAAACCCATCGCTAAGTTCTGTTGACTTTACCTCGCATATATTTCTCAAATATGCCGCCTCAGTGTCCATCTCCATCACAAAGCCAGCATTTACGGAACTCCACTGAACTCTGCTAGACCACTGTGGGCAAATGGAGCTTAATCCAGCGGGGACTCTGAGAGACGAGTAGAGCTCAGCTCAGTTAGGAGGGGAGGAAGCGGGATACCTACCTGCCAGCTTCCTGTCTGTCATTGTGAGACCTGCTTCTGGAGGCATCCGCTCTCCAGCCTGCCTTATACACGGTTGAACATGCTCCCACAGCCAGAGGAACAATCCCTCAGGGACTCACACATGGTCACAGTGAGCAGTTTTCACACAGGGAGGCGAATTCCCAGGGGATCTGGGCAGGACACGCACAGGCCTGCCACAGTCAGGCCCTATGTAAGTGTCCCTATATTATTTAGTCCTCTCACAGAAGTTATCTGAGATCCTTCTAGCTCCATTTTACAAATGAGGAAACTGGAACATTCTCTCCCCAACTTCTCAGCCTTAGTCCATTAGCCTAGGAAACTTCTAGTTATTCTTCTAACAGCACCTCTTCGGGGAAACCATCTTCAACGGTACCCCCATATGCACACGTGGACCCTAAATGAAGACATCTGTGACACAAGCTGTCACAGCACATTTTCCCTCCACCACACTGCTCACACAGTGGGTGATTTCCAATGGATGTCTGTGTTACCTAACCAGGTTCATTTTTGCCCACCACCCAGAAAGCCAAACACCGAGACGACGAGATTGCTGCAGAGAGAGAGTTTACTCACAAAGCAGCCACGTGAGGAAACAACAGCATGAGTTTCAAATTCGCTCCCTTGAAAATAGGGACTCAGGGATATTTATGAAATGGGGGGCAAGGTGGTCTGCAACGTGGAGCAAGGTGATTGGCGGTGAGGAGAGGTGAGGTAATTGATGATCTGCGCAAGCGTAGTCAGACTCCATGCCTCTTCATAGGACCCATGTTCACAAAATGGCGGCATTAGCACGATCTAAGGGTGGAGTTTTTAGCCTCTTGAGGTCAAAAGGTCACTATCAGACATCTGCGTGGGCTCAATTGATGGGTTGGTGGTCTCAACCACCCTAAAGTGGACAAAGGGGTTCTAATTCCTGAAGAACAGCTCACATACCCATTACCAGGTGACCCAGGTTCCAGCGAGATCTTATCTATAGGAGCCTAGTGGGAATCAGAGAGCATATTGCCTAAGGAGCACAGTTAACAATGGATGGGTTAAACAGCTAAAAGCTATAATCAGTAATTGCAAAAGGGAAAAAAACCCTTTAGTTCCTAGCTACTTAATCATCAATGGCTAACTGTCTGCCAGTTTCATCTGCACATTCCACAAGAGCCAGCACATGGTGAGCTGCCCACAAACGCTTGTAGAACGAGAACATTCAAGCCCTGCTGAACGCACACACACTCAAACCTTGACAAACGTGCCCACACAGAACTCCATTGCTCTGGAACTTTCCACGTAGCTCCATGTCCTTTATTAACCCGCCTCTCTCCTCACGTGCTTTCAACCCAAAACTTTCCCGAGAGTTCTGATCCTCTTCCAACTCAAGTGCAAACCATGGCCAATGTGGGCTTCCAGTCATGTCCCATCTGAATCCCCACAGTATCATCAGGGAGAAACTTCTGGGACCCAGAGATCTCCTGGCCTGTAATCTTGTCTGGATTTTTCATGAAGGAATGTGGCCTCTGGATGTATATAGCTTGAATTCAAATTCTATCTCCACCTTTCCTGGCTCCATGAGCGCCTCAGTCTCTTACTTCCTGGCCTATGTGAGGATTAAATGAGATGGTAAACAGAAAGCTCTAAGACAAGGCCCTGTATAGGATTCCGTTGAACAATGCCAGCTCAAAGACAAAGGATTGTTAGCGTAGGAATGTGTTCTACCTTCCCGCCCTCCTTTCCCCCAGCCCCACTCACCTGGGAGGATGGAATCTCTAGCCAATCAGAGCCTTCCTTTCCTGCCCTCCTGAGAGAACATGACTAGAAGTAAATAAGGTAGAACTGGGAGAAGCTTTAGGAAGAGACTCCTGGGGGCTGGTAAGTAAGCAAGGCCAGGCACTGTGACCAGGCAGGACAGAGGTCTGAGAAATGTTGCTGTGGGTTATCAGCAGGGTTCCCCTTAATGTTCTTTGATAGGTACTATGGACTGAATTGTGTTGCCCCTTAAATTCATATTTGAAGCCCTAACCTCCAATAGGACTGTAATTGGAGAAAGGGACTTTGAGGAGCTAATCAAGGTTAAGTGAGGTCATAAGGGTGGGGTCCGAACCCAAGAGGATTGGTGGCCTTATAAGAAGAGGAAGAGAGAACTCACGCTCTCTCTTTCTCTCTCCCCAGGGACGTCAAGGAAAGGCCTTGTGAGGACACAGTGAGAAGTGGCCATCTGCAAGCCAGGAAGAGAGCCCTTACCAGAACCTGACCATGCTGGCACCCAGACCTCAGACTCGTGGCCTCCAGAACCAAGAAAGAAACATCTATTGTTCAAGCCACCCAGTGTGATATTATGGCAGCCCGAGCAGACTAATGGGTGAAAGTAGCAATCAGAGTTTCTTTTCCTTTTGATTACCCTTGTCCCTGAGTTGGGCTCTCTACAGGTGACACTGAGAGAGCCTGGTGGGTGCCTGCCATGGTGAATTTTATGCATCAATTTAACTGGTCTAAGGGATGCTCAGAGAGCTGGTAAAACACTACTTCTGGGTGTGTCTGTGAGGTGTTTCAGGAAGAGATTAGCACTTGAACAAGCAGCGTGAGATGCTCTCATCAATGCAGGCAGGCATCCTGGGATCCCTTGAGGGCCTGAATAGAACAGAAAGGCAGAGGAAGAGCAAGTTTGCTCAAGTTGAGCTGGGACGTCTAATTTCCCCTGCCCTTAGCCATTGGCTCACCTGGTTCTCAGGCCTTCAGACTCAAACTGAATTACACCATCAACTTTCCTGGACCTCCAGCTTACAGGTAACAGATCCAAAGACTTCTCGGCCACCGTAGTCATGTGGCCCAATTCCTATAATAAACCCCTTTTTACATATCGCTATATATCCCACTGGATCTGTTTCTCTGGAGAACTCTGACGGCATTCCTTGCCCTGGAACCACACTCAGTCTCCAGCACCATTCACTGAGTTATGAGGGACGCAAGGCGTCACATGCTCCTCGCCCCCACCAGCAGGAAAACAGTCCAGGGAGCCGGGGCACGTGTGTGCGATGAGCACTTGTAGGGCATTGATCAAGGCGAGTAAATGCCCATGCTCTCTGTCCATGCAGAGTTGTTGGGGAGAACCCTCATGCTCCACGAGCACTCCAGGACCTCTGCTTCTGTGGTTCTCCTACTATCTGCAGCTCACAGGTACACTGTTCCGATCTTGCCCCCACACTCTGCAGTAAAGATGATTTGTGTCATCTCACTTAAACACCACAACAAGGTGCCACGGGGACAGACCCTGACAAACACCCAGACTGCCCTTCCTGCTTGCACTCTCGTGTCCAGACAGTCTTTTCTCCACACAGGCCAGAGGGAGCCTTGAAAAACCTAAGTCAGATGGTGTCACTCCTCTGCTCAAAATGTCCCTCTGCAATTTTAGTGCCTTTTTTTTTTCTTGCTTAATTGCTCTCTACCTAACCCAGGTACAGCAGGTGGTGTTGGCTAGAGCACAGGCACCTCCTTGCTCAGCTAAAGGATAATCAAGGGCTATCCTATTATCAAGGACAGCTTTGGCCAGAGAGGCTAAGGATCTTTGTTGGGCAACTATTGCCTTAGCAGAGGATTCTGCAATATCTTCAAGAGTTAAGGAGAGGTTCTGATCATAGCCTCCTTTACATTTGCTCCTAAGCAGGGAAGTAGCACTCTGCTAAAGGAAGTGAATTCTGAATCAAGAATACCTCCTGATAGGTCCTTTCTAGAACAGTTAGGGGCACAGTTAGATAACCTAAGAGGTATTGCCCAACTGTGTGCCAGCCACCTAGGCATTTATAGGTTCAGGGAGAATGATAATTGCCACAAAGATAAATCCTGTTGGGACACTAACCATTTCCACTAAGGTGACACTGTTAATGGATTCATTCATAGGAATTGTTGCATTTGCCTGTTCAAGCCAGGGTCACTTAGGTTTTCTCCTCGCCTAAAACAAAAAGTTGTTTTAAATTCCAGAGGTTACCACTGCTAAGCAATGGCCTGGGAGATACAGATGTTGGCCTTATCTTTCCAGGACAATGCTGAAGTAAAGGAAAGAAAGAAAGAAAAGAAGAAAAGGTTTTCTATTTAGTTAAAGTATGAAGTCTTGATCTGTCATCTTGGGTGGAAGCAGTCCACATCAGTGTCAGCTGCTTCTCCTCCTCATCAGTACGATTCAGAGGTCACCAGCGTCTGTACAGGATCAGATGTCAGATAGAGTTTTCTTCAGCTGTGAGATGTGTATCCAAGGCTCAATGCCTTCTAGTTTCTGCAGCAGTGTCAGTGGTCAGGACCACTTGGTAAGGTCCCTTCCAATGGGGCTCAAAGGCTGTTTTCCTCTGATGATGTTTCCAGAATACCCAGTCACCAGGCTCTGCTCTGTGACCAACAGGATCCTTTGAACTGGGATCCAGGATAGCTTCTTCAACCTGTTGGTGGTAGGCTTGAGCATAGACATTAGAGATGAACAGGAGCTGGTCACAGTAGCATGAGACAACAAGTGGCCAGCAGCGACCAGGTTAGAAATTTTAAGTTTGAGGGTCCTATTAAATAGTTTCCTCAACCTTGCCTGATGATTGAGGGTGACAAGGACAGTCATAATTCCAAGGAGTTTGCAAGGTTTTTGTTACGGTTGGTATGATTTGTCCAGTGAACTGGATGCCTTGATCCCTGGAAGATTGGGAAACACATTTTCTAACAGTTTTTTTGTCACTGTGAGAGCATCAGCCTTGTGGCAGAGGTTTCAACCTCTGCAGAAAACATACTTACAATAACAAGAACACTGATAACTCATGCTAAGTGGCAGTTGAATGAAGTCGAGATGCAAGTGTTCAAAGGGTCCAGAGGTCTCTGGGGACAAGAGCAGTTTTTTAAAATGCACTATGGTGGGTGAGGGAATGCAAAAAAATGAAAAATGGGATTTGCCAGGGAACTGGAAAGAACCAAGCAGCTGTGTTGCGTTTCCCATAGCCCTGCCTGTTTGTTTAATTTACAGTCACTGTTTACCCAACTTAATGTCTCTGACTCAGGAGCAGACTGTTATCATGTTACAAGGACATCAGGATGGAAAAATCCGGCAATGAGGGGTCATTTTTAGCAGAAGCAGAATGGACTTCATCCACATGAACCATCCACAGTCTTTATAGATTCTGTTGCTGCTGCCTTTGCATGAAACTCAGCTAGGGAAATTATTTTGGCAAAATACAGAATCCTTGTTTTCTAGGCATTTTACACCTTTTCTTAGCCAATGAAAAAAAAATCCTACTTTCCTTGCATACAGAATTGCTTCCCTTGTTATCTTTAGCAGCTTCAATTACATACATTAGCATTTTTAACCTTTAAAAACCTTAATTTCTAGTGAAAAATAAAGAAGTAAACAATTATGAACTGTCTTTTATATTAGCATTCTCTGGCTTGTCAAGTTTATAAGTATTTTTTATAAGTTCTAGAAATGTATACTATCCATCATGGCGTAAAACATGTTTACTGACAGCCCCAAATATCTTAATTCCTCTGTAAAAGGAAGCAAAAAGTGGATAAACCTATGTTCAGTAATTAATGTTTCAGTATTTTATTTAGAAATGATCTAGATCATCATGTTTCTCATAATTTAATTTAACTTAGCAAAATTCTAAGGTTTCAGGTTACCAAAAAGATTTGGGGAAACTATTTTTAAGTAGACAAACCATAAAATATAATTGTTGCTAAAAAGTTTATCTATAAACTCTTATCCCACTTATATCTATCTAAATCAATTGCTCCCAACTATATGTTTGGATTACCTGTGAATACTTCATGAGACATTTTACAAAATTAGCCACCATTCTAACTAAATTTTCCTGCTGACAAATTGTGTGACAGAGATAACATGAATTTACTTGATTTTTAGTAAACCTAAGTAGAATAAAAGTGGTGTGTTTGAATTTTATGCAATATTGATAACTCTAAAGACATACCTGTTCTAATTAAATCCACAAACTTGAACCAGGGTTAATTTACTAAAGATTGACCTGAGATCATGTGAACTTGAAAAAAATTGAGGTTATTTTTTATTATCTTCCTGAGAGTTTAAGCATTTAACTTTAAGCCAATTAAATAGAGCTCTTTTACAAATTAATTTTGGCAATACCATTCAGAGGTGGAAAAACATCACACATCTACAACACACATATATAAATGCACACAACATATAGAAAGACGCAAAGAAAGACCTTATAGTTACTAATATTTGTGGAAAAGACAAAGATTTTTCATTTGCTCAATTCCCAAATAACTCTCTTTTCTTTCTTTTCTTTTCCTGATGAGAAATTTCTCCCTAAAGTTTGCATTTCAAAAAATGGCTCTTTGTTCCTAGAGAAGATGGGGGTAGAAAATCTAATCACAAAGGCATGGAGAAAAGTATTCAAGTTTTCTCCAAGATGGAGTTGGGGGATATTTGCCTATTATCAGAGATCTAGGGTAATTTAAATTTTTAAGTGCAGGAAAATTCTGTTTCTTTTTTTTTAAAGATTGGCACCTGAGCTAACAGCTGTTGCCAATCTTCTTTTTTTTCCTGCTTTTTCTCCCCAAATCCCCCCAGTACATAGTTGTAAATTTTTAATTGTAGGTCCTTCTAGTTGTGGCATGTGGGATGCCACCTCAACATGGCCTGATAAGCGGTGCCATGTCCACACCCAGAATCCAAACCAGCGAAACCCTGGGCTGCCAAAGCAGAGCATGTGAATTTAACCACTCAGCCATGGGGCCGGCCCTAAATTCTGTTTCTAATGTCTGCATTTTTTACAATATCTATAAGCATTTTGAGATGAATAGGGGAGGTTTTTGGATTGGCAAAAAAAGGTGAACTTTGAACTGCTCTCTAGATCACTGTCTTTAGCCCTGCAGAGTTTTGCAAGACAAATTCAGTTGTTTCTAGTTCCCCAAAGGACTGACTTGCAGTCTGAATACTAGAGAGGCTGATCTGCCCTTCCAACTACATTTTCTCCAGTTTGTTTCTTTCCCTCTGGGTACATAGTTTAGGAGAGAAGTCCTAAGAAAAAAATTCCTATTAGGCTCTGCATATCAGATTCCAATTTGGCCAAATTTCTGATCATTAAGTTATTAAATCCTTTCAAATATTTTGTCAGCTTCCAGCTGGGACAAACCATAAATATTTTTGGCAGTACTGAATAACCCCATTAATTTTAATTTTAGTTTTCCCTTGACTGTTTAAGGGAATAACATAGCAGTTTATAAAAAAAAAAAAAAAGAATCCTTCAGAGTTTTGTCAACTCTGGGAGGGGCCCATATGAGGCGTTTAAGTTGATGTTAAAGAATTTGCATAGGGCCTTTGAGAACAGTCTCTTTTCTAGTGTCCCAATTTATACAATTGAGACATAAATTTCTGGGCCAGTGTTTTGATAATGGACTTCTAGGAGGGTGAAATGGAGGAGGCCTAGGTGTTGTTTTAGATGCTGTGTCTTTAATTTTCCATTAGCCTTTTGGAACAAATCTTTCACTGAAGCTATTTCAGAATCCTGAAGCCTTTCGGAAGCTTCTACATACCATTTAAAATAGGTGTCCCATTCTGTTTGTTCAACCTGGGATCCCTTGCTCTCAAGTGCATCTCTTAAATGAGTGCTCTCGACTAACTGAAACGTTCCCCATAACGGCCATTGTAATTCCAGGCTGTTTTTAGTAAAGCCCTGCCATTTTGTTAAATAGCTGCAGCTCCTGAGACTATAGTTCTTAAACATAAAACAAGCAGGTATGCAGGAAGGTGGCATGCTCAACTCAACTCCGAATATAAGGAATCTCATTTCTTCTAGCTAGGCCTTTGGGTTTCTGAGCCAAACAAATACTTAAGAGGGATGTGTCTTGGGGTTGGAAGCTGTAGCGTGTTTTACGGTGTACTTTGTTGTATGGAAATTTTCTTGATGTTGATGGGTGACCTAGTGTCAATCTAACCCATTCCATGATCAACTTATCCTAACATGAGAGTCTTTGGGTTAGCTGGCAAGCACTCTAACAGCTTTTAAGTGTTCGACCCATACCCACCAATTTGGGGGCTTTCTTGGTTTCTGAGATTCCCATTAGTGATGGTCTCTACCTCATGTGCACATTAATATAACAGCAGTGACCCATGAACTAGTGACTGGGGAAAGGATTGAACCAGCAGGCCCTAAAGAATGGGGACTGAGGATTGATCCCAAACAAATGGGGAACTGCAGCTGTGACCAGTAGTTCCCAATGTAGAATGACGGGAAGGATTCCAAACCAACAGGGAACTGCAGACCAAACCATCAGCAGTTCCCAACACGGAATCCAGGGACAGTACAAGGGCTGGGTTTAGATGTTACTGTCGTCTGAATCGGACGCAGGCTGATCTCAGACCTAGTCTGGTCCCAGACCCAGTCCAGTTCCAGCCGGCAAGCACCAACAATTCCCGTGCAACTTTGGACTGGGGGAAAAGATGGAAACAGCAGCCCACAAAGAACGGGGACTGTGAACTAATTCCAAACAAATGGAGAACCGCAGCTGCTACCAAAAGTTCCGCATGTGGAAAGCGGGTAAGGACTCCAAATAAATGGGGAATTCTGTTATTCCCAAGGTGGAATCTGCAGATGGAACCAAGGGATGAGGTTTTCCACTCAAATAACCTGTAAATTGTGGTCTGAAAGGACAGTTAGATCATGAGTTTGACACAAAAAGACAGTGGAGCTCAAACTGATAGGAATTTAACAATGGCCTTTGGAAACTGTGAGAAAGACAGTGAACTCAAAAGGGTTCGCAGGGCTCCACGCCTGTTTCCTGTTCCCCAAACACCATCAGAAGTTTACTTTGGATCCTGTCACTGCCACCAAATTTGTTAAAAAGCAAAATTCAACTGAGTAAATTTGAAGATCTATTGGCTTAATTCAATGATTCGTGAATCAGGCAGCATCCCATCCAGCAAGTAGAGAGATACCCCAACGAGCTGTACGAAATGGAAGGTTCTTATAGGCAGAAGGAGGGTGGGGCAAGGAAGTTACCAACAAAAGACAAGAAAAGCATTGTTTCAGGCCAGGACATCTTTTGGGGAGAAGGGAACGGCAGGGATTTTATCATGAGGATTACCTTACTAATGCTAATCAGGAAATTTCAGATTGACTGTTCAAAAGTCACATTCCTAGGGGCTGGCCCCATGGCTGAGTGGTTGAGTTGGCGTGCTCCGCTGCAGGTGGCCCAGTGTTTCGTTGGTTCGAATCCTGGGTGCAGACATGGCACCGCTCATCAAGCCATGCTGAGGCAGCGTCCCACATGCCACAACTAGAAGGACCCACAACGTAGAATATACAACTATGTACTGGGGGGGCTTTGGGGAGAGAAATGAAAAAAATAAAATCTTTAAAAAAAAAAGTCACATTCCTGGAATAGGTTGTAACTGTAATTGTCTTGGTTTGCTGTTGTGGGGACAAATGAGTCCATTTGGGGCCTATTATTTCTTTTTTAACAGTTGTACGTTTCTAGGAATTTACCCATTTATTCTAGGTTATCCAATTGTTGGTGAATAATTCTTCACAGCAGTCTCTTGTGATTCTCTGTATTTCTATGACAGTTGTTTTTTTCCTTTGTTTTGTTTTTTCTTAGAAACATCTTTATTGCAAGTGTTTTTAAATGCTTCTCTCCATGTATTACAGAATGCGTATAACTTTCATTCACTGATATAACTGATATATAACTCAGCAAGCAAGTTGGGCTCTTTGAAACATTTTTATTACAAGTGTTCTTAAACACTTCTCTACATGCACTGCAGAATGGGTATTACTTCAATTCACCAATATCACCTGTGATATCAGTTTTAATGTCTCCTCTTTCATTTCTGATTTTGAGTTTTCTCTCTTTTTTCTCAGTCTACCTAATTGTCAATTTTGTTAATCTTTTCCCAAAAAACCCAAACTCTTAGTTTTGTTGATTTTTTCTGTTGTTTTTCTATTCTCTATTACATTGATTTCTACTCTTATCTTTATTATTTCCTTACTTCTGCTAACTTTGGGCTTAATTTGTTCTTTTTTGAGTTCCTCGAGGTGTAAGGTTGTTTGAGATTGGAGGCACTTATTGCTATAAACTTCCTTCTTAGTACTGCTTTTACTGTATCTCATAAGTTTTGCAGATGATATGATCTTATGTGTAGAAAACCCTAAAGATTCCAAAATAAAAAACCTATTAGAACTAATAAACAAATTCGGAAAAGTTGCAGGATACAAAATCAACATACAAAAATCAATTGTGCTTCCATACACTAACAATGAACTATCCAAAATGGAAATTTAGATAACAATCTCATTTACAATAGCATCAAAAAGAATAATATACTTAGGAATAAACTTAACCAAGGAAGCGAAAGACTTGTGTACTGAAAACTCCAAAACAATGATGAAAGAAAATTTAAGAAGACACAAATAAATAGAAAGACAGCCTCCTGTGTTCATGAATTGGGAGAGTTAATATTGTTAAAATGTCTATTCTACCCAAAGCAATATACAGATTCAATGTAATCCCTATCAAAATCTCAATGGAATTTTTTACAGAAATAGCAAAAACAATCCTAAAATTAATATGGAACCACAAAAAAACCCACCCTGAATAGCCAAAATAATGCCGAGAAAGAAGAACAAAACTGAACAAAACATCACAAAAAGAACAAAAGATCACAATTCCTGATTTCAAAATATTACAAAGCTAGAGTATTTAAAACAGTATGGTACGGGCATAAAGACAGACATATAGACCAATGGAATGGAATGAAGAGCCCAGAAATAAACCCACACATATACGGTTAACTGATCTTCAACAAGACCCATTTATTCTAGGTTATCCAATTGTGTGGTATCAAGACCACACAATGGGGAAAGAACAGTCTCTTCAACAAATGGTGTTGGGAAAACTGGATATCCCCACGCAAAAGGATGAAACTGGACCCTTATCTTACATCATAAACACAAAAATCAACTCAAAATGGATTCAGGACTTAAATGTAAGACCTGAAACTATAAAACTCCTAGAAGAAGATATAAGGGGAAATGTCATAACATAGGCCTTGGCAATGACTTAATGGATTTGACACCAAAAGCACAGGCAACAAAAGCAAAAATAGACAAGTGGGACTATATCAAACTAAAAAGCTTCTGCACAGCAAAGGAAACAATCAACAGAGCAAAACAGCAACCAGTGGAATGGAAGAAAATACTTGCAAACCACATATCTGATAAGGAATTAATATCCAAAATATATAAGGAACTCATACAACTCAATAGCAAAAAAACAATCCAATTAAAAAATGGGCAAAGGAACTGAATAGATATGTCTCCAAAGATATACAGATGGCCAACAGGTACATGAAAAGGTGCTCAACATCACTAATCATCAGGGAGATGCAAATCAAAACCACAATGAGACATCACCTCACACCTATTAGAGTGGCTATCATCAAAAAAAACAAAAGATGACAAGTATTGACAAGTTTCTCTCCATGTTTCTCTCTCCATTTCAAGAGAAACTGCAACTTTTGTACACTGTTGGGAGGAATGTAAAATGGTGAAGCCACTATGAAAAACAGCACCAATGGTCCTCAAAAAATTAAAACTAGAACTACAGTATGACCCAGCTATCCCACTTCTGGGTATCTACCTAAAAGAATTGAAATAGGATCTCGAAGAGATATTTGCCCTTCCATGTTCATGCAGCATCATTCTCAATAGCAAAGATGTAGAGACAACCCAAATGTCCATCGACAGATGATGGATAAAGAAAATGTGGTATATACATACAATGGAACATTATTCAGCCTTAAAAAGAAGGAAATCATAGCAATAGGCTACAATGTGGACGAACCTTGGGGACATTTTGCTAAGTGAAATAAGCCAGTCACAAAAAGACAAATATGTCATAATTCCACTTATATGAGGTATCTAAAATAATCAAACCCACAGAAGCAGAAAAAATGGTGGTTTCCAGCAGCTGCAGGAGGGCGAAATGGGGAGCTGCTGTCCAGTGGGTACAAAGTTTCAGTTATGCAAGATGAATAAATTCTAGGGATCTATACAACACTGTGCCTATAGTTAACAAGACTGTATTATACACTTAAAAGTTTAAGAAGGTGTGGGCCAGCCCTGTGGTACAGCAGTTAAACTTGCACATTCCACTTCAGTGGGCCAGGGTTTGCCAGTTTGGATCCTGGGTGCAGACCTATGCACTGCTTGTCAAGCCATGCTGTGGAGGCATCCCACATATAAAGCAGAAGAAGATAGGCATGGATGTTAGCTCAGGGCAGTCTTCCTCAGCAAAAAAAAGAGGAGGATTGGTGGCAAATGTTAGCTCAGGGCTAATCTTCCTTAAAAAATTCAAGAAGGCAGATCTCATGTTAAGATATTAAGTATTCTTACCACAATTTAGAAAAAAATGCTCTCTCAACAAGCCTTCCTTGATTACTGCTCTAAAGCTGCGCACACATGCCACACACACACACTGCCTATCCTCCCTATCACTCTCCCCTGCTTTATTTTCAGCCACACAACTGATCACCTTCTGGTATATTGTATATTTTGCCTATTGATTGGCTTATGTTTTGTTCTGTCTCTCCAGAATGGCAGTATAAGCTCCATATGGGCAGGTAGTTTGTGCCTCTTTTGTTTATTAGTGTATCCCCAACAGCTGGAAGAGTGCCTGGCACATAGTAGCTGCTCAATAAATGTTTGATAGACGAATCAATTGAAAATGAATAAAACTGCCATTCTGGTTTTTACTTCAGTCTTGCAAGTTTGATTAGCATGAGAGACAGCACCTTACAATTCATCAACTGCACGTGCACCAACAAAGTAGTTTCTGCACCTCCAAACCAAGCAAGAACAGACATGAATTGTAGGGACTCCACTGTTAGCTCCATCTTTGACCTTTGCCTCTGACTTCCATGAAACAACGTAAAAGCTGTCCCTTCGGCAGCTGGCACTTCCTCCAGTCCCGCAGGCGCACTAAGCTGCTAAGCCAAAGCATGTGGAACAGGGGGAGTGTTTGGCTCCTTGTGCACATGATGCGTAACTGGGGCTTTGGGAAAGAAGACATTTGGAAGCAGGGACCCACGTGAGAGGAACTGTGTCAGCATTACACTGTGGATGGAGGTGACAGCTTTGCAGTGCTGAGAAAATGACTCAGAAACCAGGCAGGACAATATCTGCTGGGCTCATCCTTCTCATTAATTTCCTATTTTCTGATGATAACTCAGTGGAGAAACCTGGCAAACACATTTGATGAAGGCTAACATCCCCAGCGATGTCACATGGCTATCATGTAGCCCGATAGGATCTGATGAGAAGGGCACTTCACCCCTGGGGCATTCTTTCCCAAACCTAATCCCTAACCCCTAACCTCTAATCTCAGTCTAACCCTGAGAAAAACACCAGACAAACCCAGACAGGACATCCTACAGGATAGCTGGCTGGAGCTGCTATGACCGTCAGGGTCATGAAAAGGCAGGCAGGACTGAGAAACTGCCACAGACCAGAGGAGACACGGCAATGAAATGCAGAGGGGTGTCTCGGATGGGATTCTGGAACAGAAAGAGGACGTTCATGGGAAACCCGGTACATGAAATTATACAGGTGCTAAACTAACGCCAGCCGGCCCCCAGGGACGACACACTGAAAAGCAGAAAGCCTCCCCACAAGTGGAAGCTGCTCATTGTTAAGTTTTACAACTTATCTGTAAAAGACTTGGTTGCTTGAGTTTTGTGTGAGGCGATGCTCACACACCTGGCCCTCCTTGACCCCAGACACACCAGCTCCCAGCTGTATGCAGCTGTTTCCCTGCAGCTGGGTCCAGACCCACAAATCTGCTCTCTGCTGTTCTGAAGCTTGAAAAGTAATTTTTTCAGCCCTTAGATGAGAGTCAAAACACTGGCCTCAGCATTCTCACAGCTTATCACTTTTGCTGACTCTTCCTCATTAGACATCGTGACAGCTACGAGCAAAACCAATGACCACTTCTGTTGCACATAGCGTAGAACAGACCTGACATCAGCACAAAATACTGTACAGCAAAAGTAGGAAAATACAATTTAAACATATAAATGAATGTGCTCCCAAACTGTCCCCACTTCTGTCTTCCACGCCCACACCACCAGAGGGGACACCAGGACGCTCCTGCCTTGCTCTTCTGCTGGCCTGCAGCACTGGGCTGGACGGCTGCACTTGCCACTCTTTCTGCAACTCCTGTGGCTCACTGATGCCGTGAAACCAACAGGTCACAGGGGACATTTACCAGCACCCCACCTCCCTCAGCTGGGTCATCCTCAGATCAGTGACCCCAAACCTGGGTCCAGGGACTGTGGGCAGCCTGCATAGGCTCACAAGAGAAAGACTCAGGCAGGCACTGAGAAGAGTTCAGTGACTTTGACAAGACAAGAGGGTGGAGTACGTTTAAGGAAAAGGAGGAAGAGCTGGAAGCTGGAGGGAAAAGCAAGGGCTGGGCTGTTGCCCAGTGCAAGAGCCCTCTCAATAGGTCAGAGGGAGTGAGCAGTTAGGAGTCCATAGGAGTGAGGATTGAGTCACCAGAGTTTAAGGAGCATCTAAAACTTAATCAGATGAAGAGAAGGATGCTTCGCAGGGTTGAAAACTTCCTTCACGTCTTCTTGTGTTATCTTCTCAGTGACGTTTCACATCTGGGACCTGCATTCCCTGCCCTCCTCCGCACTTCCTCATCTTGTAAAAGGGCATCAGCATCTGGGCAGGCGCCCAAGCTGATAACTCGGGAGGCTCTGCGGTCCCCCGTGACTGTCAGGTCTACCCCAGGATGCTTTCTGAATTCACTGCCTTATCTGCCCCCACCTGGACCACACAGTCTCCAGCTCCAGCTCAGACCCTTCTGTTGTCAGAAGGAACTTTCTGAAATCCTGATCTGAACAGGCCACTCACAGTCTACAGACCATGCAGGCTCTCCGTTGCCATAGGCAAGGTCTAACCACTGGCACGGTCCCAAAGCTCTTTGCCATCTGGATCTGGCCCCAGCTCTGCCTCCCCTCCACAGAGCTTCCCCCTGCTGGGGCACCCAGCCCGCTTCCCCACTCTGCTCCCTCTGCTGGGGAGGCTGGCTGACTCTTACCTGCTACTCAAGACCCTGCCCAAAGGCTGCCTCCTGTGAGGCCTTCCAGGGCACATCCAGGGCAGTTAGTCATGACTGCCTGCAGATATGAGCCTTTAGAGCAGCTACCATATTTTCTTCTAACATTTTGTTGTCTTGCAGTAAACTTCTGAAAGGCACGGACCACACGAGTGACGCCTGCATCTCAGCGGCGTAACTGATGCTGTAGCATAAATGAATGTGATGGACAGTATATGTGCACACTCAGCTGGAACTACCACTTCCACATGGTCCCTAATCAGGGGTGCTGTGGTGCTGGCTCCCACACCACAGCCTTGGCCCCCGAGGAAAGGCATCTCCCTACAGGGTGAAGCTGGGAAGCTGCTTACCTGAAAGCAGAAGGCTAGAGCACCATTTGGGCTGGGAGCTGTCGGGGAACCCCACAGTGGATCCAGCGATCAAAGTTACTGTGACATGTTGGCCTTATGGGGTGGAGGGACTTGTATTGCTATTTCCCAGAGTATTTGGGGAACTAGTGCTAGAGAAAGAGCTCAGAGAAGATAACGGCTCGTTGGGTTAAAGCCGAACAGGGATCTTTCCTGCAGGACTTAGGCGCTTCAACTTCCTGCGGACATGCCAGTGCCCAAGGGCGGGCAGTCAATGGAGCTTCCCAGACACACATGACCCCAGAGCCACAGGGCACCGCGGAAGCTACTTTGGGAAACACTGGCCCAAACTGGTGAATGACAAACGAAGGACTCAGAACAAAGTATCTGTTTATTTCTCGTTCATTGTGGTCACTCTAAAATATGTCGATCATCAGGATCAAACAGGCTTTCTCAGAAAGATCAGAGGAAAAAGCATGTCTTCATGGAATCAAAACCTTCTATTCAGAATAAGCATTAGCAAAATGAAAGCAGCTGCCTCATAAATGCAGCGCCATAGAGTCTTCAGAAAGGGATTGGAAAACAATTATACAAATATTTTGCTACAGATTAAAATAACCCGAAACTACAATCATTGGCTATAAATATAGCCATGTGTAATCACATTAAAAATAAAAAGTGAAACTCCTCAGACGATTTGCTCTCTTGCTTGTCCGGGGGCAGGCAGCAAGTGCTGCTGGACACCCAGTTGGGGGCAGATCAGAAGGAACTGTAAGCCACTCAGCCGCCACCGCTGGATGCCTGCCCAGCCAGGAGAGCAGGCTCAGGATCTGCATGCCAAGCACCCCTGTGGCTTCCCATTGTCACAGAGCGATTTGATTAACTGCTTATAATTCCACCAAATAGGACTCCCAATGAGAGGACTGACAGGAGCATTACAAGAAACTACTGGGACTGCATCTGCCTTTTCAATCTGGCAAGACTCATAAGGCATTCATCCCTCCACTTCCTTCGGGCAGCTAAGTGCTCCGGATCATCTGGAATTTTCACACACATGGCCTGGAAACAGGAAAAAAAGAAAAAAAAAAAAAAAAAAAGCATCAAGAGGCACTCATTTATCAGGAGTATAATTCTTCCTATTTACGCTGATTGGGAATTTGCTTTCAAAGACAAAAGAAGGATGATAAACCCCCAATTAACATAAGCTACACTTCCTCAGAGACAAGTCAAAATGGGCTAGGAGTTCACTGGCCACATTGCTCTTAAGGTCTCCCACGGCCATGACAGAACTGTGGACAAAGTTAGGAGTGAGGAGCCATCAAAATCAAAGACTCAGCTACAAACAATGCTCCACCTGCAGCCCAGGGCTTCCACTCGGCCAGCACAGTTCTCTGTAAGGGCCGACATACCTGGTTAACTTTTTCAACAGTGGGCCCGGAAAACTCTGGAACAGGTCCAAAACTCTTGAGGACACGTTTCATGCCTTCTCTGTATCTGTCACAGTAGCTTAACATACCTGAAATCATATGAAAACAAGAACTCACATATTGGCAAGAATACTACATAACTCCAAACTAAGAAATCTGTGCAGGGTGTTGTCCTGGGGTCGATGAACTACATCCTTTTCTTCCTGCAGATGGAGGAAAGGTGGAGGTGGGAAGTGCTCCTTGCTCAGCTGGCCCTGGGGAGTGAAGGTCCTCACCATTAGTCCCTAGTCAAGCTCTCTCTCAGATCCTAAAATCCTGAAAAGCGACGGAACCCTCGGGCCTACTGTTCCACCTCTGTCAGCGCATGTCACGGGACACTCCAGTCGGCCTACATTCCCGCATTGATGTGTTAAACGTCACGTTAAGTTCTACTTTCACCAAAAACGTCTCCTTCAACAATGTCTCTATAAGGTTACTTGTGTAAATGGCTTGAATGCATTTTCTAAGAACCAAAGTTGTCAAAGTTCAATTAAATCTGTTTCCCATTTTACCCTTATTCCGTGAATTCTAGTTACCACTTTAGGCTCTTTAAAGGGACCATGTTTATCCGGGAGGCAGGCTGGGAGCTCACACGGGGACCGAGCCCAGTCCTCCCACCCGGGCTGCACTGCTTTCCTACGGCTTCTGCGGCCCTCGGGGATCCAATCCATTTCTTGGGTTCTAGGATAGGGCCCTAGGAATTTGATGGAGACGCACAGGAAGAAGAGGCTTATCCTGAAGGGCGAGGGGAGGGTGAAGCATGGTGACCTAAGGCTGTGGCTAAGACGGTGTGCAGAATCGGACGTGCCGAGAGGCAAAGAGTCAGCTGCCCGCCTCGGCACGGGGCGGCAGGCCCGCCCCGACCTGGCCTGCTCTGCGGCCGCAGGGCTCCCCGGCCCACGGGGCAGCGAGGCCGGGCCGGCGAGGGCGTGCGCTCGGACACAAGTCGGGTCAGCACCAGGGCTGGGCCCGGGGGACACAGGACACGGGGCTGAGCTGCCCGCTGTTGCGCCCGTGGCCCATTTCCAACAGCTTTCCACACCAGAAAGACTCGGCAGTTGGTCAGTCAGGCTAAAGAGCCAACAAGGGACAAATGAGGCTGCACAATTCGCAGACACGGGAGCTTGGCTGTCACCTGCCGCACAGAAACTGGGCGTGACTGACTCATCCATATAGAAATGAGCACCACTGCACAGTCTTTGGAAACAAAGACAAAACACTTCTCTGGGTTTAGTGTTGGGGGACTAAACTGCTGGAGAAGCCTGAATTCACTGGGTTTCAACTTCATTTGCCTCAGACAGTTCTCCTTCTCTTTCGGTGTGCTACAATTATATGCAATTTGCTCTTAGAAATTGTTTTGAAGGGTAAAAAATTCAAACATACAAACCTTTCTGACAGAACCTACAATTAAGTCTCTTTTTAAAATAAGATGTTTCATTTCATTTAAGATAACTTGACAATTCTGAATTCTGGAAGGCTCCCTAAATATGCCAGCATTGGCTTCCCTTAGATGGCTTAGCATTTCTGGAACATAGAAAACATACACATTTATTTCCTTGTGGGAATTAAATATTTACTTCACTATTTGTTTATTTATTCAAACTAAAGGTGATAAAGTCTAGACACAAATACAGTTTATTCCTTTTTGGGATCAGAGACACAAGAATCAACGAAGTTGGAAAGGTACACATGAGAAGAAAGAGGAAGAGTCGCTGTAGCTGCGTCTTCATCCCAACCTTGTGGGAAAACAAAGCCCCGCGCCGCTCTCAGGAGCCCAGTCCGCCTCTCCTCCATGCCAGCAACACCAGCCACACGGTTCAACTCCCCTGCCCCTTTCACCTCTGGATTACTCCACATTTTCTGAGCGAGTGTTCGTCTTCTACTGTCCCTGTGAAGTCATCTGAATCTCCCATGGGCTTTCTAGAACTTTTCCCCCTACTATCTTTTATAAAATTTGAAGGCATTTATTTCTTCAGAATAGAACAAAATATGGTGAAACTCTTTATAGTACATTCCTAATTTCCCCCCAACTTGTTCAGGAAACCAATTAAAACTTCACTCTTGCTAATATAAAAACACTTTCTATAACACACACTCAGGCTCTTGGGATAAGAGCCCTTTTGCTAACGGCGCAGCCGCGGCGGGCGCTGCAGGGGTGTGCAGACCCTCTGGCAGCAGCTGCAGGGAGCCGGGCGCCCTGAAGGGCGCTCTCCCACCTGCTCACACACAGCAGCTCATGGTGACCGACAGCCAAGACCTGCATTGTGCCATATCATTTACAATGTCCCAGTAAACTTATTACTGTTACTGTTATTTGCAACACCTCCCCTTCCATTAGAAAAGTATAAAAGGAGAATTTTACCGTATTTCCAACAATAATTTGGCTTCTACAGCAAGAAAGGAGAACTGAGTGGGAATTATTCTAGAATAACAATTTCATTGGAAACGGAAGGGAAAACACCACTTCTTCTATCCCACTAGTCTGTCCTCCCCTGTATTACTCTGAAATTTAGTCTTCCCTCACATTTTTCCTTCTGCACTTCCAGGTCCTCTGTTCTGTTCACCAATTCTTGCAGAGCTTAGCTTTTTAGAAGACGTTGAACCTAATTTCTTAAGAGATGCTTTTACGGAATGAGAAAAAGAACTGATTCTCATGAGATTAGATTTAGCCTATCTTGCTGCTTTCTAACTTGGAATTCTTTAGTTGTGAGCCTGAAGGTGAGACAGCATGCTTTCTGGAACCTTCAGCATAACCCGAGGTGGGTGGGCAGGCAGGGAGCCTTCCCGTCTGTCTGTATTTACAGAGTAGGCACCGGCCGGCATGGGGCCCCACTGTCAGCCCTGGAAGCGGCTGCCTACCGTGCTCTGGGAGTTCTTTCCTGGAGAGCTCTAATTGCACCCACACCAGAAGAGTCTAGTTTGCACACAGCTATGAACCCCACACCCACATGAATTCACCTGCTTTAAGAGCCAGGGTTTCACAGAACCTATTAAGGAAGATTAAAAAGAACCCAAAGCATAGAGTGACATTATCTAATTCCCACCTGAGTGAGACCTCGCCTGAGGTCAGAAGGCAGGTGGAGACAGAAACCAACCTGGGGCTCCTTAACTCACAAAGTCCCAGCCATATCAGCTCACCTGTTTCTGCCAGTAACACTCCACATAAATGAACCACCCCAGCAAGTAGGCATCTCGATTAAAAAAGACAGGCACCCACACACAGGAGGAAGCTGGTGAGGCAATGTGGCACGCACTCACTTTACCTGGAGGTCATTCCAGGGGCTGCCGGATTCTCAGACACAGAACTTCCCAGGGAGAGCTAAACTCAGGAGGTGCCCAAAGAGCTGCCAGGAGTCAGACGGAGCAGTTCTCTGTGCTGACCCACTAGTCCAAAAGCTCAGCAAAGAAGCAAACCACACAAACTCTCGAGGTTTCACTATTCCACAGCAAAAACGTCCTAATCTGTATTTATTCTGTACTTCTCTCTCATGCACTTGCGAATCTTTTGGGGAGAATAAAAACAAGACAAAACTGGAAGAGTAATGAATCAAACAAACAAGACAAACTCTGTGTGAATACGACATTTATTAAGATGAATATGTGTTAGCCATCCTGCTAAGTGTTTCTGTCTGGTTTAAATTCTCACCCGACTCTTGTGAGGTAGTTCTGGTGCCATACCCATTTCACAGGCACAGAAACCGAGATGCACTGAACTACCTCGCACAAGGTTATCCAGCTTGTAATCAGGTAGGGACTCAGGCTGACTGGCCCCACTGACCAGATCCATTGTTCTGAGAGCTTGCCCTTCACCAGTGTTGCTTTTAAAAAGGAGCTAAAAGGGAAAGTAAGCATGCTGGCCTCCTGTTTTCCAGGTGCTATTTTATTAGATTAAAAATAAATCCTAAAATATTTTTACCACTTCTAGATAAACTGTAGCTTTTAAGAGGAATAACTAGCTTACACCTGAGATGTTGGCTTTATGAAAACAACATCAGAAAAAAAGAATTCTCCCAGCTCCAATCTTGATATATTCTGGGTGACACTGTGAGGAATAATGAACATTTCCATTGGTTCCAAGCCAGATCTCGTAACTGTCTAACTCTGGGCTTTGGAATGCTCTGAAGTTGAAAACTACATCCGTCCACCATTATCATATGAAGCAAATTAGGTTTTCTTATCATATCTGCTTTGTTTGAAAAATTGCTATGGGCCTCCTTCCCTGTCTGCCACACTGTTTGGTTCTTGAGTTTCTGGTTTCATTGGCTTCTGTTTCTATTTGTTTGAGAGCCAAAGCTGTTCTCAGTTCTCTCCCTATCGATTTCTCAGGACACCTGAATTATCTTATCTTTCTCAAGGAAAAAAAAAAAAGAAAGAAAAGGAAAAACACGGTGGTTATCAAATAGTGTCTACATACATTTCAAATGCTTAAATATGTACATGACCTTTTTTTTTTTTCTTTTTGGTGAAGAAGATGGGCCCTGAGCTAATAGCTGAGTCAATCTTCCTCTATTTCTACGTGGGACACCACCACAGCATGGCTTGATGAGCAGTGCGTAGGTCTGTGCCCAGCATCCGAACCCTTGAACCCCAGGCCACCAAAGCAGAGCACATGAACAGAGCACATGAAGCAGAGCACTAGGCCACTGGGCTGGCCCCGTAAAGTTCTGGTTGAAAAAACATTTGAAATTATCCAAGACTTTATGTTATGATACTTCAAAACTCATGTTTCACTGTTATGAGGGCCTGTTTCTTTACATTATCCTCCTGCGTTCAACTGTTATCCTTCCACAAAAGTAATATGTTGTGCTAGGAGAAATTCCCCTCTTCCTTCAGCCACTCAGCAATGCCTGGTTTTAAGGGAGACTCAAGTTGGTTGTTGAATTATATTTGCATGACACACACGACCAATCCAATCAAGACATCATGTGTGCACCTGCTGTGTGCAAGAATATGTCAAGTAAAACTGCCATGAATTTGTTGGAAATTATATTTCATTAATTACTGTGGTGAAAATCTACTGAACTATTACCAAAACATTGTGGAATTATAAAATTTAAGTCAAACAGACTCCGACTTCCAATCTCACGGCAGGAGTCTCCCCTGAACCTCTAAACATCCTGACAGGTGGGCAACCAGCCTCCAGTGCTCACCTCACCCACCCACAGCATGGCCCTCTCCCTGGACATCAGTTCCACTTACTAGAAAGTTCCTCCGGCCATGTACTGAGCCCAAATCTGTCTGCCTCCCATTTCCAGTCTTTCATTCTGGTTCTACCCTCACAAAAGACAAGGATAGACACACACACATACACACACTACTCTGGTCACCTTCTTCTGGACAAGCTCCAGGTGCTCAATATTTTTGTTAAATGTAGACTGTGGAGTTGAATACAATATTTGTTTTCTCTTTCCACAATACATTTTACAAGTTAATAATATAACTATTAAAATAATATAAAATAATTGTAGAAATTTATGACAATACAGAAAAACAAAAGATAATAAAAGTTACTTGTAATTTCAACAACAAGAGATAGCCAGTAGTAATCACATTTAGGTGACATTTTCCCAGCTTTTTATAAATAGTTTTTAAAATTTACTTTGTTTTGATTTGATGTAGGTTTTATTGCTTGTTTTTCAAATGACATCTTCTTTTTGAATCACTTAAAATCTGGCTGACAGTTTCATTCTTGAAAGCTTCTCGAGCTTCTCAAGTTATCGTCCTTTAAGAAGTACCAGATCCTGGGCTCATACCCACCTCCCCCAGGCCCTCTGAAGCTGGCTTCCTGGTCCGCACTAACCACCAGGCCCTCCTCCTGTGGAAGTACCTCCCTCATGGCTCCCTAGCCTTCTGGAAGAAAACCCAAGCTCAGTAAATCACACTCAGAAGTTGCTCAAGTTTAGGCAGAAGATACGTCCAGCAGAGGTTCATATGGTTACTTCCCTATCTTTCTTTTCTTGCCTCTACATAATTTTACCACCTTTCTCAGGAAAATGCAACTTTATCTCCTATCGGGCTGGATGATATGTGGCAAAGTCTCCGTAACATCACCCATCTCTTTCTTTTCCTTCTGACCTGAGTGCTCTTTGCCACACGGAGCCCTCATGTTCATGGATTTACATCTCAGGACACAGTGACCCATCCCAGCCCCTCTCTGTGAATTACAGGGCTGGCCACTGTCTCCTACATATGATACTGTTTCTACTCAGTTGTAAGAAAAGGCAAAAACTGACCGTTTATAAAACCCGTGAAAACACTAAACAGCACAGAATTCCCATCTTAGCCCCGATGGAACCAAAGCATACCTTCGGCATTGAGATGCATTGTTTCCAGGGGTCCGATGAATGCATACCGCATGCCCAGGCCATCTGACATGACAAGGTCAAGGTCGCTCGGAGACACTATTCCTTCCTAAATGGAGAAAATGGGGCAGCACATAGATGAATTCTCTGGAAAGACAATTTCATTACCATCTCTTTCATCCTAACTTCCTTAGAGCAGGATCCCAAAACACTCTCTAAAGCACTATAATAGTACTGTCATCTAATTTTGCATGACAAAACTATAATAATATAAATGGATCCTGAAAAAAGAACATTTTATGAAACGGCCAAACACCTATTCACTTTTTCCACCTGGGCTGTAATCAACATGGGCTTGAAGTGAATTCCCTCTACCTGCTGTGCCCACCTCCACTGGCTTCCCTTCTCTACCCTACAACCTACGTATCACTCACAGCTTTGGAGAAAGGGAGAGGATAAAGGGAGGGAGAAGAAGTAAGAATGGGGCATGGAGGAAAAGGGCAGGAAGGATTTTTCTACATATTTGCCTAAGATCTGGGGCAATAAGACTGGAGCCATCAAAAGAAGTGGAAAGTTGCTCTCCAGGCTTTGCCTGCCTGCAAGCCCAGCCTTGTTCAGCTTTTAATGAGTTTGTAAAAAATGATATTCTTTGATGAAATGCAGCTTAGAACTGTGTGTTTGTTTGCAAAGGTGGGGCCCTAGAATCTTCCGTGAACTGCAAAGCAAGAGGCAAGCTGTTATGCATTTAGGTTAGATGTCAAATTGGCCATGCGTGTCACAGAACCTGTTTCTTATACAGCCTCTAGCTTTTGAGATGAGCAGGGACGCACCAGTAAATATTTGCATAATCTGGCACTTCACTGCCAGCTCACTCTCCACCTGGGGATATTTTCACCTTGGGCTTTTCAACCGTCAGGAAGGCAGACACAGGGGAAACCCACACCATATCTTCCCTAAGTCGTCACTGGTCAGACTGGTAGATTTACTGTGAACTCTCCAGTTCTCATTTCCTGAGTGGCTTCTTTCACAAATAGAGTGCTGTGGGGAGAGAGCTGGCTCCTGCCCGGCAGCCAGGCCGCCGCCTTCCATGAGAAGCCACTAAGTATGGCTGCCATGGCTGACACCTCTTCCACTGGTGGCCTTGGTGGCCCCTGCCAGCCCTCAGCAGTAGGCCCCAGGTGACCGGAGTCCTGTGGCGGAAGACGAAGTGCTCTGCTGTGGAAATCTCAGATCTGTCCCTACCCGCAAGGGCACCTCCACACGCTGTGCATCCACCCAGCTCCCATGAACAGGCCCCAACAGGCAGCTACCCCTACACGGCCTCTTTCACTCTGGGTTACAGGGCAGATCCTCTCCCTCTCCTTGAAAGGGCTGTCTGTGGTCCTAGTTGAGAAGACAGCTGTGTGAGGTAGGAAATCTCTCATCAGAGTGCTTCACTGTGGCCCCGTGGCCAACAGGGAGGAGCCCCTCTGCCCTCCAGGTGGCCCTGGGAGGTCTGCACCAGGCCCTCCATGCTGAGGAACTGGAGACTAGAGCGCCCCCTGGTATACCTCCTCCTCCAGGGCCACTGTGACTTCTCTACTTCAGACTTCAGTCATCAAGGCTGAGGGAGAAGGAGGATTTCTAACCCAACCGCCACCTGCAACCTAGCTGCTGAGGGAGAAACACCAGTCTTCTGAGGTCCATGTGGGTGTTTGGACCACCCCATGGTGACCTGGGGGTGAGAGACCAGGAAGGGGATGGAGCCAAAGAACCAAGAAAACAGAGTCACCTCCAAAGGGCTAGTACGATTTAGCATGACTGAGAAACTTTGTTTAAAAGAACCATTTTCCATCTAGTTTTGTTTGTGTGTGTGAGAGAGAAACAATGATGTGTACTAAGCATACCCACACGGTTTAGAGAATAATTACAAGGCAACCCCCTCCCCTAAACCGCCAACGTGCCCACCTCCCCCCTGTATACTCCCCTCCTTCCTAGAGGCAAAACATCCTGACTTTTATAATCACCATTTCTTTACTTTTGGATTTGCCATCCACTTATTTACATTTAGGATTTACATTCCTAAACAAGGGAGTTTGCTTTTTGCCTGTTTTTATTCTTCGAAATGGAATCACACTGTGCATTCTTTTTTTTTTTTAAAGGAAGATTAGCCCTGAGCTAACATGTACCACAAATCCTCCTCTTTTTGCTGAGGAAGATTGGCCCTGAGCTAACATCCGTGCCCATCTTCCTCTTCTTTATATGTGGGAGGCCCACCACAGCGTGGCTTGCCAAGCAGTGCCATCTCCCAACCCGGGATCCGAACCGGCAAACCCTGGGACGCCAAAGCAGAACATGCGCACTTAACCACTGCACCAGTGAGCTGGCCCCACACTGTGCATTCTTTTGTGACCGTATGCTTTTACCTATGTTGCGTGTAGCTGTAGTTTGTCCATCCTCGTTGAGGTATAAAAATCACAGTTCATTTATCCATCTTACTGTTCATGAACATTTGGGTTGTTTCTAGTTTGCAGCTACTATAAACCGGACTGCCAGAACATTCTTGTTCATGGCTCCTGGGGCACGTGTCCAAGGGTGGAAATGTTGTGCTGGAGCACCTACGTCTTCAACTTCATTAGACAATGCTAAGCTGCTTTCCAAAGTGGAGGTACCCAGGTTCACTGCCTCCAGCAGTGTATGAGCTCCCCTCGCTCCACATCCTCTCCAGCACTTGATGGTGTCACGCTTGCAAAGTTTTGCTAATCTGGTAGGCCATCATGGTATCTCCCTGGGTCTCCTATTAGTTCTAAATCATCCTACCAAGAGTTCATTTGGACCAAGAGCAAGTCAATTTATTCAATTTACTCAAATGCTGACAAGTTTCACCTCCCTTCACTTCTGATAGCATAGCTGTAATGGAGGCAGGCAGCAACAAGGAGAAAATAATACAACCATGCACTATATAACGATATTTTGGTCAATAACAGACCACATATGCAATGGTGGTCCCGTATGATTGGTACTATATAGCATAGGTATGTAGTAGGCTATACCATCTAGGTTTGTGTACTGCACAAACGACGTTCGCACAACCACAAAATCTCTGACACATTTCTCAGAACCCATCCCCATTGTTAAGCAACACGTGACTGTATACAGAAAGTCCACAGTAATGCCCAGAACTATCAACAAACCGACGATTAAACCACAGGGCATTCCTGCCTTCCTCTCTCTCCTCACCAAGCTCTTGGGACAGGAAGGGTGGCTTCTGGTCCTCTCTCCAAGCGGTCGAAAGGCATTAGCTGTGGCATTCCTGCACCCTGTGGGCTCCGGAATGCTGTGAAAGGCAGCCAGGCAGGCCCTGCAGACTCTCCCTTATCCTTGGTCTCCAGGTCAACATTCCAAACAGCCTGCGGTTTTCATTACAGAGTTCAAGCTGTGAAGGACGCAAACGTGGAAGCCAGCCTGTACCTACAGTGCTGTTTGCCTGGGCTCTTCTCTTCTCTAATTGTGTTCAGCACTTTTAGAGCTGACTTCAAAAGGATTTCAAAATACCCCCAAGAGGAGTTAATCTTTGATTGTAAGTATCACGTGACCTTCCACTGACCCCCAACTACCCAAAGCCTTAGGGAGATTCTCCACACCACGTCATCATGTAGGAGAGGAGCACACTTTCTCCCAATTCTCCAATGCCGTTTTCTCTTTCCTATTTCACCCCTAGAAAGGCTGTCTATTTTTATCAGTTACTATTCATTCATTGAACAAGTTGGGAAAGGGAAAAAGTTTTTTTTTTTAAAGATTGGTACCTGAGCTAACAACTGTTGCCAATCTTTTTTTTTTCTTTTGCTTTTTCTCCCCAAATCCCCACAGTACATAGTTGTATATTTTAGTCATGGGTCCTTCTAGTTGTGGCATGTGGGATGCTGCCTCAGCGTGGCCTGATGAGCAGCGCCATGTCTACGCCCAGGATCTGAACCTGCGAAACCCTGGGCTGCTGAGGCAGAGCGTGCGAACTTAACCACTTGGTCACGGGGCCGGCCCCAGGGAAAAAGTTTTAATATCCTCTCTGCCTAACTCCTTCTTTCTGCACCATTTAGATTTTCTGACGTAGATTTCTCTAAGCTTGAGTTGTTACCCAGAAGCTAAGTCTGGAGAATAGAAATGGCCCTAAGCAACTGAGCTGAGGCTCACTGATTTCACGTCACTGAGGCAAACACTTGAGTTTGTCCCTCATGCACTCAGCACTGAACTGAAGATTCATGTGTAGGATATTGTGAAGCTCAAGTTGCTTAATTTTGCTATTGAGCTCCACTCCACACAGAGCTTGAGGGACATCGATGGCCTAACTGTTGATATTATCAATAATAATTAGAATAAATAACCAAGGCGGCGTACAAAGCAGAAACGAGTGCTTGAGTTGAATACACTGATCTGATAAATGATTCCTCAGAAATAGACAGTTCTCTGCACACTTGTTTGAAGACTGAAAGCCTAACCCACTCCAGCGTGTCTGTGGTTCAATGAACATTAGTCAGTAAAGCTATCAGGACTTCCTCTATCTTGTGGTAAAATTCTCAAGTCACACATACAAAGAAAAGCCCCAAGTGGTTAAAAGATTCCTAAAACCTATAAAAAGCAGCAGATACTACGACCACTATTAGTTCAAAACCTGGTTTGCATCATGTCCTGAAAAATCACTGGGTGAGGAGAGCCCCGCTAGAGTGGGAAGGAATCGCCTTTACTGAAAACTTCTTGCCTCTACTTCCTTTAGTTAAAATCTAAGACTTACCACAATCAACCAACACACACTCATGGCCTGGGCATACGCCCTGCACCTGCCATGCCAGGAGTAAACGCCCAGTCTGGGGAGGGGGTTGCATAAGAGTGCCATCCATGAGTAAGGAGCAAATGCAAGACAGTAATAAAGTATTCAATGACGGTGATACAAACTTTTAAGCACAATTAAAGCTTTGAGGATATATCAGTCAGGCTCCTAGGGAGAGACAGCACCAGTAGGTTATATATACGTAAACAGACGTATATGAAGGAATTGGCCTAGTGATTGTGGGCTCTGGCAAGACTGAAATCCAGGGCAGGAGCTGATGGCAGTTTGAAACCTCAGTTCTGCTCTTACAGCCTTTGAATCGATTATTAAGAATAACTTCCTTTACTTAACGTCAACTGATTATTGGTACTAATCACATCTATGAAATACCTTTACAGCAACATCTAGCCTGTGTTTGCCTGAATGACTGGGCGCTCTAGCCTAGCCAAGGCAGCTCTCATAGGGGATAGAGCAGAAGTCCAAAGCGTGGTCTTGACCCTCAGGTATCCTGGATCCGGCGCCTTGTGCAGGAGGAAGGGAAGGAAAGAGGATACATGGAATGATTGACAATAGGCAAAAAATCAGTGGATGCAGTGGTACTTGATCTGGTCCTTTGGAGAGACACAGACAGGGAGAGGCAGTGGGGGCGCTGGGGAGGAGTGTCTCACATAGTTTGGGGATGCAGTATTTGTTGAATGAAACTCTGTGACTATTTCCTCTACTGATTACCTGCCATATAGAATTATTTTTTCTTCTCTCTAATCATCCCATTCTCATATTAAGCTTTCTTATTCAATTCATGTATTTTTTGCATGCTTTCATTTTCATTTACTTTTCTCATTTTTCTTCACGCATCTCTCCTTGTCTAGTTCCTTTTTTACTAATCTCCAGATTTTGATCTTCTTCTATGTTGTTTTGCTCTACTTTTCACCACACTTGGTTCTGAATTTTCAAGTTTTCCTTGCACAAATCCTGCTTTAATTTTGTCACTGCCATCACCACCAGGAACGCAGACTTGCTCCCCAGGAATCTGGACTCGGTCACATCAAATCCTTCTGCACCCCCAACCAGAGGGGCTTGGGCATCAATCTATCATCTTAACTGAGAAAAGGGGGCCAGAAAAAGTTTCATCTTAGGTAAAAGTCAGAGAATGAAATGCAACATCCAAGGGCATGAAGGAGACCCTGGACGTGTTTGGTATCACTCCAGTCAGGCCAAGGAGAAGGGGTTACCGAAAGAGAGTGCACCTCGGGCTCTGGTTAGGGCAAGGATGGAATAAACTTAAATTTCAGCGAGTTCCTCATCTCCAAAGATGTGTCAAGGATGGACTTGATGAGAATAATCACTGGTGTATAAATAACTCAAGTACAAGTGAGGGTACTGGCCTTTTAGAAACATCCAACCTTGGAGCCCTTATGCATGGTACAGAGAGTAACAGAGTTACAGACACTGAAGTTTGAATTAGGAGCTATGGTGATGATTCATGGTCTTTCTCACAAGAACTAACTTGCACCATGAGTGAGCTTCCTCCATTTATATATTTATATATACTTATATGTTCTTGTTTTCTATGCTCCTCACCAAGCGTCACTTCTCCTACATACACTATGAAACTGGCTCCAAAGCAAGAGTGAGAAAGACCTGATCCGACTACCCCCACCCATGCTTCCTTCCAGGGAAAAGGTGAGGCAAACACAAGACTTCAATAAGTAAAAAAGAAAAGACTGCTAAAGCTGCCCAGCATCACTCAAAGACTTGTGGTCAGGTCTGTGAGCTGCTCGGCCTCTCGCCAACACTGACAAGCTTTCTTGGAAGCGGGGTACAAACATTCCTGCAGAATGACTTGAGCAAATCTTGCTAACTCGTAGAAGAGCTATTGAACACATTTAACTGATGCAACAGGACACTGAATCATACCCATAAAACACCTACTGCCAGAGTCTCCTGAGAGGACGCTCAGGGGGAAGGAAATGAGAAGTGTGAGGGGGACGGCACCACTGAGGCAGCTGGGAAAAAAGCCCACGCACACCACTGATGGCAAGAGATGTGGTCGACTCCTCTGAAGGCATTCTTGAAGGTATTCTGGCTACAACTATCAAGTCGTAAAAATGTCCCCCCTCTCTGACACAGCAATCCCACTGCCAGGAACTCGTCCATGAAAAGACTCCAGAAGAAGAGACTAATGTGCAAAGAGGCTCACTGAGGCATTATAATGGCAGAAAACTTGAAACCACCTTAAAACAATCCACAATATGGAAAGATTCGATTTTTTAAAAAAGATCAACTAAATCAAATATCATGAAGCCATTAAAAATGAGTAAACATTTGAGGAAAGTATTGTTACTGGAGATCAGACAGGAACACAGAAAAATAAAAGCAGTTTGACTTAGGGTAGGGGAAACATAACTAGTATTTTTCCCTTTGGATATTTTTTTCTTTGTGGGGTAAGGAAGATTGTCACTGAGCTAACGTCTGTGCCAGTCTTGCTCTGTTTTGTATGCAGGATGCCACCACAGCATGGCTTGATAAGTGGTGCACAGGTCTGCACCCGGGATCCGAACCTGTGAAGCCCGTGCCGCTGAAGCGGGGCATGCAAACTTAACTGCTGCGCCACCAGGCTGGCCCTGGATATCCCTTAGAATAAAGCTTTTAACAAACAAAAAAGGCAAAGGAAAGACTGTGTCCTAATATGAGGGATGGTCCAGAGCTCTTTAGGCCCGAGTGGTAACACACTGGTATGTTTTTTTCTTAGGATGCTGTGTTTAAGACAATGCTTTCGGGGAGAAAAGCAACAGTATCATAGAGTCTGGAGAAAAGGAAAGGGCTTGACCTTAAAAACAAACAAAGCAAAAAGAACCTACCCTTCTGTGCAAATGTGAATATGTGTACTATTATTCAGCAAGGGCGGTGATACCTTAACTGGGGCCAGGGTTGGGGGGTGAGGAGGTCCTCTGGGAATAGTTTCTTACAAAGAGGTTTGAACCAAAGCGTATAAATCACTACTCCAAAACAGAAGCACAGCACAGCCCCATCTCTGCCCGCCCCACCGGCGGAGCTTCATGCCTCTGTGGCCCCGGGTCACACGCCGGCTCACGCCCAGCTTCTGCCTGCACCTCATGGAAGGCAGAGAAGGCCAGGCAACAGGCTGCACAGTATGAGCTGGCACCTGCAGCCTCCCTCTCTGCCTCTTCCCAGGGGCACCCTTCCCTCCTTCTATCCTCTGTTTCAGGGGCCCACTGCCCCTCCCTGTTAGCTCTTCAACTCACACGAGCAGACTGAAATCTATCACTTACACTCACTGATGGATTACCTGTTGGTGACGATTAGTAGTCAGGTGTTGGATAATAGCATTTTTGTTTAGTTTTTTTTGGAGTTATTAGAATACCAGCGATAGAAGCTTTTACTTTAAACACCATTGAAGTGATCCCAGGCATGCCAAACAGGTTTCTTCCAGTTGAGTATATGGTTGATGTTTTCATTACTCTTGTCTGTTAATGGGGCTGGAGGTGTCTCTGAAATAGAAATCAGCAGCATTTCTCCTTTCAGTAGGGTTTTGTTGTTCAACAGTGTCGCTCCTCAGAAAGTAAACTCCCATAAAATAATAAGTACTATTATAAAAAGGGTCTACTTCTTAGAGACAATCGCTACTAGAAGGAGTTCTAATTAACAATAATTCCCAGCCAGCAAATAAAGTTTTCAGAAAGAAGAGAACTCCAGTTTCTGCAGTGGCTTCCGCTTCACTGGACTGCTCTGGAGAGAAACCAGCACAACGAATGAGGCTTCTACAGTGTGCGCTGCAGCCGGGCCCAAGCTGCCCGTCAAGGGAAAGGCAGCCTCAGCAGAGCCGCGAGGGGCGAAGCTCCAAGCACAGGAGGCACGCGCCTCTCGGTTCTGGCGTGAAGTAGGGAGAGCTATGTAAACACGCTCAGACACTGTTTTTGCACAAAGCCACCAGCCTTTCTGGAAGAGCCATACACTGCTCTAACCCACATCCCCACAGTGGGCCACGCGCATCATAACGTATCTCAAGTCACAACCAGACTGAGTCTTCCCAACCAGACAGCCGACTATATGTTGCCTATAAATGGCCTCTACTCAATTCGATCCTCCCCCAGTGGTCAGTCTAGACCTTAAACACTTGCTGAGTCATGGCTATGGGTTCTGATATAGTTCTGGGACTTCTTCAAATGCCAAGACCCTTAGTGTCCTTTCAGCACTGCCCTGTAGATGAAAAGCATCACCCTCTCCTGGCACCTCTGAACAGAAGGCCATTGATAAGAAGCTCTCTGAATTTAAAGCCAACAAGAAAACAGGCCTCAATTACTCTGGAGGATGGCCCTGGTGAAGGAGGTGCCACATCCGTTCCAAAGGCCCTGCAGTCCCCAGATGTGCTAGCTCAGTCGCTGCACTGAGGAGTAGGATGGAGCTAAGGAAAATGGTGGTCACAATGGATCCATGACAGTCTTTGGTAAACTTCATGGGGTGAAAAGGCGAGAGGAGTTAGAGCCAAGAGAACTCTCTGATGTCCTCTGGTGATGAACTTGCTGCCACAGACAAACTCAGGCTTTGGAAGGCAACAAAGAGAGAGGTGAGGCGGACGCTGGGACAATGGGCCCGGGGGTGTGGGTGAGGCAGAAAGAGGAACGGGCTGTGGGCGCCGGAGGCGTGGGAGACAATTCCCTCAAACTCACCAACACCAGCATCTGGGTTTTATTTACAGAAGGTAGCATAAATAACGCAGAAATGGCAGAAAAATGTTTTAAAAAAAGTTTTGCTGGGTGAATTTTGACCTGATGAGAAAGGAAAGAGAAGGGCATCATAGCCTAGGGCACACTGGAGATGGGAAGTAGGGAGACTCCCTGTCCACTGTACCTGGAACGGGAGCAGATGAACACAAAAGAAGGAAAGACAGACCGCAAGGCAGGCAAGGGCCTGGAGGGACCCTGGAGGGGAGCGAGAGGAAACAGGCCTCCTGCAGTGCCGTGAGAAGCAGGGAGAACCACCCTTGGCTGGACCCTAGAGTGAGGCCCAGGCCTGGAATGGAAGACGAAGCCATCATTTCTGGGAGGATGTGAGGCTCAGGGATTCGCAGAGCTCAGTGAGCAGCGCTGCTGCAGGCTAGTTCTTTCCAATCACGAGGAGATTCACTCGGACGCTCTATACATTATTTCTTTAACTAAAAGAAAAATCTAAACTTCAAAGTTTAAATTTTAAAATACACAAAATGTAGAAAATCCTACAGCTGAGGGTGAGGTGTGGAGTGCAAGAGCCTGGGGCTTACTTGGCTCCTTTAACCTCCCTGTACGTCCTGGCCCATCGTTCTACATGACTCTTCTTGCCAAGTACACAGATGTCGCCAGTGTCTGTACCGTAATATTTTACTCAAGCCTCAGCTTTTTTCTCTGCGACACATTCCAGGTTAGCCATAGCCTGAAGCAGTCGATGGTGTTTCCAACATCTTCTCTCTAAACTTCTAAAGTAACCCCACCTTCCAGCTGCCTTGTAAGCAAGTACTTTCAACATGCTTTCTCTTGTCAAGCCTCTCAAGCCACAGACTGCTGTTGCTTTCCTTGACCCTAAAGCCGGCAAGACTGGTGACTTAGCCTGCTTTTCTCTATTGGCTTCTTTTCATCCTCACTGCCCATTTTGCACTGTTTTCTTCCAGTGGAAGTCTGAGTATTTGGCAGATGATGTACTTACTCAGCCACCGGGAACCTACTCAGGGTGACATTCACGGAAAACGCCATCAGTGAAATGACAGGGCCTCCCCAGACTATTAGAAAAGGACGGGCCACGCAGGCAGCTTACCGTCTGAGACGCCTCCTTCTCAGAACACTGGATGCGCGAGAAGGAAACTTCCTGGAGATTAATGTGAACTTGGAGAACTGGATCCCTGCTAATACTGGTTTATGAAAGGAGAGAAGTAGTCAAATAACCGCCAGCCTCCATGTGACCACAGCACATGTGGGCGAAATTTAAGAGGTAGTCACAGTAGTGAATTTTAACATTTTAGGCTATCTTTCCCCCCTAAAATACGTTCACCCGATCGGTTCCCCTTTGCACCTCCCATCCTGTAAAGGCGCTTGCTGTACATTCTAATCTGAGTGCAGCAATTCATGATGCGGCAGGTGGCTCGTTCGCCTACGCGACAACACAAGACCAAGAGCATGTTGCACAAAAGCACGTGGTCCACAGTGCTGCAGGCAGGGGGACACACACACAGCCGCTCAAGTACAACGAGCTTGCTTGTTTCTGGCTGTTCCCCCTGGTGGGGCCCACTTCTGTTCACATAGGCCCATGACTAATAAGAGGAAAACCTGATCACAACTTGCATTCCTGGTCCAGGAATGAAACGTCTAGATGAGGATGGCCAATGCTAAGTGGCCAGCATGACAAGGAAGACACTGTCTGGGTGTCCATCTCCACACAAGTCCAGGGGGACACAGGTGAGGCCAGCTTTGACTTGGATTAGCGACTCACCGTCGGGGCAGTGACAACCTCACATGCGTTTATTCTGATGTGTTTGTGTTTTCATTAAAAGTGAATTAAATCATTTATTGATCAATTTTCACATCTTTTTGGGGATAACCAAAGGTATTCAGTGTCATAAAAGTAGGACTGGAAATTACGGCCATAGAGTGACCATGTGAGAGTCTTTCCACTAAGCAGAAGCTGGCTGGAGCTGCACACTTTCTATCATGAGCCTGAGTCAGAAACAAAGAGTCAGAAGCAAGAGACATACACACAAGGGACAGAAGAACACGGAAGGAGAAAAGCCAAATAAAAAAGACAGTAGAATATACTGCATCTCATTGGAATTAAGACTCCATCAATTGAAAGTTAAACTAGTATTTAATGCTCCATTAAGGAAGAAAACATGCTGCCAATAAAACTAAGATGTTAAACTGTAAAAAACAACAACAACAAAAAAGTTTATCTTAGAACAGATGAAATACAATACATCAAAACTTTGAGGCCAAGGCTTCACCAGGGAGTTATATAAGCTAGGACTTCTCCAACTATAATGTGCATATGAATCTCCTGGGGGTTAAAATGTAGAGCCTGCTTCTGCAGGTCTGGAGGGACCTGAGATGCTGCATGTCTACCAAGCTATCCGGTGAGGCCCCTGCTGCGGTCCACGGCTTTGGGTTTCACCCGTGTAGACAGAACATGAGCATTTCAGTTCAGAGCTAACTCACTGGTGACAACTGCCACATCACAAAAAAGAACACTGGTTTCAGAGATCCAGAAAACATCACTGTCACTATCATCATTATAATCCATAACATTTACTAATGCATTACTATATGCCAGGCATGTTCTAAGCCCTTTACATTCACAACCCCATCCAATCCTCATCATACTTCGATGAGAAAGAGGTCCTCCATCACCTCCACTGACGAATGCAGATGCTGAAGTACAGGGGCGGCCCAGGTGTGAGTCCCACCGGACTGCAGGACATGGATCCCACCACTGAAACTCTCCGGCAAGTGTCTTAACTTGTAAAGGCAAAAATAACAATGTGCCTCTCATGGTTTTAAGACTGGATGATCTGAAAATATCTGCGAATCATGAGACATGTAAAGGAAAGTACTTTATAAACTTTGAAAGCTTATACAAACTGAAGTTACTGATGAGGAAACGATTCGAGGTGGTTCCTGTGCTGGCTCCTAATTCCTGTTAGACTCATAAATCACATTCAACAGAAACCCTTGAATGAGTTTACCACAAAAAGCTTCCTCTGTTAATTTTACTCCATGATCTTTGAGATACACTTTATTAACTGAAACAATTCCTCAGAACAGTTGGCATTCGTGTATGAAACAAAGCTCAGCAACAAAGCTCTGGCGTCTCAAAGGGTCCTGTCCAGATTCCATAGGCCACACCCTCCACGAAAAGAGTCAACAATGGAATTTCTGCAGCTTAGGGCCCAAGGAAGAGAAATCCAGCTTAGCCATTACACTGCTGGGAAGACGAAAAACCTGAGGTCAGCGGTTTCCAAGCTCACTCCCACCAACGCACTTCCACAGGGCGGGAGTCTGCGGGCGGCTCCATGACTCACTCCTGCTCCCCTCCACCCCTCCCCTCCCCTGCCTTGGTAGGGCAGTACAAGCTCAGCTATTGTCGGGGCATGAGTTTATCATCACAATACGACTTCCCTTATTGTGCTCATTAGCTTAAGGATATCAACTTAAAATAACATTCCTGGCCAACAGGATCCTGTCACCTGGTGACCTAATCTCAGGCTTCAAGACCGCAGCCAGACTCATCCATCTGGGATTTCCAAGCCTATGAGGCTGCTCTGTCCCAAGTCTGAAGCCAAACTGGAAGGGAAAAAATGGAGTGAGCGCCTGGGAGACAATAAAATAGAACCCAGCTCCCTCGTTCCCTCTGCATCTGGGTGCCCATCTTGCTCCAGTCTTTGCCCTTACAGAGCTTACAGGGCTGTGTGGGGACAGACAAGGTCACAGGCAATGACAAGACTGTGTGTTGGTGGCCTAGTAGGCAGTGAAGACAAGACGCATCCTATTCCCACCACTTTCTCTTTCTGACCTAGAAATGATGCCTGTGGCGTGGCTCCCCCTTCTCGAGCCCCGACAGCTGACAGGCCTGGACAGGAGCCTCCCCACCACTCCCTGTCCTACCTTTCTTAGAATTTCTCTTTTATGCTTGGCTCCAAGTGTTAAAACATATGCCCTCCAGAGATGTGAGTGAAACTGAAAACAGGAAAACTACAGAGAAGAATCAATGAAACAAAAAGTTGCTTCTTCAAAAAAATCAGTAAGAGTGATAAACCTCTAGTAAGACTGACAAAGACAAAAAGAGAGCAGACACAAATTACCCTACCTGGAGTGAAACCAGGGCTCTCACTACAGACCCTGCAGCCACGAGAGAGTAAGGGAGCACTGCAGACAGCTTTGCGCCCATCAACTCGACAACCCAGAAGAAACGGACCAACTCCTCAAAAACCACACACCACCAAACCTCAACCAAGATCAAACAGACCACCTGAACGGTGCTATAACCACCAAAGAAGTTGAATTTGTGATTAAAAACCTCCAGAAAAAGAACTCTACAGGCTCAAGTGGTTTCACTGGAGAATTCTACCAAACATTTAAAGAAGAATTAACAACGGTTGTACCATCTCTTCCAGAAAACAGACGAGGAGGGAAAACTTTCCAACTCATCTGATGTATTATTTGCTTGATATCAATGCAGTATTACCTTGATATGTCAAACAAAGATAGTAAAAAAAAAAGAGAGAAAGAAAAAGAAAACTACAGGACCAATATTTCTTCTGAACTTAGACACAAAAAATTTTCAACAAAACATAAGCAAATTGAATCCAGCAATGTCTAAAAAGAATTACACACCACAACCAAGTGGGATTTATTCCAGATATGCAAGGCTGGTTCAACACGAGAAAACCAACCAACGTAACCCACCCTATCAGCAGAGTCGGCAAGTGGCAAAGTAGCTCCTTCTGCTCTCTGGCCCCCCGCATCAAGACACCGCCATAGCTGGGTGGAAACACAAGCGGTCCTTCTGGCCAGGTGCCCTGTCCGTCGCACACCACCTCAAGCCCTAACTTAGGGGTAAGACCCCTGGACACACACACTGGGATCAGACTTGTGCAGAGCAGCGTACACACAGACAGCAGGGCACGGCATGCCTCGACCTGCGCACTGACCCAGCACTCCAGAAGCCAGGACAGAGGCCGTGGGTCCACAAGACCCCCAGTGCTCTGGAACCTACTCACCCTGGACATTTCCCTCCCTGAAAGCACCCAGCCCTAGCCTGGGTCAAAGACAAAGGGCTCTGCCAAATTTCAACTTTCCTGAAAGGAAGGAACCAGCAGCACCCCTGGTGAGCCCTCGAGCAGGGGCTCCTGCTCACCGCATCAGGCTCACCCTCGGGGGCTTCAGCCCACACGTGAAACCCACCCCAGAAAGCGGATGCCTTGGAAAGAGAAACTGCAAAATTTTTGCATCTTTTGAAGTTAAAGTATATAAAATTTTCAGTTTTTACTGTAAAACTTCCCCAATTCAGCTTTTTATATTAAAGTTGCCCTTAAATGTTTTGAGGTAAACTTGGAACACTCCAAAATCTAAATTCGAGTTCAACTGGCTCTGAAACTGAGAGTCCAGGAGTGTGGATAAGCCCAGCACTGACTGTGGACTGGCACAGGTAAAGGCGGGGCCCTGGGGAGGCGTTCAAACCCTTCCGGACTCTCAGTATCTCAAGTGCAAACAGATCACAAGCAGCCTCGGTTTTCTTTTAAGAAATTCATGCAATAAAGTCAAGAATCCTTAAACCCATCCTCCGAATGGGCAGAAATATTGATCCACTGTTCCCATGAGGAGGAGGTGGGGGTGGTAAGACAAACGTGCCTTTCGTGTCTCTGCTGGGTACAGGGCCAAGAGCTGGGCTGGGTGCTCAGTGGGAGGCATCCTGTGGCTGGTACAGTGAACGTGGGGGAGATTCCTCTCAGAGCATGGCTGCCCTGGAGCCTCAGAAAAGCAGGGCCTCTGTGTGGACGTTCAGAAACCCACACCACAGCCTTCTCTGCCCTGAGAAGCAACTACTCTGGGAGCAGGTGCATGTCTGATGTGCTCGCCACCCTCCCGGGCCTGGGCAGCCAAGAAAGGGGCTGCCCCTGCACATGGATGCTGAAAGCAGGCGCAACACTGGCAACCCCGCCCCCCTTCCCTGCTCCCCTCTGCGAGCCCCAGCCCCAGAGCTGAGCACTCAGCCGTCCCCGTAAGGCTCCACGGCAGGGCTCAGGGAGGCCCCACAGTCTCTTCCCAGCCCACCCTCACCCCAGCCTGGAGAGAGGGACCCACAGTTTCTACATCTGCCTTATTCTCACTGTCTGGAGATGATCTTTGTTTTTTAAAGTGAATTATCTTCTAGACTTTCACCAAATGCAATTCTCTGGGTTCTATTCACACTCTTGAATCTTCTCATTTCTGCAGCCTCTTCTCATTTTGTCACATTCAAACTGTATCCTGCTGGATTTGAGCACTTGGTTCCTATGGGAACTTGAGCCACACAAGTCCCACAGCAGCCGATGTAGAGACATACGCAGGGTTCACTCTCTCAGAAGGTGTGTCAGCCCTGAAGACCGGGAGTGAGAACACTCCCACCAGCCAGTAACAGGACTACACTCAGTGTGCCATTAGCCCTGGAGACAGGACGACGGAAAGAAGGGTACCCAAAGCGAGGCAGTAAGAACTCCCAGGGCAACCACACGCAACAAGCCTTCAGCCTTCCCTCCTCTTCCAAGCAGTGAAGGGAGACAGGAATCCTCATTGCTCTTCCCAGCTTGAGCTTCCAGACGGCAGCCAGTTCCACTTTGAGGTCAAAACAGAAAGCTTTGTACATGACTCCCACCCAATTCCCTGACACAGAATCTCCAACTTTTTCCTTGAGTTGGCCCACATCTTTCAGCTTGGACTCAGGGCTTTTCTTTTTCTCTTTGGGGTGCTAACATACCTTACAAATAGGAGACAAAATTGCCTTAAAACCTCCCACAGTGTTTTACTGCAACATTGAACTCTTCTTGTGGCCTATTACATTGTTCCCTCCCTAGACCAGTAAAAATATTTTAAGTAGATCTCCCAAGGGGTGCTTTAGTTCAGTGTTTCTTTAGAGTACTCTACCACTAACTGATATTCAAAAACATTCTACAATGACTAAGAAATCAAGACTGCAGACTTAACTGCGGCAATGGCAGCACAGTCTCTTGCAGACACAGGTGCATTAAGTGTATTTAAACAGTGAGGACACAGACTTGCAGCTATTGGGCGGCAAACGCACGTGGCAGTCAGGTCAGTTGCTGAACCTAACGGGGATCTGCCCAAACGCCAGGACTGGGAGGTGAGCAGGTCCCTGCATCCTGCCCCGGGAAGCTAAAATACAATGCCCACGGCCAGCTTCCTTGTTCCTGTCTCAGGTGGCCACAGAAGTCAAGACAGGGAGCCATGGGCCCATTCCAGGGAAAGGGGATTCAGCTGAGCCCCTCACCTCCTGGACCTGGAGGGACTCTCACTCGCCCCACCATGTTTCTGCATATGAGTGTGGGCAGAGAGCAGGGCTGCCCATGCAGAAGCTGGGGAAGCGTCAGGAAGGGAGTGACAGAGACCAGAGGCCCCAACTCTCCACTCCAGGTCCTGCCCTGACGTCTATCCTGCCAGGCACCAGGTCCCTCATACAGAGACAGGAATGGATGCAGCTAGGAAATTTTTTTTTTTTTTTGGAGGATGATTAGCCCTGAGCTAACATCTGCTGCCAATCCTCCTCTTTTTTCTGAGGAAGACTGGCCCTGAGCTAACATCCATGCCCATCTTCCTCTACTTTACACGTGGGACGCCTGCCACAGCATGGCGTGCCAAACGGTGCCACGTCCGCACCCGGGATCCAAACTGGTGAACCCCGGGCCGCCGAAGCGGAACGTGTGCACTTAATTGCTGCGCCACCGGGTCGGCCCCAAAGCTAGGCAATTTTTTAAGTCACATGTAAAATCTTTTAATTGAAGGATGGGGTTAAATATGTATATAGATAATTTCCTATTTATATGTAAAACAAGAATATTACTAACAAGTCTAAATGTTTCCATTGTTTCTTTCTCAAGCTCTTGAAATAAACTGGATTCCTTGAGAGGATACAAGTTTACTTTACTCAAAATATAATTTTTTAGGAAAAATTCTAACACTGGGGGGGGGGTCTGAGACTGTGGGAGAATGCAGCCTGTCACACAGAGATGATCATGTGGTAATGACATGGAAAGACAGGAAGCAGAGACGTGCCATCACATCTGAGTATCAAATGGCTTACTCTAACACAGGAATCCCTGAAATAGACAATGAGTTGCTACATTTTATCTTCGCTGCCTTTTGACTGAACCTGAGAGCAAAGTTTGCCCTCAGTCTCCAGAATAGGGCAGGTAGGATCAAGCGTTATCTGACTTTCCGATGCCAGCGCCCCAGGAGCTCCTCCCCCTCTTCAGCTCAGATGGCCAGAGGACAGAGAGCAGCCACGCACCTGCACGAGCCTCCAGGCCTCGCTGATGATCGCGAACTGGAGGCGATTCAGAGCGAAGCCGTCGATCTCCTTCAGGACCCTGATCGGGGACTGTCCGATCTTCTGCATCAGGGCATGGGTTCTGTCCACTGTGGCAGGGGACGTCTCCGGGTGTGGGACCAGCTCAACCAACGGGACATAATATGGTGGATTTACCTTATGAGAGGGAGACAGAAGGAGAGAGTGTCAAGAAGATGGCTCTGGAGTTTGCGCTGCTGTTCTGGCCAACTTTGTTGACCTATCAGGAATGGTCAGATGGGGAGGATTCATCTTTGTAAAGGCCTCTTTATTTTTGGCATCCAATGGCAAGAAATTTGAGAAGTAAAGTAATTCATGAAGCAGAGAGAAAAAGAGAGAATTTAAGTACAGAACTGTGTGGTTTTGTTCAAAGAAAAGTCATAAGCAACACATGAGGCTGATGTCTGGAGGCACACATTACCACCCTATACATTTCCAGCTCATCTCCACCCCCCCCCCCCAACCACCACAGCATTCCTCTGCTCCCAGACATCCAGACTTCAGAGGCAGCCACCCACCCTCCGGCCACCCCCCAGCCACTTCTTCCCACCCTAGTCACTGCAGCTTCCCGCCATTCTACATGTCAGTGTTAAAAATTAGTGACAGCATCTTCGCAAAACATGGTATTTCCTTAACTTCTCCATGTCAAGCCTCAAGGATCCACTTCCCCAGTTGAACCTCATGGAGAAATCACATGGCAGTAGGCCCCTCAGCAGCCTCCACGTGGTGCTATGGTCTGAGGCAGGAAGGTCTGTCCGTGGCAAGTGGGTCCTGATGGAAATGCTTGCCTAGCACAGCATTTAAACTTTTGGCTCTGGTCTTCTTGGTTAACTTTGAGAAACCATTCTTGAAGATTCCCACAGAGGAGTATCAAATGTTGGAAGAAAACGGTGCTGGGTAGAAGCTGGTGAGCCTCACTGACCCAAATGCACTGCAGTAAACTGGCCCCAGATGACACATGTAAATGGTTCTTCCCCAGAGACAGATGAAAACTGGCAGAATCTCACAGTCACTGAGTAACTACGAGAAGCAACCATTTTCCAATGACTTTGACAGAAGACGGAAAGAAAAGTTTTCTTCTCCTAGGACACCACCTTGGAGAGGCAGCCTCACTTCAGAGGTCCCCTCCTCCTCAGCTGTCCTGGTCACACTGTCTCATCCTCTTAGAAAGCAGGAGAGGATGGCATCTGTTTTCAGATAAATAAATGATAAACTAATGCCTCAACTGAATCACTTCTCTCCTGCCTATAACCAATGAATTCTTACAAAAATATTTAACCTCTGACCTTTTTAAAAAGCAGAATTATAAGAACTGGAAGAACAGCTATCTCCAAAGAACTTTACCTTACTATAAAGCAGGGATGTTGGGCTTAGTGTCTATTCAATGTTCTAAGCCTTGTGGGTAGCAAAAACACAGACTGAGACAAACAATTAAAAAGCATTTTTACATACAGCTTGCCAGTTCCCTCATCTCGGTCTTCCTTGCAGGTTCTCCTGCTGCCCAAACTTTCTTTAACTGAAGGTGCACCCAGGCCACCACCAATGGCCTCCCTCTCAGACCCTTGGGAGAGCTCCTCAGCTCCCAGGGCCTCACCACTGCCAAGGTGCAGAGGCCTCACACGCAGCTCAGCTCCCACTGTAGGCCTATGCTGACAACTGCACCGGACACTTTCCCTCAGACACACCACAAGCATACACTTAACCTGTTGTCAGTTAAATTCACGTCTCTCCATCCTCTTCCTAGAGAACACCATCATATCCCCAACACCCAGGTTACTACCATGAGGAGTATCCTTGGTCCCTGCATCTCCCTTGCCTCCTCCACTTCCGATCAGTGACAAAAGTGCTGTCAATTCTATCCATATCCCTCAAAAAAACCATTCCTGCTGCCACACACTTAGTTCAGGCCACCACTCCACTTAGACTCTGGGGTCTCCCCACCGGCCTCCCCTCCAGGCTCATCTTTCCTGTCACTGCCAGGTGAGCCTTGTCAGGCAGGAGCCCGTCAAATCTGCAGAGACAGGAAGGAGAATGGTGGCTGCCAGGGGCTGGGGGAGGGGAAAGGGAAGCTGTTTAATGAGGACAGAGTTTCAGTTTTGCAAGATGAAACAAGTTCGGGAGATGGACAATGGTGACAGCTGCAGAACTACGTGACTGTACTTAATAGCACCGAGCGGTACAATTAAAAATGGTTAAGATGGTAAATGTTATGTGCATTTTACCACAATTGAAAAAAAAATTAAAAACAGGACCCTGATCACACCCCCTCCAGCTCAAAACCCTACAGAGATTCGCATGAGCCGCTGTAAAAGGCATACAGCAGACTAAATGCAGTTAGGGCCCTTTGTGATGGGGCCTTTTGTACTTCCGAAAACAGTTTCCTTGCTTCTGTGTCCACATGCTCAGGCTGGTAAGCTATTGGGAAAGGACCTCTCAGGGCTTGGGTGGGGTTGTTCCTGCCCCAGCACCTTGGTCCTTGGACAAGGACATCAACCCTTCTCTCAGGCTCAGAGAAGGATCCTGACAATAGTGACAGATGCCCCTTAACTTTAACAGGGTGGAGATGACGGGAGGAAGGACGAGGAGAAGAGAGAGCCAAAGCAGTGAGTCTGCCGGAAGGATCAGGCCCAGGCTGGTTCCTGCAGAGTCCCTCTCCTCCTAAGGGCTGCAGTGCGGGCCTTCTGCTGTGGCCTAGGAGGAAGGCTGGGAAGCACACCCTCAGGAATGAGAACAACAAACGAGAAAAGGAGGCAATTTCCCTAAAGGGCACAGGAGATGGCCCCTGGGCTCTGCGCTTTGCTGGAGGCACAAGAGAGGCCTGCGGACAGGAGGCTCTGTGAGAGCGCAGGTTGAGGATGGCCCCAGGCGCCACTCTCCATTCAGCTCGGTGAAAAGCCTGCCCAGAATCTGGAGCAGCCTGGCAGGCATGTGATCGCAGCGATAGCACAGGGCGCCCAGCACAGAGGCTCCGTCTGTTCTCCACAGCGGACTAACCCAAGTCAACGCAGAGAAGAGGCAGCCTGTCCCTTCTCCCAGAGGACAGCTCAGTGACGTGCGATTCATTCACATACACCGATGGGGCCGCACTCTCTCCAGGTGAATTCCTCCTCCTCTTTACAATAGGGGCCAAAAATGAAGGGGCTTCTTGTTTACAGCTGGTTGAGAGGATTTAATCCCTTAGTATTTTGATAATTTACATCAGTGACAACCCCGCCCCCTTCCTGAACTTGCCCTAAACTGAGAGACCCGACAATCTGGAACAGGCAGTGCTATGCAGTGTACAAGGGACACGTAGACACATACACTCTCTATAAATCAAACCCACAAATGGAACATTCAAATTACCACCGACACGAGTGCAAACGGTTCAGGTAAGAGAGTGAGTCAGAAAAGTGCAAGCATAGGCAAGAAGTGCCCAGACGGGAACATTCTGGGCACCTTATGCAAGAAGGCCTGATTCAGCTCCGTGGCTAACGAGTGACTGCAACAGACCTGTGTGTCGCAGCTACTTCTGCCTAAGACTCTATCTCCTGTGAGCCAACACATCCTGCCCAGGCAGCCTCACCTACGGGGCATCCGTAAGAGGCAGGAGCAGAATCAAGAGCACATAATGGGCCCAAGAAGCCCCACCAGCTCCATCAGACCACTACCACATCCCCAGTGAAATAAAGAAGAAAAAAGAGAAAAGCCTCTGTAAAGTGTGGCTGAAAATATCAGTAGGAAACTGCTGTTCTGATTGACTGCTAACATAGATTCTAAGCACCAAGAGAAACTGCAAGCAAACAACCTTCAGACAGTCATCAGCCAACACCCGACCACCAATGGTCATGCCCAACCCTTCTACACACCACGGGAGACGAGGCAGACAGGAAAGGCAACGCAAACAGCATTTGAGAGGAAGAACGTCAGAGACACAGGGAAGCTGTCTTGAGGCCCCTCTTCCTGAGCCTGTCACTTTTCCTGGCTTGAGTCTACAAAGCCCACTCTAAACTCCCGTCTGACGATCTGACGACCTGGTGCTGGGAGCCCATGCCCACCGTTAGCGCCTTCCCTGCCCCCAGCACTGAGAGCACCTGAAAAGCCCCCTCCTCCACTGGAAAAGGTGCCCAAGAGAACACGGGCAGGGTTGAGGCTTATTGGCTGTGGACACAGGAACCTTTCAGTTGCTGAATATCCACTTTTGCCAGGGTCTTTCAGAGGCATGACCAGACTTCCTTCTCCTTTATTCTGTCTCCTGTCTGGGCCAAGAATTCGGGATGACCGACGCAGGAAGCCAAAGGCCATTGCATGGAGCTGACGGGCCAAGCCTCCCTTATATGGCCTGGAGGGCTGAATGGAAAACTCTGCAGCTCCCCAAAGATTATAAATGGTTTGGGATTATTTAGGGACTGCCCATCAGTTTAGACTGAATTATTACAGACGTTTTTTCCCACTCTCCTAGAGGTCAGTGGAATGATGAAAAGGTGAGCAGCACAAGCATAGAAGAGAGAAGGGACAAAATTCCAAAGACAGTCAACTTCGGTGATTGGATTTGCTTTAGTTAACATCAATTTTGGTTAAAAATAATTTATGAAAGTAATGAGAGGTTAATTTTTAAAATAAGATTTGGACTTTATGCTGCTTGGCTTTGATTAAATAAGTAACAGTGAGCAATACTGGATTGTGTGAGGGAGAGAAATGTCATTACTCAACAGTTACTGACTGAACTACTAGTCAGAGGGGCTGTGCCAGCTGTGACAACGAAAGCGAGCAAGGTGTGGTCTCGCCCATCAGGAGGTTTAAAACTGAAGAGATGTGGTAAAAGTCTTAGGAACTTAGGAAGTATTTTCTGAACAAGTTGATTTAGTTGTGTTTTTAAATTGACTTACAAGTAAAAGCACTGGTGAGAAATTGGAAGCTTTCAAGCAGGAGGCCTACATCTTTCACTGAAGCGATCGAGTAACGATCTAGTAAGTGGTTATGGCCTGCGAGCCCTTTGCACTGACACGTAAATGTCACAGGAGCAAAGGCATGACAGTTCACAGGACGGGGCATTTGGATGCTTCAATTAAGGTCCATCTTGGTGCTAATTCCACTTCTATTTGGGTGGTAACTGAAGGTGACTGGTTTTCGTCCATGTTCTATGGGTCTAAGTCTCCTTATTTTATAAGCATTCTTCACATTTCCACTATACTTCAGTAAGAGGCAATCCAGAACCACAGTTACAGGAACGGTGGTCCAGGATGCCCCTCTTCTCAGCATATGAAGTCTAGCAGGCATCTCCGACTCACCCTTCTTCTTCACCTCCCTGAGCAAACCTGTTACTTCCCCACTCTAAACTACTCTTGCTCAGAAGGAAGAATTTGCCTGCTCTCCCAGGGCACCTCGCCTCAGCCAGGCCCTGGTCCCTCCCACGTGGAATGCTGCCCGAGTCCTGTGAAGCAGCGGCTGCCTTCTCCGAGCCTCCTCCAACACAGAAGGGGCCTTTATATTTCCCTCCAGAGGCAGCCTTTCTACCACATCTCCATGCTGCTCTGTCTCTTCCCAATTCAGCCCCGATTCTTCCAAGTAACTCCCACGGTTCTCCAGAGTCCTGCTCTTTCAGGCAAGCTGGTCTCCTCTCGATTCTGCATGCCCCATGCTTGTTCTTGGCAGAGGGTCTTTCCCAGCCTCATACTCTCTCCTCCATCATCAAGCCAACCAGATCCTATCCAGTCTAACCTCTCCCCAGCCTTAACCTCTGACAGCCTGGTGGTGCTAAGGGTGTGGTTGTCACCATATACTGTCATATTATCAGGGCTTGAGCTAAGTTAGCTCTTCTGTTCTAACAGGCTGTCCCAGTTCTCCAAGGGCACGCTGACCTCACAGCACTCAAACGTCCACAAGTGACCCTTGAAATCCCTCTCTGGCCATCACACCTCCTAACGCACTCCTAGTAAGTTTGCAGCGTTAATTACAACAGATGAGTGGACAGGAACAACAAGAAAAAGGAGGTGAGTAAAGTCAGACTTCTTGAATCAGAACCCTGGGAATAGGACCTAGAATTTGTATTTTAGCAAGTCTGACACTCTGAATTGTGTTCAGTAAACTACATAGTACAAGTGACATATCTACAAAATCCTGCTTGGTGTATACATTTTTTTTTAACGTAGCACTTTTTCCTGGGTGGTGGAATTATTTATTTAGTAGTCTGTCTCCTTAGCTAGACAGGAATTACACGAGGGTGAAAGTCTGTGAGTGTTGCTCATTCTATCCCATTATGTATCAGCTACACAGAGACAATCCAAGGAATTCTGGGATAAAATTCTTTTAAAAAATGCTGGTATTGCACAACTCTCTAAATAAACTAAAAACCATTGAATTGTACAATTTCAACTGTTAAATTGTGCAGTATGTGCATTATATCTCGATAAAGCAATTAAAGAATACTAGCAAATTAGTCAAAACATATTACTCATGAAGAACAGAATGAGACCCAATCAAAGCTCGAGGTGTGACATACTAACAGGATGGGCCACAATGCACTGCTTCACATGTGCCAAACCGGCAAACAGCTGGGAGGGCAGGAGGCACGAGGTGGAGCTGCTCAAGACAATCGTGTCGTCGACGGCTCGGTCCAACTGAGCGAAGATCTTCCTCTTCAGCTCCAGGTTTTCTGGAACACATTCCTGAAAAGACACGTCCACGTCACTACTCAAAGTCACTGCGCCACCAGCCCAAGCAAAGCATTTCATGTTGCATTCACTCCTAAATGAGCCCATTAGAGAACCACCAGCAAAATTTAAGAACAAAACAAAAAGCTGCTGAAAAAATGACATATTTTGATAACTCTGGAAACAGCGATGCACATATAGCAGTTGTACTTTGTAGTTTTGTGTATGCCTGAGAATTCTCATAATAAAGAAGTCCACGGCTATATGGGGGTGGATTGTACAAACAGGACACACAGCAGCACCTCAGGCAAAGTGCCCTCAACGTCAGCAGTAGTCAGTACCGTCTATTTTCCCTATCTGTTCTGACCATCAGATCAACTCATCTCCAAGGAAAAATCTTACCTTCGTGAAATGAAAAAACCTGTTACATCCATAATTCCCAAAAGGCTTCTTGAGAATCCATTTCTAATTGGAAATCCTTTTGAAAAAGGCCTTTGTTTCCCGACATCTAAAATTACTTTAATAGGGGTAGAGGAGGAGGATAGAGAAGCAAATTTGGATTAAATACCGTAGATAACAACTGCTGTGAAATTCTAATCACATGCAAAGCTGGGGTGGGAGTGAGACGACATTCTCAAACACCCAAGTGCTGGCCCCTAGGTGAGGCGTGCTTCTGGGAATGTGATACGCTTGGTGGGTACTGCCCTGTTGTGGATGGAAGCCCAAAGGGAGGATACACAAGCTGCCCCAACACTGGAAACACGAGAGGCGTCCTTCCCCTCTGGCCACCAACACCTCTGGGAAATCACAGCAGGGGTCACTCCTACCCAAGACGGGTCCCCACTTACTTGGAGGCAAGAGGCCCTTCAGGGAGGAGGCATCGTGAACTCCCAACATTCCCTGGTGAATTTAGGATAATGGTTCTCAGTATGGTCCAATGACCATCAGCATCAGAATCAAGTGGATGCTTGTTAAAAATGCAAACCCTCAGCCCCAATCCCAGACATACTGAATCAGAGCCTCTGGGGGCAGGGTCAAGGCATCTGCATTTTCATCAAACATTCTGATGACTTCTGTGCTTACCAAAGTTTGAGACCCCACTATTCTGAGGGGTGGACCCCAAGTGTGGGTCATCAGTACTCTCAGTGTGGTGTGCTACAAAATACACCCTCAGGGCTCTCTCCACTCTGATGTCAGGGCTTCCCCCCACTGACCCCCGCCACCGGCTAATCAGGGACCAGTTAAGCGTGTCCTGATAGCAGAATCACCCCTCAAAAATAAAGAAAATATTTTCAAGTTTGATTTCATAATATCTAATAGTTAATAATAATAAGTAATATATTAAAGTCAGCTGTGTTCATATTTTGATATGAATTCCATTTCTATATCATCTATGAGATTTTCAAAGTTTTACTCTAAGGGTAAGGAGTCAATATTGTGTTTGTTTATGCTTTTTAAAAATATAATCAAACTATGTGGAATTTTATTAAGAACAAAAGGTCATATAAGCACCACATCTCAAAGACAGAAAAAAAAAACGGAGTCATTTAAGAACTGTGAACCCCATTGTGTTAAACACCCTTATCAAAAGGAGGAAAAAGCTACAGTAGCTGGCTGGCTGTACTGAGTGATTCCTGGATCAGTTAAGTCTGCAAGCTGGGTTAAGTTTAAATGGAGCCTTGTAGTAAAGCCAGAGACTAAGAACGATGCAGATACTGTTTAAGCTAATAAAAGAGTCCTCGTGAATAGCCGTATTGTGAGCCTGTCATGCAGATTCTCCCCTGAAACTCTATGCCTTTCTTCAGATCGTTTGATTATCAAAGAGGCAAGAAAACTTGAACCAGAGGAAACCCAAACCTGCTACAATTATGTAAGGGTTTTTAATGGCACATTTGCTTGAATTTTTGCTGCTGCTGTTGTTTTTCAAAGTAACCCAAGTGTGTTTGACTTGCTAGGCCAGGGTTATAATGCCCCCGCCCATGTCAAGCCTTGAGTTCACTTCCTTGCTGTTCATTCAGGAGCTGTCACCCCTTCTCTGAGAAAGGGAGTCTGAAGCACCACCAATCCAGACCTCAATCCCTTGCGGCTGATTACCAGGCTGAGAGACCACAGTCATTCTCTTTGCTCCAGAGGGGCTGGGAAGAAAGGCAGTGAAGAACACCAAACAATGAGACAACTGAGAACCCAGCTGCACAGCAGATTCTCTCTCTAACCCACAGCAATGTGACCAGCTGGGAATGCACCCCCAGCTCTCTCAGCTCACAGGAGTCTTTCAGGGGTCCTTTCTAGAGAAAGCCACCAAAACTGAAGCAAAAATGCTATCATTACTGAAGGTAATTAGCTTGGCTTTGCTTAATTAAACTCTGACAGCATTTTCAAAGCAATGACTCTTGTTTGTTTGTGTTTTATTTGTTTTGAGGTAAGAGGGAGACACAACACAATACGTGATATTCTCACGCACAACCACCACAGCAGCATGCTCAGATTTGACAAACAAAACAAAACTCTGGGGACCAGTAAAGCGCCATGTAACTTCCCAAGCATCACCACTATTACTAGTACATGAAAAGGAGTGTCCTCATCGCAGGCAGTATCAGAGTTAAAAGTAGGGTGACATGTAAAACACTCCTTTTCCTTTCCCTTCTTGAACGGAAGAAACTGAATGATGGTATTGTGGGTATCACTTTTAATTCTCTCTAACTCACTCATATGTTAAAAAGTAAATCATTTACAAACTTCTGTGTTTTATTATTGCTAAGTTCCCTGTGACAGCATTCAACTCATTAGGACTGTCTTAGAAAAGCAGCAGTCGGTGTCCTGGAGGATACCCAGGCCAAAGGCTGCTAGATAAGAACTCAGGGCTGAAATTTCCCCACCTGCTGTGCAACAGCGTACATTTTTCAAAACAAATATTTTCATGGGGGAAAACGAAATTTCATTGACTTTAAAAAAATCAGTTCAGGCATATTAGATAGGCATCCTGTTGCTAGAAAATCTACATTTGTTAATGCAAAATATCTAGAAACAATTTTCAATGCACTTTCGAGAAAGAGTGAAAAACTAAATTAGAAGACTTCAGAGGCCGGCCCAGTGGCGCAGCAATTAAGTGTACACATTCTGCTTCGGCAGCCCGGGGTTCGCTGGTTCAGATCCCAGGTGCAGACATGGCACGCTTGGCAAGCCATGCTGTGGTAGGCATCCCACATATAAAGTAGAGGAAGATGGGCACAGATGTTAGCTCAGGGCCAGTCTTCCTCAGCAAAAAGAGGAGGATTGGCGGGAGGTGTTAGCTCAGGGCTAATCTTCCTCAAAAAAAAAAAACAACAGACTTCAGTACATAAGGTATTTTACATGCAAAGAAGTTCTATTAGCCAATTTTGGAGGGAAAGACATGACAAGAAAAGAACGAAGAGCTAAAATCCTACTGCAGGGGCTGGCCCCGTGGCCGAGTGGTTCGGTTCGCATGCTCCACTGCAGGCGGCCCAGTGTTTCGTTGGTTTGAATCCTGGATGCGGACATGGCACTGCTCATCAAACCACGCTGAGGCAGCGTCCCACATGCCACAACTAGAAGGACCCACAACGAAGAATACACAACTATGTACTGGGGGGCTTTGGGAAGAAAAAGGAAAAAAAAAATCTTAAAATCTTACTGCAATCATGGCAGAAGGAATTCATTCTCAAATTGAAGATGGACATGATTTACATTCTACAGTCCATCTGTTAGCACTAATTAAATCTCTTGCTTCACTCTGTCTAATCATCACCACCCATTTCTCTTCACTATTTCTTCCAAGAGCACAATCTTAAAAATCGATCAGATTAATAGATTGCTATGACTAGACTTCTTAGGAGATGGACATCATTTGCAAACAAACAAACAAAATCCTCTTGCTCTAGAAGTATGTGTTAAGAGAAAAGAAAGGGAAAGAGTACAAGTTTTCAATATCACAAGCAACAAACTACTGCGCCCTAACCAGAGGCTCATTTTTTACCAGAGGCTCATTTTTTCCCTTAAAAATCAAAATAAAGTTTTTTGGTTTTTTTTTTTTAAACATATTACAGACCCTAAACAGAGGTCTACAATAATCTAGGACAAATTATACCCAATCAAGAGAGATTGTTACAAAGTAAAACTCAGTGTAGATCATATTTTTAGCAAGTTACTTCCGGGGGATTAGGTGTTAAGATGACCAGGATTATTGCTGTTTGCTTTAAATAGAAGTCCTTCCCCGGGAACCACAGGAAAAGGGGAAGAGGCTGAAGAAGCACCCAGACCAACTGCTGCTTGATGATGCGTCTATGCCCATCTTCATTCCAGTGATTTTTGGGGGGGTACCTTTTATGGAATTATTTATTTAGGATTGGGTTAAATGCCTGACATAAAAAAATTTTTTCAATATTTCATTTAAGCCTGAAATTAGCATATAGTTTTACTACATTTCTAAATAATATTTCTCATGAGAAAGAAGTGAGATTTTTAAATACAATTTTTTATTTAACAAAGTGCTGGGAATAGCATGAAACTCAAAACTGGAGAAGGATTCTTTAAGTAAGGCACAAAGAATAAATTTTTAAGAAGAAAAATGGAAAATAAAAAGTTGATGTGAAGAACATCACATCAATGCTAAGGCCATTTAATATTAGGGAGGAGTATCTTAAATTCCAGGTGACAAATGAGACTTTGAGAGGACTCCATCAGTTAATTTTTTATGTAACTAACTGAAGCTCCATATTGGACACGTGTAATGCATTCCCATCAGCGACGTCTCTGTTTATGCAGCAGCAATTCTCAAGGCAGCAGAGAACTGGTAGGTGGGGAAAGGCTACTTATAAAGTTGGGGGGGGGGGAACCATGGAAATTAAAATACACTCCCCTCTTGTTGAGAATAACTTAGCTAGATGTTTTTGGCCAAAACACTCTGTGATTGTTATAAGTAAAACAATAATTTACATTCAATATATTTTGTTAGGATGACAATCACTGTTTCATGAAAACATTCTCATTTTTGAAAACTTTGTCTTACAGTATCACACAAGTAGTTTCACTTGTAACCATGTATATGTATACAATTGACTATAAAATAATTTTATAGCATTTTCAACAGGAATAGCATCATCAAAGCACTAGCTACTTGTGTCTTGGCTCCATCTGTCCAGAGGAAAAACCAAAAAGTGAAAGCAGTTATGCTAACAGTTGCATAAGCACAACATTTGCTTTAAAAAGTTTGTGTTAAGTACTCTAAAAGGCAGTTTTCCTCTTCTTTAAGTAATACACTCTCTCTAGTTGCTGGGACAAGACATTTGCAGTGAAGAAAAATATTTTAACTAATAATAGAGGTTTCAAGATTAGCTGGGATTATAAATTTCAGGTAGGAATTTTATAACTGCTTTAGAAGAAATTCAGGCTATTTTTATTATTTTAAACATACAAATGATTATCTTTTTCAACAGCACTGGTTTTATTCAGCTGTGACAATCAGATCTGATCTTCATCCCCTGTTCTGATTCCTTTCTTATCCACTCAATCTCGCTTCCTTGTCTATGTCACTGAACAGAACCAACACCTTGCTTTTTTAAAAAGAGATTTATAATTTTATCTGTAATAATCAACATTTGTTTCATTTCATTTTAAACTCGTCTTTTTAAAAACGGAATCTTTTTCTTTTATGGTCCTTATTTGATCTTTTCTGTGTGTCAGCAGTTACTTAATACAAACATGTGTAGTAACTTATCTCTCAGTTTCGATAGTAACTCTGGTCCATGGTAAGATAGGATGATATACACACATGGGGTCATCCATGAATTACTGGGGGTATTATGACTCCCATTCTTATTCTGCTAAACATTCAGAAGCCACTAAGCAGTGTGTTCCTTGCCAGACACTGTATAAAGAGGCACGTCCTGTCACCCCTACATCCTTAACTATGAGTCCTCCCCACTCCAAGAGCAGGAAGTTTCCTGGAAGTATCAGAGTCACGGAAGTGATGGTGGGATGACTACTTCAATGACCTGTATTACCAGGCCACACAAAACTGAGGGGCTCAGACACGGCTCTGGTTAACAGCAGTCCTGATATTTTACATCTCACTCAGAAAAGACAAGAGATGGATTTAGAAAGAAGTTAACATAAATGTATATATGTATTTGTTTGTTTATTTATTGGTTTGTCTGTGTGTTTACTGAAAACTGACCTTTGACCTACAATAGAATTCAGCTAAAAATAACCCCTCATTAGATTTCCCCAACAGGTACCACACAGCTATCAAAAAAAGAAAATGTATATAACCCTGAAAACAAAGGTGGATAGGAAAATTCATGCCAAATTCTTAAAAAGTTGAAAAAGAGAGTGTGTATGTTAATAAAAATTTCTTCCATAAAACCGATAGAGACTTCTGGTTCTGGCAATATAATGGACTAGGACACCTAAAAGTCTTCCCTTCACAAATATTGGATAATTCTGTATAAAACAAATCATCTTTTTAAATGAATAGCTGAGATCTCAAAAAAGTAAGGAAAATCATCAGGTAAAATAAACAAGGAAGCTGAAAGTCAAAGCAGCCCCCATTAGAATGATGCTGTGACCATCTGGGTTAGGGAGTAGATTTCAGTGAGCTGGGGAGAGGGTTCAAATGCCCTCAGGATTCAGGGAGTTAGAATCAAGACCCCTGTGATAAAGCTGAGACTCTCAAAAGGCTATATTTTCAGTGAACTAGTGAACTAGTTTAAACAAAAAAATAGGCCATCTGCTGAGGCAGAAGACAGGAAAGCTTGTCTTGATCTGGGCTCTAATTGGGAAAGTTACGGGGTAGAGGGGGAGGTAAACTAATATGTGAATCCATTTTCATAAGCCTGACTTTCACCCAGGTTTGGGGTTCAAAATTATGTTATACATGTTGTCTGCACACTCCTAAGCTAAGAAAGTAACATAAAAATTGCTCCCGGGCTAGCAATAAGGTCGGTAGACACAAACTCAAAAGAACTCTGGAGAGACACTTGCTGAAAGAGGCCTCACCTTTCTTGGGATTCACAAATAAAGAGCACCACTGAAGAAAACTAACAACCCCAAATTATGAAATATGTGAAACCATCTAGACAGAACAAAGACCAGAACTTCACATAACTAAAAAATAGGAGAATCTAGTAAAATAAGTACATTTAAATTAATTAAAAGTATAAGAAAGGAATCAAACCAGAAAGACCAGGTAGATTTGAAAAAGCACTAACTAGAACATCTAGAAATTGGAATTAAAAATAAAATTAGCAAATATGTTAAGCAATGAGATAAATACAGGTGAAGAGAAAATTAATGAACTAGAAGACAGTATTAAGGAAATTAGACAAAATCTAAAACAAAAATTGACAGTCAAAAAGGGGAATCAGACAAACCTACCATTGTGATATAACATGTTAACATCCCTCTCTCAATTAGTGATGCAAAAATTCAGTAAGCACATGGAAGAAATGAGCAACACAATTAATAAGTTTGATCTACTAGACATACAGAGAACCCTGCGTCCAACTACTGAAAAATACACGTTCTTTTCAAGCACACACAAAACATTTATAAAAGGTGCCTATTTACTAAATTCTAACACAGATTTCAGTAATTCCAAAAGACTCATCCCACATAAGCCATTTTTTCTAACTGCAATGCAAGTAGACAGAAATCACAAACAAAAAATTACCCTATAGACCTAGAAAATGGAAATAAAATTCTAAATAGTTCATGGGAAAAAATGAAATCCCAATGGAATTTAAAATATACTTAGAACTGAGAAGCAATGAAATACTGCATATCAAAATCTGTGGGGTATGACTAAAACAGTTATTAAAGAGATTTATTTTTCAAAATTTTTTTAAAGAAAAGAAACCCTAAAATATTAATAAGCCAAGCATCCAATTTAAGTAACCTGGAGAATGAGAGGTGTCCTCCATCCACTGAGCCACAGCCACACCTTCTTCAGCAAGGTCTGGACTCGCCCTGGACTGGGGACTCCTCTCAAGTTTGATTCAGCAGGGGTATTCTCCCCCACCCTCAGGGTGCTCTTTAGTGTCCTCTTTGATCCTCTCCTTAGATGTTAATCCCCCAACACTAGTAAATACAAATGAAAATGTCTCTTAACAAAGGGTAAGTAAATTCTACTTTTCAGAGTTTCTTTCCTATCTGCAGTTTTTAAAAGTAACAGCCCAAAATAATCCTCATGCCAAAGAGACATATCTTGGGGTGGACAATTCCAATCCACCACAATATACTTCCAGGTTATTCTGCATGTTCTCTCTAAATCTGTGAGAATAACTGATGTGGAAATGAGTTCAGATGAAATGCAACATTCGTCCAATTCCAGGTTAATGATACACAATACATCACCAGGCCTATGGCACTTACTTAACTAGAAATCTTAAATTTACTTTTAGCTCAGAAAAACAATATGATAACAGAAGATAAAGTCTGCTTACTAAAAGCAGAACAGCAGTCAATTCAGTTCCCTCATCTACAAAATGGGGATGGCATGCCCACCTCGAAGGGCTGACAGACAAGACCCACCATGCTGGGCTTGGGCTGTCCCAGGCACTGCTCCAAGTGCTGCACACACATGAGCTCCTTTACCATCCATTCACTCACTTCACTCTCATGACAACTGGATGGTCGTAGGTACACTTGTGATCCTTTTTACAAAGGATGAGACTGAAGCACAAAGAAGTTTAACGAGCTACACAGGCTACCAGAAAACAAGGGGCAGAAGCATAAGCTGAGCCCAGGCAGGCTGCTCCAAAGCCAGACTCTTCAACTCTATGGACACTGATTCCAGCAATCCTAAAGGTCCCAGAAAAATTCGGTTTATTCATTTACAAATTAACAGAGGAAGAAACCCATAGCACCAAATAGGTCCAGGGTTAGATAATACTCTATGTCATCTATTCTAATTTGCACTTTGTTTCTCAATGCTTCTGAAATCAAAAGATGTCTTACAATCAACATCATCTTCAATATGATGAAATACAGCACATTCGTAGATAATTCACTCAAATATATCCCCAGAAGTTTGAAAACAAGTGTGTTAGCAGAACCACAATACTCTGCTCTGGGCAGAGAGCTGGTCAAATGTACAAAGGTAAGTTACATGAGTGGTTATCTCCCTTTAAACAATAACCAAAAGGGCAGGCCTGGCCCAAGGGGAACAACACGGGACCTCGACGCATTTCACAGGCCAGGGGGCTTGCTGGGGTCTTACATTCCAGACCAACTATCCAATTATAATGTGAGTTACCTATGCAACTCTAAATTTTCTAGTAGCCACATTAAAAGAGTAAAAAGACAGGTGAACTTAATTTTAACACATATTTTATTTAACTCAATATACCCAAATATTGTCATTTCAACATGTAATCAATACTAAAAATTACTGAGATATTTTACATTCCTTTCTTTTTTCCATAGTAAGTCTTTGAAATCCAGTGGGAATTTTGCACTTGACAACACATCTCAATTTTTTTTTGAGGAAGATTAGCCCTGAGCTAACATCTGCTGCCAATCCTCCTCTTTTTGATAAGGAAGACTGGCCCTGAGCTAACATCCATGTCCATCTTCCTCTACTTCATATGTGGGATGCTGCCACAGCATGGCTGAACAAGCGGTGTGTAGGTCCACACCTGGGATCCAAACCAGCGAACCATGGGCCGCCGAAGTGGAACATGCGAACTTAACTACTGTACCACTGGGCCGGCCCCAACAGATCTCAATTTTGATGAGCATGTTTCAAGTGCTTAAGAGCCACATGGAGCTGGTGGTTGCCCTACTAGACAGTGCAGCTCTAGGCCAGTTCCTGAGCAGCCCTATGTCCAGTGCAAATCTGATGCCAAAGTAGTCACCAGGACCCATTTCACCAGAAGTTACAACCAAAAACATGACATAAAAACTTTGTTCAATCTCGTCCTTTTAAAAAATATTAAAGAATACAGACACTGCAACAAAATCCGAAGGAGAAAGTGAGGGTCCACGCGCCTTTCCCCTTCCAATCTAACCTTCACTGTTAAAATACTTTAGATTTTTTTTAGTTTATACAAACGTACACCAATGATTTGGATTTTTTCTTTTAACAAAATTGGTTCCTACTTTATACATTGTTTAGCAATTCTCCCTCTCTTAATATCTCATAAACACTTTGAACAGCCACATGAGTCCCCACGGATGGATGCTCCAAATCTTTACCATTTCTCTACCTGCAGAGACAGCTGGGCCTCTGTATGTGCAGGTTCTGCATCTATGAATTCAACCAACCATGGATCAAAGATACAGTATAGAGATATTTTCGATCCGTGGTCGGTTGAATCTGGATACTCAGGCCAACTGCAGGGACTTGAGCACCCACAGACTGTGGTATCCGCAGGGTGTTCTGAAACCAGTCCCCCACCAATACCGAGGGATGACTGTAATTAGGGTGTTTCCTATTGTTCATTACCACTAACAATGCTGTGATAACTAAAGCAGAGAAATTAATAGTTTATTTTTAATTACAAATTGCCAAATGATCCTTCCCAAAAGGTGGCACCAAGAGAGTGACAGCTCCACTCCTATGGACAATGGAGAAGAACAGCCATTTCACCACATTCTCATGACACTGGATGCTATCTTCTTCATCTATGCCAATCTCAGAGGCAAAAAGAATAGGCAGTTATTTTTTTTCTTTTATAAGAGTTCAGTAATTAAATAATCCATCAAAGAGTAACATACACACAGGAAATATACACATGAGACTGCACAAGTGAGCACACTGTGTCACCAGCACACCAACCCTCCCCGGCAGCCCAGAAGCTGCGCGCGGCTTCGCTGCAGGCGGCCTCCCCGAGGGCAGTCACCGCCTTGACTGCCACAGCCAACTGTTTCACCTATCACTTCCCTGAATATTCACAAGGGTTACCACCTTTTCACACCTTTACTGACTATTTGGTTTGCCTCTTTGGGAACTGACTCTTCCTATCCTTTGCCATTTTCCTATTGAATTCTTTGTCTTTTCCCACTGAATTTCATATTTTTTAATGTGATTTGAACATCGAAAATAGTTTTTTCAGGTCTGCTGCTTATCTTTTATTTTGGTCACAGTATCTCTTGCCTACAGAGGTTTAATTTTTACAAATGCAGCATTTGTTTCATTAGGTCCACAGGTTCTGTATCTCACATTGTAAGGCCCTCCTATGTCAATGTTATAGGACCTATGCTATCTTCTACAGCATTTTAGCACTTTTAAAAATACTCATTTATTTAATCCATCTCGTGTTTATATTTTTTGTCTATTTTTACATACACTAATATAGTAAATTTTGTTAACCCTTATTAAAAAGATGGTGGTTCCAGACAGCAATCCTTCTCTAGACAATGGGCTTGAGCACTGGGCAAATGACTTGCATCACAAACCTCAAGCTGACATGGTCTTGCCTTCGAGCAGCTCCTAACCAAGTACAGAAACCCCCAGATAAACAACCTCCCACAATGCAGCATGATTCATCCCAGAATAAGACTACGTAAATGGTTCAGTGGTGGGATAAAACCTGATTGATTCCCAGAGCAGGGGAGGAGGGGAGAGAAAGGAGTCACTTAAGAAGCCCTCACAGAAAGCCTTGAGATGGGTTGCAAAGAGGAACAGGACTTTTCCCAAAGCACAGGTGTGCTCGTAGACCTTTGAAGAGCTCAGTTTGGTAGGAGGAGAGGGTGGAAGAGATGAGGCGAGAGGTAGGCAGGGAACACATCACAGAATGCTTGCAGATCGGGCCAAGGAGCTCAGTTTATATCCTGTCGACAGTAGGAAATGATTGAAGGGTCTGAAACTGTGGAGTATTGATCAGAATGACCACTTAGAAAGAATCTAAAGCAATGGAAAATAGAAAAAGAAGAAGTGATGGATTTCAGAACCATTTCAAGAAGCAGAATCGTTTGTTGGATGTGGGAGGTCAGGAAGAGGATGAGTTGAGATGGCTCCCAGGCTCTGGCTTCGGTGAACTGGCAGACGGTTGTGCCAGCGGTAATCTCCAGAGAATCATGATTCAGATGACTATCTATTGAGTAGGTGGATATTTAGGACACCCTTTCAGCACTCATACAACAAAAGCAATGACCAAATCTGTTGCCTGAAAACAGAGCAACAAAATAAACTATGACAAGTTTGAACACTGGCCTAAAGAGGGAGCTGGAATCCAGCCAGGCCTCTTAGGAAGAGAAAGACGTTTTCATTGACTTGGCAATGTGAATATTATCTTGGCACCTCCATTACCAGGGATGTCATTACATACCAACATAAGCCAATTTTCGGCCTACATTTAAAATAATAACTAAGTAGTTCTTTCACTCTTGGCCATATTTTCAAGGAGAGATCACCAGTTTCACCCACTTGGCTTTGTACAGGCCTTCAGCTACTGTCTAGACCCAAGGCTCTCATTGCAAAGGAAGTCTGGGTGGAGCCTCAGGTTTGGCAGTTCACTTAATTCTGGTCAACTATGGGGCGGGAGGCTACTGAGTTTATTCCTTCCTAAAGCAATAGGCATAGGATGTAGTTTTTCTAAAACTTGCAGGAAATACACATTCACACAGCCTTCATAATCAGAAATACAGCCAAAGTTGCCTAAATTGAACTTAAACATCAAAAAAGCATAAGTAAAACTGTTGACATAAGAAGCTCTAAAAGCAAATCATTATCATACTAACATTTACTGAGCTTCTCAAACAGTACACCTGGTCCACAGTAAGCACTTTATAAACCTCTTTATTTAATTCTCAGAATACTCACATATTTATATTACCCATTTTTGTAAACAAGAAATCTGTTTCTCCACCTCCAAGAGAGAATCATTTTTGACACCTGTGTCTTTCACAGTGTTTTCCCTGAAAAATGAGATCTCTGTACAAACTGGTTTGCAATCTGCTACTTTGCCACCATTTTAGCATGAAGAGCTCACACCCAGGGAGTGTGGTTAAGACACATCTTGCCGGGTTTTACTCAAGAAGAAAATATACAAGACTCCTCCTTCCTGCACGTCACTGAGGAAGTCGACTGTACTGAGCTCTCGATAACCGTCTTAGGAGCTCTTTCCCTCACCCTCCAACAGGCTGGAGGAATTCTGCCATGCCCTTTATGAGCGATGTGTAAAGTTTGCTTAAAATCCCAGTTATTCCCAAAGAAGGTGGAGGCTTCTTCAAGGCAAAAGTGACCCATGTCCTTGCCAAATTGAGAGCCTTTCTGATCCCTTTCCACGAACAACCTAGCAGATGTGCTGTCTCTCCGTGTCCCAAATCATTTAGCTCAGATAGGGAAGTTTCCAGAGTGACTTTGCCATACTTTTCCTAATATGAGAGCTACTGCCCCCAAAATAAAAAATTTGGTTTTCATTGAAAGGTTCATGGATACTCAATAGCTAACTGCATCCTATCCAACCGAATGGAGACAAGCTTCCCTGCATCCTGGGGCACCCCTCTCACCCCACAAGGACACTGCATGCAACGATCTCTAGGTGCCCCGGTGTGCATAATCCTCACTCTGTGAATGAAAATGCAGAGAAGGGAGACAGCGAGGAGCACAGTGGAGCAAACAGACTCCATATTGTTGGCAACAGGAGATGAGAAAAAAAATGTGACTACAGAATAGAACATTTGTTTTGTACTGTGTAACTGTAAGCCAATAATTTAAAAATATATCCAAAATAAACTAAAAGAACATGTTGCCAAAAGTACCACAGCCACTGATGAGAAGGGATAATGGAAAAGAAACTAAGATCAATCTCTGAAAAGCACTCATCAATCAGAAAAGGACTGACCACTCCGTGAAGAAAGGAGCATAGGATATGAACAGCAGCTACAGCAGAGGAAGCCCAGCGGACCAACAACATATTGAAAGGTGCGTCATCTTAGTCTTACCTACGGAAATGCGAATTAAAACCATGACATCATTTCACACTCAACAGACTGGCAAAAACTAAACAGGGTGATGATGTTAAAGGATAAAGAGGATTTAGAGAATTCAAAACTCAATACAGTTGGAAAACACAGACAATGATATAACCATTCTGGACATTATGACAATATGACATATGATATTGGACAATATCCAGTAGAGCTAAAAATGCACAAATCCTACAAGCCAGAAATGTTACCTCTGAGTATATATGCAAAGAACTCTCTTACATGTCCACACGGAGACCACACAAAGCTGTAAGCGGCACCACTGTATCTAACAGCAAGAAGCTAAAGCAATCTAAGTGTCCATCAAACAGAGATTATACAAATTGTGGCATATTCATATTAACTGAAATTAAAATGAAAAAGATTAAAATGAATAAAAAGGAGTTAACATGTCAAGAATAGATCTCAAAAAGAATAAAACTGAGTGAAAAAATACGTTTTAAAAATACACATTTTTGTATATATGAATATACACATTATGCAAATTACATATAACATTCAAATAAAACTTTAAAGCACACAAAACTTATTTATTGTCAGAAACGTGCACTCACAGTACAAAAGTATGGACAGAAAGGAAATCCATCAGACTCATGGCAATGGTTGCCTTTCAGGAAGGAAGGAGGAGAAAGGGTTTTGGGGCGGAGCTCAGAGGGAACTTCAAATATATTCACAGTGCTTTGTTTCAAAGAAATAAAGGAAAGATTAATGAGCAAAGAAGACAATGCGGGGCATTTGTTAGTTCCAGGTGGTGGGTGAGTAGAAGTTGTATTATTCTCCACACTTTTCTGTTTTTTAACTTTTTGTCATAATTGATGAAAAAAATACGCCAGCAGAGTGTCTAGCCTGAGTGCTAACATACCTTCCAGAACATATAATCCCACATCAGACCAACAGTTCAGAGCAGAGAAAGAAAAGCAGAAACCTTCTCTATGTATTCTACAAAGGAAGCTAACCGAGGCACAGCCTGTAAAGGACATCACTAGAAAATGCTGTGCACACCACGGAAACAGACGCCCCTCAGCTCTCAACCTATCTTCAGACAACTACTGCCAACAGTGTGGGTGGCATTTTGCCAGAATTTTTTCTATGCTTAAACATAACACAGACACGTCACATACACATGTACGTGCAGTTAGTCCACCCTTAAAAACAGTAACAGGCCATCATTCTCCAACATACACAAATATCGAAGCATGATGTTATATGCCCGAAACTAATATATGTCAATTATACCTCAATAAAAAAATTAAAGTAAAATAAAAGCAGTAACAGGCCACGTAGACAGATATAAAGACAGATGGAGGGGCTGGCCCCTCGGCCGAGTGGTTAAGTTCATGCACTCCTCTTCAAAGCCCCAGGGTTTCGCCAGTTCGGATCCTGGGCGCGGACATGGCACCGCTCATCAGGCCATGCTGAGGTAGCATCCCACATACACAACTAGAAGGACCCACAACTAAAACATACAACTGTGTACTGGGGGGATTTGGGGAGAAAGGAAAAAAAAAGAAGGTTGGCAACAGATGTTAGCTTAGGTGCCAATCTTTAAAAAAAAGACAGAGATGGAACTGGAGCTCTGTAAGCTGATCTGTGGACTGACACAGGCATCTTTCTCAGTCAGTACAGATGGGTTACCTCCTCCTTAAAAGCTGTATAACGTGCCAGTACATAAATATCTCATGGTTTTCTACTCTCCTTTTGAAAGACATGTAGGTTGTTTGTAGTTTTCTTTTATTACAAACCATGCTGTGATAAACAACCCTGAATGCGTACGTTTGTGCAGACGGAGGCCATTTCCACAGGGCAGGATCCCAGGGATGAGATTAGAGCATGTGCCCATTTAAAACAAAAGGGGTGCTGTGGGTTGAACTGTGCCCCCCAGAAAGATAAGCCAAAGTACTTACCCCTAGCACCTGTGTGACCTTCTTTGGAAATAGGGCCTTTACAGAGGTAATGAAGTTAAAAAGAGGTAATTGGAGGGCTGGCCCAGTGCATAGTGGTTAAGTTCACACACTCTGCTTCCGCAGCCTGGGGTTCACTGGTTTGGATCCTGGGCACAGACCTACACCACTCATCAAGCCATGCTGTGGTGGCGTCCCACATACAAAATAGAGGAAGACTGGCACAGATGTTAGCTCAGGGCCAATCTTCGTCACCAAAAAAAAAAAAAAAAACAGTAATACTGGATTAGTGTAGACCCTAAATCCAATGACTGATGTCTTTATAAGAGAAAGGAAAAGGAGATTTGGACACAGAGACACAGAGGAGTCACGCAGGGAAGAAGGCCATGGCCACGTGATGATGGAGGCAGAAGCTAGGGTGATGCGCTGTAAGCCGAGGAGCACCAAGGACTGCTGGCCACCCCAGAAGCTGGAAGAGCTAAGGACAGATGCTCTCCTGGGACTGTCAGAGAGAGCGTGGTCCTGCCAGTGCCTGACGTTCAGGCTTCCAGCCTCCAGAACTTGAGAAAATACATCTGTTGTCTTAAGTCACCAAGTTTGTGGTAACTTGTTACAGCAGCCCTACAAAATCACCCCTAACTCCCCCAAATGCACCAAGAGTGGATAAGCATACACTCACCAAAAGGGCTTTCTCAATCTCTGATTTTCTTCCAGGGAAAAGAAGACCTACAGATTTTCATACTGCTTTTGCCTTTGTATATATTTTTGTGTGTGAATCAGCAATTCAGAAATTTGACCATTTTAACACAGGGTTTTATATCTTTCTTTCTTTCTTTTTCTTTCTTCCCAAAGACCCCAGTACACGGTTGTATATTTTAGTTGTAGGTCCTTCTAGTTGTGGCACGTGGGACGTCACCTCAACATGACCTGACAAGCGGTGCCATGTCCGCACCCGGGATCCAAACCGGGGAAACCCTGGGCCGCCAAAGCAGAGCACGTGAACTTAACCACTCGGCCATGGGGCTGGCCCCAGTGTATCTTTCTTGATTTGTGGCAGCTCTTTGTATATTAGCCTTTTCAAAACATTTTTTTACTACTGCCGTCTGCCATTTGCTGTCTGATTTTGTTCACTGTCTGCCTCATGGAAGTATTTTAATCTAAGGTAGATTTGTCATTTTCACTTCAGATTCCATCTCATGCTTAGGAAAGACTTTACAACTTTCAAGAATAAAAAACACCTCTTCAGGACAAAATGTCCCATATGTTCCTTCAAGATAAAAGTGTCCTACACACAGCCACCTTCACCGTAGCCCTGAAAGAAAGCCTCTTCACCTTTTTCAAAGCAACTTTGGTAATGCTTCCAATCAGGAAGTCCCTTGACAGGAATCCTTTAGGCAATTAAAAAGATTTGAAATGTTTATTTCACATTCAATTTGCTCTTATTTTTAGAAAATACATACCAACAATGCCATGGTTTATGCAGAGGAGCAGAGTCATTTCTTCGGCAGTCCTTTACAAACGTTTTGAAGCTGGACAGTATCTATAGCTTAGGGGATGCCAGACTTTTCAATATCTCAGCTATTCACTAAACACATCCAGAAGTGACCCAAAGGCCAGAGAAACACAGCTTCACTGCAGGAAATAGCTTGGGACTAAATGAAAAACTAAACTGGGAGTCACAGACACGTGTAACTAGTCCTCACTCCCCAACTGACACGCTGCGCTCAGGGTCCCGGCCAAGTCACTTACCTCCACGCGCCTCTGCAGGTGGAGAAGCAAACACAGGGCTACTGACGCAACGAACCACAACGCACAGAGGTCAGAGGCTTCCTAGGCGCTCCTCAGGAGCAGTCTGGAGCTTGGGCCTTAGCTTCTCCCCCACGAAGGGGCAAAGGCATAAGCAAACAGCTGACTGCACCACGGCTGGATCTTAGAGAAGACTCGGTAATCCATTCCTTGAGCAAGAGCAGGAGGAAACAGGCAGGCAGCGTCCGCGCCGGGGCTCCGCAGTTTCCAACAGGGGGCTCGCACCCCCCCACCTTGGATATGATTGTGAAGATCCCTCTCTCAGCAAAGGCCTGGCCCTGACCTACAGGGTTTACGAGAATCCTGACAGCAGTGAAACAACATGCCTGCCCCCAGACATGGCCTAGCAGCCTTCCAGATGCCCCACTCTGCAAACTGGGGGACGAGGAACTCCTAAACAAAACTTAAAAAGCTTAAGATACAGAGAAAAAGACTGGTAAATTTGCACGGAAACAGAAAAAAATCTGCATTCATTTAAAGACATGATAAACAAAGCAAGACAGCCTGCAAACTATGACTAAATATTAAAACAAAGGCTTTTGTGCCTGAGATTCAAAAATAATTGCTACAGCTCAGTAAAGAAAAGTTAAAGGTTTGTGTTTGAATGAGAAAAGTATACACAGGCACTTCACCAAAAAATGAGGGGACAGGGGGGTGGAGGAGAAAAGGCTCAAATATCCAACCTATCAAGTGATTAGGGAAGTGGAAATTAACACAGTGCACACATACCACACTGGCAAAAAGTCAAAGTGTTCTCAGATGTTCCTGATGAAAAAATAAATTGGTATACTTTGGCAAACTGTATCTGTATGTGTGAGTGTGTGTGTGTGTAAAATTGATGCTGCACCTGCTACGTGTGAGTGTGTGTGTAAAATTGATGCTGCACCTGCTACGTGTGAGTGTGTGTGTAAAATTGATGCTGCACCTGCTATGTGTGAGTGTGTGTGTGTAAAATTGATGCTGCACCTGCTACGTGTGAGTGTGTGTGTAAAATTGATGCTGCACCTGCTATGTGTGAGTGTGTGTGTGTAAAATTGATGCTGCACCTGCTACGTGTGAGTGTGTGTGTGTAAAATTGATGCTGCACCTGCTACGTGTGAGTGTGTGTGTGTGTAAAATTGATGCTGCACCTGCTATATGTGAGTGTGTGTGTGTGTAAAATTGATGCTGCACCTGCTACGTGTGAGTGTGTGTGTGTAAAATTGATGCTGCACCTGCTACGTGTGAGTGTGTGTGTGTAAAATTGATGCTGCACCTGCTACGTGTGAGTGTGTGTGTAAAATTGATGCTGCACCTGCTATGTGTGAGTGTGTGTGTGTAAAATTGATGCTGCACCTGCTACGTGTGAGTGTGTGTGTAAAATTGATGCTGCACCTGCTACGTGTGAGTGTGTGTGTAAAATTGATGCTGCACCTGCTATGTGTGAGTGTGTGTGTGTAAAATTGATGCTGCACCTGCTACGTGTGAGTGTGTGTGTAAAATTGATGCTGCACCTGCTACGTGTGAGTGTGTGTGTGTAAAATTGATGCTGCACCTGCTACGTGTGAGTGTGTGTGTGTAAAATTGATGCTGCACCTGCTACGTGTGAGTGTGTGTGTGTGTAAAATTGATGCTGCACCTGCTATATGTGAGTGTGTGTGTGTGTAAAATTGATGCTGCACCTGCTACGTGTGAGTGTGTGTGTGTAAAATTGATGCTGCACCTGCTACGTGTGAGTGTGTGTGTGTAAAATTGATGCTGCACCTGCTACGTGTGAGTGTGTGTGTGTAAAATTGATGCTGCACCTGCTACGTGTGAGTGTGTGTGTGTGTAAAATTGATGCTGCACCTGCTACGTGTGAGTGTGTGTGTGTAAAATTGATGCTGCACCTGCTACGTGTGAGTGTGTGTGTGTGTAAAATTGATGCTGCACCTGCTACGTGTGAGTGTGTGTGTGTAAAATTGATGCTGCACCTGCTACGTGTGAGTGTGTGTGTGTGTAAAATTGATGCTGCACCTGCTACGTGTGAGTGTGTGTGTGTAAAATTGATGCTGCACCTGCTACGTGTGAGTGTGTGTGTGTGTAAAATTGATGCTGCACCTGCTACGTGTGAGTGTGTGTGTGTAAAATTGATGCTGCACCTGCTACGTGTGAGTGTGTGTGTGTGTAAAATTGATGCTGCACCTGCTACGTGTGAGTGTGTGTGTGTAAAATTGATGCTGCACCTGCTACGTGTGAGTGTGTGTGTGAGTAAAATTGATGCTGCACCTGCTACGTGTGAGTGTGTGTGTAAAATTGATGCTGCACCTGCTACGTGTGAGTGTGTGTGAGTAAAATTGATGCTGCACCTGCTACGTGTGAGTGTGTGTGTGAGTAAAATTGATGCTGCACCTGCTACGTGTGAGTGTGTGTGTAAAATTGATGCTGCACCTGCTACGTGTGAGTGTGTGTGAGTAAAATTGATGCTGCACCTGCTACGTGTGAGTGTGTGTGTGAGTAAAATTGATGCTGCACCTGCTACGTTTGAGTGTGTGTGTGTAAAATTGATGCTGCACCTGCTACGTGTGAGTGTGTGTGTAAAATTGATGCTGCACCTGCTACGTGTGAGTGTGTGTGTGTAAAATTGATGCTGCACCTGCTATGTGTGAGTGTGTGTGTGTAAAATTGATGCTGCACCTGCTACGTGTGAGTGTGTGTGAGTAAAATTGATGCTGCACCTGCTACGTGTGAGTGTGTGTGTGAGTAAAATTGATGCTGCACCTGCTACGTGTGAGTGTGTGTGTGTAAAATTGATGCTGCACCTGCTACGTGTGAGTGTGTGTGTAAAATTGATGCTGCACCTGCTATGTGTGAGTGTGTGTGTGTAAAATTGATGCTGCACCTGCTATGTGTGAGTGTGTGTGTGTAAAATTGATGCTGCACCTGCTATGTGTGAGTGTGTGTGTGTAAAATTGATGCTGCACCTGCTACGTGTGAGTGTGTGTGTGAGTAAAATTGATGCTGCACCTGCTATGTGTGAGTGTGTGTGAGTAAAATTGATGCTGCACCTGCTACGTGTGAGTGTGTGTGTGTAAAATTGATGCTGCACCTGCTACGTGTGAGTGTGTGTGTGAGTAAAATTGATGCTGCACCTGCTACATGTGAGTGTGTGTGTAAAATTGATGCTGCACCTGCTACGTGTGAGTGTGTGTGTGTAAAATTGATGCTGCACCTGCTATATGAGACACAAGGTCTAGTCTTAAGTCTATATGCCAATTACACACATAAATATAAGAAGAGATGTACAAGAATATTCACTGCAGCATTATTTATAATTCAACATTGTTTACAACATTTATAGATCCATCAACAGGGGAATGAATACATAAATTGTGGAATATTTATAGTAAACATAGGCAATGAAAATGAGGGGCCAGCCTGGTGGTGTAGTGGTTAAATTCACACACACTGCTTTGGCAGTCCAGGCTTCACTGGTTCAGATCCCGGGCATGGACCTAGCACTGCTCATCAAGCCATGCTGTGGCAGCGTCCCACATAAAACAGAGGCAGATGGGCACAGATGTTAGTTCAGCAACAATCTTCCTCAAGCAGAAACAGGAAGATTGGGAAGGGATGTTAGCTCAGGGCCAATCCTCCTCACACACACAAAAAGACTGAAAAACTAACAGGAAGCCTTTCAGAAGCTCAAGGCTGGGTCAGCAAGTAATTTATCATATTTACTAGTTCAAGGTGTTTTCAGCTACAAGTAATTGAAAACCTAATTCAAAATGCCCTAAACAATAGAGACACCGATTGGCTCACATTACAGAAGGTCCAAAGGCAGAGAGGGACTCAGGGTTCAGTTAACACAGTGGCGGAGACTTTTCTTTCCCTAGAATCCTCTTAGCTGTGCATTCTTCCTTTTATCTGTTTCATCCTCAGGCTGGTGGCAGGATGGCTGCACTACTCCTTGCCCTGCAGCCAAGCATGACAATGTTTAATTTCTCCCTATGGCTCTCGCAGGAGAAAGAGCCCCAGAGTCCCAGGAAACTTCTTCAGGCCTTAGTTGGGCCATTCTCTCATTCTTGCAGCAATGCCAGGCCCCAAAGGAGAGCTGTGCTGCCACAGCCAGGCCAGGGGGCAAAGTCTCTGGCTGGCAAGGCGGTGGGATGCCCCGGATGACTTACACAGTCAAGGCCACTCCTACAGCAGAGACCACTCCTTTATGCCCAATGGGATGTAACGAAAGAGAAACGAATGGATTTCAGGGGACAAGTACGATGTGCTTTACACATCCCAGAAGTTTAAGGCTGAATTCAGCCTTGGACACCTAATGGTTCTCGAGAAGTCTATCAATGGTGTGACGGCCCAGAGTGTAAAGCTGAACCCATCTTTCGCGCATAACAGGGCTGCTTTCTCACTCAAATATCCCAAGAACAGAAGTCCCTTCAGGAGCCCATCGTCTCTAACACCAAAGGAGCAGCCTGGAGAAGAGGAAAGGCTTCAGCAGCAGCGGCCGGCCAGCCCAGCCCCTCATGCACCCCGGACGGCCGGGGTGCCCCGCAGGCAAGGCTGCTGCGAGCTCGAGCTGGGGAGGCCGCGCTGCTGGCTTGGGGGAGTTTCCATTTCTCCAGGAGAGTGGCAAAAAATGCACTGTTCTCACTAACAACCGGTAGAAGGGAAAGGAAGGAGAAGAGCACTGTGAGTGTCTGCACAAATCCAAATGCCATTCCTTCCAGGGACTCCAGACAACGATAAAACCACTATCCGCACAACCATTCAGAAAGCAAACAAGATAGAAAGTCTTCGGTAAAAAGATAAGAGCACATATTATCTAGTCCAACAGTCTCACTTTAGGGAAAAGATCCTAAACAAAATTGTCTACACAGAAGCTGTCTCAGGCATCAGAGAGGTGTCCTCACAGGGAAATAACACAAACCGGAGGCACAGCAGCCCGGGGATGGCTGCGTGCAGCAGGGGGGCACAAGCGCCAGAACAGGATGCAGCCGGTACAAGGCTGGCCTGAGAGTTACAGCACAACGTGGAACGGTCACAGGGAATAACCCGCTCATTCCAACGGTAACTGTGGATGAAACCAAACAAAACCATGCATGAAAAAGAAAAGACTCAAAACTGACAGGAATGCTTATTTTAGGAAGCTAGGTCAAAGGCGCTCCCTCCCACCCCCTTATTGATAATAATGATAATCATACCTAACACTACACGCAAGGTACTCTTTTAAGCACGTTAAGGGTATTAACTTACTTCCTCCTCACTAGAGATAATCAGGTAGTTTCCATTATTATCTCCCTTTTACAGATTAGAAAACTTTTATTTTCTAAACTTCCTATAAAATTGTTGGCCATGTTGTACCTCCTTAGTGGGAGCAAGGGGGTGGCTAGCTAGTGTCAAAGCTTCTCCTACCACTGCCTTCACCTCTAAAAAGAGGGAATTCTGATGGGGCCAGTGACAGAGGGGGCGTCCTCCAGTGCAGGGCGTGGCATCACTACAACAGGCTCGCAGTGAGCGGATGGACGTGGAGGTCTTCCCTGGGACTCTCAACTGGAACGCTTTCCACATCTCCCCATTCCCAAACAGCCAGTACCAGCCATGGATCTTGAGTTGCTGAGGGGAAAGAAGGTATCCTAGGAAATCTTAGGGCTTCGGTGGGGCCAGGCAGAGGAGGGCAGGGTGGCGGAAAGTGGGCAAGGAGTGGAAGCCAGCTATGCTCTCAGCATCTGGGAGGTGGAACATCTCTTTGGACTCACTGCTGTGCCTCCTCTTGCCATCAGGATGTTAGGATTTGCAGTGCCAAGATCTAGGCCTGGAGGGGCGGGAAAGGGGGAGCAAACTCAAGAGCCATCACCACTCAGACAGGTAACAAGTGAGTTAGCGAGGTGGTGGAAACTTGAGTGTTTTCAATCTCATTTTTGTTTTCCCACTGTTGGTTAAGATACATATACAAGAAACACTTCACTTTCCTCTCCATTCTAAAAAAGACAGTGCACTAACTGTGATATGTGGCAAGAGCCACTTGGCCTCAGTATTAAGGCCACACAAGAGAGTGATGGGAGCATGGGCAGCATCTCAGTTACCCAGTTCACTGTGGCCAGAGAATCCAACTCTAACGAGCTGCTAGAAATCCATTTTATATGGAAATTTCCTGACTTTTAAACATCAGTGAGTCATTCAAACAAAAAAATTTATTTTATTTTATTTTTTTAAGGAAGATTAGCCCTGAGCTAACATCTGCCGCCAACCCTCCTCTTTTTGCTGAGGAAGACTGGCCCTGAGCTAACATCCGTGCCCATCTTCCTCTACTTTATATGTGGGATGCCTACCACAGCATGGCATGCCAAGTGGTGCCATGTCCGCACCCGGGATCCGAACCGGTGAACCCTGGGCCACCAAAACAGAACGTGAGCACTTAACCGCTGTGCCACCAGGCCGGCCCCACAAAAAATTTGTTTTTAAAACTGCATGTGGCCAAGTTTCAGCCCTTGGGTCCCAGCCTAGGCCTCTGAACTGGCCTTAAGCTAGAAGAGTGGAGGAGTCCTTGTTACCTCACAGGACCCCACTGTGAAAGTGGGTGGGGGACCACCAAACCCAATCCCAAGGTCCCCACCCCAGGACCCACACGCCCACCTGCCCAGCTGTCAGAAATAACACGGTCTCTTATCACAGAAGGATGAACATAACATAGAACAATACTATCGGTTAAGGTCGGGGTGGGGAAGCACCATATAAAATTGTACATAAAATTCCGTAAGGACCAAAAGAAAAAAGGAAAAACCAAAATGGGTAATTTGTGAGGGTAGTAGGACTCAAGGTAACTTACTTTTCATTTCTCATTGTTATCAGTGCTTATACAATAAAATGACTCTCACCTGATTTAACACCTCAGGAATAACGTCTCAGGAAAGTACCAAAAACATCTCAAGTTAATTGGGTTTAAGTAAGAGAGAACTTAGTTGTGCATTACCCACAAAGCTATTAATGAAAGGCATCAGTTTTCATTTCTCAAGCTCTAAAGAAGGGGATTCCCTATTTACAGGTACAGAGAAAGCAGACATTTAATAAAAATACCTGGGCACGAAGAGAAAAGCATGAGTACACGGTCCTGAATTCTATTAAGAACAGCAGTTGGATCTCAACTTGTAGCTCCTGAAAATTGCTCCATTTAAAGGCAGACAATAGTCAGAGTTTCAAGACAGTGACAATATATTTTTCATATTTCCTTCCACTTTCAGTCACAACAGCGGGCTCTGAAGTTCTCACGCGTTATCTCGGAGCACACCTCAAGCCCCACGCTGGTTTGGCATCAAGTGCCTCCCAGCGCCCACAGCCCCACTCCCGCTCCCCAGGCTGCACAGCAGATGGGATGTAATCTTCCCTCTAATTTCCAAGTCAGGAAGAGAGGGCCATATTCCACAAGCAATGAATTAATAACGCTGAACACACATGAAAACTTCTCTGTTACAATCAAAAGACTTACCAAAAGCTAGCCCAGTCCATATTTGATGATATGCATAATTATTGCATGGAACTCCATTCATGTAAGTGATTGTAACTGGTAATATTTTATCATAGCCAAACCAAATATTTCAAGGGTCCGCTTGAGGAAAGACCGAGAGGAAACCTTGGGCAGAAGTCAAGTGCTCCTGGCCCTTCAGATGTGGCTGGCCCAGGCTGCTGGGTCTCCACACTGCCTAACCCAGGAGTAGCTGGTCAGCTGTGCCCAGAGGGGACACATGGAACTTTCCTCTCCCATCCCAAGCCACTCATAGCCAATATCCCAGCCGAGAAAGACTTTCTGGAGAAATCCTTTCCTGACTTTCACCCTCAACCAACAGCTTCCTGCCTGGGCCTGCCTCGACGTCCTTTACTTCTAGTAAAGGGAAGGAGGCAACGTGGCAACCTTGGTCCTCTGAACTTTGGGGTTTTGTTATTCAGGTCCGAAAGGATCAGGGATAAGGCCATCTTGCCTCAGGGTCAAGCCAGCTCAGAACTCCTGGTCTGTCTTCTCTAGCTTTAACAGCCAAGCGTCTGGACGCCTGTGCAACCAGCCAGGTAGTGAGACTGCTCCTTCACCCTGGAGCTCACTGTTGCTTCTCCAATGCACAGAATAAAAGAGTCAGGAGGCAGCAAAGTCTCACTGCGAATGCTTCCCAGGGGAGCAAAGCGGAAAGTTCTGGAAAGTTCTGTCTAGGCGCCAGGATGCCTGGCATTGGGCGGAGACTGGAGAGAGGGCAGAGACCCAGACAAGAAGAGGGAGAGGCGAGAAGGAAATGTCCAGGAATGCTGGGAAAAGGCTCTCCACGTCCTCCCAGGCCCCTGCACTCCCTCGCTCCCTCCTTCCCTGGGAGGGGTGGCAGAGCAGGAGGGTCACAAGGAACCTGAATCCAAATACTGTCTCGACCCTCACCATCCGGGGGCTCTTGGGGAAGGTCTTGAATGTCTCACTTGTAAACAGATACTCCATTCAGTCATCAGCAAATGTTACCAGTAAGTTCCTACCATATGCCAGGCACTGTTTTAGGTGCTGGGGATCAGCAGAAAACAAAACCACCAAAATTATCCCAGAGGTATGGAGGTTACAATAATAGGGGGGAGAGGAGACAAGGTGCAGAGTAACTATTAGCACTCACCCCACAGGGTGCTGTGAGGATGAATTGGATCATCGTGTGTGAAGCACATGGCACAGAACCTGGTAATGGGAAGGGACTAACATATGGTACTTGGTGCTGGCGGTGGGTCATTGACCAAGTGGAAAGATGAGCCATGCTGGCCTTGGGGGTCCTGGGTACCCAGTGGGGGGTCACTCAATGTTGGAGGGCTTGCTCTGGCAATGTTCAGGGAGAAACCCAGGACCCTTGGAGGGCGAAAAGTCCCACCCCCCAAACCCTCCAACTTACATGGCAAGATAGGTAGAAATTCATTTGAACTTGTAAGTTAAGCAAGAAAATGTAAAAGGACAAGTCCATGTAACATCTTAAACAAAGAGCCGGAAGAGACCCTATAAAGGGAAGGCTCGTGTAAATTTTCTCACTGTGAAAGGTGTAAACAAAGCAGGCATTCTCAAGGAAGGCGGCTCCAGCTCACCCTGGCAGGGCCCCCTGTAGCAGACACACCACAGGTGCTGAAGCGGGGCAGCAGAGGGCACGACCTCCCCACCCTGGGTCCTGGCAGATGCGATTAGTCAGAGGGACAGCACCAGCGCAAGCGCCCAGATGCTTCCCCTCACACAGACGTGTAGTCCAATGCTTCTAATGACCAGGGCTTCTGAAGGACAGGAGGATCTCCTGTGGGTGATAGGGACTGACACAGCACAATCCCACTCCTAAAAGGTAAAAGTCACCAACTTGAAAGAAATCTTTTGATTTTTTTCCCCCAGTTGTTCAAACAGATATGGGCAACAAGTCTGAATATTGACTTTCAAATGAAAATAAACACAAACAAGGCGGTTCAGAGTAAGCAGATAAGAATCTCAGGGGGTCGACGCCACTAGGCGAGCAGTAGGAAGCCCAAGAACTGGAGGAAAAACAAACAAACAATCGTGGGATGCTCTCCACAGCGTCCACTCCTGAACACTGGGGTCCCCTGGACTCTCACCAGCATGGAGTTTCACTCCAGGTGTTCCTTGTTTTTTATTAATATTAAATTCTCAGACAGATTCCCTCTTATGCCTTATAATATACTTCTTAAAAAGGCAAGACTCCGTGATGTGTCCGTATAGTGCATGATATCTAATATGCTTAGCAACTAATGACCACTCACCAACAGCAAAAGGTGAAAGCAGTCTGGGGAAAATAACTAGAGGCTAATATCGTAAGTGCTGAAGTATTTGTTTTCCAAGCATTAAGTACACATGCCATAGCTACTTTCAAATGGACTGATCGTGCTTTTAACTGAGTGATAAGATCAAAAAATTATTTCTTTAGTTGATATTTATATATTCCATTTAACAGATTTCATAAAATAAAAATCTTTATATTAGACACTTGCTTATTTTGACTTTGGGCATTAATGTAACCTAAAACTTCTAAGACATAAGGGACAATTAAGTTTCTATCTATAGAAAGATAGGTTTAGACATAGATAGATATATAGGTTTCTACCTATATCTATATTACATATAATCAATATTACGTCAACTCTCCAAGGTTTCTGTTACAATATCATCATTCCATCTTTTCAAAAAAGCTCAGAAGTAGGGGCTGGCCCCGTGGCCGAGTGGTTAAGTTCACACGCTCCGCTGCAGGCGGCCCAGTGTTTCGTCAGTTCGAATCCTGGGCGCGGACATGGCACTGCTCATCAGACCACGCTGAGGCAGCGTCCCACATGCCACAACTAGAAGAACCCACAACGAAGAATACACAACTATGTACCGGGGGGCTTTGGGGAGAAAAAGGAAAAAATAAAATCTTTAAAAAAAAAAAAAAGCTCAGCAGTATCCTTCTAAACACAGATTTGAGTTTCTATTTTTTTTAACTTTAGAGGAAAGTAGGGTCACTCATTCAGTTTACAGTTATTTTAGAAACCAAACTAAGAATGTCAATGTTGGGATGACATGTTTATTATGACAAATTTGGATAATGAAGTATCTGTTTTCATTTATCAATTTAATAAGCATTTTAAAGATCAATATACCCAATACTTGCAAGCTTAAAATCGAACAGTCTTAACAGGTTGCTCTTTTTTTTTTGCTGAGGAAGACTCACTCCAAACTAACATCTATTGTCAATCTTCTTCTTTTTGCTTGAGGAAGATTCACCCTGAGCTAACATCTGTGCCAACCTTCCTCTATTTTCTATGTGGGTTGCCACCATAGCATGGCTGCTGAAAGTGGTGTAGGTCCACACCCAGGAACTAAACCCAAGCCACTGAAGCAGAGCACACTGAACTTAACCACTAGGCCACAGGGCTGGCCCATAGTTTGCTCTTAATTAAAGGGTAAGGGGAGTTTACAATGCCAATCAATAATATGTTATCGAGAGCCAGAAAGGGGCTTTATACCCAGTAATTCCACTTTGATTGATCTTGCCCTTAAAAAGGTAACTCATAATATGGAAGAATGATATACAGGGATGATCAATCAAGTTTCACTTATAATAGCAAAGTGCTGGAAGTAGCAAAGATCACTGTTTTCTAAATGACATTTGGCTTAGGCTGACTGAATTCCATCAGTGCAGGAGCCTCTGGAGAGAAAGAGCAGGAGAGATGGACATGGAAAAACGGATTCATTTAGGCTGCAGAAAAGGACACACTCTGATATCTAAATCTGGTCCTTTTGTTATAAAGCTTTTCTAGAGTGACATCAGAAGATGGTGGAATAGGAAGTCCCAGACCTCATTCTCCCACAGAGACAAAAACTTAACAACAGTATATGGTCCAAAAGCCTTTTTGACAACTCCAGAAACCAGTTAGGAAATCACAGAAGACCCATTGAAATGGGTGAGAAAAGCCACTGCATTTCCTCTGAGACGGCCCTTCCCCCAAGCCAGCACAGCTCAGTGCAATCTGGTAGAAAAGCTCAACTCACAGCGTCTTCCCTGGGAGTGAAAGAGAAGAGGGGGATGTCCATTAACACTCCAGTTCTTTGGGGGACAGTCTGAGGGATGGTTTCTGTCTGATGTGACTCAGAGCACTGACGGGGAAGTGGCATACCTTGGATGCCTGGAGGCCACTGAGAACAAGGGAGCTCAGCAGCTTACTGTGATGCCAGAGGACCTGTGGTGCCACTCAGACCCCAAAGGAGGCAGGAGATGACGAGCTCCTGGAAAAGAATCGGCAAACCTCTCTAACTGAGAAATTACATGCACAAGCCCAGAGAAGACATGTCCCCAGAAAAGGATTGAAAGGCTCTCAGAACCTCTAGCCAGGCTGATTGGTGAAAGTCTTTCCCTGTATGAAGCCAGTCCATAAAGCCCAGGAGAGGTGGCTGGTTTTTGAAATGCACAAATCACACATAAAAAATAATAAGGCAGGGGCTGGCCAAGTGGGTGAGTGGTTAAGTTTTGCACACTCCACTTTGGTGGCCCGGGGTTCACCACTTCAGATCCTGGGTGTGGACCTATGCACTGCTGACAGAGCCATGCTGTGGCAGCATCCCACACAGAAGAACTAGAATGACCTACAACTAGGATATACAACTATATACGGGGACTTCAGGGAGAAGAAAAAAAGGAGGAAGATTGGCAACAGATGTTAGCTCAGGGCCAATCTTCCTTACCAAAAAAAAAAGTCTTTGTCTCTGTAATTATTTTTAAAAAAAAAAAGAAAAAAAGGAAGCCAGCCCTGTAGCCAAGTGGTTAAATTCGTGTGCTCCACTTCCACAGCCTGGGGTTTGCCAGTTTGGATCCTGGGTGTGGATCAACACACCGCTCATCAAGCCATGCTGTGGAGGCATCCCACATAGCAGAACTAGAATGACTTACAACTAGGATATGCAGCTATGTACTGCGGCTTTGGGGAGAAAAAAAAAAAAAGAGGAAGATTGGCAACAGATGTTAGCTCAGGGCCAATCTTCCTAAGAAAAGATAATAATAATAATAAGGCACATAAAGAAACAAGGAAATATGACCCAATTAAAAGAACAAAATAAATTTTCAAAACCAACTTTTAAGAAACAGATCTATGAATTATCTCACGAAGAATTCAAAATAATCATCTTAAGAAGTTCAATGTGCTCTAAGAGATCACAGACAGACAACTAAACAAATCAGGGAAAACAACACATCAACAAAATGAGAACATTAACACAGACAGAAACAAATTCTTGAGCTGGAGAATATAACAAAATTGAAAAATTCACTAGAGGTGATCAGCAACAGACTTGACTTAGCAAAAGAAAGAATCAATGAGGTCAAAGGCAAGTCATTTGAAAGCATCAACTCAGAGGAATAAAAAGAACAAGAGAATGAAGAAAAGTGAAGACAGCTAAGGAAATTATACGAGACTACTACACAAACCAATATAAGTATTATGGGAACTCCAGAAGGAGAAGAGGGAATGAGGCAGAGAACTTATGAAGAAATAATGGCCAGAAACTTCCCAAATCTGAGGAGAGAAATGTACATCCACATTGAAGAAGCTCAAAGACTCCAACCAGGATAAATCTATATAGGCCCACACCAAGACACATTGAAATCAAACTGTCAAAAGTTGAAGACGAAGAAAGAATCTTGAAAGCAGCAAGAGAAAATATCTGTCACGGACAAGGGGGCTCTTATAAGATTATCAGCAGATTTCTCAGCAAAAACATTACAGGCCAGAAAGCAGTGGGATGATATATTCAAAGTGCTGAAAGGAAAAGCTGCCAAGCAAAAATACTACATCTCTTCAAAAATGAAGGGGAAATAAAGACCTTCCAAGAGAAACCAAAGCTGAGGGACTCCATCACCACTAGACCTGTCTTACAAGAACTGCTGAAGGGAGCTCTTCAAGTTGAAATGCTAGTCAGAAACATGAACACGTGAAAATATAAAGCTCTCTGGTAAACATAAAAACAAATACAGAATCCTGTAATACTATAATGGGTGTGTGCACACCATTTTTATTTCTGGTATAGAATTTAAAAGATGAAAGCATAAAAATAAGTACAACTGCAAAACTATGTTACATAGAAACAAAACACAAAAATACGTAATTTGTGACATCAATAACATAAAGTAGGAGGGAGGTGTAAGGCACTAGACTTTTTGTATGTGATTAAAGTAAGCTGTTACGTCTAAAATAGATTTCTTTAAGATATTTTATGTAATCCCCATGGTAACTCCAAGAAAATACCTACATAGAAGATGCACATAAGAAAATGAGACAGGAATCAAAGTATGTCACTGCAAAAAACAATGAAACACAAAGGAAGGCAGCAAGAAGACAAAAGAGAGACAAAACAACTAGAGGACATACAGAAAACAACAAAATGGCAATAGTAAGAATAGTAAGGCCTTCCCTATCATTAGTTACTTTAAATGAAATGGATTAATACCATTTGATTTAGTTGGTGCCTCCACTCAACAGCCTCTTATGCAGCCACCTGAAGAACTGCAGACTCTAATAAGCAGAAAAATGTTAGATGTTGTTTCACATAAGCAGCATATGAAAATGAATAGATAAAGACACACTACAATTACACTACAGAAATTACACATGAAAGAAGACTGGAGGGAAATATAGACAAATGTAACAAATGGGTATTGGGATATTCAAATTGGGCACGTTTTCCCCTTTCTAGTATTCAAACATTGTTAATATTTATAATTAACACTTTTTAAAGGGATGGCTTCTGTAGTAAAGCACCCTGGAACGAAAACTCTGGCCTGCACAGCCTTGGGGACAGACCACAGCTTCCAGAGGGTTTGTCAGCCTCCTCACCAAATGCTCTCTCACGGAACTTTTGGCCCACACCACTGGCAGCCTGGCCCCTACCAGGTCCCTCCCAGCATCAGCCTGCCCCTCCCTTACGGTACTGCAATCAGAAGTGAGACAGGCATGCTGGGGCTGCTCCCAGATGCAGTTCTGGGTAATGCTAAGCCACATGCTTTCCATTGTCACCTTGCTCATCAACAAGTCATAGGCACCAAAGTCTGTCACCAAGAAGTGCATCTTCCTACACTGAACTGCCCAAATTGAAAGGTAAAGCAGAAATTCAGACTGACACTAACCTTAGGCCACACTTCCTGGATAAGATCAAAGTCTGCCACCTTTAACATTCTGCCCCAGCACATTTAACTTCATACTCAAGCCCAGAAATTAAAAGCCCAAGACAATAGCTCACGTGGAATATGTTCCTAAGGATCTCACAGGCCCCACGATGTCTGGGACACAGCTGAGGCCACCGCCTCACTCATCCCCATAGGGACAGAGGAGCTATTAACAGTGCCTGCACATGAGGTTTTACACACACTGTGGGGGCCAACAGGCTGGTCACTTGTACTCTTTCCTACAGCAGACTAAGTGCAGTGAAGATGCCTCCCCTTCTGTTTCTTTATTTTAGTCTTCTTCTTAGGTTGTGACTAATCACTTTCTCAAGTCCTATTTGGTAAATAGGAAGAAGCTAAATATATAATCCTCAATTAAGATTAAAACTTGCCTGGGGCTGGCCCTGTGGCCAAGTGGTTAAAGTTCTGTGGACTCTGCTTCAGCAGCCCAGGTTTGCAGGTTTGGATCCCCTGTACAGACCTACCCCACTCATCAGCCATGTTGTGGAGGTATCCCACATGAAAAGTAAAGGAAGACTGGCACAGATGTTAGCTCAGAGCTGATCTTCCTCAAGCGAAAAAACAGAAAAAAGAGGAAGATTGGCAATGGATGTTAGCTCAGGGTGAATCTTACTCACCAAAAAAAAAAGGATTAAAACTTGCCTGACCCTCAAATATTTATGATAACATAGTTCATTCCTTGCTCATATCATACCTTTGAAGCTACCCATACCACAAAACAAACAAGCAAATAAATAAAAATAAACACAGATTTAAAAAAAACAAGAAATAAGAGCATCATGGTGGAGTGAGCTTCCCCAGGAATCTCTCCCCTCCACCATACAATGAAAAGGACATTCATACTCCCAAAGAGGACGTCCACACAACACAAAAAACGTTGGAGAGACCCACACAGCCATATGATGGAGGGCAGAAAGCCTGGAGCCCCCCTCAGAGGAGGTGGAATGGGGTAAGAGAAAACTTCACTCCCTCCCCTAAAGACTGTGATCCGGGACAGCAGAAGGCCTTCAAGAGGGAAGGAAGGGGAGAGGGGACGTTGGTTCACAGAAACATCAAGGATCACCGAGGGCCCTGGCAGCCTAGAGGGAAGCCCTCTACTTGGGGGAAAGCTCTCACGAGGGTTGAGCTCATCAAGCCAACACCCCAGGAGAGCAGATGGCAAGAGCAGAGCGAGAAAACTCCAACAGCACCCAGGAGAAAGCACCCTTCCCCTAAACTGCCCAGCAGGGCTCCAGGACATGGGATCTCGGCTGAAGGCAGAGGGCTCAGAATACGCAGCTCTTGACCCCCGCCAAGTGGCAATAGGCAGTAACTGCAACCAAATAACACCAGGATGTGAAAAAGACAGAGCCACTCCCTCTAGCAATATCAAACGTTAAATTAGATCTCCAGACCAGAGAGAAAATGACAAGCAACCAGAAATCAGTCCTGAGGACACAGAAATACATAATCTAAATGACAAAGAATTCAAAATAGCTATTATCAAAAAACTCAACGAGTTAAAAGGATGTAGAGAAACAATCGAGTTCAGGAGCTACTTCATAAAAGAGATTGAAACTATAAAGCAGAATCTATCAGAAATATCAGAGATAAGAGACACAATGGAAGAAATAAAACCAAATATGGATTCCCTTAAGGGTCGAGCGGACATCATAGAGGAGCGTATGAGCATAATCAAAGGTAGACATGTTGAAATGCTCCAGATAGAGGAGGAGTGAGAACTAAGACTAAAATGAAATGAAGAAATTCTCCAAGAAATAGCTGACTCAATTAGGAAACGCAACAAAAAGATTATAGGTATCCCAGAGGGAAAAGAGAAGGAGAATGGAGCAGAAAGCTTGTTCAAAGAAGTAACAGCAGAGAACTTCCCAAACCTAGAGAAGGAGATGGAAATTCATGTGAAGGAGGCCACCAGATCTCCTAACTTTGTCAACGTAAAAAGACCTTCTCCAAGGCATACAGTAGTGAAGCTGGAAAAAGTCAATGACAAACAAAAAATACTAAGGGCAGCAAGGCAGAAGAAAATAACTTACAAAGGAACCTTTATCAGTCTTTCAGTGGACTTCTCAGTAGAAACCTTACAGACTGGGAGAGAATGGAATAATATATTCAAAATTCTGAAGGACAAAAACTTTCAACAAGAATACTCTATCAGCAAAAATATCCTTCATATATGATGGAGAAATAAAAACTTTCCAGATAAACAAAAGCTAAAGGAGTTCATCACCACAAAACACCTGCTACAAGAAATCCTCAAGAAGGCCCCCATACCCGAAAAAAAAAGAAAGCAGTTACAAAACTCTGAGCAAGGAGATAAATAGAAAGACAAAACCAAAAAATTGCAACTCTCTATCAGAACAGGTTAGCAAACAATTATAATATTAAAGGGAAGGAAAACACCAAAAATAAATATAAACTTGTCATTTTAACCAAAAACTCACAATACAAGATGGAATAAGATGTGACAATGACAACGCAGAAGGGGAAGAGGTAAGGGATGGAATCAGCTTAGTCAAAGGAAACAAGAGACTATCACAAAATGGACTATCTCAGCTATGAGATTTTTTATACAAACCCCATGATAACCATTAAACAAATAATTAGAAGAGAGACACAAATGATAAAAAAGAAGAAAACTATGAAAACCAGCATAGAAAACTACCTAACTGAATTGGTGGTCTGAAATACATGGGACGAGAAACAAAGGAAATGCAGAAAAATCAGAAAACAAGCAATAAAATGGCAGTGTTAAGCCCTCATGTATCAATAATCATGCTAAATGTAAATGGATTGAATTCCGTGAGGAAAAGACAGAGTGGAGAGATGGATTAAAGAACAAGACCCAACAGTGTGCTGCCTCCAGGAAACACATCTCAGCTCTAAACACAAACACAGGCTCAGAGTGAAGGGATGGAAGATGATACTCCAAGCTAAGGGCAAACAAAAGAAAGCAGGTGTTGCCATCCTTATATCAGACAAAGCAGACTTCAAGATAAGACAGGTAAAGAGAGACAAAGAGGGGCGGTATATAATGATCGGAGGGACACTCCACCAAGAGGAAATAACACTTATAAATATCTATGCACCCAACACTGGAGCACCAAAGTACATAAAGCAACTATTAACAAACCTAGAAGGAGGGGCCAGCCCTGTGGCACAGCGGTTAGGTTCACATGCTCCACTTTGGCAGCCCAGGGTTCACCAGTTCAGATCCTGGGTGTGGACCTACGCACCGCTTGTCAAGCCATGCTGTGACAGGCATCCACATATAAAATAGAGGAAGATGGGCACCCCACATATAAAATAGAGGAAGATGGGCATGGATGTTAGCTCAGGGCCAGTCCTCCTCAGCAAAATGAAGAGGATTGGCAGCAGATGTTAGCTCAGGGCTAATCTTCCTCAAAAAAAAAGAAAAAAGAAACCAAAAAGGAGATATTAACAACAACACAATAATAGTAAGGGACCACAACACCACATTTACACCAATGGATAGATCATCCAGAAGAAAGACAACAAGGAAACAGTGGAATTAAATGAAGAACTAGACCAGATGGACTTAATACATATAGATAGAACACTCCATCCAAAAACAGAAGACACATTCCTCTCAAGTGCACATGGAACGTTCTCAAGGATAGACCATATGTTGGGGAACAAGGCAAGCCTCAATAAATTTAAGAAGACTGAAATCATAACAAGCATCTTTACCAACCATAATGCTATGAAACTAGAAATCAACTACAAGAAAAAAGCTGGGAAAGTGACAAATATGTGGAGACCAACAACATGCTACTGAACAACCAATGGATCACTGAAGAAATTAAAGGAGAAATGAAAAAATATCTGGAACAAAAATGAAAACACACCATAGCAACTCATATGGGATGCAGCAAAAGCAGTCCTATGAGGGAAATTCATTTCAATACAGGCCCACATTAACAAACAAGAAAAATCTCAAATTAGCAATCTCAAACTATACTAAGACAACTAGAAAAAGAAGAACAAACAAAGCCAAAGGCAGCAGCAGGAGGGAAACAATAAAAATCAGAGCAGAAATAAATGAAATTGAAAACAAAAAAGACAGTAAAAAGGATCAATGAAACAAAGAGCTGGTTCTTTGAGAAGATACACAAAATTGACAAACCCTTAGTCAGATTCACTAAGAAAAAAAAGAGAAGGCTCAAATGAAATTAGAAATGAAAGAGGATAAATTATAACCCTAATGGATAACCCTATAATTAACCCTATAGATAACCCTAATAGTTCTATATCTACCAAAGAAATTGAAGGCCTGTTTAAAATCTTCCAACTAAGAAAATTTGAAGCCTAGACAGTTTCACTGGTAGAGCCACTCTGGAAAGTTTTGTAGTTTCTTGCAAAGATAAAAACATATACTTACCATACACCTAGCAATTCCACTCCTAGGCATTTACCCAAGAGAAATAAAAACAAATGTTCATACAAAAACCTGTACACAAATGTTTACACCAGCTTTATTCACAACTGCTAAAAACTGAAAACAATCCAAATGTTTTTCAACTGGTAAACAGAAAGACAGACTATGGAATATTACTTATCAGTAAAAAGAAACAAATTACTGATAAACACAACAACATATAAGAATCAAAAGTTCATTTTACTCTGTGAAAGAAGTCAAACCCAAAAGGCTGCATATTACATGATTCCATTTTACCTAACATCTGGAAAAGACAAAACTATAGGCACAAAGAACAGCTCAGTGGTTTCCAGGGCCTGGGGAAGGGGAGTGGAGGCTGACTGCAGAGGAGGAGGAGAGAACTCTAGGCGGGTGATGGAAATGTTCTAAAGCTTGAACATGGTGGTGGTTATATGATTATATGCATGTGTCAAAACACACAGAACTGAACAAAAAAACTGGTGAATTTTTTTAATGTAAATTATACCTTAGTAAACCTGATTTTACAAATTAAAAAAAAAAAAACACATGGAACAGGAAAAACAAAATCCAAGTTTCAATGTGCCTTCCTGCACGTTCTCAGTGCTGGCCATCCCATATGCCCTTTGTTACTTGAACACTCCTCACCTCCACCCCCATCCTCACTCCCATCCCCCTCCCTTCCAAAGGAAGGATTATTCTGAGCCTCAGTGAACCAAGACCATAAGTTCAAGAAGCTTCCAGCCTTTAAGAAAACGTATAAATTTTAAAAGTGTTAGTATTCATGAACACTGCTTCCTGTAACTACTGACAGTCTAAAAGCCCTTATCAAAACAACTAGCATTTTCTAAATTTTAAAGGCAAAGTTCAGACGCAAATTCTGATCATCTACACGGATAATATAATTTTTACTTGAAGATTTCAGCTGTTGTCCTGATTTTGTGCAAGGAAACTCCATTTAAACTTCATAATTCTATAAACCATTGCCACGGCTCCAACCAGCACCTGGCATCTCCGGGCCTAAACTCCAGCGATTACACACAGCCTCCGCAGCACAGCTAATGGGCCTTAATGCTCTTTAAGAGTCAACACTGGAGACAGGCTTTTCAGAATAAACTTATTTTTCCAGTAGAGTAGATTTTCTTGCCAGGCAAGATTTGATTTCAAAATTGCACTAAGTTCTGGAAATTTGGGTTCCTTCCTTGTCTGCTCCCACATTTTCAGCAGAGTATTAGAAGACTTTCTGCCCCAGGCACCCACCTCCTGGGCTTTGGCTAGAAGACAAATCCACCTCAGAGACTCACACAGCTTTCTGGGCCTTGGGCCCGTGGGGAGTCAGTAAATCCTACAGTTACGTTGTGGGCAGATCAGGAGCTCTGGCAAGCAATGTGGTTGTGTTTAATTCACAAGTTCTGTCTCCTGCTTTTGAACAATTCCCTAAAGTAATGATAATTTTCTTTTTATAAGAAAAATGTCTCAAAATAGCCTGGATTAATTTTTCTACAATGACAACTTTTCCTTTTATTAACCAGAAAAAGGAGTTATAAGAGTTGACCAGAGGGCTGAGCTAGCAGGAAGTCACGGGCACTGAGACAAGGAAGTGCGCTGAGGCCTGGTGAGGAGGAGATGCCTTACAGACCACTGTGGCCTTCTGCATCTTCAGCTTTAATGTCACTCTTGGATGAAAGGTTCTTCCATGCTAGACAACACAGGAGAAACATAATTTTCTTTAAGTCTAAGAATTAAACTTTTCTATCTGATAGAGTCCTGGGCAAATCACAACAAGAAATATTCTAAGTTTTAATTAAAAACCAAGATACAAAACTCTATTTATAGTATAATGTCAAGTATGTTAGAGAAAGAGAAAATAAAGAGGAGAAATGAAAAGAAATACAAATACACAAAAATATTACAACATTCTTAGAATAATAGACCTAAGCAGGATTTTCCTAAACTTTACTCTTTATTCTTTAAAATATATTTTTAAAATTCCTGGATTGTTAGAAACCTAATACAATGTAACAAACACAAGGTACAACATCAGGTAGGTTTTGATTTGGGGGTTTTATTAACTTATTGTTTGGTAAACATGAGGTAAAATTAATACGCATTAGTTACAAAATTTGGAAAATCAAATTTGCCCCATGTCATTCAAGAAATATGTAAACATGTCCAAGAAAATCAGTCAAGGCAACAAACAAAAATGGAGCCTAAGGTTTTTTTCTTATCCATTTTTCCTTCTGATTAGTTTCTCTGTCCTGCTAAACACCTTCCTTGGAGGAGTCTCATCAGGAAACAGAATGAAACCCAAACCCTTTATTTCCTTAAGAGAACACTTAAGGAATGCACTACTTAAGTGCCATGCACTACTCTAAGCACTTTATAAATATTAATTCATTTCATCTAAGTAACTTTCATGTTGGCATCAAAGCATTCCCAACTTGGCTTCCACTTCACTTCCAGCCTCTTCCCACCTCTCCAATCGCCCTCAGCTCAGCATGGCCATTCCACGCCTGGGGCCTAGAGCACACACACAGGCACCTCTCGTCCTCTGCTCGTCTCTTTCTGAGACACTGTACCCCGCTCTGCCCCCACCCTGTCCTCTAAAATGCACTGTCAAAGGCCAAGGCAGGCTCAAATCCTAACTTTACTAAACTTGCCCAAGTCCTCCGGGTCAGAACCATCCCCCTCCCCACACTCTTTGTGATACTAGCAGTACAAACGGTTTCTGAAGAACTTAATCTCTTACATAAATTAAACCTGGTAGAGCTTCCATCATCTTTCTCATTCTCCTCTCCCCACACTGCCTAACTCTGTGTTGTTCTGCATGACAGATGCTGCTCAACATGCAAATATCATGTAAATATATTCATTTAGTCAATAAAATAAAGACAGACCTTAAAGAGCAGTTTTTAGCACCTACTACACATAGAACAACATATACTGCCCCATAATATTTATTACCAAAACTGTATACAAATGGCCACATTATAAAATAATACATTTTATAAATTTATGAAGCATTTTCTATGTGCTGAGTACTATGCTAAGCACTTTACATGCATTATGAGTTAGAATAATCCCCAGAAATTATCCCATAAAAGAAGAACTCACCTCATAGTCAAGTCATTATAAAGTTCTCACATTATGGACAGCTTTCTATTTTTTGAAAAATGATACACTGTTCAGGGAAGAAATATTAGCCTGAACTAATTCAATCAATCATGCTAGTATAGAAATCATCTGACAGAATCTATTGTTTAAAATGGAACCAGGAGACAGAGAAATTTAACACAAACATATTAATTATTCCGGGGCATGACTTTACAATTGCTAGTGCTGGGAAATTTGTAAATAAGCTTTATCAAGATCCCTTTAAAAAAATTAACACAGCAAGCTGTTAAGTTGTGGAACCACACGCATACTACTGCAGGGAGAAAAAAAACAGCTAAAGGTTTGAGAATGAGTAGTTGAGGCTGGAAAGAAAACTTCCAATGCCGTCCTCATACATGGATTAAAACAACTCTGCAGAGAAACATCTCCAAGGCAAGCAGAGATGATGCGCTCTGGAAAACTGTTCCGAAAAGAGTCTCAAAAAGTCACTCCCAGGAAGACAAAGACACTGGAGTCTATCTGTTAAGAGTTTGAACAAAAGCGTTTTGTGAAATGTGAAAGCAGAAGTATTACAACACTATACTGCATATTCATATTTCAGATCACATAGGTAATTATAATATTTAATTTCCATCAAGTAAATATTATATACCAAACTGACCCCAAAAAGGGACTTTTTTTTTTAATCTTCTCATTGAGAGACGTGCCTTACATTAGGGTCATCTTAGATTGAGCACTGATGGTTCTCTTCACAATCACCCGGTGCTGTGGGTATTATGCCCATTTTACAGATGAGAAAGTAGAGCTCAGAAATTAAGAAAACTTGCCAAAGTGACACAGCTGCTCAGTGCAAAGTCTGCCTGACTTAACATCTGTGTTCTCAACCACTGCCTCCATGGCAGGAAGATCCCACTTGTCCTTGCTAGTGTCAGGAGCAACACAATCGAAACTGTATTTCCTCCTCCAGCAGGCTCAGCATAAGAAGCACACACTTTCCTCAAAAACTAACCCTCTCTGCTGAGACCAGGCAGGAAAGCTTCCATGATCTTCAGAAGCAAGTGCTCCAACAGCACCCGCCACCACTTCAGTAAGTGTTTAAACAGACGGCATCCGACAGCTAATTAAAGGAGCACTGGGATCCCTTTTAAGACTCCTCAATTTTACACAACCTTCCCATACAACAGATAGAGAGGAAAACGCTAGAAAGAGATAAGGAATTGAAAAACAGTCCTCTTCTTACGTTCTATCCAACACACAGTTGTTAAATGAATCAGAGAAATTTTAGAGCTACAAAGACAAGAACTTAGACTTCCTCTATTTGGCTTGAATCTCAGAGCAGCAGCTGACCTAAACACAAAACACACTCAGTCTTTTTTGGTTTGCTCCCAAATTCTCAGCTAGAATATCATCACAGTAACCAAATGAAATGTGCAACACTGAATAAACAGAAATGCACAAGTCTCAGAAAACACAAACTATCACGGAGGGCTCCCAGGAATGATGCTTCTTTTAAAATCTGCTTAAACCCAACGGCAGTAAGTGTGACACTTTAGAAGACAACTTTCTACCTCAGGGTTCTTAACTGGGGGCAGGACTGCCGGTGCGCCAGGAGCCCCAGGAAGCACGGATCCTGCAGAGAGCATCGAGCTGTGCCCGCGGCCCGAGGCTGCCCCTCAGCTCTGCCTGGAGCTCACTCAGCTGTGGAAACAGTGCCCTGGAGGGCTTCTCTTTTTTAAGTGAAGTTGTTGGAAAAGCTAAATGCAAATGCTACAAGAACTGAAAGGGTTTCTTTTAGGTGATTTCTTTAAGCTTCTGCTCAATTATAGTTGGGAACAAGAATATAATCTCTCATCCAATAGGAAGATAAACTAAAAGTGTTAGCTGTCCAGAAAATCAATTTTTACTCAAAATTCTAACACCTTTGAAAGAGAACATTATCATATTAGTCTCATGAGAGCCCATATAGGAGATGTTTTGAGGCCATGTCTCCCATCACATAAAACATCCTTCTGACCTTGAGGGTACAAGACGTCCACACCTTCCCACTGCCTTTACCTTCCCCTGTTCTTCCATGGTGGTCAGAAGACAGCTCTTCAAGCCCCTACAGACTTGAGTACAAAGTTCTTGGCTCACCTGAATGTGCATGGCGCCCTCTACTGCTTCTTCAACACTTGCACAACCGCGGATGAGTGACAGCTGCTCTTCAGCACTCAGAGAGCCTTTCAGAGAACCTGCCTGCTCCAGCAACTTCATCTCTTTTCTAGGAAGAAGCAGAGTGATCACTGTGAGTATTCAAAAGCAAAGGTCAATATCAATAATCAGTAGGGAAATGCAGACCTAAAACCACAATGATATACCGCTTCACACCCACTAAGATGGCAACCATCGAAAGAAGAGAAAACAAACCAAGTGTTGGTGAGGAGGCGGCGAAATTGGAGCCCTTATGCAATGTTGGTGGGAATGTAAAAATGCAGCCACTGTGGCTTTTAACTCAAAAAGTTAAAAATAGAACTACCACATGATCCAGCAATCCCACTTCTCGGTATGCACCCTAAAAAAGTGAAAGCAGGGACTCGGACAGATGTCTGTACGTCCACGTTCATAGCAGCATTATTCATCAATAGCCAAAAAGTGTAAACAACCCAAATGTCCGTATATGGATCAATGGATAAACAAAATACAGTATGTACATACAACAGAATGTTATTCAGCTTTAAAAAGAAAAGAAATTCTGAGACATGCTACAACATGGATGAACCTGGAGGTGAAATAAGCCAGTCACAAAAAGGCAAATACTGCAGAATTCCACTTATATGAGTCATCTAGAGTGGTCAAATTCATAGAGATAGAAAGAAGAATGGTGGTTTCAGGGCTGGGGGAGGGGAGAATGGGGAGTTAAGTGTTTAATGCGAATAGTTTCAGTTTTGCAAAATGAAGAGAGTTATAAAGATGGACAGTTGTAAAATAATGTGAATGTACTTAAAACCACTGAACTGAATACTTAAAAATTATTGATAGTAAATTTTATGTTATGTGTATGATACCACAATTAAAAATTTTAACTTTTTTTGAAAAAAAGGATTAAAAAAAGGCCCATGGGGGGAAAAATTGGACAGCAGTGGTCTTCCTCTTCATCCTTCAGTCAGTCCCTGAGGAGAAGGGCTGAAAGAAGGCGTCTTATAAGCAGGAGCAGCAGCTTCACGGTGCGTGGCCTGGGCAGTCGCACAGGGCCCCGTGTCAGAAGGCCCGTGCTAAGTTTAATGCTCTGCTGTCGCTGTCTTAAAATTCTTAATCAATACTGAGCAAGGGCCCCACATTTTCATTTGCACGTAGCCTCAGAAACTACATGGTCAGTCCTGCTTAGAATTCATGACACATTAAATAAACAAGGCAGAGTACATATACAAACACACACAGTTGCCCAAAGAGCATTTCCAAATAAGTCTGTTATTTTCTGCCAGCGAGTCAAATAACTTTTACATCATTTCACATCATGGTTTTTATCTTCAAGCTGTCAATGTCCTTCAGCCAAAGAAGATACCTGCAGTGGAATGTCGGGTTTGTTACTTACTACAGGGAGGGGGAACACACACCAGAGGAACCGCGGGTGCCAGTAAGAGGGCATCGGAGAGAATCTGTTACCATAGGACTTGAGCTTTAGTTGGGTGGTTTGGAGGAGGGTTGAAGTTCCCTAGTTTGGATGCTGTCAGAAAGCAAGGGCAACCTGAAGACTGGGCATCTCAGTAAACACGCATGCACGGAGGGGAGACCAGACTGAACACAAAGCTGGAACGGGCAAGGAAGTCGCAGTCCTTCTCTTCAGCCGGGAGAGGGGTGCTCAGCATTTCTAGGTTGCACAGTGATCCTGTTTTTGTCTACGCTTACAGAAATTTATAACACATGACACGGTCCTGTTTTGTCTCATTTTGTCATGGTCTGAGAGGGATGTTGTCTGAGGTGGGTGTTCCTGAGACTGCTTATGTCCAACTGGAGAGCACTGTGACCAGTGGCAAGCGCCAGGCCAGCTCTAGGTCAGAGCTGCTCTTTGGTTTGGTTTCTGCGTCCTCTCTTTCTTAAAGCCGTGCATTTCGTGTGTTGTTTTAGCTACAAACTGAGGAAGATAAACTATCTTGCTGTTGTTACTGTAAAAAAAAAAGAAAAATACAGAGATATGCTGAAACACAAATAGATTTCTTTATTTCTAATGAAAAGAAGCTTCGTGGCAAAGATAATGAGTCCACAAATGATCAGGCAGATGCAAAGCCTCTCCTGCTTCGGGGACGGCAAGGATAAAGAAGCCATTATAGGTCATCAGCACACGAGACCTGGGCTTACATTTTTTTTTAAGGAGAGGGAGAATCTGGGAGATTTTTGTCATATAGATAATTTGAAAGATCTGTAAATGTATTAGCTTAAAAAAAACCACTATAAAATAGGGCCAGAAAATGGCTACTTTATTTTGGAGGATCATAAGGACAAACACACAGAAGCTCCTCCTCAGCTCTCCCCGCACACAGAACAGCTCCATGCTGGGCCCCAAATGCCCCCGACCCCACAATGCGCAGGCATTACAGAGAGGTCTGCACAGACAGTCCTTGAGCTCAAGCAGAGGTTTATAAAGGTAGTTAACTGACGATGTACAAAACAAAGTCTGCTTCTTCGCCAGTTCCTCAAGGAGTTTATGTTAGTTGTATAGAGTGTCGTATGGTGTCTTAGCAAGAGATGAGAAATTTAAGATTTATAAGTTTAAGAGCTAAAATCAAGAAAGAACTGACTTAAGTTAAGTGCCAGCAAATGGATATTTTATATCCCATCAAGGGAAATACAACAAAAAGGGTCACAAGAAAGGCTACTCTACTAAGATAAAAATGAAAAACAAAAGTTTACTAGTCCTAGAGGTCCTGTGGTCACGCGTCAGTAGGCCAGCCACCTCCCAAACACGGCCTGCGTCCTCATTTGCGTTACCACGGGGAGGACAGCACCACTGATGTGAAGAGCATTTCTTTCTCATTTCACATGTTTTTGATCCATCTTTCAAAAATGTTTGGAGTTACACAACTCTGTAAGTATACTAAAAAGCAGTCAATTGTACCCTTTAACCAAGTCAAAGGGATGGTACACAAATTCTATCACAATAAAGCTGTCACATTTGTTTCTTATTGCTTCTGTGACAAATTACCACAAACTGAGTGACTTAAACCATACAAATTTATTATCTTACATTCTGGAGGTCGCAAATCTCAACTAGACCAACATCAAAGCGTCTGCAGGGCTGCGTTCCTTGTGGAGGCTCCAAAGGCGGATCTGTTCCCTGCCCTTCCCAGCTTCTAGAGGCCACCACCTTCCCCGGCTCCCTGGTCCTCTTCCGTCTTTGGAGCCGGCACTCTCACCACTCTGACCTCTGCTTCTGTCACCGTGTCTCCTTTGATTCTCCTGCCTCTCTCTCTTTCCCTTCAAAGGACCGTTGTCATTATATTGGGCCAATTCGGATCTTCTCCCATTTTTATATCCTTGACTTAATCGCCTCTGTAAAGTCTCTGCCATATAAGGTAACACTTTCACAGGTCCCAGGCATTAGGACACGGACATCTTTGGGGAGCCATTTTTCTGCCTACCACATCTGTTAAAAAAAACTTTTAGAATAAATAGAATATGTAATATATATAGAACTCCTGTAAAATTACTGCTCAAAATTATGCTTACAGAACAGAGAGGACTTGCCTATTAAAGCCACTTCAAATGAAGTGATTAGATTACGACTGGCTCTTTGTGTTCTGCAGATATTATTGTACCATATTTGGAATTCTACTGCCTGTTGAGAAATTTGTTGTCAATCTGTCATTCCTTTGTAGGTAGTCTGTCTTTTCTCTCTCTGGCTGCTTTTAAGACTTTTCTTGTGTTACTTGGTGTTTTATGGCTTCACTATGATGCATTCAGGTGTAGATATCCTTTCTATTTATCCTGCTTGAGACCAGAATGAGGATTCATGTCTTCAATTGATATGAACTTGATCATTATATATTCATGAATTGCTTCTTTCCCTATTCTCTCTAAATCTTTCAGACCTCTAATAAGATGTGTGTTAGGCATTCTCTCTCTAACCTCCATATTTCTTAACTACTTTTTCACATTTTCAATCACTTCATTTTCTGAATTACATGCTAAATCCTATCTTCAAATCTGACCTCCAGTTCACTATGTTCATAATACTTTGTCTCTCCAGTGTTGTGTGATTTTGGGTTGTGAGCAGACGTTCACTGAAGGCTCTCTGTGGGAATTCTTTGAGCCTTGGGTTTAAGGTACATCATTCAGGAGGTGATACGCATTTTGCTTCTGACAGGCACTTGGAGGCACTACTAACCAAGGGACCTATCTGAATCCTTGGCTTGGAGTTTTTAAGACCACACAGGTAGTATGAATTTGGGCTCCAAACCTTAAGAGGGCTGGGTTATGGGTATAAATTCTGAGAAAAGAGCTTTCTCCCCTTTACCCAGAGTCACGGCTGAGACAGAGGAGCCTCCACATATGGGTTAGTTAGTTTGTTCCTAGTTCTCCTTTTCACCAAACATGTAGCCCTTTGAGCAGTGGCCTCCTACAGGGACCTCCGATTTATGCCCATCTTGCGCAGACTAAGCTTGGCTCTCAGAACCACAGCTCCACATCAGCAAGACTGGCAATACCCTTAGGGCACCTGCAGCTTTCACATCTCTCTTGGGATTTATGATCCCAAATTTGTTCTCTGAGAACTTACATTACTTGTTGCTACCTCAGCTATGCATTATAAAGAAACTCTAAACTATATACATTTACTCAATATTGTTAAGTATTTGAAGTGAAAAGGATTTTCAGCATACTTACTTTGCCCTATTGCCAGAAACTATACTATAGACTGTTTCTTTAAAGTCTAACATTTCTAGACACTATATTACTTTATATTTCATGAGAAAAGGGAAATAGTCATCATCTTCATTTAGTAATGATAAGTTATTCAACGTGAATATGAGCTCTACTATACTGATAAATCCATAACGCACAGTCACTAACTGATTACATCCTGGCTCTTATTCTACGTACAGAAAAGAGAAATAGTACTGATTTTCAGGGGTATCACTGCTAAGGCCTACTCTTTGTTTCCCAGTTTTGTCCACGTGGGGAAAAAAAAAGATATATAAATAATATCTGAATCCAATAAACTCAGTCTTAAAAGCAACTAGAAATACTTCAGTGAAATGCATCAAAACACAAAGAATGTTTCTTTTTTATTTATCCCAGCATGTTCATTTTGGTGATACAAATAGAAGAAATTTGGGCCAGAAATTGAGGCCCAACTTGGTTATAAACCCATCCAAGGAAGTAAAGCTGGTGGAATCCAGCACAATGGGGCTGAAGCCAGTCCTCTGACTCTTGCTCTTAAACATGCTTACTAGGAACCACTTCCTCTTCTTTATGCTTCCTGCTAAGCCACAATGCTATCTCATTAAAAGAAAAATTCTGTCGGGGGCTTTGTGTATAGGATTAATTGGCACAATTTACTGGCTTAAAATCTGAAGATTTGAGGACTCTGGGTGAAGATGGAAGCGTAGGCAGACTCTGAACTCATCTCCTCCCATGAACACAACCAAGATACAACAATTTTTGGAACAATCACCCCTGAGAAAGAACTGAAAAGTGGATAAAAAGAACCAGCGCAACAAGGGACAGTCCTGACTGAGATGGAAGAGGCAGAATTCCTTTCTGGAGAGAAAAAAGCCACCTTGGGATGCCACAAAGTGTCACAGCCAGCCAGGAGCAATCCTAAGGTACACAGCCCTCCTGGAGGAGTGGGGGCCTGAGCGAGGCAGTGTTACCACAATGAGCAGCTTCAGGACTCAGCACAACTGAGATGAGTGTCATAATATCCAGCTTGGCTGGATACTAACAACAACGGGGAATACCCCCAGAAGAGCTGTGGGACATAAGCGGAAAAAAGTCAGCTCTTAAAGGACCCAAGCACAAATTCACCCGCTTGGGAAAGCAACCTAGAATTACAAGAAAGGTGCACAGTCTTTTGGTGAAAAGAGACTCACCTGATAGGCTCTGGGGGCATCTCGGTGAGAGGTGAGATCCCTCCAGGTACTGAGACATTGGCGGCAGCCATTATTGTGACCCAGCACAGACTTGCTGACACAGACACTGGCAGAAGCCATTGGAGTTCTTCTACTGGCCTGTTAGCACAGGGTCTGCCCCACCCACCAGAGCACTGATTTAATCCAGCTCAGCCAAGGCAGGTAGCCCACCCTAGGGACTTGTCCCAGTGAACAGCAAGCCCTCAGGCAACTTTTCAACCTGCATAGACTGGGGGTCTGGATCCTCTGCAGGCAGGTGAGTGGTCCCCCTCTGTGGGGCAGGGCATATGTGAGGAGTGGGTGGAGAGTGTGGGGCATTGGTGGAGTGGGTGGGGGCCTCTGTAGTGAGGGGACTGAGTCTGCCCCAGAGGGTCGAAAAGTGTGCATGGGCCAGGACTGTGTTGATAGTGGGTGTGTGTGGACCTGTGGGCCATGAGGCATATCAGTGGCAGAAGACGTGTGCTTCTCAAACAGCCACATAGGGGATTGGCCCTGCCTTCCAAAGCCTGAAATAATTGGGTGCTCCCAAGCCTGGGGCCAGCCCCACTCAGCAGCAATCCTGAGAGGTGACAAGAGCCTTGCAGGCTGGAGGCCTACAGCAAGTGTAAGCCCCTGAAAAAGGCAGCCAGCCACGCCAGGGGCCTACACACTTAACAGAAAAAATGCAACAAGAATGTGCTGTTAGACCTTGCAACCAACTGTGCTGGGGCTCCTCATGCCAGACAAAGTGACTGAAAGGTCCATAGCAGCCACATACAGCTGAACATCACAACCAGCCAGCCAGGGGGACAGTCTAGCCTCCCCGGGCACCTGCAGCAAGAGCAACCCTGCCCAACAGAAGAACACACACAGCCCATACAGGAGACACTCCTGGAACATTTGGAACTAGAGGGAAACACACTACTGGGCCTCAAAAGGTATCTCCTGGGGCCGGCCTGGTGGCACAGCAGTTAAGTGTGCACGTTCCGCTTCAGCGGCCCAGGGTTTGCCAGTTTGGATCCTGGATGTGGATACGGCACTGCTTGGCAAGCCATGCTGTGGTAGGCGTCTCACATATAAAGGAGAGGAAGATGGGCATGGATGTTAGCTCAGGGCCAGTCTTCCTCAGCCAAAAGAGCCTCCTCTTTTGGTGGCAAATGTTGGCTCAGGGTTAATCTTCCTCAAAAAGAAAAAGAAAAGAAAAGGAAATTTAAATTAAAAAAATTAAAGTAAAAATAAAATTGAAAACAGGTATTTCCTACATAAGGCCACTTCTCCAAGATCCGGAGACATAGCCGACTCTCCTAATGCATAAATATAAGCACAAAGAGGCAAAATGAGAAGGCAAAGGAATATGTGCGGAGCAAGGGAACAGGACAAAACCCCAGGAAAAGAACTAAATGAAACAGAAATAAACAATCTACCCGACAAAGAGTTCAAGCAAAAAGTGATAACAATGCTCACTGATCTTGGGAGAAGAATAAATGAACACAGTGAGAATGTCAACAAACACTGGAAAATATTTTTAAAAAATCGGAAGTGAAGAATACAATACTGGAAAGGAAAAACTGACTAGAGAGACTCAACAGCAGAGAAGATGAAACAGAAGAACGGACCAGCGAGCTGGAAGAAAGACTAAAGGAAATCACTCAAGGTGAACAAATAAAAGAAAAAAGAATTAAAAAGAACAAGCACAGTCTAAGGGAACTCTAGGACAACATCAAGTGCACTAACATTCATATTGTAGGTGCCCCAAAAGCAGAAGAGAGAGACATAGGGGCAGAGAACCTATTTGAAGAAGTCAAAGCTGAAAATTTTCCTAACCTAAGGAAAGAAACAGACATCCAAGTAGAGGAAACACAGAGAGCACCAAACAAGATAAAGCCAAAGAGGCCCACACCAAGACACATTATAATTAAAATGTGCAAAATTAAAGATAAAGAGAGAATCCTAAAAGCGACAAGAAAAAGGCAGCAAGGGACATACAAAGGAAACCCAGTAAGGCTACCGGCTGACTTCTCAGCAGAAACCTTACAGGCTAGAAGGGAGTGGCATGATATACTTAAAGAGCTGAAAGGAAAACACCTATAGCCAAGAATACTCTACCTGGCAAGTTATCATTCAGAATGGAAGAAGAGATAAAGAGTTTCCCAGATGAGCAAAAACTAAATGAGCTTATCACCAAGAAACCAGCCTTACAAGAAATGCTAAAGGGATTTGCTTAAGTGGGAAAGAAAAGAGCACAAATAGGAATAAGAAAATTATCAAAACAAACAAGCAATAAAATTACTGCTAAAGACAAAGATACAGGAAAGGTAGCAGATCAACCACCTACGAAGATAAGGTGAAGGTCAAAAGACAAAAGTACTAAAATTACCTATTTCAATGATAAGAGGATAACAGATACACATACACAAAATAAGAGGTTAGATATGATATCAAAACCTTAAAATGTGAGAGGAGAGGAGTAAAAGAGTAGAGCTTTTGGAAAGAAGTCAAACTAAAGAGACCATGAACTCAATATACATTGCTATATATGTACATTATTATAAACGAACCTCATGGTAATCACAAACCAGAAACCTATAAGAAATACACAAATTAAGAGAAAGGAACCCAAACATAATACTAAAGCAAACCATCAAACCACAAGAGAAGAGAGCAAGAGAAGAAGAAAAGAACATGGAGCCGGCCAGTGGTGCAGCAGTTAAGTGCACACGTTCCACTTCGGCGGCCTGAGGTTCGCCGGTTTGGATCCCGGGTGTGGACATGGCACCACTCAGCAAGCCATGCTGTGGTAGGCGTCCCACAAATAAAGTAGAAGAAGATGGGCATGGATGTTAGCTGAGGGCCAGTCATCCTCAGCAAAAAAAAAAAAAGAAGAGGAAGAAGGAGAAGAAAGGAACAGAGAAGAACTACTAAAACACCCAGAAAAAAAGTAACAAAATGGAAATAAGTACATACTTATCAATAGCTATTTTAAATGTCAATGGACTAAATGCTCCAATCAAAAGGCATAGGGTGGCCAACTGGATCAAAAAACAAGCCCCATATATATGCTGCAAAGAAGTGACACACTTCAGACCAAAAGACAGTCACAAACTGAAAGTGAAGGGATGGGAAAAGATATTCCACACAAACAGCAAAGAAAAGAAAGCTGGGGTAGCAATACTTATATCAGATAAAATACACTTTAAAACAACAACGGTAAGAGAGACAAAGAAGGGCACTACCTAATGACAAAGGGAAGAATCCAACAAGAGGATCTAACACTTGTAAATATCTATGCACCCAACATAGGAGCACCTAAATATATAAAGCAATTATTAACAGACATAAAAGGAGAAATAGCAACACAATAATAGTAGGGAACTTTAACACTCCACTTACACCAAGGGATAGATCAACCAAACAGAAGATCAATACAAAAACATTGGTCTTAAACGACACATTAGACCAGATGGCCTCAGTAAATATATATAGAACATTCCATCCAAAAACTGCAGAATATACATTCTTTGCCAATGCACATGGAACATTTTTCCAGTTTGATCACATATTAGGCCACACAACGTCTCAGTCAGACTATTTAAGAATACTGAAATAATACCAAGCATCTTTTCTGACCACAAAGGGATGAAACTTGAAATCAACTACAGGAAGAATATCAGAAAAGCCACAAATATGTGGAGATTAAACAACATACTACTGAACAACTATTGGGTCAATGAAGAAATCAAAGGAGAAATCAAAAACAGCTCGAGACAAATGAAAATGAAAATACGACATGCCAAAATCTACGGGATACAATACAACCGGTTCTAACAGGGAAGTTATAGCAATACAGGCCTACCTCAACAAACAAGAAAAATCCCAAATAAACAATCTAACAGTGGACCTAAAGGAGGTGGAAAAAGAAAAACAATGCAAGCCCAAAATCAGTAGATGGAAGGAAATAATATAAATCTGACCAGAAATAACTGAAATAGAGACTAAAAAGAAAATAGAAAACAATCAATGAAACCAAGAGCTGGTTCTTTGAAAAGATAAAATTGACAAACCTTTAGCTAGACACACCAAGAAAACAAGAGAGAAGGTTCAAATAAATAAAATCAGAAATGAAAGAGGAGGAATTATAACAGACACCTCAGAAACACAGAAGATTATAAGAGAATACTACAAAAAGCTATATACCAACAAACTGAATAATCTAGAAGAAATGGATAAATTCTTAGAATCATACAACCTTCCAAAACTGGATCAAGAAGAAATAGAGAATTTGAATAGACCAATCACCAGTAATGAGATCAAAAACCTCCCAAAAAATAAAAATCCAGGACCAGATGGCTTCCCTGGTGAATTCTACCAAACATTCAAAGAAGACCTAATACTTATCCTTCTCAAATTCTTCGAAAAAAGTAAAGAGGAGGGGAAGCTTCCTAACTCATTCTACGAAGCCAACATTACTGATTTCAAAACCAGACAAGGACAACACAAAAAAAGAAAATTACAGGCCAATATGACTGATGAGCATAGATGCAAAAATCCTCAACAAAATACTAGCAAATCGAATACAAAAATACATTAAAAGGATCACACACCATGATCAAGTGGGATTTATTCCAGGGAGGCAGGGATGGTTAAACATCTGAAAATCAATCAATGTGATACACCACATTAACAAAATGAAGAATAAAAATCACATGATCATCTCAATAGATGCAGAGAAAGCATTTGAGAAGATATAGCATCCATTTATGATAAAAACACTGAAATAAAATGGGTATAGAAGAAAAGTACCTCAACAGAACAAAGGTCATATATGACAAACCCACATCTAATACCATTCTCAATGGAGAAAAGCTGAAAGCTATCCCTCTAAGAACAGGAACAGACAAGGACGCCCACTTTCACCACTCTTATTTAACATAGTATTAGAAGTCCTAGCCAGAGCAACCACACAAGAAAAAGAAATAAAAGGGATCCAAATTAGAAAGCAAGAAATCAAACTGTCACTATTTGCAGATGACATGATTTTACATATAGAAAACCCTAAAGAATCCACTAAAAAACTTTTAGAAATAATAAATGAATATGGCCAAGTTTCAGGATACAAACCAGCATATAAAAATCAGGGGCTGGCCCAGAGGTGCAGCGGTTAAGTTTGCATGCTCCGCTTCTCGGCGGCCCAGGGTTTGCCGGTTCAGATCCTGGGTGCAGACATGACACTGCTGGGCAAAAACCATGCTGTGGTAGGCGTCGCACATAGAAAGTAAAGGAAGATGGGCACGGATGTTAGCTCAGGGCCAGGCTTCCTCAGCAAAAAGAGGAGGGCTGGCAGTAGTTAGCTCAGGGCTAATCTTCCTCAAAAAAAAAAACACATCAGTGGCACTTCTATACACTAACAACCAAGTAGCAGAAAGAGAAATTAAGACTACAATTCCATTTACAATTGCAACAAAAAGAATAAAATATCTAGGAACAAACCTAACCAAACAGGTGAAAGATCTGTACAGTGAAAACTATAAAACATTGTTGAAAGAAACTGAAGAAGGTACAAAGAAATGGAAAGATGTTCCCTGCTCTTGGATTGGAAGAATTAACGGAATTAAAATGTCCATACTTCCTAAAGCAATCTACAGATTCAATGCAATCCCTATCGAAGTTCCAACATTTTTCACAGAAACAGAACAAAGAATCCTAAAATTTATATGAACCGACAAAAGACTGTGACTAGCCAAAGGAATCCTTAGAAAAAAGAACAAAGCTGGAGGTATTACACTCCCTGACTTCAAAAATATACTACAAAGCTATAGTAACTAAAACTGGTACTGGCACAAAAACAGACACACAAATCAACGGAACAGAATTGAGAGCCCAGAAACAAACCCACACATCTATGGACAGCTAATATTCCACAAGGGAGACAAGAACATACAACGGAGAAAGGTAAATCTCTTCAATAAATAGTGTTGGGAAAACTGGACAGCCACGTGCAAAAGAATGAAACTAGGCCACTATCTTACACCATACACAAAAATTAACTCAAAAATGGATTAAAGACTTGAATCTAAGACCTGAAACTATGAAACTTCTAGAAGAAAACATAAGCAGTACGCTCTTCAACATCTGTCTTAGCAGCATATTTTCAAGTACCACCTCTAAGTAGGCAAGGGAAACAATAGAAAAAATAAACAAATGAAACTACATCAAAATACAAAGCCTCTGCACAGCAAAGGAAACCATCAACAAAACGAAAAGACAACCCAACAATTGGAAGAAGATATTTGCAAACCAATATATCTGATAAGGGGTTAATATCCAGAATATACGAAGAACTCATATATCTCAACAACAAAAAAACTAACAACACAACTAAAAAGTGGGCAAAATATTGAACAGACATTTCTCCAAAGAAGATATACAGACGGCCAACAGGCACACGAAAAGATGTTCAACATCACTATCAGAGAAATGCAAGTCAAACTACAATGAGGTATCACCTCACTCCGGTCAGAATGGCTATAATTAACAAGACAGGAAACAAGTGTTGGAGAGGATGTGGAGAGAAGGGAACCCTCATACACTGCTGGTGAGAGTGCAAACTGGTGCAGCCACTATGGAAAACAGTATGGAGATTCCTCAAAAAATTAAGAATAGATTACCATATGATCCAGCTATTCCACTGCTGGGTATTTATCCAAAGAACATGAAAATACAAATGCATAAAGATATATGCACTCCTATGTCATCACAGCATTATTCACAACAACCAAGACTTGGAAGCAACCTAGATGTCCATCAAGGGAAGAATGGATAAAGAAGATGTGGTATTTATACACAATGGAATACTACTCAGCCATAAGAACCAATGAAATCCAGCCATTTGTGACAACATGGATGGATGTTGAGGGCATTATGCCAAGTGAAATAAGTCAGAGGGAGAAAGTCAAATACCATATGATCTCGCTTAAAAGCAGAGATAAAAACAACGACAAATAAACACAGAGGCAGAGATTGGATCAGTGGTTACATGAGGAGAAGGGGGAGGGACAAGGGCAAAAGGAGTGATTAGGCATAGGTGTGTGGTGGTGGATTGTAATTAGTCTTTGGGTGGTGAACATGATGTAATATGCACAGAAATCAAAATATATAACGATGTTCACCTGAAATTTATATGGTATAAATCACTGTTACCACAATAAAAAAAGAATGAAAAATCAAAAAAAAATCTGAAGATTCGAGGTACTCAATACACTGAAGAGAATAGAAAGAGGACCTTCCATCCATTTCCTTGTCACAATTGCTGTGAACACCCCGGTCCCAGCCTGCTGAGCTTGCACTTGGGCTACAGGGCCCCCATTTCCCTCAGGGAGCCCCAGTGTACCTGGCAATCCACTATCTCCTTTCAGGAATTCATTACCAATAGGTGTGCTAGGCTGGGTCCCATGTGAGCCAAATACCGTGGCTTCCATGGACCACACCCTAGATGGGAGGCTGAACCAAAGGCAGATGTGCCCAGGCTGACCTACCGCCTGGCTCCAGAGGTCAAGTGAATGGGAGCCTATGCTAAATGGTACAGGGCCAGTCACTCAGCTCATCCCTCTCAGGCAATTTGAAATGAAGACCCACACAGTGGATCAGTCAAGGCAGGAGGAGCAACAGACGTCTGGCCAGTGGTAGTCACCACAGCGGTGGACTTAGAAAGGCAGGACCTTAGCCCAGGACCTGCTCTGAAACAACCCCCCCGAGAACTGCTGTGCGTTACCAGAGCTGCTGTCCGACTCTCAGAGGCTCCGGTGTCCCCTGAATAATGTCCCGTTTCTGCAACAACAATACAGCTGCAGAGATGGCTTCCTGCATTCCTCGCTCCCTCCCAAGTCTCACAATAACTCCCCATCGACAGGTGTGATCTGAGTACCTGCATCCTTTACACCTGAAATGGCCTCATTTGTCCAGAGATTAGATGGGCCTAGTGGCTGAAGGAAATTACATCTGAACTGCTCGGTTTTGAACTGTACGATCTCTATCAACTAGATCTGCAGCAACTAGATCTGCAGCAATGGCTGATCCAAGGAGTCAATAACATTGGTAAAAGTTAACTACCTCGCCCATAAATATAAGCAGAATAAAAATGTTCATATCTTGAAGAGCTGTTGGTAGGTAACAAAAAATCACTTCAGTTCAATTAAAAGTATTTGCTGTCAAAGAAGAACAAGTAGGAAATTTAATATAGTGCCCGTGGTTCCTTTTCTAGAACTATTTTCTTTTCTTAACTTATTTTGACAAAAAACATAGAAAGAATAATGAACATCCCCATATTTCTACCATCAAGAATTAACCACCACCAATCCTGACATACTTGCTGCTTGTCATTTAAAAAAAAAAAAAATTAAAGTTAACGTTCCTCTAGCCACCAACCTCACACAACCATTTTCTACTGAACTCAGATGGAGTTTTAAATGCTAAAGCCTCGTGACATCACGATTAGCCATTTGTCCTCCAGGAAATCACGTCTGAGTAGCTGACGTGCTCAAAAGCACCTGCTTTCAGCTTCAGCAGCCAAAGCAAATGTCTCAACTTTCTTGCAAACATCCCGAGTCAGATCAGATGAAACACGGGAGCGCAAGCCAGCCCCACGCCCCTCAGCCAAGGCCTGTCCTGGAACCCCCCAGGGCACCGCCACGCAGCAGGGGAGGAGCAGAGCCACAACCACGGCCTCTGGCGGGTGAGACTCAGGATGAAGAACCCACATAAGCGATTCGGCCTCCAGGCCCTTCGCCCCTGGCAGCACGCGGCGCGAGGGCAGAGGCTTGGGACACATCAGCCTGCGGGGCGGCTGCCAGCTCCGGCTCCGCGTGCGGGCAGCCCGGGTGGGGGAAACTACCCGAAAGGTCTGGAGGAGCTCAGACCACGCAGACAGATCCCTCATGTTCTCTTCAACAAATCTACCTGCCACAACCAAACCCAGCCATTTGGCAACGTTTTCATTAAGTATTCTGGAAGAACCTCTGCCTCAGACTTTGCAGAAGATGCACATAACTACCTGGACAAGATATGAGTCTCCAGCAGCTTCTCAGTGGCCTCCCACAAGCCAGAATGTTGCCGCACTAAGAAGGGGCGTCAGAATGCACTCAGCTTACAGCACGTGGGCAGGGCTGCAACACGCCAGTCTACCTCCAGAGGTCACCCCCGCACTACGGCTCCAGATACCTGCCCCCTAAATTCAGAGAAGGTAAATTTTTATTTAAAACTGGAAAAAAGGAAATCTTAACAATTTCAGTGTATGGTAGGATATGGCTGATTTTTTTTCTATTTCTGTTTTTGAAGTTTTATTCAAAAGGAGCACTTATTAATTTAAAAAGATAAAGACAATGGAGAAAGTGGAAACCTGGTGCACTATTGGTGGGATCATAAAATGGTGCAGCTACTGTGGAAAACAATATGGCACTTCCTCAGAAAATTATAAATAGAATCACTATATGATCCAGCAATCCCACTTCTTGGTATATATCCAAAAGAAATGAAAGCAGGGACTCCCAGAGGCATTTGTACCTTCGTGTTCACAGCAGCATTATTCACAATAGCCAAACGTGGAAGCAACTCAAATGTCCATCAACGGATGACTGGATAGACACAATGTGGGATATAGATACAATGGAATAGTATTCAGCCTTAAAAAGGAAGGAAATCCTGTCACACACTACAACATGGATGAGTGCTAAGAACACTATGCTAAGTGAAAAAGCCAGTCACAAAAGACAAATCTATATGATTTCACTTATATGAGGTACCAGGAGTAGACAAACTCACAGACACAGAAAGCAGAACGGTGGGTGCAGGGGCTGGGGGGAGGGGAGAACGGGGAGCTGTTCAACGGGCACGGGGTTTTAGTTTGGGAAGATGAAAAAGTTCTGGAGATGGATGGTGGTGACGGTTGCGCAACAGTGTGAATATACTTAACACTATTGAACTGTGCAGTTAAAAATGCTAAACAAGGTAAATTTTATGTTATGTGCTTTTCACCATAATAACAGATTAAAAAAGACAAGCTATGTTCTTTTTTAAAGGAATGGTTGCCTTAAGTGCCATTTAAATTTTATTTAAACTTGACTCATCTAGAAGGTAAAAGAGGGTAGAAGTCAAGCAAGAACAAAACTCCGTATGAACTGGAGTTCAGGAATAAACTGATTTAGGGCCCTGCTTGTAGATTTTGCAGAACGAGTGAGAAAATCATTTTAGCTACTATCATTCCAATTGATTCATGTAATGATCTAAGCCTTGGACTTCCAATTCCACATAGTGGATAAAACATATTTATCTCTGCTCCCTCCAGAAACCTCAACAAAACCAGACTAAAGGAATCTTCTTAACTAGACTTATTGTGGTGATAATTTCACAATATATACAAATATTGAATCATTATATTGTACACCTGAAACTAATATAATGTTATATGTCAATTATACTGCAATAAAAAAAATTTTTAAGTTAAAATATATGCCCACATTGGGGCCAGCCCAGTGGCACAGCAGTTAAGTTCGCACGTTCTGCTTCTGCGGCCCGGGGTTCACGGGTTTGGATCCCGGGCATGGACATGGCACCTCTTGGCACGCCATACTGTGGTAGGTGTCCCACAAATAAAGTAGAGGAAGATGGGCATGGATGTTAGCTCAGGGCCAGTCTTCCTCAGCAAAAAGAGGAGGACTGGCAGTAGTTAGCTCAGGGCTAATCTTCCTCAAAAAAAAATATATAAATGTGTGTGTTTGTGAGTGTGTTAAAAAAAAAAATATATATATATATATGCCCACAAAGTGAGAGATATCAGAAGATACAATGGACAAAAGATCTAATTTTGGGGAAGATGGAAAATAATGGAAAAGTGGTGAGGTAAATGACTCTGGAGTGGAAAAACCTGAGATTTAAGTATGGGGAAAGGAAAATGCCAATGAGAAGCAAGTCAAAGTGTCTCCCAAAAGCCCTGGCAAAGGTCAGACTCTGCAGACAACAGATAGGACAGCCGGCCTGAGCGAGGAGTAGGAGCTGAGAGTACTGACAGTCAGTACAACCTGGCAGCTAAGATGCCCCACCCTCCACCGCGTGATCTGTGAGCACAGAGATAAGCCAGATTGAAGGACCCGCTGAACCCAGGACCCACTGGGAAACTTTTGGCAACAGGACTTCAGGTCACTTCTGAATTTTTCAGTCCAGTTGTCTTTAGTCAACCTGCTGCCCTGCACCCTGCTTCTGGGGGAGCTTCAATTAAACTAATCAGGACAGGTTCCTGCCAGGAATAGGGGATGTCTCTCCATTTATTTGTCTTCTCTTTTTTTTTGAGGAAGATTAGCCTTGAGCTAACATCTGCTGCCAATCCTCCTCTTTTTGCTGAGGAAGACTGGCCCTGAGCTAACATCTGTGCCCATCTTCCTCTCCTTTATATGTGGGATGCCTGCCACAGCATGGCTTGCCAATCAGTGCCATGTCCGCACCCGGGATCCAAACCAGCAAACCCTGGGCAGCCGAAGCGGAACGTGCACACTTAACTGCTGCAGCACCAGGCCCGCCCCTATAGTCTTTCAATAAAAGTGAAAAACTTTCTCCGTGAATGTCTTACACTTGCCTTATATTTACACCTACATTGCATACATTTTTTCGTAATTGTAGCAAATTTTTTATTGTGTTTTCTAACTGTGGGTTGTCACAGTATAGAAATACAATTTCTTCCACATGACATGTACTTTTTTCCCACATGACATGTATTTTCCCCAGCTCTGGAATTTTACCAACAGTCTATGTTCAAATTTCCCCCTTTCAAATTTCCCCTGGTAGTAAAGCATTCACTATCAGCTTAGCTACTACTCAACTTCTCCTAAAATCAAATGGCATGTTAATTATTACTCATACATTACTGATCTATTTCTGGGTGGTGGGGGCAAATAGTAAGGATTTTAGGTTTCACAGGTCATATGGTCTCTGTGGCAACTGCTTGCTGTAGAGGGAAAGCAGCCATAGACAATATGCAAACAAATAGCGTGGCTGTGTGCCAATAAAACTTTATTTATGGTATGTTCCTTTAACACCGGGATTCAGGCTGACAGCTCTGCATCACTTCCTCCAGGAGTGGAATTCCCATGGACAGCTGTCAAAGACAAAACCAGAAAGCCCCAGAACCTAGAATTGGTAGAGGAGAGCACTCTAACCACAGGCAGCCAAGGACCAAGGCCCAGTGTATCAGTTATCTACCATCTATTGTCTCAATCCTAGGGGTTAGTAATTTTGGCTAGGCTCAGCTGGGCTCACTCATGTGGCTGCAGTCCGATGGCTTCACTCATCTGTCTAGGAGCTAGTGCTAGTGTTGGCTAGTGCTCCTGACAGTTGGGCCACATGCCTCTAGCTCGCTAAAGCGAGGGCAAGTTCTCCATGCACAGGGACTTTCCAAGCCTCTGCTTGCGGCACGTTTGCTAATGTCCCACTGACCCGTGCAAGTCCGTGGCCAAGCCCAGAGTCAGGGGATGGGAGCAGCAAAGTCACATTGCAAAGGGTTGTGCAGACAGGGATGGGAGCAATTTGTGGCTATTTTGTGACCTATTATACTCCGTTATTCTAGCCAAAGGTATGTAGGAAAACTAAAAATCAGTTTCAAACCAGAACAGACCAATACAAAGATCAAAACTGAGTTCAAGATGTTTAAGCAAGTGCAGAGATGTCAGCAGCAAGTTAAAAACAAGTCCAGAGACCCAGGTATTAGAAATGCCTGAGTTCAGGGACCCGAAGTTCAGTTACTTAGGGAACGGAGTATAGGGCAGCTACCTAGTTTCAGAGATTGCTTCTGGTGGTTTATTAAATCCATATCTATTTAGAAAGCAGATTCATTTTTAGGTGGATTTGAGTACCACATATGACCATTTTCAGATGGCAGAGAGATCTGAGACTGAGAAGAGTAGGTTTACCCAAAGACAGTGATTTCACACTGGGACTCCAGCTGGACAAGACAGCTTGTTCACTGCCCAGAGTAGGGGTGGTCCCTGAGATGTCAATATGGCCCACGCCAGGGAGTCGTGGTCCTGTGAGGGCTAGAACAGCCCTCTCACTAGGTGGAAATGAGATTGGATCCAAATCACAACCAGTAAAACAGTTCTGATCTATAGGTCCATATTACAGCTTTGTTTACCTGATTTTTATTTTTCTTCTTAAAAATACCTTCATCCTCTCAAATTCTTACTTGAGACCTAATGGAGAACAGAAACCAGGCAGTGAAGCACCTGGTAATAAGATTTTCCAAGGTCAAGCTCTCTTTCTGAGGTTTAAAGATGTTAAGTTTTAAATTACTCATTTTGCCACCCGGATAGAAAAAGATTAGTCTTGGATGACAGTTTTTTTATTTTTTTTTTTAATTCACTAAGATCTCTTGGCATGGTATGAGTTGTGATAATAATTTCTTTAATCTTCTGTTTTAATATTTTAAAATGTCAACCTCACCCAGTTGAAGTTCATTTTTACAAGTTCAGAATCAAGATGAACCATTTCTACCCATTTAGGAAGATTAGAGTTTAATATTTCTAACATACATAGAGTTTTCATGCAGAAGTAATAAATTTCAACATTTTATTTTCTACTGTAGAATGTTCAGAAGAAACCAAATACGGTAAGTGAGCCAAACTGCAAGGGTGGTACAGGTGGCAGGACACCATCTATGAAAAACACGGCCAGAAGAACTACCTTTTGAGATTCTAGAAAAACTTCCCATGACTCACTTAAAATAATTATTGAGCAAGTGCTTATTATGTTCCAGGCTCTGGGGACAAGAAACATGCATGCTACTTATTTCTGTGCCTATGATGGCTAGCACAGAGATCACATAACATTTGAATAATGAGGGGCATTGAGAGTATAACGCACAGCCTCTGTCCTCACGAAGCTCACAACCTAGTGTGATTAAAAAAAAAAGACCACAAAACAGAGTCTCGGGGCCAGCCCCGTGGCCGAGTGGTTAAGTTTGTGTGCTCCACTTTGACGGCCCGGGGTCTCGCCGGTTCAGATCCTGGGCATGGACATAGCACGGCTCATCAAGCCATGCTGAGACAGCGTCCCACACAGCAGAGCCAGAAGGACCTGCAACTGGAATATACAACTACGTATTGGTGGGCTTTGGGGAGAAGAAGAAGAAGAAAAAAAAAATGATTGGCAACAGATGTTAGATCAGATGCCATTGTTAAAAAAATAAATAAATTTTTTAAAATCCACAGTGTCATAAAAGGATGCCCACTGGGCACAAACTATTTTGACCCAACAGTCAACTCACCCCAATCAGAAAGACACATTGTCTATACTTCTTGGCAAAAGGATAAAGTTGGCTCTCTGTCCACCTCATGCCTAACTCGGGGTCAGGGACATTTTAATCTTGGGATCCTGACCATCTAGGGACTACAGTTGACATGAGCGAACAGACACTGTTAACCTTCAGGTTGACACGGTTTCCTTACTGAAAGAAGCTGTAATAATTCTTTCCTGGCTAAAAACATTTTGAAACTCAGAACTCATCTCACTAACCAAACTATTTACAAAAATAAGGTTTCCTCTGAATCCTGCTTAACTTGGCCTCTCTGTACAGGACGGCACATTTGAAAATCTTGTGATTCAAGAAATGGAAACAGGTGGCTTCACTTAAGTCACAGATGAAAAATTCAGTGCTCCCCAGGAGGGCAACATGACACGACTCAACCTGATTTTCCCAAAGCTATTTGCTAGCAACAACCCGCAAAGAAAGAGGTAGTCAGTCACAAGGCACCCTAAGATCCCTACTTCCTGCCAAAGAAGCACAACCAGTTCTGCACGTTTAAGTTAACTCAGTTTCAAGGGATGTGTGTTATAAAAATAAAGGCACTGCTACTGAGGAAGGGTTTGTGTGGACTCTTTTAAGTTTTAGATACATAAGAATTCAGTACATTTGTCTTTTCTATAATAAGCCTTCTAATAGTAACAAATTATTGTGTTTTGGGTTCAAAACTCTTACAGACTGATATCTAAAAGTTTAATCTAACTGGGCACCAATAATATTAAGAAATAGTAGCTTTTAATTAAGCAAAGTAGTAGGATAAAAGGAACACCTTTAATTTGGCCTAAAAGAAGAAGGAGGAAAAAAAACGCTCTCACAATTTCCCCATGTACTCCCTTATGCCAGAAAGGACTTTAAAAGTGACCAAAACCTTTAATGATACACCTAAAAAAATAAGGCCTAAAATACAAATACCCCAAGAAAAAGAATAAAGAACTTTTCAGTTAGGAATCTTAGAGTTTTTTCCTGGTTCAACTGAGTTGGAACTGGCTTTATAAAATAAAAGATGGAATGATGATAGAATTGAAAAGTGGAGAGTAGAGGTTGGTAAACCACAGCCCACTGGGTAAATCTGCTCCACCACCTGTTTTTATATGGCCTGTGAGATAAAAACGGTTTTTACATTTTTATATGGTTGAAAAAAAATCAAAAGGCTAATAACACTTTGTGATGTGCAAAAGCTGTATGAATTCCCAAGTTCAGTGCTAATCCATTAAGTTTTATTAGCTCACAGCCATGCTTATTTGTTTACATATTGTCTACAGCTGCTTTCACTCCATAAGGAGTAGTTGCTATGGAGACCATATGACCTGAGCAGCCTAAAGCCTTTACTATCTGTCCTTTACAGAAAAAATCTGCCAACCCCTAGGCTGCAGCCCAAGGCATGCTGGCTTGAAGCACAACCTAAACAGAGGGTCAAGGGTCTCCTCTTCTCCAGGCCATGCTCTCCTCCAATAGTGGCTAGTTACTGAGCTAATCTCTCTCAGCTCCAAAGCCACCGACCACCAACACTATCTCTGGGAACAGTCAGTATCCCACCTGTATGAGGGCCAGCATTATGATTGAGGGCCAGCATTATGATTGAGGGCCAGCATTATTGAGGGCCAACATTATTATTGAGGGCCAGCATTATTATTGAGGGCCAGCATTATTATTGAGGGCCAGCATTATTGAGGGCCAGCATTATTACTGAGGGCCAGCATTGAGGGCCAGCATTATTGCTGAGGGCCAGCATTATCATTGAGGGCCATTGTTACTATTGAAGGGAAGCAGATTTTGCTTTCCCAAAATATGTGTCTTTGGCATAAGGATTACTTTGTTTTTTTAAAGATTTTATTCTTTTTCCTTTTTCTCCCCAACACCCCCCAGTACATAGTTGTATATTCTTCATTGTGGGTCCTTCTAGTTGTGGCATGTGGGACGCTACCTCAGCATGGCCTGATGAGCAGTGCCATGTCCGCACCCAGGACTCGAACCAATGAAACACTGGGCCGCCTGCAGCGGAGCGCACGAACTTAACCACTCGGCCACGGGGCCAGCCCCATAAGGATTACTTTGAATTAAAGGCAATCAAAACCCAGCAGAGTCAGGAAAAGCTCTCTACCTCCCCATCAGCTGCCTGAACGTACACTGGAAGGGGGCTGCACCAGGAGGAGAGCAACCACCAGAGACACCTTTTTACCTAAGAAACTGATCTGCCTAACAGGGCAGCCTCTGTTTTCCACACATCTCCTCTGCCTTCCTGTGAATGGCCTCCTCCCCTTTGTACTCCCAGCCCCCAGGCCCTCTCCTTAGCTCAGGATGGTACAGAAGCCTCAGTTACCTGGCTGCCCTTTAGGGCTCGTATTTTTATGGGGCTCCTACATATATGAAATTTGTCTGTCTTTCTCCTATTACTGTCTTATATCAGTTTAATTAATAGGCCAGCCAAAGAACCTAGAAGGGAAATTTTTTCTGTCCCTTCATTATCGACCACCATTTCCAAAATGGGACTTGTTATGCCCTTACAAACCACCTAATGTGGAAATAAAAGATAAACTAACAAAGTATATGTAATTGTACTTATTTAGGAATATCATAAATTCCTTAAAGTTCTTTACAGTGGTAGGTATTCCTTTGAATGGTTTTTCACTATCAGTAAATTTCTTCCTATTGCTCCCTACATCACCTCCATTAAATCAAATATTAAGTACTTTGTGCTATCATTTTCCACATTTCCATACCTTTTAAAAACACTCTGACTCAATCTGAGGAAATTCTTTTACCTCTCAGTTCCTTCTTTATCGTTAGTCAATGTTCTCTCAAGAGGTGTACTTTCTTCTGCATTACAATGAAAGAACATGTGGCTTGTGTGTGTGTGTGTGGAAGATTGGCCCTGAGCTAACATCTGTTGGCAATCTTCCTCTTTTTGCTTGAGGAAGCTTGTCACTGAGCTAATATCTGTGCCCATCTTCTATTTTGTGTGTGGGATGCTGCCACAGCATGGCTTGATGAGCGGTGTGTAGGTCCAAGCCCAGGATGCAAACCTGCGAACCCCAAGCTGCTGAAGTGTAGCTCAAACACAACCAGGCCGTCTCCTGAACATATGGCTTTTGAGCTGTTTTTATTGAGACTTAAAATTTATTTAAAGACTTTTGAAGACTTCCACTTCCAACACCATGGTAGATCAGAGTCTCTGAAGGGCCTCTGTTTACAAAATCATGGGATACTGCATAAGAATAATTTTTATGCATCAGGGAGTCACAACAAGTACAGCAAGTAAGGAAATTTTTCAAGGCTCCCCTTTTAATCAAAAATAGAAGAACTCAAAAAAAGATAAACATGGCAAATAAGCATACAGAAAGATGCTCTACATCATATGTCATCAAGGAAATGCAAATTAAAACAATGAGATACCACTCTACACCTATAAGAATGGCCAAAAATCAGAAGATTGACAATACCAAATGCTAGTGAGGATGCTGAGCAACAGGAAGCCTCATTCACTGCGGGTGGTGAAACCGGCAAACAGCCATTGATGATTAAGTAGCTAGGTACTAAAGTCTTTTACCTTTTTACAATTACTCATTATAGCTTTCAGCTGTTTAACCCACCCATTGTTAACTGTGCTGCTGAGGCAATATGCTATCTGACTCCCACTAGGCTCCTATAGATAAGATCTCCCTGGAAGCTGGGTCACCTGGTAATGGGTGTGAGCTGTTTTTCAGGAATTAGAACTCCTAGTCCACTTCAGGGCGGTTGAGACCACCAACTCATCAACTGGGTCCACAGAGATGTCCGACAGGCGACCTTATGACGTCAAGAGGCTAAAAACTCCACCCCTCAGATCGTGCTAATGCCGCCATTTTGTGAACATGGGTCCTATGAAGAGGCATGAAGTCTGACTACGCTTGCGAAGATCATCAATTACCTCACCTCTCCTCACCTCCAATCACCTTGCTCCATGTTTCAGACCACCTTGCCCCCATCGCATAAATATCCCTGAGTCTCTATTTTCGGGGAAGCAAATTTGAGGCTCATGCTCTCGCTTCCTCACGTGGCTGCCTTGTGATTAAACCCTCCCTCTGCTGCAATCTCGTTGTCTCGGTGGTTTGGCTTACTGGGCGACGGGCAAAAACGAACCTGGTTAGGTAACACTGGGGATGCAAAATGGTACAGCCACTTTGGAACACAGTTTGGCAGTTTCTTACAAAACTAAACACACTATTACCATATCATCCAGGATTCAAGCTCCTTGGTATTTGGCCAAAAGAACTGAAACTTATGTTCACACAAAAACCTGCACACGGATCTTTACAGAAGTTTTATTCATAACTGCCAAAACTTGGAAGCACTCAAGATATCCTTCTGTAGGTGAATGAATAAACAAACTGTGGTACGTCCAGACAATGGAATACTATTCAGTTTTAAAAAGAAATGCACTATCAACTTACAAAAAGATATGAAGGAATCTTAAAGGCATATCACTAAGCAAAAGAAGCCAATCTGAAAAGTCCACACACTGTATGACAACTGTATCACATTGTGGAAAAGGCAGGACTATGGAGACAGTGAAAAGATCAGTGTTGCCAGGCACTAGAGGTCAGTGAGGGAGGAACAAGCAGAGAACAGGGGATTTTTAGGGCAGTGAAACTACTCTGATATCATTATGATGGATACACGTCATTATACATTTGTCCAAACCCACAGAATGTACAATACAGAGACAACCATAATGTAAACTATGGACTCCGGGTGATAACGATGTGTCAGTGTAGGTTCATTAACTTTAACAAATGTGTCCCTCTGGTGGGGGGTGCTGAGAATGGGGACGGGGGTAAATGAGAAATTTCTATACCTCTCCTCAATTTTGCTGTGAGCCTCAAACTGCTCTAAAAAATAAAATCTATTTAAAAAAAGAAAACCTAGGAATTAAAAAAGAAGGAGCTGTTTCTTTAACAAAACTTTATCAAGTAAAAAAAAAGAACTGAAACCAGCAAAAGCCAGAGTTTCCTGCCTTTATCCCCTAAGGATAAATGCCATGAGCAACTCTGTGCCTGCAGACTCTCTGGACCAGGTGTGAAGGAGACTGCTGATGTGAAGTCAGATATCTAGTTAACCCCCAGACCTAGGAAGAAAATTAACTGGGTGGTAAAGAAAACCTACAGTGGAGAAAACCATATCCAATTTAGGCCCCAGATTAGGATCAACCAAATACAAGCTCACAAACATCACCAAACACACAAGGTAACAATCCACTGCAAAATTTATTTTTCTTTTTAGCACCTATCACCATTCCGGTACTATGATTTATAATGAGATATGTATTTGGTCTTCTTTGTCCACATTCCTGGCACAGAGCTAAAACCCTTGGAATGTCCAGTGAGAAGAATAAAGGTGTCTTTTGTTATGTTAATTAGGTGACTTTGGGAAAGCACCCAAGGATGGGGGCTGGTTGCCAGGGGAGCCAACCAGGTGATCAGAGGCTTAGGACCCCACCCCCACCCCCACCCCAGGAAAGAGGAGAAGACCTGGAGATTGAGCTCCATCACCAATGGACAATGATTTAATCAATCATGCCTGTGTAATGACGCCTCCATAAAAACCCAAAGCACAGGGTTCAGAGCGTGTCCAGGCTGGTGAGTAGGTGGAGGTTTGTGGAGGGTGGAGGTTTGTGGAGGGTGGGGCCGAGACAGCAGGGAAGCTCCCAGCCTCCCCAGCACACTTTGCCCTGTATATCTCTTCGTTTGGCTGTTGATTTACATCCTTTGTAATAAACTGGTGATCTAGTGGGTAAGCTGGCTACCTGGGTCCTATGAGCCCTTCTAGCAAATTAATGGAACTGAAGGAGGGGGTTGTGGGATCCTATGATTTACAGCCAGTGGGTCAGAAGTACAGGTAATAACCTGGACTTGCAAGCAGTATCTGAAGAGGAGGGCAGTCTTGTGGAACCGAGCCCTTAACCTGGGGAATCTGATGGTATCTCCAGGTAGAGAGTGTCAGAATTGAGTTGAATTGTAGGACACTGACAAGAGATCTTCACATATTGAGGTATATGTAGTAACTACACAGGTTCAAAACTGATTCAGCTTGAACTAAAGAAGCCTGACTTAAGGCCTATCAAACACACATTGCACATCTGCTTTAAGCATTAAATAATGCACTCTGTTAAGAATGTAGGGGCCACCCTGTGGCCTAGTGGTTAAGTTCAGATGCTCAGCTTTGGTGGCCCAAGGTTTCACTGGTTCGGATTCTGGGCGCGGACCTAGCACTGCTCATCAGGCCATGCTGAGGTGGCGTCCCACATAGCAGAACTAGAGGAACCTGCAACTAGAATATACAACTATGTACTTGGGGCTTCAGGGAGAAGAAGAAAAAAACAAAAAACAGAAGACTGCCAACAGGTTTTAGCTCAGGTGCCAATCTCTAAAAAAAAAAAAGATAAGAATGCATACCTCCCCTCCTACGCCCTATTGATAAGGGGGGAATTGGTCCCTTTCCATCGTTATCGTTATCAAGGTCACCACCACCTGCTAATTTGCAACTAAATACCTCTTTGAACCTTTGATAAATATGTTTCCTGGTCGTGTTTAATGTATGTTCTTTGTTCTAAAAAGCTGTTTTTTTCTAAAAAAGTTTAAGACTGTACTGAAAACCGTGTTACTCCGGAATGCTTTCTTCCAACCTGGCAAAGGCCTCCCAGGGTTATAATTTTGGCTCAAGTAAAACTCACCTTATTTTTCACGTATAGAAGGGTTATTGGTTATTTTGCGTTGATGACACCCACCTGTGTCGGAGAACTGGCGGTGTGAGGGAAAAACCCACACATCAGAACTGGAATCAGAATCTCTTCTATTTAACATAGTGATTGAGAAACTTTTTCTGTAAAGGGCCACATAGTAATATTTTAGGCTTTGTGGCCACGTAAATTCTCTGTTACAGTCTTCTTTTTTTTAATTATATAATCCTTAAAAATGTAAAAACCAATCTTAGCTCATCGGATAAAAAAAGCAGGCTGCAGACGGGACTGGGCCAGCTGGTGGTGGTTTGCAGCTCCCACCGGGACAGACCGTATATTTCAGCAATTCACTTTGGATTATCTACGTCCCTACTCTTCCCTCTCCCTGTAGAACGTGAGTTCCTCGAGGTCAGAGACCTTAGTCTTGTGTGTTCCCTACTTAATCCCCCGTGCTGAAGTGTGCCCAGCACATACAAGGTGCTCAATCAGTAGTAATTAATGAATGAAAGTAGAATAAGTCAATCAGGAAAAAAAATTGTTTTATTTAAAGCCCCTCAACGACTCCTATAGTGGAGGCCATTGTTGCTCCACCCAGCTCTCTCTGAATCCCTTTTACCAGCACTGGGTGCCCACTCCACTTTTTGAATTCTTTGTCGCTAAAGGTTCACACCTACCCTCTTCCTCAGAGTACTGCCCTACCCAGACCACAGACCTGGAAGTGCCTGGAGTTCACCTCCAACCAGGAAGGCCCCCAGTCAGTGACTGAGGCAGGAATGTGAAAGCTCAGCTCTCTTGCCTTAAAAGGAGACAAACTCTGCAGACTATTTTATGATCCACAACTCCATGGACTCTTGTTGAACTGGGCACTTTTCCTGAAATCACGCCCTTACTTGGCTGCTTCATCTTCCTATCCTGTCACCTCACTCCCTCCACTGCTTTGTTCCGGGAGTACTTCCTTAATAAATCATTGGCCCAGAATCACCTTCTTAGTGCAGTCGGCAGCATGTCAGTCTCATAAATCACTGGCCAAGAAATCCTCACCTCAGGATCTGATTCGGAGGAACCTCAAGTATTGGAATTATCAGATATACAATATAGGGCCAGCCTGGTGGCACAGCGGTTAAGTTTGCACGTTCCACTTCGGTGGCCCGGGTTGCCAGTTCAGATCCCAGGCATGGACCTATGCACCACTTGTCAAGCCATGCTGTGGCAGGCGTCCCACATATAAAATAGAAGAAGATGGCAACAGATGTTAGCTCAGGGCCAGTCTTCCTCAGCAAAAAAGAGGAGGGTTGGCAGTGGATGTTAGCTCAGGGTTAATATTCCTCAAGAAAAAAAGACACAGCCAAAAAAAAGATATGCAATATAAAATATTATGTATTAAATGCTCAAAGATTTGAAAAATGGAACCATAAAGAATGAGTAAACAATGAGAAACTCTTAGAAATGAACAGATCTATTTGGAAAAGAAGCAAATAGAACTTTTAAAATGAACATTTAATTATTAAAATAAACTCAATAGATGGTTTAAGTAGCAGATTAGACACAGCCAAAACTAGAATTAGTAAACTGGAAGATCTAAAAAGTGTTTCCAGAAAGTATTCCAAAGAGACAGGCAGACAGAAAATAGAAAGAGAAGTTAAAACATATGAAGGCTAGAATGAGTTATAATCAGAATCCCAGATGGAAAAATAGACCAGCAATCTCACTCCTAGGAATGTACCCTGTAGACGCTCTTGCACTTATGCACTGGGAGATGCACACAAGGATATTAATGGCAGCATTGTTTACAATAGCCCCAAACTGGAAACAGCTATAATGTTCATCAAAAGGATAAAAGAGAAATTATAGCAGTCACACAGTAGACTATCATATAGCAATGAAAACAGATGTACTACAATCACAAGCAATAACATAGACGAATCTCAAAAATATTTTTATAAAGCACAAAAAAAGCAAAACTAAATCCACATATTGTTTAGGGATACATATATATATATATATACGATAAAACTATTTTTTAGGCAAGGTAGTGGTAAATACAAAATAAAGGATATTTGTTACTTCTGGTGAGAAGGCAAGGGAATCAGATCCAAAAGGTGTACATACGGATAATGTTCTAGATCTGAAGTTGACTAGTAGGTTCATGAATGTTTATTTTATGATATTCTTCATAAACTGGTACAAATTATTTGTTCTTTTGTATATATCAAATATTATAAGTAATAGTTGCAGCATCTCTATAAAACAAATAGTACACATGGATGCTAAAGATGCTCAGACCCACCCTTAACATGTCAGTTAGACCAGGGCTAGAATCTTGTGTCTTACTGTGTCTTTGAGGGGGTACTGACCATTCATAGATCCAAGTTTTCTCATAAAATTCTGGCAACCATATCTGCCTCATAAGGTTTACTATGAGAATTAATGTGGTAACATTACTAGACTATAAGCTCCATAGTGGATAAGACTATATATATGTCTTGTTCATCTTTGTATCCTTAGTGAACAGCACGTGCCTGGAACATGGTAGGTAATTATGCCAATTCCTCTTCCGTCTGTTACAGTACAAAATAAAGCATTAGAGGTGGATGTGTTTAGTTTTATAGTGGTTGTTTCATTTTTTGCTTTTTGTTTGTTTTGTTTATGTTTTTTAGATTGACATCTTATCTTGGGGTTGGCTATATGTTGCTGTATGTAAGAAGTAACTTGACTGCTCTGGGTTTCAGGTTCTTAAGGTACTAAGATATATAATATTTCTTGATGCCTATTAGTTTGAAATCTTACCCTTTATATATGTCTATTCAAAGAGTAGATGATAAAACATTTTTGTTACACAAAAACGCAAATTCAGGTTACATGTTCATGTGTATGCCACTGAGGAAGGATGAGAACCACCTACACAAAAGCCTGTCTGAGATGCTCAGAACAGTGGCCAGCGAGAGTCGCCTCAGGTGGACACGAATTAGCACGCCTCGCATTAGTTTGGTTCTTCTGTCTTTGGCCTCCCTATTTCTGGCCTTTTCCCTTTGGTTCCTATTCTTCTTCTTCCCCATGATTCTGCCTAAAATAAGCCCTCCATGTGATCAGCCCTCAGCATTGGCCAAGTTCATCTCCTCTCATGCCTTAACTATTACAGTTATCAGGTAGTTTGGGTCCTGCCATCATTAGATCAGTAGGTCAAAACAAACCTCAGGACCTCTACTGCTCAAATGGAATGCCCATGCAGCTCTGGCTGTCACAGGCTCATTGGCCCAGAGAGAAGGCCGGAAATCCAGACCTCTAGCCCTGTGTGACACAGCAAGGGAAGTCTACAAACTCCCTCAGGCTTGAAGCCTAAGATTTACGTTCAGTTCCTCTCCCATCACACATCTTTACAACCCTAAGGGTCCTTTCCTTACAATTTGAGCCCCTTTTTCAGTCTTAGTTCACGTTTCAAATGCTGCAGCCCTGGCCTTTTAACAGCTCAGTGGTGCTGTAATAGCCATCAAATGAGAGAGTGAAGTCACAGACATTCACAGCCTTGAAACACGATAAACAAGATGAAATGGGAGCAACAGTTATTTCAATTCATCCCAAAGGTGCCAGCCAACTTACCTGATGTTTTCCAGGGCTTTTGTGACCTGCTGTTGCTCGATATCATAGAGTTTCACTTTGAAGCCTCCACTGGCAAAAAGCATACCCCAGCTTTGCCCAATGAGTCCACTGAAAGGAAAGCAAATTAGAAAGGCTTCCAGTTAATAATAGAACAGTTTTTCATTCCTAACCCAGAATGAAATATTTAAAATTATACACCATTCTAGTCTTAAAATATTTAGTATCTTAAAATTACACATTTTGATAGCTATATTTATTTAAAATGTTATCTGTTTCCATACAGGAGCTCCCGAGTCCCCGACTCTAGTGCCAGTGTTAATATTCTGAATGGAGCCCCACTAGACACCAGGTAGCTAATATACACTCGCACACTGCAACAAAAAATTAACAGTAGGGAGGTGGCAGGGTGTCATGGAGGTGAAGGACCTCTATGGGAACCTCCATTTGACTACTGTCTTAGGCAAGTCACTTAACTTGAAGAACAGTTATTTTCCCTGTCCTCTTCAAATAAATAATTACTGCTACCACCACCAGCATTTCAGCATGTATTCAGTGCCAGGCAACATTAAACATTTCATGTGTCTTACCTCTATTAATCGTTACAACAAACCTACAAAGGAGGTGTATTATTATTTCCATTTTATACATGGGAAAATTGAGGCACAGAGGGTTAAGACTACACATGCTGTAAGTGCTGGAGCTCTGAGATGAACCCAAACAGACTGACTCTTGAGTCCTTACCACTACATTCTGCACACTGCTTCAGATTTATTTTATTTTATTGATTTATTATTTATTTTATTTATTGGAAAAGGAAAAGATAAAAAAGACATGGAGAACTCATACAGAGCTGTTCAAAAGGTTAAAATAAATGTAGGGAGCACATCTAGAGCCCAAAACTTGGTTTCTAATACCATTCTCCAGTAAAAGGAAGCAAGGCTCCTCAGAGAAATGGTTGACTCTAGGCCTGAGCCAGGAAATACACAAGCTGGACCTGGAGATACTTGTAGTCCAGAAAGCAAGGAAGTGCTCCAAAGGAAAAAAACCTCTATTGATGAGGCATATCAAACGGATACAGGAGCTAACTGAAAGAGCTCCCAATGGCCACAGCTGGAGCAAGTCAGCAAAAAAGTAAAGTCACACTAGATTATAACCCAAAGTATAAAATAAATATCCGAGTCCATACTGACATAAATAAATAGAGTAAAGAAATAAACAAATGGGAGAGAAGCCAAATCTCCCTTGCAGAAGAATTCCAGACAATTTGTGTAGATACTATGGAGACCTGAAATTGGCCACCCCAAGATATGTCTCTTTGGCATCAGGATTATTTGAGGCTGATTGCTTTTGATAAACTGGGACAGGCAAGGAGGCTCTGAGGAATGGAAATTGCCCTTTGTTAGGACACATTTACGTTTGTAAGGTGAATCTCTATCTGTAAAAGGTGCCTCCCTCTCTGTACCAGGAAGAAGAAAAGAGATGACCTTCTCTCTAAAAACTCTTAATCAATACCAAAGGCAAGGACTTAAAATCTGCATTTTATTGTGCCTGTCTGGTAACCTCCTGTAACTGACTTCCCTCCCCCTCCCAATGTTGGCATTTCTTAAGGATTAAGCATCTTTCCTTAGGCTGGGAACCGATTGCAGCGCTCATCAGTGACCCCCCCCAGCCTGAGGCAATACACCTGCCACCCCGCGGCGTTCACTGGGACAGCAGACCTATCTGTCGTTTCCATCAAGCGCTGTGCTGACAGAGCAGCCTCGTGACTATTGTAAAAGGGACTTTTCAATCATATGTGAAACACCCCGTTTGGGGGCTATATAACCACTCTGTGCACCCCACTTCTTCGGTGCCCTTTCTTCCTTTGGGAAGAAAGGCCCCGGGCCATGGTTCCTCATAAAGCTTTGTTTAATTTTCTCTTGCTATTCTGTCTCATGTGAATTTAATTCGTTCTCCAGCCAGACAAACCCCCATTTGGGGAGAGGAAATGTCCACCTCCCCTACAATACTCTGCCCTCAGGGCCTTGTAACCGAACTCCCCACCCTGGAAGCATGAGCTGTGCATAGTGACTTCCTTCCAAAGAGTACCGTATGGAAAAGGGGGAAAACTAGCCTAACTTTACAGCAGAGAAAACCGACAAACATTACCTCAGCCAGGTGAACGATGTTAATGTCAACTGTGATAAAGAATGTTGAGCATATGTACCCTTGATATGATGTGAGAAGAAGGGTACTTCACCTCTGGGTCTTCCTCCCAAACACCCATCGCCCAGTCTAATAGTGAGAAAAACACCACACAAATCCCAACAAAGGAACGTTCTACAAATGACCTGGCCAGTACTCCTCAAAACCATCAAAAATAGGGGCTGGCCCAGTAGTGCAGTGGTTAATTTCACATGTTCTGCTTCTCAGCAGCTTGGGGTTCACTGGTTTGGATCCCGGGTGTGGACATGGCATCGCTTGGCACACCATGCTGTGGTAGGTGTCCCACGTATAAAGTAGAGGAAGATGGGCATGGATGTTAGCTCAGGACCAGTCTTCCTCAGCAAAAAGAGGAGGATTGGCAGTAGTTAGCTCAGGGCTAATCTTCCTCAAAAAAAAAGAACTGTCAAAAATAGAGGCTATTTTTTAAAAAATGAATGTAGGGGCCAGCCCAATGACACAGTAGTTAAGTTTGCACTCCACTTTGGCGGCCCAGGGTTCATGAGTTCAGATCCCAGGCACAGACCTACACACGGCTTATCAAGTCATGCTGTGATGGTGTCCCACATATAAAAGAGAAGAAGACTGGCACAGATGTTAGCTCAGGGTTCGTCTTCCTCACCAAAAAAAAAGAAAACAAGAATGTATAATAGCAATTCCACTCCTAGGTATGTACCCAACAGGAATGAAAACAAATGTCAGAAAAAAAACTTCTACATAAATGTTTATATCAGGGGCCGGCCCCGCGGCCAAGCACTTAAGTTCGCACACTCTGCTTCGGCAGCCCAGGGTTTCACCAGTTCAAATCCTGGGCGCGGACATGGCACCGCTCATCAAGCCATGTTGAGGCAGCATCCCACATGCCACAACTAGAAGGACCCACAACTAAAAATACACAACTATGTACTGGGGGGCTTTGGGAGAAAAAGGAAAAATAAAATCTTTAAAAAAAAAAAGTTTATATCAACATTATTCATAACAACTAAATGGAAACAATCCAAAAGTCCATCAACTAATGAATAAATAAAATGTGGTATACCCACACAACAGAGTTATTCAGCCATAAAAAGGAATGAAGTACTGATACATGCTACATGGATGAGAGCCAGTCAGAAAGGTTTACATACAGTATTTACGTAAAGTGTCCAGAATAGGCAAATCTATGGAGACAGAAAGTAGATTTGTCATCGCCCAGGGCTAGGGGAAGAAAGACAGGAGTGGTTAGATAATGGGTTCAAGGTTTCTTTTCGGGCTGGTAAGAATATTCTAAAATATATTGTGGTGATGGCTGTACAACTCTGTGAATATACTAAAAACCACTAAATTGTACATTTTATTTTATTTTTTCACTAAGGAAGATTAGCCCTGAGCTAACATCCGTTGCCAATCTTCCTCCTTTTTTTGCTTGAGGAAGATGAGCCTTGAGCTAACATCTGTGCCATTCTCCCTCCACTTTGTATGTTGGACACCGCCACAGCATGGCTGATGAATGAAGCAGGTCCACACCTGGGATCCAAACCCACAAAACTGGGCCACCAAAGTGGAGCATGCCGAACTTAACCACTAAACCACGGGGCCAGCCCCTTAAATTGCACATTTTAAATGGGTGAATTGTACGGTATATGAATTACATCTCAATAAATCTGTTATTAAAAAATGAATGTATGTGAACATGCTTTGAAAACCAACTTCTGCGACACAAAGGTAAACAATAACTCAGTAAGTTCTCAAGTTTGGTTGAGTAGAACGGCAAAGAAGAAACAAACAGAATATTTGGTGGAATGTAGAGGGTTACCTACAAGCATGATTAGAATTCTTTCCCAAAAGGTACTTGCCTAGCAATACCAGCTCAGCACAAGGTAGAGATAAGGGAAGCCACACTGTAGAAAAGAAACCGATCATAACTGTGAATGATCTCTGACTAACTAACCTAACTGGATATGCACTCTCCAGGGTATGCATGCTCTGCAGATCCTATGGCCCCTCTCAGCTGCAATAAGTCAATAACTTTGTTCTTTCAAGTTCCTTGGGAATGTGACGACCCCCGGGCAGAGTCCATGCTGATAAACCATCATCAACGACAACTGAAAGGTCAGTGTAGAGGGCGCTGCTCCTGCTCCGGTCTCTGATGCACATCCAGTAAAACAAAAGATTATCAGGAACTAGACCAGATGTCGGCCCCCACCCAGAGACCAGCCCCCTACATAACTTGCCTGTAGTCTTTGTTCTGTAAGATGGTTCTTTCGGACCTTAGTCAGCCATCTTCCCCCTTGTTGGCAAGCTGTAATAAAGTCCTTTCTCTCCCACCACCTTGCCTCTTGACTACTAGCATGTCTTGCAGGGGGCAGACGGCCCCCCTTGGGAGGTAACACTAGTACGTGAGCGTTCAGCCAGGGGTGAGAGGGAGGAAGGCATCTCTTCTCACAACACATCTGGGGCCCAGGTTATCAAGGGATTTTTGCAGAGGAGGTGGCTATAGGAAGGTAGTTCACGTGGGTAAAATGCAACAAAACCTCTTCAAACCTGTCTGTCTCCCACTCCAAACTCCAGCTTCCAAGCTGGCCAATCTCAAAGGGTTTACCACATATCTCCTCTTGGGGCCCTAAGGATAACTCTCCACAGGGACAGAACTAGTGGCTGGGCCAGTGAGAATTTACCCAGCCTTCTGAGTAACCCAACTCTGGATGCAAAGAATAGCTATCTACATTCAGCATCTTACGTTTTGTTTTGTTTTGATTTGCTTGAGGAAGGTTAGCCCTGAGCTAACTGCTGCCAATCCTCCTCTTTTTGCTGAGGAAGATTGGCCCAGAGCTAACATCCACGCCCGTCTTCCTCTACTTTATATGTGGGACGCCTACCACAGCATGGCTTGCCAAGCGGTGCCATGTCCACACCGGAATCCAACCCCAGGCCACCGAAGCAGAACGTGTGCACTTAACTGCTGCGCCACCAGGCCGGCCCCATCATCTTACATTTTTAAAAATGAACACTAACTTATTCAGGCTTAAAAGGAAGGAAATTCTGATGCATGCTAAAACAGGGATAAACTTTCAGGACATTATGCTACATGGAATAAATCAGTCACAAAAATGCAAATATGGTATGATTCCATTTATATGAGGTCCCTAGAGTAGTCAAATTCAGAGATAGACAGTAGAATGGTGGTTGCCAGGGGCTGAGGGGAGGGGGGGGAATGGGGAATTGTTTAATGGGGACAGAGTTTCAGTTTTGCAAGATGATAAAGTTCTAGAGGTTGGTTGCACAACAATGTGAATGTACTTAACCCTACTGAACTGCACACTTAAAAATGGTTAAGATGGCAAAATTTGTCACGGGCATCTTACTGCAATTTTTTTAAAAATTATTTTAAATGAACACTAAATTATCCTGCAGGGCTGATTCTGAGTTTGGGCAAGACTTGTCTACCCCACCAGAGAGCAACTGGGTGCTTCCTCACGGGCCTAGAAGACACCTTATGTTTTAACATTCTTCCAATCTCAGCTCCAGTGGTCCCTGCGTCTGCAAGCCTCGCCACCTGTCCCTTTGTTCTCCTGGGGACTGCATATCAAAAGGTAACCTTGGCCCACCCAAGCTCTATCTTCTCAAGACAGTCTTTCCTCTGGGACCAAGGCTGGAAAGCTCTCCCTCGGGCACCAGTCTCGAGTCTGCACGGACTCGGGTGTGAGGGAAGCTGGAGGGAAGCACATGACACACACCTGGATCTCGAGGGCTAGGGCTAGGGGGGTTACATTTCTCGTTTGTTTTCTGCAAACTGTTAGATCTTTAGTCATTGAGATCTAAGTACACGAATAAAAGACACAGTGAATTTTGTACAGTGAAGCTTAAAAAAAGCAATGCTTAATCAGCAGTACGTATCTGCTCTTGTTTGCTTGTTCAACCGGGCAAACTCTACGTGTCAGGAACTCTCCTGCTCACCTTTGTCTCCCTGGCACATTGCAGAGGCTTGACAAACGTTAGTTGTTGGCAACAAAGAAAGCTCCATTATCTAGTGATAAAAACTAGATGACGGCCAACAACCTTCTTCCCATGGGGTTAATATGAAGGCCACAATCATTCACTGAAGAAATAGAGTCCCTACTATGTGCCAGGCATGGTTCCAGGCACTGGGGATGCAGCAGCAACAAAACAAAAATTCCTGTCCCATGGAGCATACAGCAGGCAGGAAGACAATAAACTACAAAAGTAAAGCAGATAGCACACTAAAAAGTAAAAAGTGCTGGGGGAAAGACAGAGAAGGGGAGAGGGACAGCAAGTAGGGGAGTGGGGACTGGGAAGCAGAGAAATCTTAAATCACCGCCAAAGACTGTCTCATTGGGAAGATGACATTTTAGTAAAGAGTTGAAGGAGGTGAGGGGCAAGCCCTGAGGATACCTGGGAGAGGAGAGTCCCCAGCAGAGGGAACTGTAGGTGAAAAGCCCGAGATGAAAGAGTGTTGCACGTTCCAGATCAACAAGGCTGGTGCAGCTCGAATGGAGGAAGAGGATGGTTGGCATGAGGTCAGAGAGGGCAGGGGAGGCACCTCAGAGGCCATATAGACATTTTGGCTTTTACTCTGAATGAGATGGGTAGCCACAAGGTTTTAGAAGAAAGATGTGATCTGATTTCAGTTTTAAAATGAATGTTCTAGTTGGTTTATTAAGAATACACCAGGGCCGGCCCTGTGGCCAAGTGGTTAAGTTTGCACACTCCGCTTCAGCAGCCAGGGGTTTTGCCAGTTCGAATCCTGGTGTGTGGGGACATGGCACCACTCATGGAGCCATGCTGAGGCGGCGTCCCACATACCACAACTAGAAGGACCCACAACTAAAAATACACAACTATGTACCAGGGGGCTTTGGGGAGCAAAAGGAAAAATAAAATCTTTAAAAAAAAAAAAAAGAATACACCAAAAACAGGGGACTGGCCCACTAGCATAGTGATTGAGTTCCCGTGCTCTGCTTCGGTGGCCTGGGGTTCACAGGTTCAGATCCTAGCACCGCTCATCAAGCCACTCTGTGGTGGCATTCCACATAAAACAGAGGAAGAGTGACACAGATGTTAGCTCAGCGACAATCTTCCTCAAGCAAAACGAGGAAAATTGGCAACAGATATTAGCTCAGGGCCAATCTTCCTCACACACACACACAAAATGCTTTTAAATAAAAATAAAAAAGAATATACCAAAGACAAGCAAAGATGGAATTAAGGAGACCAGTAAGGAGTCAGGAGGCTACTCCAAGATATGACGGTAGGTTGAACTGGAATGGAAGCAGAGGTGGTGATGAGAAGTAGTCAGTTGAGTTCTGAATACACAATATTTTTGAGGAAGAGCCAACAAGAATTGCTGGTGGGCTGCATGTAGAGTGTGAGAAAAAGAACTGAAGATGACTCCAAGTGTCTTTTGGACAGCAATAGGAAAGAAAGACATGTCATTAATTCTGATGGGGAAAACTTTAAATGGAGTAGATTTTGGGAGAGAAGATCCAGAGTTCAATACAGGATGCTTTAAGTTTGAGATGTCTAATTGGCACATCTAGTAAACAACTGGATACAACTCTTAAGATTCATGGGCAAGCTCTGGTCTGAGGATACGAATTTGGGCCTTACTGCACAGATATGGTATTTAAAAGTGTGAGACCGCGGCGAGCCCAGTGGCACAGCGGTTAAGTTCGTACATTCCGCTTTGGCGGCCTGGGGTTCACCAGTTTGGATCCCAGGTGCAGACATGGCACCGCCTGGCAAGCCATGCTGTGGTAGGCATCCCACATATAAAGTGGAGGAAGATGGGCGTGGATGTTAGCTCATGGCCAGTCTTCCTCAGAGAAAAGAGGAGGATTGGCAGGACTAATCTTCCTCAAAAAAAAAACTGTCAGTGTTTGTACCATTTCACCCAGGAATTCTACCTCTAGAATTTATCTGAGGTTCATATGGACAATGCACAAAGAGATGCATTCACAGTAGAATTTATATTAGCAAAAACTAACCATCTAGTATTCAGAATTGGCTAAATAAGTTATATACAGATGAAGCAAATATAGCAAATTTTTTTTTTTTTTTAATTAAAGATTTTACTTTTTCCTTTTTCTCCCCAAAGCCCCCTGGTACATAGTTGTGTATTCTTCGTTGTGGGTTCTTCTAGTTGTGGCATGTGGGACGCTGCCTCAGCGTGGTCTGATGAGCAGTGCCATGTCCGCGCCCAGGATCCGAACTAACGAAACACTGGGCCGCCTGCAGCGGAGCGCGCGAACCTAACCACTCGGCCACGGGGCCAGCCCCGTAGCAAATTTTTAATAACTGTTGAATACAGAGGTGGCATGTGGGTAATCTTTTTTCTCTATTTTCAACTTTTCTGTGTGTTTGAGAATTTTTACAACAAAATGTTGGGAAGAAAATAGTTATATCCCACGAAACAGGCATTAAAGACAACATTTGTTTTTAGTGTAGGTTTCATGGTCTGTATTGCCCATATTCCTCTGCAAGACCATGAGCAGAAAGCAAACCCATGGGAACCCCTGGCATCCCTTCCCCCACACAAATCTGCAGTCGCTGAGGCTAGGACTTGAAGAGGACACCTGATGCAAAGCAGCCATCGATTGGCTTCCCAGCCCCCATGATGTCTGCAGCCTGGCTGCATAGAGGAGCTCAGCCAATCAGCTTTCCTCTCCTGAAAATCAGACCTAAAATAGGGAAATTATAAATCAGTAACAGGCACTGGACTTGAAAGATCATAACATCAGGGTTGCAGCAATACGCAAAATAAAGAGGCAGGGGAGAGAGGAAAAGCAAGCAAGTGCAGGGGTAATCTGCGGAGCACACCAGTGCGGAGGGCAGATGCACAGCCCAGTGCGCCGCCTCACTGCCTTGGTCTCCGTCAGCCTTCCTGTCCTCAGTACCACTTTACCTCAGGCCCAAATACAACTAGCTTCCTGTCCTTAGAGCTTGTGACATCACAGTAAGTCGTTCTGAACCCCTAGCTGCCTGGGGGCCATAAAATGGGCCTTCACCATTCTGACCATTCTGCTATGCTTTAAAGCGTATAAAGTCATAAATCTGAATTGGTGCTTCAAAAGGCTGCTGCAAGTGAACATTTATTTTGTTAGACAGCAGCAAAGCAGCAGGGGAGAAAAGTTAAGTAAATGGGTTCAATTCTAATTTTATCATTAATGACACTTAGCTTTGAATAAATCCACTCTAGAGACTTTTTAAACTATCTTTCCATTCTACAGTTACTTATTTACCGGGTAAAAGTTGAAGTAAGACTGTTCTCACGCTCCGGATCTAAGGAGGCAATGCAGTTATTTGCCGGCAAAGCTATCAGACATTTCCCAGGCAGACCACACGCAGTGCTGGAGCCAACTCAAGAAGCAACCAGTGCGCCCTACAGGTTGCTCACAGGAACACTAAGTGGCCCTGAGGAAGAGTGGCCTTTACGAAAAGATTAAGGGAAAAGAATTAAATAGAGCAAGTACTTTTAAGAAGGAGTCTGGCAATCGAAAAGATGGAAAAACAATGGTCCAATACGTTCCTGAAACTGAAATGTGTTATTTTTTGGTCTGTTCAAATCCAAGAATGAAACTCAACCAGGTTTCAGCGAATTTAAATGGATGTTCCTTGGAATCACCTATGGGGCCAGGAGAAAGAGAGAAAGAAGGGTGGAGAGGAGAGAGAGGGGGACGAAAGGAATGGAAGCAGCACCACCCCAGAAGCAGAGATGGGTGTCTGCCGGGGTGCTGAGAGTGTCGGGATGGACAGGACTTTCTATCCCATGCTAATTCCTGTGGTCATTAAAGTCTGCCAGCTCCATCTAATTCCTTGTCAACAGGGAATCAGAAAGAAACCGACTCGCCAATGCCAGCTCCTTTCCTGAGAGACTGTGCTCCTTCCCACAAGAACCAGAGCCAGATAAGGGTACAGCCAACTCAAAGCTTCACTTAACATTTATGAGGTCAGGCAAAACACCCAAGGCATGGTGGGAGACATACAAAACTCTAGCCCTTGACCCTGGATAACATAACGCAAGGCAAGCATAGTCGCCATGCCCAGTACAAAGTACGCTTCCACACACAGTCCCTCCTCATCCGCGGTTTCACTGACCCGTGGTCAACTGAGATCCGAAAATATTAAATAGAAAATTCCAAAAATAAACAATTCATAAGTTTTAAATCATGAACCATTCCGAGCAGCATGATGAAATCTCAGGCAGTCCCAATCCATCCCAGCCGAGATGTGAACCACCCCTTGCTCAGCATATCCACTGTATACACTATCCGCCCCTTAGTCACTTACTAGCCTTCTCAAGGACTGTCCCGGTATCGCAGTGCTTGTGTTCAAGCCACCCTTATTTTATTTAATAACGGCCCCAAAGTGTAAGACTAGTGATGCTGGCAATTCAGATATGCCAAAGAGAAGCCATAAAGTGCTTCCTTTAAGCGAAAAGGTGAAAGTTCTTGACTTAAGGAAAGAAAAAAAACTGTATACTGAGGTTAAGATGTACGGTAACTTTTATTACACTATATTGTTATAATTGTTCTATTTTATTATTGTTGTTAATCTCTTACCGTGCATAATTTATAAGTTAAATTTTATCATAGGTATGTACACATGAGAAAAAACATACTATATAGAGGGTTCAGCGCTATCCTGTTTCAGGCCTCCACTGAGGATTTTGCAATGTAGCCCCGCGCACATACAGGGGAGGCAACTGTATATATTTTTATATTCCTTCACTGGGCAACCATACACACCCACATGCCTGGACAGGACAAAAGCACAGTTCATTCCACTGCTCTGAGAGCAAACGAAAGCTGAAAAAGAGCATCATGATTCCTTCCTTCAGTGGATTCTAAAGGCAAAACCCTGACATTGAAATTGCTCTCCAGACAGGGCTGTAAACTGAGGAGTGGGGCGCAGGCCAACACCTCTGACAAACAGAAATGGCAAGCAACAGGATATATTGGAGTATATCAGGAAGCCATTGGGTGTAAACCTAATTCGACCTGACTTTGTTTTTCCAAAACGGCCTGACGTGGCCGTTGAGCACGCATTGTCTCTCTGCTTTAAACATCTGCTATGTCACAAAGACAAGAAAAAAATGCCCTTAAGATAAAGATGCAACGTCCCCCACATTGACATCTCCTTAAGGATAAGCATCTCTCCCTAGGCTAGGAATTGATTGCTGTGCTCACCTGTGACCACTCAGCTTGAGACAACAGATCCACCACTGTGTCCACCCAGACAGCAGACCTGCCTGCTGTGTCCATCAATCGCTGTGCCGACAGAGCAGTCTCATGACTAATGTAAAAGGGACATTCCAATGATACGTGAAACATCCTCTTTGAGGGTATATAACCACTCTGTACACCCCACATCTTTGGTGCCTTTCCCTCCTTAGAGAAGGAAGGCCCCGGACCGTGGTCCTCACATTTTGGCTCAGAATAAATTCACCCAAATTTTCATTTATAGATTGGTTATAGATTATTTTCATCAACACCTCAGTGACATAAAGGGACAGAACCACCCCCAAAAAGGTGCTTCTATCAATAGCAAGTATGAACATGTCGTTAGATTGCTATGATAGCTACCAATGGAAAGGTACACATAAATGCCTTTTTTTTTTTAATGAAAACAGAAGGAGTTTTGAAAGGGGTGGTGGGAGGACAAACCAGAAAAATTTGGACGGAATTTAGGCTGCTAAAGTGACACATCCCAGCAAGTTGTTTGGACTCCAGAGTTCCCCTCTGGAAACTGGGCCTTTCCCCTGAATTAGGAATGTCCTGTGTGTCCCTATTCCCTCCCCCAGCTACACTCTTGGGTTCAAGAAGGGCGCACTCCCACGCCCTGCAGGCAGCCTAGTAGAGGGCGTGCATCAGATCCTCCCTGCTGGCTAGTCCCATCTCGGTCACCTACTGACTGTGCCCTGGGGTAAACTGCTTAATCTGTTTTCTCACTCGTAAAATGGAAATGGTTAACAATACAGTTCTGCATGCGCTGGCCCAGTGGCAAAACGGTTAAGTTTCCACGTTTGTTTGAGCAGCCTGGGGTTTGCCGGGCCGGGCCTAGCACCACTTATCTACCCCTGCTGCCGCAAGTCCCACCTATCATGTAGAGGAAGATGGGCACGGACGTTAGCTCAGAGCCAGTCCTGCTCAGCAAAAACAGGAGGACTGGCGGCAGATGTTAGCTCAGGGCTCATCTTCCTCAAAAAAGAAAAGTGACCAAAAAAAGGAAGACAGTTCTGCAGAATGGTTGCCAGATCTCATTTCCTTAATACGTACTGCCCAGCACATCTGTTTGCACTTGCTGGGAGGTCTGGCAACTTTCAACTAATTCCATAAATCGCATTTCCACCGCAGCCTGAGCGGCCGGCTCTCCGAACCTGCTGGTAGGTCAACACGAAGTGAAACAAAACAGCACTCTACAGTGTGCTTCAACCGCAAAGCCACGCCGCGACAGGCGCTTTTCCCAGTCTGCCCTGGTCTGTGGAGGGTGCCAGGGCGAGGGTAGCCCTCGGAGGGCCGGCGGCTGGCGCACCGCCACGCCGCTTCCTCTCCCGAAGGTGACAGCGACCTGCGCGCCCACCCCAAAGCTCGACGCGCGGGCCCCACGCCTCCCCTGGCGCCGGTGGCAAGAGTGCGGCGGCTCGGGGCTGTTTACCTGCCAACGATGGCCACCACGCCGGCCGCTGAGGACGCCATGGCCACGGCGCCTGGCTGCCCAGGAACTGCAGTGCCAGCGCGGAGAGCTGCGGCGCGGCGGCCCTCGGGCCCTCGGGCTGAGCCGGGTCCCCGCGCCGGCGGGCGTCCCCCGCGCCCATTGGCCGCCCCTCGAGCCGCGTCGGGCGCGCTGGCCCGGATAGGCTGCGGGCAGGGCCGGGGGCGGGCCCGCCGCCTCGGCCCCCATTGGGCGCGCGCCGGGGGGGGAGGAGCCGCCTCCCCGCCGCCGCGGCGCCACGGGTGGGAGGAGCGCGCGGAGCTGGCGGCGAGCAGAGACGGTCCAGGCGGCGCCGGGCGGGAAGCGCGAAGCCCGGCCGCTGCGGAGTCCGGTCATTCTTTTTTTCCTTTTCAGCTTTCAACCGTGCACCCTAAAAACCGTACATAGGAGGATGCCCCTCCAGGCGGGCGCAAGGCTCGGCCCACCGCTCTCGCTGTCACCAGAATTTCCCTTTTGAAGATATCAGCACCTCTTCAATACAGGCCAGCTCAGGCCTTGAAACTAAGGACGGTTATTGCTGAGTTTACGCCCACAATACGTTTCTAGAAAGATACCTGCAGCCTTTTTCCACAGATGAGATTGAGGCTCAGGAACTTTGGGACAGCAGAGAAGGAAAGCTCCGAAAGTATCAATCCGTGAAACTGGAGGACTTACTTGAATTCCACTATATTATGCTAAGGAGACTGAGGGAAGAGCCTCTTGAACTTTACGTCCTCCTTAGAGAGGCACAGTCGGTTTCTGTATAAGAAAAAGGAAATGTCCCCGTACCCGACTCCTGGCTCTTTTTGGAGCTCAAGAACAAATAAACAGAGAGGAAAGGGGATCATACATCGCATGACGACAGTCTGGGTCCACACAGCACAAACTGAAGGGAAGTGCTACAGTCATGCGCTTCAAGACGACGAGACAATACTCAAGCAGAAAACATGTCGGACGCGGACGGACTCAGATGACACATGGAGCTCTTCCTTTACTTTCCCCTGAGTGAGGAGCATGGAAAGAGGAATGTCAGAGGGGGGTAAGCTTTAAAGAACGATTTCACAAATTATCAACAAATGCTTGAAAAGATGCTCAACTCAAGAGAAGAGAAATGAAAAGTAACACCACAAAGATAAGTCATCTTTCACCAATCAAATTAGCTAAAATTACAAAGATTGATACTATTCCCATACTGGCAATGAAGTCTTTCAGACATACGACTCTTTCCTACACAGTTGAAGGCAGGCTTAAATTGACACAGCCTTTCTGGAGAGAAACGTTACAGGATATTGTTGAGAGAGCAGTCAGCCATGAGCCGTGAGCGTTCCTGCACGTTCTTGCTGCGTGTACCAGACTGTAAAGTTTGTCCATCTCCTGATGCTGAGCAGTTTCTGTAGCTGCCCACACAGACAGCCACACAGGTCAAGGCACGCACAGAGAACTCTGTAACTGCACACTCCAAGAGTGGAAGGGGGACTGGCTTGTTTGCTGGTAGCTACAATGTTTGTTCTTTGCTAAAAAAGTGCTGGTCCCTTGGCCCATTGCAAATGCCAGGGTCATCTGGCCCTCTGTGTAACCCTGGGAGAACTGGGCTGCAACAACTGGTGTAAATATGCTGACACGCTAGCTATTGCTTTTGCTGTGAGTAATCTTTTATCACTAAGCCAGGAGTCTCATGTCTTCTGTCAGCTTCCACAAAACTGTGGCAAGCTAACCTGTTAGTATGCAATAAGGTGAAAATCTCAAACCCCTCACAGTTCTTGACGTGTCAAAATGTAATGTGTATCTGCCTGTTGGCTTTGCAATTCCAATCCTAGAGATGTGCTGTACAGAAATACTCACAAGTGGACACAAAGGTAGACAAAGTTGTTTATTTCAGCATAGAAGTAGAATAGAAAAAATTGAAATATTAGATAGGATATTAATGCAATATTAAAATAGAAAAATGTTGAAAACACAATGAATATCTATCAATAAGAAACAGTTTTAAGGATTATGGTACAGGGAATTTCTGCTTCTTGCCAAGATGGAGTAACAGGATCAAACTTAAGTTCCTGCCTTAAACAAATAGAAGACCCCCCAAAATAGAGTAAAAAATGGTCTCAGATATTGGAAAAGAGGGAGCCAAGGATTGTGATCCCTGAGTCCATAAATATACACAGTCTACTGATTTTCAGCAAAGGTATAAAGGCAATTCAATGGAAAAAGGACAGTCTTCCCAACAAATGGTGCTGGAACAGTTGGATATGCACAGTTAATAATAATGGTAGCCTCTTATCATATACAAAAAGTAACTCAAAATGTATCATAGACCTAAGTGCAAAACTTAAAACCATAGAACATCTAAAAGAAAACATAGCAGAAATCTTTGTGACCTTGAGTTGGGCAAAGATTTCTTAGATGTGACACCAAAAGCTTAAAATGCAAAAGAAAAAGTTGATAAATTAGACTTCATCAAAATTAAGAACTTATAGGTTTTCAAAGACAATCTTTTTTTTTTTTTTTTTTTGGTGAGGAAGATTGGCCCTGAGCTAACATCCATTGCCAGTCTTCCTCTGTTTTGTACATAGGATGCCACCACAGCATAGCTTGATGAGCAGCGCATGGGTCCACGCCTGGGATCTAAACCCACATATCCCAGGCCACCAAAGCGGAGCATGTGAACTTAACCACTACACAGCTGGGCCAGCCCCTCAAAGACAATCTTAAGAGAATGAAAAGATAAGCCACAAACTGGGGGAAAATATTTACAAATTACAACTCTGTTACAGGACTTGTTTACAAAATATATTAAGAATTCTCAAACTCAATAATTTTTAAAAACAGTATAAAAATATGCAAAACTAAAACAAAGAAGCCAAGTAAAAAATGGGCAAGACATTTAGACATTTCTTCAAAGAAGATATACAAATGGCCAACAAACATATGAAAACTTGCTCAATATCACTAATCATTAGGAAAGTTCAATCCAAAAGCATGATGAGATACCACCTCACACCCATTAAAATGGCTACTATAACAAAAAAAAGAAAATAGCAAGTATTGGTGAGGACTGAAGAAATTGAAATCCTTATGCATTGCTGGTGGGAATGTAAAATGGTGCAGCCACTATAGAAAACAGTGTGGCAGTTCCTCAAAAACTTAAAAATAGAATTATCATATGATCCAGCAATCCCACTTCTGGGTATATTCACAAAAGGATTGAAAGTAGGTCTTAAAGACATATTTGTACACCCATGTTCATAGCAGTATTATTCACCACAGCCAAAAGTGGAAGTAATTCAAGTGTCCATCAACAGATCAATGGGTGAACAAAATGTGGTATCTACACATGATGGAATATTGTTCAGCCTTAAAATGGAAGAAAATTCTGACACATACTACAAAATGGATGAACCTTGAAGCCATTATGCTAAGTGAAATGTCAGTCAGAAAAGAACAAATGTTGTATGATTCCACTTATATGAGATACCTAGAGTAGACTAATTCCTAGAGACAGAAGGTAGAATGGTGGGTACCAGGGGCTGAGGGGAGGTGGGGAATGGAGAACTGTGGTTTAATGGGTATGAAGTTTCAGTTTGGAAAAATGAAAAAGTTTTGGAGACAGATGGCAGTGATGGTTGCACAACAATGTGAGTGTACTTAATGCTACAGAAATGTACACTTTAAAATGGTGGGGTAAATTTTATGTTACGTATATTTTACCACAGTAAAAAAATTTTTGCTTTTAAACTTTTTTGTTGTTTGATGGAAATAAAGTTTCAGTTGTGCAAGATGAAAAGAGTTCTAGAGATTGGTTGCACAACAGTATGAATGTACTACTGAATGTACACTCAAAAGTGGTTAAAATGATACATTTTATATTCTATATACTTTACCCAACTTTTTAAAAATGGCCAAAAGATTTAAACAGACATTTCTTAAAGAAGATATATGACTAGAAAATAAGCATATGAAAAGATGCAAACATCCTAGTCATTAGGGAAATGCTAATCAAATCCATAACGAGATATCATCACATATCTAATAGCATGGTTAAAATTTTTTTAAAAACCCTGACAATTCCAGGTGTTAGCATGGGTATGGAGCAACTGAAACTCTCACACATTGCTAGTGGGAATGCAAAATAGTATAGTCCCTTTGGAAAACAGTTTGACTGTTTGTTATAAACTTAAACGTAAATATAGTATATGTAAATTCCTATAAATATTCCTTAAACATATATAAAGATGTATGTAAATTCCTATATAGAATTTCTATCAGCTTCCACAAAATGCCAGAATTTCTGTTCTGAAGTGTTTACCCAAATGAAATGAAAACTTAGTTCACACCAAATGAAAACTAAGTTCACACTAAAAACCTGTAGGTAAATGTTTATGTCTGCTTGCTCACATTCCCAAGATTGGAAACAACCCAACAACCAGCAAATGGAAAACCAATCTGTGGTACATCCATAGAACAGACAATAAACGGAATGAACTCTGCAATAAGAAAGAACGAACTACTGAAGCACTCAATATGGATGAATCCAAATGAAGTATGCTAGATGATAGAAGCCAGACTTGAAAGAATATATACTATATAATTCCATTTATATGAAATTCTGTAAATGGCAAAATGATTGGGGTATAGAACAGATCAGCAGTTGCCAAGAGTTGGGGGTTTGGTGAGGGGTTGAATACAAAGGAACAGCAAGAGAGAATACAAGGGGGCTGGCCCTGTGGCCTAGTGGTTAATTTCAGTGCACTCCTCTTTGGCAGCCCAGGTTTGGTTCCTGGGCACAGACCTACACCACTTGTCAGCAGCCATGCTGTGGTGGTGACCCACATACAAAATAGAGGAAGATTGGCACAGATGTTAGCTCAGGGTGAATCTTCCTCAAGGAAAAAAAAGAGAGATAATACAAAATGTGGGGGAGATATAACCATTTTGTATCTTGATTATGGTGCATAGTTACTCTATGCATTTGGCAAAACTCTTAGAATTGTATGTAAATTTTTAAATAAGATCTCAAATCTATGATCGAAACTTTCATCTTAAGAAACTGGAAAAGGAAAAGTAAATAAATCTCAAAGTTATCAGATAGAAAAGTATAGAAATCTATGAAATGGAAAACTGAATAACAATAGAGGAAGTTAGTAATAGAGAAAACCAATGAAACCAAAAGCTGGTTCTTTGAAAAGATTGATAAAATAGATAAATTCTTAGCCACATTGGACAGGGAGAGCAAGAGAATACAGAAATTGCCAATATCAGGAATGAAAACAGGTACATCATTACAGATCCTACAGAAAATAAAAGGATAATATGAGAAATTTGTGAACAATTTTATGTCAATAAATATGACTTTTTTTTTTTGAAATGGACAAATTCCTTGAAGGAAGCAAACAACCAAGCCTCGCTCCAGAAGAAGCAGATAACCTCTAGGAGAGAAATTCAATCTGGAGTTTAGGACCTCCCCTAAAGAAAACTCTAGGCTCAGATGTCTTCAAGGGTAAATTCTCCCAAGAATTTAAAGATTAAATAACACCAACTGTACGCAAACTCTTCTAGAAAGTATAAGAGGGGGAAACATTTCCAACTTATTTTATGAGGCCAGCATTACCCTGATATCAAAACCTGACAAAAACAGTAAAAGAAAAGAAAACTACAGATATCCCTCGTGAACACAATGCAAACATTCTTTTAAAAATATTAGTAGATTGGTGCTGGTCCAGTGGCATAACAGTTAAGTTTTTGCACTCCACTTCAGAGCCCTGGGTTCACTGGTTTAGATCCTGGACATGGACTTAGAGGTCCACACTACTTATCTAGATGTGCTGTGGCAGGCGTCACACATATACAGTAGAGGACGATGGGCATGAGTGTTAGCTCAGGGCCAATCTTCCTCAAGAAATAAATAAATAAATTAGCAGATTAAGTCTAGCAATATATATAAAGGGTAAAGGGTAAAACATCATAACCAAGTGAAGTTTATCTTAGGAACATAAGTTTGTCCAAACATTCAAAATGTAATTCGCCATATAAACAGACTTAAAAAGAAAAAAGTATGATCATTTCAATAGTTGTAGAACAAGCATCTGTCAAAATTCGTTGTCCATATGTGAAATGAACTATAAAAAATGAGGATTGAAAGGGGACTTCCTCAACCTAATAAAGAGCATCTACAGAAAACCTATAGCTAGTATCATTCTTAATAGTGAAAGACTGGATGCTGTCCCTCAATATTGGGAATAAAGCAAGAATATTCACTTTCACCATTTCTTTTCATCATCGTATTAAAAGTTCTATCCAATACAATAATGCAAGAAAAAGAAATAAATAGCATAAAGATTGAATAGGAAGAGATAAAACTGTTTAATTGCAGATGACATGGTTGTATACTTAGGAACTGCTAGGAAATCTTTAGAAAACCTAATAGAACTCATAAATGAGTTTAACACATTTGTAGATACAAAGTCAATACCCCAAAATCAATTGTAATTATACTTAAGAGCAACGAACAATTAGAAATCAAAATTTAAAAACAATGTAATTTACAATAGCATAGGAAACATTAAATGCTTATGAATAAATTTAACAAAATTTAGCTAATACCTATCCAAAATCTATAGAACTTTGCTGAAAGAAATTAAAGAAGTTGTAAACAAATGGAGAGATATAATCATCATAGAACAAAAAACTCAATATTAAGATTTCAGTTCTCCTCAAAATGATCTATAGAGTCAATGCATTCTTGAACAAATTTTCATAAGGTGTTTTTTTTTACTTTTCTTTCTTTTTTGAGGAAGACTAGCCCTGAGCTAACATCTGCTGCCAATCATCCTCTTTTTTGCTGAGGAAGATTGGCCCTGAGCTAATATCCATGCCCATCTTCCTCCACTATAAGGGATGCCTGCCACAGCATGGGTTGATAAGCGGTACGTAGGTCTGTGCCCGGGGTGTGAAACAGTGAACACACGAATTCAACTGCTATGCCACTGAGCTGGCCCCGTTATAAGGTTTTTATTTATAGAAATTAAAATGTTGATTTTAAACTTTATATGTGGAAATGCTAATGACCCAGAATTTGGAAGATTTACTCTAAAGTTACAGTTATTAAGACAGTATGGCAGGAGAGAGAATCCAGAAATAGACCCATGCATATATGTCAATTGATTTTGATAAAGATGCCAAAGTAATTCAAAGAAGAAAGGATAGCCTTTTTGAAAGACAGTGCTGGAACAACTAGACATTCATATGCAAAAAAAAATTTACTTCATACCATATATAAAAATTAACTTGAAATCAATCTTAGACATATGTATAAGAGCTAAAACAATGAAACTTATAGAATAAGAAAACAGAAGAAAGACCACCTTTGTGACCTTTGATTAGGGAAAGGTTTTTTAGATAAGACACAGAAATGAATTCATAAAAGCAAAAATTGACGAATTAGACTTCATCAAAACTATAAACTTCTGCTCTTCAAAAGACACTGTTAAGAAAAACGAAAATACCAGCCACACACTGGGAGAAACCATCGGCAAAACACATATTAGGTTGAAAGCTTGTGTTCAAACTGCACAAAGAAATCTTGGAACTCAATAATACAGAGGTTGTGAGGTGGTTCTATCTGTATATTCATTCATTCAGCCAACAAATACTTACACTGCGCCCCCACCTTAGGCTAAACACTTTGCTAGGAGAGAAGGAATAGATTGACAAGGCCCTGCTCCCATAGAGCTTATATTTGGAAGTTGGCAAGAAATAGGTAAATGGATAAGATAATTTCAGAGAACGGTGGTTACTATTGAGTAACTAAAAAGAGGTAATGAGATACTGACTGTCCAGTGGGAGGCTGTAGAGGTGCTGATTTAGATTGAATAGAAATCCTCTATGAGAATATGATTTTTTTTTTCCTGCTGAGGAAGATTTGCCCTGAGCTAACAGCCATGCCAGTCTTCCTCTGTTTTGTATGTAGAACGCCACCACAGCACAGCCACTGACAAGTGGTGTAGGTCAGCACCCAGGAACCGAACCTCGGCCACCAAAGCAGAGTGCATTGAATTTAACCACTAGGCCACGGGGCCAGCCCCAGATTTATTTCTTTTAATTGTGAATCTGAATACTTCTGGAGACAGGTCCATGGCACAGTTATCAATGTTGTCAAGCTAGTTGCTGGCAGGAGTGGCCAGCAAAGGGCTCTCCTGCCCTCAAGGGGCAGACATAAAGAGGGCCCTCATGACAGGATCCATGTGTATTATGTAGGTAAGGACAAGAGCCAGTGAACTTTGAGTTCTCCCTATTTACGTAATCACACTTGTACCCATGGCTCCTGGAGGCCTAGGGAAGCTTGAATTACAATAATAATAATTCATATTAGTGTCATTCTTCTAGTATATGAAATTATTTCACTTCATTAGCCCATTTGATCCTCACAATCTTGTTGTTTTTTTGTGGGGTTTTTTTGCCAAGAAAGATTAGCCCTGAGCTAACATCTGTGCTAATCTTCCTCCACTTTATATGTGGGTCACTGCCCACAAACCCCAGCTGCCTAAGTGGAGTGCACTGAACTTAACCACTATGCCAGGGGGCCAGCCCCATGATCCTCACAATCTTTTAATCGTTGTTTTCCTCATCTTAGATGTGAGAAAACAGGACGTTCAAATAGGCAAGTTCAGCAACTTTCATTTGCTTAACCTCATTCATTAAATATTTATTGGGCATTTCTTATGTACCAATCAATATTCTGAATCAGCACTGTCCAACAGAACTTTCTGCGGTGGTGGGAAGGTTCTGATTCTTTTTTTTTTTTTTTGAGAAAGATTAGCCCTGAGCTAACTGCTACCAATCCTCCTCTTTTTGCTGAGGAAGACTGGCCCTGAGCTAACATGCAAGCCCATCTTCCTCTACTTTACATATGAGACGCCTACCACAGCCTGGCTTGCCAAGCAGTGCCATGTCCGCACCCGGGATCCGAACCAGTGAACCCCAGGCCACCAAGAAGCGGAATCTGTGCCCTTAACCACTGCGCCACTGGGCCGGCCCCGGAAATGTTCTATATCTGTGCTTTCCGATATGGTAGCCACTAGTCACCCATAGCCACTGATACTTGAAATATGGCTAACATGGCTGAGGATCTCAATTTTTATTTTATTTTATTTTAATTAATTCTAATTTACATTAAATAGCCACAGGTAGCTAGTTGCCATCGTATCTGATAATTCAGTTTTAGACGCTGGGGCAGAGTGATGAACAAGACAGATAAAGACCTCCGGTCTCATAGAATTTATATTCTAGTAAAAGACACAGAAAATAAAAAGTAGACAAAAAATAAATGGCATAATATATAAGGAAATAAAAATTGAGGTCATGATAAGTGCTATGTAGGAAATAAAGCAGGTTAAGGAAATTAAGAATGAATGTGGGTGAGGGAGATGCTTTTTTAAATCAACGGTTAGGAAAGGCCTCTCCTAGAAGCGAAGTTTTGAATGTTCAAATAATTATACGGATTTATAATAAAACCCTAAATCCTTTGCTTTGTTCACCACAAATGATCCAAAATTGTCCTCGTCTTTTCAATAGCCAAGCCCTACTTCCTCTTGGAAGCTATGACTACTTCACCCCGTGATGGAGGACCACTCTTTTCTCCGAGCTCCCGAGCTTACTGTAAGCACTACTTGGTACATTCCATTATCATTCACTCAGTTTTTTATTGTACGAGTCACTATGTTAAGAAATGCTTAATGTTTAGTCTTCAACTATATAGTCAACTTCTGAAGTTTAAGGTCTATGCCTCATTTTTCCTTACTAAGCACATAATAGGTCTTTAACGATGCTTCTGAAAGCTTTCTTCTGTTTATCTCCAAAAGCGAGGGAAAAAGCACATCCTTCTTCCCGTTTTCTTTTGTTTGTTTTTTCAGTTTGATATGCAGTGGAATATAGCACATGGATTCCAGCTTCAACTGAAAGTGTTAGATTCGTTTGTACCCCCACCCCCCCACAGAATACAAAAACAAATCAACAAACCTGAGTAGAATATAGAACAGAAAGATGGAAGACAGAAAAAGAGCAAAGAAAGTTGTATTCCAACGCAAGCTGAGAAGAAATCAAATTCAAAATAGTGAACAGTAACTTGTCTTTCAGAGCCCTACTCAAATGTGGAGGAAGGAGTTGCTTCTGAATAAGTTGTTTAGAAATCGTATAGCCAGCTTCAAAGTCCTAGGGACAAAAAGTAAGTCATATCAGCAAAACATTATACCACTTTAATGTACCACAGCATATAAAAATGATTAGAAAAATTATTTACATTGGATAAAATTTAGATGTAGGGTATGTTATTGTAAAAGAAATCTCAAAGTTTGTAAAAATGGATGTTTTTCATAACAATAAGCATTTTCTTTTCAGCGCTTTTTCTTTTTCTTTTTTTTTTTTTTTTGAGGAAGATTAGCCCTGAGCTAACATCTGCTGCCAATCCTTCCTCCTTCTGCTGAGGAAGACGGGCCCTGAGCCAACATCTGCACCCATCCTCCTCTACCCCATATGTGGGATGCCCACCACAGCATCGTGTGCCAAGCGGTGCCATGTCCGCACCCGGGATCCGAACTAGCGAAGCCAGGCTGCTGAAGTGGACCGTGCGCGCTTAACCACTGCACCACAGGGCAGGCCCCACAATAAGCATTTTCTGTAAACTACAGAATTCATTTATGGAAATTAACTGTTTCATGTTCTATAAACACTCTGTACAGCACATGTCGGGTACACTGAAGGAGAGCCACTCGCTGTGGGAGCCCCGGCCTGGGCGTCCTCTCACTCTCAAGTCCGATGGCTCCAACAGCTCTGCCTCCCGACGTGGGCTGCATCTGTGTCCAGAGAAACAAAATCCACGTTCTCATGACAGCCAGTTGGCCAGTAAACCTCCGATCAGAAATTTCTTTTCAGTTAAAATGCCCTGAATTTTATATTTATCCTAAGCTTAAAGAATGTTCTCAAAAGATTTGTAATTGAATTTCAGTTTTGTAGTTTAAACCTCAGGAACAGTCTCCAGGAGCGTCCACAGGCACTGCCGGCTCCTAGCAAACTGTTTCACAGAGCAGTGCACACATCGCTCCCTACAGCTCCTCCTGCCCGTCTGAACACCCTGGTCACAGCCCTCAGCCTCCATTCCCCTTCTTCACGTTCTTTAAAATATCACGAGTAACACCGTACGTTAATACAGCACTTCACAAAATGTTTTCTCGTCATCCGTTCCCTGCCTATGTTTATTCTGCTAAAGAAAGGAAAGGGAGGGAGAGAGAGAGGAAAGAAAAAGGGAAGTAAGATGACAATTTCTGAAGTGAGTGAAACAAGAGAAATGTTAGCATAATAAAACTGCTCCACAAAACAGTGTGCTGAATGCACTATCACTCACAGAGTCGCCCAGCCGGAGAGACTATCGTCCTGAAGGGAGACAAAATGATTTAAACATGTCATCAAGCGAACCAAGAACTGTTTTTCTGTACAATTCTTTCCTCCTTAACATCACAGTAGTTTTGATAGTTTCTTTAGGGGGAACCAAAGACGGAAGATAGTTTGTATGTATTGGGGAGATTTTGGGGGATATAGAAAGGTGTATCTCAAAACTGAAGTATTCCTCTCTATTTATATTAATCACATTTGTACCCATGGTCCCATGAGGCCTAGGGAAGCTTGCATTATACTATATTATTTATGCTACATAACACATATAATATATTGATATTATTATTTTAACAGAGTCAGCATATGAAGATAGAATTTTAATCCATATCCTTGACAATTCTTTTTCCTTTTTTTTACCTATTAAACTTCACTGATTCACTTTCACTAATATAAGTGCTTTGATTTTAAAGACTACCTAGAGCAAGTGAGAAGCCATTTCATGCCTTTGTGTAAATAAGAAAAATGCTCTTCTTCAAGACACTGTAGTCTCATCTGAAGAAGATTGTCATGCTATATTGAATTTTTAGGACAAGATATTTTACTGCCATCTTCTGGAAAGTTGTTTTGATTATTGTTATAAGTACCAAATCTATGATATCTGTAATGTGAGGAATATCTCCTTAGGTGTGTCCCCTTTGTGCAGGACACAACCTATACAACCATATGTAACAGAGGCTGTGATAAGTATCATATTGTCTAGGGAAATTTATGTGGTTGAATATAACTATGTCCAGAAAGATGGTAGCCTCTTGTCAGAAACTTAAGATTTCATGACTATTATAATTACAGTGGCTCCTTTCCAAATAGTTTCTGAATTCACTCACAGAAGATGTCATTCATGGGCTTCATCTTTGTCTAGACTCAGGATTCTGGAGGTAGAAACCAGGGCACAACTTGCTTTAACTGTACTCAGTTGTCTGTTTGAAAAAGTAGTTAGATAACCCATTACTGAAGCCCACCCTATAGATAACATCGGATGCTTGGTCACCATGGTAACAGGTGCTTAAGTTTTCCAGGAACTGAAAGCAACTCCTTGTCCAATTCAGGCCGATTAAGACAACTAGCTCATCAACAGTGCCTGCTTGAATGACCAATAGGTGACCTTCTGATGTCAGGGGGTTGGAAACTCTACCCTCAGATCATGGTAATGTCACCATTTTGTGAACATGTGTCCTATGAAGAGATGTGAGGTTTGACTAAGCTTGCACAGATCATCCGTTACCTCACTTCTCCTCACCTCCAATCATCTATTCCCAGCCTGCCCCCTTGTCCCACAAATATCCCATATCTGCATTCAGGGAGGCGGATTTGAGATTTGTTCTCCTGTCTCCTCACTTGGCTGAGTCGAGAATAAACCCTCTCTCTGCTGCAAACTCGTCATCTCGGTGATTGGCATATCGTGCAGTGGACAAAATGAACCTGGTTCAGTAACAAGGTAATAGGAGGATGAGCAAGAGAATGGGTGATGGAGATCCTTGATTTAAAAAACCTGCAAAGATAGAAGATGAGAGTCTAAATCAACAAGCATGTAGTCTTACTTCAACAAATAGGACAATGAAGATCTTTACCTCAAGTAACCCTTGATTTTCTTTACTGGGGTTTTAGAGAAAGTACTTAGATGCCCCTTTCAAAGTCATTACTGGGTAGAGACATATTTGCAATGAAAAAGAACGATTCTCCTTGCCTTTTAGCACAGTTCAACAATTTATATACAAACCACCTCAAAAAAGACAAAAAGCTATCATCTTCCCAAACCAGTCCCACTTTCCCATAGCATTAAACATACTCACCCAATTATGAACCAAATGAATGGGAAGACTAGCAATGTTTCAGTGAAGTGACCCTAGTTCTTCCTAAGGAGAATTTTGAAGAGCACACATAAAGATAACACTAATTCATTTCCCAACATTCTGTATTGTATTTTCATAGACATTTAGAAGAATTTATCTCACACATCTTTAAAAAATACTATCAGCTCACTAATGATTCTTTGGACCATGCTTTGCGGCTTACAAACAAACATAGCTTATTCAAAATTGCTTTTAAATGGTGCAGTCAGGTGACTTTAATATCCTGTCTATCCTCCTAGCATTGTCCAACAGAATGTCCTGTGATGATGGAAACGTTGTACATGTGTATGTTCCAATGCAGTAGTCACTAGCCACGTGTGGCTATTGAGCACTTGGAATGTGGCTAATGAGACTAGGGAACTGAATTTAATTTAAATTCATTTGTTTCATTTTAAATAGTCAGCTGTGGCTAATGGTTACCATATTAGACAGTGCAGTTTATTATATGTTCTTCCCTCTGCCAGGAATGCCTTTTTTCTGGCTTATCCATTTCTGAAACTCCTATGAATGAATGAATGAATGAATGAACATGCTATGTTAGACACCGTATATAGCTGATGCAGATCAATAAAAATATTTAATGCAAACAGTACAACACACTTAACTGCACTGTTTTGTGTCATCAAATATCTTTGTACAATATTCTAAAAAAGTTTTGGTTATTTGAGCATTCTTGCTTTTTGGTGATTTTTGGATGATGAACAGCTGGGAGTTTACTTTGGATTGGATAAGAGTTATTGGGGTTTTTTCAAACCACATTTCAGCCTTCACTGATCCTATTTTCAAGTTGAAAAGCTAAATTCACATCTATTATTATGAAACTGAATTAACTACCGATTCGAGCAAGTAGAAAAAATTGACATGTTATATTGGGGAATAAGACTTTTTATAAGAATGCTCTTCGGAAAGAAGAAAAAAGAAAGGCAAAGTGATGGAAATTTACTTTGCACATATATTGCATAAACTGCCCTTTTCAGAAATCAGCTTCGGTGCGGCATGAAGGCCACAGCCGCAACAGCAGCACAGCGTGTGAGGTTCATGAAAGGGCCAGAGCGTGCTGCTTTTTGAAGAAACCCTTTCACAAGGTCCCTGCTTTGCTCCAAGCACAGGAGGATGACATGGGCAGCAATTAGAGGACTACAGGCCGCCTTTTACTAGTTTCCATCCATAAAAGTTGTTTGAACATTTTTCAGTATTTTTCCACTTTTCGTTTTTCTCCTCTGCCCCGCTCTCGTGTTTTAATCGGCAATCTCCTTTCACGCTTGAATGCAGATTTATTACCTTAAATGTGGGCATTCTACTGATTTTTAAAGGTGAGAGATTTGTGGAAAAGGGAATCGTAACTTTTGAATATGAACTAAAATATACATTAATACTAAGGAAATTCCCCTTAACAATAGTTAAAATTCCTTTCATTGTGGGCAACAGTCAAATGAGCAAGCAATGGAGTGCTGGGGTGGAGTACTCCCTCTGACAAGTGAGGAGAAGTCAGGAGGGATAAAAGCCTCAGAAGCAGCTAGAGCTGCCAGAGGCCAAGGCCAACCCTTACTGTGACAAGACACAGTCCTAGAGAAGGCAGGGACTTGTCCAAAGTGACACAACAATTCAGTGGCAATGCTCGAGGTAGAAGCCAGAGTCTCTGACTCTTGGAAGGTAAGCTTTCCATGGCCAATGCTTCTCAGTTTCTCCCAGCAAGGAACTCCAGTGGCAGAGGAGAATGAACACGCTTCCCTCCTCAGGGCACAGGAGACACCTCTCCCAAACTTAATATTTCATTGCAGTTTAGAGTGCTTTCTTAAGAATCTATAATAATTTACATTCTACTCTAAAGTACATCCATATTTGTGTTAATATAAAGTAATATTTGAAATTCTTTACCAATTTAAATTACCTAAATTTTTCTCCCAAAACACATTTGAGTAAAACTGATGTTTCAGAAAAATTCATCACTTTCTTTCATACCTCTGGCATAATGCCACAAATCCCCAGGCATATTTGAGAAGTACAGCAGTCCATGAAACTTTGCAGAAATCAGGCCATAGGCTGAAAAAAATATTGAATTATCGCTACCTTTTCTTGATAGCGCCTATCCAAATTAAGCTTAAAAATAGCATTTTTGCTTGTGGGAGGAAGTCATAGTCTTTGTTTACTGCCATCTTTAGCTTCTGTTTTCTTAACCCAGTGAGAGGAAGACGGCACAATTTTATGCTGAAAGCCAAAGGTTCCTTGATTTGTAAACTTTCTCGTAAGATGGAGATGAACTTGGAGAGAAAAAGTTGAATTATTAAGTGTAATTTAGACTAAGCATAAATGTGCTTTAATTATTAAATTGGTTGCTATGCACAAGAAGTATATGATATTAATCATTAATATTATAATTATGTAACTATTCTATGTGGTTATGTAATTATATATAATTATATTCTTATCTATTATTATGTAATAATTATTAATCACTAATGTTGTTATTGCTAATTATTCTCAATATAAGTGAACTTGAATTATTAAATGTAGTTTTCACTCAGTCTGGCAAACTTTATGGGTTGGATAGAAAGAATGTGCAAGTCCAAAAATTTTATTGAAGTCTGCAATCCCTCACAAACAAAATCATGGCAAAACTGATAGGAATAGAAACTGAAGTTTTGCTTATACCTAGAAAGTGGTAAACATAACACAATTGTCTGAAATCTCCAGTTAACTGAGGCTTTTTTTCAACTGAAAAACTATCATTTGGGGATGGAAAATTGAAGAGTTATGATAAATATGTGAACAATTGTAGACGTTTACACAAATCAATAGTTAGGCTCTTCTTTGTTGTATACATTAAGAGTTTTTGGTAGGAGTACCAAAAGTTAGGAGCTACCAAGGTTAAGAGCATGATTACGGCATTTTAGAACTAAAGTGGAAAGAATGATCCAGGACAAGAAAATGGATTCAAAAGAGAAAGAAGAGGCAAAAGCAACTGTCTTTTTTTTTTTTTTCGGTGAGGAAGTTTGGCCCTGAGCTAACATCTGTGCCGATCTTCCTCCATTTTGCATGTGGGATGCAAAATGTGTGGTTTGATGAGTGCTGTGTAGGTCCGTGCCCAGGATCCAAACCCATGAACCCTAGGCTGCCACAGCAGAGTACGTGAACTTAACTACTATGCCACCAGGCTGGCCCCTAACTGAGTGTCTTGTACTGACTGAATGACTAGCATACTTGAGTGGTTTTGTAGCCAATGTCATTGATTTTATTTTTGTGTGTACCTTTGAGCTGGGTTACTTTATCACTAGAAGGTCAAGAGCTTGCCTTTTTCATCCTTCAAAAGTTATGATAATGCTTAGTCATTATCTACCTTGACTAATTCCTCTCTGGCAAGCAATACACTGTTAGATTAGAGGCTGGACTTTAGTAAGTACTTCCTAGTTATAAATTAGAATTCCTTAAACTCTGCCTTCTTTATTTCACATGCTACCATTGGGGCATGTGATAGTGTGGGTACAACTTAAAACCCCTCCAGCCTCCTCGTATGTTACACATTAATTTCAACTTGTTAATGCCTGTGGGTTTTGTGGTGTAAATGGACATAGGACGTTTCACTGGGGTAATTTACAGTCCAATGTCCATTTATTTTAGAGCAGATTGAAATTATTGGCAAGCTAAAGTTATTTTGTAACTTGCAAGTAAGAAATCTTGCAAGCCTGAGCACAAATTGTGATACTTTGGTTACACTGTGGGTACTCTGTCCACAATTTAGGATCTAAAGATCCTGCCCGAGGGCCATGAAGAGGATTTCTCTGGGCTTGATTGGTGCCAGTTGGAAAACAGTGTTTTTCACATTAAGAAATATGAATCTCACTTAGATGGCTCTGAAGGAAGAGAGGACAGAACATTTGATGTAGAATATGCAAAATTAAGCCTAGTTTTTGCACATTTCAACACGAAGAGAAACCCTGATAAAACACCCAGGTAGGAGTATCTTTTTCTGCTTTGTCACGTAAACAGTAAAAGAAAAAGGGGTCTGGAACTTCAGTGATCATATTTTCATTTTTTTTAATTTTAATTTATTTATTTTTTTTTGAGGAAGATTAGCCCTGAGCTAACACCTGCTGCCAATCCTCCCCTTTTTGCTGAGGAAGACTGGCCCTGAGCTAATATTGATATCGACCCTGATATCAGTTTCCCCACATTAAACCCAGCATATATGGGGTTAAAACCAAAACACTCATTCTCTGCTTACTCTCTGGCTTCCTGGCTCCGGAATCCACTGTCCTCCATGGAGACAAACACCGCCAAGGACAAGCACCTGGACTATCTCCTCCCGCAAAGAGATCCGGGCTGGTGGGAAAGCTGCTGACCACCAAGGTCACGGGCTCCCTCCTCTCTGCAAGTGTCTCAAGGCCAAAGACAGGCTGGTGGGAAAGCTCCGACCAGCAAGGCCATATGCTCCCCTTCCCCTACCTAAAACCCCAAATAAAAACCCTTCCTTTTAGCTTTTCAGGGAGTTTGGGATTTGAGTGTTAGCTGCCCTCTCTCCTTGCTCAGCACTGTGCAAAAATAAAATTCCTACCTTCTTCCACCACACCCAGTGTCAGAGATTGGCTTGCTGAGCAACGGGTGAGCAAACTCACTTCAGGTTCGGTAACAATATCCGTGCCCATCTTCCTCTACTTTATATATGGTACGCCTACCACAGCATGGCTTGCCAAGTGGTGCCACATCCACACACGGGATCCGAACCAGTGAACCCCAGGCCGTTGAAGCAGAACGTGCGAACTTAACCACTGCGCCACTATGCCAGCCCCAGTGATCATATTTTCAGAACACCAAGTGGTGATTATCCTCCCAATAAGTATAAAATGTATTGTAAGTTTTACTGGTCATGTTATTAGCCCCAGGAAAGAACTGGTCTCAGTTGTTTGAAAAAGGAGAAAAAAAAATTTCATTCTGCATTTTCAGGCTAATTTGCTTTTAACTTTTAGGGTAAAAAAATGTCACGATAATTTTAAATATTTAACAGGCAATCACGGCATTTCATGGTATTTGTCTGGGCAGAACAGGTGAAAGGTTTTCATAGTGCCTAATAAATTACTTGTTAGATCAACAAAGTTTTGCCGCGCCAGGGTGGTAATCCAGTGGTGAGCAGTAACATGTGGTTGACTTGGGTAAACTTCTATGAATAAATAGCAATTATAAAACTGTGTTACATGCTCTGATAGCAGAAGGTCAACATGCTATAGGCATACAGGACTTAACACAAACCAGGTGTTATGGCCTGAATCATGTCCCCCCAAATTCATATGTTGAAGCCATAACATATAGAACCTCAGAATGTGACTATATTTGGAGATAGAGCCTTTATTTATTTTATTTTATTTTTTATTATTTTTTAAAATTTTTATTTTATTTTATTTTTTTTGAAAAGATTAGCCCTGAGCTAACATCTGCTGCCAATCCTCCTCTTTTCACCGAGGAAGACTGGCCCTGAGCTAACATCCATGCCCATTTTCCTCTACTTTATATGTGGCACACCCACCACAGCATGATGTGCCAAGTGGTGCCATGTCTGCACCCGGGATCTGAACCAGCAAACCCCAGGCCACCATAGCAGAATGTGCGCACTTAACCGCTGAGCCACCAGGCCACCCAGAGATAGGGCCCTTAAAGAGGTGATTAAGTTAAAATGAGACCCTTAGGATGGGTCTTAATCCAGTTTAACTGGTGACCTTGTAAGAAGAGAAGATTAAGACACACGAGAGACACAAGGGGTAGCTGCACAGAGAGACCATCATGTGAAGAGGCAGCATGAGAGGGACCACCTGCAAGGCAAGGAGAGAGGCCTCAGAAGAAACCAAACCTGCTGACACCTTGATCTGGGAATTCTAGCTCCCAGAACAGTGAGGAAATTAATTTCTGTTGTTGAAGCCCCTCAGTCCGGTATTTTGTTATGGCAGCCCTAGCAGATTAATACACCAGAATTAGGGAAGGCCTGCTGGAGAAAGGGGTGGCTAGGCTAAGCGGACTGTAGGAAAGATCATTTTAGGGAAAGAGAATAGCATGTGTGAAGGCCTAGAGGTGAGAGAGATCATGATACCTTCCAGTGACTTGAAAGAAGTTAAGTATGGCTGGGGCATAATGTGCAAGAGGAGGGTAAAAGGATGGGAGGTGTCATGGACATCTGTCATTTTTGGCTATTCAACATCCGAATACCTTTTGTGCTTGAGGAGAATCTCAAAATAGGTGGGAAGAAGCTTAAGGGGAACAGATACCCTTTCTCTGAGCTCCCTGGAAGCCAGGACATGGCATTTGACCTAAATACAGCCAGCTCATGTTCCTTTCTGGGACTGTGACTCAGGAAGAGAGAGGGAGATGAAGGGTAGGATGGTTAGAAGTGGTTCATGCTGCCCATGGTGGTACCTAGGGTCTAGTGGTAAGGCAGAAAGTGCCAGAAGCAACAGAGTACAGCTGTATGACAACGTTTCCAATGGCAAGATGGGAGGTATCAAGATGGCAGGTACCTACAGCAGTAGACTAAGTAGGGTGACCCATTTGTCCTGGTTTGCCCAGGATTTTCCTGGTTTTACAACAGAAAATCTCACATCCTGGGAAATCCCTCAGGCCTGACCAAACCGGGAGGGTTGGTCTCCATAACTCAGGCAGACAGTTCCTGTGGTACAATTTCGGCTGTGCCTCACCTCCCTGAGCTTCTGTTGTTTTTCCAAGCCTTGTTCTTTAGCTTCTCTGATAACTCAATGAGTTACTTGATATCTTTCAAAAAATTCCTTTTCTCCTTAAGTTAGCAAGAACTGGTTTTTCTTGGCTGCAACAAAGAATCCTGAGTACTGAGACTGTGAAGGGCCTTAAAAGCCACATTATGGAGTTTAGACCTTGTCCAGAGGTCCAGGCAGAGTAGGGAGAGGGGGCGTCAAAAGGTTTTGAGCAGAGAATAATGTGATCAGCTTTTCACTTAAGGATGATTACTTTGGCTAGAGTGTGGAGAACAGACCGGATGAGAACAAGAAGGAAGAGTAAAAAGGAAGCAGTGAGAAAAGTTAGGAAGTTATGGTAACCAGTCAGACAAGAGGAGATGGCTGCCTAGACCCTCCAGGTGGTAGGGGGATGGAGAGAGGTGCAATGGTTGGAGGGAAATGTAGCAGGCTAAATAGAATTATTGATGAATGACAGACAACCAAGACCTTTAAGAACACTGACCCTGAAACCATGAAAGCATGAACTCAACATAGAAAACCAGACTGAACATGCCCATCCTCCACCATCTTACACTAAATAAACGTCCACAAGGCTGCTGCTTACTTCTTCCTGGCTGCTGGCCACTACAGATGATCTGCAGTTGCCATCAACAGTTGAGTGTGAATAAAGGGAACATTGTACCTCTTACCAGAGCCACTGAGCCTCCCTTTCACGCTCTAGCAGAATTCTTTTAGACCTATGTGCTCAGACCCTCTCAGAAACTGTCAGGTCTAAAGCCACCTCTTCTCACATCCCTGTTTTCCTTGGACACCACCCAGAACACGTCATTGTGGTCAGCAGCCATATCCTGGGCCAACCCTTCCCAAAGCCCACTGGCTTTCTCAGGCTCAGTTCTAAGCTCTCTTTTCTTGTCCCTCGACACCCTCCTCTCCTACAGCAATCTCATTCACTCCCAGGCTTCAAGTCCACTGATTTTAGGAGCCAGCGAATCTGAAATGTATATCTCCAGATGGAATCTCTTCTCCGAGCTTTACTATATACAATTGTCTACTCAACATCTCTATTTCCGTATTTCCCAGGCATCTGAAACGCAACATGTTCAAAACTAAATTTATTTTCTCTCTCAAACCTGCTTCTCCTCTAGTATTCTCCATATTAATAAACGGCACTAGCTTTTATTCCACTGCTTATGCCAAACTTGGGATTCATACTTGTTGCTTACTTTTCATTCACTCCCACCTCTATACGTGATTAATTACAAGCCCTGACAATTTACTCAATAAATATTATTGAGAACCAACTATTTTCAGGCACTTTTTTAGGCACTGGGGATATAGCCGAGAACAAAAAAGACAAAAACCTCTGTTCCCTGTGGAACTTATATTTTAGTAATCCAAGTTATGTGGCCCTAACATTTTGTCTGGCAATATAGGTGTGTGCTCAGTAAACAGCAGCTGCATTACAATATTTAAAATGAAAGAGACGATTGGAGCTGGCCCAGTGGCCAAATGGTTAAGTTCACGCGTTCTGCTTCAGCAGCCCAGGGTTTCGCCAGTTCAGATCCTGGGCGTGGACATGGCACCGCTCATCAGGCCATGCTGAGGCAGCATCCCACGTAATACAACCAGAAGGACCTACAAGTAGAATATACAACTAGGTAGTGGAAAGCTTAGGGGAGAAGAAGAAAAAATAAAATAAAAAAATTTTAAAAAAGATTGGCAACAGATGTTAGCTCAGGTGCCAATCTTTAAAAAAATAAAATAAATTTAGAAAAATAAAATGAAGGAGATGATTAACCACTCCCTACGCAAATAACTGTATCATGCTTAATGAGTAACTAAGTTTAAAGGAACTTGAATTTGTTTTCAATTTTCCCTCACACAAAAAAAATTGCGGGAGCATAGCCTGGAGACCTAAAGAAATAATTAAAATTGTCTTATATATTGAAGTGTAGTGACTTGAAAGAAGCACTGTGCAGTGTTCACTAATTAACTCAACAAATATGTAGTGAACATCTGCTTTGAGCTAGGCACTGCAGCTAGACACTATCAAGAATTCCGTACCATCTTACCCCCTCTCTGAGCTAACAAGCTGACGGTGTCGTTAACGCTGGCAGAAAGTACCTGCGTCAGGGACAAAGGTTTTTATTACAGTCATGCATCATTAACGACAGGGATACATTCAGAGAAATGCAGTTAGGTGATTTTCTTGTTATGCGAACATCATAGAGCGTACTTACACAAACCTAAATGGTATAGCCTAGTATACACCTAGACTTTATGGTGCTAACCTTATGGGACCACGGTCATATATGCGGTCCGTCATTGACCAAAATGTCGTTATGCAGCACATGACTAGTCACAGTTCAGCAAGCAGAGTGAGCTTCACATTCCCTTCAGTTCACCTTGCCTCCCAAGTCCCACGGGGGTAGCCCAGGTGGATGCTGCACATGCAACATGTTTGTGTCACAGCTGAGGAACCCTAAACTTAGGGAACCTCAATCTTTTACAACAGACTTCAAGCCAAAGTGCCCAGCATTTGCCCCAGAGGGAGACATTATCATTAATATACTGGACAGCAGCCAACCTGCCTTGTGCACTGTAAGGGGACGATGATCTCAATCTTCCAATGCTGTTCCCTAGACAAACACCTTTGAAAAAATTGTTGTATTAGTCAGGGTTCTCGAAAGAGACAGAATCAAAAGGATTCATATATATGTATATATCTCTATCTCTCTATCTATCTATACAGAGAGACTGATTGTAATGAATTGGCTCATGCAATTGATGAGAGCTGGCAAATCCAAAATCTGCAGGGCAGGCCAACAGACTGGAGACCCAGGGAAGAGCTGAATTTACAGTTCAGTCTAGAGCCAGAATTCCCTCCTCCTCAGGGGACATCAGTCTTTTAAGTCCTTCAACTGATTCGATGAGGAACACCCATATTACGGAGGCTAACCTGCTTTACCCAAAGGCTGTTTTGTTTGTTTTTTAAAGATTGGCACCTGAGCTAACTGTTGCCAATCTTTTTCTTCTTCTACTCCCGAAAGCCCGCCCGCAGCACATAGCTGCACATTCCATTTGTAAGTCCCTCTAGCTCCACCATGTGGGACGCCACCACAGCATGGCCTGATGAGCAGTGCTTCTCAGCACCCAGGAACCAGCCAGAGAAACCCTGTGCCAACAAAGTGGAGCGCAGGAATTTAACCACTGTGCCACGGGCCGGCCCCACCCAAAGTCTGTTTTGACTGCTGAAAAAACACCTGAAAAAAAATCTTCACAGCAATATCTAGACTGACGTTTGACAAAAAACTAGGCACCGTGGACTAGTCCAGCTGACACAGTAAATTAACCACAATAGTCCAGAACAAAAGCAAGCAACTCATAAGAATTGTATCCCAACATGTACTTAATGTTTTAAACTCATTAAATACTGGTGTCTTTAGACTTCCCGTGCTCCCCATTTATCTTTAAAATTTAAAACAAACTTTAATAATGTTAATTATGAATTTAATTCCTCATTCATATTGCATGTATTAAGCTTTACTGCGAGGCTGCTTCTAGACGTCTGGGACAGAGTTTCAGTCCCTGCCCTTTGAGGCCCTCACCAGACAACACATGAAGAGCTCTGACAAAGCCCTGCCCAGGGCCTGTGGGAACGCGACTGCAGACGGGAGGGAGGGAGAGGCGCTGCGGCCGCCCAGACAGGCACCTCCTGGGAGAGTGATCTTATCGGGTGACTAAGGGAGTCGGTGAATGCACGGAAAACGGCACTCAAAGACTCCCAAGATTAGCGTAGCGGAGAGCTACAGGAGGTATTTTATGGGGACCTGGCGTCATCCTTTGGCAATCTGCGGTCTGGCTGATTCCATCAGGATGTAAAAGATCTTCGTTCTCTTCCTTCCCACGCCGCCTAGTGGCCGCCCGCCGGGACGCCGCCCGCGCCCCGCCCCTGACGCGGAGGACTGTGGGAGCGGCTTCCTTGGTTTCCGCGCGTGGCAACGACCCGGGCGCCGCGCTCTGGCCTACGGAGGCTCCGAGGGGATTCTCGGGACCGTCGCCCTGTTCCCTCGCCGCGAGGTACGAGGAGGGCCCGGGACGAGGGGCGCCTCGGGCTGGCGCGGGCGGCGAGGTGCAGGGCCTGAGGCTGGTGGCTGTCCCGAGGGGCGGGCCGCCCGCCCGCCCTCTCTCCGCCGGGGGCCGCCCGCCCTGCCTCTCCGCCCTCCCTGTCCGTCTTCCCTCTCCGCCCTCCCTCCCCGTCCTGGGCCGCCCTCCGTCCCCGTCTTCCCTCCCTCCTAGTCCTCCCTCCCTGTCCTCCCTCTCTGTCCTCCCTCCCCGCCGCGGGCCGCCCGCCCTCCCTCTGCGCCGCCCTACCCCATGTCTCCGCCGCCCTTCGCCGGTCTCCGCCCTCGCCGCCCGCAGGGCTGGGCGTGGGTAGTGAGGCGCCCCGGAGGGACCCTGCCGGCCTGCCTCTCCTTCTCTCCATCCCGGCCGAGGGCTGCCTCAGGTGCCGCGCCTGCCCTTCCTGAGACGTGGCGCTCGTTCTCAGACGTTGGTTTCCAGCGTCCGCCAGTTTGTGTCGCTCCCCTTCCCGGGGCTGGGCACTGTTGCCCCACGTGGGATGCTCTCCCAATCGTAGTCACACCTTACGCGGGGAGTTGGAAACCTGGTTAGACCCTTTCGCCAGCTCTTCAATTTCACGGTAGACTCGTGGATCGTTCATCTTCAGTTTTTGTGTTACGTAAAGCTTTTGAAATGGTCTAATAAAGGGTTTAATGAGTGACATGTAAGAGTACACAACAGAGTATGTAAAGCACATACTCTCACAGAGATGGAAAAAATCAAAGATTTGAAATACTGTTTTTCGAAGATTTTTTCTAGGCCTCGAATTCCACTTTTTCTTTTCCCAGGTGGAATTTGGTTGTGAGCTTTTGAGGAACTACAGTAGGCATCTTGCATGTAGACTGTCCAGCATAGTCAGCAGAAGAGTACCAGAATAGTAACTTTATCATTTCGAAAAACGTTTTACTGGCGTTTAATTTATATGTATATTTTTAAAAATTTTATTGAGGTCATATTGGTTTACAACATTGTGTAATTTCAGGTGTACATTATACATCAGTTTCTATGTAGACTGAATCGTGGTCACCACCAATAGTTGGCATTTAATTTATGTTGAGGTGTCATCATCCTCAGAAAATTTCAACATGAGAGGCTTATTATGTGTATAAACTGCTTTTGAAATAGCCTGGAGAATCCAGAAGGCCTGAGTTGTGCTGCCACTCATAGCTATTAGCAATGGGGACTTCACTTCACCTTTCCTGGCCTGGCTCTCCACGTCTTTAAAGTTAGTGTGTTTACTAGATGTCTGTTCAGCTAAAGTCTCTCCAAGATATAAACTGTTTTCATTTTGGTTGCAATCAGCAGAAAGGATCTCTAATTCTAAAAGGTGCTTGTTTTTCTGACGTTAAGTGTAAGCCAAACTGACTTAAATAGGGCTCATAGGGGCCGGCCCGGTGGCGCAGCAGTTAAGTTCGCACATTCAGCCTCTCCGCGGCCCGGGGTTCACTGGTTTGGATCCCAGGTGCAGACATGGCACTGCTTGGCACGCCATGCTGTGGTAGGCGTCCCACATATAAAGTAGAGGAAGATGGGCACAGATGTTAGCTCAGGGCCAGGCTTCCTCAGCAAAAAGAGGAGGACTGGCAGTAGTTAGCTCAGGGCTAATCTTCCTCAAAAAAGAAAAAAAAAATAGGGCTCATAATCAGGAAGTTCTTGTTCAGCACAGCAGTCCTCAAGGGTAGTCCCCAGACCAGCAGCATCAACAATACTTGGGAACGTGTTAGAAATGCACATTCTAAGGGATGGAGAGAGCGGCGCTGGCACCCCCAAAGACTTCCTGAATCAGAAACTGGCGGGGCAGAGTAGGAATCCATATTTTAACAAGCCCTTAGGTTTCTGAGGCATGCTAATGTTTGAGAACCACTGGTTAGCCTTATCTGAGCTAAAGCTTTTAAGTTAAAATGTTTCAGTTATTTTCTACCAATGACTTTTAATACCATTTGGAGGTATTTTGGAATAAACGTTTCTATCTGAATGACACTGCCCTCATAGTAGTGAATTTTCATCTCTAAAAAGTAATGAGAAATTCAAAAAACCTAATTGTAAGAGCTAAAACCACAAACTCTTAAAAGAAAACATAGGTGTAAATCTTCTTGACCTTGGATTAGGCAGTGGTTTCTTAGATGTGACACCAACAGCACCAGCAACCAAAGGAAAAAAAAAATGGATAAATTGTACATCATCAAAATTAAAAGCGTTTGTGCTTTAAAAGACACTCAAGAAAATGAAAGGCTAGTGCACAGAATGGGAGAAAATATTTACAAATCGTATGTCTGGTAAGGTTTAGATTCCAGAATATATTAGAGAATTCTTAATAATTCAGGTAAGACAGATAACCCAGTTTTTTTAAATGGGCAAAGCATCTGAATAGGCATTTCTGCAAAAAGATATACAATGGTTAATAAGCATATGAAAAGATGCCCAACATCGTAAGTCATCAGGAAAATGTAAATCAAAACCATAATGAGCACGGGGCCAGCCCGGTGGTGCAGTGGTTAAGTGCTCACGTTCTACTTTGGCGTCCCGGGGTTCGCTGGTTCGGATCCCGGGTGTGGACGTGGCACAACTTACCAAGCCATGCTGTGGTCGGCATCCCACATATAAAATGGAGGAAGATGGGCATGGATGTTAGCCCAGGGCCAGTCTTCCTCAGCAAAAAGAGGAGGATTGGCAGCAGATGGTAGCTCAAGGCTAATCTTCCTCAAAAAAAAGAAAAAAAACCCATAGTGAGCACACCCAGAGGGATCTACAAGTAGAATATATAACTATGTACCAGGGGGGTTTGGGGAGAAGAAGAAAAAAAACCCATAATGAGATAGCATTTCACACGCACTAGAATGACTATACTCAAAAAGAGGGACAATAAGAAGTGTTGGCTAGGACATGGAGAAACTGAAACCTTCATACATTCCTGGTGGGATGTAATACGGTGCAGCCACTTTGGAAAGCAGTCTTAGCAGTCCTCCAAAAGTTAAACATAGAATTTCCATATGACATAGTACTTCCATTCCTAGGTGTGTGCTCAATAGAATCAAAATACATGTCCATGCTAAAACGTGTACACAAATGTTCATAGCAGCATTATTCGTAATATCCAGAAAGTGGAAATAATTCAAGCGTCCATTAATTAATGAATAGATAAAATGTATATCCATACTATGGAATATCATTCAGCCATAAAAAGGAATGAAGTATGGATACATGCTGCAACATGATGAACCTTGGAAACATTATGCTAAGTGAAAGAAGCCAGACACAAAAGGTCACATATTGGGTGATTCTTTTTATATGAAATGTCCACAGTTGGCAAATACGTAGAGATAGAAAGTGGGTTAGTGCCATGGCCTGGGAAGAGGGAGGAATGGAGAGTGACTGCTAAAAGGCCCCAGGTTTCTTTATGGGGTGATGAAAACATCCTGGAATTAGTGGTGATGGTTACACAGCCTTGTAAATATACTAAAAACCACTGAATTGTATACCTTAAAATGGTAAATTTTATTTATTTTATTTTTTATTGTTTTTATTAATGTTATGATAGATTACAACCTTGTGAGATTTCAGTTGTACATTTTTGTTAGTCATGTTGTGGGTACACCTCTTCCCCCTTTGTGCCCTCCCCCCACCCCCCCTTTTCCCTGGTAACCACCGATCAGATCTCCTTGTCAATATGTTAACTTCCACCTATGAGTGGAGTCATATAGAGTTCGTCTTTCTCTGTCTGGCTTATTTCACTTAACATAGTACCCTCGAGGTCCATCCACGTTGCTGTGAATGGGCCAATTTTGTCTTTTTTTATGGCTGAGTAGTATTCCATTGTGTATATATACCATATCTTCTTTATCCAATCATCAGTTTCTGGGCATGTAGGTTGGTTCCACGTCTTGGCTATTGTAAATAATGCTGCGATGAACATAGGGGTGCAAGGGACTTTTGGGATTTCTGATTTCAGGTTCTTAGGGTAGACACCTAGTAATGGGATGGCTGGGTCATAGGGTATTTCTATTTTTAACTTTTTGAGAAATCTCCATACTGTTTTCCATAGTGGCTATACCAGTTTGCATTCCCACCAACAGTGTATGAGGGTTCCTTTTTCTCCACAACCTCTCCAACATTTGTCGCTCTTGGTTTTGGATGTTTTTGCCAATCTAACCGGTATAAGGTGACATCTTAGTGTAGTTTAGATTTGCATTTCCCTGATGATTAGCGATGATGAACATCTTTTCATGTGTCTATTGGCCGTATTTATATCTTCTTTTGAGAAATGTCTGTTCATGTCCTCTGCCCATTTTTTGATCAGGTTGTTTGTTTTTTTGTTGTTAAGCTGTGTGAGTTCTTTGTATATTATGGAGATTAATCCTTTGTCGGATAAGTGGCTTGTAAATATTTTTTCCCAATTAGTGAGCTGTTTTTTTGTTTCAATCCTGTTTTCCCTTGCCTTGAAGAAGCTCTTTAGTCTGATGAAGTCCCATTTGTTTATTCTTTCTATTGTTTCCCTCAACTGAGGAGTTATAGTGTCCGAAAAGATTCTTTTGAAACTGATGCCAAAGAGTGTACTGCCTATATTCTCTTCTAGAAGACTTATTGTTTCAGGCCTAATCTTTAGGTCTTTGATCCATTTTGAGTTTATTTTGGTGTGTGGTGAAAAAGAATGGTCAATTTTCAATCTTTTGCATGTGGCTGTCCAGTTTTCCCAGCACCATTTGTTGAAGAGACTTTCTTTTCTCCATTGTAGGCCCTCTGCTCCTTTGTCAAAGATTAGTTGTCCATAGATGTGTTGTTTTATCTCTGGGCTTTCAATTCTGTTCCATTGATCTGTGCACCTGTTTTTGTACCAGTACCATGCTGTTTTGATCACTGTAGCTTTGTAGTATGTTTTGAAATCGGGGATTGTGATTCCTCCGGCTTTGTTTTCTTGCTCAGGATTGCTTTAGCAATTCTCGGTCTTTTCTTGCCCCATGTGAATTTTAGGATTCTTTGTTCAATTTCTGTAAAGAATGTTCTTGGGATTCTGATTGGGATAGCGTTGAATCTGTAGATTGCTTTAGGTAGTATGGACATTTTAACTATGTTTATTCTTCCAATCCATGTGCATGGTATGTCTTTCCATCTCTTTATGTCGTTGTCAGTTTCTTTCAAGAAAGTCTTGTAGTTTTTGTTGTATAGATCCTTCACTTCCTTGGTTAAGTTTATCCCAAGGTATTTTATTCTTTTTGTTGCGATTGTGAATGAGATTGAGTTCTTGAGTTCTTTTTCTGTTAGTTCATTGTTAGTGTATAGAAATGCTACTGATTTATGTATGTTGATTTTATACCCTGCTACTTTGCTGTAGTTGTTGATTATTTCTAATAGTTTTTCTATGGATTCTTTGGGGTTTTCTATATATAAGATCATGTCGTCTGCAAACAGGGAGAGTTTTACTTCTTCATTACCTATTTGGATTCCTTTTATTTCTTTTTCCTGCTGAATTGCTCTGGCCAACACCTCCAGTACTATGTTGAATAGGAGTGGTGAAAGTGGGCACCCTTGTCTTGTTCCTGTCCTCAGAGGAATGGCTTTCAGTTTTTGTCCATTGAGTAAGATGTTGGCTGTGGGTTTGTCATATATGGCCTTTATTATGTTGAGGTACTTTCCTTCTATATCCATTTTATTGAGGGTTTTTATCATAAATGGGTGTTGGATCTTGTCGAATGCTTTCTCTGCATCTATTGAGATGATCATGTGGTTTTTGTTTTTCATTTTGTTGATGTAGTGTATCACATTGATTGACTTGCGGATGTTGAACCATCCCTGTGTCCCTGGTATAAATCCCACTCGATCATGGTATATAATCTTTTTGATGTCTTGCTGTATTTGGTTTGCCAGAATTTTGTTGAGGATTTTTGCATCTATGTTCATCAGTGATATCAGCCTGTAGTTCTCCTTCTTTGTGTTGTCCTTATCAGGTTTGGGGATCAGAGTGATGTTGGCTTCATAGAATGTGTTAGGGAGTACTCCATCTTCCTCAATTTTCTGGAATAGTTTGAGAAGAATAGGTATTAAGTCTTCTTTGAATGTTTGGTAGAATTCTCCAGTGAAGCCGTCTGGTCCTGGACTCTTATTTTTGGGGAGGTTTTTGATTACCGTTTCTATTTCCTTACTTGTGATTGGCCTATTCAGATTCTCCATTTCTTCCTGATTCAGTTTGGGGAGGTTGTAGGAGTCTAGGAAGTTGTCCATTTCTTCTAGGTTGTTCAATTTGTTGGCATATAGTTTTTCATAGTATTCTCTTATGATCCCTGGTATTTCATTGGTATCTGTTGTGATTTCTCCTTTCTCATTCCTAATTTTATTTATTTGAGATTTCTCTCTTCTTTTCTTGGTGAGTCTGGCTAAAGGTTTGTCGATTTTGTTAATTTTTTCGAGGAACCAACTCTTTGTTTCATTGATCCTTTCTACTGTCTTTTTTGTTTCAATATCGTTTATTTCTGCTCTTATTTTTATTATTTCCCTCCTTCTACTGACTCTGGGCTTTCTTCTTCTTTTTCTAGTTCTGTTAGGTGTCGTTTGAGGTTGCTTATGTGAGCTTTTTCTTGTTTAGTGAGGTGAGCCTGTATTGCGATGAATTTCCCTCTTAGGACTGCTTTTGCTGCATCCCAAATGATTTGGTATGTCGTGTTCTCATTTTCATTTGTCTCCAGATAATATTTGATTTCTTCTTTAATTTCTTCAAGGATCCATTGTTTGTTCAGAAGCGTGTTGTTTAGTCTCCACATTTTTGCACCTTTCTCTGCTTTTTTCTTGTAGTTGATTTCTAGTTTCATAGCATTATGATCAGAAAAGATGCTTGATATTATTTCATCTCTCTTGTATTTATTGATGCTTGCTTTGTTTCCCAAAATATGGTCAATCCTTGAGAATGTTCCATGTGCACTTGAGAAGAATGTGTAACCTGCTGTTTTTGGATGAAGTGTTCTATATATATCTATTAAGTCCATCTGGTCTAATTTTTCATTTAATTCTATTATTTCCTTGTTGATTTTCTGTCTGGATGTTCTGTCCATTGGTGTTAATGGGGTGTTGAGGTCCCCTACTATTTTTGTATCGTTGTTGATGTCTTCTTTTAGTTCTGTTAAGAGTTGCTTTACAAATTTTGGTGCTCCTGTGTTGTGTGTGTATATATTTATAAGTGTTATGTCTTCTTGGTGGAGCGTCCCTTTTATCATTATATACTGTCCCTCTTTGTCTTTCTTTATCTGTTTTGCTTTGAAGTCTACGTTGTCTGATATTAGTATAGCGACACCTGCTTTCTTTTGTTCATTATTAGCTTGGAGTATTGTTCTCCATCCCTTCACTCTGAGTCTGTCTTTGTCTTTGGGGCTGAGGTGTGTTTCCTGGAGGCAGCATATTGTTGGGTCTTGTTCTTTGATCCATCCTGCCACTCTGTGTCTTTTGATTGGGGAGTTCAATCCATTTACATTTAGAGTGATTATGGAGATGTGGGGGCCTACCACTGCCATTTTATGTCTTGTTTTCCGGTTTTCTTCAATTTCCTTTGTTTCTCGTCCCATGGTTTAATCTGTTCTGATGAAGAGCTGCTACTCTCTGTTGTTGTCCTTCTACATATCTCCTCTGCTCTTGGTTTTGTAGCCCCTTTCCTTTTTTGATTTTTCAGGAATGAGGGTTTTCCTGAGGATTTCCTGAAGAGGAGGTTTTATGGCAATGAACTCCCTTAATTTTTGTTTATCTGGGAAAGTTTTTATTTCTCCATCGTATTTGAAGGATATTTTCACTGGGTAGAGAATTCTCGGCTGTAGGTTTTTGTCCTTCAGATTTTTGAATATATCATTCCACTCTCTTCTAGCCTGTGAAGTTTCTGCTGAGAAATCTGCTGATAGCCTGATGGGGGTTCCTTTGTGGGTTAGTTTCTTCTGCCTGGCTGTCCTTAGTATTTTCTCCTTGTCGTTGACTTTTGCTAGCTTCACTACTATATGCCGTGGGGTTGGTCTTCTTGCATTGATAAAGTTTGGAGATCTATTGGCTTCTGTCACCTGAAGATCCATCTCTCTCACCAGATTTGGGAAGTTCTCAGCCATTATTTCTTTGAATAGGCTTTCTGCCCCTTTCTCCTTCTCTTCTCCCTCTGGTATACCTATAATCCTTATGTTGCATCTTCTAATTGTGTCTGATAATTCGCGGAGAGTTTCTTCATTTCTTTTTAGTCTTACTTCTCTCTCCTCCTCTGCCTGCAGCATTTCTATATTCCCATCTTCCAAATTGCTAATTCTTTCCTCCATATCATCGGCCCTACTGTTCAGTGCATCTAGATTTTTTTAAATCTCCTCTATTGTGTTCTTCATTTCCAGTATTTCTGTTTGGTAAAATGGTAAATTTTATGGTATGTGAATTATATCTCAAAAAGTTATTTTATGTAAAAATAATTTTTTAAAGGTTATGAATAGCCATTGAAACCAAGGATGAAGGAGTTAAAATTTCCCTGGATTAGGATGAAACCATGCCTGTACCCACAAGGTTGACGTGAGAAATAAAGTAATCAAATTTTCTAAGCTTGCTTTGCAGAATAGCAGGACAATAGCTGATAAGAGAGTAGCTTGCTGACAGCCCTCCCCCCAGCCTGACTAAGCATCTCGCAGCAGCACTGGGAAACTAAAATGACTAATTGTAAACTTTAGATGTCACAGATTAAAAATCCACCGCATGCAACACATAGAGCCGCCTTGAGTTAGCACATGTGATGCATAAAGAAATATGAAAGTTAGTGGCAGCCATACAGAGGACCCTTAAAACTTCAGCCCCTAAGGCCACATGCTCCCTTTCCCCGTCTTATTCTCACAATGTGCTTTGGAAAAATGCTTAGAACTGCACATAGGCAAGGATAATCAGTAACCGGTAGAAAGAATAACTTGTTAGCAGAAAACTTACGTCCTCTGCCCAAAGCTGTTCTTTCTGTCCCAGGTAACGAAGTACCTGATGTTTTATTAGATTCCTCAGGAATGTCACATTCAGCAGATCCGAAACTTTTTGTCTGTGGAGAGGCATCCACTGGTCTCTGGTCATCCATCACCTGACATTCCTGAACCCTGTTTGCCTATGTGAGTTGTTTCCAAATCAGTTCCCCTTTAAGATGTTTTTTTTAAGGACCATAGTCTGCCATCTTCTGATCAGCTAGCTCATCACTTAATAAAATTCTTTCTCTCTACCACCTTGCTTCTTAACTGATTGCCTTTTGTCTTGTGGCAAGCAGATCGAGCCCTTGCTTGGTATCAGCCACATATATTTGGCAATGTACTGAGTAATAAGATTAAGCTGAAATGTTTGTAAGAATTTACTGGCATGCTTAAAATTGTACAAGCTTTAAAGAAAATACGTATTTTAAGATGGACAAAGTAGTTCAATACTGCATTTCTTAAGTAACTAGCTGCCCCCACCTCCTCCCTAGTTGCCTAAAAATATTGACTGAATTTGATTGATTCTTCTTCCGGGAATTCGTCTCAGATTCTCTAGTAACTATTACATTTACAGTGTGTGGAATCAATAATTACGTTTCTTCCATGCTTCTGCTTTACTTTCTTTGACATCTGTTTTATTCTGTCTTGCATTTTGTCTCAACATTTTATTATGAAAGTTTTCAAATGTATAGCAGAGTTTAAAGAATTTTACAGTGAACATCATACCTGCTACATAGATTCTACCATTAACATTCTTCTGTGCTTGCTTTACCACATATCCATTTATCCATCTTATTTTTGTACATTTGAAACTGAATTACAGATACTCAGCTTTACTTGAAATAGTTAAGTATGCATATTAATTAAAGTTCATTTTTGCTTACAGTTTTTTCTTTCAAGAAGAAATTTACAAATAATGAAAAGCAGATATCGCTGATATGTGTTTGCTGAATTTTCACATGCATACTCCTGTGTAACCTAAACTGCTATCAAGATACAGAACATTTATCACCCCAGAAAAATCCCATCATTCCCTTCTCCATTCATTCCCTACCCCTAGCCCCTAAGAAGCAACCACTGTTCTGATTGTTTCTACCATAGTTTTGCCTGTTCTAGAACTTCAGATCAATGAAACAATACATAATGTTTTTGTATGGGACTTTTTTCACTCAGCATAATTGAGACTCTTCCATGTTGTTATATGTGTCATCAATGCATTATTTTTTATTGCCCAATAGTACTTCAGTGCATAAATATGCTGCATTTTGCTTATCCATTCTATTGATGGGCACCTAGTCTGCTTCTAGTTTTTGGCTATTATAAATAAAGCTCCAAAACCATTCTTAGACAAATCTTTTTGTAGACATATGTTTTCATTTCTCTTCGGTAAATAGTTTGGAGTTGAATTCCTGGGTCATACGATACATGTCAATTTTGTGAAACTGCCTGACTTTTTCCCAAAATTGTACCATTTAACACTATTATGAACAATATATGTGATTCCAGTTTTTCCATATCCTTGCTGACATTTTATGGTGTTGGTCTGTTTAATTTAGCCATTCCGATAGGTGTGTAGTGCTTTCTGCCTTGCATTGTAATTGACTATTACATACCTTTTTTCTGCACTTGACGCTACGTTCCTTGAAAATCAGTACAATCAACTGTTGTCGGTGTCACAATCCAATCTACACATCAGGATAGATGCGGAGAGGGCTGATGGCCACTCTGAGTTTATTATAACCAGCATTTCAATATATACATAGCTTACATCTGTTAAACATACACAGGTGTTCTGGATGAAGTAATTAGCGAATGCCAAGAATTCTTAGTGATTTCTCAAGGAGCCCTCCCTTGGCCTCCGTTTTGATATTATCATGCTATTGCTGTGCTCGTATACTTTCTCTCAGAGCATGCAAGGCCTCCTAGGCAACGGCCCCTCCTGCTCCCGATATCGTGTCTCCATCTGTGCCCCCTGGCAGCCGATGCCTGTCTTAGGTTGCCTACCCCTGGAGGTCTTACCCCTCATTGGCTAACTGGCCTTCTCACCTCCGGGTCACAGTTTGTTGGCAAGCTTTTTCCAGTGATTATTAACCCTTCCTGTGTCAGGGGCGGCTACAACTGTAACCCGGTCTAGTGCCTGTCACTGTCCTTGAAGGTAGTAGGTGTGGAATAAATGTGAAATGAGGGCAATGAGTGAATATTTTGACACCTATTTTTGAGAATTTGTCACGAAAAAAATTTTAAGCCATAAAAATATGTAGAGAAAATTTGACCAGAAAGGTTTAGTTATACTTTATTTCAATTAAGAATTATTTCTCATCTCAAGAACATATTTACACTGCCAATTTTTCATAGGTACAAATGATGCAAAATGTACACCTGGCCCCAGAGACAGATGAAGATGATCTTTATTCTGGATATAATGACTACAATCCAACCTATGATACTGAGGTAAAAAAATAAATAAATAAATAAAATCTCATTGTTTTTTATGTTTGCCTTTGTGGTAAAGCTGGTTCATGAAAACTTTGGATTTGAGGATTCTGCTTTATTATGCTTTAAATTAAGTAAGCTGATTAAAAGCCTAGAAAAGTGCTGCTACTGAAGACTCTACTAACTTCTACCAATGATAATAATAGCAACAGAAGGGAAAATCATGAGAAAAGTTATGGCAACAAATAAGTATCAATTATAGACTTGCGTTCTTCAGCACTAGTTATCTGAATGTGTAAGTTGAAATACTTACATCACTTGAAGTACCTAAAGTCAGTTTTGTTATTTCAGTGCTCTAAATTTGAAATGTGTAGAGTTATTTTTCTTCTTTCAAATTGTATAAGTATTTTATAGAAAAATTATGAAATAGAAATAAGTATAAAGAAAATTAAAATCATAGAAACTGTTACCACCCAGATATAACTGTTAATTAACTGATAGTGCCAAACATTACCTATGTATATACACATGTATCTGTATGTTTTGGATAAAATGGTATCACACTGTGTGTACTGTTTTGTAACCTGCTTTTTCTCTTTTATAATTATCCAGTTATGTCGACAAATCTATATCTGCGTAATATTTAGTGGTATAGTAATTTAAAAGATGAAATTGTTACCAAATTGAATATTTTAAGTCTTTTTACATCATTGTGAGAGTTATAGTTTCTGAATTGTAAACCAAACAAGAAAAAAAAAACCTCTTTATAAACTCATCTTGAATGCATGTGTGAAAAAAAGTAAAGATGAGGCTTATGAGCATTAATTTACTTGCTAGTATATAAGAATCAAATATTGGCATTTATATCACTTTAAACTAATTTAGGAAATCTCATACTATTCTAGAGTTTTTCATATAACTTTTAGTCATTTTTGAATTGTTTTTTCCTCTGGAGAAAAATGGTAGTCTGTGAGTTTGAGACCTAGAAAGAAAACAAGGAAAGAAACCAGATACCATTCACTGATTCTACATGAAAAAAAATCTAGGAGATGCTGATCATTGTAGAAACAAAATGACATAAATCCTGTCACTCAAAGATCCCCTTTATTAGATATTATCACCTGATGTTTTGTTGTGTTCCCTTGTCTTTAATATACACAGGTGTTTCCCTCCCTGTATACAAAAACGTGTGTGCGCGCACACACAAATATGATTATATAGACCCCTTTTAAAAAATTTGTATTAAAACGTAAGCATTTTCCTAAGTTAGTATAAATTATGAAAACCATTGAAATGTCCCCCTTCTCCTAGTTATAAAAGTTATGTATATAAAGAATATACATGCTCATTGTTGAAAAAATTACCCATAATCCCATCACACAGGATTAACTACTGTTGACATTTTGTTGCTGTCTTGCCTTCATGCATACCTACAGTTTTCTTTTAGCGGGTTTGGAATTGAACTACCATATACTTTTCTGTTTGCTTTTTTTACATTAACTACTTCATAAGCAAAGTTTCACGATACTAAAAATTTAAACAAATGCAATTTTAATGAGTGCATAATACTGAAGGTATACAGTTGATTATAACTATTTTCCAAACATAGGATATTTACATCCAGTTTTCTGATGTTGTAAATAATAACAATGTAATGAACAATTTTATGCATAAATAACTTTAGGTATTTTGTTCAAACATTTCCTTGGACAGAGTCCCGGAAGTGAAATTAATAGATCATGAATATGATCATTTTTAAAGCACCAGAGAAACTTCCTAACCCCTCAGGTCATCATAGTGTGGCTTCATATTTAATTTGAAGTGAACATTCAAAGTATCAGATGCAAAAATAAGTTATACAGTAAAATAAAAATGATATTTGGTTTGCCCATGGTTTCTTTTATCGTAATTAATTGGAATAATAAAAAGTTTAATATATAACTGAATTACTTGAAAAGTTGCTAAGATGTTGCATAGATTAGGCAAATTGTTAAATTATGAACAAAGAAAAAATTACAAAAGGTGTTAGTTTGGTATTTGTAATTGGAGAATTTGTTGACAATTTTTAGTTTGTTAGAATTCATTGAGCTGGTTAATCAAATTTTGCTAATAGTTTAGGAATATTGGAGGATTTCCTTTTCCTAAAACATCTGCCAAAGTAGTATAATTAATTATGCTGAAAGTTGCCTTTGGCTTTATATTTCATATGAAAATTGCCTAGTTTCTATGGCTGAGATTGTGTACTTATTTAATTTTATGTAGTTGATATGAAAGGTTATTTAAAGTAAAAATTAAATAAGATTGGGGCTGGCCCAGTGGCGTAGTGGTTAAATTTGTGCACTCCACTTTGGTGGCCCAGGGTTCGCAGGTTTGGATTGTGGGCGTGGACCTAACACAGCTTGTCAAGCCATGCTGTGGCAGCATCTCACATGAAATAGAGGAAGATTGGCACAAATGTTAGCTCAGCAACAATCTTCCTCAGCAAAAAAGAGGAAGATTGGCAACAGATGTTAGTTCAGGACCAATCTTCCTCTCACACACACACACACAAGTTAAAGAAGAACATTTGTACATAATAAAATGTTTAAAGTGCAGTTATTAACATCCTGGTTATATAAACATTTTACTTTGCAGTTTCAAAAGTTAATTGATATTGACTCTTATCTATTGTTTGTACTTATTTTTTAATAATCAGTAAGTATATTTTTGTGGGAAGTAGACTGAAATAAATCAGAGTCAAGTATGAGAATTGCGCATAACATTTATGAGGGGTTAGAGCCAGAGTTTGTGTTGGTGAAGGAGTAAGAAATAAAGGCTGGTTAGATTGGTGGTTGGTAAGACTGAGTCCTTTTGAGAGAGTCTTTTTATTTATTTAATTAATTTATTTTTTGAGGAAGATTAGCCCGGAGCTAACATCTGCTGCCAATCCTCCTCTTTTTGCTCAGGAAGATTGGCCCTGAGCTAACATCCGTGCCCATCTTCCTCCATTTTATACGTGGGATGCCTGCCACAGCATGGCTTGACAAGCGATGCCATGCCCACATCAGGGATCCGAACCAGCAAACCCCGGGCCAGCAAAGCGAAACGTGCGCACTTAACCGCTGCACCACCGGGCTGCCCCGAGAGAGTCTTTTTAAAAATGACATTTGTCCAGGAAACCCAGGAACACTTGTATCTTGCCCTTGACTGATGTTACTTTCCTTAGATTTCCTGAGGGAGAATATGAGTACAGGTCAGGCATCAGCAAAGCATAATAACATTTTATTTCAACCGAGGCTTTGGTTCCAAATGGCATTGTAGGCTAGGCTCTGTGGAGCCCTCAGTTTGCCTAGGTTAGCTCCAATCTGAATCTCAGACTTTACCTCTCCAGTGAGAGGAAAAGTGTTTGCCCGTTGCTTAGAGAACATATGGCCTTTTCTGTGCTAAGGCTTTCTCAGGTAGGGCTAGTAGTCATGGTCCCAGCGTATGGAAGAAGAGAGGAGAGGGAGAGAGAATGGACAGAAAGAAGGAGAGAGAGAGAAAGAGATTTGCTTCTTTGTTCTTACTGCTCTAGCTGCTTGGAAGACAGAAACAGAAGAAAGGCCATATCCTTGTGTACTTGATCTTTTAACCAGGCATAATATAGTGCCCATTTAAACAGTGGCTAATGTCCTACAAATTGACTGACATTGTCAGTACTCCTCTTCCTAGGGGAGGGAGGAGCCTTGATATTTTGGATAGTGTGAAGGGGGTATATTTGAGGACAGGAGTCCTTGAGCCCCCGACCTGGAAATCAACAGATGGGGTAAGATGAGTTATAGAGGATCATGAATACCAAACAGGAGAGGTTAAACATTTAAAAAAAAATTCTCACTTCTTGTTGAATGTTAAATTTGCATTTTTATTTTAGGAATTGGAGAATGACACAGCTTTTCAGCAAGCTGTGAGAACTAGCCATGGTAGAAGACCTCCAGTAAGTGAAATTTTTTTATTGTGGTAAAAAACACAACATAAAATTTACCATCTTAACCATTTTTAAATGTATCCTTCACTTAGTGTTAAATATATTCTCGTTGTGAAACAGATCTTCGGAACTTTTTCATCTTCCCAAACTGAAACTCTGTACCCATTAAACAACGAATCCCCACTCCCCTCCCTCCAGCCCCTGGCAGCCACCCTTCTACTTTCTGTCTCTATGAATTTGACTAATTTAGATACCTCATGTAAGTGGAATCATACACTATTTGTTTTTTTTTTTGTGACTGGTTTATTTCACTTAGGATAATGTTCTCAAGGTTCATCCATGTTGTAGCACGTGACAGGATTTCCTTCCTTTTTAAGGCTGAATAATATTCCGTAGGATGCGTATGTCACATTTTGTTTCATGACCTTTGGGTTGCTTCCACCTCTTGGCTGTTGTGAACAGTGCTACTATGAACATGGGTATGCAAATATCTCTTCAAGACCTGGTTTTCAATTCTTTGGACCCAGAAGTGGGATTGCTGCATCCTGTGGTATTTCTATTTTTAATTTTTTGAGGAACCTCCATACTGTTTTTTTTTTCTTTAAACTTTTTATTAAGATTGTGATAGTTTACAACCTTGTGAAATTTCAGTTATACATTATTGTTAGTCATGTTGTAGGTGCACCACTTCACCCTTTGTGCTCCCCCCTTTCCTCTGGTAACCACCAATCAGTTCTCTTTGTCTATATGTTTAACTTCCACCTATGAGTGGAGTCATACAGAGTTCATCTTTCTCTATCTGGCTTATTTCACTTAACATAATACCCTCACGGTCTATCCATGTTGTTGTAAATGGAGCAATTTTATCCTTTTTTACGGCTGAGTAGTATTCCATTGTATATATATACCGTATCTTCTTTATCCAGTCATCATTTGATGGGCACTTAGGTTGCTTCCACATCTTAGCTATTGTAAATAATGCTGCGATGAACATAGGGGTGCTTGGGACTTTTGGAATTGCTGATTTCAAGTTCTTTGGATAGATACCAAGTAGTGGGATGGTTGGGTCATAAGGTATTTCTATTTTTAATTTTTTGGGAAATCTCCATACTGTTTTCCATAGTGGCTGCACCAGTTTGCATTCCTACCAACAGTGTATGAGGGTTCCTTTTTCTCCACAACCTCTCCAACATTTCTCACTTTTTGTTTTGGATATCTTTGCCATTCTAACCGGTATAAGGTGACATCTTAGTGTAGTTTTGATTTGCATTTCCCTGATGATTAGTGATGATGAGCATCTTTTCATGTGTCTATTGGCCATCGTATATCTTCTTTGGAGAAATGTCTGTTCATGTCCCCTGCCCATTTTTTGATCAGGTTGTTTGATTTTTTGTTGTTGAGCTGTGTGAGTTCTTTGTATATTATGGAGATTAACCCTTTGTCAGATAAATAACTTATAAATTTTTTTCCCAACTAGTGGGTTGGTTTTTGTTTCCATCCTGTTTTCCCTTGCCTTGAAGAAGCTCTTTAGTCTGATGAAGTCCCATTTGTTTATTCTTTCTATTGTTTCCCTCAACTGAGGAGTTATGGTGTCTGAAAAGATCCTTTTGATACTGATGTCGAAGAGTGTACTGCCTATATTCTCTTCTTGAAGACTTATTGTTTCAGGTCTAATCTTTAGGTCTTTGATCCATTTTGAGTCTATTTTGGTGAATGGTGAAAAAGAATGGTCAATTTTCATTCTCTTACATATGGCTTTCCAGTTTTCCCAGCACCATTTGTTGAAGAGACTTTCTTTTCTCCATTGTAGGCCCTCAGCTCCTTTGTCAAGATTAGTTGTCCATAGATGTGTTGTTTTATCTCTGGGCTTTCAATTCTGTTCCATTGATCTGTGGACCTGTTTTTGTACCAGTACCATGCTGTTTTGATTACTGTAGCTTTGTAGTATGCTTTGAGGTCAGGGATTGAGATGCCTCCAGCTTTGTTCTTTTTTCTCAGGATTGCTTTAGCAATTCTGGGTCTTTTCTTGCCCCATATGAATTTTAGGATTCTTTGTTCTATTTCTGTAAAGAATGTCATTGGGATTCTGATCGAGATAGCGTTGAATCTGTAGATTGCTTTAGGTAGTAGTATGGACATTTTAACTATGTTTATTGTTCCAATCCATGTGCATGGAATGTCTTTCCATCTCTTTATGTCGTCATCAGTTTCTTTCAGGAAAGTCATGTAGTTTTTATTGTATAGGTCTTTCACTTCCTTGGTTAAATTTACCCCAAGGTATTTTATTCTTTTTTGTTGCGATTGTGAATGGGATTGAGTTCTTGAGTTCTTTTTCTGTTAGTTCGTTGTTAGAGTGTAGAAATGCTACTGATTTATGTATGTTGATTTTATACCCTGCTACTTTACTGTAGCTGTTGATTATTTCTAATAGTTTTCCTATGGTTTCTTTGGGGTTTTCTATATAGAAGATCATGTAGTCTGCAAACAGCAAGTTCTCCATACTGTTTTTATAGTGATTGTACCATTTTACAATCTCACTAAGGATGCACAAGAGTTCAAGTTTCTCTGTATCCTCACTAGCGCACTTGTTATTTTCTTTTTTTTTTTTGGTAGTAGCAATTTTAATTGGTATGAAGTGATTCTCATTGTGGTTTTGATTTGCATTTCTCTGATGATTAGTGACATTGAGTATCTTTTCACACACTTCTCGGCCATTTGTATATCATCTTTGAAGAAATGTCTATTAAAGTTCTTTGCCCATTTTTTAACTGGATTATTTGATTTTTTTTTTGTTGAGTTGTAGGTGTTCTTTATAAATTCTGGATTTTAACCCCTTATCAGATATATGATTTGCAAATATTTTCTCCCATTCCATAGGTTGCGTTTTCACTCTGTTGATTATACCCTTATGTTGATTTATGCACAAAAGTTTTTAAGTTTGATGTAGTCCCATTTGTCAGTTTTTCCTTTTGTTGCCTGGGCTTTTGGTGTCACATCCAAGAATCACTGCTAAGTCCAGTGTCATGAAACTTTTCCTCTCTGTTTTCTTCTAAGAATTTTATAGTTTTAGATTTTAGGTTTGGACCTTTAATCCATTTTGAGTATAAGATAAGGATCTAACTTCATTTTTTTTGCATGTGGATATCCAGTTTTCCCAGCACCATTTGTTGGAGAGACTGACCTTTCCCCATTGTGTGGTCTTAGCACCCTCGTTGAAGGTCATTTGACCATATACACGAGAGTTTTTTCTGTGTTCTTTAGTCTGTTGGTCTATTTAATCTGTCTTTATGCCAGTACCACAATGTTTTGATTACTGTAGCTTTGTAATAAGCTTTGAAATCAAGAAATGTGAGTCCCCCAATTTTGTTCTTCATTTTCAGAGTTGTTTTGGCTATTCCGAGTCCCTTGAGATTCCAAATAAAATTTAGGATGAATTTTTCTATTTCTTAAAAAAATGCCATTGGGATTTTGGTAAGGATTGCACTGAATCTGTAGATCGCCTTAGGTAGTATGGGCATCTTAGCAGTATTACATTTTCCAATCCATGAACATGGATATCTTTCCATTTATTTGTGTCTTCCTTAATTTCTTTCAGCAATATTTTGTAGTTTTTAGTATATCCAGTAAATGAATTTTAAAGTATTTTAGATAAGAGGATTTTTTTATTCTTTCGAGAATATAAATATCATTTATGTAAAGCATTGGAATATATTTATCTAAAGTACTAATTGTTTAAAAAAATATTTCTAATTTTAAAGTTACATAAATATTGATACTTCAAAATGTTAGGGCTTAATTTACAAATTACTCCTTCCTTGATTAATGACCCTTCATTAATTCATCTTCCACCAGTAAATAAATTGATAGAGTGATTCTTCTCAGTATTGTTAAAATTTTTGTTTATGTCATGTACTGGAAAACAATATGGAGATTCCTCAAAAAATGAAATATAGAACTACCATATGATCTGCCTATTCCATTCCTGGGTATTTATCCAAAGAACATGGAAACACTAATTTTAAAAGGTAAATACACGCCTATGTTCATTGTGGCATTATTCACAATAGCCAAGACTTGGAAGGAACCTACGTGCCCATCAATGGATGAATAGATCAAGAATAGATCAATGGAATACTACTCAGCCATAAAAAAGATGAAAACTTACCATTTGCAACAGCCTGGATGGACCTTGAAAGTATTATACTAAGTGAAGTCAGTCAGTCAGAGAAAGCCAAATACCATATGATTTCACGCATGTGGAAGATTAAACAACAACAACAACAAACAAACACACATATAGATACAAAGAATAGATTGGTGGTTACCCTAGGGAAAGGGGAGCGAGAGGAGGGCAAAAGGGGTAAAAGGATGCACGTACAGTGATGGATGGCAACTAGACTTTTGGTGGTGAATACGATGTGGTCTATACAGAAGTTGAAATATGATGATGTACAGCTGAAATCTATGTAATGTTATAAACCAATGTGACGTCAATGAAAAATAAATAAATTTTTGTATATGTCATGCAAAGCATGAACATCTGCCTTCCACAGTGCATGAAACATGCCAAGCTTCTTTTGTAGTTGAAAATAAACAAGGTTAGTACTAGGTACTGCAAGTCTATTCCTAATGTTCTGTTTTTAAAACTGCCTCTCCACAGGTGCCCACTACTGTATAACAGTGGTTCTCAGTCCTCCCCGACACTCGCCCCAGGGGACCTTTAGCCTGGAGATATTTTTGGTTGTCACAACTTGGGTGAATCTAAACATCATAGAATGCACAGGACAACCCCCACCCCCTCAATAAAGAATTTTTCAGCAAAAGGTCAATGGTGCCAATGTTGAGAAACTCTGATATAAGCAACTCCTCTGCTTTGGATGAAATGTCCTCCTGTCCTTCCCTCACTTTGTCACTTTCTCCCTTTCCTCCCTGCTGTACACAGTATTTAGCAAAAATAAATCATCAGTATTAAAGCACTTAAGATGGAAAGGATCTTGTGAGTAGTTTGCCCAGCACATTTATATAAGTTAATTTAGTGTGGTTCCCTGCAATGAGTTTAGCCAACTAAACAGTTAGAGGACATAGTTCTCCACAAGACTGTCATCACTTCTGACACCAACTGCAAGTTCAGGGGGTTCCCAAAACCACCTTCAGGTTTAATACTCTGAAAGGGCTCACAGATCTCACTGAAAGCAGTTACACTCAATGGTTCATTCACAAGGGAAGGATACAGGTTAAAAGCCACCAAAGGAAGACACATATAGGGCAGAGTCGGGGGAGGGGGTCCAAATATGTAACTTCTGGTTGTCCTTTCCCTGTGGATTCCTGGATGGCATTAACTCCTCTTGGCAATTATGTGATGACAATACTTAGAGAGGGTTGCCAGCCAGAGAAGCCCACCTATGACTTTGGTATCTAGAGTTTTCACTGGAGCTCCATCACGTATTGTCTGCATGGCTGACCCTTAGTCGCCAGCACCTCATGGAGGTTTGGGCTGGTACCTCTGGAAGTTGGAACTGATATTATGTGTCCCAAAGCTCACATTATAAATCATGTTGTTAGATTACCTGGTGGCCAAAGCCCCTGGACAAACAAAAATATATCAGCCAGAACACTTCCGGGGCTTAGAGATCACCTCCTAGTAGCCAAGGGCAAAGCCAGACTCTCTTTAGGTAAAGTTAATTCTTGACTACACGTTCCACAACCCATTTTTGAATTTTAAGGTTACCTTTATTATGGAAAGAAAAATCCTAGGTTGAGTTCTTCTGCTAGGCTAATGACTAGACTATAAGCTTTTTGAAGAGGCAGACTGTTTTATTCATTGTTCTTTTCTTTGACTACTGTTGGTGCTTCATAAATCTTTATTGCATGACTTAGTAAATAAGTGAACAGTTTGAGTTAACAGTGATTTGAGTTATCAGACATCAGGTGATAAAGTTTCACCAGGCTGGCCCTTCAGTGATCTTTAGAAGTGACTTCGAGATCCTCATTTTACAGATGAGGGAACTGAAGCCACGAGAGGCCAGAAGTCTCACAGCTGTCTGTACTGGGCTAGAGCTTAGGTCTCTTGGCCCCCTGTTGAATGATATTTTCATCACACTCTACTTATATTAAATGGGGAAAAATTGTATAGCTTTTATATGAAAGGTACTAGGCTCACTTAAGCGGGATAAAATTCTAGCTAGCTCCAAAGGACCTTCTAATCTTAGGAAGGAAAATAAAATGGACACAGATATTATAAAGCGTCATGTAATATTGTCATAAAAAAGAGTGTAAATTGGTATGGGACCACAAAGAGAGGTTATTTATCACTAGTTAGAACAATCAGAAGAGGCTGCCTTAGAAGATAAATTTACAGTTAAATGTTAAAGGATGTGTGCAGTTAAGACTGACCTTGAGATATGAGAGGAAAGGCATTGCGGGTGAGAGTGTAAGGTGAATGAAAGAAGAGACAGTGTAGTATCCAGTCTTTCTGAAGAGAGCAATCCAATGCTAAGAATAAAAAGACCCAAAAGAAACAGATTAAGTCATTAGTAAGTATTTAAAAAGAATAATGGTCTCTTTCCTTGTGTTTGTTTTCATGGAAAAAATTGCTGAGATCTATATCCTTTCTTTTTAGCTTTTTCTAAGACCTGTTATTTGTCACTTAGGTCAACTTTGTTATGGTTTTGTTCAAGTGTTTGATATTTTTACTTATCTTTTTTGGGGGGCCTACTAGTTCTATTATTAATGAGACAGTTATGGTCAAATTTTACACTATGATTGTGGGTTTATTTCTTTTCTTTAGATTTTTGCTTTATATATTTGGAGCAAAAATATTTAAAATTGTTACATTTTCATGGTAAATTGAGCTTTTCATTGTTATGAAATGTCCTTATATCTCTAGTAATAGTTTGTCTATTTTGTCAGATGTTAGTATATTGATAGAGCTATTCAAGCTCTCTTCTGTGTAGTGTTTGTGTGATATGTCTTTCCCATCTTTTTACTTCCAACTTTTCCATATCCATATATTTAAGATGTGTTTCTTATTAACAGCATGTAATTGAGTTCTGTTTTTTAAATACGGTCTGATAACCTTATTCTTTTAGTGAAGTATTTTAGTCCATTTACGTTTAATGAAATTACTGATTTGGTCTACATTTATTGTCTTACTATTTGCTTTTTGTTTATTCCTGCCTCTTTTATGTTTCATTTTCTGTTTATTCTTGTCTTCTTTCGTTTGATTGTTTTTATTATTCCATTTACTCCCACTGTTATCTTGGGAGTTTACATTCTTTAACTATTTTTTAATGTTTTCCTAAAGATTACGATACTCATCTTTAACTTATTAGAATCTAGTATATATATTAGTATTTTACTACGTCTTGGACAATGCCAAATTTTGCATTATCTTCAACGATTTTTTACTTCTAACATTTCTATTCCTTTTTTATAGTCTCCAGTTCTCTGCTGAAACTGTCAATCTTGTCTTTTAATTCATTGAACATATTAAGCATAGTTATGTTAAAGTCGGTGTCTGATATTTCCATTGTGTTATCCCCTTCTGGGTTTCTTTCCATTCTTTTATTTCTTTTGGCTTTTGGTTAGGTAGTCTTGCCTCCTATTTGTCTGGTTGTTTTTTATTGAAAGCTAGACATTGTAAATGAAAAATTTTAGAGATAATTTAAGGCTATATCTCTCTGCTGTCCAGTATGATAACCACTAATCACCTGTAGGTATTTACATTTAAATTATTTAAAATTAAATAAAATTTGAATATTCAGATCCTTGTTACACCAGCCACATTTCAAATGCTCAGCAGCCACATGTGGCTAGCAGCTATCTTATCAGACAGGGCAGCTGCAGAAAAGTTCTATTGGATAGCACAGCTCTAGGGGATTTCATCTTTTACTAGAGAGAATTTACTTTTGCTTGTGGCCCTAGAGGCACTGGGAATCCTGGACCACCTTGATCCAGTTGAGTTTGAGTTGATTGTAAATTGGACTTCAGTCCTTATGAGGACTGGTTTACCTCTACTTTACTTTTCAGTCTTAGAGTGTAGCCTTTTGAGATCACAATCCAAAGCCTGGAGGATTACCAGTGCTGCCACCTTGGCAGGTCCCCAACTCCAGTGTTTCTCTCTTAAGACCTGTGAGTCTGTAAAAAGCTATGTTCAGCTTCTCAGCCATGCCTTTGGGATTAACAGATGTCTCTAGGAGAAAAGCAGGCCCAAATGCAGGATCACCTCTCTAGCCTTCCCTTTTCCTTATCTTGAGACCTTGTAATTCTTCACTGCCTGCATGGTTCTCTCATGTGACCAGACTGAGTTTTTACAAAAATAATTTTGTCCCTAGCTTTTTTAGTGGTTCTTAGTGATAAAGTTGTTTAAAATAGTAGTCTATCATAGCCAGAAGTAGAACTCTTCTACTAATGATGTTTTAATTAAATATTTCAAACAAATATGCCTAATAACTAACATGTTTAGGACATTTTCATCTACATGGTCCTGTTTGATTCTAACTACAAATATGTGATCAGCATACTTTGTATCCTTATTTCAAAGATGAGAAAATTTAGGGTCAAAGAGATAAAAGAAACACAGCTAGTAGAGGGCGCACTGAGATTCAAACCCAGATTCTCTGACTCCAGATCCTAGTGGATGGCAGTAATAAATACGCGTAATGAAGGATAGATGCAACCATGAAAAGCTAATCTTTCTTATTGGCATCTCAGGTCATTCTGAAGTCCCTTTTCTACTTTAAAATTAATTCTAGAATAAATCCTTTTCTCAATACTTAAAATATCTGAGCTCCTTAATATTTAGGATAACGTAAAAGAAATTATCCTAAATATTATATAAATATGTCTCTCTTTTCTATTTCTTTTCTACTTTTCTATTATATAGCTTAATCTGGATTCTATTAACTATGTTTTTTTTCCTCCCCAAGATAACTGCTAAAATACCAAGCACAGCAGTTACTAGACCTGTAGCTACTGGATATGGGGTAGGTTTTCTTAAGCTGAAGATATTAAGATGCTTTTTCTCATACATGAGTTCACTTTAGGCAATTCTACATAACTTTGGCTGTCTTTCAGTCCATGACCCAGATATATTTTCTATTTTGGGTAGTTATGAACATTATAAAAGTGTAATTTGATTAATAACTTTGAATATTCTAGTCATTTTGATTGTAAATATATCAGAAAATATTACCCCTTTATTGGTAAATCTCGTGTTTGTTAATTGACTTCTTTTCATTTTCTGTATAATATAACCAAGTCTCATGTGTATTCCATTCATATATTTTGTGTGAAGTTATATGTTATATAAATGTAACAATGTGTATAATTTTAAAAGTTACTAACTAATACATGAAAAAATAAAATTTAAGAAAAATTTCAGAGGCATGTATTTGGGTCTTTTATTTGAGATCATTGGAGGAAAGATGCTATATAAAAATCCATAGAGGAAAATCTTCTAAACTTTGCTCAAATTTGGATGTTTTAACTTACATGAAATAATAGAAGAATGGGAGAAAGATGGAAGAATGAAGTAGAATAGCTTTTTCTAGTCCTTATGATAATATTTCTTAGGGGTCGGAAAAATGGTTTCAGAACCTGGAGGTCCAGGGCACTTGCCTTCATGCTCACCCCATATGTGAATGAAGAAAGTAGCCTTATATGTAATCTAACTGTGTGTCTTGTGAAACATGCTGTTATTAATCAGCCCAAGCGTGTATTACTCATGGGTTTGATTTTTGGTGATGTTTCAGAATAGGAGACAGCAGACTTTTTCTGTGAAGGGCCAGACAGTTTAGGGATTGCAGGTCAGATAGTCCCTGCTGCAGCTGCCCAACCCTGCATTTGCAGTGCAGTCAGCCGGAGACAGTGTGCAGACAAATGAGGTGTGGCTGTGTTTCAATACGACTTTATTTACAAAGGCTGAGGGTTGTGGTTTGCTGACACCTCTTTTAGAGTTTTATAGTTTGATCCTATATGCTGAGGGGATAAATGGAAACAATTATGTTAGGTTTACTTGCCAGTAGAATGAAGAAAAAAAGTTTTGAAGAAAACTTTTGTAACTTGGTTTATAAAATTAAATGTGGATGTTTTTTAGAATCATTTTAACTTAGTTTTCTGTTTACTAGTCCAAGACATCCCTGGCATCATCAATGGGAAGACCAATGACAGGGGCTCTTCAGGTATCTCTGTCATGGGGTTGTTCATGTTGGCTCTCTCTTGTGACTTCGAATATTACCAAAGTTTTTTTTTCTTTATTATATTATCTTAAAACGTTGAACATATTACTTACATAATGACCCTCATTCTTTAAGTCATGGGCTACAGGTTGGATTGTTCTAAATATTTGGAGGCAGAGTCTCTTTGGATTTGTTTACTCGGGTCTCAAATGAAATCCCATTGAGTAGTGGACATGGGGCTGACACTTTGCTTGTATGGTGTACTCTGGGGCCCATTTTTCCTGTGCTATCATTTACAGAAATTTCTGTGGGTTCTCTCGTAGGCACATAGGAGACCAACGGAAAGTAGGAAAGCAGCTAGCTAACAAGCTATATATAAAAATCCATTAGTTTTTTTTTTCAAACTGACAGTAAGCCCAGTTAGATCAAGGAACTGAAATTTTATAGGGGAAAGGGAAAGTAGAGACAGGATTGACATAGGAGGAGGCAGAAGTAAGGAATAAGCAGATAGTGATTAAAAATAAGCGCTAAAAATTAGAGCTGTATTAAGATATGTGTCATCTACAGAACTGTAAATAAGAGGTAGATGTTATTTAAGAACACTTTTTAAATGATTCTTATTCTTTTAAGGATGGAGTTGCTAGACCTATGACAGCAGTGAGAGCAGCTGGTTTTACGAAAGCAGCTTTGAGAGGTTTGTTATCATTACTAGTAATTTCTTTCAGATCTTTTCATCTTTTTACTGTTTTTGTATGTGTAAATATTATTACCAGTTAAAATAAAATCTAACATGCCATTGATTATAAGATGTGCCATTATTTTAGGTACATTAAGAAAGGAAAGGGGTGATGAAAATGATCTGCATCTCAGTTGGGGTGATAGTTGTACGGGCATGCAATCTCTCAAAATGTACTGACTTGTACATTAAAAATGTGTGCATTTTATTTTATATAATTATGGCTCAATTTAAAAAATTAAAGGTGAAAATAATATTTACATATATAAGTTTACATATATGTAAATTACATATATGTAAATTTTACATATAATAGTTTTAAAATAAAATTATGACAAAAATTAATGTTTATTAAACCAATAAGGAAAATTAAAAAGCCAGTACCAGGTTATTACTGACGTGATTGATAATTTAGAGTTCATAATAGGGATAGATTACCGTGGGAGGAAGTAAATACTAGTAGACAGTATCTCATTTTTGTTTTTACATGTTAACACATGAGTTTTGTTTACATAGATTTATGTATGTTAAAAATCTTACTAATTTCTTGATATATGAAATTTTTGTCTAGATATAATAAATGTCCTTCCCATTTTATAAATAAGGAATCTAAGCCATTTTATAAATAGGTAAATTAAGTAAGTTGTGCAAGGTTTCGTTTTTCTTCAATTATGCTGCATCGCAAATTAAATGCGCACTCTTGAATTGTGTCTCAGGCTCTGCGTTTGACCCCCTTGGTCAGTCAAGAGGCCCTGCTCCTCCTCTGGAAGCCAAAAACGAAGATAGGTATGCAAGTCCTGAGGCTGTTGTTTTGTTGTTGTTGTTGCATGTTTTGTATTTTTATTTTACAAATATATAATTCTTAAGTATTTTAAAAGTTTGTGTCAGCAGGATAGTAATCAAAACATCATCCTTAGTTCTTGAAACTAGCAAAAGAATCAAGTCTAAGAAAAACAGCTATGTGTGTTCTGTAAAGTTTTATTGTAATATTATTTGGCTTGAAGATATGTCTAATTTTTATGAGCACCAGTATTCTCTTGAAGGCCAAATGGGATTGTAAATGGAGTAAGATGTGCTTATTTTAAAAGGACATTTCAAAGAAAAGATTTAAGAGAACAAATAAAAGGTTAGTTATCTTATCAATATTGAGGGGGGCTGACCCCATGCCCGAGTGGTTAGGTTCACATGCTCTGCTTTGATGGCCCAGGGTTTCACCGGTTTGAGTCCTGGGTGTGGACATGGCACTGCTCATCAGGCCATGTTGAGGCGGCGTCCCACATGCCACAACTAGAAGGACCCACAACTAAAAATACACAACTATATACCAGGGGACTTTGGGGAAAAAAAGGAAAAAAATAAAATCTTTAAAAAGAAAAATACTGAGAAATTTAATTTTTTTATAGAATTAACTTACTTTTGTGCAAGTGGCTACAGAGTAGCCAAAAAGCTGTGGTATAAATTCAGCTGTATACATGTACTGATACCTGAGTACCACTGATGTACACATTTTACAAATAGTAATAGAAGCCAGTGTTTCCAAGTACTCGCTGTGTGCCAAGCACTATGCAAGTGCTGTAAATAAATGAAGACTGAGCTGTTTTTATCATTAGTTCATAGCGAGAGAAAGTAAAGCACGGAGATCTTGGTAACACAATAAATGGCAGGACTAAGATTTGACCCAGGTTGTCTCTTCCAGAGCTTATGCTATTAACCAGTATGTTTTATTTTGCTTCTATATAATAGATGTTTTTAAAATTGTAATTCTTAAAACCCAGTATTTGGGCTGTTGTATAAATTACATAGTTTCCCTTTTTTGCCAACAAGGAACTTCTATAGAAAATCAGATTACTTTGTATCCTAGTTAATGGCAGCATGTTTGCTAATAAAAGTATGTTATTTTACTTAAATATTATGTCATTTAGGATCATTTCACTTGCTAACAACACAAGACTCATCAGAAAAACAGACACACAATAAGAACATTTATTATATTATATAATGGGAAATCTGAAGGAAGGGCTGTTCTAGGGATGGTTAATTTAACTGCTCAGTAACATCATCCCTGGTTCAGCTTCTCTTTGATTCTCTTGGTTTTTCTCGAAAGCTGCCCCATCCTTATGCTCCCAAGGGAGCCATGAGAGTTCAAAACCTCTAAGTAGTTGATAAAACCTAGAGTCAGAAAGTTCTCAGTCTGAGGTCCCTTTTATTTTTATTTATTTTTAATTTTTTTGGTGAGGAAGATTGGCCCTGAGCGAACATCTGTGCCAGTCTTCCTCTATTTTGTATGTGGTATGCTGCCACAGCATGGCTTGATGAGCAGGGTGTAGGTCTGCACCCAGGATTTGAACCAGTGAACCCCAGGCTCCCAGGCTGCCAAAGCGGAGCACGTCAACTTAACCACTGCTCCACCGGCAGCTTACCTAGGTCCCTTTTATTTTACTTTTATTTATTTATTTATTTATTTTTGGGGAAGACTGGCCCTGAGCTAACATCCATGCCCATCTTCCTCTACTTTATATGTGGGACGCCTACCACAGCATGGCTTGCCAAGCAGTGCCATGTCCTCACCCAGGATCTGATCTGGTGAACCCCAGGCCGCCAAAGCAGAATGTATGCACTTAACCGCTGCACCACTGGGCTGGCCCCTCTCCTAGGTTGCTTTTAAAAAGTCAAGAAAATCTTTCCAGGTACCTTCTACCCCGAGCAGGTGTGTCTTCTTTCCTCATTGGCCAGAAATGCTTCACAATCCTATGACTGAACCAAACATTTGGCAAGAGAATGAGACTCTTGACTATCTTAGATTTTGCATGCAAGGAAGAAGAATAGGTAGGTATCCAACAGTGTTTTCATATAGAGTTCATTTTTCTGGCATTTGGTAGGGACAAGATAGTTACTTTGAGTATCTTCATAGAGTTTCCTTACAGATTTTTATCTTTAAAATTTTATATTTTAGGTTTAATAATAACAATCTGTAAGCAACATTTAAAGACATTTATTAGAGTGTTTCAGATAACTAGAAAACAGAATTCTGTACTTCGTTGTAACCTTTATAAAACTACCATCTATTATTATGCTCATTGCTCAGTTAGAATTTTGTGGATTTTTATAAGCTAATAAAATTTGTATCCCATCTGACTAAATTGGTAGTCAGGTTCCACCAAAGAATATGATTCTATAGACAAATCTATACTATTACATTTATTCCTGTATTCTTTTAAAAAATCCATTTATAGAGGCCATCCCCATGGCCAAGTGGTTAGGTTTCTGCCCTCTGCTTCAGTGGCCCAGAGTTTCACCAGTTCGGATCCTGGGCACGGACATGGCACCACTCATCAGGCCATGCTGAGGCGGCATCCCACATGCCACAACTAGAAGGACCCACAACTAAAGTATACAACTATGTACTGGGGGGCTTTGGGGAGAAGAAGGAAAAATAAAAAATTTTTAAAAATTAAATAAAAGTATTTTTAAAAATCCATTTATAGAGAATTAAGAGAACTGTGTATTCTGATACGTTTGTAGTAAAATTTTATTTAGGCACCGATGTACATTCAGAGTACTGTGGTATTTTGCTGGAAGAATGTGGTAACAAAATAACATTAGTGTTATTTTTGATATGAGACTGATTTGGGAATACTCCATTTGTTACTAATGGAATCAGGATTTTTAAACTTCTTTGTCTTGTTAGGAATCTTCTCTAGAGTACCTATCTGGTAGTAAATAATAATGTCTTATCTCTTTTTGGAGGGACTTCAGTTTTCCTAAACCATAGGATTAAGTTTTCCTTTGCCATAGGATCTGAAAAAAGGATCTGCTTTCTTTTGGGGATGATAAATATAACAGTGTGGATCCTAGAGCTACCTGACTGGGATTTAGATCCTGGCTCTGTACCTTACTAGCTGTATAATCCCGAGCATAATCCTTCACTTCCTAAACCTGTTTCCCTATCAGTAAAATGAGAATGATGATAGCACTTGTATCAGTTGTTATTATGAGGATTAAATGCCATAATTAAGGTAAAGCATTTAGATCAGTATTAAATGATACTTGGGCTAAATAAATTTTAGCTATTTTTACTATTATTATGAATAATTATTTAATGTAATTATTAAAAACAGTAGTACGTTTGCTGTTTAATGCCATTTATACATTTATCTTATCTGTGACCTATTCTTAAAGTTTAAAAGCACATAATGGGTGATGCTAAAAGTAAGTTAGATTGTGGTATAATTCTTAGTGGTTGAATGATTCAAAGTACACTTACTTTTTTTCTTTAATAGCCCAGAAGAAAAGATTAGACAGTTAGAGAAGAAAGTAAATGAGTTGGTAGAAGAAAGCTGTGTTGCCAACGGTTGTGGAGACTTAAAATTGGTAAGTTCATAAACTAATAGAATTCAAGGTTATGAAGTGTGTGTTATATGTGTGTTTCTGCCTTAATATATGCACACTTACAAGCATATGTATAGTTAAATATTTTTGTTTTGCTATTGACTGGCCATATGTTTTCACTGAAGCAATTATTTTGAGAACCTGCAATTGTAACTGTGTTTCATAAGCTCTGATGTCAAAACATTTGGCTGCTTTTACACTGTTTGATGTTGGACGTTTCAGTAGGGAAGAAGATTCTAATGTCGTGGTTGATTGAATTGTGCAGCCTGGTGGGCTATGGATGAGACTCAGAGCCTGCTGAGAGGCATAGCTTCCTTGATCCACACAGTACCAAGGGCTGTTTTCTTATTTAAGCCTCACTACCCTAAAATATATTTTCTTAAGTAAACTGTAGAGTCGTTGTTTGCTTTTTAGGAATCCAACTTTGTTTTGTTATTATTATTATTAAATCTTTTTTCTTAATTTTCTTTGTTCATGTTACTTTGTCATACCATATAAATATAATTTCTGTGACATAATTGTCAGATTAATGAATACCATTAGAATGAATTATTCAGTATAAAAAGCTACTTTTATATCTCATAGAACTGGCGCTTTTTTATCTTGTCCTAAAAAAAAAAAATCCCATGTTGAATTAATCAGTCTGTAAAACTGATTAGTTTCTCAGTGGAAATGAACAAAAGGTTCTTGGCATTCTGACTAGGATGTGAGACCAAACTAAGCATCGGTTATAAGACAGTGTAGCAGTTATCCTTTGAGCATCCCAGAAACCAAACAAATCCATCAGGTTTCTGTCTCACGAAAAGGAATTAAAATACCTAAAGATTCAGGAGTTACAAGGAAAAAAGAAGTAAATAGGCATGGTCAGTCCTAAAAGGTGGTGGAAGGTCTGGTGATGAAGAAACTTGACTTGGGGCAATATACTGGACAGTTTCTTCCTTGTACTTTCTCTCCTTTCCCAGGAAAACACATGAGGTTTTTATGATGGTGAGCTCCAGTTTAAACAAATACTCTGGGCTCTTTTGTGTTCAAGGGGAGTTGATGGTAAGAGTCCTGCAGGGTATCCTAGGAATCCAAGGGTGGATAACGTATCCAACCAAGCATCATGCAGATAGCTTCCAAATGCATAACGTGCTCATAAGTAATGCTCAAGGAGTTTACCAAGTATAAACTTGATTTCAGGCCTTAGAAAAGGCAAAAGATGCAGGAAGAAAAGAAAGAGTCTTGGTGAGACAACGAGAACAAGTTACAACTCCAGAAAATATCAATTTGGATTTAACTTATTCAGTAAGTATGAAAATGCTGTTGGCTAAAATTGTTTTGGCTAGGATTTGTAGATTCCAGAAGTCTTTTTTCTTTTTTCGTTTATTTTTTAAATCTCATTGGACCTCAGGTGCCTGAATTAGATTAATAATAATCTTGAGTTCATGAGACACTCTCTTCTTTGGTCCGTGCAAAGTTTTTTTGTTTTTTGTTTTATTTAGTTAAGTTGTTTTTAATCACTTACTAAGTACTCACAAACCCACCATCCAGTGACTCTTATTTCTTGAAGATTGCTAATATTTATGCTCTGTTCTGTGTGGTTACTTTAATGAGATTCTAATGTGGACTTTCTCGTCTGTGATTTTCAAGAACTTCACACTAGGCAAAAAAAGCAGTTTTCTGTGAGGGTAGGGGGAAAAAAGCTAACTAATTTCTAAGAAAATTTTTTTACTTCTTAAAAGACACTTCCTTGATGCTTATACTGCTGTTAAAAGGGTGTATTTTCAGTGGGCAAAGTCTTCATATGCCAAACAAATGGAAAAAAGGATATTTGAGACTTGATTAATAAGAATTTTTAGATGTTTACTATTTATAACTAATATTTTTAAATTCCATGGACTCTTTAGATTAGGGAATAATTTATGATCATTTTTTTACCTTGAAGAAGATAATTTACTGTACCTTAATGACTTAAATTATATTTTTGCATATAGAGAAATACTATACAAATTAAAGTTTAAGATATTTCCACATGATGTTTAATTTATGAAGAGAATTTGGTCCACTGTCTTGCTTATTCCTTTTATCACTAGCAACATTAACAATACACATTTATTCTTTGTAGGTCTTCCTAGATTAACGGATGGCAAATACTGCCTAAATTAGAAAGAACACATAGAAAATTAAGGTGAAATTTAGAGGACAGCTCTACTTGGCTCAGTGCTCTTGCATTTGGAATGCAAGACATTTCTCTGTATACTTCATTTCCTAAGTGGCTTGGTGTCTTGATATAAGCAGCTAACTTTGTTGTAGGATTTTAATCTCTAGAAAGATTATAGGTATAAGGGGCCTAAAATGGTCATTTTTTGTCTTTTTGCAATATTTTTCTCCTTAGGTTCTTTTCAACTTGGCCAGTCAATATTCAGCTAATGAAATGTATGCTGAAGCACTAAACACGTATCAAGTTATAGTGAAAAATAAGATGTTTAGCAATGCAGGTATGTGTGTATAGTCAGTTTTTCCAATAAGTCTAGTTCTTTTGTAGTGTTAATTTACATTTCCCCACCTTATGCTTCCTTATAATGAAATGATCTACTTTTTAAAAAAAAATTTTCTAATTTTTATTTTTCCTTCTTCTCCCCAAAGCCCCCCAGTATATAGTTATGTGTATTCTAGTTATGCGTGCTTCTAGTTGTGGCATTTGGGACCCCGCCTCAGCATGGCCTGATGAGCGGTGTCACGTCTGCGCCCAGGATCCGAACCGGCGAAACCCTGGGCTGCCGAAGTGGAGTGCAAGAACTTATCCACTCGGCCACAGGGCCGGCCCCTGAAATGATCTATTCTTTAAACAAATTTGTATTTATATAGATGTGTCCTGCTTAAAGATACTATTTATATGAAAATTCATGCAAATACTAATGAAGAAATATGGTTGATGTGAGGTATATTGCCTAATAGTGAACAAAAAATGTATTCTGTCATCACAAGTGAAATGAGCCATGGGAACCCCTTTGAACATGCTTTCCCCTCTGTAATTTATCCCCAAGAGACCATAGTTTATATTTAGCATTTATACTGTGTAGTTTTTTGGTAGCAGTATTAAAGTTTATCAGAATATTTTCTTTGATGTCATATTAAAATGTGTGTGGCATTATTGAGTCTAATTTTAAAATCCCTTGTTTTTCTTAGAAGAACACAGCTCCAGTTTTATAAATTGTTTAAAATCGTAAATTAATTAAAATTGTTTAAATTGTGAATTAGTTGTTTTCTAGCCATATTTTCAGGAATCCGTCTATCTTGTTACATTTCCTCACAGAAGATTAGTGTGCAGATACATGAAAACAGTATAACTGTTTTAAAGTGAGAATTTTAGGTAGTATCTGAAGCTTCAAACTTGGAAAAAAGCTTCAAAGAATATGAATTAAGGTCATCTAAAATATATAGAAAAAGTGAAAAAATAGAATGTTAAATTCATTAATTTCTTTCATTAGGAAGATTGAAAGTGAATATGGGAAATATTTATTTAAAGCAAAGAAATTATTCCAAAGCCATTAAATTCTACCGAATGGCATTAGATCAAATTCCAAGTGTCCATAAAGAAATGAGGTAAGTTTACATAATGATAACTTTGTAAAATTTGTGTTATTTTTCAGAAACAAGATAACTCTTCTGACCTGTTGTTAGGAGATTGAACGTTTTGAGGTGTTTGTACGTGAGAAGTGTTAGATTTATGTTATATCTGTAGTGTTTTGGTCTATTTTCCTTATAACTGCTTGCACACATTTGTTTAATGACAAGTTAAGGGTTAAAAACATAATAACTGATCAGTTAACATAAAACTAAGCTAATTGGCCTATGTAGGGTATAACCCTGCAGGCCATTAACACCAAATACAACTTATTGCCAACACAAAATCAAAACAACAGTCCTTTAGAACATACCAGAATCTGGAAAGCAAGGCTAGAAATTAAGACCCTCGTTCTTGTTATAGATTGAGAGTAAAATAGTGAAAGGAGGGGCCAGCCCAGTGGCTCAGCAGTTAAGTGCACATGTTCCACTTCGGCGGCCGAAGGTTCCCTGGTTTGGATCCCGGGTGCAGACATGGCACCGCTTGGCAAGCCATGCTGTGGTAGGCATCCCACATATAAAGTAGGGGAAGATGGGCACGGATGTTAGCTCAGGGACAGTCTTCCTCAGTAAAAAGAGGAAAATTGGCAGCAGATGTTAGCTCAGGGCTAATCTTCCTTAAAAGAGGAAAAAAAAATAGCGAAAGGAAGCGATTGCTTTTGAATCTTAGAGGATGGGGAGGTGAGTGAAGCTGAGATATTTTCTATTCCTATAATATTTAAAGAGCAGAAACAGTAAATTACCTTATGGTCTGGTAATAACCTTGGGAACATAGAAGGTTTCCAGGATGTTTACTGGTCATAATTTCCCGTAGACACAGTACAGTTCCTCTGTGAAAGTTAATTTATTTGTAAATGCCACCTTTAGTGATCATTTATTTTTGAATTATGCATGATATCTCATTATCATCAGTAAATATCTAGCTTATGAACACAATGTTGTTGAGGTACTTTGAACCCAGGTGAGGCCAAGAATTTGAACATTTTAGACAAAGATGATAATATTAGATAGTGTAGGTTAAGTGCTTAATAATCAATACTTAAGGGTTGCTGTGGTAATTCAGTTGAGGGAATAATTTTTGAGAACAAGAATGGTCAGGAAAGATTTTGTGAAGGCAGTCTAAGTGAGAGGAGAGAAGGGGTAACATTCCAGACATGGGACGCCACGAGACGAGTCGGGGAAATAGCAGTGTTTATGATCTGATCAGACAATTATGAATAGACAGATTTAGTTGAAACAGAGGCATTTTGTTGAGGAGTGGTTACAAATAAGATGAGATCACATCCGTTAGAATGACTCTAATCAAAAGATAATAACAGGTATTGAAGAAGATGTAGAAAATTTGGAAACCTCGTACATTGGGGATATAAAATGGTACAACCACTTTGGAAAATAATTAGGCAGTTTCTTAAAAAGTTAAATACAAATTTGCCATACGCCCAGCAATTCCATTCCTACATATATTCCCAAGAGAAATGAAAACAAGGGATTGTTTGCATATGTTCATAGCAGCATTATTCATAATAGCCAAAAAGTGGAAACAATCAAATGTCCATCAAGTAGGCAACGGATAAATAAATGTGGTATATTCATACTATGGAGCATTATTTGGCTATATAAAACGAATGAAGTACTGACACATGCTACAGTATGGAGGAACCTTCAAAAGATTATGCTAATTAAAAGAAGCTAGACAGTTGGAGCTGGCCCGTTGGTGTAGTGGTTAAATTCACGTGCTCTGCTTCAGTGGCCTGGGGTTCGCAGGTTCAGATCCTGGGTGAGGACCTACACACCGCTCATCAAGCCATGCTGTGGCCGTGTCTCATATACTAAATAGAGGAAGGTTGGCACGGATGTTAGCTCAGGGATGATCCTCCTCAAGCAAAAAGAGGAAGATTGGCAACAGATGTTAGCTCAGGGCTAGTCTTCCTCACCGAATAAAAAGAAGCCAGCACAAAATGTCACATATTGTGTGACTCCATTATATGCAATGTCTAGGAAAGGCAAATCCAGGGAGTCAGAAAGTAGATTAGCAGTTGCCTAGGGCTGGACATGAGAATGGGGAGTGACTGCTAATCGGCACAGGTTTTCTTTCTAGGGTGATGGAAATGACTTAGAGTAAGAATGTAGTTATAGTCCCACAACTGTGTAAATACAGCAGTAATCACTGAATCATATACTTAGAACAAGTGAATTTCATGATATGTAAATTAAACCTCAGTAAAGCTTTAATAAAACAAAACAAAAGAATAAAGTGGGAAAGAAAAGGAGGAAACTATTTGTGGAATGTCTTGACTACCAATTAAAGAGTCCAGACTTTTAAAGCTAATCTGTGTTTATTTTTCTTTAGAATTAAAATTATGCAGAACATTGGAGTTACATTTATTAAAACTGGTCAGTATTCAGATGCTATTAATTCATTTGAGCACATAATGAGTATGGCACCAAATCTGAAGGCAGGCTTCAACCTAATTCTTAGTTACTTTGCTGTTGGAGATCAAGAAAAAATGAAGAAGGCATTCCAAAAATTGATTGCTGTTCCATTAGAAATTGATGAAGATGATAAATATATTTCACCAAATGTGAGTATGAAGAAGACTGTTATGTAGTCAGATCTTAGTTATCCATGCTTTTTTGTTTCCAGAAATGAAAAGTTGGAATGGATGACTTCTTAGGTTTCTCCCAGCCCTATGTTAATATGTTTTAATTAATTAATGCATTTTATAATTTTCATTTGTTATTAAATTAGGTTGAGAATGGGACTCTATTGAAATAGAGCTAGGGATTATGGTTAAAACAGACAATTTTAGTAAAAAAAAAAAGGGGGGAAGAATGTTATGAAAAATAAGGTTGCATGTCATTCTTTAAGAGTAATATCTTGACCAAGTAATCCTAAAGCCTTTTTTGACTATTTCTTCAGTCGTTGTTGAGCAGAGGGAACTAAAATATACTAAATATATCAAGAATGGAAAGAAGTAATTCCTTATCTTTATTCGTAGAATGGAGCATAATACAAAAGTCATACTTTCAAAGACCTGAGGAAATATGTTATGTTAAGTGAGAAAACACAGATATACACCCATTCATGAACAAAACTAGAAGAAAATACACCAAAATTGAAACAGTAATTTCTGGGCAATGAGATTATTTTTTTTAATGCTTTTAAAATATTTTCCATATTTTTACACATACATTATTGGTATACTACTATATTATTTTATATTAAGTCAAACCCTATGAAATTGCCCGTATTTATAGATCAAAATGGTGTAACAATGTCAATTTCCTAAGATAAACTTCATAGATTTTTTTCACAGATTATAAGGGTGTTGCAGCATAGTGGCTGACTCCATCACTCAGTACTGACTCTCCTTGTGCCTCAGTTCCTTTATATATAAAATAGGACTAATTATAATAACCTACCTTATAGAGTTATGAGGATTAAATGAGGTAATACATGTGAAATACTTAAAACAGTTCCTGGAATATAGTAAGTGCTGGGTAGATGTTAACTATTATATATTACTTTCATGCTGAGAAAAAAATTATATATATTGTGAAAAAATCATCTGTGGGAGTAGAGATATGGCTCATACTAGGTAATTGGTGATCATTAAAGCATTTATATTTGAGTTTAGAATGTGTAATGTCACACAGCTTCTGTGTACTTGATCATATTCTTTCCGGCCTGACCTTTTACCAGCTGCTTAGAATTTATGTTAGTTCAGTGGAGAAATAAGAAAAAAGATCTACTTTGTGTAAGGAAAAATAATTAGAAAGACGAATTTACTCTACATTTTATACAGCTAATTAGTGGTGAGGTTGACTAGAAATCCAAGTTCCTGGTGTTTACTTCTGAATTATTCATTTTTCTTTACAATTTTATTTTCCCAGGATGATCCACATACTAACTTAGTGATTGAAGCTATAAAAAATGATCATTTAAGGCAAATGGAACGTGAAAGGTAATATTTTGGGCACTTAATTAGAACTTAGTAATGTAGGTTTCATTTTTATAAAAGAGTTAAATGTGCATTTTGATGATTTCTTTCAAAACTTACTAGATTCACCGTATGTCTTGAATAGTGCTGTTGTTTCACCATTTCTATACTTCACTGGGTTCTCTTTCCTCCTTCAAATAACCTCAGTTCTCATGCTGATCCCAATGATTCTTACTCAGTTACTCTTACTATTGCTTTATAATTCACTTTCCCTCTTCATTTGGTGCAATATTGGAATTTTGTTTTGTATTACCTTTATTTTAAAAAATTATATCTTTATGTATTTTTGTCCAGCCTCCCAATTAAATTTCAACTCCCAAAGACAAAATTCTTTGTATTTATTTCATTTCTTCCTTCCTCCGATATGGTACCTAGTCTCTGGCAAGTATAGTTTGAAAGTTCTAATGTTTATTGAATATGCAACAAGTATAATAGTATATCACATGATAGAGGACCTTTAATTTTTTTTTAATTGTGATAAAATACACAGAATGTAAAATTTACCATCTTAACCATGGTGCATAATTCTTTATGGTTTGGTAGTGTTAAGTGCATTCACATTGGTTGTAACCAGTCTCCAGAACTCTTTTCATCCCTTCAAACTACAACTCTGTACCCATTGAACAACAGCTCTCTAGCCCCCTGCCCCCAGCCCCTGGCAACCACCCTTCTACTTTTGTCACTGTGAATTTGACTGTTCTAGTTACCTTATATAAATGAAGTCATAGTACTTTGTCTGTGCCTGGCTTATTGCATTTAGCATAATGTCCTTCAGGATCGTCCATGTTGTAGCATGTGACAGAATTTGCTTCCTTTTTAAGGCTGAATAGTATTCTATGTTTGGAGGGCCCTTAATCTTTAGGAATTAGTCTAACATTAAAAATAAAACAAGATACTTGTAATTCTTGGAGGATGGAGTAGACGTACTTTTCCCTGTTTTTCCCCCCAAAAATGCAATTATTATATAATGTAATATATAAATGTATAAATAAAAACCCTGGAAATTATATATAAAACAAATATAAGAAGAAAGATGGAGAGAAGAGGGTGGATCAGCGAGGAACCTCCGGACCTGAGGAACCACATAGCACTGAGTTCCCCTCACGTTTCCCAGAGTTGCAGCTGAAGAAGCTGGCAGTCAGAAAATGCTGATGAGTACATTTAAGAAAAAAAAAGAAAAACCCAAAAAGCCTGCTTTCTTTAGCCAAAGGACAAGGAAAGGGGTAGGCTAGCAAGACAGGAAAGTTTTAGACAAAAACCACAGAGAAAAACTGTATCCCCACCCCTGCTTATGCCAGCAAAAGCCAAGTGGGAGCCTAGACACCCTCTACCCTAAAAGATCAAGTAGGGAGCAAGGACTTTAATCTCCAAGGCCTTTAATGAGTCCCCCACTCTGTGCTGTCAGCAGATAGCACCTGGGAAGCCTGGAATTTCACCCCACCCAGCAGTAATGAGCTACTCCTGCCCCCCTTTCCTGGGGTGGTGTCAGGGGAGACCAGCGGAGAGTCAGGATTTTTATCATCACTCAGCAGTAACAAGGCCACCCCACTGTGGTGTCAGTAGGGACCATGGTGGAAGTAGGAACTCTTACTCCACCCAGTAGGAACAAGGACTCCCTCCCACTTTGGGTGTCAGAGGAGTCCATGTGGAGAACCTGGACTTCTTTTATCTGGCAGTGATGAGGTGGTGTCTCTTTTTTCCCTGCTGGAGTGGTGTCAGAAAGCCAGCTAAAACAGAAGATTTAAATAAAATTCAGAGTCTATAATGCAAAAAGGTCCAAGTTTCAGTCAAGATTCACTCATCATACCAAGAACCAGGAAGATCTCAAAATGAGTGAAAAAAGCTAATCAAGAGATGCCAACATTGAGACGACAGAGATGTTAGAATTATCTGACAAATTTTAAAGCAACTGTGATAAAAATGCTTCAACAAGCAATTATGAATAAGCTTAAAATGAAAAATAAAAACCATCAGAAAAGAAATAGCATCTCAGCAAAGAAATAGAAGCTATAAGGAAGAACCAAGTGGAAAGTTTAGAACTGAAAAATATAATAACTGAAATAAAAGCTGAGGGGATGGGCTCAACAGGAAAATGAAGGGGAGAGGGGAAAGATTCAGTGAACTGGAAGATAGAAAATGGAAATTACCCAATCTGAACAACAGAGAGAAAATAGACTAAAAAACAAGAGTGAACAGAGTCTCAGGGACCTCTGGGACTATAACAAAAAAATCTAACATTTGTGTCATCACTGTCTGGGAAGGAGAGGAGAAAGAGATTGGGCTAAAGAGATAATGGCTGATAACTTCCCAAATTTGGCAGGAAAAATAAACCTACAGTACAAGAAATGGAACAAACCCCAAAGAGGATAAACCCAAGCAAGATATATCATGATTAATTTCTGAAAATTAAAGACAAATAAGAAGTCTTGAAAGGAGGCAGCAAAAAACAACACGTAAGGGAAAAGCAATTAGAATGACAGTTGAAAAGTCTTAAATCAGTAACCTAAGCTTCTAGCTCAAAAACCTAGAGAAAGGAGCAGTCAATCCAAAGGAAGCAGAAGGAAAGAAATAATAAAAGAACAGAAATCATTGACATTGAAAAGAAGGAAACAATAGAGAACATCAATGAAACACAGAGCTGATTCTTTGACTAGATCAATAAAATTGACAAACTTCTAACAAAACTGACAAAAAAGAGAGAAGACACAAATTACCAATATCAGGAACAAACAGGGGCTATCACTACAGACCCTGCAAACATCAAAAGGATCATGACTACAACAACCCTATACACATAAATTTGGCAACTTAGACAAAATGGACCACTTTCTTGAAAAAAAACTACCACAACTCACCTAACATGAAATAGATCATTTGAATAGCACTATAAGTATTAAAGAAATTGAATTTATAATTTAAAAACTCCCAAAAGAGAAATCTCCAGGCCCATATGGTTTTACTAGAGAATTCTAGGAAATGTTTGAAGAATTAACATCAGTTGTACACTATATTTTCTTCCAGAAAATAGTTCCTTTTATGAAGCTAGTATTACCCTGATACCAAAATATGACAAAGACAGTAAAAAAAAAAAAAAAAGGGAAAATGTTGACCAATATCTTAGGAATATAGATGCAGAAATTCTTAAGAAAATACTAGCACACCAAAAATTACTAACAAAATATTAAGAGAATTATGCACTGTGACCAAGTGGGATTTATCCTAGAAATGCAAGGTTGGTTTACCATCTAAAAATCAATTAATATAATACAGGATGTCAATAGACTGAAGGACAAAAACCACATGATCATCTCAGTATAAATAAAAAATCTTTTGGACAAAATCCAGTATGCTTTCATGATAAAAACAAAACACTTCAAGCTAGGAGTAGATGGGAAGTTTCTCAATCTGATAAAGATATCTATGAAAAACATGCAGTCTGACTCATACTTAATGGTGAAAGACTGAATGCTGTCCCCCCAAGTTCAGGAGGAAGGATTTCAAACTCTCACCAATTTTGTTCAGCACTGTGCTGGAGATTCCAGCTATGGAAATTAGGCAAGAAAAGGAGGGCAGAGACATCCAGGTTGGAAAGGAATAAGTAAAACTATTTCTGTTTACAGATCACATGATGTTATCTCTAGAATATCCTTCCTAAAATTTTAGAATCCACTAGAAAATGATTATAGGCAATAATGGAGTTCAGCAAGTTTGCAGAGTAAAAGATCAGTATACAAGAACCAATAGTATACTATAGAAATGTACTATACAGTATCAATGAACTGTCCAAAAATGAAATTAACAATTGCATTTATAATAGCATAAAAAATAAATTATTAGAAATAAGTTTCACAAATGAAATGTAAAACTTATACCCTGAACACTGTAAGACATTGAAAGAAATGCTGAATAAGTGGGAAGACATCACATGTTTATGGATAGGCTCTTAATATTAAGATGACAGTGCTCCTCAAATTACTTTATAGATTCAGTGTAATCCCTATCAAAATCCAAGCACTATTTTCACAGAAAGTAACAAGTTGATCCTAAAATTCATACGGAAGTATAAGGGATCCAAAATAGCCAAAACAATGTTGAAGAAGAGCAAAGTTGGAGGACTCAAACCACAAAGCTACATCAATCAAGACAGTGTGGTTAGTCCTTTATGCTAGTAGCATGAAGATAGAAGTATAAATCGTTGGGATGGAATTGAGAGTCCAGAAATAAACCTGTAAATTTATAGTCAGGAAAGGTGTCAGGACAATTCAGTGGGGAAAAGATAGTCTTTTCAACAAATCGTGCTGGGACAACTGGATATTCTTATGCAAAAGAATGAAGTTGGACCTCTCTCTGACACGATACACAAAAATTATTTCAAAGTGGATCATAGACCTAATGTAAGAGCTAGAACTATGGAATTCTTAGGGAAAAACATAGAAGTAAATATTATTGATCTTGTGTTAGGCAATGGCTTTTTAGATGTGACACCAAAAGCATATCAAGGGAACTGGCCCCATGGCCAAGTGGTTGAATTCACATGCTCTCCTGCGGCAGCCCAGGATCCTGGGCACAGACATGGCACTGCTCATCATGCCATGCTGAGGCGGCATGCCACATGCCACAAGTAGAAGGACCCACAACTAAAAATACACAACTGTGTACCGGGGGGCTTTGGGGAGAAGAAAGAAAAAAAACACATCAAAAGAAAACAGTGAGTAGATTGAACTTCATCAAAATTAAAAACTTTTGTTCTTCAAAGGGCACCATCAAGAAAGTGAAAAGATAATCCACTAAATGGGAAAAAATATTTGCAAACCATGTATCCAAGAAGGGACTTATTTCTACAATATGTAAAGAACTCTTCCAACTCAATAATAAAAAGGCCAGTAACTCAAATAAAAATGTATAAAGGATCTGTATAGACATTTCTTCAAAATAGATATGCAAATGCCCAATAAGCATACGAAAAGATGCTTAACTTCTGTAGTACTCATTAGGAAGATGCAACTCAAAACTGCAGTGAGATACAACTTCACACCCACTGGTATAACCATTATCAAAAAGATAGATAGTAATAAGTGTTGGTGAAGACGTGGAGAAATCTATATCTTATATGCTGATGGTGGGAATGTAAAATGGTACAGCCACTTTGGAAAACAGTCTGAAAGTTTCTCAAAAGATTAAACATAGACTTACTATATGACCCAGCAATTTCTTGCCTTGGTATATACCCAAAAGAAATTAGACCATGTGTCCACACAATAACTTACACATGAATGTTCATAGCAGCATTATTCATAATATCTTAAAAGTAGAAACAACCTAAATGTCCACAACTGAAGAATGAATAAATAATGTATAGTCTGTCCGTACAATGGAATATTATTTAGCCATGAAAAGGAATGAAGTACTGATATATCCTACAATACACATGACCCTTGAAAACATTTGATAAGTGAAAGAAACCAGTCACAAAAAACACATATTCTGTGATTCCATTTATATGGAAGGTGCAGATTAGGCAAATCTATAGCAACATGTAGTGATTCAGTTTTACTATTTACCATACAGTATTTCTTTAATGGCCGTCTTCACGCTTTCCTTTCATGTCCACAGACAGTGCAGGTTGTGTAACTTCTGCTGCAGAGCCTTGTGTCTCTCCAGTATTTATTTCTTACTTCAGTTTGTCAGTATGTATCATAGAACAAAAAACAAAAAGAGGGGCCGGCTCCGTGGCCAAGTGGTTAAGTTCTCGCACTCTGCTTCAGTGGTCCAGGGTTTCGCTGGTTCGAATCCTGGGTGCAGACATGGTACCGCTCATCAAGCCATGCTGAGGCAGCATCCCACATGCCACAACTGGAAGGACCCATAACTAAAAATACACAACTATGTACCGGGGGGGTGGTTTGGGGACAAAAAGGAAAAATAAAATCTTTAAAAAAAAACAAGAAAACAAAAAGAAATGATCTGTTGGGGCTGACCCGGTGGCGCAGCCGTTAAGTGTGCACGTTCTGCTTCAGCGGCCCGGGGTTCGCTGGTTCAGATCCCGGGTGCGGATATGGCACCACTTGGCAAGCCATGCTGTGCTAGGCGTCCCACATATAAAGTAGAGGAAACGGGCATGGATAATAGCTCAGGGCCAGTCTTCCTCAGCAAAAAGAGGAAGATTGGCAGCAGATGTTAGCTCAGGGCTAATCTTCCTAAAAAAAAAAAAAAGAAATGAGCTGTTAACCCAGAAGGCAGTCGTGGCTTTCTAATCCCTTTTCCTAGTCATGATTTTCAACCTGACTTGTAAACGGATTTCTAGTGTAGCTGCTCACCACTTGGTTTGTTAACTTTAATAGATAATGTTTATGCTTAAATTTTAAGGAAAAATCCATACTCTTTTTATACTGTGTTTCTAAATAAGTTTTGTTTGTTTGTTTGATACAGGAAAGCCATGGCAGAAAAATACATCATGACAGCTGCAAAACTCATTGCTCCTGTAATTGAAACATCTTTTGCTGTGGGTTATGATTGGTAAGAGAGAAATTCAGTATATCTGGATGGATATGGTGTTTTCTTTTCAAAATTTATACTTTTATTGATTTGAAATTTTATTAGAGGGGCTGGCCCAGTGGTGTAGCAGTTAAGTTCACATGCTCTGCTTCGGTGGCCTGGGGTTTTCCAGTTCAGATCCTGGGCATGAACCTACACACCGCTTATCAAGTTGTGCTGTGGTGGCGTCCCACATGTAAAATAGAGGGAGATGGGCACAGATGTTAGCTCAGGGCTAATGTTCCTCAAAAAAAAAATGTTATTAGAAAAGTGACTAAATCATTATGAATATTAATTTCTACTTATCAAGCAAATATTATATGGTAAGATTAATGTAGGCCATTCTAAAAGTTCTAGTGTATTCTTCTTATTGTTCATGTCATTTCATAAATCAAGTACGAAGACAAGTGTGCTACCATTTGATATGAGGATACATAATTGCTTCCATTGTATAAATTCCAACTTGTGGCCTCTTTCATTTTGCTTAATTTTTTCTCATTTTCTCCTTTTTCTGCCTTAAGTTTGTCAGTAGTGCTAAATTTCCTGTCCTGAGAAGTAGCTCCCACACCTATGGAGGCTCTCGTCTCCTGATGTCATGTGTTTCCTAGAAAGGAGTGAAGAGTTGTATTAAACTTGGAAAAATCTTAGACCATTTGTTGAATGATTAGTTGAATTTGTTTCTTCCTTCCACCCAGTATGGGAATCCCCTATCTAACATCCCATTTAGTTAGGTGGCTATTTAATCTCTGCTTGGATTCCTCTGGTGTTCAAATCATATGTTTTATTTCTCAACATCTTTAAGGGTTAGAAAATTCTTCTTTGACCTGAATCCAAATTTGCCCCTTGTGGAACTCTTCTGTGATCCTTCAAGCAAACATAGAGTGAGTCTATGATCTCTTCTATATGGTACCTTAGAATTTTTAAAATCTGAGATACATGTACATGGTTAGAAAATCAAGTAAGTACAGAAAAAGAGTTACAGTCCTAGTTTTCTCTTTTTTTATTAATGAGATATAATTGACATACAGCATTATATTAGTTTCAGTTATATAACATAAAGATTTGATATACATATGTATTGTGAAATGATCATCACAATAAGTCTAGTTAACGTCCATCACTATACATAATTACAAATTTTTTTTCTTGTGATGAGAACTTTTAAGATCTACTCTCTAAGCAACTTTCAGATATACAGTACACTATTATTAACTGCAGGCGCCATACTGTGCATTACATCCCCAGGACTTATTTATTTTATAACTGGAAGTTGTATCTTTTCAGCCCCTTCACCCATATTGCCCACCCTCCCGCTGTTGGCAGCCACCAGCCTTTTCTCTGTATCTGTGAGCTCAGGGTTTCTTTGTTTTTGTTTTTTTGTTTTCTAGTTTTCTAATTTTCATGTTTCTTCTTGGTAGAAGTAACTTATGCTATCTTTACCATATCCTTAATATCTTTCAAATTCTTACCCATTCTTATTCCTTAGAATCCGTTGTCTCCCTGGTTTAATTTGTCCTGGAGGCGTCATATTTGGTTATGATGTATTGTTTTTACTGGTATTTCTAGTTGCCTATCTTTTTTTGCATGCTTTGCTTCTGTTGTAGACTTAGGTTTTTGTTGGAGTTCTCCCTCCCAGAATCTCTCCCTGCTCCAGTTTCTGTAAGCTGGTTACTGTCTTGACCTGGTGTTAAATGTTGTTTGGGGCTTACCTTCATTTCTTTCCCAGTTTGGATCCTCTTGTTGTTTGACACTTTATTTTTTCCTTTATTTCATCCTGATTTAACTTCCTAAGATCTTTCTGTGCATGTCTGTAAATATCTAATTATCATTCTTGATTGATCATTTATTTGATCAGGTATAAAATTCTAAGTTGTAACTTATTTTCTCTTAGAACTTTAAAAGCATTCCTTCGTTGTTAACTAGGATTGTTGCTGATTAAAAGTCTAATGCTAGTCTCACCCTTGTTATTTGTCAGTGACCTGCATTTTCTTTCTGATAATTTTTATAATTTTCTCTGTTGGTTTGTTATTCTGAAATTTTATAGTGATGTGTTTCTTTTTTTCTATGTTCCTCCTAAGTGCTCAATAGGCCCCTCAATTTGTAGTCTTATGTTTCCTTTCAATTTGGGAAAATATTATTATATTATTTTTTGATAATTTACCTTCTTATCTAGTTATAAATATCTATCAGTAAGATTTTGGACTGTCTTATCACTTATCTTTCTATTATATCTCTAGTTTTGCTTTGCTTTCTAGCAGACTTTGTTGACTTTCTCATGCAACTTTTCCATTTAATTATTTTATTTTTACATTTTTATTTCCAAGAGCACTTTGATCTTCTCTGGTTGTTCCTTTATCACTGTTGAGGATAAGGAGAAGTGCAGGCTTTGTTGCACACAGAGATGGAACAGTCAGTGATTCCATGACAGACCTGTAATCACCCTGATTTCAGCCCACTTCTCAACTCAGCCCTTCACACTTGCCATCTCTGAATCCACAGTCTCACCTCGAGTCAGTGCGGAAGTAAACTCCCTCCTCTGTTGTAGCATTCTTTGTCCCTGCTTTCGAATCCAGCACTCTTTTCATTCTTCCAGAAATTAGTTTGCTCACTGAGGAGGGAATGGGAGAGACATGTATATGTGTGCTACTGTTTTGAATCAGAAGTTTTGCCAGTTATTGCTGCTGATAGTGATGTAAGGGCTTTCTTCAAAGTTTTTTGTCTTTTTAGAAACTAGTTTCTTCACCCATTTCAGATATGATGTGTTTTTCTGGAATAACTGGTTTTCTGCCTCACTGGTTGCATGCCTAGTTTATGAATGATTCCCTTAAAATCTGTCCCTGTATCTGTACAAATTACTCCACTTGTGTTTTGACCAATGCATAGTACAACAGAATCATTATATCCTTTTTTCTGGATACCAAACTGGTTGTAACCAAAGATCTCCTTGATAAATGAACTCTGTTCATCTTTAATTATGTTGAGTAGTATGTATTATTTGTTTTATTATTACTAAATCTAATCTGAATTCTCTTAATGTTTACTAGCGCTTACATATTTATTTATTTATTTTGCTAAAGAAGATTTGCCCTGAGCTAATATCTGTTGGCAGTCTTCCCTATTTTATATGTGGGTTGCTGCCACAGCATGGCTGACAAGTGGTATAGGTCCACACCCAGGATCCAAACCTGTGAACCTCAGCTGCCGAAGCAGAGTGTGCCGAACCCAACCAGTATGCCACAGGGCCGGCCCTTAATTTTTAAATATTTTAAGCTTTTTAAAAATGTGATTATAGTTGTGTCTTTACAACCTAGCAGTTGGAATGTAAGGGAAATTTTGAGCATTTATCAAAATGCCAACCACTTTGACATTTTCCACTAAATTATTGTTTTAACTTGCCAAAACTAATTGCTTTTGTCATGTTAGACTCAAGATCAGGATAGAGTAGATGATTCTACTCATGTATCATTTTACTTTTACCTAAGTATATGTTTTTACTTGAATATATTTCTATTGTAAAATGATAGCCTTGTATTGAAAAAATGATAGGTTTGCTTAGGAAATGTTGACAAACAGCCACTACGAAATATGAAAATGAACATATTAGCATTTATTTAAAAAGTTAGATTTCAGTAGATTTTTTGTATGGATGCTGATATAATGAAAGAAGGAATCTAAGTAGAAGACCATCCTTTTACTGGGGTTCCATATTTACCCTCACATATTGTTTTATCCCAGCTCAACATTTTTTCCTCTTTATTTATTTTTTCCAGGTTTATTGAGATATTATTGATATATATGTCAGTTTAAGGTGTACAAGTTGATGATTTGATATCATATATATTGTGAAATGATTACCACAATAAGGTTAGTTAACACCTCCATTCCGTCACATAATTACCTTTTTTTCTTTGTGGTAATAAGATTTAAGATTTCCTCTCTTCATTTTCAAGTAAATAATACAGTATTGTTAATTATAATCACCATGTTGTACATTAGATCCAAAATCTTACTCATCTTTTAGCTGGAAGTTTGTACTCTTATCTCCTTATTTCCTTCATGTCACAGCCCTTGGCAGTTGCCATTCTACTCTGTTTCTATTTTACATTCCACATCAGCGTGATAATATACAGTATTTGTCTCTCTCTGTCTGACTTATTTCACATAGCATAATGCCCTCAGGGTCTGTCTATATTTTTGCAAAAGGCAGGATTTTCTGTTTTATGGCTGAATAATATTCCATTATGTGTGTGTATATATATATTTCACATTTTCTTTATCCATTCACCCGTCAGTGGACACTTAGACTGTTCCTGTGTCTTGGCTGTTGTGAATAATACTGCAATGAATGTGGAGGTGGAAATATCTCTTTGAGTTAGTAATTTCAGTTCCTACAGTATATACCCAGAAGTGGGATTGCTGGATCATATGGTAGTTTTCTTTTTAATTTTTTGAAGAACCTTCATACTGTTTTCCATAGTGGCTGCACCAATTTACATTCTCACCTGCGGTGCACATGGGTTCCCTTTTCTCCAACATTTATCTGGGGGTTTTTTGATAGTGGTCATTCTAACAGATATGAGGTGATATCTTATTGTGGTTTTGATTTGATCATCTCTGATGACTAGTGATGTTGAGTATTTTTTCATGTACCTGTTGGCCATTTTTATGTCTTTTTTGGAAAAATGTCTATTCAAGTCCTCTGCCCATTTTCTTTATCAGATTGTTTGTGGGTTTTTTGCTATTGAGTTGTATGAGTTCCTTATATATTTTGAATATGAAACCCTTATTAAATAACTGGCTTGCAGATATTTTCTCCCATTCCCTGTAGGTTGCCTTTTCATTTGGCTGATTGTGTTTTTTGCTGTGCAGAAGCGTTTTAGTTTGATATGGTACCACTTGTTTATTTTTGCTTTTGTTCCTTGCACTTTTGGCATCATATGCAAAAGATCCTTGCCAAGACCAGTGTCAAAGAACTTTTTCCCTATATGTTCTTCTAAGAGTTTTACAGATTAGGGACTTAGGTTAAGTATTTAATCCATTTCATGTTAATTTTTGTGAGTGGTGTAAGGTAGAGGTCCAACTTCATTATTTTCCATGTGAATACCCTGTTTTCCCAATACTGTTTATTGAAGAGACTGAGTATTCTTGGCTTCCTTGTCAAATATTAGTTGACCCTTCATAAGTGAGTTCATTTCTGGCCTCTCAATTCTATTCCATTGGTCTTTATGTCTGCCTTTATGTTAGTACCATGCAGTTTTGATTACTATAGCTTTGTAATGAAGTTTGAAATTAGGAAAAGTGATGCTTCCAGCTTTGATCATCCTCTCAGGATTGCTTTGGCTATGTGGGGTCTTATGTGGTTCCAAAGGAATTTTAAAATTCCAATAGGAATTTTCTCTATTTTTGTGGAAAATGTCATTGGAACTTTGAAAGTGATTGCCTTGAACCTATAGATGGCTTTGGGTAGTGTGGACATTCTAACAATATTCGTTCTTCTGATCCATGAACACAAGATATCTTTCCATTTATTTGTGTCTTCTTCAATTTCTTTCATCGGTGTCTTGTAATTTTCAGTGTACAGATCTTTTAGCTCCTGGGTTAAATTTATTTCTAAGTGTTTTATTATTTTTATTCTATTGTAAATGGGATTATTCTTTTAATTTCTTTTTCAGATAGTTCATTGTTAGTATATAGAAATGCATTGGTTTTTGTATGATGATTTTGTGTCCTACAACTTTACTGAATTTGTTTATTGGTTCTAATAGTTTTTTGGTGGAGTCTTTAGGTTTTTCTATCTATAAGATCATATCATCTGCAAACAGAGACAGTTTTACTTCTTCCTTTCTGATTTTGATGCCTTTTATTTTGTTTTCTTGCCTTATTGCTCTGGCTAGGATTTCTGGTACTGTGTTGAATAGGAGTGGTGAGAGTGGGCATTCCTGTCTTGTTCCTTGTCTTAATAGGAAAACTTTCAAGTTTTCAACCTTATGAAGTTAGTTGGGAGTTTGTCATACATGGCCTTTATTATGTTGAGGTATGTTCCTTCTATACCCAGTTTCTTGAGAGTTTTTATCGTGAAAGGACGTTGAATTTTGCGTCTCTTGAGATGATCATATGATTTTTATCTTCCATTCTATTAATGTGATGTGTCAGATTTATTGATTTGCTTACATTGAACCATCCTTGCATCCCAGGTATAAATCCCATTTGATCATGGTGTGTGGTTCTTTTATTGTGCTGTTGAATTCAGTTTGCTAGTATTTTGTTAAGAATTTTTGCGTGTGTGTTCTACAGGGATATTGGCCTGTAGTTCTTTTTATTCTAGTGTCCTTATCTAGGTTTGGTGTTCAGGTAATGCTGGCTTCATAAAATGAGTTTGGGAGTGTTCCTTCTGCTTCACTTTTTTGGAAGAATTTGTGAAGGATTTGCTTAGAATTCACCAGCGAAACCATATGACACTGGGCTTTTCTTTGTTGGGAGGTATTTGATTTCTGATTCACTCTTTTTACTTGTTATCAGTCAGTTCAAATTTTATATTTCTTCACAATTCATTCTTGGTATGGTGTGTTTCTAGGAGTTTATCCATTTCTTTTAGGTTGTCCCATTTTTTGGCATATAATTGTTCAGATAGTCTCTTATAATCCTTTCTATTCTGTGATGTGGTGTCAGTTGTAATGTCTCCTTTCTTTTCTTTTTTTTTTCAGTTGTATTGAGATATACTTGACATGTAGCAATGTATAAGTTTACAGTTTACAGCATTATGACTTGACATACATATATTGTTAAATGATTACTGCAATAAGTTTAGTTAACATGCATCACCTCATATAGTTAAAAAAAATTCTTTTCCTTGTGATGAGAATTTTTAGGATTTACTCTCTTAGCAACTTACAAATATACCATACGGCAGTGTTAACTATAGTTACCATGTCGTATATTACATCCCCAGTACTTATTTATGTTATAACTGAAAGTCTGTACCTTGTGACCACCTTCATCCAATAACTCCCCAACCCTGGTAACCACAGATCTGATCTCTTTTTCTATGAGTTTGGCATTTTTTTTAGATTCGGCATATAAGTGAGATCATACAGTATTTGTCTTTCTCTATCTGACTTATTTTGCTTAGCATAATACCCTCAAGGTCCATCCATGTTGTTGCAAATAGCAGGATTTTCTTCTTGTTTATAGCTAAATAGTATTCCATTATATATATACACACATACCACATTTTCCTTATCCATTCATCTGTCAGTGGACACTTGGGATGTTTCCCTATCTTGGCAAATCTAAATAACGCTGTAAAGAATATGGGAGTGTGGATATCTCTTCTGCATAGTGATTTTGTTTCCTTTGGATGTATACCCAGAAGTGGAATTGCTGGACCATGTGGTAGTTCTATTTTTAGTTTTTTGAGGAACCTCCATACTGTTTTCCATAGGGGCTGTACCAATTTATATTTTCCCCAACAGTGCACAAGGGTTCCCTTTCTTTATATCCTCACCAACATTTGTTCTCTCTTGTCTTTTTGATGATGGCCATTCTAACAGATGTGAAGTGATATCTCATTGTAGTTTTGATTTGCATTTTCCTAGTGATTAGTGATGCTGAGTACCTTTTCAGTGCCTGTTGGGCATTAGAATATCTTTTTTGGGAAAGTGTCTATTTAGGTCCTTTGCCCATTTTTTAATTGTATTATTTCTTTTTTGGTGTTGAGTTTTATGAGTTCTTTATATATTTTGGATATTAACCCCTTACCTGATACATGATTTGCAAATATTTTCTCCTTATTCCGTAGGTTGTCTTTTCATTTTGTTGATCATTTCTTTTGCTGTGCAGAAGCTTTTTGGTTTGATGTACTCCCACTTTTTTCTTTTTTATTTTGCTGCTTGTGCTTTAGGTGTCATATCCAAAAAAGTCATTGCCAAGACCTATGTCAAGGAGCTTTTCCTGTATGTTTTCTTCTAGGAGTTTTATGGTTTTCATTTCTGATTTTATTTATTTGAGTTTTCTCTTTTTTTCATAGTCTAGCCAAAGATTTGTCATTTTTGTCTATCATTTCAAAAAAACAGCTCTTAGTTTCATTGATCTTTTCTATTGTTTTTCTACTCTTCATTTCTTTCTGCTCTTTGTTATTTTCTTCTTTCTGCTAACTTTTGGCTTAGTTTGTTCTTTTTTCAATTCTTTGAGTTGTAAAGGTAAGTTGTTTATGATCTCTCTTTTTCCTTAACAAGCATTTATTGTTGTGAACTTCCTTCTTGGAACTTCTTTTGCTGCATCCTGTAAGTTTTGGTATGTTTTGTTTCCATTTCATTTGTTTTGAGATATTTTTTGATTCCCCTTTTGATTTCCTTTCTGACTCATTGGTTGTTCAAGAGTGTGATCTTTAATTTCTACATATTTGTGAATTTTCCTGTTTTTCTCTTGTTGTTGGTTTCTAGTTTCATACCATTGTGGAAGGAAAAGACACTTGGTATGATTTCAGTCTTGTTGCATTTGCTAAGGTTTGTTTTGTGACCTAACATATGATCTGTCTTGGTGAATGTTTTGTGTGCACTTGAGAAGATTGTGTATTCTACTGCTGTTGAGTGGAATGTTCTGTATATCTCTGTTAGGTCCATTTGGTCTAAGGTATAGTTCAAGTCCAATGTTTCCTTATTGGTTTTCTGTCTGGATGGTCTATCCATTGTTGAAAGTGGGGTATTGAAATCCCCTACTCTTATTGTATTGTTGTGTATTTTTCCTTTCAGATCTGTTAGTATTTGCTTGATATATATAGGTGCTGTGATATTGAATACATATGTATTTACAATTGTGATATTTTCTTGATGAATAGACCTCTTTATCGTTGTATTATAATGATCTTTCTTGTCTTTTGTAACAGTTTTTGACTTAAAGGCTTATTTTGTCTGATCTAAGTGTAGCTACCTTGGCTCTCTCTTGTTTTTTTCATTTACATGGAATATCGTTTTCCATCCCTTCATTTGAACCTATGTATGTCCTGAAAGCTGGAGTGAGTCTCTTGTAGGCAGAATATAATTGGAACTTGTTTTTTAATTTATTCAGATACATGGTGCCTTTTGATTAGAGAATTTGATCCATTTACATTTAAAGTAATTACTGATAGGTAAGGATATTGATTGATAATTATTAATTAGTAATTCTTGATTGGTACTAATGCCATCTTATTGTTTTTGGCTGTTTTGTAGTTCACTTGTTCCTTCTTCTTTTGCTGTCTTTCTCTATGAATTGATGATTTTTCCATAATGATGTGCTTTGATTCCCTTTTTTCTATCTTTTGTTTATCTACTGTACATTTTTGCTTACTTAAAACATCTTATAACAGTCTATTTTAAGCTAATAACATAATTTTAATTGCATACAAAAAGTCTATCCCCCCATAATTTTATGTTTTTGATGGTAAAATTTACCTTTTTATATTGTATATCCATTAAAAAATTATTGTAGCTATAGTTATTTTTAATACTTTTGTCCTTTTACCTTTATACTATAGTTAAGTGACTAAAATACCACCATATTATAATATTAGAGTATTCTGAATTTGACAATATAATTACCTTTTCCAGTATTTTTTACATTTTCTTGTTACTAATTAGTGTCTTTTCATTTCATCTGGAAGAACGCCTTTCAGCATTTCTTGTAAGGCAGGTTTAGTGGTGATGAACTCCCTCAGCTTTTGTTCATTTGGAAAAGTCTATCTCTCTTTCATTTCTGAAAGACAGCTTTGCTGGGTAAAGTATTCTCAGTTGGCGGTTTTTTCTTTTTTCTTTCAGCACTTTAAATATATTATCTCACTCTCTCCTGGCCTACAAGTTTTCTGCTAAGAAATCTGCTGATAGTCGTATAGGGGTTTCCTTATATGTGAGAAGTTTTTTCTCTTGCTGATTTTAAAATTCTCTTTGTCTTTGATTTGAGATAGTTTTATTATAATGTGTGTTGGAGAAGATTATTTTGCATTGAGATTTTGGAGTTGCCTATTAGCCTCATGAACTTGGATGTCTAAATCTCTCCCCAGATTTGGAAAGTTCTCAGCCATTATTTCTTTAAATAAGCTTTCTGCCCCCTTTTCATACAGGTTTTGATATACCATATTTTCATTATCATTCACTTTAAAGTATTTTACAATTTTTTCTATGATTTCTTCTTTGAACCATGGATTATTTAGAAGTAGATTGCTTAATTTCCACAATGTTGGGCATTTTCTATTATCTTCTTGTTACTGATATTTAGTTGAATTTCCTTGTGGTCTGGGGATATACACTGAATTATTTAAACCCCTTGAAATTTGTTGAGGCTTGGCACATATCCAGAACATCCTTTATTGCTTCTAGTAATGTCTCTCGCCTTAAAGTTTGCTTTGTCTGCTTTCTTTTGGTCTGTGGCTTGTCTTTTTCACTTTACTTTTGATCATTCTATGTTATTAATTTAAGGTGTGTCTCTTATAAGCAATACAGAGTTGAGTTTTGTGTTTTATCCATTGTAAAAATCTCAGTCTTTTAATTGGGTTATTTAGTCCTTTTACATTTAAAGTAGTTACTTATATGTTTAGATTCCTTTCTCCTGTCTCACTTCTTTTCTTTTTGTCACATGTTATATGTTTCCTTTAATCTCTTTCTTTGCCTTTTCTTGGTAATTAAATATTTTAAATTATTCCAGTAGTATTCCAGTTCTGTCTCTTAACTTCTTCATTATGTGTTCTTTTACTATTCTTATAATCATTGTTTTTGGTTTTTTTTTTTTTTTTTTTTGCTGAGGAAGATTTGCCCTGATCTAACATACTTTGCCAATATTCCTCTTTTTTTGCTTGAGAAAGACTGGCCCTGAGCTAATGTTGCGCCAGTCTTCCTCTATTTTGTATGTGGGTTGCTGCCACAGCATGGCTGATAAGTGGTGTAGGTCTGCGCCTGGGATCTAAACGCAGGAACCCGGGCCATCCAAGTGGAACATGCCAAACTTAACCACTATGCCATGGGGCTGGCCCTGTATAATCACCGTTTTACAGCGTGCATCCTTGGTGTATTAGAGTCTGATAAAAATGATTATTTTTGCTATTTCACTGATAGTGTTAGAACTTTAGAATACCTTAATTCCATTTCCTCCAACCTCGTACCTTTTTAATTTTTGTCAGGCATTTCAAATTCTAAAATATTTTAAATCTCAACGAGGCCTTACTGTGTATTTTTTGTATGTTGACAAGAGTTTCTGAAATGAAATTTATCAACTTTTCCTTTATGGTTTATTGCTTTAATATCATGCTTAGAAAGCCAACAACCACACAAAAAAATAAATATTCTTTGTTTACTGCAGGCCATTTGGTAGGTCAAGATAAAAAAGTATCTGCCTTCAAGAAGTTTATGATTGAGCTAAATAGATAATTATATTAGCAGTAACAAAACTTTATTACTGATATATTAACAAAACAAATTATGTTTTATTGTATGGTGTGAGATTGCTCAGCAGCAATTGCTAATTGCTGATGTAGTCTGGTGTTGTGTGGAAGGCTTCCCAGATGAAGTGACATTTGGGTTGAGACCTGAAGGATTAGCAAGGATAAAAGGGAAGGAAGGAAGGGAAGATGTTCTAAGTAGAGAGAAGAGTGTTCTCCCAGGTCCAAACATTGACAGCCCTTCTAATATTGATTCCTCAAGGTAATTAAGCCCTAAGGTTCTAAGGCGTCCTATGCATCTGGAATGATAAGAGCTGTGTACTGTCCTTAGGAAAATTGAGAAAAAGTGACTCAGATGCTTTTCTGCAGGGCGTTATTCCTTCGCAGAACCCCATTTGAGAAAGGTAAAGAGGAGAGCCTGATGTATTTGTCTTTGAAGCACTTGATTTTAAACAGCACCATGGTGAATGAATCAGGTTCTTAAATATTTCCTGATTCTTGGTCTTCCACATTTGTGGACATACTATTCTCTCTTCCTGAAATGCACTTTCCCTTTTTGTCAAATCAGTTCATACTTATTCTTCAAACTGAGCTCAGACATTTCTGAAATACCTTTCCCAGTCTAGTTTAGAGTCTCCACCCCCGTATTCTTTTATAATAGTTCTTACACAAGACTTAATTTACTGGTCTACTTCCTCCACAAGGGCATGAACTGTATCTTATTTATCCTTATAGTCCCTATACCAAACATAATGTCTGACATATACTAGACATTCAGTAAATATTTGCTGAATGTATTACTGAATCAATAGTTTTCAAATTATTTTCTTGGAGTCCTTGAAGTCTTGTTAGACAAGTCTACAGGCTGCTTTGCTGGGGTGGGGATGGGGACAGAGGGCCATTCACAGGGCTACTGAGCAGGCAGGGCTTCAAGTCCTCTCTCCCCACTTCAAGCAGTGGGGCTCTTTAATAAATTGGGATTAAAAAAATAAAGATTTTGCTTGAAGAAAGGGATCTTCTGCTTTTTTTTTTATTTTCCTGAAGTAGATTCACCCTGAACTAACATCTGTTGTCAATCTTCCTCTTTCTGCTGAGGAAGATTTGCCCTGAGCTAACATCTGTGCCAGTCTTCCTTTATTTCGTATGTAGGATGCCGCCACAGCTTGGCCACTGATAGATGAGTGGTATATGTCCATGCCCAGGAACCAAACCCAGGCTGCCAAAGCAAAGCGTGCCATACTTAACCACTAGGCCACCAGGCCTGGCCCTGCTGTAATATTTTAAAATTATTGATCAAGGCCAGTGGCTTTGAAACATTTTTGAACCAGACCCTCAGTAAGAAATGTATTTTAAGGGCCAGCCCCCTGGCCGAGTGGTTAAGTTTGCGCGCTCCGCTTTGGCGGCCCAGGGTTTTGCCGGTTTAGATCCTGGGCGCGGACGTGGCAATGCTCGTCAGGCCGTGCTGAGGTGGCGTCCACATGCCACAACTAGAAGGACCCACAACTGAAAATACACAACTATGTATGGGGGGGGGGGGAGTTTGGGGAGAAAAAGGAAAAATAAAATCTTTGAAAAAAAAGTGTATTTTACATTGTTTACTGAAACAAGTTTCATGAAACAATCCTTGCCCTCATTATGTATGATGTCCTTTGACATTTTTAAATTTTTTTTTAAATACAAATCATGATCCACTAAATTAATTTCAGTTGACCTCAATTTGAAAAACATTTGTCTTGGTGCAAATGGATTTGATATCAACTAAAATTCAGTTCAGACTCTCACTTGACCGTTTTCTACCTGTGTGATCTCAGATCTTCCATTTTCCTATATAAAAAACAGAGATAATGCCTGTGTTTCAAGGTTTGTTGTAAGGATTAAATGTGACAATGCTCATAAAGGAATTAGTGCAGTGCCTGATAAATAGTTAAAAATAAATGTTCTGTGTGCTTTGGGGAACAGATCTACGATAGTCTAAGTTTGGACATAAAAAATTAAATATATTCTGCAAACTCTGTAACATTTTTCTCACCATCAGGGCATTTAAGTTGAAAAAAAAAATAGAAACAATTTTATCTGTCATAAATTAAAATTGTTTTAGTAGTTAATTAAAAATTAGAATGTTGAACTCAATCCAATTTTATTTAAAATGCCATAAATAATTAGAAGTGATGACAGGCTAATGAAAAATTGGGTAAGAAAATTAGTTTAAAACTGAAGCGTTCAGTAACTTAATGCCTGTATTGGAAGAAATCAGTGCTTGCTTAACCTTATAAAACCCGAGGGGCACTTTAAAAAATTTTTGAAAGTCACATTTAAGAAAACCACAAACAACATAAATATATCAAACCAAAATAAAGTAACGTTTTTATGCTTTACATTATAGGTGTGTTGAAGTTGTGAAAGCTTCTCAATATGTAGAGCTAGCAAATGATCTGGAAATAAACAAAGCGATTACGTACTTGAGACAAAAGGACTTTAACCAAGTAAGTTTTAAAAATTTTTAGGTGAAATTTCATATGTTAATTGGTCAAAGCCATAGTATTGGGAAACTCCTTTGTAGAATAATTTTTATCTGTGATTATTCTGAAGTTGAGTAATATTTTTATTTCTGTCCTAACATAACTTCCATTAATATAGTATTACTTTATTTTAACTTTGACCTGTTTGTCTTGTTTCTTAAAATATAAATACTTTCCATGTAAAGCATGGTTGCTAAATTACTGAACCGTATTCTAGTCCAGAGATCAACTTTTCCCTAGGGGTTTGGGAACTGTCCCTGAAACTCTGAGGTTTTTCAGAATGAGGGATTATGTGTAGGGACTAAGCAAGACCAGGAGCCTGGATAGTAGCTTGACACTTCATCTACTGTTTTCACCAGAACAGCTTTCCCGTTACCTGTTTTACATATTTAGTTTACGCATTAATGGTGCTTTGGGCATAAAATGGTCCCATTGCTAAGCAGTTTCAGAACCTTCCAGGATCTCTCACTGGTACCACTGCTACCTTGCTACCATGGGTGGAGGTGGAACAGTTATACCCCTTCAATATGAAATCTGTCTCAAATGAGACATAGTTGTGATAAGAATAGACAGCGTTGAGGGGTGGGGGTAGGGGGAAAATAATAAAAGAGAATAAACAGAATGAAACTTGATATCCTAGTTTATAAAGCCAATGGTTAGTGTCATATGTGCCCACAAATAAAAAACTTAGCTCCTCCTGGCTTAGACTCAGAGAACAGGGCCAGAGAAAGCCACAATATCTTTCCTACATCCTATCCCAAGCCTGTTTTCAATTTTTCTTCCTACTTAAGGACCTTTCTTTTATCTAGGAGACAATAGAAATGACTAACCCCTTTCTAGAAGTTGGGGGAGAACGCCAGCTACCCTGAGACTTGAGAGTAGAATAAAGCAGCCCCAGTGTTCATGTTGTGATTATTGATTAACATAATGGAGTGCCATGGACTTGTTCCATTGTGTAGTTGAATTTAGTATGCTTAAAAATTTTAGCATTTGTAAAGCACTGAAAGACTTTTCGAAGTATCTTTACATCTGTTCTGTCATTTGATTATCACACCCTTGGTCATTAAAAATGCCACTGATAACTCTCTAATACTGTTGTAATGCTCTTTCAGTGGAAATGAAGTGAGACAAATTGGTCTTTATTATCTTGCTGAAGTCATCTATGGACCAAAAGAGTAATTTTTGTGTGTGTAAGAAATATTATTGTAGGTAACAAAATAGAGAAAACCATGTTTGCCAATTTTCTCTTGATGTTTTATTTTTAAATGGTCTTGTTTGAAAGATTTCACAATGTATTACCATAGTTCATGTTTTAAAACTGTGCCCATTAAGGAAGAAACTCTCTAATTTTTTCATATTAAAATTAATTTAACCCACATCTTATTGTTTACTGCTTTCTCAGCTATCCTCATTCAGCATATCTTTTGTTCCATTTGTGTTTTCAAGATTTTAATAACAATTAGCTTATCTATATTTTTAAAATGTAATTTCTGCTTCCTTTTCAACATTGCTGCTTTTACTTTGTGTTTCTTTTGTTTGCATATTGTAAGTATGGGTATAATGCAATCTTAGTTTGAAGAGAGCACTATTAGGTTAAAAAGGATTGGGTTGACATAACTCAGAATGATCATTTGATGAGGACTACTTTACTTACAATTCAAGGTAAAAGAAAAATATATCCTTTCTTATATAATTCGGTAGTTTAAATACTTTAAAAAAGTATTTTTAAAATTTTTTTTTGGAGGAAGATTAACCCTGAGCTAATATCTGCCACCAATCCTCCTCTTTTTGCTGAGGAAGACTGGCCCTGAGCTAACATCTGTGCCCATCTTCCTCTGCTTTATATGTGGGATGCCTGCCACAGCATGGCTTGACAAGCAGTGCCTAGGTCTGCACCCACGATCTGAGCTGGTGAACCCCGGGCCACCAAAGCAGAACATGCAAACTTAACCGCTGCACCACTGGGCCGGACCCTCTAAATACTTTTTAAAGAAAAGGTGCTGAAATCTGAGTTTGGTTCCTTGTCATGATAGTGTTATTTTGTAGTCACTTTTGTAATGGAGAAAGAACTCCACTAAAAAGCCAAAGGTGGATGAAATGAAGTAGTTTGGTCTAATGGCCAGTGATAGTATACAGACAGACTCCATGGAATGCTGAAGCCAGTAGCTAGATGGCGTTAGCCAGGAAAGAAAACTAAAATGGTGACATATCTATTTTCCTATTTGTTTTTTGGGGGGGGAAAAGCAACCAAACAACAAAGCAACGTTTTGTTTTTTGTTTTTTGTTTTTTTGAGGAAGGTTAGCCCTGAGGTTACTACTGCCAATCCTCCTCTTTTTGCTGAGGAAGACTGGCCCTGAGCTATGATCCGTGCCCATCTTCCTCTACTTTATATGTGGGACACCTACCACAGCATGGCTTTTGCCAAGCGGTGCCATGTCCGCACCTGGGATCCGAACCAGTAAACCCCTGGCCGCCAAGAAGCGGAATGTGCAAACTTAACCACTGCGCCACCAGACCAGCCCCACAACGTTTTATTGTCATTATTTGTTTTGCCATTTATACCTAAATTTAACTTTGTGTACTTTTATCGCTTTTATTTTTAAATAAATTGATTTATGTTTTACTCTTAAAAACAAATGTTGGATATGCATTCATTGAACATATAAAGAACAGTTGTGAAACAGCCTATTTCAAAGCTAAAAAATACCTGACAATGTTCCTTTTATTCAAATAATTAGCCTTTTTAGAATAATGTATAGTTTAGAAACTTAAAATATGAAGTATGTTTTTATTCTCTCAGATGTTTTTAAATGGATGTTTTAGGTTCAAAATACTTTTATTTCGTTTAATAGCTTTGGATTGCATTGCTTTTTACATCTTGTTTGAATTTATAGTAACTTTTTTGGGGGAGAATAATTTCATGTTAAATGTAGTCTTAAAAGTATTGTTACTAATGAGCCACAAATTAGCACATATGAAAAGTTAAAAATCCAATACGTTTCCTTGACTATAATATGAATAGCTATTTCTAAAAGGAGTGATATAAACTACTATAGCATTCTGTTTTTAGAAAAGTGATTGTTGTTGTTTGTTACCCTGCTTTTGATATTGTCCTTTGTGGACGACATAAATGTTAGAGAAGAGCCTTTCTTTCCTCTATACTTGGCTTCAGAGAGTTTAATGTTTGTGTGAATTATACCTGTTCATGTACCTTATATTTTAAATTAACACGTACATTTATCATGACACAATCTAAGAGTAAAGATTAAAACATCTGAATTCTTATTCAAAGTGAAATGCAGCTTATAAAGCTTAGAGATTCAAAACAGCAGTGGCTTTTGCATTGATAGCTGCGGAGGTTGTGTACAGATTCAATGAGATTCAATGAAGTCGGTTCTGCAGGATGAACAATGTAGGTGGCAGTAATGTCTGCGGTAAGTTTTAGGAACTTCTTGATAGTTTTAGAGAAGATCCTTCCACAAGATAAGTGAGAAAAAGAATCTCTAATGTGAGGGTATGATATGTGGAGGTTTTTCTTCCAGAGTTTACTTTGTGGAATTATAAACTACTGGCCTGGAAACTTCCAAAGGTTTTCTTTAAAACAATAAAAAATCCTTTGAAAAAATAATAATTTACTCATATTATAACCAAGGTATACGATTCTAGTGTTTTAAAATCTTCTACCGTAAAAAAACTGAGTCAACATGCTTAATGGTACTCCATTTGTTGTACCTCTTTTGAGGTCAGAAATTTGCACAGCACGAAGATAAGACTTCTCACGCGTTTTCCGTATCCATTTGTCAGGCATATTCTATCAGCAATAGCTGATGCCGCTGTAAAAGCTAGAGTGGGATTTCTGCTTGGAGCAGCTTCTCCCCAGAAGCAGGAGGCACCAAGAGGCCAAGCACTCTCTCCAGTAAATGTATTTTAAAGGAAGGAAACCCATTGCCTTTCTCTGCTTTTTTTTTCTCTCATATTTCTCAGTAATTTCTAGGTTGAGTACTCATTTGCCTTTCATGCAAGGTGTCTGCCTGTCCCAAATGTCGTATTTGCTTAAGGTTAGACCTGGCAGGTAGTTAAAAATGTACCTTCATTTCTCATGGCTTGAAAATGTAATTATATTTCGATTTATTTCAGATCTTTTTTATATACTCCCAGAATTATATTCTGTCATCAGTTTTAGAAAATTCTCAGCCATTAATCTTTCTTTTCTTTTTGGAACTCCAGTTACATTTGTATTAGACCTTTTCACTGTGTTTCCATATTGTCTCTTATGTTCCTCTTTTTTTATTTTTGTAAGAAAGATCAGCCCTGAGCTAGCATTTATTGCCAATCTTCCTCTTTTTCTTTTTTAGGAAAATGGGTCCTGAGCTAACATCTGTATGCCCATCTTCCTCTGTTTTATATGTGGGCCACCTGCCATGGCACAGCTTGATAACCAGTGTGTAGATCTGCATCTGGGATCTGAACTGGCAAACCCTGGGCCGCTGAAGCAGAGCACGCAAACTTAACTGCTACGCCCCCGGGCTGGCCCCCGATCTTCCTGTTTGCTTGGAGAAGATTGTCACTGAGCAACATCTGTGCCATTCTTCCTCTATTTTATGTGGCATGCCACCACAGCTTGGTTTTACAAATGGTGCTAGGTCTGTGCCTGGGATCTGAACCTGTGAACCCTGGGCCACCAAAGCCGAGCGCATGAACTTAACCGCTATGCCAATAGGCTGCCCCCTCTTATGTTCTTTTCTAAGAACGTGTTTTAACCTTTTTTTTTTCACTTTTTTTTTTTAAAGATTGGCACCTGAGCTAACATCCATTGCCAGTCTTTTCCTTTTTTTCCTCTTCTCCCCAAAGCTCCTTCAGTACATAGTTGTGTATTCTAGTTGTAGGTCCTACTGGTTCTGCTATGTGGGATGCCACCTCAGCATGGCTTGATGAGTGGTGCTAGGTCCACGCCCAGGATCCAAACCAGCGAAACCCTGGGCCACCGACGCAGAGTGTGCAGACTTAACCGCTTGGCCATGGGGCCAGTCCCCTGCTTTAACCTTTTCTTTTGCAGTGCTTATTTCAGTCTGAACATTTTCTGGGATCTTGACCTTAAAATCCTGGTTGCCTTAGTAGCTCTCCATTGCCTTCAAAAAATATTTTTAGTGCTTCATCAAGCTTTTCTAATTGTTCTCTGTAGGAGAATGGTTTTCTATAGGCTAGTCTCTGATAGCCAGAAGAGGAAATTCTAGAATTATTCTGTAAATAGCAAATTTGATCATGTATTTTAAATAAAACCTTGCCCCCTACCTCATTATGCAAGATAAACACTAAACTGTGTCACAAGGCTTGATATTTACTCTTCTTTTCAGCTGTTTCTAATCTGCTGTTAAACCCATCTATTGTGTTCTTAATTTTAGTTATTTTATTTTTAGTTTCATTTTATTCTTTTTTATAAATTTTAATTCTCAAATGAAATTCTCATCTTGTTATTTGTTTTCTTAAAGATATTAGTCCTACCCTCTTTTGCCCTTCCTTGGTCTTCCAGTCTAGATACACTGACTGATCTTTTCCCCAATCTTAAGCCTGAATACTGTCATGTTACTGTAGTAATAACTTTCAGATATTTCATTTCTAGGCTGTAGAGACCTTAAAAATGTTTGAAAAAAAGGACAGTAGAGTGAAAAGTGCAGCTGCAACCAACCTCTCATTCCTGTATTATTTGGTAAGTTCTGTTTTTTTTTTCACAATTAAGAGTTTTGGTAATGTGATATTTTTATGTTGCTAAATTTCTGCCTGAGGAGCATGCCTAAGGAGCAGCTCCAAAGAAGACTGGTGGAGATGTCAGCAGAATGGAGTATATAGAGGGTCTGGTCATGATAAGTTCTGGGCCAGGAGTGAGTGAGAGGACCATCTTCAGAAGGAGAAGGAGGGAAAAAAATTGTGGTGGTAAGCATCACATCATAGAATTAGAGTGTAGATCTGGGAGATGAGCTAGAGATACATTTCAACTCCATGTTGGGAATAAAGAAAGTGACATCTTGGGTGAAATGATTTATGTATGGTTACAGTGTCATCGATAACAAGCATACTTGAGCATCTACTGATGCCAGTCATGGGGAATACCAGAAGTTTAAAAGGAAACTTTCTTCATTTGGAACAAAGAAGGCAGGTGGGTAGACTAGGAAGGAAGAAAGGAAGGTTGGCAGAAAACAAATTAATGTGGATAGCAAGTACTTGAGACATTCAGAGGAGGCAAATAACCTTTTAATTTATGACTTTCAGGGAAGATTTCCTAAGGTTGGATCTTGAAAGTCAGAATATAGATAAGAGAGAAAGAAACGTTTGTGGGGAGACCAAAGGAGTAAACAAAAGCACAGAGACGAGAACGCTGGGCAGGGAGATGAGCCTCAGGATTGCTGTGTTTAGTTAGAACATGTCCAGTCCCATGTGCACCATTGGGGACTGCTGCCCTGCTGAACTAACATCACGGTGGGAAGGTGTTCCACCCTCATACGTGTTAGGATGGGAGAGAGGTCAAACCACTGGTGAAGGTGACTCCAGTGTTCTAAATCTACTGGCAGGAGAGTGGTGCCAAGTCCATGTCCAGAGGAGGTTTCAGGTTCAGGGGAAAGATGCTGAGTGTGTTTTTAAATATATTTTAAAAATGTTTGTACTGTTGGTGATACATTCAAATAGAAATGTCCAGGAGGCATGTGATGCTGATCTCAGACAGGACATCAGGGTCAGAGATAAAATGTGATGATCGTCTCTGTAAAGGTTAAACCTTTGATAATAGATGCTATGGACTGATTGTCTGTGTGCCCCCAAAATTCGTATATTGAAGCCCTAGTCCCCAGTGTGACTATATTTGGAGGTGGGGGCTCTGTTATGTTAGATGAGGTCATAAGGAGGGAGCCCCCATGATGGGGTTAGTGCCCTTGATAGAAGAGGAGACCAGAGTGCGCTGTCTCCGCCATAAGAGGACGCAGCAAGGAGGCCATCTGCAAACCACGAACTGGGCTCTCACCAGACCCCGAATTTGCTGACACCTTGATCTTGGACCTCCCAGCCTCCAGAACTGTGAGAAATAAATATTTGTTGTTCAAGTCACACAGTCTGTGGTATTCTGTTATAGCAGCCTGAGCTAAGACAATAGAGGGTATCTCCAAGGGTGAGAGCATAGCACAGAACTGAGAACTAACTTTGGGGTGTGCATACGTTGAAGAGGCCAGAGTAAGAATCAGATCGGGAAGACAGCAGAAGAACTATAGGATGCTTTCTTTGAAGTAAAGGAAGGCACGAAGAGGAAGTATGTAATAGTGAAATCAGAGAGGTAGTACAAGAAAAGGAAAGCTCAGACAAGGCCGCTGTCGCCCAGTGAGACGCAGACTCCGAGATGGAGATTAACCTGCAGGAAGTTTGCTGGGGAGAGCTCTGTGGATCAGCACCGCAGGGAGAAAGGTAGGAAGCAGCATTGCGCAGAGGGAGACATGAGGCTGCGATGTAGTCACCACAAGGCCTGAGCCAACCCCGTAGGACACTTTGAAGCTGGGACGGCAGCTCAGCACTCTCCCCTCTTGGGGTGAGGGGACTGGGCCTCTGTAGCCCTGTGTCACCCAGTCGCTGGATATCTGGCCTGCTCACAGGAGGGGCAGGACTTCAGGCACGGTGCCTCTGCCTCTTCGGCCCAGGGTAATTCGTAGACAGGGCTGGCGGCCAAGGCTGGCGGCCAGCACCATTCCCGGCAGCTCTGAAGGACAGGTCTCGGGGCGAGGCGCAGCCTCCACTACAGCCGTTACGTGTTGAATGTAGGAAATTGTGAGTGAATTTTGTGAACATGGTTTCATGAGTGATCAAGTCTTTACCAAGCTTGGTGAATGTATGGGAGGAGACCAAGAACATTTTTAAAGAAGGAAGAGATTGGTTAGATTTAGTCAACTGAGCAGAGCCAGTGGAGCATCAGATCAATAATTTGTTGTGCCTGGTTGTGAGGAAAATGGTTGTTTTGAGGAAGAATGATGTCTCTTATGTAGTTATATTTAATATATAGTTGAAGATATGTTTTTGGTATCCAGTATATAGTTGTATCAGTTTTCTATTGCTCTGTAATAAGCCACCCCAAAACTTAGTGGCTTAAAATAACTATGTATTTGCTCACCTTCTACCTGAAGGGACTGGGTTTACCTGAGTGGTCCTTATGCTGCTCCGGCCTGGGATCATTCATACTGCTGCCATCATCTGAGGCTTGACTGAGTCTCAGATGCTTCCCTGATGTCTGGCACTTAGCTGAGCTGTTGGCCAGGCGTCTTAGTCCTCTTTCACAGTGCTTCTCCGGTGGAAGAGCCCAGATTTCTTATTTTTTTTTTAAGATTGGCACCTGAGCTAACAACTGTTGCCAATCTTCTTTTCTTAATTTTTTTTATTTTTCTCCCCAAAGCCCCCCAGTACATAGTTGTATATTCTAGTTGTGAGTGTCTCTGGTTGTGGCATGTGGGACACTGCCTCAGCATGGCCTGATGAGAGGTGCCATGTCTGTACCCAGGATCTGAACCAGCAAAACCCCAGGCTGCCAAAGTGGAGTGCATGAACCCAACCACTCGACCATGGGGCTGGCCACAAGCCCAGACTTCTTACATGGGATAGGGTCCATAAGAGGAGACCCCTGTGCACAGGTGCTTCTCAGGCTTTTGTGTGCGTTGAATTTGTTGTTATCATATTGGGAAAAACAAACATAGGAAAGAACCATACAAGGGCATGAATACTGGGAGATGTGATCTATTAGGGGCATTATTTTAACAATCTATCACTGCCTGCATTCAAGCCCAAATTATTCACATCCTTTCCATATGCAAAATGTACTTAACCTCTCCCAAGACTCTCATGGTCTCGTGCAGTTACAGTATCAGGCTCAAAGGCTGTCATCTACATCAGGTCTGGATAGAGATGGGGCTTTCTCAGGCACAGGTCCTCTTGATCCAGAGTTCTGGGAATAATAAAAACATGTCATCTGCCCCCATACACTACATCTCACAGGATGTAGTGAGATAAGAATGGGATAACTGTAATAAACACTCCCATTCAAAAGGGGTGAAATGGAAGCACCTAACAGTCACTGGTCCTTAACAGTTCTGAAATCCAGCTAAGCACGTGTGTCAGTGCCCCTAATGTGGGAGAAGGGAATATTCCTTGATTAGGGCCCAGCTCTGATTGGAGTGATCCCCCAATCCTTTAGTCTCTGTAGTGCTTGGTTCTGTCTTCTGAGAACCCTTTTGTTCTATAGAAAAAATAACTTATGTTTGCAGCTGATTAACTTTGTTAGTCTGCCTTCTGCCCAGAAAAATTTTAGGCCCAGAGACCTTTTTTCATTTTGGACTGGGTCTGTCCCTAATTTAATCTAATCTGGGAACACTTTTGTTAGTACAACTCCCTTAAAAACTTGGCAGATTTCTATAAATCTCATTAGGATTTCCTTCATGTCCCAAAAGCCAAATCCATAATTCTTTTCAAAGCAGACCCCTTTTTCTCTTAGGTGTACAAGGATGCTGTGGAATAGAGCCCTAAAGATGCTTAGAAGCTTTTTCTACTTGAGAGAGAGGCTCTACTCTGCTAGGCACTGCCTTAAGTCTTGTTTGCAAAGGATGTCAGAGCTATACCCTTGATTTGATCTCTACCATGCAACCATTTCTTACTTTGAGAATCTTTTGCCACCAAGAGAAACTGGAGACATTAAATAATTTTATTTTCCAACACATCAAGTCCTAGTTCCTCCATATTTCTTCTCAATTCTAGCTGCAAACTCTGAATAGTTCTCTCCTTATCTCCTCTCTCTCACTGTACCTTATCACACCCAGTTAAAATAACTTAGTTGGCCCTTTCAGCAACCTCCTTAGCCACATGTACATGTTCATTAAGTACATTTTCTATCTTCTAAGTCAATGTAGATGCCAAGGAACAGTTGTCTCGTGACTACAAAACATGCCTTGCCCTTTATCAAGCCTCTAATAACAATTGCTCACTGCTTTTCCAAACTCCACTAATGGTTCATCATCTCTCCAGTCTCCATCAGCAACCCTTCACTGCTTTTCTAAATTTTACCTGCTGCCTACTCCAAAAGACAATGTTATATGATTTAGTTTTTATGACAGCAGCACCCTACTTTTAGGTACCAATTTTTATATCAAAGTTCAGAGTCCATACAAATACTTGTACATAAATGTTCATAGCAGCATCATTTATAATAACCAAAAGTGGGTGAAAACAACCCAAGTGTCTCAACAATGAATGGATAAACAAAATGTGGCATATCCATACAATGGGATATTATTCAGTTCTAAAAAGGAGTGAGGTACTGATAAGTGGTACAACATGAATAAACATCAAAAACATTATGCTAAGTGAAAGAAGCCAGACGTAAAAAAGTCACATATGGGGGCCAGCCTGGTGGCACAGTGGTTAAGTTTGCACATTCTCCTTCTCAGCGGCACGGGGGTTCTCCTGTTCAGATCCCAGGTGCAGACATGGCACCACTTGGCAAGCCATGCTGTGGCAGGCATCCCACATATAAAGTGGAGGAAGATGGGCACAAACGTTAGCTCAGGGCCAGGCTTCCTCAGCAAAAAGAGGAGGATTGGCAGCAGATGTTAGCTCAGGGCTAATCTTCCTCAAAAAAAAAAAGTCACATATTATTATATTTATTATGAAATGTCCAGAATGGACAAATCCATGGAGACAGAAAGCAGATTAGTGGTTGGCAGGTGCTGGGGGGAAGGGAGAATGGGGAGTGACTGCTAATTGGTGCAGGATTTCTTTCGAGGATGATAAAAATGTTAGGGAAATGTAATGTTATGGATACTGGTGATGGTTGTACGACTTTGTGAATGTGTTAAATGCCACAGAATTGTATGTTTTTAAAGGGTTTTTTAATGATATGTGAATTATATTCTCAATTTTTTTAAAGTTCAATCAGGGAAGCAGTCACTGTGAATGTTACGGGAAAAGGGATGTAGGAATTAGAACTTATACAGTGGTAGAGGAGCTATGCAGGTAAAGGTGTGGAAGGAGGACTTGGGGAACTGAGAAGGGATCACCCATAAGTAGCCAGGTTTGTCCAGCAGCCACCCAACGGGGGACTTCATGAAGAGGTGTATGGGAAGTGATTGCCTCTGTACAGCTGCTTCCTCTGTGGGTCCACAGCCAAGCACCATCATGGATCTGGATTGCTCTGGTCAGCAGAGACAGCACAGTCAGGAAGAAGAGCCAGACGTGGAGTGGAAGTAAGTGAGGACAGACTGGAACCCATGGACATCAGTCCTGCAGCTGATGACCAGCAAAAGACCTTCAGAAAGTAAAGGCTGCTGCTTCATGTCTGCAATCTACATGTCCTAGAAGTTCCTTTTGGCCAAGTCTAGAAGAGAACCATACAGGGAAGAGGATTCTAGGAAGTGTGGCTCTCAGCTTAACTAAGCTGATATGGCACAAACAGCTGCACTACTTAAGAACTGAGAGGTCCACGTGGCATGCATGAATAATGGCAAGGTTCTGATCCAGCATTTGGTAGCAGAGACAAAGAGAAGATGATTGCTAGAAATGCAAGACCTAGTAAGTGATGCAGCCAGTTTGAGGGGGGAGCAGAAAGGATAGTGATGCTTCCATAGCTATTTCAATGCTTTAGGTTTGGGAAGCATAGTACTGCAGTAATAATGACATGAAATTTGGGCCCTCGAAATGGAGCTACCTACATATAAATAATGTTGTTAGTCAAACCAGGAGACTGTGGAGAAGCCAATTATAAGAAACTTGGGTAGTTGAAAGAGCTTGATGATTAAAAATCTTTTGTAGAATAAGCCTATCAAGACCAAAATATGTAAAATATTTCTGTTCATCCTATCTGTAGTCTCAGAAAGTCTGTTTATCATATCAATAATTTCAAAACAGAAAAGATATTTGATCAACTTTGAATAATTTGTATATGTTTGGTACTTTATTTAGGAAAATGAATTTGCACAAGCCAGCAGCTATGCAGATTTAGCTGTGAACTCTGATAGATACAATCCATCAGCTCTTACTAATAAAGGGAATACAGTTTTTGCAAATGGTGATTATGAGAAGGCAGCTGAATTCTATAAAGAGGCTCTAAGAAATGATTCTTCTTGTACTGAAGCACTTTATAATATTGGTAAGTAAAACAGGGAGAATTGCTTTCTTTTGTTCTTTTTGCTTTTCAATTCTTTTTTTTTTTCCTTCAAAGAGCTCTAACTCAAGAGGAGGAGAAGAGTTGAAAAGAAGATCCTTGGATCATAGGTTATTTTTTTTTTAATTTTTTATTGAGTTAATGATAGGTTACAATCTTGTGAAATTTCAGTTGTACATTGTCTGTCAGTCGTGTTGTCGGTGCAACCCTTCACCCTTTGTGGCCACCCCACAACCCCCCTTTCCCCTGGTAGCCACTAGTCTGTCCTCTTTGTCCACATGTTTAAATTCAATTATAGGTTATTTTTTAATGGAATTCATGATTCAAAAGCTGTACACATGTAAAATTTGGATAGATGTTGCCATATTGCCCTCTGAGAAAATTTTTCCAATTTCTGTTTCCACTGTGGTGTATGAGATGACTGATTTCCCAAATTCCTACTAATACTGAATATTATAATTCAACTTTTGCCAAACTGAGAGGTGAAAAAAATCACATTTTCTTCCTTTTTAATTATGAGCAGTTCCAAACATAAAAAAATTGCACGAGAAAAATAAATACCCATGTACCTACAACCTGAAGGCTCACCACTATCTCATTTTCTTCCCTTCCCTGAAATGAGTGTCATTCCTTCCTGTTCCTGAGTTTGCAGTGTTGCAGACACATCTTGATGCAATACTGTGTCTTATCTCTTGGGTTATTAATGAAGTTTCTTTTGATGTTTTCTTCTCCCTACATAGGTTTGTTTTGGGTTTTTTTTGGTTTGCTTGTTTGTTTTATCCTCTCTCTGTCATGTTACAACTTATCCTCAGATGTCTGATGGTCCTGGCCTGTCTCCTCATATTTAGGAGTTTGCAGCTAAAAGCTGAGTGGGATCTCTGGGGCCACAAGTGAGATTGGTGGACGGGCACCCTGCCATAGGGCCATCTGTCTGATCTGTTTAGTTGGGGCACTGCCCGTCAGTCAACTGGATCTTTTCCTTCCAGAGAAGACTCTTTAATTTCCTGCCAGAGGAGAAAGGAAGACCTGTCTGGGTTGGGAGGAGAGGAGGCAGGGTGAAATTAGCAATTTTGGATGGAGTCAAGGAGAGCTTCACTGAGAAGGTGACGTTTAAAGTCATGTTGGAAGGAAGGGAGGATCTGACCATTTGGATACCTGGGAAAAGAGCATTCCCGGCAGAGGGAGGTGAAGAGCAAAGGCCTTAATGCAGATTGCTTGCCTAGATATGTACTTGGGGCTGGCCCCGTGGCTGAGTGGTTAAGTTTGTGCGGTCCGCTGCAGGCGGCCCAGTGTTTCATTGGTTCGAATCCTGGGTGCAGACATGGCACTACTCATCAAACCATGCTGAGGCAGTGTCCCACATGCCACAACTAGAAGGACTCACAATGAAGAATATACAACTATGTACTAGGGGGCTTTGGGGAGAAAAAGGAAAAAAATAAAATCTTTAGATACGTACCGATTTATTCTCTTTGTAAGTTTTAAATACCTTCCCTAGTCCATTGCTTGACTTTTAACTTTATAATTTCTTTTGTCAAACAGAATTTTAAGATTTTTTATATAGTCAAATTTGGCTTTTTGAAAATTTGTGCCTTCATTTGTTTATTGCTTTGCAGAGCCCTTCCCTCCCCCAAGATTACAACATCACTTTCTTATATTTTTGTATCATTCTTTTACAGCTTTGTTTTTTCCTTTTAGCTTTAAAGTAAATTTTGAATTTATTCCTATTGTGAATAAATTCACAATAGGAATCTATGTTTTTTTCTTCATCATAGTCAATTGTCCTGGCACCATTTATTCCTAGTCCCTTAGTCCTCATTGATTTTAAATGCCCATTAACTGAGTTCTGTAACTGAGTCAGTTTCTCAACAATTTTTCTGTCTGTTAATCTGTTTGTCATTCCTGCTCCCCTACGACACTAAAATCACTAAAGCTTTATGGCATGTTTTGGTATCTACCAAACATTAGTGAAAAGCCCAGCCCGCTCCACCCACGTTGCTCTTTTCTTTAAAAAGTTCTGTTCATCTTTATTTTTTCTTCTGGATGAATATTTATGTATATTTAAAGATTTATTCTGTTACTTTGAGAAAATTCACTCCCAGTAATAGTGCTAATAGCTTTTCTTTCTCTTCTTTTTAAGGCCTTACCTATAAGAAGCTAAACCGGCTTGATGAAGCTTTGGACTGTTTCCTGAAACTTCACGCAATCCTGAGAAACAGCGCCCAAGTTCTGTACCAGATAGCACATGTGTATCTTACGTGAAAAACTTAAGGACAGTTATTAATTCACTCAATTGGTGATTGAATACCAATTATTAAATAAGCTTAACCAAGGAAGTAATTGATGAGGATAATATTTTAAAACCTATCAGGTTAATGTGTGATGAAAGTATTGAGTGATCCTATTTTAAAAGATCGTTTGCATTTATAAGAGGAATTATTTAAAGGTTAAAACTGTTTATTAAATTTTGGAAATAATTGAAGCAATTGAGTATGACATGTTGCATACTCATAAGCTATTCATTGAATATGGATTAGATACTTTAGAATGTGTTAGCTCTGAGTCTTACAGGGTATTTTTGAAGCAGTCACTTACTAATTAAAAGGAAAATATTGTTTATTACTGATAGTACTACTGATTGAGTTTGGATAATTTATCTTGTGTATTTTAGCTGACCATGTAGGTTTGGTGAATGTAACTCTCCGAACGCCTTAACCCTCCAAAATTACACAGTAGTTTGTATGGATTCGCTCATTCGTTCATTCAGTAGTCGTTTATTGACTGGGTACTATATGTGCCAGTATCATATTTAGAACTCTGGGGAATGTTGAAATATAAAATACTGCTCTCGTGTCAGTTTCTTCTACAACTCTTAGCTTTCTTTAGTTTTTTTTCCCCCTTGCCCTTGTTTGGAAAAACATAAATTTGTTAATGTTTTTAATGCCTTTGACACTATTTGAAAAACACTTTAATTTCTCTCCTTATTTAAGAAAAAAACTTTGACAACAACATTGGGAAGGATTAAAATCTTATATAGGGTTTTAAGTTACCATTGGCTTGATATAAATTTTATATAAATATGTTTAGAAAAAAGTATATTATGAGACATACCGTTAATAATTGTAAGTAGTATCTGCTGTCCTTAGGGTAGAGTAGATAAAAAAATTCTTTTGTTAAAAATTTTAGTTTGGGGGCAGATGGCTTCGTAGTTATTTCTTTTAGCCTTTTTGTTTTGTCCATTTAATTTCTCTGAAATTGCCAGTGTCATGAACTGATACTACCCAGTTCATCATCACTTTAGATCGAATCGAGTAATTGCTACATTTAAGGCTGAGTTTCTTTCCTTGTTTTTATGTTTTCTTATGGTATCACATTTGTCATCATTAAAAATAGAAGGCTCTTTTTCAATAAAACTTTGGATTGGGGTATTTTCATTTCATTGAAACATCTAATATAAAAATAAATAGTAAGTAATCAATAAGTATTGGTGTGAATAAATTATTTGAGTATGTGCAGAGGACTTACTAGGCACAAAAGCTACAAAAAAAACAGCTCTGTATTTTGGGCTTATAATCTAATTAGGGAAAACTCATAGGAAAACACGTGGAAACTATTCCCTTAATATGTTTAATATGTTGAGCATGTTAAGAGAGGTAGAATAATTGAACACAACATTCAGGCATTTTTATTAAGGACAAATTTTGGACAATGCTGTGAATAAAATGGCAAACTGTTAATTCTCCTAGAAATTTGGGAGTTGATCTTAGTGGACAGTAACAAAGCAAAAGGAAAAACAAGGTGTATGTATGATACAAGGGCGTTATTTACAGTACTGCTCCATTTGTCATCCTTATCCCTGGAGAAATACAGAGTAAACTATTAAATAGCACGTTACTATAGGCTAAGAGATAGTTTTATTGTAATGTTGTTTTTAGGTTTCCCTATTGATCAATGAATTTAGAAAAATTGTGTTATCCTTAACTGAAATTGTCCAAGATATGAATTAATGGAAGATCCCAATCAAGCTATTGAATGGTTAATGCAACTGATCAGTGTTGTTCCAACTGATTCTAGAGCTTTATCTAAACTAGGAGAATTATATGATAGTGAAGGAGATAAATCTCAAGCATTTCAATATTATTATGAGGTAGGTATATAATCTTACTTTCCTTCTACTTTTTAGCTTTTATGAATTATTATAAAAAAAAAAAAAAAACAAAAAACACAGCTTCCTGGGGCTGGCCTGGTGGCGTAGTCATTAAATTTGTGTACTCCACTTCGGCCGCCCGGGGTTCACGGGTTCGGATCCTGGGCGCGGACCTATACACTATTCATCAAGCCATGCTTTGGCAGTGTCCCATATACAAAATAGAGGATGACTGGCAGAGATATAAGCTCAGGACCAGTCTTCCTCACACACACCAAAAAAACCAGCCTTTTAATTTTTAAAATTTAGAAATGCTTATTAGTTTTTAAATGAGTAATGATTTAAAATAAAGCATTTGTGGAATATAAAGTTAGTTTTGATTAAAATTAATAAAAACTGAAATTAAAAGTACAGTTTTTTTTTCTTTTGAAGCATGATTTTCATCCCTTTTTGATTCTATTACATATTGAATTTGATTCAGATTATATATCAGTACATCAAAAAGATATATATAGATAGTTTTAAAATGTGTCAAATTTTGTTTTCTAAATCTTGTACAATTTCAAAATTCATAAAGTGCTTATGACAGCTCATAGTTTTTTATTAAGAAATTTCACAGTGGATATGGGGCCAGCCTCGTGGCCGAGTGGTTAAGTTTGTGTGCTCCACTTCGGCGGCCCAGGGTTTCACTGGTTCAGATCCTGGGCACAGACATGGCACTGCTGGTCAGGCCACGTTGAGGTGGTGTCCCACATGCCACAATTAGAAGGACCCACAACTAAAATATACAACTACATACTGGGGGGATTTGGGGAGAGAAAGCAGAAAAAAAATTTTTTAAAAAATTTCACAGTGGGTAAATTAACCCATTCAATAGGTAAAATGTTCAAAAATTAAATTATACATTGCCACTGAAGTTGTATTGTCATGTTCCTTATTTTTTCCAGTCGTATAGGTATTTCCCTTCTAACATCGAAGTCATTGAGTGGCTTGGAGCCTATTACATTGACACCCAGTTTTGTGAAAAAGCCATTCAGTACTTTGAAAGAGCTTCTCTTATACAGTAAGTAACTATTATGATGATATGTTTAGTTAAATATCTTGTGTTGAGATTTGATTTTATCCCTAGAATTAGAATCTTATAGACATATTAAGTTCATGAACAAATATTAGTGAACATTTATGCATTATTTCCATTTTCTTGTATTATGTTCCATTTTAGTTGTTTTTATTTTGATAAATATATTTTCCTTATATGCAAAAGTTTTAAAAATACCTTCTTTAAGATCCTTTTTTTAATGTATTCACATCTCAGCAAACAAATATTATTTCTTTATCCGTCAAATAATGACTACCTCAGTTCTAGGACGAAGTTTCATTTCTGAAAGCGTTCTAATAGAAGTTGTGTTGGTTTCAATTTATAAGTGATACATGTTGTATATTAAAAATTAAACTCTTAAAGATGTCTTTAATTTTACATCAGAATGTTTTGTACATGTCTGACTCAAAAATAACTAGAATATATCATATTTTGCTTTGTGTTTGGCCAAACTGAATTTTAACATTAAATATGACTTTTAATCATTTAAACGATAAAGAAATGCTTAATAATTTGAGTGATCTGTGTAATTTAGATTAGGCAATTAGTTTTTATGACACTTGCTTCACGTAAATATTTTGTGAATTATAAAACTGACTACCAAGCATAGAGGGATAGTTTATTTATGTGCTTGAGACTGAAGTTAGATAGGTTATATACTGTAAACTTTTTATTATGCTTAATATTAACTCTAACCTTAGCCGTTAGCTGATGTAAGACACTTTCTCCTTTGAGGCTTCATCCACCACTGTTCCATCCTTGACTCCCATTTGTGAATTTCCCATTTGTGAATTTCCTGTGTTGACCTGACAGTCCTTCCCTTATCTAGTCTAGATCATGCTGTTTTTTTCTATCCTATCAGTAGTCACAAATCTTGGCCTTCCTAACTATTGATCTTTACTCCTCTGCAATTCTGCCGCCTAGATCTTATGTGATTTTGATTATCATCCAGCACATTTATACAAATAAATTCCTACATTGTAATATCCAGCTGTCTGAACATAACCTTCTCTCCTTCCAGCTTCCATACTCCCTACTTTCCAGTATGCCTTTCTTTGATAGAATTGAGACCTCCAATTTCTTGACCTTTCTTTCTCTTGCAGTCTCAGTCTCTCCTGGCTTTAGTTCTGAGTCTGTCTTTTCTAGGCTACTTGATTGATCATATCTATTCCCTTACTTGCTCTTGGTTACTTTTTCTCTGTTGCTTTGTTGCCTCTTTCATCTCCCCAAATTTTAGTTCATGAATTAATGTAACCATTCATTCCATTCTTATACAAGAATGGGAAACAGTATTGGACATAAATTATGTGACCAGATGAATTGATGACATACACATTTGTATCATGTGAACGCTGCTCATCAGTCTTAAGTGTTTCTAATTATCTCTCCCTCCTTTTTCTCTCACAGATCTCCTCAGCTTCTCTCCCTGTTTTACACTTAAATTTCCCAGAAAATAGAAATCTTTCCTAGGAACTCCCCTAAACATTTCCCTCTTCCTGCTTTCCTATAAATTTACTTGCACCTGTTTTTGCCTCCTTCTTCCTAAGTGACAGAGACATTTAATATGCATTAATTACCCCTCCTGAGCATTTATTTTCTGTACTATACATCTTAATTTCCACTTTTTCTCCTTTTTTTATATGCTCAGTCTTTGTTTGCCATGTAAGTTTTACCTCTACAATAAAAATGTAAGCTCTTTGGAGGTGGTGCAGAGGTCTGTACTTATGTTACATAGTTCTTTACATATTTCAGAATAGTTGGCATATAGTTGCACTAAATTACATTACATATCTTTGCTGTTTCTTTCCTATAGAAACTCCTCACCTTGCTGTATTCTTAGTAATCTTTATGATTCTGGTATTTTGGTAATTGGTTTAAGCCTCTACTGTTATTTTCTGTTTTCATAAATCCATAAATCATGCCTTAAAACTTCAAGAAATCCTAGTCCTAACTGGTCCATTTAATGTAATTTTATTATGGTGCTGCATTAGAAAATGTTCTTTAGTATTTATCATGATTATTATTATTATGGAATACCATCAAGCAGACCGATGTATACATTATAGGAGTTCTGGAAGGAGAAGAAAGAGAATGGATCAGAGAGATTATTTGAAGAGATAATGACTGAAACTTTCCAAATTTGAGGAAGATATGGATCTACAAATGCAAGAAGCTCAATGAACTTCAAATAGGAAAAACCCAAAGAGACTCCCAACAAGACACATTATAATAAAATTGCTGAAAGACAAAGAGAATCCTGAAAGCAAGCAAAGAAAAGTGACACATCATGTAGAAGGGATCCTCAGTAAGATTATCAGCAGATTTCTCAGCAGAAACCTGGGAGGCCAGAAGGCAGTGGGATAACATATTTAAAGTCCTAAAATAAAGAAAATGTCAACCAAGAATTCCATATCTAGCAAAACTGTCCTTCGAGAATGAAGGAGAAATTAAGACATTTCCAGATAAACAAAAGCTAGAGGAATTCATTACTAGTACATCTACCCTACAAGAAACTTAGACATGTTTAAGTTTTTAAGTGTAAATCTAAGTCTAAGATGTAAGAAACAATTAAAGAACACTTGTAAAGATAACTTCATAGGTAAATGTAAAAGCCAGTATTATTGTGGTTTTGATTTGGTTTATAACTTCTCTTTTTCCTGTATGATTTAAAGGCAAATGCACAAAAAGGAATGCACAGAAAAGGAATGAAGTGAATCAAAATAGTACACTACCAAAAAATCAGCCAAATACCAAAAAAGAGCAGTAATGGGGGAATTGAGGAATAAAAAACAGTAATAGGCATAGAAAACAAATAGCTAAATAGCAGAAGCCAATTGTTTTATATCAGCAATAACATTAAGTGGAAATATATTAAACTCTCCCATTAAAAGACAGATTGGCAGATTGAATAGAAAATCAGGATCCTTCTGTATGCTGTCTACTAGGTACTCACTTTAGATATAAGGGTACAAAGAGGTTGAAAGTAGATAGGTGGAAAAAGATGTTCCATGCAAATAGTAACCAAAAGAGAGCTGGGCTAGCTATGTTATTGTCAGATGAAATGGACTTTAAATTACAAAAGATTATAAGAGGCAGAGAAGGATGTTATATATTGATAAAAAGCTCATTACTACAAGAATATATAACAATTATAAACAGATACACAACTAAAGGAGGAAACCAAGAGTATATGAAACAAAAATGGACAGAATTGAAGGGAGAAATAGATAGTCCTACAATAGTAGTTGGAGACTTCAATAGCCTACTTTCAATAATGGATAGACAAGTGAGACAGAAGATCAGTAGGGAAATAGAGAACTTGAGCAGCACTATGAACTAATTAGATGTAACAGTTTTGTACAGAACACTCAACCCAACAAGAGCAGAACACACATTCTTCTCTAGTGCACATGGCACATTCCCCAAGATAGACTATATGTATTAGGCCACAAAACAAGTCTTAATAAATTTTAAAAGACTGAAATCATGCAAAGTAACTTTTCCTGTCACAATGAAATGAAACTATAAATCAACAAAAGAAGGAAAACTGGCAAATTCACAAATATGTGGAAATTAAGACGCTCTTAACCAGTGGGTCAGAGATGAAATCAGAAGGGAAATTAGAAAATACCTTGAGATGAATGAAAATGGAACATAACATACCAAAACTTATGGGATGCAGCAAAAGCAGTGCTAAGAGGAAAATTTATAGCTGTAAATACACACATTAAAAGAGAAGAAAGATCTCACATTAATAACCTAACTAATTCCTTAAGGAATTATTTTTTAAAAAAACAGCAAATTAAACCCACAGCTAGCAGAAGGAAGGAAATTATAAAGATTAGGGTAAAGATAGATAAAATGGAGAATAGCAAAACAAATAGGGAAAATCAATGAAACCAAAAGTTGATTCTTTGAAAAGATCGACAAATCTTTGATTGTTAGATTGATGAAGAAAAAAAGAGAAAAGACAAATTACTAAAATCAAAAATGGAAGTAGGATCATTACTACCAATTTTACAGAAATAAAAAAGATTATGAGAATACTATGAGTAGTTGTATGCCAACAAATTAGATAACCTGGATAAAGTGGACAAATTCCTTGAAACACACAATCAACCAAAACTGACTCAGGAAGAAACAGAAAATCTGAATAGACCTATAACTAGTAATGAGATTCAATTAAGTAATCAAAAATATTCCAATAAAGAAGATCCCTGGACCAAGTGGCTTGACTGGTGAATTCTACTGTAATGTTTAATTTTAGTGTCAACTGGACTGTCCACTGGGTGCCCACATTAAACATTATTCCTAGGTGTATCTGTGAGGGTGTTTCCTGATAAGACGAGCATTTGAATTGGTCTGGTGGACTCAGTAGATTGCCCACTCCAGTGTGAGTGGCATCACCCATCTCTTGAAGGACTGGATAGAACAAAAGGCAGAGCAAGGAGGAATTTGTCCCTTTTTCCTGCCTCACTGTTGAGCTGGGACGTTTCATCTCACCTTCTCCTGCCCTTGGACTAGGATTTACACCATCAGCTCCCCTAGTTATCAGGCCTTCAGACTTGGACTGAATTATACCACTAGCTTTACGGGGTCTCCAGCTTGTGGACAGCAGATTATGGGACTTCTTAGCCTCCATAATCACACGAACCAGTTTGTCATAACAAGCCAATCAATCTCTCATTCTCTCATTCTATGTGACCAGCCTTATCGTGATACCAAAGCCAAGCAAAGACACTACAAGAAAAGAAATCTACAGACCAATATCCCTGATGAATATAGATGCAAAAATCCTTAACAGAATACTAGCAAACCAAATTCAGCAGCATGTTAAAAGGATTACCAAGTGGGATTTATTCCCAGAATGCAAGGCTGGTTTGACATGTGAGTATCAATCAATATAACATGCCACATTCAATATTGTTAAATACATACAATATTGTTAAACTGTCCATACTACCCAAAGAAATTAAAGACAACACAAATAAATAGACATCCCATGTTCATAGATGGGAAGACAATATTGTTAAAATGTCCATACTACCCAAAGAAATCTACAAATTCAATGTGATCCCTATCTAAGTCCTATGGGCATTTTGCATTTGATAGAATGAAGGAACAAAACCCATATGATCATCTCAATTAATACAGAAAAGGCATTTGACAAAATTCAGTGCCCTTTCATGATAAAACAAACAAACTAGGAATAGAAGGAATCTTCCTCAACATGATAAACGCCATATATGCAAACCCCACAGCTAACAATGTACTTAATAGTGAAATACTGAAAACTTTTCCCCTAAGATAAGGAACAAGACAAGTATACCTGCTTTTACCACTTCTAATCAACCTAGTACTGGAGGTTTTAGCCTGAGCAGTTAGGTAAGAAAAAGAAAGAAAAGCCACCAAATAGGAAAGGAAGAACTAAAATTATCTCTGTTCACAAATAACATGATCTTGTTTATAGAAAACCCTAAAGAATCTACAAAGAAACTGTCAGAACTAAGAACTTTGGCAAAATCACAGGATACAAAATCAACACACAAAAATCAGTTGCATTTCTATACACTAATGATGAACTATCTGAAAATGATATTAAGAAAACAGTCCCACTTACAATAGCATCAAAAAGAATAAAATACTTAGGAATAAAAATAACCAAGGAAGTGAGAGTCTTATATGTTGAAAACTACAAAACAGTGCTGAGGGAGTAGCCTGGTGGTGTAGTGGTTAAGTTCGCATGTTACACTTCAGCTGCCTCAGGTTCGCAGGGTCGAATCTTGGGCACAGACCTACACACCAAAGCCATGCTGTGGTGGCATCCCACATACAAAATAGAGGAAGATTGGCACAGATGTTAGCTCAGGGCCAATCTTCTTCACAAAACAAACAAAAAACAACATTGCTGAAAGAAATTAAAGACAACACAAATAAATAGACATCCCATGTTCATAGATGGGAAGACAATATTGTTAAAATGTCCATACTACCCAAAGAAATCTACAAATTCAATGTGATCCCTATCTAAGTCCTATGGGCATTTTGCAGAAATAGAAAAACCCACCCTAATATTTGTATGAAATCTCAAGGGACCCCAAATAGCCAAAACAATTCAAAGAGGAAGAAAGTTGGAGGGCTCACACTTCCTGATTTCAAAATTTGCTACAAAACTACAGTAATCAAAACACTATGGAACTGGTATAAAGACAAACATAGAGACCAATGGAATACAATCTAGAACTCAAAGATAAGCCCTCATGTATGTGGTAAATTGATTTTCAGCAAAGGTTCCAAGACCATTTGATGGGGAAAGGACAGTCTTTTCAGCAAAAGGTGCTTGGAAAACTGGATATCCACATGCAAAAGAATGAAGTTGGACCCTTACCTTATACCATATACAAATATTAATTCAAAATGGATCAAAGACCTAATTGTAAGACGTAAAACTATAAAACTTTTAGAAGAAAACATGGGGGGAGACCTTCATTACATTGGATTTGACAGTGCTTTCTTGGATATGACACCAAAAGCACAAGCAATAAAAGAAAAAAGTAGATAAATTAGAGTTCATAAAAATTTAAAGCTTTTGGGCATGAAAGAACTCTATCAACAGAATGAAAAGACAATCCACAGAATGGGAAAAATATTTACAAATCATATATCTGATAAGGGGTTAATATCCAGAATAAATAAAGAACTTCTGCAACTCAACAACAATAAAGAGAATTTGAAAAATGGGCAACGGTTTTGAATAGACGTGTCTCCAAAGGAATGATCAATAAGCCCATGGAAATATGCTCAATATCATTAGTCATTAGGGAAATACAATTCAAAACCACAATTAGATACCACTTCACACCTTTTAGGATAGCTGTTATATTAAAACAAAATAACAAAGTGGTGATTGAGTACATGGAGAAATTGTAACCCTTGTGCATTGCTGGGAGGAATGTAAAGTGATATTTTACAGAAAACCATTTGGTGTTTCCTCAGAAAGCTAGACTTAGGATTACCATATGATCCAGTAGTAGTACTCCTACGTATATATCCAAAGGAATTGAAAGCTGAGACTCGAACAGGTCTTTGTACGTGCGTGTTCATAGCAGCATTGTTCACGACAGCCAGAAGATGGAAACAACCCAAGTGCCTATCACTGATGAGTGGATAAGCCAAATGTGGTTATATACGTGCTGTGGAATATTATTCAGCCATGAAAAGGAATGACGGTGTGACACAGGCCACAACGTAGAAAGACCTTGAAAACATTATGCTAAATGAAGGAGGCCAGACACAGAAGGACAAAATATATGATTCACTTATATGAAAAGTCCAGAATGGGCAAATTCAAAGGGACAGGTAGTATATTAGAGGTTACTAGGGTCTAGGGGCTGGGGGGAGTGAAGAGTTATTGTTTAATGGTTGTGGGATTTCTGTTTGGCTTGATGAAAAAGTTTTGAAATAGGTAACAGTGATGACTGCACAACATTGTGAATGTAATTAGTGCCACTGAATTGTATAGCTAAAAATGGTTAAAATGGCAAATTTTTTGTTGTATCTATTTTAACCATAATTTTAAAAAATTAATAATGTAACACACCAAAAGCCTTTCAATTATACACTTTAAATAGGTAAATTGTATGTTTTCTTTATTTACATGAATATTTCTTTATTTACATTATATCTCGATAAAGCTGTTAAAAAAAGCATGCATGCTATATGGTGTCATTCATTAAAGTTCACAGTCAGGCTAAATCGGCAGTGTTCGAAGTCAGGAAGTAGTTGCCTTTGTAGATGAAGGAGGTGATGTTGGAAGGGAGCGTGCTGGAGGCTCCTGGGGTTGGCAATGTTCCGTTTCTTGAACTGCAGGGTAGCTACACGAGTGTTCACTTTATGACAATTTGTTGAGCTGTATAGTTATGTTTTGTGTACTTTTCCATACATATTATACTTCACAATAAAAGATTTAAAAATTAAATGAAAAAGACAATATGAACAAAGAAAAGCAGCTGCCCCACCCCGAGGGGAGCCATTTGGAAAAATAGGATGAGGGGCATTTTAATTGTCATGATGATGGGGAAGCACTATGAGCATCAGGGGGGCGGCCACCAAGGATGGGAAGCGTTCAGGAATGTGTAGAGGACGTGTACAGTGAATTGTGTCACCCAAAATGCCAATAGTACCTTCCACCAAATGCTGCATTAGGACACTGTAATAGTATGATTTCATTACTGAGATTTAATCTTAAAATTCTAAAGTCTTTTCTCTGGGGCTGGAAGCAGTTTTTGGTCTGCCTCAGGAGTACCAACCTGGCTGCTGCCGTTTCTGGTAGCTGGAAGGGGCTGGGGCCAAGGATCTTGTTGTTCCAGAAGCAGACTCTCTATTTCGTTCTTCAGTTTTCATTCCAGCACCTCGAACCAGCCTGAGCGCCTGAGCAGCTGCCAAGGGTGCACAGAGTAGGGGCCCAGCTGCTCCTCAGTTGGATTCCCAGTCTGTCTTCCTTTGTGTGGTTCTGTGCCTTACTCGCTCCGTGCTCATTGCTGGGGATGCAGATTCTTGGCGTTTCTGGTGATTTTCAGGAAGATCTGTGTGCTTCTCTTCAGTCTGCCCTTTGTGAGCACTTGAGTCTCACCTTTCTTTGCCCTGCTCAAGTCAGTTTCCATTTCCTTCCTTCATCATCCATCATTTGTATGTTGTTTTATATGGTTTGAGTTTTATCTGAGATGGAGTTTATCTGTCCCATTCCTTTTGGTTTTGGGGGGTTAATTTCCAGAAAAGACATTGTGAGGTAAGGGGTCTTTACTCTACCATTTTAAAACCAGAAATCATGACTCTCTTTCTAGTGCTTACTTATTCCACATATGGAGATAACAATTCTTCCCTGTGGTAATTTTCAAACCACATCCTTCATTGGTTTCTGGAAGTGTGAAATAAGGGATTTATAACGGGATATTACCCTAGTAAATCCTGTTGGGAGAATAACCTTAGACATAGCTCTTAACCTTGCCTGGGTTTGTTTCCTTCTCCATTAAGTTGAATGGGTAGAAGGAATTGCTACTTGAGGCCACTTCTATTTCTAAAATTCCGTAATTCTATAACTTAAATAGTTGCAGATTTACAATACTTAAAACTTTTAGTACAGTTCTGTATTCGTTATACTGTGCTAGGCAATTTATAAGCAATTTGCTGGAATTTTTTGTTGTTGCATTATTTTAAATCACTGTATCTTAAATGTGCTCTCTGTAAAATAGTATTTTTCTTTATTGTGAGAATTTAGGAGAGAAGTAAGCATTCCATCAAGAAATAAATTTAGTTTATTATTTCTAAACTATATTCTGTTGGTAAAACAGAAATGAAAGAGACAATCCAAAACAATTAGCCTTGTTTATTTACTTTGATGTAGAACTTTCTTGTCCTATATTAATAATGCCTAGGCTCTCTCCAGTTACTGAATGTAACAATAGGGACATGGCAGTTTAATTCTTTAATAAAATACATTTATCTCATGTCCTAAATTGTTCCTTCATTACATTTATTATACATGGAAGTTTATCAACTATTATAATGCATAAAATCTTTTTATGATCATACAGATCACATCAATGCCCAGTTATCTGTGCTAATGAAATAAGCAGTGTCACAGATAATGTGTAGTTATTATCAACTAGAATTAATAACCCAGAATGTCACCTGACCCTTTGTTAACATTGAGTCACTGAGCTCTGTTCTTCCTCTCTTCACTGGGCTACGTTAGTGATTGAAAAGACCATAAGGATGCATGCACACTACTTAACCAACTACTCTAGTAGCTATTTATTGAATTTCCCAATAGGTGGCATTCATGAATAAGGCTTTCTTGAAGAAAAAAAAAGTGGTTTTAATAATTAATGTTTATTGTTTACATGTTATTTAATTCTCACAACAATCCTCTGAAGTGGACACTATTATTATCCCCATTTTATAGAGGAGGAAACAGAGGCATAAGTTTAAGTAATTTATGAGGTTCACAGAATTAATAGGTTGGCAAACTAAAAATTATAATCCTGGGGCCAGCCTGGTGGCGCAGCGGTTAAATTCTCACGTTCCGCTTTGGTGGCCCAGGGTTTGCTGGTTCAGATCCCGGGTGCGGACTTAGCACTGATTGGCAAGCCATGTTGTGGCAGGCGTCCCACATATAATGTAGAGGAAGATGGGCATGGAGGTTAGCTCAGGGCCAGTCTTCCTCAGCAAAAAGAGGAGGATTGTCAGCAGATGTTAGCTCAGGATGAATCTTACTCAAAAAAAAAAAAAAAAGAAATTACAATCCCAACCTTGAAGGAAATAATCAAGATGTGTATTTGAATACACCAAGGAAGGGGAATTAAAAATGAATAGTCATCCAGTAGGTATCAGGCATCATGCCAGGTCCTGAGTGTACAAAGACTATCCTGCTCTCGGGAATTTATAGTTTAATAAGGCCTTCGGAAACATAAATAATAATACAGTATAGTAAATGCAGTGCTAAAGAGATTGAGAGTGTTAGGAGAGTACAGAGAACAGTCTGGTCCAGCCTGGCAAGGTGGAGTGTCAAGAGGTTGGAGTGAGCCTCCTAGTAGAAGTGATGGTGCCTGCAAAGACCAGGAGTCTAGAAAATGTAGTGAATGCAGGGAGCTCCGTGCTCCTGTTTGGATTTGCCATGGCGTGAACTGTTAGGCAGAGCATGGTGAAGACAACTTGGAGAGGCAGAAAATGACTGCAGTGGTTGAGCTGGATTAGGATCTTAGATTTATCATGTAGTTGAGGGAGAGGCGATGGGTTTTAAGGAGAAAACTAATATGGTTAGATATGTATTTTATTTAGATCACAGTGGCTGGCTGTGTAGGCGGTGGATTGGAGGTTAAGTAACTTGCCCAAGTAGCAGGGCTGGAATTTAAATCCAGGTCCGTCTGATTCCAAAGCTGGTAAGTTTGCCATCCAACTGAGTAGGAACCAAGGCTATCTGTCTTTGAAGCCATCAGGTGAATTGAAAGGAGATTCTAAAAGGAAGTGAAAAGAGTGTTAAATTATTTCCTAGTCTTATTTCTTCAAATCTTATTTTTCTTAGATTTTTTTTTTTTGAGGAAGATTAGCCCTGAGTTAACTGCTGCCAATCCTCTTCTTTTTGCTGAGGAACCCTGGCCCTCTGCTAACATCCGTGCCCATATTCCTCCACTTTATATGTGGGACGCCTACCACAGCATGGCGTGCCAAGTGGTGCCATGTCTGCACCCGGAATCCAAACTGGCAAACCCCGGGCTGCCGAAGCGGAACGTGCAAAGTTAACCACTGCACCACCAGGCCGACCCCCTTTCTTAGATATTTTTAACAGTAGTCTTTAGAAGTCTTGGTTGTGGTTATTTAGATAAGAAATTCATGTCTTTTTAGGGGGAAAAAGAGGGGGATGAATAGAATTCTTTTTTACTCCCTCTTTAGCTGAAGCCTAATTGTTCAAACACAAGGTCAGAAATTGCCTCCTGGGACTAAATTTGCAAGCCTGAGCCTAAATTTCTAAGCTATGGATACTAAGCCTAAGTATAAGACTATGGCAAAAGTAATGATAATGTTTAAAATAGAATGCAGTGGTCTTCAACCAAAAGAGTTTAAGTGTTTGTCATAAGAACATCTAAATAAAGGCGTGAACTAGATTGAAGGACTCTTAAATTTAAATTTCCTAATATAAATATGGCAGGTAGTAATGAAGGAAATTGTATATGTGCTATTTACAGTAATAAAGATGATCTAATCAAAGGTCAAAAAGTAATTGAAAGACAGTACAGATACATAGCTTTATAAAACTGTTTGACTATCAGGGTTTTTTTTGTTTCATCTCTAATTTCATATAATTTATTTCCTTTATAGGCCTACGCAAGTTAAATGGCAGCTGATGGTAGCTAGTTGTTTTAGAAGAAGTGGTAAATGCTTTAATTTTATTCGTTTTTTAGTATGTTGTGCTTCTTTCTGTCTTTTAGATAATTATGCATATGTGTTTCAATTGCATATTTGTTTATTAAAACATTAACTTTTTATAACTACACATTTGAAGCATTGTATGAAAAAACATAATAGTTACTACATACAGAAAATAATTATGCTTACAAAGTAGGTCTTAATTATGTATTTCAACACCACTGTTAAAAACAGATTCATTTTCACATTTAGTCATTTTCATAAGTTAGCCACAGAAGAATGGCCATTCTGTACACATTGGTTTATATTTCTATTTTCTGCTCACCTAATTCTAAATGTTCTTCCATGCTCTGCCAAATTCATGGGACTACCTCAGACCTGACAAGCCTGTGGAAGCCCAGAACTGGAGCAACTGGGACTATTTTTTTTTATACCGAATGTCATTAGATATCTTCGTTTGTGTTTTCAATAGCTGCTTTTATTACATCCTGTACTGCTGACACTTGTCCTAAGTATAGAGATGTTAATAGTTTTGGACTGTGAAATGAATGATACTGTTCAAATAGAGATAAAGCAGGGAGATAAATGTTAACAAATTTGTTATCCTTCTTGTACAGCATATAAATGATCCAGGAAAAGAAATTCTTCCATCTAAAGGAAACACAAATTGTGAAAGTGTTAACAGTATGTTCCCACGCAGTTTTATAGGTTTCTTTACCTCTGTGAGCTCCTTCAGAATGGCATCAGAATACATACTCAGTGTAGTCCTCACTTCAGGGGTTGATCTGTAATGTTACTGTATTTCCTACTGGATATGCAGCATAATTGTACCATAGACATTTTATTTACATCAGTGTGAGTTCTGAATTGCCTCTGTTCATTTCAATGTCATATATAAAGTGTACATATATATACAAGATATTCTGAATAATTTAAAGACATAAACCTTCTTGAGTTATTGAAGGGCAGGTTAGACGAGAAGCTAACATTTATTGAGAACCTGCTATGTGCTAGATGCTTCCTATCTTTATTTCATTTAATTCTCACAGCAACTCTTAGAGGGTTAGCATAGCCATCCCTCTTGTACAGTAAGACCCAAAGAGATTCATAACTTGTTTACTGAGATTTTAGCAAAGATCTTTGAACCAAACTTCATTTTTCTTATTCTGTGCTGGTATGTGAAGCTAAATTATTTTATTACAAAAGAAAACACTTTAAACTTTCTTAATGTTTCAAAATGAAAACTACAAAAAAGTTATTTTTTATCTGTTCCAATTAAGTGAATGACATTCAAATTAATATTAGTCTATCACTTAAATAATTTTTAAATTTGTCAGTTCATCTGAAATAACATTAAGTTTTAGGAAATTGAACCGATCTTAATTTTTTGCTGCTACCATATTTATTTTAAGAAGTGGAGCTAAGTTTCAACCATCACCCCTTTTCTTCTGCTCTAACCTCTTTTCAAATTTATTTTATCTGTACATTTTCTTCCGGAAGTTGTATTAAGAATGATTATATATGCTTGTGGCAAACATGAAAATCTTCCTATTAAACCAATTAAATCGTACCAGTATTTTGGATTAAAATTAATATTTTGCTGAATCTTATTATTCTATAATCTGCTAGTGTGTTTTTTTTTTCTTTTTTACTTATAGGTAACTACCAAAAAGCATTAGATACTTACAAAGATATTCACAGAAAATTTCCAGAAAATGTTGAATGTAAGTGAGATTACATTTTGTAACTTTGATGGTATAGATTCTCACATTTTATGTCCTAATATATAATGATTACCCCTGCTACAGTAATTGCATACATAGATACCAACCTATAATTTGTGGTACATATGTTTATTTTTTTATATTTTTTTGCTGAGGAAGATTTGCCCTGAGCTAACAGCTGTGTCAGTCTTCCTCTCTTTAGTATGTAGGATGCCACCACAGCATGGCTTGATGAGTGGTATGGGTCCACGCCTTGGATCCAAACCTGTGAACCTGGGCCACCAAAGCAGAGTGCACTGAACTTAACCACTATGCCCCCGGGCTGGCCCAAGAAAAGACATTTTAAACTATATTTAGTATACAACTTTTTGAGGTTGAAAAAATACTTTTCGAGTTTATGAAAATAGAATACTAGTAATCTTTCTGATACTGATAGCAAATGAATTTTGATGTTACTTTAATTTTAAAACAGTATATTGATATGTTACTTATTTCCCTTTTGTAAAGTTAACTTGGTAGAAAATATTCAATTATTCCCCATCTTCTTGTACAATGAATTTGATGCAATTTAAAGTTATAATATACAGCATTATGGCAATAACCACAATAGAATCAGAATGAAGAAAAATACAAAATAACTATATTCATATGTCGCATATTCCCACTAAACTATATATTTGGCCCTGAATAGCCTTGTGGCTAAAGAAAAGAGATAAAGTACAATCCATTGTATAATCTTTACTATTTATGAAGAAATAAAAAGCAATTCCAGGGGCCAGCCCCGTGGCAGAGTGGTTGTGTTCGTGCGCTCTGCTGGGGGTTTCCTGGATGCTGACATGGCACCGCTCATTAGGCAATGCTGAGGTGACATTCCACATGCCACAGCTAGAAGGACCCACAACTAAAAATATACAACTATGTACCAGGGGCTTTGGGGAGAAAAAGGAAAAATAAAATCTTTAAAAAACAAAAATCCTTGGGAAGAAGAAAAATTTTTCCAACTTTTAATTCATTCATGTTGAGACACTGAGAGACATGGTAGGTAAGGTTGTTAAAAAATATAGTAGCTACTTGCTTTAAAACATCCCTACAGCAAATAAAATAACATTCGAAAAGACTGTTTTTAATCTTGTCCGTCAGTGACAGTGAACACAGAACAACACATTTGAATTCAGTAAAAATAATCTTTTTCTGAGCCAAGTTTTCCAGTGGCCCAGCCTGATCCAGGGTTAGAGGGGTGCTGCACGGTCCTGATCCTGGGGTTAGAGGGGTGCTGCACGGTCCTGGTCCAGGGGTTAGAGGGGTGCTGCATGGTCCTGATCCCGGGGTTAGAAGGGTGCTGCATGGTCCTGATCCCGGGGTTAGAGGGGTGCTGCACGGTCCTGGCCCAGGGGTTAGAGGGGTGCTGCACGGTCCTGGTCCAGGGGTTAGAGGGGTGCTGCACAGTCCTGATCCAGGGGTTAGAGGGGTGCTGCATGGTCCTGATCCCGGGGTTAGAGGGGTGCTGCACGGTCCTGGTCCAGGGGTTAGAGGGGTGCTGCATGGTCCTGATCCCGGGGTTAGAGGGGTGCTGCATGGTCCTGATCCAGGGGTTAGAGGGGTGCTGCACGGTCCTGGCCCAGGGGTTAGAGGGGTGCTGCACGGTCCTGGTCCAGGGGTTAGAGGGGTGCTGCACAGTCCTGATCCAGGGGTTAGAGGGGTGCTGCATGGTCCTGATCCCGGGGTTAGAGGGGTGCTGCACGGTCCTGGTCCAGGGGTTAGAGGGGTGCTGCACGGTCCTTCATTGGTATTTTCTCAGTTTGGCTTTTGTGGAAGCCCAACAGCAGGTAGCCCCGAGTTATGGCCTTAGGTAGTAGCTTAGGAGCAAGGAGTTTCCTCATGCGGATTAGAGGTAGATCCGTTAGTTTACAGCAGTAGTTTCCAAAGGCCAGTCAGGCAGGGAACAGGCTACTTGGAAATTGCTTGTAAAACTTTTTAAAAGTACATATTTTGGGGGCCAGCCCTGTGGCTGAATGGTTAAGTTCGCGCACTCCACTTCAGCTGCCCAGGGTTTTGCTGGTTCGGACCCTGGGCGCGGACATGGCACTGCTCGTCAGGCCATGCTGAGCTGGCATCCCATATAGCACAGCCAGAAGGACCTGCGATGAGAATATACACCTATGTAGTCAGGGGGCTTTTGGGAGAAAGAAAACAAAAAAAGAAGATTGGCAACAGATGTTAGCTCAGGTGCCAATCTTTAAAAAAAAAAAAAACGATTCATTTCACTGAATGCAATTTTTTTTAAAAGTACGTATTTCTAGCCCTACCTACAGAGAATCTCATTTAGGTTTGCACTTCCCCCAGATGCCTAACTTTTTGCATTTCCTATTTCTTTTTTAAAAGCTTTTTATGTGATTCTTAATCTTGGTCACATTAGGGAACTGGTACTTTAGAGGTTAAATGAGAGACGGCAGTAATATGTCTCTTTGCAAAAGAAGCAACTCAGATGTCTGCTAGGCAAAAGTTTCTCGGCATCGGCACCATTGACATTTGGGATTGATAATTCTGCGTTGTGGGAGGCCATCCTGTGCATAAAATGTTTTAGCAGCAGCCTTGGCCTCCACCCACTAGATGCAGGGAGCATACCGCTCCCCACTTATGAAAAGTCCTCAGACATTGCCAAATGCCCCCTGGGGGCCAGAATTACTGCCAGTTGAAACTACTGCAGTAGCCGTATCTCCTCTGCATCGGACCAGGAAAGGGAATATTTCCAAGCGAGGCCAAATTTCCTTCTTTATTTAAAGAGAATTTTTCTCTAAAAATCCACGCCACAAGGAAGGTCTAAGATGACTTTGGCCTGGATAATTTTCACAATGAGTGTAATCAATAGTCTACATTAACTACAATAGTCCCCCTTTATCTGTGGGGGATATGTTCCAAGACCCCCAGTGGATGCCTAAGACAATGGATAGTACTGAACCCTATATAGACTATATTTTTTCCTATACATACCTATAATAAAGTTTAATTTATAAATTAGGCACAGTAACAGATTAACAACAATAACTAATAATAAAATAGAACAATTATAACAATATACTCTGGTAAAACTTACCATAGATCTTAACCTCAGTGTACAATTTTTTTCTTTCCTTGTTAAGTTGAGAACTTTCACCTTTCTACTTGAAGGAAGCACTTTATGGCTTCTCTTTGGCATATCTGAATTGCCAGCATCACTACTCTTGCACTTTGGGGCCATTATTAAGTAAAGTAAGGGTGACTTGAATACAAGCACTGTGATACCGTGACAGTCGATCTGGTAACTGAGACACTTACTAAATGACTGCCGGGTGGGGAGCGTGTACAGCGTGGATCACTGGACAGAGGGATGATTCACGTCTCAAGTTGGATGGAGTAGGATGGCGCGAGATTTCATCACACTACTCAGAATAGTGTGCGATTTAAAACTTATGAATTGTTTATTTCTGGAATTTTCCATTTAATAATTTTTGACCACAGTTGACTATGGGTAACTGAAACCGTGGAAAGTGAAACTGTGGATAAAAGGGGACTAATCTACAGTCATGGAAAAAACGTTTGCACCTGTGGAATGTCTGGTTTTGAGCAGAGTAGTTTTCTGGCAAACCCAACAGGATACTTTAGTCTTAAAATATATTCTTCATTTATCAAACATCGATCTGCACTGTCCAGTTACAGATGACATGCTAAATTTCAGAGGACATCTATGAAAAAAATGATTTTTATTTTACATTAAATATTCCTAAGCCACTCTTTCTAAGGATGGGTATATAAGAGAAATAGTTTTGTATTATTTGTAGAAGATATAAATTGCCTTCTTATTATGAATTATTAAGACAGATGTATACATAGGCAATTTATATAGTAATGTGTGACATTTTAAATTATTTTAGTACTGTTACTTTTGCAGTACATTAATGGTCATGAATTGGTCATTAATTTACAAATTCTTATAGAGCAGCTGCTGTGTTGGTACACAGCACTGTTCCAGCACTACGGATGTAGCAGAAAACAAAACAGACAAAACCCTCGGTCTCACAAAGCTTGAATTCCAGTGGGAAGAGAAAGACAATAAACAAATATATAATATGTCGGTAGTCATAAGTGCTGTAAAGGAAAAGCAGTTAAGGAGATAAAGAATATGGGAAGGGCTCTGATTGTAGATGGTGTGGTCTCACCTGAGGGCAGGGCAGGTGGAGCCCCTTTCAAGGAAGTCAGTTCCCCCAGGGCAGAGAATACAAAATATAGTTATTTTTCAAGAGAGAAACACTGTTTGTGAGCATCACTCCTACCTGTGTCTCAAAAGACTGAGTTTATAGATTTGTTGTACTTTCAACACTGCGCATAAATACTTTTCTAAGTATTTTTTTCACAATTTAGGTCTGCGTTTCTTGGTTCGTCTCTGCACAGATATTGGATTAAAAGAAGTTCAAGAATATGCAACAAAACTCAAGAGATTGGAAAAAATGAAAGAAATAAGGGAACAGGTATCTTATATGGGCCGAAAACTGCTGTCTGTTATTTTCCAAAACGTCAGCCTTCTGTAGTTCAACTGAGTGATGTTGGGGGTTTCTATCAGTAAAGGAAAGTTGAAATTTTTTTCTGCTCTGGCATAAAAGGAAGAATAACTAAAATCCTAGCTTTAGGACAAAAGTCTGTCAAAAACAAGTTCTCAGTCGGAGGAAGCACAATGGATTCTGTATAGTCTGTAGTGGATAGTTACTAATAGACAAACAATTGTAACTTTCCACAATACAAAATAACTTAGAGATTAACTTATAGACTTGATTTTAATTGGAGAGTCCTGTGGCCCATGGAACCTAAGAAGCAATTACTTGTATATAACAACAGTACTTTTTTCTTTAAGCTGTTTCAGTATACAGTAGAGCTTGGCTATGGGAATACTATTAATATACTTGGAGGCATTTTAAGTATGTTTCTGTGTTCTGTGCAGTATGTAGAATAACAATGTTCTTATTTTTACTTCTTTAAAAGAATAATTTCTCTTAACTTTGAACCTAGAATATTTAGAAATTAAACATGATTTTTGAGTTTCTGCCTTTCATAGAAAGAAAATATATTCTTTAAGCTTAGGCTTTTTCAAGAATTTAATTATCTTGGATAATTAAATATAAATTCCATATTTCCTTTCAAAATGTGGTTATCTTGCTTTTGCTTTGAAGATGTGATCTGATTTTGTTTTTCAAAGTATCAGTTATAAAAGGATTATGAATATAACATAGATATTTACTTTCAAAATTCTTAAAATGTCAAGTTGGTATTTAAATACCACGCTAGGGCATGTAGTTAAAACCTACTGTGAAGACCAGTTTAATACCATGTACCAATTGCTAATTAAATTAGATAACCTGTGTGAAAGCTTTGTAAAATGTAAACTAGTATAAATGGTAGTTTAAATTATCATAAGTGTCATCATAATCACTATTAAATTTGTTTCATTAAGAAGAATCAAAAAGAAGTATATGTTTCTAACTAAGAACATTCTTTGGAACTCAAAATTAGTTATGTAAAGTTACCTAGTATAGAACCATGGATGCACGTGGAAAGAGTTAAATTCTTAAGACTTCATAAGTTTAAGCATCAGTAGTTTGAGTTACTTATACTGAACAAAATGAATACAAATTATGGATCATGCATAATATACTGCTTGCAACTTATAACCCTAAACAGAAAAATTGGTATATGCATTACTGTCTCTGATTTGGTAGACTTCCAGGGTTGACCCCTTTTAAACAATAAGTAGTGGCCTTCTGATTCCCTGGGAATTTCCTTGCAGCTAGTTCACAAGGGATCTTAACTCAAGCTTTAGGACACATTGAGTCCAAGGAATTCCTGGAAAATGAACTTGAGGGTTAAAGACTAAAATAGTCCCCCTTAAAAGACATTCAGAATTACTTTTACACACTTTTCTTATAGTTTACTGTTTAATTTTCCCATTTACTAAGTTGTATCTTAGTTGAACCGTTACAGATATCGTTCTCTCCTTTTGGTCTTTACAGGGCTTCACTTTTACATTTGCTTCCTCTCTCCTTTTGAATTTTGCTCTCCTTATCCTCTTTTCTTTATTAAATTCTCTCTATATATGGTTAAACTCTTTTTTTTTCATCTGACTACTATGGACTAATATTCATATGGAATAATGAATTTAACTATTATAAATGAATATATGAATGTCATTGATTACTTTTCCTTTCTAATCACTAGTCAGTCTTTTAATTCCTCTTCCATTAAAATATTTATATATTCATCAAGATAGTCAACTTTTGTCTCTTTCTCTCATAGACCTTGCTTTTAATCCTTATGTGGTACTCACCACAGTAACTCCCTGATGGCTTAGGTTAGATATACTTTAGGAAGCTCATATGAATTACCATTGATGTGTTTAGATTATCCAATGTTTATCTCACCTCTTTACCCAAGTTATTAATGTCTCACTGTGCTTGAGCAGTGCCTCTTTTGGTAATATTTTATCACTGCTTTCATTGTACTCTGTATAAAACCCACTGTCATTTAGATATCTTTTCTTATTTTAGGTTCTCCCTAATATCTTTCCCTCAAACATTGTTATTCCTTAATCTTTCTTTTTTTCTTCTTCTCCCCAAAACCCCCCAGTACATAGTTGTATATTCTAGTTGTAGGTCCGTCTGGTTCTTCTATGTGGGATGCTGCCTCAGCATTGCTGGTGGTCCCATGTCTGCGCCCAGGATCTCACCAGTGAACCCCTGGGCCGTAGAAGCAGAGCGAGCAGACTCAACCAGTTGGCCATGGGGCTGGCGCCCATAATCTTTCTTTAGATTTACAGTCATAGCATTTTCTTTCCAATTCAATTTCCAATTGAAATTCATTTCTCTATTACTCTTCAGTACTCCGCATTAAATCTTACATCAAAGAAACATTTTCTTGATGTTTTCTCACTTATGTTTTGCTTGTAAACACAAAGTGGAGGGGAAAAGTTAGTGGAAAAGAAAGATCTTAAGAAGAAGAAAAGACGCTTAAAGAGAAAGAATTCTAATATATCTGGGAGCTAACTTCTCAGTTAATTGTTGCATCTCCCATTTCAGTTTGTCTGTCTTAGATTGTAAAGCCATGAGGCAGGGCATTCTGTTTTCTGGCTTGTGTAGTGCCTAAAACACTATTAGTTATGAAACAAAATATAATTAATAAACTTCTGAATAAAGGATGCTCTCCTTTTCTAAATTTGAACTTAAAACTTCTTACTTTTTCTGTATGTTTCTTGTTTAGAATCTGTCCCAATGAAAAAACTTAACATTTTTCCTACGTAAGTAGAATTTCTCATAAAATCATTAACGCCTGCATAATACCGTGTTGTACAGATGTGTATATTTCTTTAAATATTTCCAAATTGTTAGACAGTCATGTTTCTTTTTTATAGTTGGTAACTTTCTATGATCTAATTTGCAGGTGTTTCTTTCTAAAGCTCTATTGACCTCTATGATTATTTGTAGGAGAGCTCTTCCATATTGCTGACTTGAGACATTTTGTGAAATAGCCATGTTATTGAAACGAGGGCTATTTATAGAGAATCACATCCAGCCTTTACCTGGAGCTATTAGAAAGAATACAAAATCGACCCCCAGTCTTTATGTCTTCCTTTCCCCTGAAAGTGCTGATAATTGCAGAAGTTTGACAGCAGGAAGGAAAAGGAGAAATAAAGAGCCTGGATAACCTGTTCCTGAATGATGTTGACAGTCTTCATGTTTCTGGTTACAGTTTTCCAATTAATTCTACTTTCTTACATCTGCTTAATTGGACATTAATAATTATAACAGCTAACATTTATTGATTGCATGGTAAGTGCAGGCACTATTCTAAGCACTTTACACAAATTAACTAATTTAATCATTGCAAGAATCCTGTGGTCTTGGATATGGTTTTATTATTACTCTTTTTTACAGATGAGAAAACTGAGTCCCATAGTTGCTAAGTAACTTTCTGCAAGTCACACAGCTATTGGGAGAAGACCTAGGATTCAGATCCAGGCAGGCTGGCTCCCAAGTCCAGGCTCCTGACTACTGTGCTTATGAATACTACCTTATGAACAGTAGAGAAAGAAGATGATGCAATTAATAATTACCTGTTGATGTATATTCCTTACTTACTCTGCATCCAGAAAACTTGGTAACTCATACCATGAATTAGGTTAAGATGGACCTTGCCGTCAGCTCAGCATGATTCGATTAGGAGTTATGGTGTCAGAAGAGTGCTATTCAAGTGTGGCTTGTCGCCCAGTGGAGCCTCAGAATCACCTGGTGCTTCTTAGACTTACACTCCAGACCTGCACAAACCCTCCCCTAGTGTTAAAATCTCTGGGTATGGAGTCCAAGAACCTTTGTGTTTGTTATTTTAAACAAATCCTCTAGGTAATTTTTATATTCACTAACTTTGAGAAGAACTCGAGTTTATGCTCCCGAAGAGTCACCTTGCAAATGATTAAATACCAGCTCAGGATATGGGATCTGATTTAAGTTGGGGGTGGGGGGTGGGGGAGTAGACGTAAAATGAATCAGGCCATGGATTTTTAAAAATTGTTTAAAAATTTAAAAGGACTTGTGTAGACCTAAGAAAGATAAATTAATTCAGGTTTATGTGGGTCAGGATAATGTATCTCCCTGAGCCCCTAACTCCTATTTTAAGATATTAGAACTGGAAGTTTATTTATGTGGACAGATTTTTCAGAGAAACTCTTTCTGGAGCTATTGTGGGAAAAAATACTGTTCTCCCCTTTGTGCTCAGGGGACCTATATTCCTGAGTAATTAGAAAACTTTGCAGGAGCCGGCCCCATGGCTGAGTGGTTAAGTTCACGTGCTCCACTTGCATGGCCCAGGGTTGGGTGTGGACATGGCACTGCTCATTAGGCCATGTTCAGGTGGCATCCCACATAGCACAACTAGAAGGACCCACAACTAAAATACATAACTATGTACTGGGGGAATTTGGGGTGAAAAAGCAGGGAAAAAAAAAAAGAAAACTTTGCACATTGTGTATTTATTAGTGCCAGCAGTAAGCAGTTCCAGGTACAGGGCTCTTGGCCAGGCAAGAAAGAGTCACTCTGCCATGTCTGGACACTATGAGCCCCGGAGCAGTGTGAGTTAGTCCCTGGGTGGCACTGTGAGCCCCTTAGCAAAGGTGTTTTTTAAGAGATATTTTGCATTTCTGCTTCACTGAACACAAAAAACATTAGCTGCAAGGAATTCTGTCAAACTTGATAGTATGGCTGGAAAAGAGCAAAATGGGAAGAGCAGGAATTGCAGACTGAGTATTTTAAATATGAAGAGGAAGAGAAAAATACTAGCCAAAATACCAAAGATGATTAGAGGACAAAAGGAAACTATTAGGAGGTAAAAGAAAATGGATAAAGAAATAATTTGCAAAATATAGAAAGTTTTAGTTGCTAGTCCCAAAATAGAAGTATATTAGTAATTCACACCATTTTTAAAATTGAATTTCTAAATTTTCAAAATACTCAAATAAAGAATGCTGTCCCAGAGGGAAGGGGTGGAGCAAAATGGCAGGGTGAACTGACCTGGGATTCTCTCCCCTCCAAAATACAACAAAAGATTGGAAGAACTGAATTTCAGAGAATAAACATAATGCCAGCTCGTTAGAGACCTACAATACCAAGAAGGCGGAGATCATAAACTTTGCTCACACCCTCGGAGGCGCTGGAACAGTAGGAGAGAACATCGCTCACTCCCCTAGAGTCTGCGATTGCTGCGGCGCGGGTCGGCAAGGAGTTGGGGAGGGGCCGCGTGACCGGGGGATCATCCAGGACTCCTGTCGCTGATTCAGTGAAGACCCACTGACAGGGGGGGAAGCTTCCATCCACGGGGACCCCATAAATCAAGGCCTTGGGAAACCAGAGATCAGAACTGATCTGAACCCAGACCAGAGCGTGTGAGTAACAGCCCCTCCCCCCGGGCAAAGCCAGTGGGCGCAGCCATCTTGCCCCAAGGTGGAGAGCTCATAACACGCGGCTCTCGACCCCCATCTAGTGGTGACAGGCTGTAACTGCAACTGAATTCTACCACCATGAGAAAAAACCGCTCCTCTACCATCCAGCAATTTATAAAAGCCCCAGACCAGAAGGAAAACAATAAAAACATAGAATTAAGTCCTGAGGACTTGGAATTAGGTAAACTAAGTGATAATGAGTTCAGAGCAGCTATAATCAAAAAACTCAATGAGGTAGAGAGAAAGATAGAGAAACAAGCCGAGTTCTGGAGTTACTTCACAAAAGAGATTGAAATCATAAAGAAAAATCAAACAGAATGAAAAACACAATGGACCAGATAAAACAGAATACGGATTCCCTGAATACCCGTGTAGACAACATAGAGGAGAAAATTAGCATAATCGAAGATAGACAGGCTGAATGGCACCAGACAGAGGAAGAAAGAGAACTAAGAATTAAAAAAAATGAGGAAAATCTCCGAGAGATCATGGATTCAATGAGGAGTAAGAACATAAGGATCATAGGAATTCCCGAGAATATGGAAAAGGAAAATGGAGCAGAAAGCGTGCTTAACGAAATTATTGAAGAGAACTTCCCAAATCTAGGGATCGACGGAAAAATGTGTGTAGAGGAGGGTTTTAGATCTCCTAGTTTTGTCAATGTAAAAAGAGCTACCCCAAGGCACATAGTAGTAAAGTTGGCCAAAAGGAATAAGGAAAGAATACTCAGGGAAGTAAGGAAAAAAAAGAGAATAACCTATAAAGGAGCCCCTATCAGACTGTCAGCGGATTTCTGTACAGAAACCCTACAAGCTAGGAGAGAATGGAGTGACATATTCAAAGCTTTAAAGGATAAAAATCTTCAGCCAAGAATACTCTATCCAGCAAGAATTTCCTTCAGATATGAGGGAGAAATTAAATCTTTTCCAGACAAACAAAAGTTTAGGGAATTTGTAACTAAAAGCCCTCCACTACAAGAAATCCTCAAGAAGGCTCTCATACCTGAAAAAAGGAAAAAGGGAGAAAGGGGACACAATCCACAGACTAGGGAGACTGATGGATAGAACCAGAACAGGATAGCAAATATTCAATTATAGCATTAGGGTAAAGGTAAGGAAATTACCAAAACAAGGACGATCTTAGCACTCTAACTACCAATTAATAAGACAAGTTGGAATGAAAAATGAAAATAATTATTTAGGAGGGGAAGAGCAAAGGGTCTAAATCAGTATTGGTCAAGTAAGTAAGAGACCACCAGAGAATAGACTATATTATACATGAGATTCTAAATACAAACTTCAAGGTAGACACTAAAATAAAGTACAGAACAGAGTCACAAATCATAAATAAGGAAAAATCTAAGAAACCCAGCATAAGAAATTGCAGTATTAAATGGGTAGTCTAAAGCAAACAGGAAAAGAAATGCAGGAAAACAAGATAATGAGCGACAGATTGACAGCACTAAGTCCACATGCATCAATAATCACTCTCAATGTGAATGGATTGAACTCTCCAATAAAAAGACACAGAGTGGCAAAATGGATTAAAGAACATGATCCAACAATTTGTTGCCTCCAGGAAACACACCTCAGCCCCAAGGACAAACACAGATTCAGGGTGAAGGGGTGGAGGACAATACTTCAAGCAAATAGCAAGGAAAAAAAGGCAGGTGTTGCAATTCTCATATCAGACCAAGTGGATTTCAAAATAAGACAGGTAAAGAGAGACACAGAGGGACAATATATAATGATCAAAGGGACACTTCATCAAGAAGAAATAACGCTTATAAATATCTATGCACCGAACACAGGAGCACCAAGATTCATAAAGCAACTATTAACAGACCTAAAGGAAGATGTTAAAAACAACACAATAATAGTAGGGGACCTCAACACCCCACTCACATCAATGGACAGATCATCCAGACAGAAAATCAACAAGGAAATAGTGGAGCTAAATGAAAAACTAAAACAATTGGACTTAATAGACATATATAGATCACTTCACCCTGAAAGAGCTGAATACACATTCTTCTCAAGTGCACATGGAACATTCTCTAGGATAGACCATATGTTGGGAAACAAGGCAAGCCTCTACAAATTTAAAAAAATTGAAAGAATAACAAGCATCTTCTCAGATGATAGTGCTATAAGGCTAAAAATTAATTACAAGAAAAAAGCTGAGAAAGTCCCAAAGATGTGGAGACTAAACAACACACTATGGAACAAGCAATGGATCATTGAAGAAATTAAAGAAGAAATAAAAAAATACCTGGAAACAAATGAAAATGATAGCATGCCATACCAACTCATATGGGATACAGCAAAAGCTGTATTAAGAGGAAAATTCATCGCAATACAGGCACATCTTAACAAACAAGAAAAATCCCAAATAAGCAACCTTAAAGCACACCTAACTGAACTAGAGAAAGAAGAACAAAGTCAGCAGAAGGAGAGAAATAATAAAAATCAGAGCAGAAATAAATACTGTTGAAACAAAAAAGGCAGTAGAAAGGATCAATGAGACAAAGAGCTGGTTTTTTGAGAAGATAAATAAAATTGACAAACCACTAGCCAGACTTACAAAGAAAAAAAGGGAGAAAGCTCAAATAAACAAAATCAGAAATGAGCGAGGAGAAATAACAACAGACTCTGCAGAAATACAACAGATTATAAGAGAATACTACCAAAAACTATATGCCAACAGAATGGATAACCTAGAGGAAATGGATAAATTCTTGGACTCCTACAATCTCCCAAAACTCACTCAAGAAGAGGCAGACAATTTGAACAGACCAATCACAAGGAAAGAGATTGAAACAGCAATCAAAAACATCCCAAAGAATAAAACCCCAGGACCAGATGGCTTTCCTGGGGAATTCTACCAAACTTTCAGAGAGGATTTAATACCTATCCTTTTCAAGCTATTCCAAAAAATTAGGGAAGATGGAACACTTCCTAACACATTCTATGAGGCCAACATCACGCTGATACCAAAACCTGACAAGGACACCACGAAAAAAGAGAACTACAGGCCAATATCACTGATGAACATAGATGCAAAAATTCTAAACAAAATTTTGGCAACCAGAATTCAGCAATTCATCAAAAGAATCATACATCATGATCAGGTGGGATTCATACCAGGGACACAGGGATGGTTCAACATCCGCAAATCAATCAACATGATACACCACATCAACAAACTGAGGAATAAAAACCACATGATCATCTCAATAGATGCAGAGAAGGCATTTGACAAGATCCAACAGCCATTTATGATAAAAACTCTGAACAAAATGGGCATAGAAGGAAACTACCTCAACATAATAAAGGCCATATACGACAAACCCATAGCCAACATCATACTCAATGGGCAAAAACTGAATGCCATCCCCCTGAAAACAGGAATGAGACAAGGATGCCCTCTATCCCCACTCTTATTTAACATAGTACTGGAGGTCCTGGCCAGAGCAATCAGGCAAGAAAAAGGAATAAAAGGAATCCAAATAGGGAGGGAAGAAGTGAAACTCTCTATGTTTGCAGACGACATGATCTTATATATAGAAAACCCCACAGAATCCATTGGAAAACTTTTAGAAGTAATCAACAACTACAGCAAAGTTGCAGGGTATAAAATCAATTTGCATAAATCAGTAGCATTTCTATACTCCAGTAATGAACCAACAGAAAAAGAACTCAAGAATACAATACCATTCACAATCGCAACAAAAAGAATAAAATACCTTGGGGTAAATTTAACCAAGGAAGTGAAGGACCTATATAATGAAAATTACAAGGCCTTTCTGAGAGAATTGGATGACGACATAAGGAGATGGAAAGACATTCCATGTACATGGATTGGAAGAATAAACATAATTAAAATGTCCGTTCTACCTAAAGCAATCTACAGATTCAAGGCCATCCCAATCAGAATCCCAATGACATTCTTTACAGAATTAGAACAAAGAATCCTAAAATTCATATGGGGCAAGAAAAGACCCCAAATCTCTAAAGCAATCCTGAGAAAAAAGAACAAAACGGGAGGCATCACAATCCCTGACTTCAAAACGTACTACAAAGCTACAGTAATCAAAACAGCATGGTACTGGTACAAAAGCAGGTGCACAGATCAATGGAACAGAATTGAAAGCCCAGAAATAAAACCACACATCTATGGACAGCTTATCTTTGACAAAGGAGCTGAGGGCCTACAATGGAGAAAAGAAAGTCTCTTCAACAAATGGTGCTGGGAAAACTGGAAAGCCACATATAAAAGAATGAAAATTGACCATTCTTTTTCACCATTCACCGAAATAAACTCAAAATGGATCAAAGACCTAAAGGTGAGACCTGAAACCATAAGGCTTCTGGAAGAAAACGTAGGCAGTACACTCTTTGACATCAGTACTAAAAGGATCTTTTCAGACACCATGCCTTCTCAGACGAAGGGAAACAATAGAAAGAATAAACAAATGGGACTTCATCAGATTAAAGAGCTTCTTCAAGGCAAATGAAAACAGGATTGAAACAAAAAAACAATCCACTAACTGGGAAAAAATATTTGCAAGTCATATATCTGACAAAGGCTTAATATCCATAATATATAAAGAACTCTCGCAACTCAACAACAAAACATCAAACAACCCAATCAAAAAATGGGCTGGAGACATGAACAGATATTTCTCCAAAGAAGATATATTGATGGCCAATAGGCACATGAAAAGATGCTCATCATCGCTGATCATCAGGGAAATGCAAATCAAAACTACACTAAGATATCACCTTACACCCGTTAGAATGACAAAAATATCTAAGACTAATAGTAACAAATGTTGGAGAGGTTGCGGAGAAAAAGGAACCCTCATACACTGCTGGTGGGAATGCAAACTGGTGCAGCCACTATGGAAAACAGTATGGAGATTCCTCAAAAAATTAAAAATAGAACTACCATACGATCCAGCCATCCCACTACTGGGTATTTATCCAAAGAGCTTGAAGTCAGCAATTCCAAAAGTCCTATGCACCCCAATGTTTATTGCAGCACTGTTTACAGTAGCCAAGACGTGGAAGCAACCTAAGTGCTCATCAACAGACGAATGGATAAAGAAGATGTGGTACATATATACAATGGAATACTACTCAGCTGCAAAACAGAACAAAATCATTCCATTTGCAATAACATGGATGGACCTTGAGAGAATTATGTTAAGTGAAATAAGCCAGCGAGAGAAGGACAATCTGTGTATGACTCCACTCATATGAGGAATTTAAAATTATGGACTAAGAACAGTTTAGTGGACACCAGGGGAAAGGTGGGGTGGGGGGTGGGCACAAAGGGTGAAATGGTGCACCTACAACATGACTGACAAACATTAATGTACAACTGAAATTTCACAAGATTGTAACCTATCAATAACTCAATTAAAAAAGAAAGAATACTGTCCCAATATTTGCTGTTTTTCCCCCAAAGAAATCAACACTTTCAAGAAATGCTTTCTTTTGTCCAAATTGACAAACTCTCATGTGACATTCAAAACTAATATAAAATGTGGTTGATACTTATCGCCAAATTTCCAATTATTGCCAAAAAACAAAGAAAATGAGTATGCAACCTAGTTGAGCAGAAACCATTTCTTTAAAGGAGACTCAGTATTAAAGCCTCATAAAGGCAGAAGTTTAAAATTGTACAGAAAATAATGCCAAATTTTAAAAGTTCATATATGTAATGAAAACTGTAAGAATGTCTTGCACATTTTATGCACTATCGCATTTACAAAGTTCAACAAAAATACAAAAGAGACTATCTTTGTAACAAATTTGTGTTGATCTGAGTATTGATTACATTTTGCAAGATTACCAAATCCCTTGTTGTGTTAAAACCCATTGGTATCAGTGCTTTCGTGCATTGCCTTGTGTTAGTTTCTTAGTTCATCCATTCAGGAAGCATTTATTACGATCTGCTGTGCGTCGTGGAAGACACAGTGATGTGTAAGAGTTGGCCAGTGCTCAAGGTGCTCAACGTGGGAGAGTAAGATGAACATAAATTACTCTGCCACACGGCACAGAGAGAAAACCTTGCATGTGAGGAAAACATCCAGAGCTATGGCGGCTGGAAGGTGGAGGGGTTCAGCTCAAGATGCGGGCGTCAGAGGCAGTTCCTGAGGAGCTGGTGTTCGGAGCAGGTGTGACTGGATGCTTGGCGTTTGGTGTGCAGAGGCAGAAGTATGAGCAGAGGTCTGAGGGCGGGAAATGGCAGCCACGTTCATGGATTCTTTGGAGTGGAAGCCACAAAGAAATGTCTTAAATTCTGTTTTCTCTTGAGTTCAGAGCCAGTTTTCTTAAGAATTCTTAACCAGGCAACAGGTAACTGCTCCTTGTTCTGTTTGACAAAAATCTAATTCTTGTGGAATCAAGGCGCGGTATGGTGGACAGAGCCCTGGCTTTTCTCCTGACTTGACCGTGGGTCAGCTCTGTGACCTGGGCGGACGCTTCTCCTTTCTGGAGCTTGTCCTCATTAGCTGTAAAGTCAGGGTAGTGTTCTTGATCAGTGCTTCTCAAACTGTCTGTGGTGAAGGTATTTTTTTTCTCAGTCTGTCACTGACATTTCTAGGAAAATGGTCATGTGCTTAGATGTAAGAAATCTCAAATCGCTGTGAAGGTTTGTAAGCTCTCGCCCTTGAGTTCTGCGTTCACCTCGTCCAGGGCAGGTGGCTGTTGGTGGGCTGGCGTGTTTGCAGACCACACCTTGAGGAGAACTGTTGTAGGTGATCTATAAGGATGCACCAGCTTTCAAAGGCTCTGAGTTTACTCCAGTTCCGAAAGAGGAGTATATGACACCTATGGTCGTGTGTGCGTAGTGAGGAGTAGGTAAAGGGAAAAAATGGTTCTCACTCCCACACTTACTTATTTGTTTCATTATTTTATTTGTATCTCCTTTGCTCTTCTATGTCCCTTCTTCTCTCATTTTTTTTTCCAAAATGGGAATGGCATCATTTTTTTCAAAATAGAAATGCCATCTTTTTTGATATTATTAAAAAATGTTCTTTTAAAAATTCAGGTAGATTACATTTATAAGTAATATTTTAATTCAAATAAAAATATATAAACAAAAAAGTGATAATGATCCATCCATCCCATCATTTTGAGATCACTATTAGCATTTTGGTATCTATCTTCCTAGGCATTTTTACAAATATATAGAAACATATATTACTACAAGTATTTTTTTTATTAAGATTATGATAGATTACAGCCTTGTGAGATTTCAGTTGTACATTATTGTTAGTCTTGTTGTGGGTACACCACTTCCCCCTTTGTGCCCTCCCCCCACCCCCCCTTTTCCCTGGTAACCACCGATCAGATCTCCTTGTCAATATGTTATCTTTCACCTATGAGTGGGGTCATATATAGTTCATCTTTCTCTGTCTGGCTTGTTTCGCTTAGCATAATACCCTCGAGGTCTATCCATGTTGCTGCGAATGGACCAATTTTGTCCTTTTTTATGGCTGAGTAGTATTCCATTGTGTATATATACCGTATTTTCTTTATCCAATCATCAGTTTCTGGGCATTTAGGTTGGTTCTACGTCTTGGCTATTGTAAATAATGCTGTGATGAACATAGGGGTGCAAAGGACTCTTGGGATTTCTGATTTCAGGTTCTTAGGATAGATAGCCAGTAGTGGGATGACTGGGTCATAAGGTATTTCTATTTTTAACTTTTTGTGATATCTCCATACTGTTTTCCATAGTGGCTGTACTAGTTTGCATTCCCACCAAGAGTGTATGAGGGTTCCTTTTTCTCCACAACCTCTCCAACATTTGTCGTTCTTGGTTTTGGATGTTTTTGCCAATCTGACGGGTGTAAGGTGATATCTTAGTGTAGTTTTGATTTGCATTTCCCTGATGATTAGTGATGATGAACATCTTTTCATGTGTCTATTGGCCATACTTATATCTTCTTTTGAGAAATGTCTGTTCATGTCCTCTGCCCATTTTTTGATCGGGTTGTTTGTTTTTTTGTTGTTAAGCTGTGTGAGTTCTTTGTATATTATGGAGATTAAGCCTTTGTCGGATAAGTGGCTTGTAAATATTTTTTCCCAATTAGTGGGCTGTTTTTTTGTTTCAATCCTATTTTCCCTTGCCTTGAAGAATCTCTTTAGTCTGATGAAATCCCATTTGTTTATTTTGTCTATTGTTTCCCTCAACTGAGGAGTTATAGTGTCCGAAAAGATTCTTTTGAAACTGATGTCAAAGAGTGTATTGCCTATATTTTCTTCTAGAAGACTTATTGTTTCAGGACTAATCTTAAGGTCTTTGATCCATTTTGAGTTTATTTTGGTGTGTGGTGAAAAAGAATGGTCAATTTTCAATCTTTTGCATGTGGCTGTCCAGTTTTCCCAGCACCATTTGTTGAAGAGACTTTCTTTTCTCCATTGTAGGCCCTCCGCTCCTTTGTCGAAAATTAGCTGTCCATAGATGTGTGGTTTTATCTCTGGGCTTTCAATGCTGTTCCATTGATCTGTGGACCTGTTTTTGTACCAGTACCATGCTGTTTTGATCACTGTAGCTTTGTAGTATGCTTTGAAATCGGGGATTGTGATTCCTCCGGCTTTGTTTTTCTTGCTCAGGATTGCTTTAGCAATTCGCGGTCTTTTGTTGCCCCATGTGAATTTTAGGATTCTTTGTTCAATTTCTGAAAAGAATGCCCTTGGGATTCTGATTGGGATAGCATTGAATCTGTAGCTTGCTTTAGGTAGTATGGACATTTTAACTATGTTTATTCTTCCAATCCATGTGCATGGAATGTCTTTCCATCTCTTTATGTCATCGTCAATTTCTTTCAAGAAAGTCTTGTAGTTTTCATTGTATAAATCCTTCACTTCCTTGGTTAAGTTTATCCCAAGGTATTTTATTCTTTTCGTTGTGATTGTGAATGGGATTGAGTTCTTGAGTTCTTTTTCTGTTAGTTCATTGTTAATGTATAGAAATGCTACTGATTTATGTATGTTGATTTTATACCCTGCTACTTTGCTGTAGTTGTTGATTGTTTTTAATAGTTTTTCTATGGATTCTTTGGGGTTTTCTATATATAAGATCATGTCGTCTGCAAACAGGGAGAGTTTTACTTCTTCATTACCTATTTGGATTCCTTTTATTTCTTTTTCCTGCCGAATTGCTCTGGCCAAAACCTCAATACAAGTATTTTTTAAATGGAACTTTTCTTAGAAAAATGCAATTTTTGCAAAAATACTCTCTTAGAACCTGCTTCTCTTCCTCATTTAGCAAAATAACATGAACAGCTTTCCATGTCAATAAATACAGATTTCTGTCATTTTTTTGTTTCATATTCCATTATATGGCTCTTTCCTTTATGTTTTAGTGTTGATGTAATGAGAATCATTTTTCTCAATTATTGTTTCATTTCAATGCTTCCTTTCTTACCTTCCATCAAGCCTTACCTCATACCACTCCAAAGTGAGTAATATTCCCATGAATTAAGTCTTAAAACTCTGAGAAGATGGATTAAGTATTTCTCCTATTCAAAATCTTCATATACCATATGATGAGAACATCAGTATGACTGTGTTTGACAAACATTTATTGTGCTCCTGAAATGTTCTTGGTATTGTGATAGATCTGAGGTGGATCGTGTGTCAGATGTGTCAGTGTAAAACAGGGCCCAGGGTCCTCCAGGAGTCTGTGGTCTAGTGGCGAGAGAGCCACAGAAAGTGGTCTCTGCCTGTGCCCTGGGGACAGCTGGAGCCGCCATGGCCCGGGGCATTTACAGTGGAGGGTAGAGCTTAAGCTTCAGGCCCTCATTTGCATTGGCCCTTTGTAAATAAATTTTTATTATTGCACGCATTTTATTTTCATAGTTTTATATTCTCTTTCATCTGAACCTATCAGCTCTTCCCCTGAACTATAAGCTTTAGGCCCTGCAAAAATGTGGGATGTGCCCCACTGTCATTATTCTCTTTCCTCCTGGCTAAAGATCTACAATAAGTTATCGATACTTGATCTTTATTTTCTCACCTCCCAGGCACCCTTCAAATCAATGTAACCTTGACTCTTTCCATTACTAGAATTACTCTCACTAAGATTAATCACCTCCATGTTGATAAATATAACGAGGCCTTTTTGATTTTCACTTTGCCTGACTTAACAGCAACTCCGTGTCTATGGCCTCTGTAACAGACGCCCCCCCCCCCCCCACCTCCTGGTTTCCTTTAGTTCTTCAGGGCTTCACCCAGGCCCAATTTACCTCTCACCACCCGCTTAACAGACAACACCAGCTCCCAGGCCAACTGTGGGATACATAGGCACGTCATGGAACCTGAGTCTGATCTATCCACCAGGCAGCCCTTTGCCTTGTGGGACCACCACTTGCAGTGGCTCTGTCCTTTGAGGGCTTTACTGCTAAGGAAGAAATTAGATCATGACTGAAAACATTGATGATCAGACCTCTGCAGAGTAAATGATATGAGAGATGAAAAGTAAACTGAGTCTTGACTGTTCATATTTCTTTGAAGTTAGAACCTTGTAAACTAATGATTTGGTTTTACTTTTGAAATTGCCGTCTCTGTAACTTCCACATGAAATCATTGCTACAGCTAGTATAGCTGTTGGTACACAAGATTCATTCTGGTGGAATTGATTGATTTTCAATGGCAAATAGGTATTCAGTTGGAAGAGGATAACAGCCCACATTCTCTGCTTAAAGGAGAGTGGTGGAGGAGAAAGATAAGCAAGCAGGGCAGGGCCGTGAGTGTGAGGAGTGCGTGGGTGCTGGTGAGCACTCTCAACAAGCACCCACCTGGGACACACGGGGGAGTCTCCCTGAGGAGATGAGTGGAGCTGAGCCTTAAAGGAGAAGTGAGAGCGGGGAAGAAGATGAGGAAGGGCGTGGCAGACAGAGGGAGTTCTGTGGAGAGAGGCGGTTAGCACATCCAAGGAGATGCAGGCTGCCTGCATTCACAAAGTACCAGGGCAGTCAGTTGCCACAGTGAAGAGGACAGAATGTGGTGTGTTAGAAAGGCACTGCTCATGTGGGGCGTGGGCGAGGACTCTGAGCCAGCAGTGGGGAGGCCCCTGGAGGCTGGCATTCCATGTGCTTACATGATTTGTCTCCAGCAGGGCACAGCATCCTGGGAGGAGAAGAGGAAAAAGGAAAGTCTTGAATCAAACCAGGTTTTAAGTTTCTCTTGGTGAAAGAAGCAAACTGACAAGAAGGCACATCAGGGACTTGGAAGTCCTGATGTGGATGTGCTTAAAGTGGTAGGCTGCTTCTAGGCTGGAGAAAAGCAAAGATTTAAAGGTATTAATTAGGAGAAGAGGGATGAGAGCCAAAGGATTGGAAAGTTCTGATGAGAACAAGGAACAGGTGTAATGGACGTGAAGAATGTATTGACCATGGGAAGCGCTCAATTTCCTAAATTGTTCTGTTCTAAGCTTATGGTTACTTAAGTAGGATGCAAGATACTTTCTCACATTTAATTTGAAAAAAATGTCAAGTTATATGGGCATTTGTCTTTATGAGTTTAACTATTTTAGCATTGTATAGGTCTTTTAGATATGCTGGAGATTATTAATGTATGGGTAGATGAAAACCAAGTTTTGAAATAAAATCTGATTGTATATGCTTAAATTTTTATTTCGTTACATCACTTTTAGATTGTCTTTTGTTTGTGAAAGCAAGGGGAGAGAAGGAGTTTCAGGGGAGGTTTCTTTTCTTTTTCATAGAAAAGACTTGAGCGTGTTTACATATGTTTGAAAGTCCTAAGCTTTAGGAGAGTGTTTCATTTTACAGAAATAAGTCTTGAATTATTGAAAAGAAATTGTTTTTTCTTCCTAGCAGACTACATTGCCAATAACCTCATCCATGACCTGTAATTTATAAATACTTGGGGAGTTGTATGTGAGAGGATGAATATTTGAGGGAATGAATACTTTGTTCTTTGAATTAAATATGACGTTATTTTATATTATTGAAGATATAAATAAGATATCAACCTATGTTAAGAAATTTTAATTCAGTTGTATGGTAAATTTTTATCAAAAGTTGTCTGTGTTTGCTAACTACCCTGTATATCTAAATGAGCCATACGCATATGCTGGCAGTGGACTCAACGCAGACTCAGTGTTCATACAAAAACCCTAGCACTTAGGCAAAACACAAAATAAATGTAAAAAGAAACCTAAGAATGTCATAGCTTGGAGATATTTCTTTGTTTTAAAGGGTGAGTTTGTGTCTAAGAAAGTAGACTATTGAACAGATGTTAGGTATTTTGGGAGATTTTAATAGTGCGTTTATTATAGAAGTTGAAAAAAAGCCAGTTTACCTTTTTTTCTCTGAAATAGTTCAGGTCCAACCATTATAGAGTAGGACTAATGTGGGAAAGAGCCTTTTTGTAGATTCTCTTCTCCTCCTCTTCCACCCCTGTTAAACTTTTATGTTTAAGACCTGACCTTCCACATAAAGAAAATATTTGGTTTTTAAGTTGTTTGTATAAGCAAAGGTTATGCTGCACTTGTAAATGTCAGTGCTGTTTGAGTATTTCATGAGAAGGCCTGATTCCTCAAAGTGTTGGAGGGCAGGCTTTGAACCCTGTCCTTACAAAACAACTTGGTCTTCTTTCCTATTGAATCAACTCTCAGGTAGCAATCAGTTTGAACCAAGCTTTTAGGAAGGTAGGAACAGTAAGTCTTCAGAGTTACATAGTAACATTAATTTAAAAAATTAACATTTAGTTATATTCAGCTTTGAAGGAATATAACTTATTCTTTTAAACTCATCTTGTTCTAGCGCATAAAATCTGGCAGAGATGGCAGTGGGGGTTCCCGCAGCAAAAGAGAGGGGAGTGCTGGCAGTGGTAAGTATTTCCTGTTACCTTGAAATGCTGGATGTGACAGGTTCTAGTACATGGGCTTCTAGAAACATCTTGAAATAATCCAGAGGTGTTCTTTATCTGTTTGTTTGTTTTATACACAGTAAAACCTCACTTATTCTAATTAATTTTGTAAACAGTCGGTCTGATATGTAAATTGAGTGTTTGTAAATGTTAGTAGATTTTAGTTCTTAAATAACCATACCTAATTCTGATAATTGATTAATAAACAAGTTCAGGTTGGATAAATTATCATTGATGTCCATACTAATGAGGTTTTACTATGTGTTTTAAAAATTTACATTTTAAGGAAGTACCATGAGAAGTAAGATGGTCTTATAGAATGCTAACAGTTCTGAATCTTTAGTCCCGCTTTTAGTGTAGAAATAGTGCCAGTCTGGGAAGTCGGAGACGTGGTTCTAGTCCTAGGCTTGATCATGATACCGTATGTCTTTGGACCAACACATAAATGCTGTACGCTTTAGGTGATTTCTAAAGTTCTTTGCATCTCTAAATTTCTTGACTCTGTGACTGCTTGTGATGTCATTACTTAATAAGGAGGTTTATTAAATTTTCCTTCCCTTTTTCCCCATCAACAAAATCTGCCTTCTTTCTCTGCTTCAGGAGAGTAGTGTAAGTTAAACTTAGTAGAAATTTTGAGCTTTTAAAGCAATTGATTGGAAAAGTAAATGTTAAATTGAGATCTATAAATACATCTACATACTCTCACTTCCATACTTAGCACTGTCATGCATATATGACCTGGTCCATGTAACTGCCCAGCTGCATTCTGTTACATCTGTGATCTAGGAGTCAGGACCAAAAAAAAAAAGTAACCCTTAGTTTAGGTAGGGCTTTCATTCATTCACAAACACTTACTGGATGCATCCTAGGTGCCAGGCAAACACTGTGTGAAGTACCAAGGACGTGTCCCTGTGATCAAGGAAATTAGAATCTAGTTGGAAAGATACACAAGTTTCTAATGCTGCCGAGAGTACTGCCATGATAGAGAACTGCACATGTGTTTTCTAAGTTTCCTAGGGATAGAAACTTTCACTGGGTCAAAGATGCTTTCTCGAATTCAGAGCTCTGCTTTGCTAAATATCATCAATGGCATCTAGTTCTAATGAGACGGTTTGATTCTCCAAGGATCAGTCCAGCTTCTCCAGCTGAACCTCACAATCCTGGACTATTTACCCTTATGTCACAGGAGCCATTACCTAGAGCTTGAGAAATTAGTAGAAGCATTGAGACTGAGTCTAAAGAGTGCCAAGGGCAGTCTGCCACATTGAGGAGTTTTCAAGGACAAGATTTCCTATCTCATGAGCCTTCCATGGTCGTGATAGACACTGATGTCTCCATGTTGTCCCGCAACCCTTTGATATCGCCCCCACTTCTGCCCTCCCCTCTCCAGCTCCTGTTTTATTGTAGGCATTTGATTGTCGGGTTGAATTTAGCTGGGTCCTGAGTCTGAGAGTCTGTCCCAGCATTCTCTGTAAGCCAGAGCCAGCTCTACAGGCCACAGCCTTTCTCCAGTGCCTCTGGGGCAGTGTGCTGTGCAATTCAGGGTTTTTTGGAGTTTAGAAAAGTCATATGGTACATTAGCCATATATCACGTAATACCCATGGGGAACACCTCATCGTCAAAGAGTATTAATTCAGTGAAGCATGACTATTCACACTGGGGATAAATAATGTCTAAAAATAGCTTTAGGTCAAGTCAGATTTTGTGCTCAAGAAGTGTACACATTGCCACCTGAAAACTTGGCTTTCAGGGCTCTTTGGAATTTGGAATTGTAGATGAGGGATCATGGACCTGGATGTACCAAAAATATTCTTAATGGCCAAGAAGTCAGCAGACAAGGCATTGTGCACCAGTTAAAAGAAAATCTGGAAGTCTCACCGGACCGACTTGCTGCTGCTTACTGGTCCTTACTCTTAGGAGGCAGGCAGTCTGTGATATGAGCTCTTGAAATTGTGTCCCTTTAAGGAGTAATTGTCTTGAGTAACCCCAGGGAAGTATTAATTATTTGTTAAAATTCTAGAACCAGATTCACCATCCTCTAAGGATCCTACACTTCAGAGTAACCAACCAGGTCCTCCCCAAAACACCAACAACCTTAGCTTAAGTCCTCAGAGCCTTCCCTGGTAATTCATAAACTGATGAATGTCTCCAGTGCTAACCCCTAAACCCGAGCTTACTAACGCCTGAAGCTGAGTTACCCGGATGTCTTCACTTTGGAAGTGTGCTGCAGAAGCGTCAGGACCCCTAATGAGACGCTAGGGCGCGCCCAGAGAACTGTCAACTAGGTTGGTGCCGAGCCACAGCCGGAGGACAGTGTCCAGAGTCCACCCCGGGAAGTCTCCTCAGGTGGCTCTAACATCTGCTGCTCAGAAACGTCGGAAGGAAGGGTCGAGGTGTGCCTGCGGCCAGAGCGGGGGCGCTCCCCCTGGGCCGGGCCTCCTCCACAGAGGAACGCTGGTGGGTGAGGAGAAGGTGCGGCTGCCCTGGATCTGGTACCTGTGTGCAGGCAGGGAGAGGCCTTTCTGCTAACAATTCCCCTCTTAGTCCTGGCCTTCCCCCACTGCTGCTTTTTCTTTTTCCTTTCTGATAAATTTTCCTTTCTCTGATCCAGTCCGTTTCAGTCCAACACAAGTAGTCAATTCTAGTGCACAGATAAGCTTTATTCTCACACGAGGGAATTTTGGAGTAGAAACTGCATTATTGAAGCATTTTTTTTGTAAAGATTGGCACCTGGGCTAACAACTGTTGCCAATCTTTTTTTTTTTTTCTGCTTTATCTCCCCAAACCCCTCCTGTACACAGTTATATATCTTAGTTGCAGCTCCTTCTAGTTGTGGGATGTGGGACACCGCCTCAACGTGGCCTGACAAGTGGTGCCATGTCCGCGCCCAGGATCCGAACCCTGGGCCGCCACAGCGGAGCGCGCGAACTTAACCACTCGGCCACGGAGCCGGCCCCAATTGAAGCATTTTTACAAGCTGGGTTTCGTGTTGCTCAGTTCTCTTGCCACAGGTTCAAAGCAGTGCACAGTTCCTTGCCGGGGCACTTGCTTGCTTGATTTTTCCCTAGCATTTGCCTCTTTGTTCCTTGCTTCCTAACACCATGAGTTACATAGCATCCCAGACTTCTTTGTTTCGCCCTGAAGCCCGGGTTTGAATGCCTCTTTCAGTGACCTCACTGGTCCTAGCCTGACACTTTGTCAAGATCCGTGTTTTCTGCCTTCTTTCTCCAGTTCTCGGCACAGGCCACGGTGCAAGGCTGTCCCTGGCCTTGAGGTCAGAAATAAAGTATGCTGTGGCTACCTCTCTTGCTTTCTCATTCCTTTTGCCTTGTGGGACCCTCCCCAGAGCACCCTATAGCACCCTGTGGATGCACCCCATCCTTACCCAGCGGCTCCCCTCCCCACACACCACTAGCACCAGTCAGTCGTGGGCAGTGGTCACTCACCCATTCATCGTGCCCCTCTCAGGAACTCCCCAGACAGACCTACATGTAAAGGCAGCTCAGTCTCATCCATCTTCCCCTCTAACCTGTAAAAGCTAGAGATGCACATTTACATCTCAACATGGAGATATCTGGCCCTTCTGTCTGGATTCACAGCTAGGATAGGAGAAAGGGACAGTTTTTTGTATGCATCCAAATGAGGCCAGCCTTAAGCTAGTTTAAGTTTAATGTGTTAAAATAAATGCAGTGCCTATAATATTAAAATATTGCCTGAGAGAGAAGACCATAGGGAACTTATACACCAAAATTATGAGTTTCTTTTTCTTTTCTTTTTTTTTTTTTTTTTGGTGAGGAAGATTGGCCCTGAGCTAACACCTGTTGCCAGTATTCCTCTATTTTGTATGTGGGTGACCACCACAGCATGGCTGCTGACAAGTGGTATAGGTCCATGCCCGAGAACTGAACCCAGGCCGCTGAAGTGAAGTGCACTGAACTTAACCACTAGGCCATGGGGCTGGCCCCAGAATTATTAGTTTCTTTAAAATAAGTATTTTTGAAATGCTTGAGGGCCCTTGAAAATTGTTCTTTTTTCGTGGATCAGACTAGTCTCATTGCAGCCTTAGTTTTGCTCTTAATTTATTTAATAAACCTCAGCTCCCTTCCTCTTCAGTGGTTCTCAAATTTTAGCATGTATCAGAATCACCTTGAAGCTTGTTAAAACAGACTGCCGAACTCCACCTTCAGCGTTTCTGAATCAGTCTGATGGGCCCATGGATTTGCATTTCTGATAAGGTCCCAGCTGTTGCTGGTGCTGCTGGTCCTGGGACCACACTTTGAGGACCTCTGCTGTATCTTGAATGAGAAAATACAAGGTTAAATGTGATATAGTGTATATAAAAATGTCCCTGCTATTACCGCCACATTCAGATTCGCAGTATGTGGCAGTCATCCTGCCTCACGCCCTGGCTCTGTGATTCCCAAGTATGTTACTCTGAGAGGTGGTTTGAGCATTACATGCACAGCCCACGGAAGGGGATCAGCACAATGCCTGGCACACACTGGATGCTGAGTAAATGGTAGCTGTTTTTATTATTATTTAATACAAAATACATTAAAAAGCAATAGTGCTTAGTTTAGAATTTTGAATAGCCATTCCAGGATTTTCACTACAGTCATGCACCACATGCACCGCATAACAATGTTTTTTGGCCCATGACGGACAGCGTCTACAATGGTGGTCCCATAAGTTTAGTAACATCCAGCCTAGGTGTGCAGTAGGCTGTACCATCTGGATTTGTTAAGTGCACTCTGTGATGTTCACACGACGGAATCACCTAACGATGCGTTTCTCAGCATATCCGTAGCATTAAGTGATGCAGGACTGTAATTTATTTTGTTTTTACAGAATTAATTTAAAATGAAATGAACTTGTCTTAACCACTTGAAGTAAAAACTCATTACTTTTTTAAATGCAAATTTTGGGTTAAGATTTTAGCAGCTCAGTGCCAAAATGTCAGTCAATTCAGAAGACAAATTAAACCAAGTCACACTGAAAATCAACTTCCATGATTAGATCTATATTCTACGAGTTCAAAGTCTTGATAGTCAACATTATATAGTCCATGTAGATAAACTAGATAAGGGGAATAACCATGTTCCTTTCTAGTGTGTTGGCTGCATTTAAAGGCCAGGAAATCTACAGAACACATCTGCTTCTCATGTGTATCTGTCCTCAAGAAACAAGAATGCCTTCTTGTACAGCATCTTCTCTTTTAGCATGAATAGTGGCATTTGGTGACTTATTTTGAGTACTGTGTTTTAAGATTTCATTTTAAAATTGTATTTTGTTTACTCTATGTGATACTTAATGGTTTGCTGCATTTTTAGTTGTTTTTTTTTTTTCCTGAGGGAGATTGGCCCTGAGCTGACATCTGTGCCAGTCTTCCTCTATTTTGTATGTGGGATGCTGCCACAGCACAGCTTGATGAGTGGTGTGTAGGTCTGAGCCTAGGATCTGAACCTGCAAACTCCTGGCCACCAAAGCGGAGTGTGCAAACTTAACCGCTGTACGACGGGGCTGGCCCCTAGTTTAATTTTTATTATGTCTTGGGTGTGAAATTTTCCTATGAAAACATATCTCTTAATTCTCTACTAAAAATAATTTTATAATGAAAATGAGTAGGACAATATGACTCGGTGAACAGAAATTCACTTTAAGGTCAACTTTTTGAGGAACATGTGTTTTATAAAGTACATTGTAACCGTATTTTCTTTTATTTTAAAAAAGCAAAGTTTTATTTTAAGATAATGGTCCAAGCGTGAGCAACTTCTTTGCCTAGAATGCCTTTTCCCAGTTTTGCTGAGCCTCACTGGTGTAACAAGCAGCGAGTGAACAGCTCCTGCTTAGTGCCCACCAAATGGGAGGAGTTAAAAGGCTGCTGTCCAAGGAGGTGAGGGAGAAAATGCACGTGTGAATTCTCCTAAACTCAAAGAATCAAATCAACAAAACGTAGCTGATCTCCTGGGAGAAAGGGAGTGAATGTGTATAGGGCAAAAAAACCCTTGAGAAGCCAGAGGAACTGAAGTCTCCTATTTCTTAAAAGTATCACTCCTATCAGCTTCAGTCCCAATGAAGCGCCCTCTTCATCCCAGAAATCTAGAGAGTGATTGTGCTGGATATTCAGCTGTCTAAGTACTTTGAAGCTTGTATATACCACAAAGGGAGCTTTATTAGTCATAAATATTAGAAGATAGTTAACAGCACTGGCTGTAGCACTGAAGTATTCTCTTTGTCACAAATCCTGAAGAAAATTGTCTCTGTTAGTCTACCCTGCTGGTCTAACACTATTGTGTTGCCTGTTTTCTGGTGTAGTGATTCTCTAAGCCGGTGGGGGTGGCGGGGGGAATCAGCAGACTTCCTCGGTAAAGGGCCAGATAGTATGGGCCGTATGCACTCTTGCCACTGTGCTGCAAAGGCAGACAGTGTGTCAGTGAATGGGTGCGGCTGGGCTCTCTAAAGCTTCATCTTTGGACACTGAAATTTATATGTCGTATGAATTTCATGTGTCGCAAAATATTCTTTTGCTTTTTTCCCCCAACCATTTAAGAATATATAAATCATTCTTATGTTGCTAAATGTACAAGAAGAGGGATGGGCCAGGTTTGGCCCACAGACTATAGTGTGCAAATTCCTAGTCTAAGCCAAACTCTCCGTAGATATTCTTGGTAATGACAAGTGGGGGCCTAGGAATTACCCTTTTGATCAAAGCACCGGTTACAGCTATCTAATCCAAAAATAGAGCTTCTACAGTAAGATTCTATATCAATCTAACTTCCTTTTAAGGCTGTCTTAGCTGTTTACATTTCAGCCACCTCCGCATGTGTCACATACATAGTAACAGAATATGAGATTTTGTCTTCAACGGACCATGCTCCTTTCCTCTGGCCCTTAGCCTATTGCCCTGCATTTGAGGTTGTTGAAATTAATTCCTCAGTCCCAGTGTACATTCAACATCCACTGACCCCTTTTTTCAAGTCACCACATCTTATGTGACCTTGGGCAAGTTACTTAATCTCCTTGTCACAGTTTCCTCATCAATAAAATAGGAGTGAAACTAAGACCTACCTGATAGGGTTGTTGAGAGGCGGAGATGAGTTAATACATGGAAAGCACTTAAAACGGTGCCGGACACAGGCGAGCACTCCGTAAAGGTGACTCCTATTTGACAAAGGAGAACTCGGGCGGCACTGAAGTTCTAGTGTCCGCGTCTGTGTACAGTGGGGCCCACGTTCCTACCTCTGCTTGACGTGTGACCTTTGAGTTTGTTATTCTCAGTGTTTTTCCCACCACTACAGGATCACATTTATCTTTGCATGAAGGTAAATGTCAACAAATGCATCACTGTCTTACTATAGAGTTTATAAAAGAGGTTTTTGGGTTTTTTTAATAAAAATACTGGAAACTATATATACAAATGAATGTTGGTTTTTAAAGTTGCCAATTTGGAAAGCTGAATATTTATTCCAGTAATACTGCTGTTAATCAAGACGTTCATGAAATCCCTCTTTTGGAAGTTCTATCTGAAGCAAATTACAAAAAAAGCACAGAAATCCAGTCTAAACATTTACAAATATATGTATGTACTTAAATCTGATAAAATATGTGAAGTAGATATATTACATATATCTATAAAATATGTGTACACATGTATGTATGTTTTATCTATACATGTGCACACATGCATACGTACACACACATTCCATCAGTTCTTTTTTCCTCCCTCTTTCCCTTCCAATCTTTCTGCCTGTCTATCAACAAATAAGCATTTATCGAACTCCTGACCATGGTGAGTACTCGGTAAATGCCAGCTCCCTTCCAGCTTCTCCTTTTCCCAGATCCTTTTTGTATGCCAGGTACTTTTAGGATGCGAATAGCAGTGTAATAGATTAATTATCTGCCTTGCTTACACCTTCGCTAATTACCTTCCCAGGCTCCCTCTTCACAGTGTCGCCTATTAACAGTGGCTATCCGAGTCTTCTTTTCCAATTTGGATATATGCCTGTTAGCTGTTTTGCTGAGTAATAATACAATTAGATCAATAGGAGTAGGGAGTAAGGAGTGAACTTATAATCACAGCCGTAACAATGTGAGAATGAGCTGAAATTAGGTCCAAGCAATGGGGCTTGTAAAGTTACATGAGTATGCCATCTGAGCTGATGACGCCATCGCTGTCTTACATATGGGGGCTGGGGGGCTGCCTTGGATCCATAGCTGTGGTACGCTGCTCCTTAACTTTGGAAAAGAGCAGGAGCAAGGAAGATGAGCTTCTTCACAGCAAAAGGATCGGTTATTTGCAAGTCAGACCACAGAGTACCTACAAGTAAATTGGACAATAGATTCATGCTAAAGGTCTCAAAAATGCTGTGTGATGTTCTTCAGTATTTCTAGATGTGAAAAACTTCCTCATACTTATGGAGTGAAAGCAGATCTTCCTTAGTGATTGCATCTAAGTAGGTGCTAAATTGAATATCATCTTGGGGATAGAAAAGAGAAACCCAAAATATTTTTTTAAGTGTAGACCAAAAGTATTCTTTTCAATGTCTAATGGATAGTTAAATCGGAGTTTATAGCTCACTGAAAGAGAATCATTGAAGAAGAGATCTGACAGAGTCAAGGGCAGTATGTTTGTGGCGTTCAGAGGAGTGGGAAGACTTTGTTAGACGGTTTCATTTTGATTAGCACTTTGGAGGAAGAGAAACTGATAGGGCTGACAGGCTGCCTAAATCAAGGAAAGGGGGCTGTTGGAGAATTGTCAGATATGCATTGACTAATTGGGCCTTGAAGACTGAAAAAGGCCATTAGATTTTTCAACTACGATAGTGTTGGTAGCCCTAAAGAAAGCAGTCTGTTGGAGGTTAAAATCAGATTCCAGGGATTTAGGGGGTGTGTAGGGTATAGGGAGCCCCGAAGCCTTGGATCGTTTACCAACAACTCCTAGAGATGGTATAACTTCTGAGAAACAATCTTATGTGCAAGTAAAGCACAATGAATAATAGTAATTCTACGGTATGGTTCCCTTTTTATGTTTCTGTAAACAAAGTAATGTTCACTTAAAAGCATGCTGAAATCAGTAAAATAAAAAGGCAGGAAAATCAGATATTTTTATTGGATTTTTATAGGTGTGTTATAGGCATCATGGAAATTATTTATAGTAAAGGTTTAAGGTAAAAGTCACCCATAGACTAGGACTTGAAGGTAGTGGCCATGTCGTCTTTTCCTCTGCCATGTGTGAAAAACGTAAGGTACTGAGTTGGAGCACAATTAGTACTGTACTCATCAGAATTTTAAAATATCCCTGATGGTATTGAAGATAAATCTATGTATTTTTCTTATATTCATTACTAGTGTAAATATATTATGTACTCAGTAAAATCATTGAATTTAAATCTGATAAAATCTGGTATAATCTAATTCTGTTTAAAGAATTAACAAAAATGAAGTACATTGCTTTTTATTTTCTCTTTACAGTTTTTTTTCCTGCCTTCAGTTTATCTACAACTGTAAATGATTTTCATGCTCTTAACCATATTCTTTCTAAATAAGTAACGACTGTCTTTTCTTGGAAACTGAATTCATTTTATTTGAAGAGAACATGCGGTGAAAGTTTTTGTAGTTTGCTTCTTGTTTTGTGAATGGAGCCTATGTTATCAACCTCACTTTCTCACAAAAAAAGAACTCCTGTTTAAAAACTAACATTCTAAAATGTTACAAATGGGTCACCTTCCTAGTATGAGTTGCCTCATAGAAACATTGGTCACAGCAGGATGTAGCCTCCCCCAGGAGAGCTTTTCTCAAGTCCCAAGATTGCAAACTTGCTTTATAAGGCAAGAAGAGGCTCTAGGCTCTTCTGGGGATAGAAGAAGGGGCTAAAACATGGGAGGGACTGTGAAGAGATTGTGTTTTACTTTGCTAGTGTTTAACTGTCGTTATAGACAGCCACATTTCGTGGAGTCAGCCAAGCTTGGAATAGCACATGATAGGAATATGTTATATGCTAGGCCACATTTATTCATATAAACTTTTCACATCCATATGAAAGTGCCACACTTTACATGGATTCTTTGCTGAAAGAGGCATTATTAGATAATTGGCAAGGACCAGGCTGGCCATCAGGAAACCTGGGTTTTGGTGTTGGCCTCGCCACTCTGTGTTCTCGAATAAGTGACTTTACCTCCCTAGGCCTATTTTCTCATCTGAAAAATAAAAAGGCTAGACTTAACCTTTTATTTTTAACCTTAACCTTAATGACATTTTTGTGTATTTCTGCTGACTGTGAAATTATTACAAACTTCTATTTCTGACAGTAAGATGGACTGAATATTCAAGGAAACTCCTCCAGGTATGGCACTCCTAAAAATGGTGGATTGAACATTGGAAAAAAAAAAGAGGAAAGAAGAAAGAAAATAAGTATGCAAAAAGCATTTTTTAAAAATTTTATTGTGGTCACATTGGTTTATAATGTTATGTAAATTTTAGGTGTACATCATTATATTTTGACTCCTGTATAGACTGCATCATGTTCACCCCCAAAAGTCAACTTTCCGTCCATCATCATACACATGTACCTTTTCACCCTCTCCCCCCTTACCCCTGGTAAACACCAATCTGTTCTCCGTATCTATGTGTTTGTGTATCTTCCATATATGAGTGAAATCATACAATAATTGTCTTTCTCCATCTGACTTCCTTCACTTAGTGTATACTCTCAAGGTCCATCCATGTTGTCACAAATGGCATGTTTGGATTTTTTATGGCTGAGTAGTATTCCATTGTGTGTGGGTGTGTGGATGTGTATGTGTATCTGTCTCTCTCTCTCACTCTCTATATATATATATATACACCACATCTTCTTTATCCATTCATCTGTTGATGGGCATTTAGGTTGCTTCCAAGTCTTGGCTATTATGAATAATGCTGCAGTGAACATAGGGGTGCACGTATCTTTTCGAATTAGTGTTTTCATGTTCCTTGGATAAATACCCAGAAGTGGGATAGCTGAATTATATGGTAATTCTATTTTTAATTTTCTGAGGAATCTCCATACTGTTTTCCATAATGACTGTACCAATTTACATTCCCACCAGCAGTGTATGAGGGTTCCTTTCTCTCCACATCTTCTCCAACACTTGTTATTTCTCGTCTTTTTAGTAATAGCCATTCTGACAGGTATGAAGTGATATCTCATTGTAGTTTTGATTTGCATTTCCCTAGTGATTAGTGATATTGAACATCTTTTCATGTGCCTGTTAGCCATCTGTATCTCTTCTTTAGAAAAATGTCTGTTCATATCCTCTGCCCATTTTTTGATAGGGTTGTTTGTTTTTTTATTGTTCAGTTGTATGAGTTCTTTATATATTTTGGATATTAACCCCTTAGCAAATATATGATTTGCAAATATTTTCTCTCAGTTGGTGGGTTGTCTTTTTGTTTTCTTTTGTTGATGCTTTCCTTCGCCATGTAGAAGCTTTTTAGTTTGATATTGTCCCATTTGTTTATTTTTTCTTTCATTTCCCTTGCCTGAGGAGACATGGCACTCAAAAAGATACTGCTAAGACTGATTCAAAACTACCTATGTTTTCTTCTAGGAGTTTTATGGTTTCAGGTCTTACATTCAAGAGTTTAATCCATTTTGAGTTAATTTTTGTGTATGGTGTCTCCATTGTATGTACTTGGGTCCTTTGTTGAAAATTACCTCTCCGTAGATATGTAGTTTTATTTTGGGGCTCTCAGTTCTGTTCCATTGATCTGTGTATGTTTTTCTGCCAGTACCATGCTGTTTTTATTACTATAGCTTTGTAGTATTAAAATCAGGGACGTGATACCTCCAACTTTGTTCTTTTTTCTCAGGATTGCTTTGGCTTTCAGAGTCTTTTGTTGTTCCATATAAATTTTAGGATTCTTTGTTCTACTTCAGTGAAGAATGTCATTGGGATTCTGATTGAGATTGCATTGACTCTGTAGATTGCTTTAGGTAATATGCACATTCTAACTTTGTTTATTCTTCCAATCCATGAGGATGGACTATCTTTCCATTTCTTTATGTCTCCTTCAGTTTCTTTCAATAACATCTTATAGTTTTCAGGGTATAACTCTTTCACCTCTTGGTTAAATTTATTCCTAAGTATTTTATTCTTTTTGTTGTGATTGTAAATGGGATTGTATTCTTGACTTCTCTTTCTACCAGTTGTTATTAGTGGATAGAAATGCAACTTCATTTTGTATGTTGATTTTCTATGCTGCAACTTTATTGTATTCATTGATTATTTCTAATAGTTTTTTGGTGCATTCTTTCGGGTTTTCTGTATAGAGAATCATGTCATCCACAAATAGTGACCGTTTTACTTGCTTTCCAATTTGGATCCCTTTTCTTTCTTTTTCTTGCCTGACTGCTCTGACTAAAACTTCCAGTACCATGTTGAATAAGAGTGGCAAAAGTAGGCACCCATGTCTTATTCCTGCCCTCAGAGGAATAGCTTTCAGCTTTTCACTCTTGAATGTAATGTTGGCTGTGGATTTGTAACATATGGCCTTTATTATGTTGAAGTACTTTTGTTCTATACCCACTTCATTGAGAGTTTTCACCATAAAAGGATGTTAGATCTTGTCACATGCTTTCTTTGCATCTATTGAGATGATCATGTGATTTTTATTCTTCACTTTGTTAATGTGGTGTATCACACTGAGTGATTTGTGGATATTGAACCATCCCTAGATCCCTGGAATGAATCCCGCTTGATAATGGTGTAAGATCCTTTTAATATATTGTTGTATTCGATTTGCTAATATTTTGTTGAGCATTTTTGCATCTGTGTTCATCAGTGATATTGGCCCGTAATTGACCTTTTTTATGTTGTCCTTGTCTGGTTTTGATATCAGGGTAATGTTGGCCTCAAAATGAATTAGAAAGTGTCCCATCCTCTTCAGTTTTTTGGAAGAGTTTGAGAAGGATGGGTATTAAATATTCTTTGAATGTTGGGTGCAATTCACCAGAGAAGCTGTCTGGTCCTGGACTTTTGGTTTTGGGAGGTTTATGATTACTGTTTCAATCTCTTTGCTTGTGATCGGTCTATTCAGATTCTCTTTCTTCATTCAGTTTTGGGAGGTTGTATGATTCTAAGAATTTATCCTTTTGTTCTAGATTTTCCAATTTGAGGCATATAGCTCTTCAGAGTATTCTCTTATAATCCTTTGCATTTCTGTGGCGACTGTTGTAATTTCTCCTCTTTCATTTCTGATTTTATTATTTGAGTCATCTCTGTTTTTCCCTTAGTGCATCTGGTTTAGGGTTTATCAATTTTGTTTATCTTCTCAAAGAACCAGCTCTTAGTTTCATTGATCCTTTCTATTGTTTTTTAGTCTCTTTTTCATTTATTTCCACTCTGATTTTTATTATTTCCTTCCTTCTACTGACTTTGGGCTTCATTTTTTTCTTCTTATTCTGGTTCTTTTTGGTATAGTGTTAGATTGTTTATTTGAGACTTTTCTTACTCCTTCAGGTCTATATTACTGTATACTTCCCTCTTAGTACTGCTTTTGCTGCATCCCGTAAGTTTTGGTATGTTGTGTTTTCATTTTCATTTATCTCGAGGTGTTTTTTGATTTCTCCTTTGATTTCTTCATTGATCCAATAGTTATTCAATAGCATGTTTAGTCTCCACATATTTTTTACTTTTATAGCTTTTTTCTTGTAGTTGATATATGGTTTCATACCATTGTGGCTGGAAAATATGCTTGACATTATTTCAGTCTTCTTAAATTTATTGAGGCTTGCTTTGTTTCCCAAAATATGGTCTATCTTTGAGAATATTCCATGTGCACTTGAGAAAAATGTATACTCTGCTGTTTTTGGATGGAATGTTCTATATATATCTATTAAGTCCATCTCGTCTAGTGTTTCATTTAAGGTCAATATTTCCTTGTTGACTTTCTAGATGATCTATCCATTACATAAGTGGGGTGTTAAGGTCCACTACTATTATTGTATTGCTGTTGATTTCTCCCTTTACGTCTGCTAATAGTTGCTTTATATACTTTGGTCCTCCTGTGCTAGCTGCCTATATACTAACAAATGTTAGGTCTGCTTGGTGGAATATCCCTTTTATCATTATATACTGCCCATCTTTGTCTCTTGCTATCTTTTTAGTCTTAAAGTCTATTTTGTCTGGTATAAGTGTGGCTACACCTGCTTTCTTTTGCTTGCCATTTGCTTGGAGTATCATTTTCCATCCCTTCACTGTGAGCCTACGTTTGTCTTTACAGCTGAGATATGTCTCCTGGAGGCAGCATATTGTTGAGTCTTGTTTTTCAGTCCATCCAGAAACTCTGTGTCTTTTGGTTGGTGAGTTCAATCCAGTTATATTTAGAGTGATTGTTTATATATGAGGGGTTAATATTGCCATTTTATCTTTTGTTTTCTCGTTGTTATATATTTCCATTGTTTCTTTTTTCTCATGTTTCTGTCTGCCATTTCAGTTTTGTTTTTTTTCTTTTTAGATTGATGCCTGAGCTAACAACTGTTGCCAATCATTTTTTTTCTTGCTTTTTTCTCCCCAAATCCCCCCAGTATATAGTTGCATATTCTTTTAGTTGTGGGTCCCTCCAGCTGCAGCACATGGGACGTCACTTCAACATGGCCCAACGAGTGACACCATGTCTGTGCCCAGGACCCAAACTGGTGGAACCCCAGGCCACCAAAGCAGAGTGCATGAATCCAACCACTCAGCCATGGAGTTGGCCCCTTGCCATTTAAATTTGATGGTTTTCTCTGATATGTTTCTCAGTTTTCTCTTTTTTTATGTTTTATGGCTCTTCTCTGATTTTTTGTTTAGTGGTCACCATGAGGTTTGTATAAAAGATCTCATAGATGAGATAGTCGTTTTTCTGATAGCCTCTTAGCTCCATTAGCCTATGCAGGTTCCATCCTTTTTCTCTTCGCCGTCTATGATTTTGTTGTCACAAATTATTCTTTTATGTGTTGTGAGTTTGTGACCAAATTGAAGTGGTTATAATTATTTTTGAAACTTTCTGTCCCTTTATCCTTTATGTTATAATTATTTACTAACCTACTCTGATATAGAGCTGCAATTTTCTGATTCTGTTGTCTGTTTCTCTCTTTGCTCAAAGCTTTGTAAACCTTTCTCCTTTTGTTTCATGTAGGAGAGATTCTTTCAGCATTTCTTGTAAGGCAGGTCTAGTGGTGATGAAATCCCTCAGCTATTGTTTATCTGGGAAAGCTGTTATTCCTCCTTCATATCTGAATGATAACTTTGCTGGATAGAGTATTCTTGGCTGATAGTTTTTGTCTTTCAGTCCTTTAATAGATAATTCCACTCTCGCCTAGCCTATAGAGTTTCTGCTGATAAATTTGCTGAAAGCCTGATGGGGGTACCTTTGTAGGTTGTTTTCTTCTCTCTTGCTGCCCTTAATATTTTTTCTTTGTTGTTGACTTTTGGCAGTTTAATATTACAAGCCTTGGAGAAGGTCTTTTTGCATTGAGGTAATTAGGAATTCTGTTAGCTTCATGCACTTGTTTGTCCAGTTCCTTCCCCTGGTTTGGGAAGTTTTCAGCTATTTCTTTGAATTAGCTCTCTGCTCCTTTTCCCTCTCTCTTCTCCTTTCTTTCTTTATTTAAATATTTTATTTTTTTCCTTTTTCTCCCCAAAGTCCCCCAGTACACAGTTGTATATTCTTAGTTTTGGGTCCTTCTAGTTGTGGCATGTGGGACGCCGCCTCAGTGTGGCTTGATGAGCAGTGCCATGTCCACGCCCAGGATTCGAACCGATGAAACACCGGGCTGCCTGCAGTGGAGTGCGCAAACTTAACCACTTGGCCACAGGGCCAGCCCCTCTCTTCTCCTTCTTGATGCCTATAGTCTTTATGTTTCTTTTCCTAATTGAGTCGGATATTTCTTGAAGGATTTCTTCATTTTTAAAAAATCTTAAGTTTTCTCTCCTCTTCCACTTGAATCATTTCTAGATTTCTATCTTTGAGCTCACTAATTTTCTCCTCCATCTGGTCTGCCCTGTCGTTAATGCTTTCTACATTATTTTTCATCTCATTAATTGTGTTTCCCATCTCCAAAATTTCTGTTTGGTTTTTTTTTTTTTTAGAGTTTCAGTCTCTTTGGTGAATTACTCCTTCTGTTCATTAATTTTATTCATGAGCTCATTTTCTGAGTTTTCGTGTCACTGCTTGAGTTTCTTTATGACAGATACTTTGAATTCTCTGTCAGTAAGATTGTAATCCTCTGTGACTTTAAGTTTGGTTTCTGGAGAGTTGTCATTGTCTATCTGTTCTGCTGTGTTACTATAGTTCTTCGTGGTGTTTTAAGAACTCATCCTCTGCTGCCGCATTTGTGGTAGCATCCATGTTTCTTATTTGGATAAGGCTTTGGTTACTTTGGTTCTCAGCTGCTTCTGGTTGTATTTGAGAGCCTCCACTTTCCACCCTCCACTGCCTCTGCTACAGGCATTGTCACTGCCCTCCTTGTGCCTCTTGTGCCTCCGAGGTTTCTGGTGCCTTGCTGCTTATGATGTCACTTCAGTCTCAGGTGTTGCCATTGGGGTCACCAGGCTGGGAGCACTTGTGCTGCTTCTGGGGTCACCTGGGCCTTGTCTTCCTCCTTGGGCTCTCTAGGAGTTCTTCATGGGCTTTGTTGCTGCTGCTCCCAGGTTTTCTGGGGATGCTGATTGCACTGCTGCCAGGGGTGCTAGGTTCACAGGTGTCACAGTTGCTGCTAGTGGCCTGGCTACCTGAGGACTTGCAGGCACTCCCCACTGCTGATGGGAGTTGTTGGGTGCACTGCCACCGGGGACTGGGTCACTGGTTCTGCTGTGGTTCCTGAAGCCTCATGTTACAGGTTCCACCTCCCACTGCTGGCAGGGATCAGGAGCTGAGCAGGGAGAGGTTGTTGTTGATGCTTGTTCGTTCAGCCTCTGATCTCCGGCACTGAGTGATGTATTTTGAAAACTCAGGTCAGGGTGCCCCGCCCCAGCTGGGAAAATCTGAGTGTTTCATACTGACCTCACTATTGGAAAGACCTGTCCTCTGCCAGGGGAAGGTTAGGGGGTGTGTGCTGGATCTTCTGGGAGATGGGCAGAGAGCGAGCTATTTTTCTACTAACACCATGACTGCTCACAGGTGCTCATGCCAGCATGAGGAGCTGCACCCTGGATCACTGCTGCCAGGGAGGGAGAAGGAGTTGCTGCCCTCATTCCACTTCCTCCCATGTGTCCAGTCCAGCTGCCTTCAGATGTATAGATGCTGGATCTCTTATGCATCTTATTGTGCTGTGTAGGGAATCCTCTGTTGCTCAGTGGGTGTCTGATTATTTGTAACTTAGAGAGGAGAGACAAAGGGAACCACTCACTCTGCCATGATGCTGATGTCACTTGAGTCACTTTTCTCTTGATGGTTTTAAGATTCTCTCTTTCTCTTTTCCTTTTCACAGTTTGATTATAATGTGTCTCAGTGTGGGCCTCTTTGGGTCCATCCTAGTTGGGATTCTTTGAGCTTCTTGACTTTGGATGTTCATTTCCTTCCTCATATTTGGGAAGTTTTCATCCGTTGTTTCTTCTAATAATCTTTCTGTCCTATTCTCTCTTTTCTTTCTGGGACTCCCATAATATGTATATTGATCTGCATATGATGTTCCATAATTTTCTTAGGCTTTCTTCGCTTTTCTTCATTTTTCATTCTTCATTTTTTTGTTCCTCTGACTTCATAATTTCATATGATCTATCTTTGAGTTCTCAGATTCTTTATCCTGCTGGATCCTATCTGTTTTTGAACCATTCTAGTGAACTTTTCAATTCAGTTATGGTATTATTGTGTTCTTCAGCTCCAGAATTTCTATTTGGTTATTTTTTACAGTTTCTCTTTGTTGATAGTCTTGTTTTGTTCATGCTTTATTTTCCTGATTTCATTTATTGTCTATCTGTGTTCTCTTATGGCACATTGGTCTTATTTAAGACAGTTATTTTGGATTGTTTGTTAGGTAACACATAGAGCTCCATTTCTTCAGGATCAACTTCTGGAGATTTATTTTGTTCCTTTGGGCCATGTTTCCCTGTTTCTTCGTGTGTTTTCTTACTTTTTGTTGTGTTTTCTTCATTTGAAAAAACAGTCACTTCTCCCACTTCTTTTTTGGACTGGTTTGTACCAGTCCAAATCACCAGTCAGCCCCAAGAGATTATGGCAGTGTCTCAGAGTTTTTATGGGGCATGTTTTTTCTCAGCTTCTATGTGTACTTTCCTAATTAGAGAGGTTTGATGGTTTCTTTTTCAGAATTTGTAATCTCTTGCTTCCTCTAGTGTCTGTCTGTCATACTGCAGGATCTCTGGCAGTGCAACAAGCTCCTCAGCCCTCTTTTGTTCTCTGCAGTCCCCAAGCATCCAAGATATGCCAGTTCCCCATCAGTGCTCTGAGTCAGGTGAGACAGAAACCAGACCCTTGGGCAGCTCCCCAAAAAGCTGGAGTGTTGGATGTACATTCCCCTCTCTTTTCCTGCTGATGGAAGAACCACAAGCTGGACACTTTCTCTTTATCACAGCAAGCTGTGCCAGCTTCTGTCTGCAGTGGTGGAGGTACTCTGGCACTGCAACAAGTCACTGAGTTCTCTTTGTTCTCAGCAGCTTTCAGGCATCCAGAGTATGCTGGTTCCTCATCGGCACTCCAAGTTAGGCAAGACAGAAACCAGTCTCTGAGACAGTTCCCTGAAACACCAAAACATTGGATGTATGTTGCTCTCTTTTCCCTCCTGAAGGAGAACCTGCAAGTTGGGCTTTTTCTGCAAATTGTGAGCTATGCTGACTTTGGGTAGGGGCAGACACATTTGAAATGAAATGGCTTTTCTCACCTGTTTCAATGCAATTGTTCTTGGTTTTGAGCTTGCCTGGGGTACTGTGACTACCTACCTGGTTTCTGGGTTCTTATGAAGACCTTTTGAACCAGATATTCTTGTAAGTTGGTATTTTTGTAAGGGAGCAAAGTCTGGGGCTTCCTATTCTGTTATCTTGCTGAATGCAAAATTTTAGGTGTTTTGATGTATACTACCAAATTACCCTCAGAAAATTTGTTCATTTCACTTGCTAACCTGATATTTTTTAAATCTTGGCCATTTTAATAGGCAATGTTGAATGTTACGTTTAGAATTATGTGACTGTTTAATTTATGTAATATTTGATATCTACAAAATAACCTATGTAGCATTCTTATCTTATGAAGCATATTAATAAAATTAAAATTAATTAAACTATCATAACATATTAGAACAAGAACATTACTGTCCCGCCTACTTGTGTGCTTTTTCCCATTCCATCTCCTGCCTCCCCCACATATAACCACTGTGTTTTATATTTTATATATATTCAGGTTTATATTTTTCAGTTTCTTGCCTTTTCATATACAATTTTATCATACATGCAAACAATATATTTAATTTTGCTTCGTTTTCAGCTTTCTAAAACTGGTATCATTCAGTATGTAGTGTTCTGACTTGTTTTTTTCTGACTTATTATGTTTCTAAGATTAAGTAAGGCTAAACATTTTTTTATGTGTTTATTGACCTATTGCATTATTTACTTTAGGAATTATCTCTTTGTATACAATGTCCATTTTATAGGGGTATTCTATTTTTTTCTGGTATAGGTAAGTTTCAAGATTTTTTCTTACTCTAAAATTTATGATTCTGAAATTTTTCTCTTACAAAGTATAAGTATCTTTTGGAAGTTTTAGTGTTAATTGATTGATAAGTCAGATAAATTGATCTCCAGATTCTTATTCTCTGAACTTGTCATTTAACTTCCCTCTAGGAAATAGCAATTGTTGTTTGTAACTATAGTGAAGTGATTATAATAATTTGTTTCATTATGTAGACATTAAACCCCTGCAGACTTATAAAGGCTTCTTGATCCATTTGCAGCTGTTCACGTATAGCAGTGTTACTCCATGAAAGTTGATTGAAAATGATGAAGTGCAGATATTCACAATATACCCTCATTGGTCTTTATAATAGAAAGTGTTTAAAAACTGTATTCTAAGGAGATCACTTTTCAGTTTTTAAAGGTTTGCTCTTCCCACGGTATTGGAATCCTTCAGGCTGGGAATTGTACATGGAGTTTTAGGGGGCTTTGGATGCCTGAGGGAGATGTCAGGGTTTTGTTAGACTCTATAGAGAACTTGTAGCTATGTGAAAGGTGAAGTGAAATAAATATTGCCTAGAGCAATGGTGTTCAGACTTTCTTGACCTGAGCTTACTTAGGCACTTTGACAGACACCTATTTACACTTGTAGATGGAAAAAATTGACTTAACTGTAACAAAAAATTAGAGGGGAACAACATAATAAGAAACATACCAAAATGTGTAGACACATCCAAAACATTAAACTAAGGCACTTTATTTTCCAATGATATCAACAGTGGAGGGAATCGTAATGTTTTTGATAAGAACCCAGAGAAGACTTACAGTTTTGATTCACTTGACCAACTTAAAATGTAGGGATTTTAAAGACCATCTTGTTTTGACTTATTCCCAGAGACATTATCAGTAAACTAAAATATAAAGTATACTAAGAAAAGAAATGGTCAGTATATATTGGTGGACTACTTTCATTAAAATTGAAGCTTCCATAATAGAAAAAAATATAACATTATAAGAATTTTAAGCGGAAGAAATACAAACTGTGGGACTAGAGGAGTGGTTCTTTAGAAAATATAATAGAAATTCAGGGTTAAAATGCACTAATAATGTTTCCTACTAATGTGAATATTCAACCCTATCTGAAAATCTTCAGTGATATGCATTGCATTATTTCCCATGGCAGCCATTCTGTATTTAAACACTATAATCCTTTTCAGGTTTTTCCTTGAGTTGAGCCAAAATCTATCCTACTATACCGTGTAAATCTAATCCTCTTCTGTATGAACATTCTTGAGATGTTTGAAGAAAGTTGGTTGTATGATCTAGGTTCTCTGCCACCTCAGCTAGACTTACCCAGCCTCTTCTGTTCTTCATTTGATGTGTTTTCTCGCCCCTCCCCAGGCTTGATACGTGGTGGATGATACAGCTCAGACTGATCTTACGACTTCCTGTTTGTTCTTTCTTCAGCTGCTCTTTGTCCTTTGCTAGATTATGCTCATCAAAGTGGTCTCTAACTTCTCGCAAGTGAATCTATAAAACTGAAGCCTGTACCTAAGCACACATTTGAAAGAATATGTATAAAGACTACTCTAAGTGATGTTTTATGTATATTATAGATTCTCAGCCAGAGATTTCTTTTAACTTTCAGAAAACAAGAATTAAATCCCTTGGATTTTTGGCTTCCCAATGAAACAGCTTGCTTGTTTCTTGGCAATTAAGTATTCTTTAAGATTCATAATGTAGTGTTATGTTTTCTCAGCATGTTAAACAAATGCATTTTTGTTTCTGTGTTTGCAGACAGTGGCCAGAACTGTAGTGCCAGTAGTAAAGGTGAACGACTAGGTGCCAGACTCAGAGCTTTACCCGGGACAAATGAGCCTTATGAAAGTAGCAGCAACAAAGAAATAGGCAAGTGCTGGCACTCCCCACCCAGTTCCTACAGGCAGAACAGGTCTGAAGAAGATTGGTGAGATGGCAAAAATGTATAATTGGGCATTATGAAGAATTTTACATATACAGACACAGTTTTGAATGACTTGGAAGAGCATTTCTGTTCACTCTGAGTTGTCTGGTTTTGATTATGGGACTAATTGGTTTCATATTTGTTTTGTTTTTCTGTATTACTCTAATGTAACAATCTGTTTTAAAATGTAGATGCCTCCTATGTGGATCCACTTGGCCCTCAAATAGAAAGACCAAAAACTGCAGCCAAAAAAAGGATCGACGAAGATGATTTTGCTGACGAAGAGTTAGGAGATGATTTGCTTCCAGAATAACATACACTTTAATGTATTGTTTATTGTTAAACTCTGGATTAAATATACAAATTTTAATTTTGTACACTGTCAAAACTTTAAGTAAGTGTATTCTGTTCTATGAGTATGGGTTTAAGTTTTATTTTGTTTTTACTGGAATAAAAACATGTGAAACTAATATTTTAGGCCCGTGACTTCCTTTACCCTTTTGAAAACATTGACCCACAATAAGAAATGTTTTCTTAGCACTACCTAGTACCTACATACACGTATAAGTGTGTGTGTTCACAAAAATGTACCCTTATTGCTGCAGTGCATGCTGATATTTTTTATACTTTCATTAAAACAAAGTGTTAGTAATGACAACACCACATTAATTTCATTGTTTGCAGCTTGGAAAATACTTTGCTAGGACATGTCCTTGATGAATCTTTATTCAAGCTAAATCTCATGGAGTTTGGAACCTATACGTCTGTAGAAGTTTTGTCTCATGGGGATTATAATACCATTAAAACAATTATGTTTTGGAAGCAGTGCAAAGCATAGTATAGTATAGTGTAGTGCAACGTAGTGTAGTGTACTGTAGTGAGTACAAAGTATAGTGTATACCAAACTATAACCCTATTGCTCTTTTCTGTGGTTCCTTTCTACCTTCAGCCTGGTGGTGTGTTCCAGTAGCACTGAGCAGTAACAACTCTAAGAAGGTTTTTCCCATTTGTAACTTAGGGTATGAAATGGAGGCCAGGACTGCCTGCATGTTTCTTCAGCACTGTGTTTGGCTGATCAACACTGTCCAGAGAATTTGTAATGATGGGGCACTCAAAAGAAGTTGCTCATCGTTAACAGTTCACTAGAGAGGATAGGCCCCTCCATCTTACTTAACATTGTCTCTACAAAGTACATGCTACTGTTAGGCACAGGAAGAGGAAAACCAAAATTAGATCGTATTCCCCCCTCCCAAGATAGGCAATGACCTAATGGGGGTGGCATTCAACCAAGACATTAATCATCTAGTATGTGCAAGGCTCTGCGGATACAGTAGTGAGCAAGACAGGACAAGAGCTTGTCCTCGAAGAGGTTAAATTCTGGTGGGGATGACAGACAATAAATATATGTTTTAAAGGACTTTAGATATTGTTAAGTGCAGTTAAGAAAGTAAAATGGAGTAGTGTAATAGGGAGTGATGGTGGTGGAGGAAGGGCTTAGCTTAGATAGGAGAGGCAGGGAAGATCTCTCCAGGAGGCGGCATTTGTATTAACACCAGAATGATGAAATGAAGAACACAATGTCCTAAGCAGAAGCAATAGCGAGTGTAAACACACTAAAATGGTAATGATCTGGATGGGTTAGAGTGTTATTGAATTAGAGTGATAATGAGTTAGAGGGTTTGGGGTCTAGCGGGGGTGGCAGTGTACAATATATCCAGGAAAGTGAAAGGAGGTGAGGTCCAAGAGGTAGGCAGGGGCCAGATCATGTAGAGTATATAAACAGAGTTTGGGTCTTATTCTAGTAGCAATAGAAAAGCCCTTAGAGGGGCTGGCCCTGTGGCCGAGTGATTGAGTTCATGCACTCTGCTTCAGCGGCTCTGGGTTTAACTGGTTCGGATCCTGGGTGCGGACATGGCACCGCACATTGGGCCATGCTGGGGCAGCATCCCACATGGCAGAGCCAGAAGGACCTACAACTGAAATATACAGCTATTTGCTGGGGGGCTTCAGGGAGAAGAAGGGAAAGAAAGAAGATCAGCAACAGATGTTAGCACAGGTGCCAATCTTTAAAAAGAAGAAAATAGAAAAGCCCTTAGAAGGTTTTATGCAAGAGAGGTGAGTGATATGATTTGATTTAACCTTCAGAAACCAGCGATCACACTGGTTGCCATGAAGATGAATTGATTGAGGTGGGCAGGTTGAGGGGAGGGGAAGGGTTGGAACTGCTAGCAGTAGCCTAGATAAGAGTTGAAGGTGACTGAGACCAGCTTTTTAGCAATGGAAGCTATGAGAATTGGTCAGATTCAGCATACATTCTGGAGGTAAAGCTCAGAGTATTTACTAATGGATTGGATATAGATTGTGAGGAAAAGAGAAGAAAGGATGAGGAACTGAGTGGCTAGTGTTGCCTTTTACTGAGATAGGAGTGGATTTGGGGGGAAATCAGCAGTCGTGGTTTAGCCATATTAAAATTTCAGATATCTCTTCACTATCCAACTGGAGATCCAAAGAATGCAGTTAGAGTTACAAATGTGGAGATAAGAGGTAAGGGTTGGAGATGGAGATCTGAGACCTCAGTGTGCGTGTAGTATTTAATGCCGTGGAATTGGATGAGACCACTTAGGACGAAGAAGAGAGTCTAAGCAGTGAGCCTGGAGATCAAGAAAAAGAGGATAACTTAGCAAAAAAAGACTGAAAAGAGCAACAAGTGATGTAGGAGGTTTCAGATTTTGAGGGAGTGAGATTTCCAGTTCTAAGGAGGATGCAAAAGGTCATGTCAGGCCAATGCTCCTATTATAACAACTAGGGGAAAACGCAACAAATAAATTATTGCAAAAACCATACGTTGAAAGTGGCCAGAGAGCTGTGGAAGCAACAAGACCAAAATTCCTCAGAGGAAAGAGTTATTTCTAGGTGAGCTGATGATCCTGCCTATTTTCCTCTCTGGAGACATTTGCCAATTTTGTGCGTGGGCTGAGAATTGGGCTTGGCCCAGGGAAAAAGTCTCTTTTAGAGAAAGGAAAAGCTAGCAGAGCTTTTGGTGGTCATGTGGGGTTGGCACAACAAACCAGAAATTTAGAGAAGCCCCAAACCTCTGATCGCTTTTCCACCATGGGTGTTTGCTGAGGGTAGAGATGGTGCTGGAGGCTGGAGAATTGGGCTGCAGGCTTTTAAAGTTTTAAAAGCCTAAGAAGATTTAAAGTTAAATCTCCTTAGGAGACAAAGTCCTGGTAGAGAAAGGACTTTCCACAAATATACAATTAGTCTACCCTCAAGACATTTGCTATTTCATGAGGCTGGTGGGGCAGGAGCTAATGATGTAAATTCAAAACTTTCAGGGGCCAACTTGGCTCTCTTGACATCTTTCAGAGCTGAGGAGACAGATCTGCCAGGCTTGCTCCATCAAAAGCTTGGAAGGACAGACATGAACCAGGTATGGATTGACTCTTAAAAAAACTACAGCCCAGCCCCAACCCAGCTCAATCCTTGATTGCACTGAGGTTCTTAGTCCCAAATCTTCTCTGACTAGCAGAAGAAAGAGGTACTTTCTCTGATAACAATATCACTTGTAGCCTCTGGTTCTTGTATGTGCGAAGTCTGGCATACAATAAAAAAGAGGCAAGAAAATGGCCAATAATCAGCAGAAAAATAGAAGCAGACCCTTAGATAATTCAGATAATGGATCTAACCGACAAGGGCTTTAAAATAACAATGATTAGTATATTAAATAAAATAGAGAAAAGATGGACAAAATGGATGAAAAGATAGAGAATTTCCACAGAGTGCTGCAATGATGAGCAAGAGTCAAATGGATGACCTAGAACTAAAAGATACAATATTTGAAACTAACTTATTAGGATCGATTTAACAATGTACTGGACACAGAAGAAGTCACGATTAGTGAACAGGTTATTAGAAAATATCAAAATTGAAACAGAAATAAGAATGGAAAGAAAGAAGAAGATAGATATTTGGGACATGGTCAAGAGTTTAAATAAGTATAATAGGAATCTCAGAAGAAAAGGAATGGAGTAGAAATAACATTTGAAGAGATAGTGTCTCAAATTATCCCAAATTGATGAAAGACATCAACCCACAGATTCAGGAAGCTCAGTGAACACCAGCAAGAATAGATACAAAGAAAACTGCAGCCTAGACATGTTCAAGTTGTTAAAAACCACAGTCATCCTAGAAAGAAGCATAGAATGTCAGAATTAGTGAAAAGCACCAAAGAGGTAGGGGGATACATAATAGAAGAGTGATTATTTAAAACAACAACTAATAATAATTCCTTGTGGGGTTTTAACATATATAGAAATAAAACATATGACAATACTAGCCCAAAGATTGAGAGGCTGTATTAAACTGCTGTAGGTTGTTGTATTGTTCAGATAGTGGCAGATGTAATAAGTCAAGGATACATATTGAAGTCTCTAGAGTAACAACTGAAATAAAGGAATATATGATTAAAAATCTAATAGAACAACTAATACATACAGAAACGATAGTTAGAAAATCCCCATCTTGCAACCATCGCGGTAGTAATTGGTTCAGGCAAGAACCGGTGGATGGCTAAAGCAAGCAGGGGAAGTCTGATGAGAACAGTATGTTTACATAGCCTCAAAGTGTTTCCCTGCAAATTACTTATTAATTACAAGAGGAACAATACTAATTTTATATTGAAGAAACTTGGTGGACACCACCATAACAAGTGATTGAAGTTAACATGACCAATAATGGGACAAACCAAAACCATGTGCCTCTGATGTGATGAACAAAATTTCTTAGGTGATATTCCTGCCAAAAACATCTAACCTGAACCTACTCAAAGGAAGCGTCCCAACCTGAGGAACATCCTACAAAATAACTTGCCTGAACTTTTCAAAAATGTCAAGATCATAAAAGACAAAGAGGAGCTGCTCCAGATTAAAGGAGACTAAAGCGACATGTCAACAAAATGCAATGCAGGATCCCGGCTCAGATCCTGGACTCAGGGGAAATTTGCTCTTTATAAAAGTCTGGGGACAGCTGATTAAATGTGAACAGGTCTGTATATTAGATAGTAGGAGTATATCTATAAAATTTTCTAATTTTGTTAATTGCACTATGGTTACATAAGTGAGTGCCCTTGTTCCTAGGAAATACCTTACTAAAGCATTTTGAGACAAAGGGTCCTGATGTCTGCAACTCAATAGTTCAAGAAAAAATACAATGATAAAGCAAATGTTGAAAAATGTTAACAATTAATGGATCTGAGTGAAGGGTATATAGAGTTCTCTGTATTATTCTTACAACTTTTCCATAAGTCTGAAATTGATTCAAAATTAAAATTTTTTTAAAAAGCTAATGGAGGGACCCGCCCCATGGCCGAGTGGTTAAGTTCACGCACTCCACTTCGGGGGCCCAGGGTTTCGCCAGTTTGGATCCTGGGCGCAGACAGGGCAACGCTCATAAGGCCATGCTGAGGTGGCATCCCACATGCCACAACTAAAAATATATATATATATACAACTATGTACCAGGGGGCTTTGGGGAGAAAAAGGAAAAATAAAATCTTAAAAAAAAAAAAAAAGCTAATGGAAGATTAAATATGATAAAAAATACTTGGTTAATCCAAGGAAAGGCAGATAAAGGAACAAAGACCAGATGGACAAACAGAAAACAAGTAACAGGATGGTAGGAGTTAAACCCAGTTATATTAGTAATTATACTACATTAGTAATTATAAAAAAGTAAACCGAATTAGATCAGTAATTACATAAGTAGTAAATACTAATGATATTAGTAATTATGCTACATTAGTAAATAGAGTAAATATAAAAAGATTAAATATTCCAATTTAATGACAAAGATTATCGGACTGTATTAAAAAGTAAGACTAAATATGTTACTTACAAGAGACATTTAAATATAAGGGCACAGATAGGTTGAAAAAATGAAAAGGTGGGAAAAGATACACTATACAAACATTAATCAAAAGGAATAAGGGAGTGATCAACTGTGTCAAATGATACATAAAAATCGAATAAGATAGACGATTGACTTTGGCAGTAATTACATAATTTCAACCTTTTATGTTATTGCAATGAAGTGTTTGGGGTAAATACCCAATTGGAATAGGTTGAGCAGAGACTGGGAATTGAGGTTTTAGAGCCAGAGAATAAAGACAACACATAACCTTTTGCTATAAAAGGGGACAGAGGAATTAGATGGTAGATAAAGTCGGACCTGGAGTCAAGAGAGGGTTTATCAAATATATCAGGAAAGAAGGCCGGATATAGGAAATTGAATGCAGATAGGTGGTTAAAAAGAAAGAAGTCACGGCTCTCATCTGTGCGTGGGGAACAGGAGGCGGGGAGGGAAACGGGAGCAGAGATTTGAGGAGAGGGGAAATGTCACTAGTGATCTTGGAAAAAGGGAACATAACTGAGAGAGATACTAGATATGTGTGTTGAATGTTTATCCAAGATTCGTGGTCACAAATTAGAATTGAGTCTAGTCAGCTCAGTTGTATGATTTTAACAGAGCTGGGATTATTCCAGGCAAATATGCAGAGGAAAAAGGAACAGGGGATTAAGGGTGTTGGCAAGGGTGTGGTAATAGTGTTCAACCATAAACTCTAAACTAGGCAAGAAAGGAAGTAAGGACTCGAGTGGGATAGTTAGTTAAAAAGTGGTAGGATTAGAGGCCACCCTGTGGCATAGTGGTTAACTTGGCGCACTCTGCTTCAACAGCCTGGGGGTCGCAGGTTCAGATCCTGGACGCACACCTAGCACAGCTCCTCAAGCCACACTGTGGCGGTGTCCCACATTAAAAAGAGGAAGATAGGGGCCAGCCCAGTGGCGCAGCAGTTAAGTTTGCACACTCCACTTCAGAGGCCCAGGGTTCACCGGTTCCAATCCCAGGTGCAGACCTACGCACTGCTTATCAAGCCATGCTGTGGCAGGCATCCCACATATAAAGTAGAGGCAGATGGGCATGGATGTTAGCTCAGGGCCAGCCTTCCTCACCACAAAAAAGTAGTAAGATTAGAAGACTTGACAAGATTAGGGAATTACAGGAGTGGGTAAGGATAGAATTGATTGTGTCAGGGAAGAAGGTATTTGAAACCTCACGTTTGGAGGTGGTGCAGTTACTAGTAACGATAGTATCGGGTATGACCAGATGACTTGATAATTCACATGTGATGGGAGAAAAGACAGTTGGAGCTAAGGCAGTCATTTAGAGGCCAGGGTATTGAAGAATCATGTGTGTGGAGGTTAAAGGCACCGGGAATCATGAACAGGAGTAGTGGTGGATCCAGGTGCCCACCAAGATGACAGCAATGAAGAGAACTATTGGTGGGAAAATCTGACAGTGCTTTAAAGGCGGGAGAGAGGTTTGGGTAGATGTGTACATTGGTAGCCCAAGAAGATAAGTCTGAAAGTAGCCAACGACACATTAGCTTTTGGGGTGATGGTGCCTAAAAGATTTTTCGAACAGTTGGTCCATAATAAGGAGTCTTACAGCTGTGACCAGTATTTGGGTGGCTGAGTGAACCAGGGGGTGAGAGGGAGGAACTGAAGATGACTTAAAATCAAGCTTTTGTGACCTCAAGGACAGTAACATCTTCAGCAGAGAACACTGGAGACATATCAATGTCTAAGGGAACATGATAAGCTTGGTTTGGGGTATTTAGTTGCCTTTTACTCACGTGTATGTCTTAAATTTGGATTTAATTATAACATTCATTTCACAGGCTCATAAATATGTTCACATTTGAAGAGAATTGATTACAAATTAGGCAACTAAAACGTTTTGTACCTGTTTATAAGACATCTTCTCAACTCTGTTTAGTCTCACAAAGATGAATTTTACGTTCTATCAAATAGGTGAGCATTTTCAGTAGTTCGTGATCTTTCACAGAACGAAACTGTTGGAAAATGATTATTTCCTTTTCCACTTCCAAGATAATCAAGGAGAAGAGAGAAATTGTCTGATAAGACAGTGGAAGGTATTTTGTTGAATGATATACAGAATTAACAGTCTGGCACTGTGTCACCTTACACATGAAAGGATCCTGTAATGAGCATTCCTATGCAAATACTGTGATGACAGTCTCTCTCTCCTAAAGGACTCCCACACTTTTTTTAAATCAAGGAAAAAATAAGCAGTATTTTTGAGTATTGATCTTTATTTCCATTTTACCAGAAAGGAAACAACACAAACAATTTATCTAGTAGTCAGAAAAAAAGTGTTTTATAACCTCAAATGTTTCCTCACCAAGAGCTATAAATTGCTTAAATCACTTAAATTGGAGATTTCAGTGGGATTTTTAGCAGTAAATAAATTCCTAAACTCGTCAGTTATAGAATATTCGAGGCATATAGAAGTGTTCTTTTCCTACACAGCATATCCAAAATGGAGTTTAACCAGTGGTTCACAAGGCAAATAGCAAAGCTGCAAACCACTTAGGGAGCCATAAATTACGAATATCTACGCTTTCGAAAACCTGTCAGTTGGTATCAATCTTTTTATTTTTGAAGTATGACTGCTATGAAATGACCACATTCATTAGCATGCCACCTAAAAAGCATTAATTTGTAGAATAAATCAATCAAGTTTTCTTGAGCTCTTGAAGTATAATATAGTTCCTTCATTTAAGAATATTTCCTGGGGCAGGCCCTGTGGCCCAGTGGTTAAGTTTGCGCGCTCCGCTTCAGAGGCCCAGGGTTTTGCTGGTTCAGATCCTGAGCCCTGACATGGCACCTCTCATCAGACCATGTTGAGGTGGCATCCCACATGCCACAACTCAAAGAACCCACAACTAAAAATACGCAACTATGTACCAGGGGGCTTTGGGGAGAAAAAGGAAAAATAAAACCTTTAAAAACAAGCAAACAAACAGAATATTTCCTTTAATTTATTCACAGAATATTAGGCATATTTTACATGACTGCCTGCACTTACAATTTAGTTAATAGAGCAGAAATTCTCCAACATTGTAACAGACCAAGTGATGCCCACTTACAGCCATAAAAATACAAGTTGGGAGAAAGATTTAGTACTTTGATGTTAGAATTGATCCAGAGGCACAGAAGGATTTTATGGATGTTCAGGGGAAAGCAGAAAGGGCCTCCTCTCTATTAAAGAGAGTTTTTAAACCTCTGATGTATACATCTCTCTGAAACGCACTCTCAGAAGAAGAAGTTGTCCTAAAGAAGAGAATCCTTCTAGGTTTTGAGCTCATTCTTTCTCCAGGTGGCCTGTTCTATTCTTGGACAAGCTTTTCTTGCTAGAAAAGTCTTTCTACCCTGAGCCAAAATCTGTGTCCCCTAACTTCACACAGTTGGCCCACTTCCAAGCTCTGGAGACTTCTAGGCCTTCTTCAGCCAGGCCGCAGGCGCCAGTCCACGGGCACAGCACGCCAGCTCTCTCCTTGTCCGCAGCACAGCACGCCGTCACAGCAGGCTCGGCGACATCCAGGTCGGAACCCACGACATCGCCCGCTCCGAATCCACGTGGCTGGCGGGCCCTCAATTCGCGCGGCTTTCTCGTAACACATCGGAGAATATTTTCGGCGGAGACGCTGGGACACCGGCGAGGACGCGTCGAGGCTGCCCCGGGGCTCTCGGCGCCCGCAGGCACAGGGCGCAGACGCGGCTCGGCCGCGGACGCGGGCGGCGACCTGAGCGGGCGGCGCGGCGCTCTCCAGCGGCGGGGCGGCGCAGGCGTGGGCGGCGGGCCGGCCGGGGCGGGGCCGGGGGCGCGAGTCCGGGGGCGGCGGCGCGGGATGGCGCGCGCGCGGGTGAGGGCTCACAGACACTCGCAGCCCACGGCGCAGCAGCCCGGCAGGCACACGCACACGCGCACGCCGCACCCGCCCCCCGCGCGCCCCCCGGCCCGGGGCGGCGGCGGTGGCGGCGGGCCGGCGCGCGCGGGCCGGCGCAGGGCAGGGCCCCGGGGCGCCCGCGGGCGGCGCGCGGGCGGGGAGGGCGCGCGGGGGCCCGCCTGCTCGGCGCCCATCCTCGGGCCGGCTGCGGGCCGCGGCGGCGGGCGGGCGGCGCGGCGCGGACGCTGACGCGGCCTGTCTCGCAGGTCTGGACGCTCGTGGCCGGCGTGCTGCTGGCGCTGGCGCTGGCGCGGGGCCGGGCCGCAGGCGCCCAGCGCGCGAGCGGGCGGCCGCGGGGCTGCGCGGACCGGCCCGAGGAGCTCCTGGAGCAGCTGTACGGGCGGCTGGCGGCCGGCGTGTTGGGCGCCTTCCACCACGCGCTGCAGCTGGGGCCGCGCGAGCAGGCGCGCAACGCGAGCTGCCCGGCAGGGGGCAGGCCCGCCGACCGCCGCTTCCGGCCGCCCGCCAACCTGCGCAGCGTGTCGCCGTGGGCCTACAGGTGAGCGGCGGCGGGCAGGTGGGCGCCCGGGCGGGGGCGGCTCCTCCCCGCGGCCCCCAGCCCGCCCCGAGGCCCCCGCTTCCCTCCGCTTCCTTTCGTTACCGCGCGGCGCGTGCGGCGGGGCCTCTCGAGCGGCTCCTCCGTGCCAGGTGCGCAATCAGGTGGGTTCCGCCAGAGACCGAGCCGGGCGATGCTCGAGGAACTTTCCCAGAATTGGCGCAGAAGGCTGTGGACGTCCTCCAGACGTTGCGTGAGGGCCTGTGGCGGTTCCGACGCTGCTGGGCCGTGGACCCTGAGAAGCATATGCTCTGAGCCCACTGAGCTTAGAGTCCGAGGGAGGAGTGGTGGGGCGATTGGGAAAGAAACCACAGTGCGAGGCAGGACGTGGTTTGACGCGGAAAGTGTGAGTGTGTGACGATGTGAAATGGGGCTTGGAGGGTTCAGATGGCGTTCGAACTGCACTTTGAGAGCAGGCGTCGTTCCGAGTCTGGCCTGTTGAAGAGGTCGTCGCGGAAGAAAGAACCAGCCTGCAGAAAGGGGGTTGGGGCGTGTGCAGGGAACGGTGTGGCTAGAGGGTCCTCAGCGCAACTTGTGCCTGCCCCCTTCCCTGCCCTTACTGCCAAGTGTCACCGCCTGGAGGGGCCCTCACACTGCCGCTGGCCTCCTAGAAAGGCTTCAGGGAAAGAGCGAGAGGAGCGAGTGAGGCCCAGAGGGAAGGAGCTTAGTGCCAGGGCGGGAGGAAGGGAGTGAGGACTCGCGAGCACCGCAGCTCTAAAGTGCAGGGGGCTGTGCGCGTGAGGTCGGGAGTGGCTGAGGTGAGCTGGCGAGGGGGCAGGAGCCAGGTTGCGGCCCTGTAAGCAGTGCTGCAAGTTTGACATTTTTCCTGTGGGTTGCTTTTCGATCAAGGAAACCATATGGCCGCTGTGTGTTTTAGGAAGGAGTCCCTAACGAGGGATGGAATGGAGGGCAGATGCTCGACAAACGCACTGCAGCGCTTCCAGCAACAGGCCATTACTACCCAGGCAGTGGCCGTGGAAGGGGTGAGGCTAGGATCAGTTTGAAAGAATGACTTAAAGAAGTGGAAGTGACAGGATTCAGTGAGTGATGGTTGTAGGAGTGAAGAAGGAGAGGCTGTGAAATGTGTCGTGGGGCAAGGCTGCAGTCCACACCACTATGGAGACGTGCGGAGAACATGTCATGATTTTGTTTAAAATCTATCCTGGCTTCCCTGAGCCTCTCCCTGCTAGTTGGTGGGCCTCCCCCTCCTGGCTTCTCTGCAGAAGACCGAGTTCACTTGTGACTGAACCCCACCCCACCCCCACCCACATGCAGGGCCGGCCCAGACCCCTCCTGCCAGCCCTGCCCCTCTGGGTTTTCTGCCGCCCTCAAGGACACACATGTGGAACCATTCGTCCTGGTGGCTCCATTCTCTTGCTTTTCCTCTTTGTTTCCACCATTCCCAGGGCCCAAAGAGTGAGCTATTATATTATCCTTCTTTCTCCAGCCTCATGTTATACCTTTGATATGCTAAATAGCTTTAAAGAAACTTGGAAAATCTCTCAAGACAGTAGCTTGGCTCCTCCAGACAGAAGCTGCCACCTCTGCGATTTTCTGTAACAAACCCTCCTCTCTCTAGTCAAATAGATACCCCCTCCCTCCCCCCCTATGTTGAGGGCCCTTCGGGCCAGAAGGCAGAAGAGTAACATACAGCAGTCCCGTTGGACATGTCTTCCACGTTCTGGCTTGGCTTGATGGTGTTTAAGCAAAATGGGGAAACAGAATGAGAAGCAAGTTTTGGGAGGGAAATGCGTTCAGTACTAGACCTTTTGAGTTCTAGTTGAGTTTTACGTGCCTGAGAGCTACACAGGTGTAAATAAATGACCAGTTGGCCATGGAGGTGTGGTCTCAGGAGACAGGGCAGGACTGGAGTACAGATTGGGAGTTGTCAGCCCTAGAATTCTGCACATAGTAACTTAAGTGGAGTTGCCCTTGCTGCCTTTCCTGGGGACTGAATGCCTGTTGTCTCCCCACGTAAGATCCAAGAGTGGCAGGCAGGAGGGAATGCCTAAGGGTTGATAGGGACAAGAAGAACACAGAGTGTTGAGCGCTCCTGGACTAGGCTGCTGGACCTGCCCCTGGGGCCTTTGTGCTGTGTGGAGCCTGCGAGCGGTAGCCACATCTGTGTCAGGTGGCTTACGGTATCATCGGCATTATTTTTCGTATTATTTAGCAACACTGATGAAATTGCTCCCTTGGTGAGCACCTGGAGGCCTGATGGCTTACACTCTCTGAAGGAAGGACAGCCTTCTAGGGACAGGCATCAGGCCAGTGTCCCAGGTCGCTGGATGCTGAAGTTGGCCCTGCCTTTCCTGTCTCTCTGTGCTTCTGACCCGTGGTCACTTCTCCTTACCACCTCCTGAGTTATTGTGAAGATTGGAAAAAGCAGTACACATGGAAGCCCAGAGCCTCTTCTGAGAGAGGTGTGTGGAAGGACAGGAAGGTTTCTTAGCAGTCACTGCGGGGCCTGGTCACCTGAGTGGAAGAGGGTGCTCACCTGTGCCACCTTAAGCCCAGATTCAGAAGTGGTATTTAAGGCTAAAAACAGTCAGAGAAGCTCTTAAGAAAGATGAATAAGGAAATAGGCTGCAAGTTAGAAATACCGAAAGGCACAGAGAGGACCGCTTCAGGTGGATAAGAGGTTTTAAAATAGAAATTTGGACTATAAGGTGGCTTTTCGTTTCTTTATGTGAGAGATGGATCCTTCAGTAAATGGTGTTGGGACAGCTGAGTTACCAGCTGGGAAAAAATACAATTGGATCTCACCCCTATATCAAAATAAATTCCAGGTGATTCACAGATTTAAATGTCAAAATAAAACCACAAAAACAGATAAAAACATGGTCAATTATGTTTATAATCTTGGAGTGGAGAGGCCTATTCAGCAGCTCACAGACCCCCAAAGCCATAAAAGATGACACTGATAAATTCAATTACATACTTATGTGCCATTTCTTCTTGGGAAGATAAATAAGATAAGAAAAATACAAGGACAAACTGGGAAAGAATGCTTGCAACTGCTGTCACAAAGGCTCTCTTCCTAAAGAGCTTCTTCAAACCAGTAAGGAAAAGGCCTAATGAAAATATGAGCAGAGGCCCCCTAGTTCCCAGGGAGGGACACTCAGATGACGGAAACACTTGAAACTCGAAGAGATGCTCGACTGTGGCATCGTGAGTGAAATGCATAATGAAACTCCACAGAGAAACCCTTTTTTTTTGTCAGCACTCATCAGGCTGTGTTGGCAAGGGGGGAGCAAAAGGCATCCTGCAGTAGAGAGGGTGTGAACCGGCACAGCTTTTGTGGAGGACAATTTGGTGTTAACTGTCAAAAGTTTCAGTTCACACACTCTGACCCCACGCTTCCACCTGGAATTCCACATTTGCCCACGTGCCAAGTGATGTGTGTACAAGGGTGTTCATTGTGGTGATAGCAAGGGACTGGAAGCATCTAAACGTCCACCAGTAGGCAGTTGGTTTGATAAAATGCTCTCAGAACAGCCGTAAAGAGGAAGGGGGCAGCTCTAAGTGCGCTTGAGTAGAGCCGTCACCACCAACATGAGGGGAGACGAGGTGGGTGTGGCCGTGTGTGGTCAGAGAGAAGTGACATAACCTACCCATCTCTTAAGTGGTCTTTTCAGTGTCTGCACACCACACTTTGGGGCATCTCTGGAACCTGGTTGTTAGGGTGCCTCCGGAGGGCCTGGGAGGCTGGGAAGGAGACTTGCTTTTCACTCTTTCATGTCTTCTGAATTTTCTGCCATGTGCATCTATTATTTATTTCAAAAACATCTTAATTTTCAAACTGAGAGCAGGGAGCTGGCTCCATGGTGTAGTGGTTGGGTTCAGCATGCTCCGCTTCGGCGGCCTAGGATTCGCAGCTTCAGATCCCAGGCATGGACCCACACCACTCATCAGCCATGCTGTGGTGGTGTCCCACATACAAAATAGAGGAAGAGTGGCACAGATGTTAGCTTGGGGATGATCTTCCTCATGAATAAATAGCAGAAAAGGAAGTTCACCAACCATGAAGAAAAAGCAGATACTGAAGAAATGAAGCTTCAGCAGTATCGACAGCCTTTGTTGTATGGAGGGCACTGGTGCGAATGCCCTGTCTGATCTCGTGGGCTGGAGGGCTACAGCAGAGGCACTGAGGGCCTCACAGAGTCTGCAGAGCCCTGCTGAGCCCCCAGCTGGGTGGTCTGCAGAGGAGGAACTGGCCTGGAGGGGTTAGGGCGCTGGGCCGAAATGAGAGAGCCGGGATCCAACCCCAGACCTCTCTGATTCCATGGAGCCTGTGCTCCCGACCAACGTGCTGTTAGAAGAGCAACATTCAGCTTCCAGAATGTGAAAATGTCTTCTCATTTGCTTTGTGGTATCATGTTTGTTTCTCTTAAGCTTTAAAAACAAAAATGCCAAGCATAAAATTAACATGATTTCTCAATAAGCTTTTTTTATGCCAAACTGACATAGTAAGACATTTATTGTAAGAACACTGAGATTTATTAAGGTTTAAAGATACACATCACTCATTTATGTGAAGCCCCAAAGATAAACACCTACCAATACTCTAATTTTTAATTGTTTATATTTTTCAATTTGGGGTAATAATCTAGAGATAACTTTTCTCCAGGATATGAATAATGCACAACAATTTATTTTTAGGCTTTGTTAACTTTTCTGTATAACTCTTTTCCTCCAAGGACTTTAAGAGACTACACCTAAATTTATTTTTGCAATAAACAACTCCATGGATAGCAGCAACAGCAAGGGAATAAATGGAAAGAAAAAGGAGTAAAGGAGAGGAGAGAGGACAGGGGACAGGGACGTCGAGTGACTTAAAAATACGGGCCACCAGGGAGTTTGAAGGGACAGTGGGACCACCCTCAGCTGGCCAAGTCCTCCCCGGCAGGTGAGCCTGCGGCAGGGGTGTCTCGGCAGGGGGCCCCGAAGGAGAGTCCAGACCAGCAGAGGTGCCGATCAACGTTGGTAAGTGTCAGTAAAGCGGACGTTTTCCCGGGAGAGCCCAAGTTGGCGCCACTCTCTATTACCAGAACTTTCAGCGGGTCTGTTGGGAAGAGGGGCCCAGCATGGTAGCAGCTTCCAGCTCGTGTGGGTCAGGCGAGGCCACCACCGTCTCCTGGGCCAGCGACGCCCAATCACAGGGATGACCTTCGCGTTCCCATAAAACCGTTACCACGTGTTTAGCAACGCTGCATTTTAGAAAGGTCTTCGTCAGGAAAGGTAGAAATAAAAGGGATATTTTTGCTGAACCCTCAAGTCTAGCTGACACGCCCGCCTCCCCTGCAGCAGCTGCGACCCTGCGCAGATACTGCCCGGCAGGCCGCGCCCAGCGCACCCCCTGACGCTTGCTCCGAGATCCCCGAGCACGGCTCGCATCACTTTTTCTTTATCTCGTTTTTAAAATTGTGAAAGGATTGTAGCATTAGGTAGAGGAAGTTAGAAAAGTTAGTGTAATGTGGGAGGAACTTACCCCCTTTTTAATATTCCCATTTCACGTGCCCCCTGCCCCCTATATGCACTTTCAAGTTTGTGTCCTAGCTCTCAGAACAGAAGCCCCCATGGACAGAGCCCCTTGGGGATGCGTGCGGGCTGTGACCAGAGCCTCAGGGAGGTGGCCGCGTCCCGGGACGTCGAAGGAGTCGCCGTGTCGACTGTGACCGACAGGGGGCAGCACCGCGCCAGCTCCCCTTCCCCGGGAGACCTGGCTTCTCCGGGAATGCTCATCCGTGGGATCTTTGAATTTGGGAAGTCCTTTCTTTTTTATCATGTTTGTTCTTAGCAAGTTCACTTTTTTCCTGGGTCCCTACTTCAAACCTGTGCGTTATTCTGATGACTTAGAAACAAACTAAGAAAGCCTTCCTGCCTCCGGGGGATAGCCGTAAGTGGTGTCAGCGCAGGTACAGGCCTTTCTGCCGGGCTGAGGTCACGCTGTTCTTTAAGAAAGGACGGGCTTGGGCGAGGACAGGAGGAGAGAGGAAGGAACAGAAGCAGTGCCCCTGCCTGGCTTCCAGCATGGGGCACGGCGGGGCGGGGGGCGGCTCACCAAATCTCGTTGGAGAAAAGGAGATGATCATCATTTAAAGCAGCTTGTTTAAGAAATGTTGGTATTTTCCCCAAAAACTATTCTTATGGATAAGTGACCTTTAATTGGCCAAAGTACCGCACAGGTTTTCTTCTCTGAGTTACTCAAAATATAGCGGCTCTGCTGCACCTATCACTTTCACAGAGTAAAAATAAAAGTATTGTCATGGGATTAAAGTCTCTCGTCCTGAAAGTAGATATGTTCATTTTGCTTTGATGGTTATTTTCTGTAACTGCCTGCGTTTTACTTTAGCATTCTTATAGTGGCTGAGGATGATGATAAAATTTCATTCCATCATCACCTCCTTCAAATTTCCTCACCTGAATAAAATGATTGTACTCTTAATGCCAACAGAAGGATTGGGGCAGCTCCAGGCAGGAGCACACAGACCACGAAGTGAAATTCCTTATGGATCCCTTACGGGGTCTGTGTTCCAAAAATGACACGTGAAGATTTTGAAGGAGGGCAATGAGTACATTGCTCACTAAGTTAATGAAGTCAAAGAGAAAAGAGTCCACCAAGAACTCTTCTGGAATTAAATAGAGTCTAGGCTAATGTTTTGATATTAACTATTCCTTGTAACCAATGTATGGCAGCAGCTGATTCATTTTGGATCAGGTGGGCTCCCCCTGATCCAGGCACTTCACCCGCCTGCCCCAAGGACGGACACATCAGATGGCTCTGAAGCCAAATTCTGCGGCTTCCACTGGACAGATAGTTAAGCCATCCCGTGGGCATGAGCTGTGTTTTCCTTTGAAGAGATATTTCCCAGCTGCACTGAATGTGTGGCATCTGCCATGACCAAAGAATAAAACCCTTTGAGAAATTCTGGCTCTCATTCTCATTTCTCTTTCCCTCTTTCTCTCCATAAAGCCTTTTTTTCTGAGTTATCTTCCAAATTCTTTTCCAAGCCATTAGTCTCTCTTTGCTCTTCCCTGATCTCCCAGATGAACAGATTTTACATGGACTCAGTGGATAGCCTGGCTGTAGCTTTGCCACTTACCAGGCCTGTGATGAATTGCTAAATGTCCACGAAGTGCAGAGTAGACACACGCAGCCCCACTGTGCAGGGCAGGGCAGCTGATCATGCTAAGCCAGGTGAGCTGGAAGGCTTTGGACAGACCCCTCAGCCTCTCGGTAACTCAGTTTCCTCATGAGTAAAGGGAGAGGGCGGACAGGCTGAGCCCTTCCAGGCTCCTAGTAGCTCAGAGCCAATGCACTTGGCAGAGGAGCTGGCTTAGTTCTGGAGCCTGCCTCACTGGCTGAGCTTCAGGGCTGACCTTGATGCCAAGTTCAGGATCACACCAAAGTCAGCCTCCGTCCCCACATGGGGGTAGGATTGACCCCTAGCTCTCCTTGGCCAGTGCAGAGGGCCAGGTGAGGCCCACTGGGGATCTGACTCCAGGGCATCTATGCCAGGTCAGACTTTGCTGCCCTCCAAGGCTGATTTTTCCGTGTCCTCTTTCATGAGAAATGCACAACTGATGTTTTCTGCTAGGGGCCAGAAGAGCATTTTTCAGAGCTTTTTGGCAGCACATATTGAAGATCTTTGGCTCTCTCAGGCCTCAGCGAATGGAGAGAGGGTGGAGCTGATGGCACTGTTGGCTGCAGCTTTCTAACAGAGGGAAACTGTTTGTGGTCTTCATGTCCCCAATTACTCCCTGGACAGCAAACAGAGTCCTCCCACGACCGGCCCTGCAGCTCGGAGCCTCGCCCCTCGCCTGCTTCCCCATAGTCTCATAACCATTCCCCCCCATCCTCGGGGCTTGTTCCAAGGGGAAAAAGAGAGACGGGAAGGTTGACACAAACCCCTGTCTCAGTGACTCATTCTCTCTTACAACTGGACGCCAAACAGCCTCCACCGGGGCTGTATGTTAGAATTATCTGAGGAGCTGGTAAAAATACCGGCCCCCTGGCCCCACTCCAGAGCCATGAATTCTGAATCTCTGGGGCAGGGGAACAGTAACCACGAGTTTTAAAGCTCATTCGTGTGCCTCCTGTGAAGAATAACAGATCTCAACGCCGTCCCATCTGTGACACCAGTCACTTGCTGGATTAACGTTGACCTTCTGCATTAATTAGACTCCTCAGGGTAGGGAGTCCTGAGCTGGTAGGATCATGAAATTCTAGCTTATTTGGGAAAACACAATCGTCCACTTGTTTGCTGTCAGCTGCAATCAATGTATGTGTGGCTCACCACCTTTTAGAGATGTCACCTAACTTTGCTGCTGACTGTGTGACTAGGAAGGGGCTTCTGCTGGCTGTCAGAGGGTCCCCAGTTTAAATGAGCAAGACAAGTCTCTAGGGCAGCTTGTTAACTCACAGGCCTCCTGATTCAGTGGGTGTGGGGCGAAGTATGAGACTGCATTTTTAACAGAGCCTCACGTGGTTCTGATACGGGTGGTCTGAAAATCACATTTTGGAAACATTATGACTTCTCTTTATTGCCCACATCCTGGGTGATGACAGGGTTTCTTCAGAGGAATCTTAGCTCTTGGAAAGGGAAATTGGTTATCCCTCAGCTCTTGCAGAGGGCTGCCAGCTGTCTTCATATGACCCTAATTTTATAACATCTTGATACCTGGCAGAGTGAGTCCCCTCCTTATTCTTCAAAACTGTCTTGACTATTCTTGGCCCTTTTCTCTCTATAGGAATTTTAGGATCAGCTTGCCAAATTCTAAGAGAAATCTACTGGGCTTTTGGTTAGAATTGCACTGACTTCATAGATTAATTTTGGGAATTCTCCAATATCTTTTAGATTCAGTGGATTATAGGTGTCATTTCTAAGCAGAAAACATTGATGAAATATTGCATTATCAGTCCTGCCATCAAGAAGCTGGGGGAAGTAGCCTGGTGGTCAAATCCATCCCCTTCACTTTGCAAAGCTGGGGGCAATGATTCGTCCATCGTCACGGGTTGGTAACTAAATCGGACCAAAATTTTAGGTTCAGGACTCTTAGAGACTCCATCCTGCCCTTTTAAGAAAGTCTATTGGGTTGAACTCATTGACCTTGAGATCTGGCCAACCATGACTACTGAGGCAATTTTGTTTCCACTTAACATGTTTCAGTACTTAGGGGTTTCCAGCCTAGACCAGAGAAGGCATTTCCCCCATTTCGATCTTGGGTTTGGGGTCTTGGGATTGCTGTGAAAGAAACAGTCATACTTAGCCTCTGCTGTTTTAAAACTAGAATAATTTTCTGTTTTGGAAAGCAGGAGGGTGAGCCACATGAATGAGTTTGTGCCAATAAACACCACAGCTATCCTTGGGCATCAGATAGAGAGCACATCAGGTGGCTGCGACTCTGTCTGCCGGAATGTGCTCATTGTTCTGCGAGTGGCAGTCCTCCCGGAACGGCTTCAAATTGTTTCCTACCAAGTTCAGGGGCCCAGGGGCAGTGCTCTTTTTCTGTCTCTGCTGTCACCCACATTCCTCTCCAAGCTCAATTTCCATCACCTCTAATCATCCCTGGAGGACTTGTCCTTTGTTCTTGGATTAAGCCGGGCCAGCTGTCACTCACTCAAGCCAAGCTTCACACGTGGCCCCAGGGACACTTCTGGGATCCCATCAGAGAGGAAAACTTGATTTGTGTCAAGTGTGTTCCTGTGCCAAGCTTCTGCAGAGCAGCATGCAGAAAATGTCGAGACAAAAGAATTATTGCTCACATGGAGGCGAGACAGCTGTGTGGGCTTCTTACTCGCATTTCCGTGTTTGGTGAGAGAGAGGGACCCCTGTTGGAGCTTCTTGATGTTTCGTTTTCATGGCAGCTTTCTCTACCAAAAAGCACTCCTGCCTGATAATTTTCCCAGAATCTTGAGGCAGGAGCTTGGGGTGACGGGCTTTAACTTTGTGACTGTCCCCTGGCTGCCCTGAGGCTTCCCGACTTTTCCCCCGACCTCTTTTCCATCCCCCAACTAGTGTCCTTCAGAATGTGTCTGTGTTGTGCTTTCTGTTTTCTGTGGTAACCGCTGGCCTCGAGACCCACAATACAGGGTGTCAGGGGTGTGATGTATGTGTTGTATTCCCTCCCTTGGTAGCACATTTCTATTTTAAGAGAAACCTCCCGGTCACAAAACCACAATTTGAAAACAAGTACTTAGGCTGTCTTATGATGTCCCACATCCCAGGCACAGGCAGGGGGCAGGCGCTGTCTCTTTGTCGCAACGCCTTAGCCTAGAGGTGTCACTGAGACGGTGGGAATTTCAGTTTCAGGGGGCCGACTGGGGGGGATCGGGTGGATATTTTTAGTCAGATGAGCCTTCTGACTCATCACAATGTCCAAACGACTGTCAGTCCTACCTATAAAACTAACAGATGACCCGGGGATCATTACCTGCATCCTGTGGCGCACAGAAAGGTAGATCCCAGGTGTTCAGAATTGAAAAGGATCTTTGATGCCCTCAAGTCAAACTCATGTGACAGACGAGGAAACTGAGTCTGAAGAGGCTGTGCCTGACCTTCCTACCCCCACTTCGTTTTGGCCTGTAGTTGAGTCTACACCTATCAGAAAGATCTTTCAAATGTCAACCTCATCATGTCTCTGCTGCTTTCCGCCCTTTCGTGGCCTCCCATGATCTGCAGGGTAAAATCCAGACTTTTTGTTCTGATCTTCAAGGCTCCTGTCCACCTCTCCCATTTCTTAGCGAACCTGTGCCCACCACATGCCTGTGCACAGAGACCTCCAGCTGCAGTGACCTCTTGGTGGTCCCGCTGCGCGGTGCTCTGCCTTCCAGGCTGGCTGGGTGTGGCTCCTTCGCCTCACACCCCTCGCCCTCTTCTCTGCTTAGCTCGGCCCCCCTTGCGCCCTCGCTTCACCTCAGACCTCCCTGGGCCTTAGCCTTGGCCACCCACAGGTGTTCACAACAGGCTGTGCACTGTGCGCTGGTTTGTCCTGACCACTGGCTTGTGCGTTTGTGGAAAGGCTGTACCCTCATCCAGCACCCACCTCTGGAGCTTGAACAGTCCGCTGAATGAATGGTCACTACTGTTCTGCTATTTAGCACATTCAGAGGGCACTTTGTGACTTCACTAGCATCCAGCACTGTCACAGTGTGTGTGTGCACGCTCACGTGTTTGGTCTGTATCACTAAAGGACAAGGACTCTGTGTTAAACAAAACCACAGAATACCATTAGCATGCCTAAGAGTTAATACTTCCTTAATATCTTCAAATATTCACTCAGGTTCAAATTTCCCTGATTGTCTCATAAGCGGTTTTTTAAAACTTAAAAAAAAAATCCTCTTTATTTTTTGTTTTATTTAACTCTTAATTTTGAAATAATTTTAAACGAACAAAAAAAATGTGAAATTAGTACCAAGAATTCCCTGTACCCCTTACCCCGATTGCCCAAATGTCAACATCCTAACTCACAAAATTATCAAGCTTAGGAAATGCACATTGATACAATACTGTTATCTAACCCCCGGACCTTATTCAAAGTGACCCACTAACGCCCTTTTCTGCTCTAGGATCCAGCTGGCCTCACACATTGCCTCTGGCAGGTGGGGCTCTGTAGTCGCCTTCAATCTGTGACAGTCTCTCAGTTCTTTATCTTGCCTGACTGTGACACATTTGAAGAGGACTGGTCAGTCATTTTGTGGAATGTCCCTCAGTTTGGGTTTGATATGTTTTTTAAGCAACCATATAATTTCTCATCCAAATGGAAACACTTGGGAGTAAAAAGGAGCTCAGTTCATAACTGCCCCCGACAGCGGGTATAAGCCAGGTCAGCGATGCCCTGGGACTTCTGTCACTCAAGGCTCTTTCTTTTTTTTATTGAGGTATAATTGACCTGTAACATTATATTAGTTTCAGGTGTACAACATGATGATTTGATATTTGTTTATATTGCAAAATGATCGCTACACTAAGTCTTAATTAACATCCACCACCACACAGTTACAAATTCTTTTTCTTGTGACGAAAACTTTTATGATCAACTTGCTTACCAACTTTCAAATATGCAATACAGTATTATTAACTATAGTCATTATATATGTCATTATATATATGTTACATTCCCAGGATTTATTTTATAACTGGAAGTTTGTACTTTTGTCCCCTTTCATCCATTTCGCCCACCCCTCATCCCCTTCCTCTGGCAACTACCAGCCTGTTTTCTGTATCCTTGAGTTTAGGTTTTGTTTTTTGTTTTTTTAGATTCTACATATAAGTGAGATTATACAGTATTTGTCTTTCTCTGTCTGACTTAGCTCACTTAGCATAATGCCCTCGAGATCCACCCGTGTTGTCACAAATGGCAGGATTTGCTTCTTTTTTATGGCTGAATAATACTGTGTGTGTGTGTGTATATATATATGTATATATGCACCACATTTTCTTTATCCATTCATCTGTTGATGGACATTTAGGTTGTTTCCGTGTTTTCACTATTGTAAATAGTGCTGTATGAACAGGGTGGTGCAGAGACCTTTTCAAGTTAGTGTTTTCATTTTCTTTGGATATAGACCTAGAAGTGGCATTGCTGGATCATATGATAATTCTATTTTTAATTGTTTTGAGGAGCCTCCATACTATTTGCTATACCACTTTATATCCCCACCAACAGCGCACAAGGGTTCTCTTTCGCTAACACTTGCTATTTCTTGTCTTTTTGATTCTAAGTTGTGAGGTGCTATCTCATTGTGGTTTTGATTTGCATTTCCCTGATGATTAGTGATGTCAAGCACCTTTTCATGTGCCTGTTGGCCATCTGTATGTCTTCTTTGGAAAAATGTCTACTCAGATTCTCTGCCCATTTTTTAGTAGGATTGTTTGGCTTTTTGCCATTGAGTTGTATGAGTTCTTTATATATTTTGTATATTAACCCCTTATGAGACATATGATTTCCAAATATTTTCTCCCATTCTGGAGGTTGCCTTTTCATTTTGTTGATGGTTTCTTAAGCCTCTTTTAAGATGTAGGTTTCTCTCCCACTTTCTTCCCCTTGGGATGAAACTTTTACTGAGTTTCCTACATTCTATATGTCGTTGGTCATATCCTCATGGTGCCATTTAACATGTTCTTCCATCCCTATATTTCCAGTAAACTTGCTCAGTCAGATATATTTAGTTTTTTACCAGCCACTTCTCAAGCCTCTGCCCTTCTAGGCTCTGGGGATGCCACCCCTGCTTCTGGCCATCTCCACAATTAGACATCTTCTCCCTTAAAAAGTTGGTTTTCCTTGCCTTTTATTTGGTATCTCTCCATACACTCCCCTGAATGATCTTATTTAACCACCATCTATATGCTAATAATTAAAAGTCTCTACCAAGATCTCTCTCTTGGGCTCCAGACTATCTCCCACCCATAGTCTGAGGAATCTGTCTGAAACTGCATTTGACTGGGTCACTTCCCTCTTTAACATCCCTCCTATTGCCTTGTCTACTCTGGAGACCCTTCACGGTCAGCCTCCACAGATGGCTCCAGCCCGTCCTGTAGTTCTCCGGTGCTGCAGTTCCTAACTCTGACATGGTCCCTCAACTCTAGGCTCTGACCTCTGGCCTACGTGCCCTTTCTCCCTTCTTCGTCTGGATGAATCCACCCAGGAACAACCTTTGCCAGGAAGCTTTCCCTAGCTGCCACGGCTGGGCTAACTCTCTACGTGATTATTTGTACATTTAACCCCCCAGATGGTGGTGAGTCCTTGGATAGCAGATATGTGTTTCTTCTATATCCCCATTGCCAGAAACATCACTGGCACTCAGATGTTTGTTGAATAAATGTTGAAAGTGACTGGCGATATTATAAATTCTCTTTCCTTCAACTTTTGAGTTAGGGTCTTATATTGACAGAGTATGAAGGACAGGAAGCTGATGCAGGCCAGACTCACCAACACATCCCACCAGCTCACCATCTACTGAACTCTTATTCTGTGTAAAGCACTGTGCTGGGCATGTTAGGGCATAAAGAATAAAAATACAGTCCTTACTCTTCCCTTCCAGGGAAAGATGTGGAAAAAGTACAGTTCTATCTGACAGGCACAAAGTGTTATGAGAATATAGGGAAAGGAGAGGTTAAATTTGACTAAGGAAATTTGAAAACTTAAGATAATGAGTTGGACCTTAAAATATGGCAAGTCTTCATTGAGTTGATACTGTTTTTCGGAAGAGAACATCTTGAGGAAAAGCTTAGCTGTGACACATGCAAGGAGCATTCCTGTGGGCTGACTGGAGTGTAGGATGCATGCAGGAGAAGACAGTGGAGGAGCGCTGGAAGGGTGCGTAGGGAAAGACCAAGCCCGGGGTGGGGGGGGGGCGGTCTGTGAAGGCAGAGCGAAGAAGTTTGGATTTTTCCTGACATGAACCCCCACAGCATGAGAGGGGCGCTGGGGGGACCTGTGCCTCAGCAGACCCCGCTGGGGGGAGGAGTGAGGCGTTCCCGAGGAGGGCGGACAAGTCAGAAAGGCCAGGGTGGACGGCTTTATCCGTCCTTGCAAGGACAAACCTCATTATGCTACAAAGGCCCTGATGACAGAACTAAGGGAAAGTAGTCATGAGAAGCTTAAAAAATATATTTTCAACTATTTGTGTGCATGTTGGGGGAAAGAGGAATGGCTGGGATCAGTGTGTAAGTGTTCTGGCGGCAGAGACAGCTTGCATTTTGTAGACAGTCCCCACCCCATGCTCCTCCTGTTCGCACATCACGGATTTATTAGCCTTCACTCCTGAGTCTTGACTCTCCCTCTCTCCTTGTAGTACAGCCATGAGAAGGAAGTTGAAGGGGTCCACGCCTGAGCACTCACCACCAGCAGGGCTGCCTGTGCCTGAGGCCTCCTTGTTCCCCCCATTGCCACTCCCATCCTTCTGGTCACCCCGACTGCAAGCCTTGGAATCACTGCTGACTTCTCCTCTGACCTCATCCCCCACATTCAGACAGTGGCCAAGTACTTGGAAATGTCCTTTCAGCTTTAGAATGCTCAAATGGCAGGTTGGGTGTGGCCCTCTAGTTTAACTGTCGCCACTCTCTTTATGGGATTCTGCCAGCTCCTGGCCTCACTAGCTTCTTTTCCTTCCACATGTGGCAGGTGTTACCTGGCTCACCCACTGCGGTGCCCAGCCCCCTGGGATACATGCGCTCCCACACAGGTCCTCCCTTCAGGCGAAACCATCTTAGTTCTTTCCTACTGTGTAAATGGCACACAGTTGGCACCATGTGAGTAAATTTGTTGTTGCGCGAAGACACCATTTCTAGACTCTTGCCTGCCCAATCATCTAATACATCAGTGTTTAAAGATGTTGGACCCAAATGGAAGAAACCCATGTAGCTTCCTTACATGTCTGGGGCCACCCACTCTCATCTGGCCACTGAGAGTTAACACTTGCCTCATTGACATGATCTCCTCAGTGGAGAAACCTCTTAGCCAATCCAACATAGCTTTTTTATCTTGTTACACTCATGCTTGAAATTCATTCAGGCTTCTGTTTCCCTGCGCCCAACACGCCTACAACTGGCCCATCAGCATCGTCCACCTTCTAGCTCCCCCTTTCTGCAAGAAACCCTCAGCTCTGTTCCTAGGACACTGGGCTGCTGGCTCACCCTCCCCTTACCTCTCCTAGGCCCCCTACTGCCTCTGCCCATTCTCTAACTGGGTGGTTTGAACATACTTCTTAACTGGAAATCTCTTAACTTGGTTGATGAATTTTAGCCATTATTAGTGAGGACCTACAAGAGAACTAGTCCACAGAACTAGTCTGTCTGGAGGACGTCAAACTTCTGCAAGCCAGGAGGGGTAAGGCTAACCAGGCCAGCGTCTCTCCCACGGAGCTGTCTTTGCTGTAGCCACACTATTGTCAAGAGTGCTTGTTAACAGGAACCCAGATGAGAAACTGTACACACCCCAAGTTGTAAGGTTTAAAAGGCGTTAAGCCCATCTCATTTTTTTCATTTATATCATAGGCTCCCATTGGATCAGCACTTTGGGGGCCTTCCTGGGCTTGGCATGTCGTGGGTGTACAGATATGCTTGTTTCTTGAGAGGTTAGAGAAGTCATGGCTGTGATTCTGAGATTTGGGGTCCCGAGGATTCAGCTCTAGAAGAAAGAGAAACATTCCTAAGAGGATTGTATGTGTTTTAAATGGGCAGATTAACAGACATGGGAATTTGAGGTCATGGCAATCCCATGAGAAACGGGGACCATCCTTCCCTCTGCAAGGGGACGTCAGGGAGGAGTCCTGGGTCCCCATTCATGCCCAGACACAGCTTTGACCTCTTTGCTTTGGGGCGAGGGGTGGTGGAGGGCAGAGCCGGCCCGGGGGTGCTTTTGTTCCTGCACCGGCGGCCACAGGCTGTTGTGTAGGTGCGACACTCGGTTCCTGGCATCAGACCAGACAATAGGGGGACGTGGAGGAGGATGAAAACGATCAGGTTTAAACCATCACTCAGTTTTCAAACGTCCCAGCCTGGCCAGTCCTGCCCTACCCTGGTGTGGCTTCGTTCCCTTCACAGAGGAGGACACATGGACCCTGACAGACAGACGGGACACAAGGCCTACCTCGCGGCCTTCTGGACAGGTGCCTCGAAGCTTCCTTTGCTTGTGGCTCTGTCAGCGGCCGGGTGGCCAGGGTCCGCACCGGCTGGCACCAAGGCCAGCTAGCCTCATGCAGGGCTCCGTGGGGCGGTGGCCCTGTCCTGGGGACCAGGGTGGGTAGCCGCCCTGGTGGATGTGGCCCCGGTCTGGGGCTGCAGAGCCTGGTGGGCTGGAGGGGAGGCAGTTCTGAGGCCTCGGGAGCCACTGCTCTGGGCTGGTGGCCGAGGTGGCCCTGGGAGCAGGCGCTGCGGCCCAGGCGCAGAGGCGCCCGCCGCGCGCTCTCCGTGCCCCTGCAGAACTAGCGAGTGCCCCCTTCCGCGTCCATCAGCGCAGATTCGGGAAGCCTTTTTAGAGAATGGCCTGGACGTGGCTGTCAACGCTGTCCTGGCCACCTGAACTGTGACGAGGTGCCGCGGCTCGCCGGGTGGACCGGCCCGGCTGTGGGCGGGCCGGCGGCGCGCCTCGCGGGGCTAAGCCTGTCTCTCTCCCCGCAGGATCTCCTACGACCCGGCGCGCTACCCGCGCTACCTGCCCGAAGCCTACTGCCTGTGCGCGGGCTGCCTCACCGGGCCCCGCGGCGCCGAGGAGCTGCGCTTCCGCAGCGCGCCGGTCTACGTGCCCGCCGTGGTGCTGCGCCGCACGCCGGCCTGCGCGGGGGGCCGCGCCGTCTACGCCGAGGAGTACGTCAGCGTCGCCGTGGGCTGCACCTGCGTCCGCGCCCGCGCCGCCGAGCCGCGCCGGCCCTGAGGCGCCGGCACGACGGGGCGGCCGTCGAGCCGGGCTCCCGGCGGCGGCGCTTGGCGCAGAGCTGTCGGGGCGGGCGGCGAGGGCGGCCACCCGGGGCTGCAGCCGCTCGGCACCGCGCTCGGGGCTCTGCCGCCCGCCCTGCCCGGCCGGGGGCTGCCCGGGGCCGCCGGCGTGGGGACAGCCCGGAGGGGCGGAGCCTCCGCCAGGTGACTGATGGATGCTTTAAACAGCCCAGAGCTTTAAGAGTACAGTATATGCCTACTTTTTTACTCAACTGTTTTCAGTAGGGGCAGCAACTTTTTGTATTAGCAATTTAAAAGTTGTGCTTGCTGTATAAACACTCGGTTTCCCCTCCTCCGGTAGGATGTTGTAGAAGCACGATCGGAAACGTGTTAGCTTTGTCTTTTTGGGGAGAAGGCTTGGCCGAGCCGACCCCGCGCCCCGCCTGCGTTTTGTGTGCGGGCCGCCCCCACAGCGGCTGCCGGCGGGGCAGGGGCGGCGCCCGCGGGGAGCGGAGCAGCCACCGGAGAGCGGGCCGCTCCGCCTCTGCCCGCCCGGTCAGCCCCTCAGAGAAACTTGGTTTTTAAAATTTTTTCCTCCTTCCCCCCAAAGCCCCCCAGTACATAGCTGCGTATCCTAGTTGTGGGTCCTTCTGGCTGTGGCATGTGGGACGCCGCCTCAGCGTGGCCTGACGTCCGGCGCCGTGTCTGTGCCCAGGATCCGAACCAGCGAAACCCTGGGCCGCTGCAGCGGGGCCGGACTCAACCACTGGGGAGGGTGGGGGGCTAGATAAGGTCTTTGTCGCTGGCGCTGCGGCCTGGGCCTCTGAACGCAGCCCGTTGCTAATTGCTGGCGATGACAAACGGCCCGGGCTGAGTGGGACCTGCCCCCTCCGCCGAGCTCGCCAGAGGCGCCGGGAGTCAAAGGGCGGCGTCGGGCTTCCTGGACGCTCACGCGGGCTGGATTCATGAGGATGTAAATGGCTGCAGATTTACACAATTAAGTTTTTTTTACTTCTGAGAGGCAGTGGGCCAATTTGTGGGTAAGAGGTGGTGCTATAAGGCAAGGCGAGGCACGCGACCTCTGCCAGTTCCCAGGAAGCATCCGAGTCTGGCCCAGTGTCCAGAGCTTCAGGAGGGAGCCCAGTGTGAGACGAGGCCAGCTCCCGGCGTGCGGAGATGAGTGCCCGGGGCCTCTTTTCCTGCTCACAGCAGGGTGAGGTCGGTCTGGCCCTGAACACGGCCGTTTGTGGAAGCGAGAAGTTCCCCCTAACGGATTAGAACGTGCGGGGAAGGGGCCGGCCCACGCCGCTGCGCGCTGGGTCTTGATGGCCTGACTGTGACAGGAAGCTATGTCAACCGAGTTCCCTTTATCGTGATTTTACGGTTGAAGTCTAAACTAAGATTTGATTTGGTTTTAGAAAGAGCAGCTAGTCGTGCGAAGGCAGTGTCTGTGCTCGTGAGACGCCCGGCGCAGCCAGGAAGCCGCCTTTCTGCACGTCCGTCCGTCCGTCCGGCTCCAGCTGCCGTGAGCCGCGCTGGGACAGACCCGGCCTTGCTGTGCTGGGCGGGGGGCTCGCCGAGGGAACTCGAAACTTCTGCCAGATACTGACAGACGCTGTGCGTGAAGAAACATCACTGAGCAAAATCCGGATTTTCTAAATAAATTCAAAATTGAAATCATGGCTGTGCGTCATTCTGTACAGTTTGGGAGATTTTGGTTCTCCGTTCAACCTGTGGGGGAAGGAAGGTCAGGAAGGTCTGTGGAATACCTCCGTCCAGACAACAGAAGGCTCACAGCTACCTTTTGCTGCCTTCACCTCAACAGCAAGTCCATAAATTAAAGTTGCCTTTCAAACCAGTGATTTGGATCATGGTTTCAATCATCGCCACTGTTGTGTAACATTTTCCAGTCACTCCTCAAATATAAATAGTGCAAACATCAGAGGAGAATAAGAAGAGTAAACTATTGGCATGGGGGAAGTACCATGATTGATTGTATTATTAGTTTAACCGAACTTTGTTAAAAGGTAGCACGGGGGTGTGTGTGTGTGTGTGTGTGGCGTAGAGGGCCCCGCCCAGCGCCCGGCCCGGGAGGCACCACGACATACTGGCCCCAGTGATCTACACGCTACGTTTAAAATAAAGATCAAGCTATTCTTTCTTCATGGTATGTTTATTGCTTTAGCAAGTGTATATCACTTAAAAGTGACTGTTTGTACAAAAGATAAGTTTAAAATTAAATACGACTAGGCAAATTAGAGGGTGGTGATCCAGAGATACTATGTCAGTGACTAACAATTTATGGGACAGAATTTTGTCCTCTTGTTAAAACAACTAAAGTTTTTTCTAGAGGAGGACGGGGTCAGTATTACGTTTTATCAAACAAATAGGGGAGAAAGGATGCCAGCCAAAGTTCAGTGGCACTTAACATAGTGGCAGCCCATTGACCCGGGCACTAAAATTCCTAAGCTTTGCAGAGTAGCAACACTTTATTACGGTAAATTTGATAGCTTCTTCCACGCCTCTCAAAAAAGTGCCACGGGGCACGTGTTTCCTTCAGGAATTCTATCTCGAGGCTTATGGCACAACCCTTGGAATGGAGGTACCTTGCTGGTTATTGAAGATTTTTTCCAACCAACTGACTACAGTATTTTTATTGCATGCTTGTTTCATAAAAACGGATCAAAAAACATTCGCACACACAGCTCCCCATTCAGGGGCCAATTACCAAACTTCTCATTTTACTGCCTCTCTTTTGGCAAGGCAAAGGGGAGAAAGGGGCTGCTTTAGTAAGTGGTTCCAGCTCTGATCTTAGAAAGGAGCGGAAGGGGAAAGAGCATGAAATTCCTACCTGGAATGGGGTTTTAAAGTCACCCATGCATTTCACTTGTTCTTGCTGTCCAGGCGCGCCATCACCCCCAAACACACAGCTGAGGAGCTAAGCAGGAAATTTTGAACTGTCAGTAAAACTAGAATTATCATCTTCCTCTCCACTCAGATCTTGGTTGTCTCGTCTCTCAGTGCAGACCTTCAAAATAGGAAGGGCTTACAAAGATGTCTACTAACATATCCTTTTTGGCTACTGAGGTTCTTAGGTAAAGTGTAAGAGGTGAGGTGCCTCGTCAGAATCCATGAAGCTTATTTTAATCCACCATTCACTGTGCACAGACCTGCCGACTGGAGAGCACCGCCCCAGCCTTCCTCCGCCCGAGCTGGCAGGGTGCTCGCTGTGCCTTCTGCTGCTGAGACAGACACTGGGGAACACGCCAGGCCTAATTTGTGTTTTTGAAGGTGGCAGAGGTGTAGCTGCAGATCTTTTCTGAAATCCAGAAGTGGATCACAGCTGAATATAGGTTTGCTAAAACTGAAATCATGTATGGGGGTCCAAAGTTATAGAACACCTATTGGCTGCTTATTAAACAATTTTTTTTTTTTTTTTTTTTTTTTTTTTTTTTTGGTGAGGAAGATTTGCCCCGGGCTAACATCTGTGCCAATCTTCCTCTATTTTTTGTATGTGGGATGTCACCACAGCATGACTGATAAGCAAAGTAAGTCTGCAACCAGGATCCAGCCACCACCCTGGGCCAGCACAGCCAGCGCAGGGAACTGGAACCACTGGGCCACCGGCTGGCCCCTGTAATTAAATTTTTAATTGAGTCAAGCTTTGCCCCTTTCCTCCCTCATCTCCATGAAGAAACAAAGTTTCTCTCATCTAAAGGCTAGATTTTAAGGACAACTGAAATTATGTTATTTCTAGGCTGCTACGGCCCACAATTCCTAAGTTACACATTACATTTCTATGCATGATTTGTTACTAAAATTTATTACTGCCCTAGGTAATTCTTAGCAAACTGATTCATAAGGAAATAATATGGTGGGGGTTATTTTTAACAGAACAAACATTTATTGAATACTTAATGTGCCAGGTGCTGGTACACTGATAAGAATATAAATGTCTCATAAAAATAGAGTGACTTTTTAATTAAATTAAAAATTATCCCTAAGGATGACAACTGAGGTCTGAGGAAGAACAAACACGCGCAAGCCCCAGGCGCCTCCTGAGCACCAGCTGGAGTGTGCGCCCCTGGGGCCCTCGGGGTCTGCGCAGGGCGCAACAGCCCCCCTCTGAGGTTTGCTCCCCTCCTCCTCCACGTCCGCGGCAGGTCGGCTGTGGCCCTGCTCCAAGCTGGGACCTGGACGGCCAAAGCAGCTTGTCTGGAACACTGCAGATTACAGACTCAGAGGGAAAATAAAGCTCTGATAGAAGTGCCGAGTGTCACTTCCTTTCCTGTTTTGTTAGCCGAAGCAAGTCATACCAGGTGGGGAAGTAAAAGCCTTTCCCAGAGAGAGGCGGTTAATATTTTACAAGTTTTTATTTTGAAATGATGGTGGATTCACAGGGAATTGCAAAAATACTAGAGAGAGGTCTCGTGTCTCCTTTACCGAGCTGCCCCAATGGTGACATCTTACACAACCATGGTGCACTGTCACAGCGGGGAAACGGACACTGGGGCAGACCTCACGCAGAGCTCCCCAGTTTCACAGGCACTCATCAGTGGGTGTGTATTCAGTTCTATGGAATGCTGTCACGTGTAGATTTGTGTAACCAATGCACAATCAAGACACGGGACAGTTCCAGCACCCCAGAGATCTCTCTCTTATGCTCATGCTCACCTGCCACGGCCATCCCACCCTAATCTCTGCCAACCACTAATCTGTTCTCCATTCGAGAATGCTGTTTCATAAATGGAAACACATAGTACGTGACCTTTTGGGATTGGCTTTTTTACTCAGAATGCCCTTGAAATCCATCCAAGTTGTGGATATCAATATTTTGTTCCTTTTGATTGCTGGGTAGTGTTCTGTGGTGTGGATGTATGATGAACACTCTCTGAACAACAATAAAGTCTAGCACACTCTTCACGTCCTTTTTGCTATGGTATTTGTTTGCAGGTGGCACTCCTATTTTCTCAGGTGGCTCAGGGCGTTTGATGTGGCGGAGGCTGAAGACGCTGGGGCTGGGCTGTGTACAGAGGGCACCTGGGCTGCGTTCCTGTCATCCCTCCAAGAACTGGGGACGGGGAGAAGTCCGCGAGGCTCTCGGACACTAGTTGCTAGGATTATCAACTTTTACATGGAGGCAAGTCATGTCTCCTTGAGGGGCTGGAGCAGAGGAGGGCCCCTCACCAGTGTTACGACGCTCAACGAGAGCCATGGGAAGAACCAGCAGCCCCACAGGGCAGAATCCGAATGAGCCCATTTTAAGGGGCCGAATGGCCAGAGGCAGAGGTTAAGGTTCTGCCTACTTCAGGTCTTGGCCAAGCCACTAAGTGTTTGTACTTCGCTTTTTACCTATGTTAAGTGAGGAGAGTAGATTAGATTGATTCGAAGATTTCTTCCAACTATAATTCCATGGAATCAAGTTAGCACAAGCATCCCGAGCTCTAGAGAGGCCCTCAAGAAGGAAGTCACAGTGAGATGTTGTATCTTTATTGTGAAAATGAGGGCGGGGACAGCTCTCTACTAAGAAAATAAAAAGAAGGAAATGTCACCTAGGGTCTTAACCGTGTTACATTACGATCTGCATTTAGATTTCATGGTCCAGCCCAGAATCATAATTCACGTAACAGCGAAACTCATTTGCCAGGGTTCGAGTGTGTTCTGGAATAAACTTGCACATCTTCACTCCAAGAAGTTTCGCTGCCTCTTCTTGCATGACGGCACCTGAAGAGAACAAACCAAACGAACTGGAAGACTGAAATGCCAACCATGCGCAGCGTCATCGCGAGCTGCGGAGGGCCCTAGACTGGAAGACGTGAAGCAATTACTTGATGCTACCACTCCACAAATGAGGGGGCCCGTCCTTCACATTCCTTTTTACTTTCTCCAGCGTTTTTGCAAATTACCTACTTTTTTCCCTTCCTCTTTTACTCAATAATTTTCCTACCTCTGCAAAGCTGAGTCACTTAGAAATTTAGAAATAAATTAGATTCCACAAAGTAACATAAGGAAAGCAAAAAAAATTACTAAAAACGAGTGTTTTCCAACTTTGAGTCAAGAACCCCTTTTTCAGTAATATCTAACTGTGCAATTCTTATGAACACACTCACGTCAGCTTCAGGCTGACTGGCCCCAGTTTCCCCCTCCAGCCAGTGCTCGCCCGGCGGCCTGCCTGCACAGCTGATGCTGTGGACACCGTGGCCGCTGCCGCCGCCCTGCTGCTGCCCCACAGGATGTGCCTTACCAGCCGCACAGGCCCCAAACCCAGGCTCACCCTGATCCTTCCTCGTCTTCACCCTCCACATTCAGGGCAGAGCGAGTTCCTCCAACTTTATCCCCACAGTGTATCTTCACTCCACTCCCTGCCCTCCTTTCCTACTGTCACAGCCTTGTCCAGACCACTGTCTCAGTGGCATGCTGTGGTCACTTGTCTCATAAATCCATTTGGGTACAAAGTTAAAGGAAACTTGTGTAGACAAATCGGATCCTGTCACTTTGGGGCTGAACGCTTTAAGAGGAAATCCCAACTCCGACCAGACCAATGTCTGCAGGGGGGCCTCTCGCCATGCCCCTCCCCGCCCAGGCTCCAGCCACAGGGCTCCCTGACTGGGCCACGCTGCTCCCCCGGACCTCCCCTGGAGGTCTCCACTGAAACGCTGCTGCTCCAGGAGACGCCCCAGTCCATGTGAAGTACTATGATCCCCTGTGCTACCCTGCTTTCTCTGATTCTTTCATTACACTTATCAGAATTAGTAACTCATTTCTTCTGTCTTGTTACGTCTTTTAACCTATCCCCTAAAACTAATGTATGCTCCATGAGGGCAGTAAACGATTGTTGAATCAATAAGCATTAAGTAAATATTGTGTGAACAAAAGAGTCACGTTCTCGACCAAGTAAGCAATTCTACACCCCCAAAGAAGATGACCCCCTGCAGGCCAGGCCTCCTCCCAGCCCCAGGCGCTCTGGGGAGGAGCAATGGCCTGAGGGCCTGGGCGCAGGAGGGCGCAGTGCTACCGGGCCTGTGCCCCAGGCTCTCCAGAAGGAGGGAGACCAGGAGTCCACATTTGACGTTTTGGTCAAATTTCAGTATATCCACCTTAAGAAAACATATCGATCTCACAAGTCAGAAAACTCTTCTGCTTTAATAAACCTAATCTAACGTCTAGCTCTGCAGCCTTAGGCATTCACTTGAACTCTATAGATTCCAAATTTCTCTTATCAAGTGTGGAGGCTGCATCAAATACTACTAACTAATGCTGATGACGGTAAGTAAAAATACCATTCAGGGCGCACTCGCTACACGCCAGACCCCACTCTACGTGTATCGTGTCACTTAATTCCCAATAACCTTGAAATGCAGGTAGTACTATCAGTCCCAGTTTACAGATAAGGAAACTGGGCACAGAGAGGTTAAATAACTTGTTTAAGGTCCCACAGTGAGTGGTGGATTCAGGATTTGAGTTCTAAGATCTCTTCTAACTCTTGATACCTAAGGCTTGAACACCCACCGTCACCAATTTTCAGGAGAGATGCAATCTGGCACCTACCTGTGCACAGCAGAATCTTGCCCTGAGTCAGATATTTGATGGTTTCTGACGTTTTCCTGAGACATTCCTCAGAAAGATAGGGGGGATCTGCTATTACGATGTCGAAACTATGTGCAGCAATTTTTTCAGGTAAATCCAGTGGATTATTGTAATCATAGAAGATAAACTCTTCTCCATATATGGCAAATCTTTTGTCATATTCAAAGATGTATACAGAAAAGTCTTCTCTGTGCAGCTCTCTCAGTTTCTGGTAAACACTGGGGGCACTCACACATGCTATTCTAGGAAACAGAATGAACAAACTCATGAAAGATCTTTAATGAACAGCTTATGGTGTTAAAAAACGACTACTTTACTAAAAAATATAAGTCCTTGTGCTCAGATTTTCTTAAAGGAAATAATAGTGCAAACTAACATAGCAGGAGTAAATTTCAAGAGAAAACTTTATATTGCCTCACTTTTAGGGAATCTCGTATTTAAAAATCTGCAACTCATAATTTTAAGGTATGAAAGGATAAATCTGCTTTTTTATACTAAAAAATGTAAAACAAAAAACGTAAAAAAAATATAGTAAAAAGTGTAAAAAAGGAACACATTAGGACAAACGTTAGATAGCCTGAGGCCTAAATTTACCCCTTATTTTCATGGTGGTCCTTTAACATTTATTTCAAATACTTTTAGTCTCAAACTAAATATTTTGAAGTTATTTTGGAATATTCATAATCTTTAAAGAAAAATCCCAAATAACTGCCTAAATAACTCCAGTTTTCCAAAAAGATAACATTAAAATTAGGTCTCAGTGCAGACAAGCTACTTTGAATTTCTGCTTCTTTTCTGAACAGGGAAATTAAGGAATGCTGCATTACAAGCAGTCCCCAGTGGTACAACACTACCATTTATGAATGGGTGGTGTTCCAACAGTAAACTTTTAAAACCAACTGCTAAAAAAGCTAGAAGTAACTTAAATAGTGAATTATTGACTTGACTGTGGTACATTTGTTACAACGGAACACTCTGTAGCCATTTACTCTCCAAGATATTCAAGGAACAGAAGAGCGTAAACCATGCTTTCATGGGTCTAAGAATATACGCTCACAGACGAACCTGTGATCTCTGGGAGAGGCACAAGAGCCAGGGACCACGGGTGCCTCATGGGAGTGGAACTGGGGGATTGGAGACAATGGAGAAAGAGACTGGCTTTTTTTCTCAATCCCCTTTGTAACTTTTACTTTTTTTTTTTTTTAAGATTTTATTTTTCCTTCTTCTCCCCAAAGCCCCCCAGCACATAGTTGTGTATTTTCAGTTGTGGGTCCTTCTAGTTGCGCTATGTGGGACGCCGCCTCAGAATGGCCCGATGAGTGGTGCCATGTCTGCACCCAGGATCCGAACCAGCGAAACTCTGGGCCATTGAAGCCGAGTGCACGAACTTAACCACTCGGCCACGGGGCTGGCCCCACTTTCACATTTTTATCATGTATGTATATTATCATTCAAAAAAGTACTTCTTTTAAAAATTAAGCTCAGCTTTAAAACTATGAGATGCATTTCCCAGCAGAGACAGGTCATGTGTGCTGTCAGGTGCCCACACCAGCTTAACGGCTGCTCAGTGGAAAACACTGGAAGTGTGTGATGAAGTCTGCTGAGGCCATGTGAGGCTTCTGCGGGAAACATGCACGTCCCAGCCTGGGGTGGCAGGGGCACAATTCTCCTGCTGCAGCTCTTCTTGCCCACAGCCCAGCCAGGCTGCTGCCAGAGCTCTGGGGAGCAGGAGGAGAGGCAGAGGCCGGGGACCTCTATCTTCCCTGCACTGAAAGAGAATAAGCAGCAACCAAAGACTAGACGCACAATGAAAAAGCCTTCCAAGAAAGAGGGTGGAATAAAGATATTTTCGGACAAAAAAAATCCGAGAGTTTTTTACCCGCAGACCTTCACTATAAAGTTCCAAAGGATGTACTTCAGGCAGAAGGGAAGAGGTCTGAGCAAGAAGGAATGAAAGTAGAGCCTGCTGAGCATGGTGGAGACAATGCCATTTCCTATGTAGCAGTGAGATTGGACAGCCTGGGTTGCAGCCCAGCTCTGCCACTCACCAGCTGGTGACCTTCTGCAAGTGACTTCATCTGTTGGGCCTCAAAGTCTATCTTTAGAATGGAGAGGACAACAGTAACCACCTCACAGAGGCGTGAGGATTAAAGGAGACGACCTCACAGAGCACACAGCCAGCGGAGAGGGCGCTCAGTAAGTGCTCAGTAAGTGCCACTGTGACTCTTCATCTTTACAAGTCAGACGGAGCCCCTCAAAATACTGAAGATGCCTTTCAGAAAACAGCAAAGGCTGCTTCCAAAGCCCTCACATGAGTGGAAAAAAGAAAATATATGTAAAAACACTGTCATTACGAAAACCCTAATAAACAACTGCTTATAGTTTAAAAAAGAAAAAGAACAGAAAAAAGAAAAACTTAGGACTTCTAGTTAAAGATGGCAGATGCAACACATTCATTTAGATTTGCTCCCTTATTCAAGCCTACCGAATAAAACATGAGTAAAATTTTGCCTTGTTTTGTGGCTGAAGCATAAACCTCTAAGACCAAAGAGAATGCAAGAGGGGACGAAGGAAACAGCACTGAGGAAGTTGAGAAGCAAAAGAATGGGTGGCATTTGACACAGCAGCCCCAAGAAAGCAGACCCTAAACTGGCAGCCAGGAAAGCTAAGAAACAACCTGGTTTACATCACAGCACCCTCAAAGGCTCAGGAAGCGGCAGAACTGGGTAACTCAAGAGTAGGGGTGAAGGTGGGACTAAAAACAGAAGAATTCATTGAAAGGCCCAGTTCAGAAGAAATCTGTTCCCAGGATTCTCTTCCCTATCTCAAGCCTCCAGGGATCTGCCCCTCCATAACTATGGCAAAGAACTGGAGGGACGTTCTCTGGATGGACGGGGGAGGAGTTGTGGGGGTGATGCCAGGCACAGCTAGTGATGAAGCACCACGTGGAACTGACAAGGATTAAGTTAAGCCCACTGGATGTTGAGATCTCCAGCTTTTTTTAAGTACTGTGCCTCCCATGATGACATCAATGAGATGCATAATTCCAGGCACATGTTAGAAGACTCTCCCCTGGAGCTCTGACCAGCCCACAGGGGAAGACTAGACATACTGACAGTGGGGTTTCCCTATAAAAAAGCTCATCCAGATCATCCAACTGCAGAGACCAAAGTAGATAAGGTCTGCCCATGGATCAAAACTTCCAGCTTTTGAGTGCCCTACCCTTAAATATGAATAGACAGCAAAAGGTCCACAGACATTCAAGGAAAACATCAAATATTAGAGGCCAAAATAAACAAATGGAAAAGGCATGTTGTTGGAGTAAACAGACTATGTAGGGGGAAGAAAACTTAAAATCCTACAATTAATATCTTCATAAGGATGAACGAGATACAATAATAAATATCCAGAGATCAAAAACAAAACTATCTATGACTATATGACAGCAGAAATGGTAAACTCAGTAGAAAGTTTAGAAGACAAAGTTGAGAAATCTTCCCAGAAAATAAGGTAAAAAAGACAACAGATGGAAAAAGGAGAGAAAGAAAGTAGAAGATCAGGTCCAACATTCAAATGAAAGAGGAAGAGAAAAAACAGTGAGGAAGAAATCAAAGAAGTAATTTAAGACAAGTTTCCCAAACTGAAGCACATGAGCTGTGAGAGTGAAGAGCTGTCTACACAGTTCAGCAGACGGGAGCCCCACACCAAGACACATCGAGCACAGGCCAGAAAAGCAAGTTCTAAGCTTGCAGTTGGCAGGGATGGGAAAAACAGGTTTCCTACAGGAAATCAGAGTGGCAGTGGATTTTTCAAAGGCACCTATGGAAACTGGGAATTAGTGAAGCAATGCCCTCAAGACCTGGAATTTGATACCCAACAAAACTATCACAATCAAGAGTAAGGGTGGAATAAAGGTTTTTAAAAAATTTCCCTCCCATGTATCTTTTCTGTAGAAACTATTGAAGAATGCCTCCAACCAAGATAAAGCTGTAAACTAAGCATTGGGGTACTATAAACAAGAAATCCAGAACAAAAGAGAGGTAAAAGGACAACTCAGCAGATGGGGAAGGAGCTAAAACAGCCCAGCCAAGCTGAACATCAACCAGTACAGATCGGAACCGGCTACAAAGCCCTGGGAGTGATTATTTTTATAAGGAGTTGAGGTATGGTTTAATTTACTGATAGGAGATTTACACAACTGGGGCAGAATTTAAGGGCCAATTAGTGATATAGACATAGAAATACATAAATAATAAGACAATTATTTTTTTCAGGGAAAACGAAAAATTGTACAGCAAAGGAAAAGTAAAAGACTCATCTGTAAAGAACATTTATGTTGACTAACAATATAAACTCTGTTTTAACCACAATGAGGATATAACTCTATTGGGAGCGCGGACGGAAAGCACACACGTGTGTGGTAGGGATGGAGTATGAAGGAGAGCTACAGCCTCATTCCCTAAGTTGAGAAGTCAAGAAATAATGCTGCAAATGACAAATCAAGAAGTGCCAATATAAACGTGCTATTCAGAAGTATGGCTGTAAATACTAAAAGAATCAGTTGAAAGGGAGCTGAAAAAGGAGGAAGTTAGCAATGGATTTTTTTTAAACAAATCTTTTAAGACCATTGACTTGATATGCATGCAAAATTTTGATAAAAATAAAAACCAAATTAACAAAAAAGAAAACCTATATTCTTAAAACTTCAAGAAGGTCAAACATTGAGATTTTTTCTTTTAAAACCAACTCCAGGGGTATAAAGGAAGACACAGGTTAAAACAAGTTAACATAGGACAGAGATAACGCCTCTCACGACAAAGAGTCTCCACACACAGCACGGAAGCCGTTCGTAATTCCTCCTGTTCTGCAAACCACGGACTGCAATGTTTGCAGATTATAGTTCAGACTTCTTAGGAACCATCTCTCATCCAGGAAGGACATTCAATACATTACTTCAGAACAAAAGACAAACAAAACTTGGATCTCACCTGCCACCCTCTCCAGCAGCTGTAATCGCTTCCTTGGCGAGCTGCAAAGCCGTCTCCTGACTGTACCAAAACTGGCTCAACTGCTGTAACAGAGCGTGAGCAGAAATCATTTTAGAATTGGCATAAATTTCCTTTTAACTTATACCCACTACACTAGTGTGCATATATTTAAATTTTTTCTTTTTTTTCTTTCCGCTGAGGAAGATCTGCCCTGAACCCTCTTGCCCCATGAGTGCTGCAGATCCACCAGCACGGTAGGTCCCCGCCTGGGAACCGAACCGGGCCACGAAGCGGGGCGCACTGACCTTAACCCCTAGGCCACCGGGCGGGTCCCTTTTTCTTTTAAATTACTTTAAATTAAAAGAAAGCCCTAATTAACTAATGGGATCTAGGCATTGACACAAAAAGGCGAACCAGTCCACATCCCCAGAGGGAAGAACACGACCCACCTTTGAGAACTGGCCCTGGACCTGCCCCCGCCTGCTAACTGGACTCCGGTCGGGGAGCGTGCAGGACGCGGGCACTGGGCCGCGGGGCCGCCGCCTCACTGGGCTCCGGTCGGGGAGCGTGCAGGACGCGGGCGCTGGGCCGCGGGGCCGCTGCCTGACTGGGCTCCGGTCGGGGAGCGCGCGCAGGACGCGGGCGCTGGGCCGCGGGGCCGCTGCCTGACTGGGCTCCGGTCGGGGAGCGTGCAGGACGCGGGCGCTGGGCCGCGGGGCCGCTGCCTGACTGGGCTCCGGTCGGGGAGCGTGCAGGACGCGGGCACTGGGCCGCGGGGCCGCCGCCTCACTGGGCTCCGGTCGGGGAGCGTGCAGGACGCGGGCGCTGGGCCGCAGGCCCCGCCGCGCCTCCAGGCCCGCTCTCATCCGCGATTGCCCTGACGCCCTCCCTCCGTCGCGCGAGCTGTCTGTCTTTCCGCCTCCTATCTGTGCTGTCTTCTCAGTTCTAACGGTCCTCACTTATCTACTCGCTTGTAAACGCTGGGTGATTTCCGTGGGAAAGGGGGTTCCGCAGCCATGGTGGGCCGTTCCCCACAGGCCTCTCCCGAGCGGGCAGGCGGCGAGGGCGCGAGCCCACAGCTCCGGCTCTAACGGCGTCAGCGGGGAGTCCCCACAGCAGGTCCCACGCGGATCCTTTGTGAGTTGCGCTTGCTTGCAGGAACCAAGGCAGAGCACCGCCACGGGGCCCAACCGCAGAGCCGGTCTCAACCAGAAAGGCCCAGGGCGCGATGGGGTGCCGAGCGCAAAAGGTGCCGTGAGCACGAAGGGAGCATGGGCACATGCCCCAGAGGCCCCGGCCCAGCGATGACTCGAGACCCCGCCCCCTTCACGTCGTAAGAAGCCTGCTCCCCTTCTCTCCGGAGGTGTCTTAGAGCACAGCTCTGCCTCCTCCATTCACTGATCTGTGAGTAGTGTTTCTGCCCTGCTATTCTGAACCTGGTTTTGTTCTATTGGTGTGGGCGGCTCCGGGCACAAGGACCCACTTGCGGGTCACCGGGCCCTTGGGGCTCGGTAACAGAAATGTTTCCAAAAAAATATATGATCATTTCAATAAATGCAAAAGGAAAAACATTTAACTAAATTCAACACCCTTTCATGATTAAAAAAAAAAACCTCTTAGCAAATTAGGAATAGTAGAAAACTTCTTTAAACTGATAAACAGCATCTAGAAAAAACTGACAGCCAGTATCATACTTTTTCCCCATGAGAAAAAAACAAGGCAAGAATGTCTGCTTTCGATACTGTTATTCAACGTTTTACTGTAAGACCTAACCACTGCATTAATGCAAGAAAAGCAATAAATGAATGACAGCCAACAAAGAAGAAAAACTGCTAGTGTTTGCATGTTATGTGATTTTTGTACCTACAAAATACCAAGGGAAAAAACTGTTTCCAAACAGAATGTACGTATTCATTTGGATATATGTACAGTCATGTGCCACATAACGAAGTTTTGGTCAATGATGGACCACTTATACGAGGTTGGTCCCATAGGACTAGTTCCATATAGCCTAGGTTTGTGTTAGTACACCCTGTGATGTTCCTACAACGATGACATTGCCTAACGACATTTATCAAAATGCATCCACGTCATTAAGCCAGGTATGACTAAATATGAATTCATGTCTCTGTCTATAACTGCGTCTAGATGTGTGTGTCTAACCTTTCTTAGCTACAGGAAAAATGTCAAGCTCTGACTCTCCTTTGCTTGGAAAGCTGGAGGAAAGCCCCTAGGGTACATGGTATGTAGGGGCTTCTGTTTCACTTGATTTGGAAGGCTGCAGAGTTTTGTGATGGTTGGCTACTGAGCTGCCCTTCTTCCTCACTCCAACATTGTCAGGGCAGAGTGATGTGTTTTGACTCTTCTCACATCATTCTAAAAAGTAAAAATCATCGGGCCAGCCCAGTGGCATAGCAGTTAAGTTCGTGTGCTCTGCTTCAGCGGCCCAGGGTTTGCGGATTTGGATCCCACTTGTTGACTTATGCACCGATTATCAAGCCATGCTGTGCCATCATCCCACATATAAAATAGAGGAAGATGGGCAAAGATGTTAGCTCAGGGCCAATCTTCCTCAGCAAAAAGAGGAGGATTGGCAGCAGATGTTAGCTCAGGGCTAATCTTCCTCAAAAAATAAAAAAAATAAAAAATCTTACTCTTAATCAATGTGCTACATGAACATGGCTTTAAAAGGGAAAAGCACTTCTAGGCTTATAAAGAAACACAACAGTCCTCTGCCCCACATCTCCCCACCGCTGAGTCCCACTCCTCAGAAGCAATTTCAGCTGTTGGCTCTTTAATCTTTTGTCCCCATATTTCTAAATATTATGTTTTAAACGTCATTTCTTTATTAACCTACTTCATATTATGTATTTACTGTGGTAGATGAGGATTTCACTCCTCATACATACCCTTCGCTTATATCTCACCCACCCCATATAGTTGTTACCTAAGTTTAGTTTAGTTAAAATCAGCAGGGTTCGCTGCTGAGCCAAGTAACATACTATGGTTGCATTTCCTTCCAGAATGGTACCTTTTGTTTTTCCTAGAGTTAATAAGTGTATGATTGTGTCATTTTCTTGGTTTCTTTGAACCTATCCCTAATTCTTCCAGTGTCCTCTTGCAGCTTGTGAAAAGTGGTGCATGGGAGCCAAATGTTGTGAGACTCGTCATGTATAAAATGTTTTTATTTTATCCTCATATTTTATTGGTAGCTCAGCTGAGTACAGAATTCTAGGCTGAAGAAAATTTTCATTCCAAATATTGAAGGCATTGCTTCACTTTTTTCTAGTTTCCAGTAAAGCTATGGAGAAGTACAATGTGACTCAGTCCTGAGACTTTGTAGGTGACCTACTTTTCCTTTGGAAAGTTCTAGCATCTTCTTTGTTACTATATTTTCACAATTATCATAATCATATCTTAGTGAAGGTCTTAGGTTTTTGGAAATTTTCTAATATTAATCTTTGAAGATTTCCTCTCCTCTTTGTTTTCTGTTCTATTTTTTGGGAACTCCAATTAGGTGAATGTTGAGCCTCCTGGATTTATCCTCTAGTTTTATAATGTTCTCTTTCCTATACTTCATATAACTTTTTTTTAATTCCTAGGAGATTTATTGAATTTTATAAACAAAACAAAACATCTCTCAACATAGTATTGCAAGTCCTAGCAAGAGCAATTAGGCAAGAAAAAGAAATAAAAGGCATCCAAATTGGAAAGGAAAAAATGAAACTGTCACTATTTTCAGAAGGTATGATATTATATATAGAAAACCCTAAAACTCCACCAAAAGACTGTTAGAACTAATAAATGAATTCAATAAAGTTTCAGGATACAAAATCAATATACAGAAATTCGTGGCATTTCTATACACTAATAACAGACAGAAAGAGAGATTAAGAAAACAGTTCCATTTATTTGCATCAAAAAGAACAAAAACCTAGGAATAACTTTAACCAAGGAAGTGAAAAACCTGTACACTGAAAACTATAAGACACGGCTAAAAGAAATGGAGAAGACACAAATAAGTGGAAAGATTTTCCATGCTCATGGATTGTAAGAATTCATACTGTTAAAATGCTCATACCACCCAAAGCAATCTACAGATTCAATGCAATCCCTATCAAAATTCCCATTGCATTTTTCACAGAAACAGAACAAACAATCCTAAAATTTGTAAGGAAGCACAAAAAACCTGGAACGGCCAAAGCAATACTGAGAAAGAAGAACAAAGCTGGGGGCATCACGCTCCCTGATTTCAAACTATGTTACAGAGGTACAGCAATCAAAACAGTATGGTATTGGCATAAAAACAGATACAGAGATCAATGAAACAGAACAGAGCTCCCAGAAATAAATGCTTGCATATATGGTACAACAAAGGAGCCAAGCATATACAATGGGGAATGGACAGTCTCTTCAATAAATGGTGTTGGGAAAACTGGACAGCCGCAACCAAAAACATGAAACTAAACCACTATCCTACACCATACACAAAAATTAACTCAAAATAAATTAAAGACTTGAATGTAAGACCTGAAAGCATAAAACTCCTAGAAGAAAACATAGGCTGTGAGCTTCCTGACATTGGTCTTGGCTATGGTTTTTTAAATTTGACCCCAAAAGCAAAGGTGACAAAAGCAAACACAAACAAGTGGGACTACCTCAAACTAAAAAGCTTCTGCACAGGAAAGGAAACCATCAACAACATGAAAAATGCAACCTACTGAATGGGAGAAAATATTTGTAAATCATATAACTCGTAATGGGTTAATATCCAAAATATATAAAGAACTCATGCAACTCACTGGCAAAAAAACAAACAACCTGATTAAAAAATGGGCAGAGGACCTGGATAGACATTTTTCCAAAGAAGACATACAGATGGCCAACAAGTACATGAAAAGATGCCCAGCATCACTAATCATCAGGGGAGTGGAAATCAAAACCACAATGAGATATCACCTCACACCTGTTAGAATGACTATTATCAACAAGATAAGAAATAACAAGTGTTGACAAGGATGTGGAGAAAAGGGAACCCTTGTGCCCTGTTCGTGGGAATGTAAATTGGAACATCTGCTATGGAAAACCGTAGTTTTTCCTCAAAAAAAAATTAGAACTGTAATATGATCTAGCAATTCCACTTTTGGGTATTTATCTAAGAAAATGAAAACACTAATCTGAAAAGATATATGCACCCCCGAAGTTCATTGCAGCATTATTTACAATAGCCAAGATATGGAAACAACCTAAGTGTCCGTGAACAGATGAGTGGAGAAAGAAAATGTGGTATACAAACACAATGGAATACTATTCAGCCATAAAAAATGAGGAAGTCCTGCCATTTGCAACAACATGATTATGCCAAGTGAAATAACTCAGACAGAGAAAGAGAAATACTGTGTCATCTCACTTATACAGGGAATCAAAAAAAAAAGACAAAACCATGCTCATAGAAACAGAGAACAGATTGGTGTTGGGCAGAGGCAGAGGGTGGCAGGTGGGTGAAATGAATGAAGACAGTCAAAGGTGCAAACTTCCAGGTATAAAATAACTAAGTCCTGGGGATGTGACATACAGCATAGTGACTGTAGTTAACAATACCGTATTGTGGAGGGCCGGCCTGGTGGCGCAGCAGTTAAGTGTGCATGTTCTGCTTCTCAGCGGCCCGGGGTTCCCCGGTTCGGATCACGGTGCAGACATGGCACTGCTTGGCACACCATGCTGTGGTAGGCATCCCACATATAAAAAAAAAGTAGAGGAAGATGGGCACGGATGTTAGCTCAGGGACAGGCTTCCTCAGCAAAAAAAGAGGAGGACTGGTAGTAGTTAGCTCAGGGCTAATCTTCCTCAAAAAAAAAACAACAAAAACCGGATTGTATATTTGAAAGAGGATAAGAGAGTTGATCTTAAAAGTTCTCATCACAAGAAAAAAAACTCTGTAACAATGTGTGGTGATGGATGTTAACTACATTTACAGTGGGGATCATTTTGCAATATGTAGAAATGTCAAGTCATTATGTTGTACACCTGAAACTAAGATGATGTTGTATGTCAATTATACCTCAATTAAAAAAAGAGAAAAAGCAAAACAAAAAAAGTGTCAAAATTATAAAAATCGCTCATGCTAGGTAGTGGGATTAGGACTAGCTTTCATTTTTTTGTTGTTTATGTTTTTATATATTTTCTATAACAAACAGAGATTACTTTTAGAATGACGAAAAAGTACATAGTATTTAAAAAATTAGGCAGAAGGACAAGAGAAAAAGGTAGATTACTCAGGAATAATGCAGCACTTCAGGCTTCTGATTTTACTTTCTCTCGAAGCATCGGGCTGGAGGACAAGACCATGCAGAGAAGGCAGATGGTGAGAAAGAGGCTCTGGGTGGGTGGAACATTTACAGGAAATATAAAGAAGCATTTTTATCACAGTCAGTTTCAAATAGATGGTAAATAGGGAAATTTTATATAACTTAGGAGATCCAAACTTGATACAAAATGTAGAAAGACTATAAAATATACATATATAAGCAAGCTTCCTGCCAGTTGTAAAGGGATGGAGAGAGACAAATCTATTATCGAGGGTAGGCACAGACAGAACAATTCAAGTATCACCTATTTCTCAACTATATCCTTCAAAAAATTTAAATTTCTAGGTTCCAGCTTAGGTTAGGAGTTTCTCTCAACTCATTTTTTTTCTTTTTTAATTCCTACTTTTATTTGGACCAAAAAAACAAATTTGAAATACACACTATGCACCAGACACTATTAATATCTTCTTTAGAAATTCCCTTTCAGCAATTTTTCGTTACATGTTCAAGTTCAGTTACCCCAGTGACGGCAGTGATACCGATTTTCTCTGTCCCCAAAGCTTGCTGGGCTCCACACAAACCACTCGAAGGCAGCAGCATCAGGAAGGAAGCCCAGGTTGGCGCTGCACCTACTGACATGCCATCAGAGAAGTCCCCTCCTCTGAGCACCAACCTGCTTGAGAGCCAGAACCAGGAAAATCTGCACTCGTGCTGTCTTAAAATATTCAGGGACTGCCTTCTGTCCTAGCTCCCCAAAGAGGTGCAGCTCCCGAATGACCGGCAAGATAGATTTGGGTATTAGGTGGGATGCAGACGAACACTGTACTAGGCACAGAACAGGTTCCACACCACTGCTTCCTGAGAGGCGTGGAACGCGTTTACTTACCCAGTTCTCTCCTATTATGCCAATGTTATATTTATCGTCCCCACCTGGGTCGATCTGTTGCTTCTGCTCGGCATAAAATTCCTGGAGAGCTGCCAGGGTGTGGGAAGACAGCTGGGGGATATCGTCATCTTCGGAGTCACTCATTTCTCAAATTGTCTATAACCTGGAGATAAATAAGTACAAGTGCTGTGGGGTTTTCCCTTCCCGTCAAATAACAGTTAAAACATTTTTATTTCAAGGTAAGGATCCAAACGGAAAGTGAGTTTTATAAGGGATATATACATATTTAAATGAGACCAAACATCCATAGAGAGCTTCCATTGAACTACAGTTTAACAAATGCAGACTTTTCCTTTAAATGTATTCAACTTTTACACGAGATTTTCATTTTTTATGATTGCTTGCAGAATGAGACTTTCACCATAAGTTATCTCAAGACATTTTGCCTGCTTCTGGTATCCCAATGACCATGTGCAGACATTTCACAGCAGTCTCTTAATCAAAGACCTTTTCATGGTGAAATGTCACTGTTGACATGGTCTAAGGCTCATGGGTGTTATTGACAGGATAAGTGAAGGATCGATAAAAAAGGAGGGGCATAGAAAGAGAGATGAAAAATAAAAGGGATGACAAGGAAAAAGAGAAGAAAAGTAAAACAGAGCGAGGGAGATGAGGCAGGTGTTTTGCATGACCTGATGGCCAGGTACGATTACTTCTTGTGGTGCTACCTGGAGTTGCCAAACTGTGAGGTTCCAGCACAGCTTTCCAGGCAGCCAGCTCTGCCCGAGCCTCCTGACAACCGCCAGCTTGGGGTTCCCAAACCGCCCTCATGTGCAATAATTTGCTAGAAAGGCTCACAAAACCCACTGAAAGCAATTATGCCCACAGTTACATTTATTACAGGGAAAGGATACAGAGCAGCAGCAAAGGAAAAGATGTGTAGCGCAGAGTCTAGGAGAGTTCCACACAGGAAGCTTCCACTGCCCTCAGGACACATCACTGTCCCAGATCCACGGGTGACAACACGCATGGAGTCTTGCCAACCTGGGAAGCTCGGCCGAGCTGTAGTGTCCCGTTTTATTGAGGCTTCATTATGAAGGCATGATTGATTGAATTACTGCCCACCTGGTTGTAATGTCTCCAGCTCCCCCGTCCCTGAGGGCGGGCTGATAAGGCCCGAGGGCCCTCCGTGAGGGATAACAAAAATATTCCCAGCATTTGGGAAAGGCCAAGTGTTTACAGGTTACCTCCCAAGAGCCAGGACAAAGGCCAAACCTCTCCCTGGGTGAGGTCAAATTCCCTACTACACAGGTGCCAAACACATTTGTAAATCAAGTTATCCAAGAATATAAAAACAGCACCCTACTTGCTTTGTTAAATACTGTGTCTGAATTTTACAGTAAGTGATGTGTTGAAAATCAGCAAAGATTCAAGAGCTTTGTCAAGTTGCTCCCTTCCTATTCCAAGGCCTGTGTGGGTGTATCTGATGACAGGCTCGGCCTCATGCCTGCACGACCAAGGCAGCTGGGGGAGCGGGCCTCCAACACGCCGGGCTCCCCAGGCTGAGGAATAGACTTCAAAATGCGCCGAGTAGCAGTTTAAAATGAGGACTGCCTGCTAGACGTCGCTTTTGTTCTCCTTTTCAAAACCAAAGAACTAGGCGTTCTACCTAGGATCCTAAAACCAAAACAAAAAACCTTGCATGTACCAAGTACTCCTCCTTTCCTTTCTCTATCAAAGACTCATCTGTGTAAAAGCTTGCTAATAAACATCTGGTCTCACAAATTAAATCTGGAAATATAAAGAACCCTCTATGAACAAGCAGTTTCCCTCTAGGAGGGGAAGGAGCAAAACACAAGACATATGATAGATTTATATAAAGTTCAAAAACAAGTATAACTAGGGGCCGGCCCGGTGGCGCAGCGGTTAAGTCCACACGTTCTGCTTCTCGGCGGCCGGGGGTTCGCTGGTTCGGATCCCGGGTGCGGACATGGCACTGCTTGGCAGCCATGCTGTGGTAGGCGTCCCACGTATAAAGTAGAGGAAGATGGGCACAGATGGTAGCTCAGAGCCAGGCTTCCTCAGCAAAAAGAGGAGGACTGGCAGTAGTTAGCTGAGGGCTAATCTTCCTCCAAAAAAAAAAAAAAAAACAAACAAAAAAACAAGTATAACTAAACCATGTTATTTAAGGAAGCATATAGGCCTATATTTATGAAAGATAGATTGATTTTATCGAAAACCTCCCCAAAGAGAAGACTCCAGGCGGAGATTCACTGATGAGTTCGATCAAACATTTAAAGATGAAATGTTGTTAATTTTATCATCCAGAAAACAGAGGAAAAAGGATACTTTGCAACTTGTTTTATGAAGCCACTGTAAATCTAACATGAAAACTTGTCAACCATTATAAAATAAAATCACAGACCAATGTTTCACATGACCATAGAAGCAAAAATTCTTTTTAAAAAAAATGGTATTCAGTTATTTTTTGTATTTTTTTAATTGAGTTCATAATAGTTTACATCAATGTGAGATTTCAGTTGTACATTATTTCTTGACTGTCACCACATAAGTGCTCCCCTTCACCCCCTGTGCCCACCCCCTACCCCCTTCCCCTGGTAACCACTGAACTGTTTTCTTTGTGTATGTGTTTGTTTATATTCCACATATGAGTGAAATCATCTGGTGTTTGTCTTTCTCAGTCTAGCTTATTTCGCTTAGCATAATTCCCTCCAGGTCCATCTATGTTGTTGCAAATGGGATGATTTTGTCCTTTTTTATGGCTGAGTAGTATTCCATTGTATATATATACACCACATCTTCTCTATCAAGTCATCAGTTGATGGGCGCTTGGATTGCTTCCATGTCTTGGCTATTGTGAATAGTGCTGCAGTGAACATAGGGGTGCATATGTTACTTTGGATTGTTGATTTCAAGTTGTTTGGGTAGATACCCAGTAGTGGGATAGCTGGGTCATATGGTATTTCTATTTTTAGTTTTCTGAGGAATCTCCATACTGTTTTCCACAGTGGCTGTACCAGTTTGCATTCCCACCAGCAGCATATGAGGGTCCCCTTTTCTCCACACCCTCTCTAACATTTGTTATTTTTAGTCTTAGTGATTTTAACAGGCGTAAGGTGGTATCTTAGTGTAGTTTTGATTTGCATTTCCCTGATGATAATGATGTTGAACATCTTTTCATGTGTTTATTGGCCATCTGCATATCTTCTTTGGAAAAATGTCAGATCACATCCTCTGCCCAGTTTTTGATCAGGCTGTTTGTTTTTTATTGTTCAGTTGTGTGAGTTCCTTACATATTATGGAGATTAACCGCTTGTCAGACATATGATTTGCAAATATTTTCTCCCCATTGGTGGGTTGTCTCTTTGTTTTGATCTTAGTTTCCCTGCAGAAGCTCTTTAGTCTGATGAACTCCCACTTGTTTATCTTTTCTTTTGTTTCCTTTCTCTGAGAAGACATTGTATTTGAAAAGATCCTTTTAAGTTCCATGTCAAAGAGTGTACTACCTACATTATCTTCCACGAGTTTTATGGTTTCAGGACTTATCATCAAGTCTTTGATCCATTTTGAGCTTATTTTTGTGTATGGCTTGAGACAACAGTCTACTTTCATTCTTTTGCATGTGGCTGTCCGGTTTTCCCAACACCATTTATTGAAGAGACTATCTTTTCTCCATTATATGTTCTTGGCACCTTTGTCAAAGATTAACTGTCTATAGATGTGCGGTTTTATTTCTGGGCTTTCAGTTCGGTTCCATTGATCTGTGTGCCTGTTTTTGTACCAGTACCATGCCGTTTTAATCACTATGGCTTTGTAGTACATTTTGAAGTCAGGGATTGTGATACCTCCAGCTTTGTTTTTTTTTTTTCTCAGGATTGCCTTAGCAATTTGGGGTCTTTGGTTGCCCCATATGAATTTTAGGATTCTTTGTTCTATTTCCATGAAGATGTCATTGGGATTCTGATTGGGATTGCATTGAATCTGTAGATTACTGTGGGTAGTACAGACATTTTAACTATGTTTATTCTTCCAATCCATGTGCATGGGATCTCTTTCCATCTCTTTGTCATTATCACTTTCTTTCAGTAATGTCTTATGGTTTCACCTCCTTCGTTAAGTTTATTCCTGAGTACTTTATTCTTTTAGTTGGGATTGTAAATTGAATTATATTCTTGAGTTCTCTTTCTCTAAGTTTGTTATTAGAGTATAGAAAAGCAACTGAGTTTTGTAAGTTGACTTTGTACCCTGCAATTTTACTGTAGTTGTTAATTATTTCTAATAGTTTTCCAATGGGTTCTTTAGGGTTTTCTAGATATAAGATCATGTCGTCTGCAAACAGAGAGAGTTTCACTTCTTCACTCCTTATTTGGATTCTTTTTATTCCTTTCTCTTGCCTAATTGCTGTGGCCAAAACCTCCAGTACTGTGTTGAATAAGAGTGGTGATAGAGGGCATCCTTTTCTCGTTCCTGTTCTCAGAGGGATGGCATTCAGTTTTTGCCCATTGAGTACGATGTTGGCTGTGGGTTTGTCATATATGGCCTTTATTATGTTGAGGTAGTTCCCTTCTATGCCCATTTTGTTCAGAGTTTTTATCATAAATGGCTGTTGGAGCTTGTCAAATTCTTTCTCTGCATCTACTGAGATGATCATGTGGTTTTTATTCCTCAACTTGTTGATGTGGTGTATCACATTGATTGATTTGCAGATATTGAACCATCCCTGTGCCCCTAAAATAAATCCCACTTGATCGTGCTGTATGATCTTTTTGATGTATTGCTGTATTCTGCTTGCCAAAATTTTGTTGAGGGTTTTTGCATCTATGTTCATAAGCAATATTAGGCTGTAGTTTTCCTTTTCTGTGTTGTCCTTGTCAGGCTTTGTTATCAGTGATGTTGGCCTCGTAGAATGTGTTAGGAAGTATTCCATATTCCCTAATTTTTTGGAATAGCTTGAGAAGGATAGGTATTAAATCCTCTCTTAAAATTTGGTAGAATTCCCCAGGGAAGCCGTTTGGTCCTGGGCTTTTATTCTTTGGGATGCTTTTGATTACTGTTTCAATCTCTTTCCTTGTGATTGGTCTGTTCAGAATCTGTTTCTTCTTTATTCAGCTTTGGGAGCTTGTAAGAGTCTAAGAATTTATCCATTTCCTCTAGATTATCCATTTTGTTGGCATATAGTTTTCACAGTATTCTGTTATAATCTATTGGATTGCTGTGGTGTCCATTGTTATTTCTCCTTTTTCATGTCTAATTTTGTTTACCTGAGCTTTCTCTCTTTGTTTCTTTGTAAGTCTGGCTAGGGGCTTGTCAATTTTATTTACTTTCTCAAGGAACCAGCTCTTTGTTTCATTGATCATTTCTGTTGCCTTTTTTGTTTCAATAGCATTTATTTCTGCTGATTTTCATTATTTCTCTCCTTCTGCTGACTTTGGGCTTTGTTTATTCTTTTTATAATTAAGTTAGGTGTAATTTGAAATTGCTAATTTGGGATTTTTCCTGTTGTTAAGGTGTGCCTGTATTGCGATGAATTTCCCCTTTTTTTGAGGAAGATTAGCTCTGAGCTAACTGCTGCCAATCTTCTTCTTTTTGCTGAGGAAAACTGGCCTTGAGCTAACATCTGTGCCCATGTTCCTCTACTTTATATGTGGGATGCCTACCACAGCACGGCGTGTCAAGCGGTGCCACGTCCACACCCGGTATCTGAACTGGCGAACTCTGGGCTGCCAAAGCGCAATGTGTGCACTTAACTGCTGCGTCACCAGGCCAGCCCCATGCAATGAATTTCCCTCTTAATACAGCTTTTGCTGCATCCCATGAGTTGGTATGGTATGTCATCATTTTTATTTGCCTCCAGATATTTTTTTTTTAAGATTTTATTTTTCCTTTTTCTCCCCAAACCCCCCCCGGTACATAGTTGTATATTTTCAGCTGTGGGTCCCTCTAGTTGTGGCATGTGGGGTGCCGCCCGCCCCAGCATGGCCTGATGAGCGGTGCCATGTCCACACCCAGGATCCAAACCAGCAAACCATGGGCTGCCAAAGTGGAATGTGCCAACTTAACAGCTGTGCCACAGGCAGGCCCAGAAGCAAAAATTCTTTACATTATATTAGCAAATTGAACCCAACAATATATAAAAAGGATAATACATTTTGACCAAGTTTGGTTTATCTCAAGACTATAAGGATGATTTAATACAGGGGTCAAGTATCAAAAAATACCCAGAGCTGAACAGTAGTTAAAGCTGTAAAAAGAGATTTTATTAGGACTATTGCAATACAGGAAAAGAGACTTCAGTATAGAACTGGGCTCAATTCAAAATACAGCCTGGGCGATTGGTAATTTACAGCCAAGGAGTAAGGGGAGTCAGTGGACGGAAAATTACTATGAGAAAACACGGAGTAAGGGGGATTCTGGCTAAACTGAATCAACAAGATTCTTTCTGAAGACAGGCCAGGTGATCAGACACCCCTCGGGGGCGCAGAGGAGGGAGAACGGGATCAGACAGTGAGAGTGGGGGTTCTGCTTCAAATGACTCAGCAGGGTTCTTGCTGAAACTGGATTTTACAGGGACATGCACAGATGGGCCTAGAGAAGGTTCAGGAGCCTGACTAAAGTGTGGTCAAGCAGAGAATCTTAGTCACAGGAAACTACAGCCTGTAGGCCACATCATATTGTGTACAACTGCTTTTATGATAAGCCTAAAATATTTACTATTCAGCCCTTAACAGAAAAAATTTGCTGACCTCTGGTTTAATAGTATAAAAGAGAAAAGCCATATGATCATTTGTATGGATACTACAAAAGCATTTGACAAAATTCGACATCCATTCATGTTAAAAACTAGCAAACTAGGTACAGAAGAGAACTTGAGTCTGAGAAAGGGTATCTACAAAAAATATAAAGTTCATATTTTACTTAGTAGTGAAACACTGAAGGCTTTCTCTCTAAGCTCAGGAACCAGGAATGATATCCTATCTCACCACGTTTATTTAACATTGTCCTGGCCTTTCCAGATAATACAAAAAGGCCAAAAAAAAAAAGCAAGCATAAAGATTGGAAAGGAAGAAATGTCCCTATTTGTAGCCATGATTATTCACAGAGAAAATCCTAAGGAAACACTACCCTCATCCAGGTGATCAAGGTCAGCATGAATGGAGATAAGTCATATCAACAACACGTATCCTTGATATGTTGTGATGAGAATGGCACTTCACCTTTATGTTCTTCCTCCCCAAAACCTCATGATCCCAGTGCAATCAGAACAAAAAATTGGACAAGCCCTAACGAAGAGACATTCTACAAAATACCTGACCAGTAATTATGAAAACTGTCAGGTCATCAAAAACAAGGAAAATCTGAGAAACTGCCAAGCCCAGAGGAGCCTAAGGAGACATGTGATTAAATGTGATGTAGTGTCCTAGACAGGATCAGGGAAAGAAAAGGGATATTAGGGGAAAACTAAGGAGATGTGAATAAAGTATGGACTTTGGTTAATAATAATGTATCAATGTTGTTTCATTCATTGTGACAAATGTACCACACTAACACAAAATGTTAATAACAGGGAAACTGGGTATAGGTATATAGGAACTCACTGTACTATCTTTGCAATTTTTCTGTAAATCTAAACTATTCTAAAATAAAGTTTACTTTAAAACAATTTTAAGGAAGCATCACCGACCCCAACAACAAAAACTACTAGAACTTATAAGTGAGATTATCAAAGTTTCAGAACACAAGATCAATACAGAAAAATAAATTGCACTTCTGCATTCTAGCAGCAAATAAATGGAAATAAAATTTAAAGGCAATTTTACATAAATAGTGTAAAAAATACTTAGGTATATATTTAATGAAGATTTTGTAAGATTTCTATACTAAAAACTATAAAGCATTGCCGAAAGAAATGAGAGAAGACCTAAATAAAAACAGAGGTATACTATGATCATGAATTGGAAGAATCAGTATTATTAAGGTGTCAATTCTCCCGAAACTGATCAATAGATTCAACATAATCTCAAGCAGAGTTATTTATTTATTTAAAAAGAGAAATTGACATGCTGGTTCTAAAATTTATTTAAACATTTATTCATTGAACGATATTAGGATTATTTCCAGTTCTTGGCTATTATGAATGAAGCTACTATGAACATCTGCATGAAGGTTTCACATTTTTTTCCTGGATTAATAAAGCTTTAATTAGATATACATCAAACATGGCACTAAACCATTTATCAGTATTTTGGCTAGCTTATGGATCCTCAGCATGGGAAACAGATGGGCAAAACAAAAGCAGACAAACGACACAAGTAAACCAAAAGAATGGCAATGCAGGGGCCAGCCCTGTGGCCAAGTGGTCAAGTTCGTGTGCTCTGCTTCAGTGGCTCAGGGTTTCACTGGTTCGGATCCTGGGTGCGGACATGGCACTGCTCATCAAGCCATGCTGAGGCGGTGTCCCACATAGCAGAACTAGAAGGGCCTACAACTTGAATATACAACTATGTACTGGGGGAGTGGAAGGGGGGAGAAGGAGGAGGAGGAAGAGGGGGAGGGGGAGGGGTAGGAGGAAAGATTGGCAACAGATGTTAGCTCAGGTACCAGTCTTTACAAAAAAAAAAAAAAGAATGGCAATGCTGATGCGAATGTAGTGATATTGGTATGCTCTCTAATGTGGGTAACAATTTAAATTGGCATAATCTCCTTCTGGACAGGAATTTGACAATCTGGACATAAGAACATTCTTCCTTTCTGACCCAATTCTCATTCCTAAGCTTTTTATTTTGAAATAGTTATAGATTCACAGGAAGTTGAAAAAATAATACAAAGAGGTCCATGTATCCTTCACCTGTTTTCCCCCAAAGGTAACATCTTACATATTTTACAAAATCAGGAAACTGACAATGGTACAATCTATAGACCTCATTCAGAGTTCACCCATTTTACACACTCACTTGTGTGTGTGTGGTTCTATATAGGGCTAATACATGTATAGATTTGTGGAACCACTGCAACAGGCAAAACACATAAAAGTTGCAGCACCACAGAGGTTTGCTGGACATCCCTTCAGAGTCATACCCCGTCTACCCTTCCCTGCCTCCATTCCTAACTCCCGGAAAGCACTAATCTGTTGTCCATTTTGAGAATTTTATTACATCAAGAATTTTTTATAAATGGAATCACATATTTGCATAACCTTTGATTGACTTTTCCTACTCAGTATAATTCCCCTGAGACTGAGGTTCATCTGAGTTGTGGTGTATACCAACAGTTCACTCCTTTTGGAGATTCACCCTTTTTAAACAGCTCACTCCTTTCTACTGCTGAGCAGTAATCCATGGTATGGCCACACTTTGTCTAACCACTCACCCACTAGAAGACATCTGGATGGTTCCCAATTTTAGGCTATTATAAAAGGAGCTGCTATGAACATTCAGGTACAGGTCTCTGTGTGGACACACATTTTCATTTCTCGGGGATAAATGTCCAGGAGTAGGATGCAGGATTGTATGGTAAGACTAAGTTTATTTTGAGAACATCAAAATGATTTATTTCATAATGGTGAATTATAAAAGATGTTCTCATCAAATTAAGAACTGAATTCCTGAAATATGAAGTTCGCTGTGGCCAGAGAGGTTGGAGTTCTCTTTGTAATACTGCAGATTATTGTAGAAATATTTAAGCAATCTGTGCAATTTTTAAAACAGCTTTATTAATATTTAATTACTATAAAATCTGTCCATTTAAAATGTATAATTCAATGGCTTATAGTATATTCAGAGCAACCATTACCACAAATTTTATTTTACTTAATTTTTTTGCTGAGGAAGATTTGCTCTGAGCTAACATCTGTGCCAATCTTCCTCTATTTTGTATGTGGGTCACCGCCATGGCATGGCTGCCGATGAGTGGTGTAGGTCTGTGCCCAGGAACTGAACTCAGGCCACCAAAGCAGAGTGCACCACACTTAACCACTAGACCATGAGGCCAGCCCCTACCACAAATTTTAGAACATTTTCATCACTCCCAAAGGAAACCCCATACCCATTAGCAATTAATCTCAACTTCTCCACACAAACTCAGCCCTAGGTAACCACTAATCTACTTTCTGTCTCTATACATTTGATTATTCCACGTTTCATACAGATGGAATCATATAATATGTGGTCTTTTGTGAATAGTTCAATGTTTTTTGAGAAACTGCCAAAACTTTCTCCAGCATGGCTGTAACATTTTACATTCCCACCAGCAGTGCATCACAGATTCAGTTTCTTTGCATCTCCCCCAGGATTTGGTATTTATTATTTCTGCCATTTCAATGGGTGTATAGTGCTAGCTCATGGTAGTTTCAATTTACATTTCCTGAATACTTAATGATGTCAAACATCCTTTCATATGCTTATGTGCTATCCATATACTCTGGTGAAATATCTGCTCATGTTTTTTTGATCATACTCTTACTGGACTGTGTTTTTACTGTGGAGTTTTGAGAGTTCTTTATGCAATTTTACATATATTCTGCATACAAGTCCTTTGTCAGATAGGTAGCTTGAAAATATCATCTTCCAGTATTTAGCTTGTTTTTTCATCCTCTTCACAGGTTCTCTTACAGAGCAAAAGTTTTTAATTGTAGTGAAATCAAATATATCAATGTTTTCTTTTACAGGTCTTGCTTTTGGTGCCACGTATAAGAAAGATTTGCCAGGCCCCAAGTCCCAAAGAATTTCTGTGTAAAACTTCTAGCAGTCTTATAGTTGTACATTTAAATCTCTGATCCACTTTGAAATAATGACTTTTCACCTGAGGCCAGGCTCTTTGCTGGGCGAGGGGCAGGGCCGGGAGTCTCTGGATGTCCGATAGCTGTAGCACTGTTTGTTGAAAGGGGTATTTTAAAAATTGCTTTTTTGCTTTTGTCAAAAATCAGCTGGGCATATTTGTGTGGGTCTATTTCTGGGTTCTCTGTTCTTTCCAATCGATCTGCGCATCTTCTCTCTCTGACATCACCACACTATCTTGATACCTGTGGCTATACATTAATTCTTAAAATCAGGGAGCATGAGTCTTTCTATGTTACTCTTCACTCAGAATTATTTTAGGTAGTCTAGTTCTTTTGCCTTTCCACACACATTTTAGCATAAGCTTGCCTATAATTTCAAAAAATATGGCTGGGAAATTGATAGGAATCGTGTTAAATCTGTATATCAATTTAGGGAGAACTGACATCTTTGCTATGTGAAGTCTTCCAATCCACGAAATAGGGTACATCTCTCCATTTAGTTAGTTCTTTGATTTATTTTATCAGCCTTTTAAAAATTTCAGCATACAGTTTCTGGACATGTTTTGCTAGATTTATACCTAACTATTTAATTTTGGGAAAGGGATTGTAAATTGTTTTAAATTTCAGTTTCAATGTATTAAATGCTAATATTTAGAAATAGCACTGATTTTTTGTGTGTGTGAGGAAGATTTTTGCTGAGCTAACATCTGTGCCAGTCTTCCTCTATTTTATATGGGATGCTGCCACAGCATGGCTTGATGAGCAGTGCTAGGTCTGTGCCTGAGATCCGAACCTGCGAAACCCAGGACACCGAAGTGGACCATGCGAACTTTACCACTATGCCCCAGGACTGGCTCCTATATGACTAACTTTTATGTTTTGATCTCTCCTGTAAGCATGAGGAACTCACTCAGATTAGTTCTAGGAGCTTCTTTATGTATTCCTTCAGATGTTCTACTGAGAAGTCATGCGTCTGTAAAGAGGGATAGTTTTATTTCTTCCTTTCCAATCTGGATACCATTGTGCTGGATGATACAGTATTAGGAGTATGGACTCTGGGGCCAACTTACTTAGATTTAAATCAGGGCTCTGGCACCTACTGCCTGCACAGCTTTGAGCAAGTTTTTCGCTGCTTTGTGCCTCAAATTTCTCATCTATCAAATGGAGATATTAACACCTACTTAATAGGGTTATTGTGAGTTAAATGGGTTACCAGCTATAAAGTGCCTAATAGTCCTTGGCACACAGTAGGAAAACAAATATTACCTATCATTACTGCATGAAGTTGCAGCATATCATTAACAATATGGTATCCATGATAACTACTAAACAGGATACTTTAGTACTGTCATAATGACTGTCCACTTTACAGTGAATTGGCAGAAAAGTGAATGAGTGAATCTGGACCATAGGAAATCAATAATTTCAAGGGAATAACATGAAGTGTGATAGGAAACTTAAGCATGACTCATCACAACTATTATATTCACAGATTTAAGATATATACATATTTTCCTCATTTTAACAACTATGAAATCAGGACGTGACTTTAAAATAATGGTGTGTAGCATGTTTTCTCAAAGTGATGGTACATTCTTACAATCCATGGTGTCCCAGATTTGATGAAATGTAGTCATCACTCTATCAATTGTAGGCAATAATTCAGTGAAACCACCATGTAGTAAATCCATCATTTTATAGCCTCAAAATAAAGTGGTCAGAAAGAGGTGAGACAGTTCTGGAGGGTGCAAACATCCAAATGGTATTCATGGGAATGGATGGCGAAAGAGAGTATATATAAAAGCTATTAGAGGACTCTGGGAGGACTGTCTCCATACGCAGATAACGGCAGTGGCGCCATCTGTCTGATGTGACTATTTTGGAACTCTAGAGTCTATTCAAAGGCTTGCAACTTCCAGGAGAAGACTTAAACTGTGGTTAATTTCAGTCAGTTTTGGCACTTAGCATGGCAGTGGCCACCCATCCCCCACTCCTCATTCCTGCGTCAGGAAGCTTTGCACATGTTCCTGTTTTGTGCTCAGGTCTTAATTGATAGAGCTGACTGAGTGAGGACATGCAGAGTTCAATGCCATTGAAAGAAAAGTTTAACGTTATTCACAGTTCCCCTAGAAATGACAGGCACAGTGTACCATGAAGGGCCACATGAAATGTGTCACATGCAGGCACAAGGAAGCAGAGAGAAAGAGAGAGAACTGGGACTATGCCCTCATTGCTAGGTTAGTAGAAAGGAAAGGGATGTCCCCTACTGGGCAGGAAGTGAAAATACACATTCTATGGTTTGTGGTTGCAAGGTTCCTTGGCTTGCAGGGAAGATGGAAACATCTTTGGCCGTTAGTTTGGCCCTGTAATAATGCATGCCAAACAGACAAATACAAAATCTAAGAACACAGTTTCAACAGTTCCAGGAGCAGCTTGTATGCAATTTGTGGGAGCAAAATAGGCAATAAGGACTCTGTCCTTCAAATATCGGGGCTCTGTGTTCCGATCACCAGTTACCACTTCTGATCGTGGAGAAACAGACACTGAGCCAGGCAGCCATTATTGCAAGGCTCCCATTGTTGTGAGCATTTCCCCCACAGCTGAAGCAATTTTGAGGTGGAGCTAAAAGGCCAGCACATTTTTACCCCTTTCATTTTTCTCTTTTTCCCCTCTTGAGAGCCAGACATTTAAGGACTACACCATTAGAAAAAGCAACCACATATATGGGGAAATTTAGAAAGTCACATGTATGCCCAGGAACAGGTGTGGGCTCAGAAAAGACCTGAGAAGACCTTAAGTTTACACCTCAGGCTGATCCTCAGCACAGAGACAGCCTAGAACAATCAAAAACCCAAAAATAATGAATAAAACAATAACAAAAAACAGAAAATTCTGGGGAAGGGGGAGAATCTGATTTCCAGTTACTACTACTACATTATTAGATTCAAATATCCAGTTTTCAACAACAACAAAAAATCACAAGACATACAAAGAAACAGGAAAGTATGGCCCATTCAAAGGAAAAAAGTAAATCAACAGAAACCATCCCTGAGAAAGATCAGATGGCAGACCTACTAGACAAAGACTTTAAAACAACTGTCCTAAAGATGCTAAAAGAACTAAAGGAATATGTGGAAAAAGTTAAGAAAATGATATATGAACAAAATGGAAATATCAGTAGAGACAGAAAACATAAAAAGAAACCAAAAGGAAATTCTGGAGCTGAATATTACAATAACTAAAATGAAAAATTCACTAGAGGGATTCAAAAGCCGATTGGAGCAGGCATTAGAATGAGCAAACTTGGAGATAAAATAAGTGGAATTGGGGGCCAGCCCTGTGGCTGAGTGGTTAAGTTCGTTTGCTCCGCTTCAGCAGCCCAGGGTTCACCGGTTCAAATCCCGGGCGTGGACATGGCACTGCTCATCAGGCCATGTTGAGGCGGTGTCCCACATGCCACAACTAGAAACACCCTCAACTAAAATATACAACTATGTACTGGGGGGATTTGGGGAGAAAAAGCAGAAAAAAAAAAAGATTGGCAACAGTTGTTAGCTCAGGTGCCAATCTCTAAATAAATAAATAAGTGGAATTATCGAGTTGAGGAAAGAAAGAAAAAAAACTGAAGAAAAGTGAACAGAGCCTAAGGGACCTGGGGGACACCATCAAGTGGGCCAACACACACATTGTGGGAGTCCCAGAAAGAGAAGAAAGGGAAAGGGACAGAGAGATTATTTGAAGAAATAATGGCTGAACACTTGCCAAATTAGGTGAAAGACACTAATATAAACATCTAAGAAGCTTAATGAACTCTTAGTAGGATGAACTCAAAGACAGCCACAGTGATGCACACTGTAATCAAAATATCGAAAGCCAAAAGACAGAATCTTAAAAGCACCAAGAGAGGTAACTTGTCAAGTATAAGGCATCACGAATAAGATTATCAGATTTCTCACTGGGAACTTTGGAGGCCAGAAGGCAATGGACTGAAATATGCAAAGTGTTGAAAGAAACAAAAAGAACCACCAAAAATCTTACATTCAGCAAAAATGTCTTTCAAAAGTGAGGGAGAAATCAAGACATTCCCAAATAAACAAAAGCTGAAGGAGTTTGTTACCAATAGACATGCCCTGCAAGAAACGGTAAAGTGTGTCCTTGAGGTTGAAATGAAAGGAAACTAGACAGTGACTCAAAGCCGTATGAAGAAATAAAGATGTCAGTAAAGGTAAATATATAGATGATTATAAAAGCCAGTATTATTGTAACTTTGATTTGTAATTCTACTTTTTGTTTTCTGCATGGTTCAAGAGACTAATACTCAAGTGTCCATCAACAGATGAATGGATATACACACAAAGGAATATTATTCAGCCTTAAATAGGAAGGAAATTTTGACGTATGCTACACACACCATGGATGAATCTTGAAGATGTCATGCTAAGTGATATAAGCCAGTCACAAAAGACAAATACTGTATGATTCTACTTATATGAGGTACCTAGAGTAGTCAAATTCACAGAGACGGAAAGTGGAATGGGGTTGCCAGGGGCTGGGGGCGGGGAGGAACAGGGAGTTGCTTAATGTGCGTAGAGTTTGTTTTACAAGACGAAAAGAGTTCTGGAGATGGACGGTGGTGATGGTTGCACAACGGTATGTATGTACTTACAGCTACTGAACTGTACACTTAAAAGTGGGTAAGATGGTAAATTTTATGTTATGTGTAGATCACCACAATAAAAATATTGGGAACAAATGTTACTAGAGTGAACAGCAGTGAGGTGTTAACTGGGTAATTAGATTGGGTTAGATAGACATAAGGTTCTGGCTATTAGGGAATGTTTCCCTCAAGAAGTGTTATTTAAACTGACGGTTAAAGAATAACAAGGCAAAGAAAGGAGAAGGAGCATTCAAGGTAGAGGAAACAGCACTTACACTGAGTAGTAAAAGAACTGATTCATTAACAGTTCAAGGTAAACTAGGAGTAATCTCAAAAGAACTGCCTACTAACACAGCAATAAAACAACGTTCTCATTGAACTGATAATCTGACTTTAATTGTTTGATAGTTTCGTTTATATTTAATTTGAGAAAGTGTTTGGTTCTATAGTTGTATAAAAATCAAAAGCAGGATGAATTATTTACTTTTGAGGTTATAATTTAGAATAAAAATTACCCAAATCAACAGAGAGGTGTCTGTAGCAGTCTTGCCGAGGAATGCTATGAAGGCCTGAAATGAGTAATTTTAGTTTACGGCAATAAGCACAAAGAATACATTTTTAGGAAAGTATACCAGGAACTATCAGGCTGGAGAACCTCCAAGTGGAAATTCCAAAGATTAGCGTCTGTGCAGGCTGAGCTAAGACCGAGAGAACACAGCAAACTGATCTGCAAACTACTAAAAGGTTTCATTTTGGTTTGGTATTTCAGGATTGAGTCTCTTTCATTCAGGAAGAGAATCAGGCAACAAGGAAAACCCAGTGTCTCCTGGCAGAGTTGAAGCATACAACCAGTGCCCAATCAAAGCTGCTCCACGATACTGCCTAGAAGAGTCGAAGGACAAAGAAAAGTACGTGTATGTATGTATACACATACGTGTGTGTCCATAGGCATTCATATAGGCACATACATATCTATACATGTGTATATCCTCGATATAGACAGGAATATTTGAATTCATATTTATTAATACTAAACACTTTCCACAGCTGCATCTGTGGAAAAGGGCTTTGAAACTGCAGCTTAAAAACCTGTTAGCTAATCATTTATAAACAAAACATGAAAACGATAAAAAGGGGCTAGCCTGGTGGCACAGTGGTTAAGTTCACACGTTCTGCTTCCGCGGCCCAGGGTTTGCCAGTTCAGACCCCAGGTGCGGACCTGTGCGCCGCTTGTCGAACCACACTGTGGCAGATGTCCCACACATAAAATAGAGGAAGATAGGCATGGATGTTAACTCAGGGCCAGTCTTCCTCAGCAAAGAAGAGGAAGATTGGTGGCAGATGTTAGCTCAGGGCTAATCTTCCTCAAAAAAAAAAAAGAAAGAAAGAAAACCATAAAAAAGTCCAGCTGACTTTAAGTACAAAACAAAGAATTCCAAAGAGCAGTTTAAGCAAACTATTTTCATAGTTGTAAAAGGCAATTAAATTTCAATCTATATTTTAGTACAAATTTCATCCCAAAATAAGTTTATTTTTTTCGGGATCCAAACTGGAAAACTCCAGGCTGCCCAAGCAGAACATACAAACTTCACCTCTGCACCGCCCAGAGGCCAGAAAGCTTATTTTTAAAGCTGATCAGATCCATTCATTTGCTAACCATTTATTGAGGCAGCACCTTGTCCTTAGCAAAGGCAATCAAAGTCCCTGTCCTCTTGGAGGTTACATTCTAGTGAGGCAGAGAGATTATAAACAGAAATAAAACATATGTTGGAGATGATAAGATCAATGGAGGAACAAGTAGACAGTGCAGGGGGCTGCAATTTTAGCACAGAATGTTTCCTACAGTATTAAAGTGGGTTTGAGTGTATCACTTCTTAAGTGGGAAAAATTGAAATGTGTTTATATAATAAACATTACTAAAGACAACTAAATGAACTTTAGTTTTAACATACTAGTGTTTTTACTTAAGTCACTATTTTATCATATCTTTAGCACTGCATTATTTAAAAATTTTCTAAGTGGGTTTGTGAGATTGCTGTGAAAGAGATTTTCAAGACCAAAAGAGTTGGGGAGTGCTGTTACATGATTGTGAAACTGCTGCTCAGCCGCACGCGGCTCGTCTCTAGATCAGCGGCTCTCCCCGCAGCCAGCGAAGATCCCACCCCCAGAACATTGGGCAGTGTGTGGAGACGTTCTTGGTTGTCATAACTGGGGAGGGAGCTACTGGCATTTATGGAGTAGAGGCCAGTTTCCAGGACAACTGTCCACAACAAAGAACTATCTGGCCCCAAAGGTCAATAGTGCTACGGTTGAGAAACCCTGCTCTAGACAGAAGGACACGCAGACAGACAACCGTGATGATGCGGTGGGCGCTGTTGAAGCCCGGTTCGGCGCCAGGGGACGAGAGTGAGCACGTGGCGGTAGAGGACAGAAGCGCAGGCGCAGGCAGGGAGCCCGGCCTGGAGGGAGAGGAAGGCTGAGCCGCGAGGACTCCAGAAGGCAGGCGGAGCAGGGGGCTGGACGCAGGGACGCGCGGGGTCGGCAGGGAGCAGCAGGCTCCGAGCAGCCGCGGTCACACTCTGTTCCTTTCGAGCGCTTAACTCGATGTAACCAATGTAACCTTAGAAAGTTATATGTAAATCCAATCGCATTTCAAAGTATAAAATTCTTCAATTTCCATATATCAAATTCACTTAACACAAGACGCTCCCTCCCCCAGTGTATAAATCCCAACAGTATCGCCCCGCCTTCTGCAAGTAATGTGGGGGAGGCAGCGGGGCCCAGTGGACAGAGCGTTAACCCAGGCTCCCCAGACTGCCCGTGACCTGGGGGAGAGGGGACGCCCGGCCCGGCTTGGGAGCCTCGGTCCGGGAACGCAGGGCGGCCTAGACGGCGCCGAAACCCTGGGTGCACATCGCTGCGCCATTCCACCCCGAACGCGCTCCACCGTCAGAAAAGGGCTGTCATCTTCTATTTTCGTCTTTGCATAAGTAGTTACCTTCACCTAAAATGCTTATCTTTCCCTTCCCCAAATTCTATTTATCCCGTTATTTCTAAAATTACCTTTAAAAAACAGAGGTAAAGTTTACCTCCAGTGAAATTCAGATAACGTACTAGGCGCCGAGGGCCGTGACCCGCAGCCCCTCGCGCGCGCAGCCCCCGCCGGGACGCCTTCCGTCGGGCCCCTCCCGCCGAGGCGGCCCCGCGCCCACCCCGCCCGCCGCCCCACGCGAACCCCGGCCCAGGCACGGCCTCGCCGGGCCGGGCTCCCTCTCGGCTCGCTGCAGCTCGCCGGCCGCGGCCTGGAGCCCCTGGCTGAGCCCCTCCCCCCTCGCTGCTCTGGAGAAAGGGCGGGAAACGGGCACACACGCACCACCGGCGCCAGGCCGCGGAGGGGCTCGCAGACCACCCGCTCCCACGCGCCAGCAAGGCCACTCACCCGCCACGCGTGCGCAGTCGCCCGGGAGCGCCCCGCGAGCAGCGGGCGGGGCCGGGCCGCGCAGCCTGCGCGCACGCGCACACCTTCCCGCCGAGGGCGCTCCGAGGCTGGGGACGCAGGTCCCCGGAGGCGTCGGTCCCGCGCAGAGGCGCCGCAAGGGCCGGGGGGCTGGGAACCGTTCCCTCAGCTTCTCTATCTTATCAGTTGTCTCCAAGAATGATGGCAATGAAAACATATTTAAGGTTTTAATTAGATTCCCTTCAAGCTAAACGCATTCCAAGAAACCTATTTTGCACTTTCGCGTAGATGTACCTTTCACAAACATTAATCAAGGTTTCGTCTGTCTCGTCTCCTCAGTCTTATAATAGAGAAATTAAGACATTAAATTGAGGCTTCATAATAGTGATAGGATTAGAAAAAAATCCTTTAAACTCTGCACTTTAATCAGACATCCTCCTCAATATGATTTGCCTTCCCAAACTTAACGTGGTTAATATGTCTAGCTATATGCATTTTTCATTTTGGGACTAGCTGCAAAGAATGCAAGAGATGTAAATGAGTGCAAGATGTGACGGGTGAACAGGTGATGTAGACAGCTGTCTTCATGCTGAAATAAGACCAGCTACTAAATTGGCCAATAATCTAATTGAGGCAACAACATTCTCTATGAAAACGATTCAAAATGGGGGATACTTTTGGTCAGCAGACTTGCAGTTAATCTTTCAGAGCCTTCAAAGTGTTGAGTGCATTCATCATCAACATGTATATTAAAACACTTAGCAAAGTACCTGACACCTAACAGGCACTTATAAAAAGTAAGGTACCCTTCCAGCTTGGCAGCTACCAAATCATAAGTGATATATTTATCTTCCATTCCCCAAGGCAATCAATCTATATTATGTTCCTACCTTCCTTTCCGTCATTTTCTTTACCAATTTCATTATCTTGCTAAGTTTTATACATTCTGCTGAATAGCTTTAAATCCTTTAAATAAGGTGAAGATATAAATGAATTTCTCAGCTGTCAAATGATGCCATTCAGTAGTGCATAAGACACGTTTACAACTTTGGGAGAACCATAATTTCTATTTTAAATATTGTTTCAAAATCTATAGCTACACGTTTTATTTTTCCTTTGACTGCTTTGAATTGACAAGTCTATTAAACCAAATATTTCAAAATCAGGTGTAACTTAGCAAAGGAGCAGGAAAAGAAAATATATAAAACAAACTCAGATCAATAACATGAACGAAGAAACAATAACCAACTTTTATGACAGTGTAATTTTTTACAGAAGTAGTGTTCTATACATAGCAGACTTCCTTGGCTTATAATTTAACAGAAAAGTTTATGTAGAAGCAAATTTGTTTGGTTTGAAATAGATCTCTTTAAGCTTTCAAAGTTTCAATTGCTTTCATGGCACATGAGACGCAACAGTTACCTTCATGTAATGTGTATTACTATATGTTGTTTTTATACTCAAAGTGACCACACAGGTCAGGAAGTTCAAATAGTTTTACCTCCACCAACAGTGCTGACTGCTCAGACAGCGTCACGGTAATACATGAAGATTAAAATTTTCCTAGTGAAACATTTGCATTGTAATTTAATGGTTTTTGCAAGTCATAAAAAATTAAATATCAAAGGCAATTTTATTCTCATTGAAAACTACTTGTCAAGTTAAACTGGACTTGAAAGATGCTTTCAAATCAGTTTCAGTTCAGCAACTATTTATGTACTCAGAAATGAGTTTGTTCATCTTTCTACTCAGAAATGGTATATAAAAGAAATGGAGATAACTCTGGAAAGATCTCTTAGGATAAAGATGAAGCTAAACTCAGTGTTCCTTTTTAAAAAAGAACTAGTAATTACCTATAATTACAAGAACACAGATTCAGGTGTTTTTCTTCCATTCTTCAAGTGCTTTATCACCAAATTACTCAAAGTAACGTAAGCATGTTGCAAAGGATGTTCCCTACACTTCTAGTCCCATAAGATGCTTTGAGGAGACGCTATTCAATAAACTGAGGAAAATCTGATAAAGATCTCAGTTTCACAATGTGCGTTAGTAAAGTAAAGGCTTTAACCTCACACAGTAAAGAAACTTGTTTTATTTCTCCAATTTATTTGATAACAGCTAAGTTATAAAGAATTAGTGATGCATGAAATTCACTTTGGGAATCACTGTTAGTATTTTTGTTGTTGTAGGAATAATAGCATGTTCACCACTGACTATAAATAGACCAATTTTCTCATTTAAAAAGGAAGACACAGTAAACAATATTGGGAACTCCACCACAATACTACCTGGCGGTGTGGATGGGCTCTGAAGTCACATTACACTGACGCGAGGTTACCACAGTACTTAAAAACAAGTAGTGACTACTGGGTATGGGGCTTGTGTTAGGACACATTTATCTAATGGAGCAAAGGTGTTCTTGGAAATAATCTTTAAATATAATGGAATTTACTGAGTAGCTACTACTATATTTTATCCATGACTGTGTTCTAAATTTTTTCTTTGGGAAGAATCAACATTTATGGTCCTATAAGAGTTGACAGGTGTGTGGAAATTAATGTAAACCCTAAGTAGCTTAGTTAGGAATTGAATCTGGGCTTCTCTGCCTCTCCCCAGTTCAAAGAGCTCTGCCAGCTCAGTCCTCAGAATAAACCATCTGGGGCAGTGCAGTTGTGAGCAGGTGTACAAATGAACACTGGCAGCCTAAGCTCTTGGGCTTAATAAAAGGAATATTTGAAGACTAACCTGGCAAAGCAATCAGAAGCAAACACTCTCAAAACTTAAGAAAACTGCTAACTACCATGGGAATAAAAATACTTAGCTCAGAAGCTGGCCTGGTGGCATAGTGGTTGGGTTCGCACGCTCCTATTTGGCAGCCTGGGGTTTATGGGTTTGTATCCTAGGTGTGGACTTATGCACCACTCATCAAGCCATGCAGTGAAGGCATCCCACATACAAAACAGAGGAGGACTGGCACAGATCTTAGCTCAGTGACAATGTTCCTCAAGCAAAGAAAAAAAATACTTAGCACATCCCTTTCTAAGCTCTCTCTCTCCAGGTTTTTCATTTATGAACTCTGGAAAGCATCAGTGACTTATCTCAGGTTCACTCTTATGCTAGATGTTAAAAATAATTTACAGAGAGAGTTCAGCAGGAAGTTGATTTATGTCCTAGAACTGAGAGAAGTATGCTGCCATTAGTACTTTATGGAATTTTCAAGCAAAAGATTTTCTCATTGTTTTCATATGAATATGCCATTTGCTTTCACTTAGTTTTAAAAGAAAGTCAAAATGGGGCGGGGTGGGGGGGTGCAGCACCAGCCCAGTGCCGTCAGTTTAGTTTTCATGCTCTGCTTCGGCAGCCAGGGGTTCACTGGTTCGGATCCCAGGTGCAGACCCATGGCACTACTTATCAAGGGGTTGCACATATTAAAAAAAATAGAGAAAGATGGGTACAGATGTTAGCTCAGGGCTGATCTTCCTCAGCAAAAAGAGGAGGATTGGCAGCAGATGTTCAGTCAGGGCCAATCTTCCTAAAAAAAAAAAGTCAAACCAGGGCCAGCCCAGTGTCATAGTGGTAGGGTTTCCATGCTCCACTTTGGCAGGTTCAGATCCCAGGCATGGACCTACACAATGCTCATCAAGCCATGCTGTGGTGGCGTCCCACATGGAGAGTAGAGGAAGACTGGCACAGATGTTAGCTCTGGGACCATCTTCCTCAAGCAAAAAAAGAGAAGACTGGCAATTGGCAATAGATATTACCTCAGGGCCAATCACCCTCACCCTCATGAAAGAAAGGGAAGAAAGGGAAGGCAAGGAAGGGAAGGAAGGAAAAGGAAGACAGGAGAGAGGGGAGGGAAGAGGAGAAGGGGAGGGGGGGAGGGAGGGAGGAAGGAAGGAAGGGAAATTGAACTGCCATTTGAGATTACAAAGAACACACAAGACCCAATCTGGGATCCTACATGTAAAAACAAAAATGTTTCATAATCTAATCCGTGCACCAAAGGCATCATTCATTAATGCATTCAATATAAGCCAACTGTGTTTTCAGAGAGCACCATTATTTAGAAAACAATATCAGATTTTTATATTTGGGACCTTTAAAATCATCTATGGCTCTCTCAAATGACAAATGATTAGCCTGTGCCTAAGGTCCCACCCTTAATAATAAAAGAGAAACAAAAACTCAACACACACTCTACTTAGTCCTCTTAAATAACCTAATTGTTCTTTATCCATCCTTGGAGTGGAATCAAATCTCAATATAACCTAAGAGATACCATTATAAATCAATGAATATCCAAAGCAAAATCAAGTTTAAAATAAATATATTTTCAAAATGCATTTTCTTTCTTAAAATTTCAACTTTTCACTGCATATGTTTACAAGATTTAAGAGCAGGTAAAGGGTGAAAGTCTGTCTGACACAGAGCAGAATGGTAATTTTCCACCTTCCCTGAAAGGCCAAAAAGAATGACCCAAACTACTAAATGGATTTACTACAATATGCCCCAAATCCAATGATTTAATTAATAACTCTGAAATTGTTTCTAAGACTGTGAGCTGAGATAAAAATAAATGTGCTCAATACTAGAGAATATAAACAAACCTTTGATTTTCTTTCTGAATCCTGGACATTCTATTAGGATTGGGTGTTCTCCTGGAAGGTAATATTTCTATTTTATCTATACAGATATGTCCTGACATCTTTTATTTAAAATTATTTTACAACTGTGTAATGTCCCCAGTGTCAATCATCCTATGATGGTAAAAGAACCAGTACCATTTCAATAAGTTTCATAAAATAGTCTAGCTAAATACCCATGAACAAATCACACATGATCAAAACAAAAATGTAATAAAAATATTTAGTGAAAAGACACACTTTAACTCCAATTTATGGATTTAAAAAATACAAATAAAATTTTATCAATTTGATATTCAGCTTGTAACTGGCTTAATACATAGCCTTAATTTATTTCCTAAAATCATATTGTAGCATCTTTTGAAAAATTAAATGCAACTTTATACCTTCATTAGTAATGTTAATAGAGGTAAATATTTAAACAGTAACACTTGTCCCTGGGTCTCTTAAAAAAACTGAAAAGTCTTAGTGTAAGTTTAAAATTTTAATATTTATAAATTTAAAAAATTTTACACGTGCTGAATGGTAGCAGTGCTAACATTTTGCAACCATTAAACCACAAACTCACTGCATGGAGCTTTTTTCTTTGTACAGAGAACCAAATCACAATACCAATATTTGTAATTTGTCATAATTTTATGTGGTAAAAGACACCACACCAGGAAACCTGGGCTCAGAACACACTTGAGGTCAGATCCCAATAGGTACATAGTGCAGATTCAGTATTTAATTCCAGGCTAGGAAAATCAGCTATTAGTACATATCTGACAGCTCCTAATAGCTAAGAGGTCTAAGAATAGAGTCTGAAAAGGAACAAACAGAACCTCTCCAGTGCTGGGAAGGCCTGGGAATAGGTGAAGAGCAAACCACGGCGGATGAGGTGCATAAAGATGGTTTGCTACCAGTATGAGCCTCAGGAGTCTTAAGACTGACATTAGTGCACGCTACACCTCCCAATCCCCACCGAAGCTGCCTCAGAATCCTTCAGTTTTACAAAGACTTACATACAGAGAACTAGAGGCCAGAAACAGATCACTTCATCCGTCCTCTTCAGAAGAGAATGGATGCCCATTATTCAGCTTATATCTTTACCTGAACCAAATATATTCTTTGGCTAACTGTGTCATAGGTTCCCATTATAATCCATCAGGAATACTTCACATTTCTTACATGTAAATTAAAATGTTTAAAATTCAACTCGAACCATGGCACTTCAAATCAATTTGAGCTCAGCAATATACCCTAATTTGGACATTATTTAATTTTAGAAAATCAATTTTTAAAGAATTCTTAAATGCAGTGTTTCCAGAACATAGTTACCAAGTCAGAGAATATCCACTTACATTTTAAAATAATTTAAAACATTATATCCTCAGTCAAGCTATGTTGTTTTGTAGAAGAATTTACAGAAAATTATAATGTGAAAAACTCATATCCAAAACACTTCTTTATTCTCTGGTTTAAAAAAAAAAAAACCCTAAGAAGTATTGAAGTTCCTTCTGTCTTAAGGGTTTGATATTTTATTTAGGAACCAATAACCATAATTATCTGTCAGAGACAGCTAACTTATAAGGTCTAATAACAGCCACCTCTTAACGACAGGGGTGGCAAACAGAAAGAAGTAAAATTGTAATAGACAAAAATAGCATTTTAAGGGTTCAATCAACACTGTATACTAGGACACTCAAACCTGAAATCCTTCAAACTGACAGCTAGTTCTCCTCAATACTTGAGGGGTTCATACAAGTATTAACAGAAATGGGAAATACGGTGATAATAGAAGTACAAAGACTTGACAGTTTTAGTAAAAGAGAAAGTTCAAAGACTGTAAGGGGAGTGTTAAATAATGCTGACTAGGGGAAAATTACAGAGATGCTTGGTTTTGAAATAAAAATTGTCAAAAAAAAGTACAGACCATCTCAGCTGAACAGAGTACTATAACATAATTAGATACATGATTTACAATGAAGTAAGACTAAATCCTTAAAATTAGTTTGAAAAAAATTGCAAAGTTTTTTTACATAAGATGTCACACTTTATACCAGACAAAAACTCAATGCAGTGATGTTAACATGCCACTGTCTGCCAACAGATTAAGAGACAGCAGGGCAGAAAGACCCAAATAACTGTGTTGAAAAGGACATTGTCAAATACTGTTAAGTAGTTTAGCTACCCAGGCAGCCACCCATCCAGAAGGACCATAAAAGCAAGCCAATCTTTTTAACAGAGCTATAAGAATATAGTTACAGGTGCTGTTACATGGATATGAATTGTGAAAGTACAAATCCTTAGTGATTGTGCTTTGGGACTCCGTAGAGATTGTGCCTTGGGAAACAAATGGGCCAAGGAAGATAAAAGCAAACAAAGAATGAACTGAAAACTAGAGGTTAAAGGATACTATATATATGAACAACAGAAATTTTATAAAACACAAAATTCTAAAAAATCATACTCCAGTGTCCCTTTAACATATATAAAAAAGGGGCACAAATAATGTTTTTGTTTTTAAAATTCTTTTGACAACTTAATAGTCAGTTTTAATAGTTAAAATCAATTTACTAGAATTAAGCCAGTATGCTTGACAACCACTGGGTCAAGAGCATTAAAACAAAACCCCCTAAAAATGAGAAGCCAATAAACAAAGCTAAAGACAACTGAACAAAAGACCCAAACTAAACAAATATCCAATCAGGAAAACATACACACAAACACCCTGAAAAGAGTTTAGCTGTTACAATTAAGTGGCATCCCCATTACCTAAAAAATGGTGGTAGCTTTTCCCCCCCAATTTGCCACTAATCAACATTTTGGTGATATCTTAAGTATTATTTGGTCCAATCTAAAGTAAATCTTGTTTTAATTAAGAGTGATCTAATGAAATTGCAGTTTTGTAATAGCATCTGAGCAAATTTAGCAAATACATTTCTGTTTAGATGAAAGTTATTAAATACAGACGCCTTTTGATTTACCAAGGCATTCCTTTCCTATTCATTGTTATTTTTAATAATAACTTGATTACAGATTTGTCATGGCCAGTGGACCTATCCAGTCAGTTGTGTGTTTCAGCGCCCTTTGGCACAGGGACTATATTTATGACACACAGAAACGCATAGCTCACTACTACTGAGAAAATATGATGGAGCTGGGAAATATAAAACATCAAGAACAATGCAAAACAAAGTGATCACTGCTGTCTATGACTTCAAGTTCTTTAAGGGAAAAAAAGAAGAAATCTAAAAATAAATGCATTGTTCAAAGTATTTTTAAAAATATAACAATATGCATATTTCATGAAGGGTACTATCAGTCTTTTCCTAGCTATCTTTTAAGATGTTTCTGCTCCACCACAGTTGTAACTGAATGGTGATCAAATTCAGAGAAATGTTCCTCAAAAAGTTGTGTCTCTAGGCTTTGCATTCACTTGTGGCTAACATCACATACGCAGGTTGGATGTAATTTTGATGTTCCAGTTTTGATAACTATAACTGTTAATAGCACAGAGTTATACAGAGTTTTGAACAGCATCATATGTGAAGGTGCATATGCTACACGCAATTCAGATAGTAACACTACTTTCAAGGACAGGTTAGCCTACAGATGTCAAGAACACAGCAGAAGGAGAAAGCCCACCCATGGGAAGCACAATTTCAGAGTCCGTCTGCACCAGAGTCCTCTGTCACTGTGCTGGGTGATGCTGACATTGCAGTGGGGAGAGTTTCATGTGCCTGTGGTTTATAAATTAACTTTCATTTCCATAATTTAAGCTGGCAGACAGAATTAAGGGGAGCATGGCAGCAGTATAAAAATCCTGATTAGAAAAATCAAGCTAGAGGACCTAAGGTGAATTTTTTAATCTCAAATTAAATTTACGTGGCTCCTGTGAAATGAGGATAATACCCATTCTAGCATAATTATTGCCCCTAATGCCCCAATGTATAACAGTCTGTATGAATCAATAATTCACATCCTTTAAAATAGTTATTGCTTAAGCAAACCATTCAGAGTAGATTATTACTCATCAGCTACATGGCTGGATAGAAACATACTCAAAAAATTAGACTACACATGAATGAGCCTTTCATTTCCCTCATAAACCCACACAAATACATGATCAGAAGGGCATAGCAGCTAACACCCTAAACCAACTCTGAAGCATCAAGACTTGATTTCATAAATCTGCTCCTTTTTGTATTTTCTTTTTAAAATTAAGGCAATGAAATGGCTACGGTTCCTCAACTTCTTGTTACGGAACAAAAATATACACGTATTTTCCTCCTCAAGTTCAGGCATCAGAGTATGATTAAAGACCTGTATTATATGAAACCTCCAACACCAGGCTGATGTTACAAAAAGACAGTGAGGGATGGCCTGGTGGTATAGCGGTTAAGTTCATGCGCTCCACTTTGGAGGCCCGGGGTTCGCAGTTCTGATCCCTGGTGCAGACCTACACACCACTTATCAAGCCATGCTGTGGCAGGCATCCCACATACAAAATAGAGGAAGATGGGCACAGATGTTAGCTCACGGCTAATCTTCCTCAGCAAAAAGAGGAGGATTGGTGGTGGATGTTAGCCCAGGGCTAATATTCCTCAAAAAAAAAAAAAAAAAAGAAAAGAAAAGAAAGAAAGAAAGAAAGTGAGAGCGTGTGCTAAAAAGAAGTGTTTTTCCTCCTGCTGAATTACAAAGCTAATCATCAAAGGGAGGAAACATTTGAAAGCACAAAACCTCTTAAGAGTTTTCAGTGTCTTTTGCATGATTCAAAACTTTTGGGGTGGCAGAGAGAGGAGCTTATTAAAATGAAGACTCCCAGGTCCAACAAACAGAAACTCTGACCCTGACAGTCTATAGTTGGGCCTAAGAATCTATTTTTTCAACCAGCTCCTCAAGCGATGCCGGTGCTCCATGGACATCATTTTGAGAAACACAGCCGAACATATGTCCATCTAATATTTAATAACAAAAATTCTAAACTTTGGCTAGCCACCTAATGTTTTGATAAAGGGGGAAAAGGCACTGAATATGTATTTCATGGTGCCCCTATCTGTTTGCACATATATGGAATTTCGTTTTGAAATTTTTAAATCATCATTCAAAATCTACAAGACATATCTGACAAATTGTGGCTAACACCTAACAGCAGAAGCTGATTCAAAGTTGACCTTTCCTGTTCCACGGCATTACACATCAAGCGTTCAGGCTCTCCAGAATCCAAGATGGCCAAAGAACTGGAGAGCAGGACAAGACTCAAGTCAACTTACAGCAATTCAGTGCACTTTGCAGAAAGGATCTAATTAAGCATAAAGTTTTGTTGTTTATTTTACACAAAGGAGACCACCGACATTTGCCATAAATTCTTCTAAACTCTTTAGGAAGGCCACCTTCTGCTTCCGATCCAGCGTGGGAGGAGTGCTGCTCGCGGTGAGCTTATTGAAGGCATCTGCTAATCTCTGGTAAATAACTGGGTCTTGCTGACTGGAGAGTAACGTTTCAACCAATTCAGAATATTCAGCCTATTGAAGAGATAAAGTATACATAAGAACACGTTATCTTCCTCAAATATCACATAAGTAGACTGTATTAGCTCCTGGATCGTGGGATTCTAAAAAGCAGGGTCTAACAGCTCTTTCTAATAGTTAACATTTGCTCAAAGTTTACTAGATTCTAGGTACAGTTCCACTCTTTCACATTAATAACTCATTTTTTATAAACAATCCTATGAGCTAGGTATTGTTTATATTCCTGTTTTACTGATAAAAGTTCTTACATACAGTGAGATTACGTAATATGTCCAAGATCACACTGCCTTTAAAAAGCAAGAATCCAAGGCTGTCTGTCTCCAGATCCTATGTGATTACCAATTTTGTCATGTTGCCTCTTCTGTTTTCAAAGTACATTATTCGTATTTATTTTGCATTTTATACATAACCTAAGTCTGCAACCTGACTTTCAGCCGTTTCCCAGAGGTTTATATAAACACTTGTCGACAGGGTCCTGAAGACAGCAGATCCCCAAAAATACAGACAGGAGTTGTTTGGGAGGAGGTGGCACAGTGGGAGGAGTGTATTTCAGTCCTTTCTCAAAGTGGAAGTAGGACGCTCTGCATGTGCAGATGTAGCTCCAATCCAGCACTGTCCCTGGTGGCTGTCGCAGCAAGGGCAGAAGGAGCACAAACACAGGAAAGGGGCGTGTGGATGTGCAGTTTTTATTTTTAATGCCCTCCATAATAAAGCCTCGCACAGAGGAGTGGGTGTGGGGTTAAGGGAAACTCAACCAGGCCAACTTTCCAAGATAAGCTCTCCTGAAAAAGAGCTGGTCTGTCACTATTTTTCATTAGCTTCTTGGGATGTCATGACAGACAAAAATAGTGAAGCCAAATGGAAAAAAGTAGTAAGGCATGGCCCCCCTGCCCGCCACCCACAAGCACAGAGCCAGGGTGGCTGCCCTAATCGCCCTATCCAAGGGACAGGCCTGCTCACAGGGGACAATTATCAACTCAAATCATTTCCCTACTTTCAAGAAATGGTAGCGCCTCTGGGACCAGACCAGCAAGATCTACTACCCAATCCCAAGTGCCTGCTCTCTTTTCTACAATGAGTGAATATGTTTTTTAAAAAGGCAATCAGAATGATGGCTTATATATGTGGGGACAAGAAGCCTATTTCCCTAGTAAACAACAAGGAAGTCAAATGACAGAGAAATGGCACCATCTGCAGAAAGTACTATCTATAGAAGAGAGCAAGACATGAAGTCCCCCAACACCTTCAGCTTGGGGTGCAGATGGTGCAGGAAGTCTGCTGAAAGGGAGTCTTTAAGTAGGATGGAAGACCTCACCAAGATGCTGTCTTTTTAAAGAAGGAAAATAAATCAAATCCTGAGCACCAGTCACAGCAAATGCTACAGCCTTCATACTTAAAATTTGAAAAAAGCAAAGCTTCTCTAGCCAATCACTTGATACTGCTGGACGTGTACATGCGCACAGGGGTCAGGGCAGCTGGGGGACTGGGAAACAGGCAGCTGACGATTCAACATGAGTCTTCTCACACAGCTGAGGGGCACCTCCTCTACTGCAGTGGGGAAGGGAGACAGGTGAGCCAGCATTAACTTTTCTTCTGTTCTATTAACCCCAAATCAGTGAGTGCATCAGAGTCTTTAAAGGCTCAAAAAAATTACAGTTTTCTACAATATAATATGAAGCAATACACTATTTCCACACTGTAATATGAAATAATACACTGCTGTTTTCTATGCTTTCTGAAGGCAGACCCCTCTGGGTACTCAGTCTCATTCATCCTGTTCCCCTTACAAAACTGTGAGCTCCTCAAGGACAGAAACCGTGGCTCCATTACTCTTCCATGTCTGATTCTTGGTTCGTAGCATGGTCGTTTAAGGATAAGCTTTAGGGCAGTGATCAATGAAAACGATGGCACATAATGGTAAAGAAGGGAAAATAAATGCTTATTAACTGAGAGATAGCTTGTCAAATAAACACAAAATATAAAGTCAGAGCTACTGAGGAAGTGAAGAAACACAGCCTCAATGAAACAGAACTGAAGCACTGAATCACAGATTCTTTAAGAATTGGAAGTATTACTGGTCCATCATCTGTCTAAACAATGTCCCTGCTAAATGAACAAGAAGAGTCCCATGAAGAAACACACGTGTGGTACCTGATGCAAGCACACCAATGTGTAGAAAGCTTCTCCAGCCGCAGTGGTCATCTCTGTGTTGTGCTTTTGCAAAACCAGCATATCAAAAACCAGCTGAAAGTACATAATGAAACCTTTAAATAAAGATAGGTGATGATCATATAATCCTCCAGGCCCTTCCCATTCCAAAAAAGAAAAATAGGGGTAACATTTATTCTTATTTGCTAAATAAATCTGAAAATTAAAGAAAATCATTTTAAAAAACAGGATTACGTACAGATGTTATTACTTGCTGTGGTACATAAAATAATCAAATTATCAAATTCCTCATTACATTTGCCACATCAATTTTTTTCCCTGCTTTTTCTCCCCACTCCCACCCCCGTCCTGTACATAGTTGTACATTTTAGTTGCAAATCCTTCTAGTTGTGGGATGTGGGACGCCGCCTCAGCATGGCCTGATGAGTGGTGCCACGTCCATGCCCAGGATCCGAACCAGGAAACCCTGGGCCGCCAAAGCAGAGCTCGCGAACTTACCCACTCGGCCACGGGGCCGGCCCCTACCACATCAATTTTTAAGAACAGAAAATAAAAGTGGAGAAAAATGTGTCCAGGAAGTTGATCTCCAGAAAATACAGTGAACAGAAAGTAATTATTTCCTCATCTATGAAAGTGTTTCCTCATTTGAATGAAGATTTATGTGCACTGACTGTACTTATCAAAACAGACGGTTTCACACACACCACCCGAACACCTTACCTTAAGAAAGTGCCGTGTTGCTAGGAAAAGTGGTGAATCTGTTTCTTGTGCTTTTGCACACTGTTCAGCTAATGGCGTTAACGCTTCCAGGCAAAGCTGGCAAACCTCCGAACTCATTCTGATCACGAAGGTCAAAGAACAAACTAGAGTAGATATACTTGACTTACGAAAGATAAAAAAATTATAGCTATTATCAAATGGATGACTACTTCTAGAAATGAGTACAGATAAGTGAGTATATTAGTGTGCAATATGTCTTTACCGAATTATGAGAGAAAAGATTTGCAGTGTTTTTGAGATGATTCATAAGTGTTTGGGGTCTAAGACTGGAGATTTCTAGCGTGTTTCTGATTATAATGCATACAACTGAGAAAAAGTCATATTATTCTCTACCATCAGATAGCTAAGATGAGAGACTTAGCAACAGGATATGACATTACTAATTGGGGGCCCTTAATGAAACAGTGACTTTGGGACCAGGGGCCAAATGCCACTGGTATCTGTGAAAGGAGGACAAAATGAAGTAAACTAATGAAGGAAACACAGAATTAGGGCAGTTACAGAGATGACTGCTTTTTTAAGAAGTAAAACTAAACCACAAAAGAAAAAATAAAATAAAAATCTTAAAAACCTTTCCCCCAGTGACAAGTAATAAAGATGTCCATTTAAAGGATATGACGTCATTCCTAGTTCTAGAGAGTACATCAGACTTTTAAAAAGATCTTCAGGAAGCTGTGGTATTTTTTCAGGAAAAATCTCACAGATAAATGTGATTAATTTGTAGTATTGATTACAAAGGGTTGGAAACTGAAAAAGAAATATTAAATATTTAGATTCCTAATGGTATCTAATTTCTATTTTCCTTAATGCAATACAATAATAACTGACAAGCTTCTAAGTATAATGATTTCTTCAAAACACATACAAGATATAGAAAACATGAAGACCTAATTAAATGTAAACATAAGTTTCCATAAAGGGAATATTTTAGTAACTAATATGAAAGTAATACATAGTAGAAACAATGATCTTTTGGACAGTTAATAAAAGCTACAGCCAATTCCAGATATTCTGGTGTTTACTTTGAAAAAGTAGCCAAATCTCAAATTATTAAATGATCTGTGAATAAAACCCTTTTGTAAATGTGTTTATTTGCATTCAAGCATGTTGGAGAAATACAAGAATGTGATGCAAGTTGTTAAGATTATGCATAGAACAGAGTACTCAGCCCCTCACACTTCCAAAATCTACCCTCCGGTTGGATGGTCCTGGAGAACTGAGGCAAAAAGTAGGTAGGTAATCTACAGGTTGCCTTGCTTAAGAAAATACACGTTTAATGGTTTATTTGATTAAAAAAAAACCCAAACCAAAAACCCTAAAAGCGAATCAATAGAGAGTTTATTAAACTTCCCCAGGCGAATGGTTGCTGCATGAATACCTGGCTCTCGGGGCCCCAGAATCCTTTCCAGTAGAGAGGTTTCTTAAGGAGAGCAGCGTGTGGTTACATCCTGCTAGGTGAGAATCTAACAGCACCCTGACTCTCACACTCAACCTCCAAACGCTGCTCAATCTCTACTTTCTTCCGTCCTCCTACCTCTTTCCCTCTCACACTCTATCTTGTGCATGCACACACCCCTCCCTCTTCCTCTCCGTCCCTGTCTTTGTCCCCAGCCTTAGCCCACTATGTCAACTCATGAAAAGAGAGTCCCTCCTCTACAGTATACAGGGGAAGAAGAAAGGCAGCCTCCTCATCACCACACCCTCAATACTGCCGGGTGAAACCGAGCCATTATGTAGTCAGAACACAAAAATTAAAAAACTGCGTTAGTCTTGGTTTCTTACCATCCCATTTCTACAGGGAGTGGCTTAGAAAATGCCTTCTGTTGCTCAATTCCTCAACCTGAGAATGATGTTCAAAAGTATCAGAGGAATACACTTAAATATATAACTTACTTTATTCGCTTAATGACAAATGATGAGTGAATCAAAACGGCTAACATTAGAACTCAGTTTCTAAAACAGCCAGGTTTTTTCTGTCACTAATACATCAGCGAACAAAGGACTCAGGGGTAGGATTAAGTGAGGGCCTGTGTACTGAGCTACACACACAGTGTGAATGACACGTAACAGCACTCAAACATTTTATTTTCATGTGTACTTAACAGATAAGCAGGTACTTAAACCTCTAATTAAATCAGAGGTGTATTCTTGTCTTAAACATCTTTACACTTTGAGCATGCACAGTTTTACGGTTCGCATTCACTTTCTTCAATTACCTTCAGAAGGTCTTGAGACATCAATGGCAGAATTAGGTTGACTCCGTATAAAACAACATCAGCTGCCGACACAGGTCTGTTTGCCGCTTGCCCCGGCTCATGTCCTCTAAACACTTCATCTATTAAAATAAAAATAATGCAACCTTATAGTTGTAACATCAACAAACCTACCAAGTTGGATATATTCTACCTTCAGGAAAGTGAAAACGGACTCAAACCCCTAAGCCAAAATAAATCTATGAGGGGATAATAAAGACATCTGGTAAGCCTTGCCCTGGGTCATCCTTTGCATTTCATTTTTTAGGGTCTCTGAGTACTTGATGCAGATACTCTGTGTTTACATTATTATTCTACAACAATGAAAGTAAAACAACTGCTTAATCAATATTTTGAAAAGTAAAATCTACTCCACCAACACACTGGTCATACAATGAATTAAATAATTTCCACAATAATATTTATTTTATCTCTTAGGTATGTGTAATTTTTCTAAGCTGAAAAAGAATGGAGAAAAATATAGAAATTAAAACATTACATAAAAAAGAAAGTAGTTTTTAAAAAAGTTACTAATATGATAAAGGGTTATTATCCTTAATCTATAAAGAATGCATATAAATTAATAAGAATCCTAAGACCCAAACAGATAAGTGAGCAAAACCCATAAACAAACATCTAACAAAACCACAAACCCAATGAAAATCAGTTCATTCTAATCATTCGTCAAGCAATGTAAATGTTTTCAAGATACTGCTTCTGATGTATTAAATTAAAAATGACTTTTAAATGATAACATGTAAATGTTGGTGAGGACACAGTGTGATAGTTACTCTCAAAAGCAGTATATTAAGACACTTTTGAGCATTGTATATACTAAGGATATAGTAAGAAATTCAGAGATCTATCCACAGAAGTGACGCCTGCATCACTATTTATAATAGCAAAATCATAAATGTACTGTAAATTGTAGATGTCCAATATTAGGGAAACAGGCTAAATTCCAAAATATGGAAAACTGTGAAGCCGTCAAGAAGTCATGCAAAATTTTAATGAGAAGGAAAAAGCTAACAATAATGAAAAAGGCAGAATATAAAATTATACTTGAGTGTGATCACAAAGAAAACTGTACAAAATAACCAAAAGAGAAATTACTGAAATGGAATTTATAGTTGATTCTGGATTATGTCAAAGTTTGGGTGATTGTTCTGTCTCTGTACTTAAAAATTTTTCTATTAAGAGCTATTACTTTTATAACAAGAAAAAAAAAAGGTAAAACGGGGTAATAAAAAGCACTTCTCCTTGAAAACCACTTCGTCAGCCTAATTCTGAACTTCTCCCCAGGAGTGTCAGTTCTAGTTGGAAGAATCCCATTTTCCAAAGCCGGGCACTGGTGCACACGGACTCCACTCGGCGGGAAGGCTGGGCCTGCTCTGGAGCTGTGGGAGGACAGCTGTGGAGCTCAGCCACAGCCGCTGGGCCTCTCAGGGCCTGTGAAGGCCATCCGGACTTGAACACTGTGGGACCCAGCTCTCTAGTCACGAGCTCCACTAAGGATTCAAGAATGTAGTGCTGAAGCCCATTTCCAGTTATGCTTTTAATACCTCACCTAATATGTTAATTTTATTTCATAATATTTAAAATGTTCTTTATCTCACTTAGTATTTTTAAGTAATTATTCTAAAATCTAATATCTTCCTCTTTATCATCTATTTGATCAGCTAATGCTGTTTCTCTATCATTTTCTATTTTGTCTTCATTTTTCTTTCTTCTAAATTTCAACCCTACTTACCCTTATTTTAATCTTTCCCCCTTAATTTGTACTTTAAATCCTGAGCATTTTAGTTGCGATTTCTTTTCTTAATGTTTTATTATGATTTTAAGTTTTTTATTTTGAAAACCTCCCCCTCAACTGTTTATTGTTAGTTCTACAATCTGTTTTCAGAATAGCAGAGAGGGGAAAGTGCAACTTGCACCGGAAACCTGGGAGCCTAACAGGGCTTTTCCCTCCAAATGCCTTTCACAGCTCTTCCATCCCTTTCAGGATTTTTTTTCTTTTCTTTTAAGATTGGCACCTGAGCTAACCAAGTGTTGCCAATCTTTCTTTTTTTAATTCTCCCCAAAGCCCCCCAGTACATAGTTGTAGATTCTAGTTGTGAGTGTCTCTGCTTGTGCTATGTGGGACACTGCCTCAGCATGGCCTCATGAGGGATGCCATGTCCACACCCAGGATCCGAACCGGTGAAACTCTGGGCCGCCGAAGCAGAGCACACGAACCCAACAGTCGGCCATGGGGCCGGCCCCCATACCTTTCAGTATTAGTTCTTAACTTTGAGTCACACTCCTCGGGGTGCAGGCACTTAAGCTGGGGCCTTACACCCCTGCAAAGTCGAAGAGTTCCCAAGGTCCATGAATCAACTAATAGAGTATGTGAAACTCTGTGGGTTGATATAACACACAATTTTCAAGGGAAAGGCTCAGTAACTATTCCAGATTTTAAAGGCACATCTGATCTAGAAAAGGTTAAGAACTTCTGGATTACGAAGCAACAACCTGAAGGAATCAGAAAACATGAGAATGACACTTGGATAAGAGGCTGGGCCTAGAAAAAGAGTAGCAGCTGAGGCTTTGGTATAAAAAGAATTCACTGAGAGAAAGTGTAGGACAGTGCTTTTCAAACCATTTCACCTAGGTACCCCTAGTTAACTGTGAAAGAGAGTAAACCTTCTAGACTGTGAAGCTCATGGTGCCTAGGACAGGGCAGACACTGGAAAAAACCCTTGTTCAGCAAATAAGGAAAATGAAACAAGAAAGGAAACAGAGAAAAAACAATCTCAAGTATTGGGAGTAACGAGTAAAGTGGAATGTTACAGTATCCAACTTAGAGAGAGAATCTCAAAATGAAGAAGTCAACAGTGTCCACTACCACAAATGTCTGCACAACACATGAAAGAAGATGCTAGATAGGATTCGTTTTTCTCTTAGAAGACAAGATCCCTTTTGTTTTAAGGCAAAGTTGGCAGTGGGGTAAGAGTCAGGTGAAGGAAAACTAAACAAACAAACGGAAGAACCTAATTCATTGAAGCTATTATTACTATTATTCCTATAAGAGGAAGGGCAAGCGCAAGGGCTATTGGTCCCACTCTCACTTCAAACAAAGAGATCGACTCTCATCTACAGTCATGGGCTGCACGACCATGTTTTGGTCATATATGATGGTGATCCCAAAGGGTTAGTATCCTATAGCCCAGGTTTGTGTAATAATCTAGGTTTATGTAAATATACTTTAAGGTGTTTGCACAATGACGAAATTGCCTAACGATGCATTTCTCAGAACACACCCCGACATTAACTGATGCATGACTGTATTTTGTGAACTGAACTTCTTCACGGGATTTCACTTAATGAAAACATTCCTTTGCTTTGATAAAAACAGTAACAACAAATTTAAAAACGATCACACCACACCTTACCTGTATCACTGAAATCTATGAATTCTTTTGATAGAAGGTTAGTAAGAAGTTCCATAATGAGAAGCAAGTCTTGGTATTGCTCTTCCTCAGCTGTAACATCTATTCTTTGCCGCCCTAAATTATTCTTAGAATATACTTGCAACAAAGTAAGGCAGGCTTCATATAAGTTCATAGCTTTGGACTGTAAGAAAGCATGCATACATTATGCTACTAGGCAGTGCCTAGCTGGGGACACATATAAATACTAAAGAAACTTAAAAACATAATCTAATAAATTCACTCAATTCTAATAATAGCTCTAATATGTTTTAAACTATACTAAAACATTAACAAGAATGAAAAAGCATACATTAACTATTACAGACATGTTTAAAACATATAAAACAATAACAATAAAATCTGTCATCCAAGTTTTTGGTTACTTGATAATATATAATAGAAAGATGATAAGATTTTGGCCACAGAATTGCTTTACTTCTCCTGTTCAGCTTCCTGTATAAAATTTAGTATTTTAAAGTTTAAAATTGTTTCACTTGCAAAAGCACAGAGTACCAAATAGTGGTCTTAAATATTAGAATAAACAGCACTGGCCTGCCCTCTCAGTAATGTATCTGTGACTACATTCATAGATTTATAGAATATAATCTTACTTTTAAGCAGGTTCCTTTACTCTAACAAAAAATGTTTACAAATCAGGAACCTATATTAAATGATCTGGAATAAGATATAAACTAATCTGCTAACAAATACAAATATATTCCTTAAAGGCTATTTTAAAATAGCTTTGTAAACACAACTGTGCCCCCCTTATCTAAGGAGGATACATTCCAAGACCCTCAGTGGATGCCTGAAACCATGGATAGTACTGAACCCTATACTGAATCCAATAAGGAGACAGTCGATCTGATGACAGTTGATTGATAACTGAAATGGCTCCTAGTGACTAATGGGCAGGTGGCATCTACAGTGTGGATATGCTGGACAAGGAGATGATTCATATCCTGGGCTAGACAGGGCAGGATGGGATGGTACAGTGTGAGATTTCATCACACTACTCAGAGCAGTGTGCAATTTAAAACTTATTATTTCTGGAACTTTCCATTTAACTTTTTTTTTGGGGGGGGAAGATTAGCCCTGAGCTAACTATTGCCAATCCTCCTCTTTTTGCTGAGGAAGACTGGCCCTGAGCTAACATCCATGCCCATCTTCCTCTACTTTATATGTGGGATGCCTAGCACAGCATGGCATGCCAAGTGGTGCCATGTCTGCACCCAGGATCCGAACCGGCAAACCCCAGGCGGCCGAGAAGCAGAATGTGCGAAGTTAACCACTGCGCCACCAGGCTGGCCCCTCCATTTAATATTTTTGAACTGCAGTTGGACTGCAGGTAACTGAACCATGAAAAGTGAAACCTTGGATGAAGACAAACTATTGTAATTTAATGGGACAAAAAATACCATCTTTGCTTACTGAATATAAGACAATTTAGTGTGTGTAAACATTCGTCTGATTTACAAACAAAGATATAAATTGTCATTTAAAATTTTAAGCCTTAGGGTTTTATGACAGAGAAATTGGTTAAAATTTTCTACCAGAATCCATTTGTTTTACCAAATATTCCTCATTTGAATAAGTTTGACTGAATGACATATGAGGCCAAAGAAATTACCATTAACTTTCTTTTTTTGGTGAGGAAGATTGGCCCTGAGCTAACATCTGTGCCAATATTCCTCCATTTTGTATGTTGGATGCTGCCACAGCATGGCTTGATGAGTGGCAGATAGGTCTGTGCCCGGGATCTGAACCCACAAATCCCAGGCTGCTGAAGCAGAGTGCCAAAACTTAACCCTTATGCCACCGGGCTGGCCCCACTATTATTAACATTTTTTAGGGCAAGAATTTATATTCATTCAACATGCCTTACTCTGAATTCGGAGTTCTTTTGAAAATAGTTTTTATGAGAAATCTTTTGGAAGCATAAAAATATTATTTCAGATAATATTCATTAAACTTGAAGTAACGTATCTATTATTTTGTTATAGCTTTAATCCTGAAGGGATAAAATTAGAAAGCGCTTACCTCACCAAGATAGCATATCTGTTTATGTGCAACTTCAACAAAAACTTCTATTATGAGATTGACAGTCTCTGGAGTATTTTTATAAACTTCCATCAATCCAATGCAATTGGTGAGGAAATCCATTAGAAAATTAAACAGGATCGCTACGTTGTCGATCTGGGTAGCCTCGGCAATGCCACAGAGGGCCTCCAGTGTGGCAGTGATCTCCTGCTTGACCTCCTCTTGCTGGCACATCTGCTGAAAATTTTCTTGATTTATCACTCTTAAGAACCGCTGCTGAAGTGGCTGAAGAACCTATAAAAGGAAAGCATGAATTTTCTAAAAGTTTTTCTAAAAGTTTGATTCACATGCTTTATTTATTTCTTCAACTTTATTTCCTCAACTTGGATAAATATTCACTTTCCAAAACATTTCTACTTGTTGGAGAAAGCACAGAAAAAGAATATCTGAACTATGCATTACATCCTGCATTTTGAAGGTCATCCTAACTTCTGGCATACATAAAGAAAGAACAGAAACATGAAAAGGTGCTCAACATCACTAGTCAGGAGGGAAATGCAAATTAAAAACAGAATGAAATACTATTTCACACCTGTTAGAATGGCAATCATCAAAAAAGACAAGAGATAACATAAGTGCTGGTGAGGATGTGGAGAAAAGGGAACTTCTGTGCACTGTTGATGGGATTGCAAACTGGTGCAGCCTCTATGGAAAGCAGTTCGGAGGATCCTCAAAAAATTAAAAGTAGAACTGCCATATGATCCAGCAATTCCACTTCTGGGAATAGATCCAAAGGAGACAAAAACACTAACTTGAAAAGATATCTGCACCCCATGTTCATGGCAGTATTATTATGTTAAAAAACAGACAACATACACAGAAATCGAGATATAATGACGTACACCTGAAATTTATATAATATTATAAACCAGTGTTACCTCAATCAAATAAACGAATGAATAAATAAAAAAGGAGACAACAGGGCCAAAATGGAGTCACTTATGCTAAGCTCCACCAAAACTTAACACCTAACCTAACTGCAGTTTCCACCCTCCCAGCAACCTGGAACTTCCTGGTCAGCACCTGGGGAGAATCCACCCACAGGCCCCTAACACAATGCACTCTGCACAAACAACTTCCTTTTTTCCCCCTCCCTCTCTGCTTTGACAAACCTTTGCTCTTCTGCAGCTCGACAGAGTTCTCTACTTCCTAAAGGGAGTGCTGCCCAATTCATGAATCATTTAATAAAGCCAATTTGACCTTTAAATTTACTCAGTTGAATTTTTGTTATTTATCATTTACGACAGCCATGACATGGAAACAACCTAAGTTCCATCAACAGATGAATGGATAAAGAAGTTGTGGTGTATATATGCACACAATGGAATATTATTCAGCCATTAAAAAATGAGGAAATCCTGCCATTTGCAACAACATAGATGAATTGAGGGCATTATGCTAAATGAAATAAGTCAGACAGAGAAAGACAAATACTGTATGATCTTACTTATATGTGGAATCTAAAAAAAACCCTGAAAATCAAAAAACAAAACCAAACTCATAGAAAAAGATTTGTGGTTACCAGAAGAAGGAGGTGGAGGGAGAGGGAATTGGAGGCACAGGGTCAAAAGGTACAAACTTCCAGTTATAAGATAAATAAGTGCTAGGGATGTAATAATGTACAACATGATGACTATAGTTAACACTGCTATATGATCATATGAAAGCTGTTATTAACACAAGGAAAGAGAATTTTTTTTTTTTTGCTTTTTCTTTTTAATACATCTGTATGAGATGATGGATGCTAACTAACTTATTGTGGTAATCATTTCACGACATATGTAAGTCACGCCGTCATGCTATGGACCTTACACTTATACAGTGATGTATGTCAATTACATCTCAATAAAACTAGGGGGAAAAAAAGAAAATCATATTTATGGAAAAGCATATAAGTACACGCCATCATCTCACTTCCGAGTAATTTAGGTTCCAAAAAGAAAAAAAAAAATAACACACAAATCACACAATACGACCTCCTGAATGTCAGTAGCAGAATTCTGCTACTATCCTCATCTCTTTCCAATTGATTACCTTTAAAAAAGGGTAAAAAATTAAGCCCCCACAGTAAGGATTAGCAAACTTTTTTCAATAAAGGGCCAGAGGGAAAACATTTTAGACTTTGTAGGACATACCATCTCTGGTCCAACTACTCAATTATGCTTGCACTGTAGTGCAGAAACAAGTCACAGACAAGATGTAAACAATTGAGCAAGACTGTGTTTCAAAAACTTTATTTTACAGAACAGGGAGCAGGCCAGATTTTATCTGTGGGCTGCAGTTGGCCAACCTCTGTTCTGTAAGGTCAAGACCAAACAAAGCTCTCGCCTGTTTCTTTCCTTTCTAATTCCTCTTGGCATAGAACATAACGTCAGATAATCAGTTCTGCCCTGGGTATAAGAGTAAACATCCTTATATATGATGATAATATCTTAATTCTATTTAAAGCTATACATACGATAATACAATTATTTGAACTAGAAATACATGGTCAGCCGGGTTTTCCTTCTGGCTCTAAAGTCACAGACAACTGCTTAATTCTGTTACCATGCCCCTTCTCAGACATCAAGAGTACTCTAGTCACAAAGATTATAGGCTGGCAACCTACATACACTGGTAACTCTTGCTTCTTGATTTAAAGCTTATTAAATAAGGTAAGGTGTCTATGGTGGTTGTTATGGGCTGAATTATATCCCCCCAAAATTGATAGGTTGAAGTCCCAATCACCAGTAACTCAGAACATGGTCTTATTTGGAAATCGGGTTGTTTCAGATGTAACTAGATAAATTAAGATAAGGTCATTAGGGTGAGTCCCTAATCCAGTATGACTGGCAGGTGTCCTTACAAAAAGGGGAAATTTGGAAACAGACATACTCACATGGAGAATGTCATGGGAAGATGAAGGTAGAGATCAGAGCGATGCTTCTATAAGCCAAGGAACGCCAAAGATTGCCAGCAAACCAGCAGAAGCTTGGGGAGAGGCCTGGAACAGATCCTCCCTCACAGGCTTAAAAAAGGAGCCAACCCTACCAACACCTTGATCTCAGACTTCTGGCCCACAGAACTGTAACACAATAACTTTCTGCTGGTACAGCAATTAATACAATGGCAAACTAACACAATGGCTAACATGCAACTCCTTGTTCAAGATAAGGGAACATCTCACTGATTCTTAATGGAGAATTAATACACCAGTTCAGGCTCTAATTTGCATTGTGGAAAAATGCCTAAACGATGGAACACTTGACAACATCAACGTCATCAGAGCAGATATAGATAGATCATAGGATGATAGCTGTAAAGCTTCAACCTATTCATTAGAGGGAAAGATAACAGAAAAGCTAGGACTGAAAAGTTCACGTCTCCACAGACTATTTTATGACAACACACAGATAAAACAACTACAGGGTTACATGAGAGGATGCAATCAAAATAAGGGGAACTGTTACCTCTGTCCAATACTGTTGTTTGGTTTCTGTGTCCATATGTGCAAAACCTCCCAAGACAAGAGCCTTCATGAGTGTCCTCTGCACAGGACTGGACAAGAAATTCAGGGGTGGGCTTCGACTTGCAAACTGCTTGGCTAAGTTCCACCAATTTTCACACTGAATTACTAAGTTAGCCCTATGGGTAGAGATAACAAAATGTAAGATGTATTACTTACATTGGATGCATACTAAGTAAACAAAAATGGAAGGTAACTGGGTTTAATTAATTTTTAAAGAAATTTGTTTTTGAGTTAATGATAGGCTACAATCTTGCGAAATTTCAGTTGTACATTATTGTTTGTCAGTCGTGTTGTAGTTGCACCCCTTCACCCTTTGTGTCCACCCCCCACACTGCACCTTTCCCCTGGTAGCCACTAATCTATTCTCTTTGTCCACGTGTTTAAATTCCTCATATGAGCGGAGTCATACAGAGATTGTCCTCCTGTATATGGCTTATTTCACTTAACATAATTCCCTCATGGTCCATCCATGTTGTTGCAAATGGGACGATTTTGGGTTTTTTTATGGCTGAGTAGTATTCCATTGTATATATATACCACTTCTTTTTTATCCAATCATCTGTTGATGGGCACTTAGGTTGCTTCCACATCTTGGCTATTGTAAATAATGATACAATGGACATTGGGGTGCATAAGACTTTTGGAATTGCTGACTTCCAGCTCTTTGGATAGATACCCAGTAGTGGGATAGCTGGATCATATGGTAGTTCTATTATTAATTTTTTGAGGAATCTCTATACTGTTTTCCATAGTGGCTGCACCAGTGTGCATTCCCACCAACAGTGTATGAGGGTTCCTTTTTTTCCACAACCTGTCCAACATTTGTTACTATTTGTTTTGGTTATTTTTGTCATTCTAACGGGTGTAAGGTGATATCTTAGTGTAGTTTTGATTTGCATTTCCCTGATGATCAGTGATGATGAACATCTTTTCATGTGCCTATTGGCCAATCATATGTCTTCTTTGGAGAAATGTCTGTTCATGTCTCCTGCCCAGTTTTTGATTGGGTTGTTTAATTTTTTGTTGTTGAGTTGTGTGAGTTCTTTATATGTTATGGATATTAAGCCTTTGTCAGATATATGACTTGCAAATATTTTTTCCCAGTTAGTGGGTTGTTTTTTTGTTTAAATTCTGTTTTCCCTTGCCTTGAAGAAGCTCTTTAGTCTGATGAAGTCCCATTTGTTTATTCTTTGTATTGTTTCCCTTGTCTGAGAAGACATGGTGTCCAAAAAGATCCTTTTGATACTGATGTCAAAGAGTGTACTGCCTACATTTTCTTCTAGAAGCCTTACGGTTTCAGGTCTCACCTTTAGGTCTTTGATCAATTTTGAATTTATTTTGGTGAATGGTGAAAAAGAATGGTCAATTTTCACTCTTTTACATGTGGCTTTCCAGTTTTCCCATCACCATTTGTTGAAAAGACTTTCTTTTCTCCAGTGCAGGCCCTGAGCTCCTTTGTTGAAGATTAGCTGTCCATAGATGTGTGGTTTTATTTCTGGGCTTTCAATTCTGTTCCATTGATCTGTGCACCTATTTTTGTACCAGTACCATGCTGTTTTGATTACTGTAGCTTTGTAGTATGCTTTGAAGTCAGGGATTGAGATGCCTCCAGCTTTGTTCTTCTTTCTCAGGATCGCTTTAGCAATTCGGGGTCTTTTGTTGCCCCATATGAATTTTAGGATTCTTTGTTCTATTTCTGTAAAGAATGTCATTGGGATTCTGACTGGGATGGCATTGAATCTGTAGATTGCTTTAGGTAGAATGGACATTTTACCTATGTTTATTCTTCTGATCCACGTACATGAAATGTCTTTCCCCCTCTTTATGTCGTCATCCATTTCTGTCAGAAAACCCTTGTAATTTTCATTGTATAAGTCTTTCACTTCCTTAGTTAAATTCACCCCGAGGTATTTTATTCTTTTTGTTGCGATTGTGAAGGGTATTGTGTTCCAGTTCTTTTTCTGTTAGTTCCTTATTAGAGTATAGAAATGCTGATTTATGTAAATTGATTTTATACCCTGCAACTTTGCTGTAGTTGTTGATTACTTCTAAAAGTTTTCCAATGGATTCTGTGGGGTTTTCTAGATATAAGATCATGTTGTCTGCAAACAGCGAGAGTTTCACTTCTTCCCTCCCTATTTGGATTCCTTTCATTCCTTTTTCTTGCCTGATTGCTCTGGTCAAAACCTCCAGTGCTATGTTAAATAAGAGTGGTGATACAGGGCATCCTTGTCTCGTTCCTGTTTTCAGGGGCATGGTGCTCAGTTTTTGCCCATTGAGCATGATGTTGGCTGTGGGTTTGTCATTTATGGCCTTTATTATGTTGAGGTAGTTCCCTTCTATGCCCATTTTGTTCAGAGTTTTTATCATAAATGGCTGTTGGATCTTGTCAAATGCTTTCTCTGCATCTATTGAGATGATCATGTGGTTTTTATTCCTCAGTTTGTTGATGTGGTGTATCACGTTGATTGATTTGCGGATGTGGAACCATCCCTGTGTCCCTGGTATGAATCCCACTTGATCATGATGTATGACCCTTTTGATGAATTGCTGTATTTGGTTTGCCAAAATTTTGTTTAGAATTTTTGCATCTATGTTCATCAGTGATATTGGCCTGTAGTTCTCCTTTTTCGTGCTGTCCTTGTCAGGCTTTGGTATCAGCATGATGTTAGCCGCGTAGAATGTGTTAGGAAGTGTTCCATCCTCCCTAATTTTTTGGAATAGCTTGAAAAGGATAGGTATTGAATCCTCTCTGAAAGTTTGATAGAATTCCCCAGGAAAGCCATCTGGTCCTGGGGTTTTATTCTTTGGGATGCTTTTATGGCTGTTTCAATCTGTTTCCTTGTGATTGGTCTGTTCAAATTGTCTGCTTCTTCTTGAGTGAGCTTTGGGAGATTGTAGGAGTCCAAGAATTTATCCATTTCCTCTAGGTTATCCATTTTGGTGGCATATAGTTTTTCATAGTATTCCCTTATAATCTGTTGTATTTCTGTGGAGTCTGTTGTTATGTCTCCTCTTTCATTTCTGATTTTGTTTATTTGAGCTTTCCCTCTTTTTTTCTTTTAAGTCTGGCTTGGGGCTTGTCAATTTTACTTATCTTCTCAAAGAACCAGCTCTTTGTTTCATTGATCCTTTCTACTGACTTTTTTGTTTCAATAGCATTTATTTCTGCTCTGATTTTTATTATTTCTCTCCTTCTGCTGACTTTGGGCTTTGTTCTTCTTTCTCTAATTCAGTTAGGTGTAGTTTAAGATTGCTGATTTGGGATTTTTCTTGTTTGTTAAGATGTGCGTATATTGCAATGAATTTTCCTCTTAATACAGCTTTTGCTGCATCCCATATGAGTTGGTATGGCATGTTATCATTTTCATTTGCCTCCAGGTATTTTTTTATTTCTTCTTTAATTTCTTCAATGATCCATTGTTTGTTCAATAGCATATTGTTTAGTCTCCACATCCTTGTGCCTTTCTCAGCTTTTTTCTTGTAATTAATTTCTAGCTTTATAGCATTATGATCGGAGGAGATGCTTGTTATTATTTCAATTTTTTTTAATTTGTAGAGGCTTGCCTTGTTTCCCTAACCTATGGTCTATCCTTGAGAATGTTCCATGCGCACTTGAGAAGAACGTGTATTCTGTTGTTTTTGGATGGAGTGTTCTGCACATGTCTATTAAGTCCAACTGTTTTAGCTCTTCGTTTAGCTCCACTCTTTCTTTGCTGACTTTCTGTCTGGATGATCTGTCCATTGATGTGAGTGGTGTGTTGAGGTCCCCTACTACTATTGTGTTATTTTTGATATCTTCTTCTAGGTTTGTTAATAGTTGCTTTATGAACTTGGGTGCATAGATATTTATAAGCGTTATTTCTTCTTGATGAAGCGTCCCTTTAGTCATTATATATTGGCCCTCTATGTCTCTCTTTACCTGCCTTATCTTGAAGTCTGTTTTGTCTGATATAAGTATTGTGACACCTGCTTTCTTTTGTTTGCTATTAGCTTGGAGGATTGTCTTCCACCCCTTCACTCTGAGCCTGTGTTTGTCCTTGGAGCTGAGGTGTGTTTCCTGGAGGCAACAAATTGTTGGATCTTGTTCTTTAATCCGTTTTGCCACTCTGTGTCTTTTTATTGGAGAGTTCAATCCGTTTACATTCAGTGTGAGTACTGATGCATGAGGGCTTAATGCTGTCATTCTGTTGCTCGTTTTCCGGTTTTCCTGTTTTTCCCTTGTTTCTCGTCCTGTGTATTTTAGCCTACCCATTGACTTCTGCAATTTCTTATGCTGGGTTTCTTAGACTTTTCCTTATTCATGTTTTGTGTCTCTGTTCTGTGTTTTAGTTTAGCGGCTACCCTGAAGTTTGTATTCAGAATCTCGTGTATAACATAGTCCATTTTCTGGTGGTCTCTTACTTCCTTAGCCTAGACTGTTTCAGTCTCTTTCCTCCTCCCCTCCTAAGTTATTTATTTTCATCTCTTATTCCAACTTGCGTTGTGAGTTTGTAGTGATAAGATTGTCTTTGCTTTGGTGATTTACTTCCCTTTATCCTAATGCTATAGTTGAATATTTGCTATCCTATTCTGAGTCTATTTGTCTCTCTACTCTGTGTTTTGTAACCCCTTACTCCCTTTTTGTCTTTTTTCAGGTATGAGAGCCTTCTTGAGGATTTCTTGTAGTGGAGGTCTTGTGACTACAAAGTCCCTTAGCTTTTGTTTGTCTGGAAAAGATTTAATTTCTTCCTCATATCTGAAGGATATTTTTGCTGGATAGAGTATTCTTGGCTGAAGATTTTTATCCTTTAAAGTTTTGAATATGTCACTCCAATCTCTCCTAGCTTGTAAGGTTTCTGTAGAGAAATCCGCTGAAAGTCTGATAGGGGATCCTTTGTAGGTTATTTTCTTCTGCCTTGCTGCCCTGGGTATTCTTTCTCTGTCATTCATTTTTGCCATTTTTACTATGGGTTTAATTAATTTTTAAAGTATGGTAGAGTAAATTTGGTATAGACTTTGGAGGCAGACAAGCTTGCATTCAAATCCCCTTAGTCGTTTGACAATGTAAAATTTATTTACTCTCTCTTAATTATCAGTTTCTTGATCTGTAAAATAGGGATAACTACACTAATAACAGCCCTAAATCTCATGGCTGAGACTGATGTGACAATTAAATGAGACACTATATATGAAATGTTTGGAACAGTCCCTAGTAAATTCTAAGAACTCAATAAACAGTAGCCAATGACAATAGTACTAATAACAACAATCATATTTCTATGTGGTAAGACAAATGAAAACATTCCCAGAATTTGTTGTAGAAAGTGTGAAAAATTTTACTTTGCAAAATTAAATATTAATTATTAAAATATCAGTTTTTCTCATCTATAAAATAGGATAATACTAACAGGGTACCTGAAAAATCAAACAAGACTATTCTATACTAAAGTGTTTTTAAAACTATAAATTACCAAATTAAATATATGTTACTCATAAGAATCTCTGATGCCAAATCCTTGAACAATCAATGCAATCCTCAGCCGTAAGATGGGAAAGCCCTATTTGTATTTGTCACAATACGATACTATTTTTTTAAATGTACTGCTCCAAAACTACAGGGTGTATCTGGAGCTTAGGACCATGTAACTGTTAGCCACTTGAAAAACCAGACTAAAGAGCAAACTGGAGTTACACACACACACAGATTCTGCATCTTATAATCAACTTACCTTTCTCTTCTTTCCACCAAAGTGACAAGGAGTTGTACAGTGTCATTTGCAAGGTCCTGTTCACTACTCCATACTGAGAGGTTACTGATGACTTTCTGTAAGAGGTAGCCAATAATCCACTGAGAACCCTCTGTATCTGCTCCAAATGCTGTACTGAAGGGTAGACTTATCTTAAGAGAGAAAACAAATTTTTTAAAAAGGTGAGAAAGATCAGCTGAAAAAAAATCCATAGAAAAATCAAACTGAAATTAGCATCCAAATCTGAAGTACCGTTTACATCAATTTTACAAATGTATTCATTTCCATAAGTCCAAGAAAGACATCCTCAATCCACTTACGTTTTCCACTGTGATTTTCCTGTTGATTACCCTCATATTATTAACACACTAACATGATATTTACACCAAATACAAAGAATATAAATTAATCCATTCCCAAATAGTAATCTGTAACTTAATATTGGTTAAAATAAGCTGAATCAAATGATGTGCTCTAAGAAAAGTTATTAAAATAGCATGCCATTCATATAGTTCTCTCAATGTGGAAAATGTTCAAGTCTTAGTTACATTTTTTTTTTAAGATTGGCCCTGAGCTAACATCTGTGGTCAATCTTCCTCTTTTTTTTCCCTCCCCAAAGCCCCAGCACATAGTTGTATATCCTAGTTGTAGGTCATTCTAGTTCTGCTATGTGGGACGCCACCAGAGCATGGCTTGACAAGTGGTGTGCAAGTCTGTGCCCAGGATTCGAACCAGTGAACCCCAGGCCACCAAAGTGGAGCACACAAACTTAACCACTGTGCCACCGGCCAGGCCCCTTACATTTTGATGAGGAAATCATCAAGAAAAATGTTCCCATTTCTCTAATTGCCATCATCATAAGCCCAAATGAAGTTAAACAGTTTCATATTCTGACCTGATCATACAGTTTCTCATTCACCAGGAGATAAGTCTTTGCCCAGCGTTTTAGAAACCAAACAATATCTTTGCCCATTTGAGGGCTTAGTAGATGAGTGAGATCTGCTCTTATTGCTCGAGATTCAACTTCTGAAACTCTTAGAACGGCAGATAACAGCCTGTGGGTACAAAAAAGAAGTCATTTATTCTTTTATCTATTTAATTGGTCATCTAATATAGTTTTTTCTTAAAAGTCCTTTTTTGTTTCTCAACTCTCTGGATTTAGGCCAGGCTATACTTGAAATTTTCACCAATAGGGTTGTTGACAAAAGCCCCATTTCATTACTGACCTTTCAGGAAGTAGGCAACAAGACAAAGAAAGGGAAGGGTCACGGCTAGAGACACCCTGTTGCTGAAGTTGCAATTAACTGCATGTGCAAATCGCAGCTTTACTGTCTAAAAAAATTTTCAAATTCAAAATGGAGAAATACATAAAATTAAAAGTTCAGAGTAAATGCTAAATTCTTCAGCACTCCATCACTTCTTAAAACTTCCATGGTTAGAACTGCTTGTTTTTATACAATGGTCATTTTATGGTGTAGGATCCGGTAACTGACTTATCTAGAATATTTGGATATTGAGTCTTGTCTCTAAACCTGATAGTCCTATTTATTTCCTAACAAACTTGATTCTTAATGGCATTTTAAAATAAAAACTTGGCTAGAAAAATAACCTAGATGAGTGTGCATACTGTCCTTTTCTGTGCTAGGTAATTCATGACTATGTGGTGTTAATGACATGTATGATATGCAGATAAGTAACAAAGTCTTTGTTCTGGGGCTGGGAGTAGGAGACCACACGCTCAGAAGTAATGTATATTTAACTTGACTTTAGCTAAAAGGCAAAGCAGCAAAGGATTTAATTGAAAGAACTCATGAAAACACCATTTTATGAATATCAGCACCAAGACAGGGATTCTAATCACTTGAAGTCTGGCTTCTGCTACTTTCCTTACTGCTCTCAAGATGACTGAAATTATGTCCTTGTAATGAAATCCTACGGACATGTTTCAGTTCTTTATCTAACTGGATGTCTCAGAAGTACTAGATACTGCTGACCCCTCCACCCTTCTGAAATAATTTCTTCCCTTGCACCACACCTCCCATATTTCCCCTGATCTATTTGCTTACTCTTCCCGGTCTATGACATCCTCCTCTTCCTCTGATCTTCTTTAAATCAGGTGGTTTTTAAGGTTCTACCCCCACAACCTCTTCTTTTCTTGCTATACACATACTTGTACCACCAGTGCTCAAACTTTAAAAAATTATTTAAGGGTGTATGTGAGCAAAAATATCCCAATGACCTCACAATACATTTAAGTTGATGTATCACATTTGTCTCATAAGTTAAATAGTTTTAAAGATATAATTTGCAGCCTAACAGAATTTGAATTAAATAGTTAGTTACCATTCAAATGTTCGCACTGGAATTTAATTATCACAGTGTTTTGATACCCACCATGATCCATTTGAAAAGTAAACAAGTTTTTCTTCTACAGTTGGAAACTTTATAATGTTTCTTTTTCTCCTTAAATTTTTCTTTCAATTTCCTCTTAGAATACTACCCTAATATAATAAATTTTTCTACTTATTATACTGATCATACCATGTACTTCTCTCAAATATGTCAAGATATTAAAATATATTTTTTAAAAATTTCCAATGATCAGAAGACTGTGTTTAAAAATGTCTTCTGGATGGAGGTATCATTACAATACTGATTAGTTCACAAGTGAACAGAATATAAGTTTAAATAAATTGTTAAACATAAAAATAAAATTTTGTGCATCTTGAATGAGATTAATGTAGTGGAGTTTTATTTTTCTAAATTAGTTCATGTATCTGTGAAAAAATATTACTTACTGTTAGAATGAGACAGAGCTGAGCATAATTTGATTCATGTTTTTCATTTTAATAGACATAAACACTGAGAAAACATTCATATAAATAAATGAAGGGTATTTTTAAAATAGCAAGGTCTCTGAATTATTTGACTTCTTTCAAGTTAGATGCCAAAAGTCCTTGAGATCTACCATCAAAAATTATTTTTAATAGGGGGCTGGCCCCGTGGCCGAGTGGTTAAGTTCGTGCGCTCCGCTGCAGGCGGCCCAGTGTTTCGACGGTTCGAATCCTGGGCGCGGACATGGCACTGCTCATCAGACCACGCTGAGGCAGCGTCCCACATGCCACAACTAGAGGAACCCACAACGAAGAATACACGACTATGTACCGGGGGGCTTTGGGGAGAAAAAGGAAAAAATAAAAAAAAAAAATCTTTAAAAAAAAAAAAAAAAAATTATTTTTAATAATCTGTTAACTGACAACTTGACTAAGCCCTCTTCAGTGCTATTTAATGCAAAGGAATGGAAATCTCCTGCCTTGTAAAATTACTGGTTATGCACTACTCAGTCATTCACTCCCAATACCACACTGTTTGGGACTGTCCCTTCATTTGGCATTCTGCAGGTTTTTACACACATGCCACACACATCCATCACAGCAAGATTCAGAATGAGTGAGAGCTTTTCCATTTTTTTTTTTATAAAGTGGGAACAAGGTAGAGAAAAAGTGTACCACACGCAGTTCTCAGGGAGATAAATCTGAGGCTCTCCTGGGAGCCTTTCTTCATTCCTTCCTCCCTCCTCATTGCCATACTCAATCCATCAGCAAAGTCCTGTAGAGTTACCTCTGAAACACTTTTTTAACTGTTGAAATATCCCAATCCTACCTCAATTTCTTAAGCATGCTATCTGAATATATTTTATATTTCAGACAGCACTCACAGTTTCCCATACTTTCCAAGTTAATCTTGGATAACCTCTGCATTTCATAAACCAGAAGTCAGCAGAATGAGTCAAACAGAGTTCTCTTTAACTTCTCACAACCTCTACCATTATTGCTCATCTGGACCACCACCATTTTCCTCTAGGATGACAGCAATTAGCCTCTCAACTGGTCTTGCTACTTCCATCTTTGCCACTGACAGTTTACTCTCAATGCAGCAGAGTAACCTTTTTTTTTTCTTTTTTTGGTGAGAAAGATTGTCCCCGAGGTAACATGTGTGCCAATCCTCCTCTATTTTGTACGTGGGACGCTGCCACAGCATGGCTTGACGAGGGATGTGTAGGTCCGCACCCGGGATGTGAACCTGTGAATCCCAGGCTGCTGAAGTGGAGCGCGTGAACTTCACCAAGCCACCAGGCTGGCCCACAGAGTAACCTTTTTAACACATAAATTACTCTTCTGTTCAAAACCCTACAATAGCACCTCATTTCACTCAAAGCAAAAGCCAAAGATATTACAAAGACCTAAAGACTAGCTGATTTCCCTCTAACTCCATCTCCTACAAAATTCCACCTCACTGTGCTCAACCCGCAACGGCAGTTCTTGCTGTTCCTTGAACATGCCTGGTGTGCCACAGGGCCTTTGCTTGGAATCCTCTTCCCCTAGGTCTTCGTGGCCTCTCTTACTAACCCAAATAAAGCCTACAGAGATAGGACTATTTAAAATCACAAATAATTCCTGAACTCTGCAATCCTGACCCCCCTCACCCTGCCCAGTTACTTACCCACACACTTATGGTCTTCTAATATATTATTTAATTTACTTATTTATTATCGCTCCCCTTCAAGGAGCTTGAAAAGAGGAGCGATTTTTGTCTGTTTTGTTCACTGAGGTTTCCCAAATGGCCAGAATAGTGCCCAGGACATAGTAGGTACTCAATAATTATTTGTCAAATGATAATTTCTTCAAGAAATGTGAACTACTTTTTGAGATAAACAAGGACTGTTCTCCCATATATGATTCAACTTCACATTAATTCTTCAGACTACTTAGAAAAAAAAAAAAGGTGATTTTTGTTGTTGTTGTTCCCACCCTTGCCTCAACCCTCCATAGTCTGTGCTCTCAGTTACCAAAATGTTTTTGCTCCCACACTGATATCTGGGACTGGCAAAAATTGAAAAAGCACTGAAAATACAAGGAAAGCATTCCTGATGGTACTGCCCAGGCAAGAAATACGACAAAGATTATAATATGACAGCACCCTGAAATGAACTGCCTTTGAAACTAACATTCATCGTGAATCAAACCAAAGCAAAAGCAATGATTTCCACAGACAATTAATCTAATGCCTATAGTAATCCCAAAAGGAAAAGATAAAACTTTTTCAATAGAGCATTGATATTTTATCTCAAACAAGAGAATGCAACAATAAAGGAAATAAATTCCCAAACATTTTCTTGATATTGGCTTAATAGTTCAATAATTTTAAAATCATATTTTCTACTGCACAGGTTTAAATGATATCCATGTCTTTTTGCATTAAAATAAGAAGAATGAGGTGGAGAGCACCCTGTTTGATTACTGATTTTGCAACTGACAAAAACCAATGTTACTTCATTATTGATATCTCTGCCTGCAATCTAAATTTAAAGCTAAAGATACTGAAATTTAAAATGCTATTTTCAAATCCACTTTTAGGAGGAGACTTAGTGCAGATTTATGCCTCCTTAGTTTCACCATAAAGAATTAATGAAAATTTTGCCATTACTATTAGGAAGATCAAAGTGAATTCTCTCATTTGAGGCACACTACTGTCTTTTAACTTTACCTGACAGGGTTCTCAGGTTCCACATATTCAGGATAAATATTTCTATTTTCTAACATAAGAATCATAATTTTTCTTAAGAAAGCCATTGAAATGTAGTTTTAGCTTTATGAACAATAAATACTAGTTAACGTTCATTTGTTTTCTAAGAATCTCATATTCTTTGTTTCTCTGATTTAGGGTGCCTGTACCTGCATTAGTATTGCTTTCTGATGGACAAGGGATATGTTCATAGTACATTAGATTGAATGTCCCATCAAAGTCTCATTGTATTTAGAGTAATTTTACATTTGTTTTCCTCAGTACTGGATATAGCTGTCAATTCTCACCAGAGTGGCACTGCTTAAATATATCGAGTACTTGCCATCCTTGTTTATTTCAAGGCTTCTCCAAGTTTTATTTTCTTTCATGTATCAGATTTACAACATGCCTATCACTCCAGTCATCTACCCATCAACTCAGAATTTATAAAACAGTATAAATTAAAGAGCACAGCTATAGAGTTCATATTACCTAATCACAGAATCTGTTCTGTTGTACCCTGGGATGGAAGAAGCCTTTTCTCCTGGAGATCCCAAAATTTGAAGTGTTGTATTAATGTCAACTTCAGATGAATGCTTAATGGAATATTCCATTATTCCTGGAGGTATTAGCGGAGTCTCTCCCTGAGTATCATCAGCTAAGAGGTAGCCTTCAGTTTAAAAAAAATTAAAAATGAACACTTAACAAATCTACATTTATCAAATTGTACTATAAATGTTTCAGTTTTATTTGATTTATATACATCATATAAACTGATGTAGAAGTAAATTATAAATGTCAATATGTTAATTTCAAGTTTGATGAGAAGAAACTTTCTATTACTCAAATAATTAACTCTCAAAAATATAGGAAAGGACAAATGTTTTATTCACCAATTTTATAATTCATACTGACAGGTAGGCTTTTTGATCTACTACCTTTTAATAATTTTCAGTAATATATTCTGTAAAGTTAATAGGAATTCTACTTTTGTCTATATCAAAAGTCAATATTTGGGAATGCCTTCTCAAAAATTAAGATTTTTTTCCTGATTATTTAAAATACAGAAACACTGACAGTATGGTTATGGAAGAAGACCCTAAAAGTCAGACTGCCTAGATTTGCATTCTGGCTCCAAAAATTAATAGCAGTGTGACCACGTACTAGTTTCTTATAACTAAGTCTAGCTTCTTCATTTATAAGATAGGGATAATAATAACGACAATAATAACACCTAAGTTCGGTGACATACAGTTAGCTGTATCCAAATTTCACCCAGTACGATGTACGGACTATTGTTTTAATATATGAAGCCTCTTCTAAGGCTTAAACTGCTCAGTTGGCAATTACATTTTAAAAAGAAACAGCCAACAAACCTGTAACTAAAATAAGCCAGTGAATATCTTCATAGAGATCATCAAGCATTTTGTTGTCAATAGTGCTTGAACCAGGTGAAGCAAGTAATTGCTGCTGATGTCGCTGTAACTGACCATGGAGTCTTGTTACTCTTTCTTCTAATAGACTAAAAGAGGAAAAAAACAATAGCTTCATAAAGTTCAACAAGCAAAGACCTGGAACATCTTATAATTTCCATCTATTAGAGAACATAAATGAAGATGTTAGCGCAAAAACATATACAAAAATATCTATTTTATACACAGCTGTTCTCATAGCACTATAGGAATTGCGATTTATTGTTTATGACATAGAATTAAACACTGCTTTACAAACAATCAAGGTTTACAACAGGCATTTGAAAACTGGTTATTCCAAGTTTTTATTGATACAGGTCAAATCATTTCTCATACCATGTTTTCCATAATCTCTCTGCCATCTATGCTGTAGTGCCTGGGCTCCAAATGTACAAGCCAAGGAACGCAATCATGAGTATGTTTCTGTCCATTTGTTCCAGTGTGCTGGGATACGGGGTGGGGGTGTTTAAAGTCTTTAAACACTTTAAGTGCTCTCCAGGGAATTTTGAATAGAGAACATTTGCTCCATGGGGTTTCTCTGGACTGTGTGTACCTTGTCAGAAGAGGTATACAGTGTTCTGCGGCAATTCTTCCTAGCATTCCTACACTGGCTAGTTGATCTGAAAACTGGTCTCGATCATCTTCTTGCAGTTCACTTATTTCTTCTTCCTCACGAGAGGCCACACCATTTGCAGTCTATTATTGACGAAAGAAATAAAAATGAGGAACTGCACTCCTCTGTTCAAAAAATCATGCATTTCTGTTGCACTGTAAAATAACTTTAGCACTAGACATGAAAAGGAGCTGGACGGAGACAACATCTGAGTGCAGCTGTCTAGGGACTTCTATCTAACCATGCTGACTGCCCTAGCAGTTACCAAAAAGGGGGAGAAACACAGAAGAGAAAGAAGTAGAGGGCATTACCCCGTGGCACACATATGTAAACACAGCTAAACGCATACCCACAACCCACCTCCCACACAGAGAATTTAACTTCTGTCCCTAAAAAGATCTGACGTCTTCAAGATCCATGGGTCCCTTGGATCCAAGAAGTCATTCATATCACTTAACAACTAGGAAGACACAGCTGGGTAACTGAAAACTGAAGAGAAAGGGGGTAACTATAAGCAACATCCTGTAAAACATGTACTCATTTAGACAAGAGGGACCACTTTTGCTCTCCATCTAATGCTCTCAGCAAATCTTCTGAAGGAGCTCATCCTAAATTTCTAGTACTATACAATGAAATAGAGCCTATGATGAAGTGGATTTTTAATGACAACCTGGCTTAAAACTTACCAAATTCCTTGTGCCATCTGGAGCAGCTAGGTGGCACTGAATATAGGAATTGAAAACTTGAACCGCATGTTGGGTAAAAAAGCCTTTATGGAAATGTTTGTCATCTTGGACCAAAGTTAGCCAGGACTCCAGCAATTTGTCATATGCTTCCATGTATACCATGTCATCTTTATCAAGCTAAGAGAAAAGGACATTCATAAAACAAATGGCCAGAGAAATAAGATGGGCATTATAACAAAAGTCCTATCGCTATACATATAAATAGTTTTATAAGTTTTTCTTGTAACAAAGATTCTCAATTATTATTCAATAATCTACCTAACTGAGCTTGTTTTAAAAGTAACTAATTAATTCAAACATTGCAGTAAAAATGTGCATGCTTTTTATTCAACTTTCTAAAATTTTTCTAATTTAATCTAAATAATTCTTAGGCAAATAGGAATTAATGTTTAATTTTTAGAAGACTAGCTGTTCAGTGCTTTGTGGAACACGTCTTTTTCAAATAAAAATAATATTAACATTTTTCTGTAGTCAAGAAGAGAACTGTTAGAACAAAAAGATAAAATTGTACTTATTACACACTTTTAAAAGATTTTAGAAAAATTGAAGAATGAGGAAAATAGACTGTCTGAACCAGCATATTTAAGAATACATGGGAAGAACTCCATAGATGCTCCTTAACATTTTATAATAAAAAGGAAAAGCAAGGATAGGGCTTGCACAGGAGCCTGAGAGGGTGCTGAGGCAGCAGGAACACCAGGAGCACAGGGACTCATGGACACCAGTGTGTGAGGATGAGGTAGGAAAGCCAAGCAGACAGCAAGCAATACAGACTAAAAGGAAACTAACAATCACACAGGCGCTGGATGTTAAGTTTTTCACTATGTACAGGTTGTGTCCTAAAATAACTTCAAAGTAAATTATTCTGCCATATTGAGGAGGAGCAGTCTACACCAAGTGATTAAGGATACCTCTATGGACCTCAAAGTGTTAAGATACCACTTAATTTTCACACAGTCTAATAAGACTCCATATGCTAATTTTTCCATAAATTAGTAATCTGGATACATAATTTAATCTATGCATCCGTTTCTACATCCACAAATTCACTAGATCACTGTTGAATGAAACTGGGAATACTTAGTGTTAAGCACGATGCTTAGTGCAAAAACCCACATAACGTATCATCCAAGCTTTTGGGCCTCAGTCCAATGGGGAAGGGTGAGAAACAAAAAATTTCAGAAAATACACTAAGGTGATAAAAGATAAACATACATTTCAGGGTCAGTTTTTAACAATGGCATCTCTCATAAGTAATTTGTTAGAAATAAAGTAGTAGCGTCTTTGAACTACGTATTCACTCTTAAAAAGGCTTTAGCATGATCCACAACTTCTGACATTCTGTTAATAGGTGGTGAACACAGGAATACTAAAGGTTTATAGTCTAATCTATAACTCACTTTTGTAGTTTCTAAAGCAAGCAAACAGGTCTCATCTTACAAATACAGAACTCTGGAACCTTAATCAGAAAGCACCATCCAAACTGTTATTCTAGCAATTTGTGAATGACTCAAAAAACAAAAGTAATGGAAGATCTATTTCAAGTATTCCAGATTAAGCTGGACCACCAGAATACCACCACCAGATCATAACAGCTAAGCACCTAAGTGAACTACTTCCAGTGGATTGTGTTTTATGCCTTCAGCTTTTATTAACCCACAGTATACAAAAAAAAAACAGTGATTTTCTGAATCAACTGGTTCTTTAAAAAACTTTTTATATTTTTAAGTCATTTTATGAAAAATTTACTTAAGAATGGAGGGAAAGTGAAAAGAACTTCATCAGATAATTTTAACAAGAATTTAAGGGGCCAACCCCATGGCTGAGTGGTTAAGTTCGTGCGCTCTGCTTCGGTGACCCAGGGTTTCGCTGGCTCGAATCCTGGGCGTGGACATGGCACCACTCATCAGGCCACGTTGAGGAGGCGTCCCACATGCCACAACTAGAAGGACCCACTGAAAATAGACAACTATGTACTGGGGGGTTTTGGGACAAAAAGGAAAAATAAAATCTTAAAAAAAGAAAAAAAAAAAGAATTTAAACACAGCAAGCCCAAATTTTTTTTTTTTTTTTTAGATTTTATTTTTTCCTTTTTCTCCCCAAAGCCCCCCAGTACATAGTTGTATATTCTTTGTTGTGTGTCCTTCTAGTTGTGGCATGTGGGACGCTGCCTCAGCATGGCTTAATGAGCAGTGCCATGTCTGCGCCCAGGATTCGAACCAACGAAACACTGGGCCGCCTGCAGCGGAGCGCGCGAACTTAACCACTCGGCCACGGGGCCAGCCCCAAGCAAGCCCAAATTTTTATCCCATATTTTCCTGGCCTTGAAAGTATATATACCAAGAATTAGCAACATTCTTTCAAGGCAACTAACTGGAACATATTCATCTTGTATATAGTCAATTTTCATCATTTCTGGTATTTATATTGTATAAAGTTGCCGTGAACGCTGACTCGGTGGCGTTATGTTCTTTCTCTGGTCACATTTTTCACCATGTTCAGGTGAAGTGATACATACATAACCTTGGTTTATGTGTATTTCCGTTTATAGACACCTTATTTAATATACACGGTTGATTCATTCACAGCCAACAGCACTACAACTCATGCCTGAACGAAGCTTATCCAACACACATATTTTCTCCATAAAGCACAGCACGGCACTCTTGCACTCAGGAACACCAGAGAGCACTTCAGAACAACACGCGGAGGCCATTTTAAACAGTGAAATCATCCACTCAGTCATTGCATAGGAAGAACTTCACTATTTCGTGACAAAAATTTGGAATACCCCATTTCACACAAAAATTTGAAAAATGTAGCACTGGAGACCATGAAAAAGGTCTAATTTGACCTCAGCTGGGAACAAGCATGCCGGGTGATTCATATCTTTCATTACTCTTTGCATGCACATGTCTGGGAATGATCATGAAAGTGCCTTAAGTGCTGATTTTGGGATTACAAAGGGAATTTAGGAAGGAGGCGAATTTGCAAATATGGAATCTATGAATAATGAATATGAATATGAATATGAATAATGAAGATCCACTGTCCTTAGAAAATCTACTTCTAATAGGTTCCAACTTACTATGAACACTGGTTCTTGCCCATGTATCATCAAAATGCATTATACTTTTGAAAACTTTAATATGAATACAATTTTGTTGAAGGACAGGCATATTCTTGGTTCCATAAATGTGACAATGCATTCATTAGATTTATAACCAATGAAAACGATCAATTCAATTTCTTTTCATTTCTACATGATTTATTTCCTTTGTATATACTGCTTTCAGCATTAATACTACTAAAACCATTATTAAGTAAATTTTGTTGTATGAACACCAAAAAAGATGAAGGAATATTATCAACATCCTTTAGCAAAATGTGATGATCCAAACTCTTGTCACAAAATATTGGGTGAAGTTCTGCCTGTAGAATGATTAACTGGATGAGAATGCCATATTTTCTTTTTGTCCTTGGAAATACATCATTTACTCATGAATTGTTGAGTTTGAGAAAATTTATCTAGAATATCACCAGCTAAAACTCAGTCCCAGATTTCACTTACACTATCAATTTCACTGTCATTATTAGAGCCTAGAGTGCTGCTGTCTCTTTACATTCATCTTGAGTCATTTTATCACTGTAAAATGTCTTATTCTGGCAATTTCCTTCTCTCTGTTTTACTATGGACAGAAAATAAAAACTTCTGGATACCAATCTGTATCCAATTAAATGTTAAAAAAAAGGACTTAGAAGATGCTATCTCCAGACTTCTTTTATAGTGTCTTGAAAGAACATGCCATACTTTAGGAAATGCAATTATAAAACTGAAAAACAATGAATAGTAGCTATTTATTTCATTTGTAGTGTGGTTCATCTCACTACTATGTCAACCTTGTAGGTGATTCCATCATTCCTCTATTTTCTTATTATTGTAATCTTTTTTTAAATTATAGGTGGGAATTGATGAGTAATGGTGAAATATTTCCTAAGATCATGCAACAGCAAAATGTTTCAAGATATAGGAGAAATCAGATCGGTAAGATATCATAATATCATAATGTACTTTAGACTTTCAGAAGAGTCTAATATATCCAGGAGGTAATTGCAAGATAGTAAATGCTCTTTCTGTTCTAAGGTCTGTAAGAAAAAAATAAAGTCATGAAAAATCAATGTTTAAAATAGCTAGAACTATTCAAAAAAGAAACTCAATAACCAGATCCTGGTGGTATACTGAAAGTTAAAGAATGTTCGAAGAAATAGCCAAATAAAATCTGTTCAAGCATCATTTGTTGTCATGGGATTGAAGATTCCATAGCATTCACCATCTCCTATATAAAACTTGGTAAGAGATTTTTTTCCTATTTTTATTTTTACTTAATATTAGGAAAAACTCCTGAGGGGCAGGTATGCTTTCTCTTTCTGCATGAGACTTTCTTAAGTAACTGCATCTCCCATCCCATTCCAAGACCTTCATATTCATATCTAAAAAGTCAAACTTACTATATACAGATAAGCTTACGGTATGTATATCAGGATTGTTCTTTTTCTCTAGTCTTGATTTGCTACTCTTATTTAATTCTGATTGTCTTTTGCAAGTTTTAAAAGATGATTTCATTTTAAATGTTCTTTAAGCTACCAGAAACCTTGTACAAAAGAAAGGGGGTTAGAAAAAAATAAAATAATCCCTAGATAATTTCAACTGCTAAGCTTATTACCTTTTTTCTGTCTCTCTCTCTAGGTCATACCCATTCTTCTAAAGCCTCCCTGATTCATCAAAGAGGAGCTGTGAAGAGTGGCCTTATGTAGACAAGACACCATTTGAAGGGTTAACTAAAAATGAAACTGACTTAAGAATGTCCACGTAGCAGGAGAGTCACATGGTGATTTATATAAGAATGTTTGCTGCAGCATTACTGAAAAAAGTGCAAATAAATTTACTGAACCATTCCCCTAATCTTTTACACTAAAATCCATGAATCCTAACATGGATTAATGACATAAGAAAATGCTCATAACAATATAAATAAGAAGTAATGACTTTGTTTTTATTTAAACCTAACCGGTATACCTTAAAATCTGGGGGAAAAAATACATCTAAACATTAATAGTAAGAAGTTTCAGAGGGTGAAATTATAAGTGACTTGGTTTACTTCTAATTTTTTGCTTTTTCAAAAAAAAATTTTAAACTTAAACGTCCATAATTGGGGGGGTGGGGGGGAAGGGTATTACATAGCTCCATATGTGAATAAAGAAATGCCAAGGAACTGATAATTGATGGGATTTTTGGAGAATTTTAACTTTATGCACTGTTTGAATTACTTTTACCAACGAGCCTATAGCATTTTCACAACATTAAAACTGTATTCTGAAATTAGTAACAAAACTGAAATTATAAATGTGAAGAAAAAAGTAAAAGCAAAAATGTAATTCACAAGAGAAAGGCACACTTCTAGAAAAAACTGTAACTGCGTATTTGGATCAAGAAAAAAAGAAAACCTGAATACTCCTATAACCAACCATTTAAAATTTTTAGTTAGTGTAAATTTTTCCCCAGAAGAAAATACCAGGCTCAGTGGATTTACAGGTGAGATGTAGTGAACTAGCAAAAACCAAAACAAAAGATAAAACAAAAATAACCAATCTTACACAAACTGACCCAGAGAAGAGAAAAAGAGAATGAGTTGGAGTGACCGTGAAGCTGGTGTTAACTCTGATAACAAACAAACCCAGCAGTTCATAAAAGGTTGTGATATATTGTCATTATGTTGGGTTCAACTAAGAAACGCAACGGTAATTTTAACATTAGAAAAAACTTTTATAAAAGCAATTTATCACATTAACAGATTAAGTAGAAATACACTTAATAATATCAATACTCACTTATGTTTTTTAAAAAACTTATTAGTAATGCTGATGAAGGACAGCTCAAAAAGCTATAGCAAACATTATTCCTAATGATGAAAAGACGTATTACCACTTGTATTAACATTGTACAATGACGAAAAAGAAATGTATTATAAAATAAGAGAAAGAAATACAAATTGAGAGGACTGAAAAGAAGCAAAATTGTCATTATTCACTGATGATATGATTGTCCACGGAAGACTAAAAAGACTCTAAAGACAAATTATTAGAGTCAATAAGAATTTTGAAAGGTTAGTAAATATCAGATCAATGTACAAATAACAATTGCATTTCTCTATGCCAGCAGCAATATGAAAAATGAGGTTTAAAAAAAGATACTATTTACAATAGCAACAAAAATATAAGGTACTAAAGAAAAATTTGTTCCTTTATTGAAAGACGACAAATTGGACCTAAATTAGTATAGAGACATACCACACTTAGGGATAGAGTTAATATATTAGAGATGTGCATTCTTCACGAAAGCTTCCCTGTAATCCCAACCACCATCCAACTTGACTGACACAATTTATAAAGAAGAATAAAAAGTCAAATATATCCAAGACTCTTCTGAAGAACTGGAAGAGGAATTGGATGGGGGACTTGTAATACCTATCTAGACATCCTATTAGAACAAAGCAAAATATAGGTGCAGAAACATACAAACTGACCAACAGAAGTGATTAGAGAGTTCAGGAAAGATGCACTTATATGTGAAAACTAGCTATATGACAGCAATAGTACTGGAAACCATTAAGAAATGAAAAGCTGTTCAATAAATGCTAACAGCAAAAGAAACCAGCACAAAGTGAAAAGACCTACAGAATGGGAAAAAATATATGCAAACCACATATCTGATGAGGTGTAAATATTCAAAATATATAAAGAACTCATACAACTCAAAAGCAAAAGAACAAATAACCCAGTTAAACATCGAGCAAATGACCTCAACAGACGTTTTTCCAAAGAAGATACATAAATGGGGAACAAGTACATGAAAAGATGCTCAGTATTAGTGGTCATTAGGGAAATGCAAATTAAAACCACAATGAGATATCGCCTCATGCCTATTGGAATGGTCATCACCAAAAAGACAAGAGATAACAAATGCTGGCAAGCATGTAGAGAAAAGGGAACCCTTGTGCACTGTTGGTGGGAATGTAAACTGATACAGCCAGTACGGAAAACAGTATGGAGGATGCTCAAAAAATCAAAAATAGATCTACCATATGATCCAGCAATTCCACTGCTGGGAATAGATCCAAAGGAAAGGAAAACACTAACTCAAAAAGATACTTGCATCTCCTGTTCATAGCAGCACTATTTACAACAGTGAAGACATGGAAGCAAACTACATGTCCATGGATGAATGGATAAAGAAGTTGTGGGATATAAATATATATATACAATGGAATATTATCCAGCCATAAAAGAACAAGAAAATCCTACCATTTGCAACAATATGGATAGGGCTTGAAGGCATTATGCTAAGTGAAATATGTCAGACAAAGAAAGATAAATACTGTATGATTTCACTTATATGTGGAATCCGAAAAGAAAGAAAAGAAAAGAAAAGAAAAAACCCATCAAACTCAGAGAAAAAGAGACGACATTGTGGTTATCAGAGACGGGGAGTGGGAGGAGGGGAAATTGGAGGAAGGCAGTCAAAAGGTACAAACTTCTAGCTATAAGATAATAAAGACTAGGGATGTAATGTACAACATGATGACTATAGCTACACTGCTGTATGATATTAAGGAAAGTTAAGAGAGTGGATCCTAAGAGCTCTCATCACAAGGAAAAATTGTTTTTTCTTTTCTTTTTATTCTATCTATATGAGATGATAGATACTAACTAAATCTATTGTGGTAGTTATCTCACAATATATGTTAAATCAAACTATCATGCTCTATATCCTAAACTTATACAGTGATGTATGTCAATTATCTCTTAATAACACTGGGGGAAAATAGAAAATACAAATATGAATAAATATAGCTGGAAAAAATCTTTATCCATATGGAAGAAAATGAAATTGGATCCCTACTTGATATCATATTCAAAATTAAATTCTGAGATGGTAAAAATCATAAAAGGCAAACTTTTAAGGCATTTAGAAGAAAAAGACAGGAAAGGCAGGTGTCTGAAACAAGGAACTAAGAATGCAAATCATAAAAGAAATGACAGTAAATTCAACTACACTAAGATGAAGAACATTTATTCATCAAAAGATACTATGAAGTCTAGATGCAACATGGTATCCAGGATTGGATCTTGGAACAGAAAAAGGACACTGGTGGAAAATTGGTGAAATCCCAATAGTTTAGTTAATAATAATGCACCAATGTTAATTTCTTAGTTTGGACAAATGTGCCATTGTTATATAAGATGATAATATTAGGAGAAACTAGATAAAAGGTATATAGGAACTCTCTGTACTATCTTTGCAACTTTTCTATAAATCTAAAATTATTCCAAATTAATTTTTTTAATACCATAAAGTGAAAAGAGGAACCACAAAACTGGGAGAATAGATCTACAACACAAATAACTGACAAAAAAATTAGTGTAAAATATATATATATAAAGAACTTCTACAAATAAGTAAGAAAAACAGAAACAACCTGATAGGAAAATGGGCAGTGGACTGAACAAGCATATCATAAGAATAATCATGGGAATTATACATTTATACATATGAAAAGATGCTCAAATCTTATTAGTATTTGGGGAAGCAAATTAAGACCATACTTTATACTTTATACTTGCAAGTTTGGCGAAAATTGTAATGGTGAAGACATGGATCAATGTGAACTCACACCACTGGTGAACATGTAATTGGTCGAATCACTTCAGTAAACAATTTGAAATTATCTTTTAAAACTAAACATTTACATATCCTATGATCCCAAAATTCCATTCCAAGGTTCAGACCTTAGAAAAACTCTCAAACGTGTGCTAGGAAACACATAAAAGAATGTTAACTGTAACACTGTAAGGGCAAAAAGAAGGAAACCCAAAGATTCATTTACAGCAAAATGGAAAGACAAATTGTGGTGTAATATTCACACAATAACATTATCTTATACATATAAATGATCAAAATTTTTAAAGCAAGAAAATGATAAAATTCAAAACCGCGGTCACCTCTCTTGCAGTGTGGGAAGAGGGAGCAGCCAGGGAGTGGAACAGGGATGCGTACACCAGCAACATGAACCGAGGCACTGGTAATGTTCTTGAGCTGGGTCATGGGTTCACTCACGGTCACTTCATTATGTTTTAGAATGACACACGTTTTATTTTTTGTGTGTATCAAATATGACGTCATAAAATCATCTATATAAAATGATCAAACAGTGCTAAAACGGCCACGCACAGTGCTCAATTTGTTATTAGCAACAGGAGAAAGTGGTTTTATTCCTTCAACAAAAACTACTTGAATGCTAAAAGAGAAGCACTGGAATAGGGAGATGAATAAGATACTTTCTTGCCATAGAAACATCTGTGGCCTGTTTATATACTTAACAAAGCATGTGCTTTGCAGACATCATTTGTTAAGTCTTAACAGTTTATCTTGCCAAAATAAACAGACTGGGAACATATCTTAAGAGGAACTTATGGAATAGCATCTCTGACCTCCAGTGTCTCAAAAGGAAGAAGGAGGACATTTTCTAAGAACTACTTTTGTTGTTATTTAGTAAACATATAATGCATGCTATCATAGTTTAATTATTCATATATAGAAAAGCACAAATAAAATGTAAAAGGCTTATAAGCTTTTTTATTACTGAAAGAGCATTCGACAATCCCTACTATAAAGCCCTGATATTAGACAAAACAGATCACAGGCTGACTGTAAGAGCCCCAATTCAATGGATGGTGATTTAAAAGAAGAACTAAAAACTTCTAAAGAGCATACTGCTTCCTCTTGGATACCAATACAAGTAACTCATCAGGCAAAGCGTGAGAAATTTGGTTGATGACAATTGGCAACTAAATCTTTCAGTCTAATCACAGAGAAGTGAAACCTAAGCGAGTGCTTTTTCCTAATACCTTGGCCCTGCTCCATGATCACTCTGGCCAACACCCAGCAGCCAAGCCAGAGCACGTGCGCAGAGATGACGAAGGAGTCCCAGCTAGACGCTATGTGCTCACGCCCTGGGTATTGTCAGGCCTGCTGCCAGAAAGGCTTTGGAAAGGGGCTTAGAGCTTATGAGACTACTTGACCCCACTTTACTCCATTTGGGAATGGAGGGTGGAGAAGGTAATCAAAATATGATATCAGCACTTACATTTCAACGCCCATAATTAATTTGGAAGAGTATGGAAGAGTGAATCTGCAGCTCTTCAGGCACAGAAAAAAATCTACTTTTATGTGTGGTAACTATGTGAATATATAGTGGTTAACAGTGGTTAATCAGAAAAATAGTGGTTAATTTTATTTATGAAAATGCTGCCAAATGAAGGTATGGAAAGAAAACTTTTAATATGTGAATCTGCTCTCCTTTTTGACATTGAATTGAACTTCAGAGATTACAATCTAACATTACTGTATGATTCCAACTACATGACATTCTGGAAAAGGCAAAACTATGGAGACAGTAAAAAGATCAGTGGCTGCCAGGCGCTGGGAGGGAGGGGGAGCGATGATTAGGTGAAGCCCAGGGGATTTTTAGGGCAGTGAAACTATTCTGTATGATATTATAATGGTGGGTACACGTCATTATACATAGAACATACAACACCAAAAGTGAACCCTAATGCAAACTGTGGACTTTGGGTGATAAGAATGTGTCAATGCTGGTTCATCAACTGTAACAAATATACCATGCTGGTGGGGGATGTTGACAGTGGAGGAAGCTGTGTGTGTTTGGGAGGGGGGGCAAATGTGAAAACTCTGTATTTTCACTCAATTTTGCTGTGAATCTAAAACTGCTCTAAAAAATACAGTATGTGGGTGTATACGTACTATCAGCTATTGTAAAAGTATACAAGATAAATCTCAAGTAAGAGTAGTTCTAAAATTGATTGTTACGCTGCAAACAACTCCAACTCTACTCCTACATATGATAGTACTATGGTTACTATAATCCATCCCACTACAATAGATTTGTTCTACAAACAGCAAATAACCAAAATGACAACTCCAAATCTTTTCCATGAAATTGGAAAGCTCCTTCTTTGATCATCAGTATTATCTTCATATGTAAACACAAATTACATGAGTTAGTTAAGAAAAGCATACAATTCATAGACATGAAAAATACAATAAGGATAGGTGTGGGCAATTAATTCTCACATAGAAAATTTTATATCCAAGGAGTACCGTTTAAGAAGTTCCTTAACCTCGTTTACTTTGTGTTCTATGTTGCCAACCGGAGGCTGCTGCTACTACATTACTCTTTACAAGGACTCGGGAATGAAAACAAATTAAACAATCGGAGATTGTAGAGCCTAGGAAAAAAGTGCCAAGAACACTGGCCAGGAAGTTCACTAGCAGTGTTCATTTGCAAACATGATGAAAATATCTTCTGGCAAAAATAACTTAGCAACAAAAAATGTGCTTGCAATAACAGAAGGGGGGGAAACCTCCAGGTAAATGTAAGGGAAAAAAAGGTTCTATTAATATAACATACTATTCCTTAATCTGGATGGTTGGTACACAGTTGTTTACTTTATTATTCTTTACAACTTTTATATATATATAAAATTTTACTTTATATTTATGAAATATTTCACAAGTTTAAAATTTACCACACCCAAGTCCAATGACAGATCAAATAAAATCTGTATTGCACAGTGTAAAACATTCACAAGAAATACGAAAGATTAAAGACTGCGTTACATTAGTTTATGCTGTTGCTCATCTGCTATAAGTATTCTGATCCTTTCCCTCGTGCAGTCTCGTTTAAGGCAAATATGGCACTATAGAGAAGAATCACAGAAACGTCACAACTAAAATGCCACAAGCTCTCATTTAAAAAAGAATTTAGAAGTCTTTGAACATCAAATGCAAAAAAGTTCATTTATTCTCTCATCATCATTTTTTTCTAGCCAGTTATTAAAGCACAGAATTAATTTAACTTCAGAGTACCTATGTGGCTGACAGTATTCCTGGCTTCTGAAATCCCCCAAAAGAAAGTGACTTGGTGGACAAGTATTGCAGCTGTTAGAAGAATCCTATAGACAGCTTACTTAAAAACACACAAAAGCACCCAGAGTCTGAGTTGTAATTTTCAGAAACAGTTTTTAGATGTTACACTCCTAGACTAACACACTTTCTTTCTTTTGGAAATGTGCATGAACTTCCAAATTCTTAATGCAAAGGAATGTATATGCCTTCAACACTGCCTGGCACATGGTATGTGTTCGATAAATATTTATGGAATTAAATTAATCCAGCAATACTCCTAGGGTACTGCCATCTCAGGGACTCACCTGGCTTACACAAGGTAAAAGAGTAATTCTTTTTTTCTACCTCACTCTAGCATTCATTTTTGAACCCCTGGCCCATTAGACCTAGTTATGTTTCTAATGCTAGTAACATAAACAATACAAAGGATACTATATGGAACAATAGTTATGACAGTAGGTAAGCTTTATTCTAAATCCACTATACTCTATCTCAAGTGCAAGAATTCTGTAAAACTTAAACACTGGTTCTGCACTAGGACTGGCGTAGCAGATTGAAAAAATCAGAGCTGACTCACATACAAGTCAGGAAACGTTGCACCATCAGAATTAAATACAACACGGAAATTATTTTTTAGAGTATTCTTTAAGTTAGAGTCTATATTTAAGGTGTAACAGTAGCCAATTTTCTTCCAAATATCCTCATAGAGCTAAAGCTACCGTTAGTATTTTAAAAAGAAGTATATTTAAAAAGAAGTATATGTGCAAAGTTTAAAAAATACTCATGAATCCCATTTAATTCTTTTCTTTGGTCTTTCAAGCAAAGGAAATGAATGCACATAATGGGGCTGGACAGCTGTCTTGCTCTCTACAGTAACATCAATATATACCTTCCTAGTGGTCAGAACCCTTGGGTGAGGCGGCTGGCACGGTTTCTCAAACAATCCCATCCTCATATGAATTAAGATCCAAGGTAGACATTTGGTATATATGCATTGTACTGACATCACCATTCCGGAAAGTAAGCTATTGCTTTCCTTCTTATCACTGAAATGTCCTCAAATTTCTGCTTCCTAGTTCTCACCTTGTAATTTGGTTTCAATGTATTCCTTTTCACTACATCTCCTCTCCACAAAGTAACTGTCCATTGAGCTAAAGAAGACAGATTTTGAATTAAGAATGCTGAACTTTAAATCCACTCACTCACCCAACTCTTACACTCTAGAATGAACTTCCTAACAACCTTACCAAGTATCATTTTCTTCATTACTTTGTCCTGCTGGTCCTGAGATCAGGCTACAAATGTACCAAAATTAAATATAAAGTTCTTACTTTATAAAATTTATCTACCACTCCTCCCTTACATACACACCCACACACACCCAAACACACACACACGTCAACGTTTAAGCATTATGATGGCTGCTGTGTTCACTTACATGGCTTCTGTCTGATGAACCTACTGGTGGCTGAGCTTAAAATTTTCTACTGACAAAAGAAATCAAGAAACAAACTCGAGTATGGAGTTCAAGTCATATTCTCTTCAAATTTCACTGAATCAATTTAAATGCATGTCCTAGTATTATAAATATTTTATAAAATAGTTGACATAACAATATGAAGAATTATTTTGTTAGGATTTTAATTTTTAAGGCAATAATTTCATCTCTACAATCATTCTCACTTCTTAGGTCCAACAATTAGACAGTAATTTGATTTCTGGGATGCAATGAAAAAATTCTTGGCTTCAGGAAGCCTCAAGTAATACTAAGAAATTTTAACAGCAAAATGAACAACTTGGCTGAAGACTGGAATTGCTTTTTTTGAGCACAGACTTTCAAAAAGTTGAGGGATAATCATAAATAACAGTCTCTTCACACACAGGCTAAAGCCACCAACCAAGGACATACTTCATAAACACACACTAGTATCATGAATTTTTCTTCCCATGAAGAGGCTCTTTTTTTCAACTTGCTATGGCAACATAATCACCATCATAATCACCAAATTCATAGAGACATGAATTTCTAAAAAAAGAGACAATCTATATGTATTCCTAAATAAATACAGTTCTGAAAAAAATCACAATAAAACAAGTGTATATGATAAATCTGTTTTCCTATTGGGAAAAGAAACTCGTTTGATATTAAAGAAAAACAGATATTTCACAAAATTAAAATTATAAAGAAAACTAATACTAAAATATTTGGTTTCTACAAAACAACACTCAAGAACTAGTGTTACTTGGTAAGACAGTATACACAATACAGGCTCTCAATAAATGCTATTATAAAGGTTCATTTTTATCATAATTATTCTACCTTTTATTGCACACACTGTTCAGGCACTTTCATATAGTTAATCCACCCCATAACACTTCAGAAGAAATTATCCTAACTATCCCAACAAGGAAACATGCTCAGAAAAGGTTAAGCAATTAGCCCAGGGCCCTGTAGTTTATGATTACTTGGTGCATGACTGTGCTGTCCCCCTCCAAAGTTCAGGATCTTTCTGTACCACACTGACTCCCAAAGTATGTTTTTTATATGCCTCAATTTTTCAATTTTTACTTAATAGATCATTTCTTTATATATATTTTTCCATCTCAGGTCAACAACTATATATTATGTACTAATACCACAATCACTGGGTGCACAAGCAAACAAGACATGTGGCCTGTGTTCCAGAAGTTCCACTCTGGTTTGGCCAGACTTGCTCACGTACTTTTGACAGTTGCACATTCCCCAGGCCCCGCTCCCCCAGCACACACAGGATATAATGAAAAGCACACGGGGTTGAAGCGACATTTAGGAGGATTCGTTTAGTCTGGCAACTCATCGTACAGGGCCCCCCCTTAGCCCTCAACTTCACCAGACCTCCCTTACCTAGCTACCATGAGTGATGCAAAGCTTTACACAAATCTTCTCCCTCTGCCTTTTTTAATAGGTAACCAATTATTTTTAAGAACATTTTTTAAATGTCATAAACAGAGCAATTAAAAGAAATTGATTAAAAGAAGTAACACTTCTCTTAAATGAAACCTATTAGGTACAACATAACCAGAGCACGCCTTCTTATGAAACAAGCACAATACACATCGACGTCTCTGAAAGTGGATCTAGCCTTTCTGTATATGTCAAACCTTGACAGAAAAATTGTTTTCCAAGTTGTCAGTCTCCTGGTTAAAATAAATAAATTCTAAACTAAAACTAAAAATCTGCAAACTAACAATGTTATAAATCCTCCGGCAATTTTTCTATAAAATGTTTAGGAACATCCTTAACCCACAAAAAGAAACTAAAAGGTATTTGTGTTTCTAAATACATGATCAACATGCCGTTTAATCCACCTAGTTTAGAAGAGAAAACAAACCAAGGAGGAAAACAAAGTACAACAAAACCTGTGAGATGAAACCTGATTGATTCAGAGTCCATGATAATTTGAAGGGTTTGAGTAAAGCTTAAATACTTAAAATTTCCCTGTATTTCCATGCAGAGTACATAGTTGCTGCCCCTGAGAAATTCACCTCTCACATATTACACCCTTAAACTTCTATTCCTCCACTACCTATACTTTTTCCAACACAGAAATATCTGCCTGACCTGGTTCCTGTCCTCATCAAACCACTGAAGTGCCCAGCTACATAAACACAATCATTCCTGAGTTCTTTATCCTCCGAACAGCTCTGAAAGGATACGAAAAACTCACACGTGCACTGCCAGACCCCCAACAAAACAGCTCAGTTAGGATTTAACATGAAATTCTAACAGATATCTACAAATATTCTTATTGCCCTTACAAATCTTTGAAAAGATCCACGTTTTGATTCATAAAAAGAAAATTTAGTTTCAACAATTTAATAACTACTTTGTAGGAAAAAAATCAATTATTTCCCATGATTAATGTAGTTATTCACAGTAACTATTATAAATGCAGCTGTGCTGTCAAGGAGTTTAAGCACGTGTTTTCTAAATTAAATATAAAATTTGGAAAATATGCATTTGAAAATTTATACAAAAAATCTTTAGTACTGCTACTGGTCTTCATTTTCATTTAAATTAAATTCTAGCAACATATACTATTAAACCATAGCACCAAAAAAATTAAAGAGCACAGTCTAATCAAAATAAGCATGGTTACAATTAGAACCAAATTATTTTTAAGTAATTTCCAAAGAAGTCCAAAATTTTAAAATTCTCAAAAAATACATAAAAATTACACATAGTCACCACACCACAAAGTTAGCAGCACCCTTTAAACTTAAAGTTTTTATTGTTAATATGGGCTTTCAACATAATTCTTAATATAAACATTTTATTCTATGTCCTACATTCAGGTACTAAATTATCTCAAAGTTAAAATCTTGAGACCAATAAATTTAATCTACTAAAGTGATTTTAATCCACAAAATTTTAAAAGTCATGTTTCCAAACACAGACTGCCAAATAATTTGCACATATAAACAAAAATGCAATTTTAACAATAGCTAGTACTCACTTAAAATAATTACTTGTCATGAGAAGTGTCCCAAAGGCACAGCAGATCTTCTTGTGAGAAACAGATACCATTCATTTTAGAACACTTACCACTTCTTCCAGTGCAGCACTTCGCCCAAAAGAACAAGTGAGGTGTGTGAGGCAGTTAACAAAGGAGGAGAAAAGATCATTTGGAATGGCAGTTAAAACATTTCGAGGGAACACAGTTATCAGGTTGCTGATAATGCTGGAGATTCCCACAGCTTCAGAATCTTCTATTTCAATTCTAAAAATCAAGCAATGAGTGTTATTAAGTGGTAGTAGAAGAGAAGTCACAATCATGCATTTCCAAACATGCAAATATTATCACCTATTCATTTTTAAAAGCATAGCTATTAATTTCAAATTACCATAAAACTATACTTCAAAATATTTTAAAAAGGGAAAAACATCACTAGTTTCTTTTTTTCCTCCACTGTTAAAGAAAAAACTGAAAGTTCCTTTTTTCACTTGTGAGGGGCAAGTATACCTACCCATTGATAGTATTCAGTAGTCCCTCAATGAAGTGTGCTAGATAATCGACTTGCGAACCTTCATCAGGGAAGATGGGTCCATGAAGAGAAGCTAACTGGGCAAGGCACTGCAGGGAATCTTGTGCCATATCTGAATCTTCTCTGATTTTTCGATGTACCTGTTAGAAAGAATTACTAATCCATAAAAATAAATTCTTCTTTTGTAAGGGTCACGTGTCTATCATGCCAAATGAGGTAAGAGAAAAATTCACTGTAGTTGGCTATTTCTAGAAAATTAATTGTTGAATTAAACTAAATTTGAAAATTGTCCCTCAGTCCACTTTACATTATAGGACATGATTTTAAACATATTAATTAATTTTTAACTAAGGGCTACCTACATTTTGAAAATTGAACTGTCTCCAGCATGTTATGACAAAGAGAGAAACAGATGCCAGCCAGTCAGACATACTGCTTCTTCTAAAAACAGCAACAACGACAGTCATCTGTATTATGCTAACTATGCCTAGCTAGAGCTTCTTGCTAAAGTTAGCAGACAAGTTCAATCAGGAGTGTATAGATGCTACGTTAGTGGAAGTAAACAGTTGCACACTTAGAAAACCAATATACCTGTCAATCCCTAGACGTTCATTCATTCAACCAATACATAAGCACACTCTTTCATTAACTGCGATGGCCTACAATTTGTTTCATTCTCATTTTATCCTACATCATTGCTACTAATAAATACTAAAAAGTTTTAAATAAAACTTTTATTTAAATTGTATTTAAATCCACTTTAAACCTCATCCAGACTTTATTTCAATGATACAACACCTGGTGAAACACCAGGTATACAGTTGCATGTGTGAAGGAAATGCTCCCAAAATATTGCTCCCTAATTTTACAGTGCTATAAATATTTTCAGATTTTAAAGATGGTTCATTTCTGTGATTTGACATAATTAAAATAACCAAGAAAAATACATTTAGTAAAGAAATTATAGGTAATGATTTTAATTCACCACAACATTTACAGAGTCCATTTTCTACTTTGGACAAGCATTTGACTTCTCTAGCCCTTCTTTTCCTACACCAATCCCTGCTTTCTGAATGGCACATAATATTAAACATTTATTCTCTATTTGTTTCAGGTTATGTTCACTGACTTCGCAATTATAAATTTATAAATTAGTTGAAGTTAGAATGTTTCTCTTAGTCATTGGTATAGTGCTGGGACACAGCGAACAGACTCTCAAGAAATCTTCATTCACGGATTGATTCCATCAATCTTTAATCCCTGAACTTCCGAAGGTTCTAAGAAACTTAAAACCTTAAAAATTTAGTGAAAGTTACAAAGTTAATTTATCTACTGATATGCTTAAAATATGTTACCCTCTTTGGTCTAGAACAGTAGTCAGCAAACCACAGCCCACAGGCCAAATCTGGATTCCTGCCTGCTTTTGTATGGCCTGTGAGGTAAGAATGGTTTTTATATTTTTATACAGTTGGGAAAAACAAAATCAAACAATAAGATTTCAAGACACATAAAAATTATACAAAGCTCACATTTTAACAACTGTCAACCAAGTTTTAGTGGAACACTGCCGTGCTTGTTTGCTGAGGCATCATCTACAGTTGTACTAGAAGGGAAGAGCTGAATAGTTGCCTCAGAGAAAATGTGACCTGCAAAGCCTAATATTTACTACCTGGTCTTTACAAAAGAAGTTTGACAATCCCTGGTCGAGAACAAAAGAAATGTTTTTCAAAATATATTCTACTCTAAGTTTTATAGAGTAAATTAAAAGTACAACACAAAATCATATACCCACACTAATTCATGAACTTCTGAACGAAGCTTATTCTTAAGTTCCTTATCTGAAAACTGTAACTAAATTTCCGCCATTGTGCCTTTAACCTAATCAACATTCAAACACGATACCTAGGGAAACATTCTATCAACTAATACAATGCAATCTGGGAGAACAGAGGGCTTCTTTTCTACCACAGAGCCAAATGGTTGCTCACTCCTGGTCCAGAAAATGAAGAATCAAAAGAAAAAATACCTTCAAAGAAACAGCTAACATTGAATATGTGATAAAATAAAACAAGAAACTGTCTGTAGAGCCTGCCTGTACTGTTCAATTTATGTTATCTAAAATACGAACCACAGAAAACTCAAGGTAAATCAATGATTAATTCTTACATAACATAGATTTTCGCCCTTCTTCCAATGTCAGCACTACAAAGAGTTCTACCATATCTGAACTATATTATACAACTTAAAAAATGAATTCATGACTTGAATAGAGAGAGAAGCAGAGGGAAAAGGAAAAGCAAAGTCTAGCAGAACACCCAGGGAGGTGAATGGTGAAGCAAGACAGGGAATAAAGAGAAGCAAGTAAGATGATAAATCCTACTGGAACATGTTGAATCTGAGATGCCTGTGGGCCATCCAAACTAAAGCATCCAGTAAGCACTTGGATTATAAGACTCTGGAACTCTGGAGCAGCGTGTGCCGAATATAGATTTAGGAGTCATCAGGGTAGAAGTGGTGCTTGAGGGCGTACATGTGGGAGAGAGAGCCCCACAAAAGTGTACACAGTCAGCAAAGCTGAGAACTAAGACAGGAACACTATCGTAGTATTCCTATCTCAGTATTTTACTAAATAAGTATTAGTAATTCAGTATTTACTTAGTATTTACTAAGTATTTTACTAAATACTTGGTATTTTAAGCAATAAGCAGAGAAAGAGACCACAAACAAGATCAGAAAGAATCTGTCAAAAAGGTAGAAGGAAAAACGAAGGAGAGCGATTTTCCAACACCTAATAGGAGAAAGGAAAATTGAGCATTTTGTACACTTCTGAGGGGCAGAATGCAACCTGAAGTGTTCCTGAATTCAAATATGAGCAACATATTTCAAGGCTCGATTCCACACGATAGTATGTTTACGTTTATTGATGGAAATTTACGGAAATAGCGATGATATCCGGTGGAAAACTGCTTTAAATCAGGAGTGAATTCACATAACTGAAAATAAATTTAACAAAAACTTAATAACACAAAAAGATGAGCCACTGCCTTTTTCGTAACAAATAACAAAATTAAAATTGTTTATAAACTGCTTAAATGAAAATAATAGGCCACAAATACAAAACTGTTAAAATAACAAAGTGAAAAAGAGTTAACTTTCAATTCAAAAGTTATTTGCCTGTGGTAGTTCACAGCTGACAGGAGCAGCTGTCCAGTCTGTCTAGACAGCTGTTCAGATTTGGGGTAGTTGTTTCCAGTACTGGTAGCAAGTTTTTCACCTTTTCAAAAACTGCTGGAATGGGATCTACTTTCAATCAAATGAATAATACTGAAAGTTGAACTTGGATACAAATCAAAACAACTTCTGTCAGATGAGGCAGGCAACAGATTTTTAAAACTTAGCTACAATTCTTTGATACTGATAGTCATTTCTCTGATTTAAGCAAATGCAAAGTAATCTTCTGAGTATTTTTAGAGAAAATATTTTTATGGATATCCATGGATAAACAATCTTGTTCTAGGTATTTTCTAATATACATCACATAACTACAATTTTTAAATGGTGCAAAAACGTTTTAAAAAAGTGAATTTTTTTAAACAAATGAAAAGGTAAGAAACTATAATTAATGGTTGGGATTAATAAGCAAAATACTTTTTTCCTCCTTAATTGGTTTTTATCTGTATTTCTGCCCCAGCCATTATATCTAAATAACTTGTATGTTTGCCCTATAATTGCAAATAAGCACCTAACACACATACACCCTACACACATATATAGTAGGTATTTTTTCCCCAGCTTTTGCTCATTATATTGGGGACCCTCATGGGCAAACACGGGAGCATACTGCTTACTTCTCGATATTTAGCAAATAGTTAGAGTTGAAATAACCTGTTATTCAATAACACTAACTCAACCCATGACTGATAATTAGTCCATAAAAAGCGCCCTACTGTAGAAGAGCAGCTCTCCAAGTGTGGTCCAGGCCCTGGAGCTTCCTAAGACCCTGTTAGGTTGGCTGTAAGGGCAAAACTATTTTCATAATAATACAAAGACAGTATTTGCCTTTCCCATTCTTACTGTCACACATACATACAGTACAGTATCCCCAAGGCTACATGATGTGTAATACTGCAACCGATTGAATGAAGAAGCAGATATGAGAATGTGGCTGTCTTCTATTACCCCTGACATTAGAGAGATTTGCAAAAATGTAAAACAATATCACTCTTCTCACTAACCTTTTTTTATCAAAAATATAGCTATTTATTAAAATGTTATTTGTTGATATATAATGATTTCGTATTGATATTTTTTAATGAATTAAATTATTTTAAAGTTCTCGGTCTGAATTTTTAATATGGTAAATGTTAATAGCTATAACGCACATAAACAAAAGCTCTTCAGGGTCTTCAATCATTTTTAAGAGTGTAAAGGGAGCCTGAGACCAAGAAGTGTGAGAACTTCAGCTCTAGGATATTAAATCCTTCATAATTATATAACAGTTTTATAAATTAACAAGAACATTTCTACATGATTTCTGTTTAAGCAGATATATTGATTAGAAGAGAAGGCTTTAGAGGCGAAAAGCAATCTGTCTTGTTTTAGGTAAGAAAAACACAAAAGCACGTGCTCTTCTCAGTGGCACTTTTCCGTGGCCTTTACTACCAGAGATGAAAAGTGAGACTTACTGTGAAGAAAAGCTCCATGACTCTGCTGTCCAGGAGAGTCTCCCGCCAGCACTCTGTCGGCTTTAACAGTACGTTTTGTGAAGACTCAAACATCGCTATATAATGTCTGCCCAGTTATCTGGGGTCAAGGTCAACAACAATAACATTCTTACTTTGTCTAAAGTATAAGTATATCCTAAATATAACAGGAGCCATCCAGAAAGAATGTAATGGAAACAGTTTAAGCCTCTTCACATATGCTACATAATTCATGCATGAAGTTAAGGAATAAAAGGCATTAACTGCTGATAAAAAGAATGCTATAGGAATGTAAGATAACAGTTTCATTATATGCCATGCCGCAGTGATGTAGAAATTTAGATAACCAGAGATCTTAACGGTGGCAACAGCAGGAAAAACACTAATGTAAAACAGACGCCAAAATACATACAAAAAAAGAAGAGTCAATCCCATTTTTTAATCCCATTAATGTTTATCCCATTATTCTCCCTCAATATCTTATAACAACTAAAACCACATATACAAAATGTGAGTCTTACATAGTCTGCTTGGAAAAACAGCATTTTGCCAAAAGAAGTATATTTACTGGGAAACGAAAAAGAACAAGAAGGGCAAGTATACACGATACAGAAGAAGAAAAACTCCCACACCTCAAGTATCCAGACACCACTCTCACACAAAGAAATAATTAACTTACATAAAACTCCACAGGTGCTCATTTAAAATGCCCACAGACTGAAAATCAATTTTTATGGTGCTCAGGTGTTCAATATCAAACAAGCTTCAAAATAGAATACTGTCTTTGCCATACATAAAGTAACCATAACATATTCGTAGGTGTTTATGAACATAATTCACTCAATGACACTGACACAGTAACTGAAGGTTTTAGGAAATGGTAAGCTGTTTGGGCATAAAGATGGTGGTTATGCCCTTTCCAATGCTAATCAAATGCCCAGTAAAATACATCAACTAGGCAATATCCTCATCGCTCAATGAGAAATTTCAACAATAGTTACCTAAACTATAGCTTGCAAAAATCAGACATAAGTTCAAATGCTATATTTTCATTAAAGCCCAAACCATTAGCAGAGAAAACTGAAGGCTGTAACAATGGTTTAGAAACCATTTTTAAAAGATCATTGCTTAACCTCTGTTTTAGGTATCTAATATTATTTTGTCTTTGAAAAGCAAGGAAGGGCACCGCAAGTTCTTTCAGAAGAGAAGTCACTGCTTGTTTCTGAAAAATCACTCCAAAAATCTGCTGCAACTCCATTTGACTGATGAATAAAAGCGAAACTCAAATCAGGCTCACTTAAATTTTACTTTTCTCTTCCTTTATCTGCCCCCTTGTGGGGATGCAGAGGAAGAGTCAAAAGCCAAAAGAAAGTTAACTGTTGGAACTTCAAATAAAGAAAAGCCTGAAAAAAACATAACAGCTCATGAATACTAGGAGTTATTGGTATGACAAGTTTCTAAAACGATTTCACTTTCTCACTAAGTACCTACTTTGGTCTAAGGTTGTTAAGACTGGTCTTCACTCAGAATACGGTACACTGACTGCAGATGAGATCTTATTGCAGGTTGTCTACAGACGAAGGCTTGATTATCTTTTAGAGAAACAAACTGAAACATCTGTGGCAGGAAGTATTTGATATCCAGGATTTGCTTCACAGTAACCCGGGGATGGGAGAGTTGCAGATGAAACAAGAAATTAGAGCTGCTGAAGCTGGGTATTCTGTTTTTGTGCATCTTTGAAATTTTCCACAATAAAAGGCTGGGGCATAAAAAAAGGAGGCGGCTTGTGAATATGAAATAAAGCACCTAAGTAAGGCAATACATTCTTTGTACTTCATAAAAAATATTCCATTTATTCTTTTCCAGTTTTATTCCCTTAATTTACAATGTCCCATTTTATTAATTAAAAGTCAATTTTTTGGTATGTAAACTGTTCAGAAATGAAAAGTACTTATGAAATACTTATATTAAGGACTGTGTTAAGCAAAAATACACAAAGAAATTATGACAATCTAGTTCCCTTTTTTTAGGAATTTGCAATCTGAGATAAAAATGATAAGAAATTGTTCATTTGTTGGATATCCAAATCTAAAAAACAAAATATATGTGTATAATTACTGAACACTTTTAACTAGATAAATAACAGAATTTATTAATACTTTGTATGCTTACAAAAAGGCGTCATCATTTTATTTTTAAATTAGCTGGTATATGACACGGATTCACATAACTATAATAAAATGTTTGGTCTCAAAGCAGACCATTTGTCACTTTTCTCGTTAACATAGCCACCACGCAGCTCGCAAATGCATGCCGCTCTCTCTGGGTAAGAGAGGCAAATACTCCAGGTGCTGGGAACTGCAAGAGAAAGTTAAAATCTAAAAGTTCAAGCACAGAGGAAGAATATTGACAGCAGAAATAAAGGAAGTAATATTTACGGATTTTGCTATTCTTGGAAATATGGAAACTCTCATTCTAAGTGAATGAAAAAAGTCTCCTGCATTCCAACTAAGCCAGTCAGTTATAGCAGGCTGTGTTCTTTACTAAGTGGAGGAGATCACTTCAAAAGCTAATAAATCTTACAAAAGGAAACTAAACCTAAACCAAGAGATTTGTTTAATTCTCTTTTCTATCTTTTTTAAGTATAAAAAGTGTATGCTCCATAAGTATTTGTAGATATCGATTATATTAAGAAGAAATGGAAAAGTCCTAAGTTTAAGAGAGGGCTTTTTCCAGATATGAAATGGAATTAATGCAATTGCTCACCTAAACATCAGTTCAAAATAATCCTCAAATCTGTTTTTTCTAAATCCTTGTTTTAGCCTCTCTTGATCTTGGTCTGTTTCAGACACACTGTCCCTGGTGCTCAGTCTGTATGGCCAAATTTCCTTTAAAAGCTGACAACAAGCATGTTTTTAAGATTTGAATTCCTTACATGTTGCCAACAGCATATGGAGATCTGTGAATTTAATATCTGATATCTATCAGAAAATACTTTTCCCTATCATATTAAAGTTCCATGTGAGTTTTGTTTTCCAACCCCAAACCTGGAAAGGATTTTTAACTCTGGCATGATGTTTGCTTTCTAATAAGAAAGCTCACTTGTAAACACACCTCGCAAAGAGGTTATGCTAATTGTTCTTTGAAGAATTAATCCACAACACTGCAGACTTAACTACCTTCTCTTTATCAGTCAGCCTACCACTACCACCAATACCCTTTTCATAATAAAAAATGCACATAAAGTCCAGTTTGCACAATAAGACACAACCATATAACTTAATTACAAATAATCTCTCTCTACTAAAAGAACACGTAATTATCCCGAAAGCATTTTAATAAAAACTTAAACATAAAAACAATAAAAAGAACAGTATAATAATGAATGGAACAAATGTTTAAGAACAGGGCGATCCTCACAAGAAACATATGTTTTAGTTAACAGATTGTGCTGTGAAGCTGTTAAGTTGTTGTCTTTGAATAGGAGACTATGAGGGCCCTTCTGTATTACCTGAAATATTGTTATTATGAATGTACATGTATTACTTTTCAATTTAAAAAACTAGTTAGAACAAAATCACAATGTGAATACAACAGTCATATACAGGTCTGGACCACATCTGTACATTTAAAACAATGTGAAGAATTAGGATAATTCAGTTTTTAATTTAATATTACCAATTAACTATTTCTGTATGTACATAAGACTCAAAAATACCACTTCTACCCCAAATAATTCTTAACGTAGAATACTTTCAAAACAAAAAGACTACCACTAAAATTCAGAAATACAGCACTTCTATTCTTAAGATAACATTTTAAAAAATGATTTAAAGTTTAAATAAAGCAATAGTTTATTTTAAAAACAACAGTTTTAACAAAACAATAGTTTCCTTTTTGAAAGTTTCCAAAGTTTTGGTTAAACAGTACTACTTTAACATGGGATAGTATCTAGACATTATATTTTCTTTTTTTATCTTTATCTTTTTTATCCAAATATATTGCCAACAGAGGAAAAGTTTGGCAATAAAGTGATTACTAATTAACTGCTATATGCTTGTCAGATTCTAGGAGACATATGGTCACAATAGATTGACACTAATTAAATAGCTACCATTTACCAGAATTCAAATCAGATTTTAAATCAAAAATTTTCTTGGGCTTCGGATTTATACATTTTTCTAAAATAAATGCTGAACTCAGGTAATTTATATTTACTATCCGAATAATTCATTTGTAACCAAATCAAGTAAAATTTAACCAACAGTACAGTCATACAGAGTTGCTTTCAGTCTTTTAATAATCCTTGTGTTCTTAAAAATTCATCATCCACATCTAATCTTACTTCACTTTCCCATGTCTTCACCAAATTCAAGAATCAGGAGTTAGAGTACAACGATCTTTCTGTCAGTGAACCAAACACAAGCCCAGTCCCTCTTAGCAAGGGTTCCAGTTCTAAAGTACTAAAACCAGTCTTCTAAGCACAATGCTATCTTAATCCCCTGGAAAATCAGCTGCAGCCAGATGTAAATTCAATGGCTAGACGTAAATTCAACCACAGAACAGTGAAGAATTAACTCTCTGTTCCCTAGCCTCCACTCCCACAATGATCCTACCTAGCTCTAAAATGCTCTGCCTGGGAAAGCACACCAACTTCTGAGCAATCAAAGGCATATGAACATACCACCTGCCCTACTCTGTAACTGCACGACCAGAGACAACACACACTCGGCCCAGAGCCAGAGGACAGGGCTTAATCACACCCTGCTGCTGACTGTCATCGGATAAACCTTACGAGAACACACAGTATTATCAGTAAGTATATACCTCTTAACATGAAGGGGAAAAAGTCATCTTTAGAAATGCTACAGGTCCTTACATATGCAAATGAGTTCTTGTTCATCTACTAAAACTTTCAGTAAGTGTACCATTTTGTGGTGGTGACTGACAGCAAAAAGACCAATTAAATGAACCATACAATAACTACAAATTATCTTCAAGCAAATATGGAGAGTCTGAACATTTCCACTGCCTATTCTTATAAGTAGTTTACAATATAGAAAGATCGTGCAGCAACAAAGGACATTTTACAAAAATAATAAATAATTTATCCATCTTCCTATATTCTTTTTATTCTACCTCTTTAGTAAAACAAAGTTTCAGAAGCAAGAGGAAGCCCAGTTTTTCTTCCTATATGTTTAATCTCTATCACTATTAATTTTTCTAACAACAAAACTGCTACTTTTCTTTCTGGCACAGCGCAGAACCAATGAGCCCAGTCTTACCGACAGCACTTAGTCCAAGAATCAAAAGTCCTTTGAGATAAAGGAAAACTGACCTCACCTGAATGTTTTCCCAAGCCTTGCCTCCAAACAGCAACGTTGGCTTTAGTGTAAATCCAAATTTAAGTGAGAGCTTCTGTATCCCCTTACTATTTCATGATCCAGTTAGCTTTCCCCAAGAGATTAAGTTAAAAAAGAATTTTTACCAAAACCAAATCAGATCCACAAAAATAGAATACCAATAAAAGGCAGTGTAAGCAAACTAAAAAAAGAATTACTACTGAAGCCAACATACCAAACATACCTGCCAAACATTCTTATTACAAAACAATATTGTCATTCATGATTAGCATTGCCAAAACCCTTAAGCATTTATGGACACCAGGTGAACTGACAGCTAAACAATCTTAACAGCATAAACAAACATCCAAGAACTGAGATAATCCTTCTGAATCACCTTACCTCAATAATTAAGTAGTATATATTCGTTAAGCATATATTAGTACACACTAGACACGCTGCAAGGTGCCAACAATACAGTGAACAAAAGCATGACCCATGCTTTGGTGAGCTCCCAAACAAGTGAGTAAACAGATATTACTCAAATAAGCTAACAAATAAAAAATTACTAACTGAGAAGTGAGCCAAATGGGAGAAAATCATATATAACGTGCATATGAGAAGCCATAGCAAAAGGAATCTGACCTAATATAGGGTACACAACTGAAGCACAATTAGGAGGTGACTAGGGAAAGAAGGAGAGAAGGCATGCAGGCAGAGAAACTCCATGTGCAAAGGTGCCCGGGCAGAAGGAAACTTGGCCTGGGAGCGCAGCTTTAACAAAAAGAGTACAGAAGAGAGTGTTGAGAGGGAGGCAGAAAGCAGACTGTCCAGGATCTTAAAGCCCATTTTTAAATGGGGATGATGGTATGATAGAGGACCATAGGACTAGGGCACTTTCTTAGGACAGCAGTGACCTAAACAGAATAAAAAGCAATTGGATTTCATCTCAGTACTCTCTTTCAAGAGGGTGAGACCAAGTAGAATGGATGGCCAGAGCAATTAGCTCCCTGGGCCAAAGGGAGATTTTAAGTATCTATCAAATCCCAGGACCTGTAAATTTTGCACCACCCAGGCCTTGGGTGGAGGATATTTTCATAAATCACCTCTGTACATATAAAACTTAAACATAATAATCTTTCAAAAAATAATGGTTTGCAGATATCATGTGTATAGAAAATCCAAAAGAATCCACTAAAAATACTATTTGAGCTAACAATAAACAAGTTCAGCCAGGTTACATAGTACAAGATCAACATACAACAAAGAAAAATTTCTATAGACTAGCAATGAACAACACGAAAATAATTTAAAAATCAACTCCAGTTAGAACTGAACTAAAAAGAATAAAATACTGAGGAATAAATTTAACAAAAAAAAGTACAAAACTTTTACTCTGAAAACTATAAAATAATGTTGAAAGAAATTAAAGATCTAAATAAATGGAAAGATATCCATGCTTGAGGACTAGAAAACTTAAAATTGTTAACATGGCAAGACTCCTCAAATTGATCTGCAGATTCAATACAATCCCTATCAAACTCCCAGCTGGTTTTTTGCAGAAATTGATAAACTGATCCTAAATTTCAAACGGACTTGCAAGGGACACTGAGAAGACAAAGTAATCTTAAAAAAAGAAGAACAAAATTGGAGGACTCATACTTCCTGAATTCAAAACTTACTACAAAGCTATGATAATATCAAGACATTGTGGCACTGGCATAAAAACAGACATAGACCAATGGAATAGTATTGAGAAGCCAGACATACACTGTCACATTACAGTCAGGTGATTTTACATAAGGCGGCCAAGACAATTCAATTGGAAAAGAATACTTTTTTCAACAAATGGTGTAGGAACAAAAGGATATTCACATGCAAAATAACAAAGCTGGATCCCTACCTTATACCATATACAAAGATTAAATTAAAACAGATGATGGATCTAATGTATGATAGATCTAAATGTAAGGGCTAAAACTATAAGCCCCTTAGAAGAGAACATAGGATTAAATCTTTGTGACCTTAAGAACAAAGTCAGAGAACTGACACAACCCAACTTACTATAAAGCTACAATAATGAAGACAGTGTGGTATTGAAGAATGAATGGGCAAACAGATCAAGGGCAAAGAATAGAGAGACCAGAAATAGACCCAAATCAATGCAGTCAAATGATCTTTGACAAAGGAGCACAGGCAATACAATGGAGCAAAGACAGGCTTTTCAACAAATGGTGCCTTAACAACTGGACATCGACATGCAAAAAATGAATCTAGACACAGACCTTACATCTTTCACAAAAATTAACTCAAAATGGATCACAGAACTAAATATTAAACTCAAAACTATAAAATTCCTAGAATATAGAAAATCTAGATGACCATGGATTTGACAATGACTTTTTAGACATAATACCAAAGGCAGAATCCATGAAAGAAAGAATCAATAAGCTCAACTTCTTTAAAATTAAAAACTTCTGCTTTGTGAAAGACAATGTCAAGAGAATGCAATGATAAGCCACAGACTGGCAGAAAAATATTCATAAAAGATATTTCTGACAAAAGACGATTATCCAAATACACAAAGAACTCTGAAAATTCAACAATGACAAACAAGTTGGTTAAAAAATGGGCCAAAGAACTTAATAGATACCTCACCAAAGAAGGTATATAGATGGAAATAAACATGTGAAAAGACGTTCCATGTTATACGTCATTAGAGAAATGCAAATTAAAACAAGATATAACTACACACCTATGAGACTGGCCAAAATCTGGAACACTGACAACATCAATGCTGGCAAGTACATGGAGTAACAGAAACTCATCCATTGCTGATGGGAATGCAAAATGGTGCAGCCACTTTAGAAGACAGTTTAGCAGTTTCTTAACAAAACTAAACTTATTCCTACCATATGATCCAGCAACTGCACTCCTTGGTATTTACCCAAAGGAATTAAAAATTTATGTCCACAAAAAACCTGCACACGGATGTTTATTCCTAACTGCCAAAACCTGGAAGTAACCAAGATGTCCTTCAGTAGATAAATGGATAAGCAAACTCTTATCTAGACAAGGGGATATTATTCAGTGACAAAAAGAAATGAGCTATCAAGCCATGAAGAGACATAGAGGAAACTTAAATGCATACTACTAAGTGAAAGACGACAATCTGAAAAGGCAACATCCCATATGATTCCAACTATATGACATTCTAGAAAAGGCAAAACGATGGAGACAGTAAAGAAGATCAGTGGTTGCCAAGGGTTTGTTGGGGGAGGGGGAGGGGACGGGGGGGTGGCAGGGAAGGAATGAATAGGTGGAACAAAAAGGACTTTGGGGGCAGTAAAACTGCTCTATATGATACTATAAATGGTAGACACATGCCATTATACATTTGATCAAATCCAGAGAACACCAAGAGTGAAGCTCAATGTAAACCATGGATCTGGGTGATAATGATGTGTCAATGTAGGTTCATCAATTATAAACAAATGTACCACTCTGGTGGGAGACATTGATAATGGGGGAAGGGAGCCTATGGAAAATCTCTGTACCTTCTACTCAGTATCGGTGTGAACCTAAAACTGCTCTAAAAAACAAATCTATTTTAAAAAACCTTTGTGACCTTGGGTCATGCAAAGCAATTTTAAATATATCAAAAGCACCAGCAACAAAAGAAAAAAGATAAAACAAACATCATCAAAATTAAAAATTTCTATATTTCAAAGCACATCATCAAAAAAGTAAAAAGACAACCCACAGAATGGAAGAAAATATTTGAAAATCATATATCTGCTAAGGGATTTGCTTTATATATTTATAGTACATCAGAATTCATACAACTCAAAAATTTTAAAAAGACAATTCAATTTAAAAATAGACAAAGGATCTGAATAGATATTTTTATAAAGAAGATACACAAATGGCCAATAACCACATGAAAAGATGCTCAATGGCATTTCCATTAGGGTAATGCAAATCTAAGCCACACTGAGATAACACCTCATATGAAATAGGATGGCTATAAACAAAAAGACAGATAACAAGTGTTGGTGAGGACACAGATAAAATGGAACTTCATATACGGCAATGTCAATGTAAAATAGCGCAGTCGCTTTGGAAAACACTCTGGGAATTCCTCAAAATGTTAAATGTAGAGTTACCACATGACCAGCAATTTGACTCCCAGGTATACACCAAAGAGAAATGGAAACAAATACCCATGTAAAAACTTGTACACAAATGTTCATAGCAGCATTATTCTATACTGAATACTGTTTTCAAGAAATGGAAAAACTCTAATGACCATCAACTGATGAGCAGATGAACAGAGAAATAAAATATGGTATATCCACAAAATGGAATATTATTTGGCAATAAGAAGGAATGAAGTACTGACACATGCTACAACATAAATAAAACCTTGAAAGTATGCCATGTGAAAGCAGCATGGGACAAATCCCACATATTGTACGACCGCATTTAACTAAAACATCCAGAATAGGCAAAACTATTCAGATAGAAAGTAGATTAGTAGTTGCCACGGAGGGGGATGAAGGAGGGGGAATGGGGGAGTGTGACTGCTAAAAGGTGTGTGGTTTCTTTTTGGGGTGATGAATATTCCCTAAAATTGATGGTGGTGATGGTTGCATAAATCTGTGAATAAATTAAAAACAAATATTGTACATTTTAAATGTGTGACTTATATGGTATGTAAATTATATCTCAATGCTTTTTTTAAAAAAAGAAAATAATATTTCTTGAGCCTCAAAATTTATGCTATGTTCACGCATCTTTATCAATGCCAAACGTAAGTTTCTGAACATGAATTATTAATTAAGATAACTGTTGTTTTAGTGAAAAAGCATAAGACAATGTATTAAGTAGGCATTTTAGATGACTTATTATAAAAGTGAGTTCAAAATCTTAATCAGTCTTCTGATAATTCCCCACTTCTTTCTTCTTTGTGAAGTTAATCTGATGTATAAAGAAGAATATTTAGTCATGTACCACATAACAATGTTTTGCCAACGATGGACTGTGTATACAACAGTGGTCCCACAAGATTAGTAACATACAGCCTAGGTGTGTAGTAGGCTGTACCATCTGGGTTTGTGTAAGTACACGCTATGATGTTCACACGACGACGAAATCACCTAACAAATGTATCGCCGTCATTAAGCAACGCATGACTGTACTTATCCAAAGTAGATTTTTTAAAAACAGAGAATTTAAGATAAAATATTCAAAAGGTGACGTTAAGTAATATTTACCCCAATTAGACTACAGTTCCGTTACTTTTATTCAGTTAAATACTACACATTTAGGTGTGGGTGACCGTGTGGTGACTAGGTGAGAGAACCTGCAGGCTATCAAGCTCTCTTTTTGTATTCCATTCTAACATATTGGTTACTTATCAACTCTAGTATAGGGCTAGTCACCAAAGCAGACGTGAAGAAAAAAGGCATAGTTCCCTCTTTAAAGGAAATAAAAATCTAATTCTTGCTGAGTTGTGAAGCCACACAGTTACACTGACCGCTGGGATCTCTCAGAAGAACTGTTTAGGGTGAGCAGTTACATAATCTTTATATATAAAGATCATGCTACCTGCCCACTGTCAGTAGAACAGTGACTTTGTATTAAAGGTAACAGATTCACACAGACAAACACTTTTCCCCAATGCAAATAATGACCAAAATCTGGTAAAGACAGCTGACCAGGGTAGGCAGTACAGTTCCACCCACGGCAAAAGCAAAGTTTATTTAACCCATAAAAGGATTAAACCCACAAGGTCTTAATCCTCTAAATCACAGCTTTCTAACAAAAAGAATCCTACTGTCAAAATTAAAATATATAGAAGGCCTTCAATAATTCAATTTAGGTATTAATAAACGAAAACTCTCTATATAATGTCTCAAGCATTTACCTCTCACTCAAACCTAATACAGGAGAAAAACATGTAATTCAGAGGGCAGCTCTCTTATTATTTTCCCAGCAATATCATTTTCCAAATAATGCAATCTTAAACTCTAAGCTTTGTAACACAGTCCAGGACTGCCTTGTGAGAAGTGGCATTCATTAAGAATTTATTGAACTGAAATAACCTAGACAGGTTCACAGAATTAAAAATTCAATGGAAATATCTGTTCATCAGTATCTAAATAACTTTTAAGAAATCATTTTCTAGCGAGAAAGACTGTGTTTAAAATAATTAAGTCAGGCTTGCCCAAACAGACATCTGCATAGATGATAAAACTTAGCCAAAGGTGAGGAGCACCAAGACGCTGCTGCTGCTGGCATACAAGGTTCAGTTTCTAAGTTGCCTATGGTCTTAAATTGCTAAGCAATTGAATAAGAGAGTTAAAAAGTGTGAAAGCAAGTTTCCTCTTAGGGAGACCTTTTTCTAATGCTCAATCCATTCCTCCCTGCTCCTGCACTGATTTAAACCATATGAAGTAGTAAGTGAGAAATCTGTAGGCTTAGAAAGAGAAAATCAAACTGCACAGCACTGCTCAGGCAGTAGCAAACAACTTAGTGGGCTTTCCCTCGTTTGCTCTCCAACCACCTGCTGGTCAACAACAGAAAAGCAGTTTCGTTAACTTTCTCCTACAGCCAGAGGTCCTCCCATCTACGATAGTTATCTATTTACACAGTAGAATAATAATAACTATAGCTGGTATTAGTGGGCTATCATGGCAAGATGGGAGGGACAGGGAACACAGAATAGATATGGGAACTACCAAATAAAATCTTTTAAAAAATATTTTGAAAAATATTATCTAGGTAAAATACAATTCAGCACAATCAACTATGACCCAAGACTGAAGGGACTATTCCCAAAATAACCTTTTCTTCCAATGGCCCAAAGTCAAAAATTCTTACTAGTTTCCCTGGACACCTTCTTTGTAAAGCAGAAACATCCCTAGAAGGATAATGTGTAAGGTACTTCATACAATGATTAATGACTTTAGAAACCTACTTTCTTTTTAAAAGTGTACAATACTAAGCACAAATAGAGAGAAAATCATTGGGGGAAAAACTCAAAGAAGAGAGGACTAAAGAAAAGACTTCACAATGGCTATACATACACACAAACACGTTTTAAAATTCCATCAGATGCTGATTTCTAACACTTTGTTCCTCTACTTTTGAACAAACTTGGACAAAGCTGACCAAACCAGCACTTAATAGCTAAGAAACCTGGATCTTGAAGGCAGACACCCCGTACTTCCTAAAGCTTACTATCTTCTTCACTACCTTAACTGCATCCTGGGCTGTCTCAACAGCTACATCTTTGGCCTAGCTAACACTACAATATTGCATTTTTTCCCCTAAATTCTGACTTCCCCACCTTGGGCAATAAACAGGTTCATCTCTACAAAGCTTCAAATACAAAGCCAAACCAAAGATTCACTTGGTCCAAACTCCCACTCCCTCGATCTCTCACAGTCCACGCTCCACGAAATAGCTACATTTCACTTTCTACTTCATCAATTACCAATCACTACTCAAACACTAAGTATGGCTTTTGTGCTTTCCTCTACCCCGTCACTCACCTGAACAGAACTCTATATGATTATCTATGTCCTAACTGATATCCAATGGCCTATTTTCAATTTACATCTTACTCATCAGTACCAGACTATGTCTACTACCTTTACTCTTTGAAACACTCTATCTTTGCTTCCAAAGACTCCTTGCCTGGTTCTCCCCTCCACTTGTCTAAACTGGCCTGTTCAATCTCTTTTGCTTCTCCCTGGTTCTTAATATTGTTGTAGCTAAAGGTCCTGACATTGGTCTTCTTTGCTTCGCTGTGAATGCTCTCTCACTCCCTTTACTTCAATGACACCATCATAGGAGTATCTCCCAAAACTTCATCTTCACCCTCAATTTCTCTCTACAACATAACATTCCATTGACAGTGGGCAGTTGACCTGTTGAGTAAGATTTCTAACCCTTGGCATGACTGCTATTTTTAAAGGCTTTATTGAGACTTAATTCACATACTACACAATTTACTCACTCATTGAGTGTACGACTCAAAGGTTTTCAGTATACTCAGTTATATAACGATCACCATGATATAATTTTACAACATTCTCATCACCCCAAAAAGAAATCCCACACACTTAAGCCATCACCTGTTATTTCTTCTCAATCACCCCAGCCCTAGATAACCACTAATCTTTCTAGCTCCACAGATTTGCCTACTCTGAACATTTCATATAAACGAAATCATACAATATGTGGTCTTTTGTGGATGGCTTCTTCCACTTAGTGTATATAATATTTCCAAAGTTTATCCAAGTTCTAGCATGTATCAGTAATAGCATTCCTTTTTATTGATGAACAATATTCTGTTATATGGGTAAACTACATCTGTCCATTCATCAGTTGATGGACACTCGGGTTGTTTCCAGTTTTTGCCAATTATGAATAATACTGCTATGAACATTCACGTACAAGTTTTTGTGTGGATGACTACTGACATTTTGGGCACAATAAGTGCTTGTTGTGGCGGCTGTCCTATGCATTGTTGGATGTTTAACTGTATTCCAGGCCTCCACCAGCTAGTTGCCAGTAGTGCTCCCCTACTTGTGAAAACCAAAAATGTCCCCAGACATTGCCAAATGTCCCAAGTGTGCACAATAACTCCTTACTGAGAACCACTGCTGTAGAGCTATGATGTCTTTAGTGAAACTCTGTATGCACATAAATCTTGACCTAAGATCACTGCAAAACAAGTTATTAAATATGAGTGTTAATAGGCTTAAATATTAATAAACATCTAAATGGTCAACCCATATATTCTTTTGTCAATACCTCTCTTTGCAAATCCTAGCTCCACTGTTGAGTCAGCTTCAATTGGTTCTCCAAATAACATTTTTATAGTCACAATTCATATACTTCTCTATAAGAAATTTCTAAAGGCTTCAGCAGCTAAAGCCTCAAATTTTCCTTTTAGGCAACCTAATATACATTTTGGTCTACAATCACATCTTTTCATTTACCAACAAATATTTATGTAATACGTCCTAAATACAAAATTGGTAGGCTAAGCATGCATATTTAACTTTACAGATTACTGATTCATATGAACAATTTCTCCTTCTATCAATCCATTTACATTCCAAATTAAAAACTGATGTAAGGCCAACTAAATTACATCTTAACAGAGACAGCAATCATTTACCACCATGATACTATCCCAGGTACTTCCTACTCCACTAGCCTCTTCTACCTTCCTGATCAACAGTCAGTTATCTGCTGGGATAACTGGATATCCACATGCAAAAGAATGAAGTTGGATCACTACCTCATATCATATACAAAAATTAACTCAAAGCGGATCAAAGACTTCAATACAAGTACATGTAAAAAGCGAGTCTTAAAAAAACACATACTTACAAATCTTCATAAACATGGATCAGGCAATGGTTTCTGATATATGATAAAAGAAAAACTAGATAAACTGGACATCATCAAAATTAAAACTTTCTGTGCTTCAAAGGTCACCATAAAAAAATAAAAATAAAACTCACAGAAAAGGAAGAAATATTTGAAAATCATGTATCTGCTAAGGGACTTGTATCCGGAATATGTAAAGGACTGTTACAACTCAATTTTAAACAGACAAATAACACAACTGAAAAACGGACAAAAGGATTTGAATAGACGTTTCTCCAAAGAAGATACACAAATGTCCCATAACCACACAAAAAGATGTTTAGTACATTAGCTATTAGGGTAATGCAAATCAAAAGCACAATGAGACAATACTTTATACAAACAGGAAGGTTATAAAGAAAAGACGGCAAGTGTTGGCTAGGACGTAGAGAAACTGGAACCCTTATATAACGCTGGTGAAAATGTAAAATGGTACAGCCACTTTGGACAACAGCTTGGCAGTTCCTCAAAAGGTTAAACATAGAGTTTCCATATGATCCAGCAATTCTACTCCTAAGTATATCCAAGAGAAATGAACATGTTAAGTCCACACAAAAACTTATACATGAATGTTCACAGCAGCATTCTTCATTCATAGTCAAAAAGTTGAAACAACCCAATTGTCAAGCAAGAGATCAACAGATAAATAAAAACGTAACATATCCTTACGAAAGAACATTAAATGGCAATAAAAAGGAATAAAGCGCTGGTGCATGCTACAACCTGGATGCATCTTGAAAACATGAGGCTATAAGTAACAAAGCCAGTCACAAGAGACTGCAAATTATATGATTCTATTTATATGAAATGTCCAGCATAGGTACATAACATAGAGACAGAAAGGAGATTAGTGATTGCCACAGGCTGGGGAGTTTGGGGGAAATGGGGAATGACTGCTAATAGATACAGGGCCTTTCTCGGGGTTATAAAAATGTTCTAAAATTAATGACAGTAATGCTGCACAAGTCTGGATCGTTGCACTAAAAACCACTGAACTATATACTTTCAATGGCTGGATAATGTGCTAAGTGAAATACATCTCAATAAAGCTGTTATAAAAAATGGCCAATCATCACTGCAATGAAAATTACCTTGAGAATAGGCAGAGATAAAGTGCTTCTGTGCAGAGATTACCTTTCAGGGGGCTCAATTTTTAAAATTTGTAAACATTTAAAAGAAAACTTTTAAATAATTAGAGTGGACTCTTCATAGAGCATCTAAAATAAACCATTCATTCCTAAACATTTAAGCCTTACTTATTTCAGTTAAAACTTAGAATAGTGGGACAAATCAAAAGGACACAGAAGTTAGTTGGCAGGGACCAAAGCTAGAACAATTTGGGCATCAAAATAAATAGTGACAGCAATAGATTATAATCCATTCCAAAGAATAAGAATCCCTGAGTCAATACTGAGATAAATAAATAAATAAATAAATGAGGAAGAAGGGAAAATCTCTTCTTCATGGCAGAATGCCAGCAAATAAACACAAAGGGAAATGACGGAATTAGAAAATCACCAATTTCTAACTATCATCATAATAACTGATTCAGGCAAGAATCACCAACGGATGCTAAAACTAATGGTTGAAACTTTTAGAAGGAACAGGATATTTATAGCCTTAAAGTATAACACCAGAAATCACTTATTACAAAAAGAAACGGCAACTTTATACTGGAGAAACTCGGCAGACACCACCTTAACCAAATGATAGAAGTGAATACTCCCATAAATATGATATATTAACATTATGTGCTGTCTGACATAAAGTACTGAGGAGGACACAATGTCACCATTATAGTATTCTTACAAAAAAAGGGAATAAACTGAATCTAATCACGAGGAAACATCAAAGAGACCCAAACTGAGGGACATTTAAAGAAGTAATTGACCTACACACTTCAAAATCGTCAGGTTTGTGAAAGACAAAGAAAAGTTGAAGAACTGTTCTAGATCAAAGACGACTTAGGACAACTGCATACAATGTACTGAAAATAGCTACAAAGCATATAATTGAGACAACTGACAACATTTGCATATGGACTATAATTTGGTAACGATATTGGATCAACATTAAATTTCTTGATTTTGAAAACTGTACTACGGTTTTGGAAGACAGTCTCCTATGAGAATCACAGTGCAATTTCAAAATTCTTCATCACAGGAAAACGTGATGAAATATTCAGAAGTAAACAGGCATAATGTCTGCAACTGCTCTCAAATGGTTCAGGAAGGAAATGTATTTTAAGTCATACGTATACAAACACACATACATAGGTGCATGTGTTGAGAGAGAGAGAGAGAATAATAAATGGGACAAAATGTTAACAGTTAGTGAATCTTGGTAAAGGGCATATGGCAATTCTTTCAATCACTCTTGTAGTATTTCTGGATGTTTAAAATGACATCAAAGGGGCTGGCCCAGTGGCACAGCAGTTAAGTTCGCACATTCTGCTTCGGCGGCCTGGGGTTCACCAGTTCGGATCCCGGGTACGGACCTACACACCACTTGTCAAACCATGCTGTGGTAGGCGTCCCACGGATAAAGTAGAGGAAGATGGGCAGGGATTTTTAGCTCAGGGCCCATCTTCCTCAGCAAAAAAAGAGGAGGACTGGCAGCAGATGTTAGCTCAAGGCTAATCTTCCTCAAAAAAAAAAATAAAAATAAAAAAATAAAAAATAAAACAACATCAAAATAAAAGATACAAACAAGAAAGCAGATTACGAAAAATTATGAATAGGGATTAATATTGATAATTTAACTTGATACCATCTACATGATCAAATATATTTGATATAAAATACACATTTCTACAAGGTCTACTTGCTATTTGTCTGTCTATCCTAAAAGACAAATCATTTTCTAAAAAGACAGCAGCTTAATATATATTAACTAAGTTAAATTTGATCATAAGATCCTCTTCAAAGTACAAAGCTAAACAATTATTATTCAATTCCTCCCCCACTGACTGAATAGATCTCCAAATAATTGCCAAAACTAGAAATTTGGTCAGAATTGGGTTCCTTGAAACTAACTTCCTTAATCAGCACTGAAAATGTAGCTCAGTTTAATTCCATTGCCATGTTCTTTCCCCTACATTTAAAGCTAATCCAATTAAAGGAATACTTAACTCTAGTTCAGTTAGCCAACAAGTGGCTATTACATAAACATCTACAGTAACATAAGAACTTCTTTATAAGCCATAAAGTCAAGATCAAAATCTATTTTTCTTTATTCTTTTTTGTGTGTGTGAAGATTGGCCCCGAGCTAACATCTGTTGCCAATCTTCCTCTTTTTTCTCCCCACTCCCCAAAGCCCCAGTACATAGTTGTATATCCTAGGTGTAGGTCATTCTACTTCTTCTACGTGGCATGCCACTTCAGCATGGCTTCAGGAGCAGTGCTAGGTGCAGGCCTAGAATCTGAATCAGCGAACTCCAGGCTACCGAAGCAGAGCACGCAAACTTAACCACCATGTCACCAGGCCCAGCCCCTCCACTTTTCTTTAAACAAGGAATTATTTCCTTTGGCAACACTGTAGTAGTGTTTATCATTTTTAGATGACAGGTTTTCCAAAGCTTTATCTAAATACTTTATAAAAATATTTTATGTTTGTGTATCCTTAGACAAACTTTGTTTCCAAACTCCCAGAGCACTGTTTCCTCTTACAAAATAGTCACTCTTTAGCCAACTACATTTTCCCTTAAAACAGAGACTTTAAAATTGGCTACAATATTTGCAGTGTAACTTTCACTGATTTTCCTTACATATGTAATTAATGTTTTGATAGCTCCATACGGCCTGTTACTTTTCAAATCTGTCTTAAAGATTTTCAACATCTTTTTTTTACTAACAAAAACTGGAGCAAAAATTACATTGCAACACTCAAAAGAGAAATTTTTTAAGAAGCAAACCTAAGAAAATATGTACCTCTTAACAAGCAAGAAGATATTCAAGATATAAAACTGATCAGGAGAAAGATGACTCGAGACTAGGGATAAAAGGAGAAAGTGATTAACCTCACTGTAAGCTTTGCCTCAAAGCCGCAGCTCACCATGGTTGCTTCTGGGAGAGAAAACTGGAGAACTCAGGGTTTGAGTCAGGGACGCACTACCCTAGACAGCATTTTATCGTTAATTTTCTATTACATTAAAGTATTAGCTTGACAATAGAAGTAAAAGTTACACTCAACCCCGTTAGAGTCCCACAATTTTACCAGCCACAGATAATTAGCTAATATCTCTGTACATGAATGCAGCAGCTCTTGGCACTGTCGGAAACGGGATGAGTCTCATCCTCAATCTCTGACATAGCTGAATATCTACTTGCTGTGTGCCTACCATCCCTCTTCTCGTCCTAAATAGATGCCCTCCTCTCCCAGGCTCCCAAGAAAGGATTCATTAAAGACATCCAGAATGGGTTAAATTTCCTATACCACAAAGAGTATATCAGATCCAAAAAAAAGAGCACTAAACAGCTAGCTAGCTGATGAACTTTATTCAAAGAGACTACTAAGAGCTCAATAAATAGTAGCTAACTGCTGAGTGTTTTAAATGTACTGCCTCACTTAATTCACTCAACAATCCATATCCGCATTTTACATTTGAAAAAACTGAGACTCGGAGAGGTTAAGTAATTCACCTAAGATCAGCCAAGCCTTGAACCTAGACTTGTCTGACTCAACTATGATGCGAATGGGTAGCCACTATATATTATTGCTTTCAATCTATCAATAGACAGCAAATGTTCTAGAAGAGCAAATCATAAACTTTAAGGAACTGCTTTCTAACATACAAATTTCTCCACTTTAGTAAATGAAAAAAAATGTTATCTATAATATAACCCACTCAAACTTATTTTGTATTACTAATAAACAATTTGCTAGAAATAAAATTTTCCTATTTTTACATTGGGAAAAGTCTTCAAAGAATAAACTTATTTCTACCTTATTATCTACACTTGAAACAATATCATCAGCCTTGAAGATCAAATTTGAGAACACCAAAGCAGCCTGAAGGAAAGTGAGTCAAAAAATCCCATGTAATTACATGTTACAAGGAGAAAATGATTCAGTTTTTTGATAAATATGCACCTCCCACCGTTTTCCTTTTCCTTCCTAAGGAATACTGCCACTCAGTTAGCAAGAGCCTCGTTATCTACCACATGCTTCCATTTACTCAACCCTCTTCTACAAAATCGTAAATGAAATTTTAAATCTTCGAAGTAGTCCAGTGCATTGTAGTATAACACAAAATAAATTCCATTTCTAAAACACATTTTCTTTCAACACGTTTTACAAACCTGCAGACAGAAAGCACTTTCAGCCATAATTAAGTCATCTATGAAAATTACCACAAATGAATTCCAGTTGTTAAAAGGATATAATTTGGAGGAAGAAAGTTCCAGCTCAAGACTTGATTGGCGAGTGCAAGGTAACGCTGGAATACTGAGGACATCTGAGCACTGAGGTTCTCCCGCCTGCTGAACTCCTGCAGAACTTCGACAGTTAATACGAAGATTTGACGAAGATCTTCTTCCTATAGCAAATAAATCACAAATAGTTTTGCATCAAAAGCAAACATTATTCAAAATGTTCTTCCCTTTTAGAACCATAAAACAAAACAAACAAAAACCTTAAATTTTCCAGTGGAAAACACTATTTCTTTAAGAACATTTTCCATTTTTAGGCCTGCTCATAATTTAGATCACAGTACGCTTTCAAGTGACACCAGTTTGAATACATTTCCTGTAATATACATGCTCCTCTGCAGAGAAGTGAGTCTTTGACGACTATTTCAGAGCTGGAGCGGTCTGCGGCTTTAGTGCAGAGCCGTCGGATTTAAACTAACGCCTTCATATAACTTTACTTTAAAGCCAAACAATACATACGAGACAAAGAGTCCACACCATCTGCAATAACATTTTAAAAACACAGCCCTCTTTGGCATTCTGCCAGGACTATTTTTAAGGCCAGTAGAGTCCCACCAATTGAATTAGTTCTATCTAAACACCATAAGAAAATAAACTAAGGATCTTTATAGTAGTATTTCCTTTTTGCTTTGTTTAAAGACTAGAATTAAACAAGTAATCTTAAATTGTCAATTATTTTCACTAAACCTATCACTTTACTATATCTTAGGAAATCACAACAGAAATCTTAAAGTACAGGATATTATTCAACTGGATAAAATAAGTGTTCTCACTCCATTAGGAACAGATTGAGTAAAAAGTGAACAATCTAATGATTACAACATAAGAACAAAAATATACATACCTGAAAAACTCTTTTGCAGTTACCATGGAATTCCATACTCAGTCCAATGTTGCTAGTTTTACTTGAACTTGAAAATTCACTCAATAGTGCAGTTAGAATAGAACAGGCCAGAGTTTGCTGTAATTATTTGATAAGAAATAACTGAGTCATTATTCTTTCCAATGCTTCGTTTCAATACAATAGTTATTCAAACATAATGAAACATTTTCTATCTTTAGATCTTTCATTATACATTTACATCTTACACCTACCAGTCAGAAAATTAGAAACAATAAAATAAAGATTAGCTCTCCTTTCTAAGTGGCCTAGTAATTGTTAACAGTACCTCCTCAACCCCAGTTATACGAACCCATCTAGGACTTGAACTCAGGACATACTCCTACTCAATCACAGAGTGCAAATAATATTCTAAGATAATCAATACTGAATGTATTATTTCATTTAATTCACACAACAATCTATGCTCCCATTTTACATTTGAAAGAAGTGAAATTCAGAGAGGGTAAGTAATTAAGGCCAGTTGAAATGTGAACCCAGGTCTGTGTAACTCTGTGTTCTGATGCCTGTAAAATGTATTTTTAAACAGACAAAAAGCTGAACATATTTTATAGTCTCCAAAATATTAACCAGGTAGTACTTCAAAAGTTTTTTAAACTGAAAATGAAGATTTTCCTTCTCAGCAGCTCTATCCAAAAGGCTCCTAATATCAACTCATTGCTTTTATTCACAGACTATTTAGAGTCAAGGTGCCAAGGATGGAGGGGATACAAATTATTTTGGCAAGTTTCCAGGGGTTGAACAGAAATATGCACACTACCTCTGAACAACCGAAAGATTAAAGTCACGATGATACTATTTATGCAAGCTTATACAACAGCTGAACACAGTCGTACCCACCCACCAACTGCAACATCTTTGTTCAGAAATGCTTCTGATGTCAGTACCTTGACCTTACATATGCTTATCTTGGCAAATCTTAGCAAATAGACATAAAATTAAATTCCTAAAGATTGGCATGAGCTGATATTTGCTGAAGCTGAATGATGTAACCATGGGTGACCAATACACTATTTGTCCATTTTTGTATACATCCAAAATTTCCCTCTAAAAGATGTAAAAAAGAATTAAATTCCTATTTGCCTCAATCTCAACTAAAATAAGCATCATTGTATAATTAATATTTATGGATGGCACACTAGTCCACACGTTAAAGCAGTTTCTCAGATTTTCCCACATCAGGAAGCCCTGACAACACAGAATACACGTAAATTCCCTCAGGGATCTGAGGGTATAGACCAAGCTGCCTTCAACAGAGAGAAGAGTACTCTGAATACGCCTGGTTTAGCTTAAACACACACACACACACACACACTCTCTCTCTCTCTCTTTGTAATTTTACTTAAAAATATACATTTGTTTAAATATAAAAATGCCCCCTCTTTCACAAATCTTCAAGAGAAGTTCACAAGTGTAACTACCTTTGCATGGCCCCAAGCACATGGAGGAAAGAATTTGGTCTGAGAAACCAGGCACTAAAAATCCTCTTAGAAACAAAACAGTTTATCACATATTCACTTCATTTTACAGTTTAAAGGGATCTTAGAAACTCATCAAGTACAATCCCTTCATTTTTAAGTTAACAAAATTGTAGTTTAAAAAAATGGCTTTCTTTTAAAGTGGTGATTAATAATGAAAGTGCCAGCAATCAAAACTTCACGGATACATTTAACTAACATTGGGATCAACTATGAGCACAGGTTTTAAATACAGCTAGGCTTTGGTGGGGAAATTAGGTATTAACTTCAAATTAATGAAATTCAAAGAGAAAAGCTAACTCGCAAGGATCTAACATGACGTATTACAAGATACTATGATTCTAAAAACGATTTCTAGTATCCCATAATTTTTTCCTTTTCTCCTATCCTTTCTAAATAAGACTTCAGTAAACAGAACACTGTGAACAGATACCTAACTGTTTAAGAAAATGTCTTACTAAAAAAGGAAATTAATCTGAGAATTTCAGATGAGACAACCAATCTATTGGAAACAGAATTCACGCACAATTTATATGAAACCATGCAAGCTAAAAAGAACCCAGACGCATCCATTCAACACAAACTTATCATTCTTACAAATAAATGATCTACAATAGTTTTGTACAAGTAATTTACAACTTGCCACAAATTATTTTTTAGTGCCAAACTATATTCACCACAAAATGGCGTATTTTTTTAACTACAATCATATTCAGATTTTTAGTAACACAACTAAATTAATGATTGAAACACATACTCACAATAAAGCTTTATTTTTATGTGAAATAAACATTTCCTAAGATTACATGCGTTGTGTTTTATGGTCCAAATATGAAAAAACGACTGAAGGAAAGGAGTAGGAGCAACAAAAGGGGAGAGCCTTTTTGAGGCTACTACTGCTCAGAAAAAGGAAGGATTTTAAAAGTAAGTTTTATTTAGCTACAACCTTCATCAGACAAACAAGGAGCCCTCAGTAGGACAGGACTGCTTTTGAGATGTAGCAATAAAGACATTCCTCTGCAACAGAAAACTTCCACACTAATGAAGTACAAATTCACCCAGAAAAGAAAGTACAGTCTTAATATAAGAAAATTAAACAAACTGCATTCTTATTATATTTTTTAACTTTTTCTTCCTACAAAAATATCTTCATCTCAGAAAAACTAGAAAGTAAGAAAAGCACAAAGAAAAAATTGCCCACAATCCTACTATCCAGAGGTTATTTCTGTACCATTTGTTTACAGCTTTCCAGTTTTTAAATGTATAGTTAAACATTATTAATAATGTCACTATTAACCCATATGTATTGTTTTGTAATCTTTTTCCACTTTAGACTTATGAAATAAAAAGACAAATTTTTAAAAGCAGGTGTGTTCTTACTAATTTACCATTCAAACACTTAAGAAAGACATAAAAATAAATTATGCAGCATGGTTAGAGGTATTACCGGAAATCAAATATTCTGGTTTTCACCTACCTAAAATTACCAGCTTTCAAAGAACTAAAATTCAGTTAAGATATTTTCATCATTAAAAGACACCAAACAGTTTAACTGCTCCTTAATTTGGAAGCCCTGTAAGGATCTGAGTACAGCATCATAAACATTAATTACACGACACTACTATGGCTCAAAGGTGCCATATTAATGAACTTCCTGGAGAATGAAGAATAATTAAGCACCGATTGTACATTAAGAGAGCAAAGCACTTCTACACTTATCAACAAATATTTTTCCCTGTTCATGGAGGAATTAAACATATCACATGTGTCTAAGACTCATTTCCCAACATGTTTACTTATTTTCAGTATTTAATTATCAACTAAATCTCATTAAAATAAAGTTACTCTCACAGTAGGTGCATTGTGTGGTAATGAAGACAGCTGGGGAAGCAAGCCAAAAGTGAAATCCCAAGGGAGAAAAGAAGACAGCTCCTTTTGAGGACAGAAAATGGATGAATGGGGGGGGAGAGGCATCGAATCTGCCAATGAGAGATCACAAGTTTTGTTTTTCTTACCCTTGTAAAAGGTTCCTGTCTGCTTGCTTCAGATTTTTAGGTCTCAATGGTCATCCCAAGTGCACTACCTCTTAACTCCCCCTCTAGTGATCAGCACCTTCAAGGGCTGCCTCTCTGCCCTTTGTCACAGTCAGGGCTAGATGTCATTTCTGTACTAGAGACAGTGACTCTGATACTTAAAAGGGCCAAAAACAAAAGCTGTTGCAAATAATTTAGAGTGATGAATTTCAATGAAATAAGGTCACAGTTGACTGACTGATAAGCAGTATACTATGAGACCATATTAAAATTAACAAGTATTAGACTAGTATAAATCTTAGACTAATACAAGGCTAACACAGCAATGCTTCATTTACCCAAGATTATAATTAAGTCATAGTATCTGTTAATTTTCCAAATGTAGCAAGCAAACTTTTTTAATTCAAGTATAGCTGATACACAATATTATATTAGTTTCAGGTGTACAATATAGTGATTCAAAATTTATATGCAAACACTTTTAATGAAATTTACTGCACGTAATTTTTCCAAAAGAATTCTTTCTAAGGCAATTATTTTATATGATGATGTAATAAAGTGAATACTTGGAATCCATTAAAATGCACAGGGCTTTCCATTCCGTGACAAAGTGGCCCCAGAGCCCAGTGTGCTGATTTACGCTCCGTAGTGTTCCTCAATCCCTTGTTGGTGTCTATCACTCACTGCTGCTGACAATGTGACCAGCACACTAACAAGCAGTTCTAAATTGACAATTTTCATTGTCAGTAAGTTAGAAACCAAATAACAAAATTTATTAAGACTATATCCAAATTAAATTCTAAATAAAAACACTCTGTGGGACTCTTTCAGGAGTCCAGTACAAGAATCTTACCGTTTCAACAAAGGAGTCAGAAAATCTGGGTTCTAACAGTCCAAGATTTACCACTTCAAGTAACTGAGGGCATGTCACTTCATCTATCTTGGCCTCAGTCTCCTCATCTATAAAAAAGGGTTACTATCCTCTGCCCCACCTAATTCACACGATTGGCCTAAGGTTCAAATTAGATAGTGCATGTAAAAGTACTATGTAAATGTAGCACCTGATGATAAGGTAAAGTGGCAACAGTATTTTTACCATTATCATAAAAAATAACCATTTATTTTGGCTTTTTTGGTCCTACTTCTTGACTGTTATCTACATTCCACCAAATTAAAATTACAAGATGTTATCGATTAAAAAAAGAAAGACATAGCTAAAGCAATATAGTAGATGCTAAGTAAATGTCAGTTGGATGAATGAATCAACATTTACCTCTATGCCTAACACTCTATTAACACAAGGGAAGGCAGAAAATTAATATATGATGTGTTGCTTATTTTTTTAGCTGCTGATAAATTTCAAAGAGAAAATTTTAAGGTGTAAAACAAGTAGATGAAATTCAACGAGGTCTCAAGGTTATGAAAGAGTCTAATGTTTTCTTTCATTAAAGTACTAAAAATTTACAAGTTAATTCACTGGCTAACAACTCAAGTAACTGTTGTCTTCACATTCAAAGCCTTACAGCAGCATTCTCATTTCTAATAAAAGCCATTAATTTCATGATAGTGAAAAAATACCCTTCAGAGACAGCTTGCCTTACTCACCAGCTTACTGTCACAAGCACAAGATACTCAAACACTAACTCCAGCTGACAAAATAAAATACTCTTGTTCAGAGAGACGATTGTCTCTTATAATAGCCTGGCTCTTACCCCAGGAGCTTTATTACCAGGAATAAACTTTATGAAAGGTTGCCATACATAAAGCAGACTTCCAGCTGCTCTTCTAAGCAAACATCAATGAGACTTGTGATAAGAGAGATTAAGTTGGCTATCACATCCAGGGACACCACTGCTGTAGACAAGTGAATTTCTCACCCACTTCTCTCTAGCACGGCAAAGAGGAAGAAAGGAGGCTTAAATGTTAAACAGCTTTAAAAGCGATTTAACATATACCTACTACTTTCAAAGGGAATAGAACAAAAATGAAATAGATTAAAAACTTAGCTTAAACATTAATTTAAAATAAAATTTAGCTCCTTTCCTTAGGAAATAAAGTCTCCATATCTATCCCTCTCAAATTAGTCGAGAGTGAGTCCGACACTATACAAACGGAGACAACGTAACCACAGCAACCTTTATAACCACAGAAGAAAAACAGCCTGTCCACAAAGACAGGCATGAAATGACATAGTATTTAATAATCGTACAGGCATAATTATTCTAAGAATACACCACGACACACGAAAAACTTTATTATATCTAAATAATATAATCTCCTTAGGAAATATTTTATGAACTAGATATTTTTCCATAAAACTACTTGTAAAGAACTAAGACTGTTAGATACTTCTTAAAGCATTTAAAGGAAAGGTAATATGTTGGTTATAGTTTTTTTAAATATACAAGCAATTAGTGTTCTTTCATGGAAAACAGTATAAATATTTTCTTGATTTTCAATACTTAAAACATTATTTGATAGAACAAGATAAAATTTAATAGTCTATGTTCCAAGATTCTATAAATAAAGGGATGTATGTGGGCGGCCTGTGGCTGAGTGGTTAAGTTTGCACACTCCACTTTGGCTGCCCAGGGTTTCCTGGTTCAGATCCTGGGCACAGAAATGGCATCGCTCATCAAGCCATGCTGTGTCAGCGTCCCACATAGCAGAACCAGAAGGACTCACAACCAGAATATACAACTATGTACTAGGGGCTTTGGGGGAAGAAAAAAAAGGATGTAAGACCACAAGAGAGATAAAACAAACACTTGGTGAATGCTTACTAACTGCACTTAACGTCCTCTGTCCTCCTCTGGGCGGCCCCAGAAATGAACATTATCACATTTATTTTACATATTAGAAAATTAAGGCCTAAAGAAGATAAATAATTTATTCAAGTTAGATAGGTAATAAATGGCAGAGCTGGGGTTTAAACCGAAGTGTGAATCCCAAATCAAAATCAGTGTTGTGTTATATTACGTTGCACCTCAACTTATTTAAACACGTACATTAGACTGGTACAAGAGGATGGACCACCAAAAATACACTCTTAGAAAGGGACGGGCCTGTCGGTGGTGCAGGGGTTAAGTGCGCATGTTCTGCTTTGGCAGCCTGGGGTTCACCAGTTCAGATCCCAGGTGTGGACACGGCACTGCTTGGCAAGCCATGCTGTGGTAGGCGTCCCACATACAAAGTAGAGGAAGACAGGCACGTATGTTAGCTCAGGGCCAGTCTTCCTCAGCAAAAAGAGGAGGATTGGCAGCAGTTAGCTCAAGGCTAATCTTCCTCAAAAACAAAACAAAAAAAAAAAAAGAAAGAAAGGGAAGAGGGAAAGCCAGACTACATACAGTTTCTAGCCAAAAAGAAGGTTGATGGAAGCAGCATTCTAGAAGAGATGTGAGGGGAAAGTTAGTGACCTAACTTAATTCATGAGGTCAGCCGTTTCTTTCATCTACAGAAAACCATCAATTATCTCATTTCAAATAAAAATCACCTTTGTAAAGAAAGTTTCTAGCCAACATTATATCAATGTCCTGATTTCATCATTCTACTTTGTTATCAGTTCTAAATCTCTCTGCCACTGCTATCCATGTCCCTGAGACTAAGAAAACCTTAAGTAGGGGCCAGCCCCGTGGCACCATGGTTAAGTTCACATGTTCCGCTTCGGCAGCCCGGGGTTCACTGGTTCAGATCCCGAGTGCAGACCTACGCACCGCTTGTCAAGCCATGCTGTGGTGGCGTCAAACATAAAATAGAGAAAGATGGGCATGGATGTTAGCTCAGGGCCAGTTCTCCTCAGCAAAAAGAGGAGAATTGGTGGCAGATGTTAGCTCAGGGCTAATCTTCCTCAAAAAAAGTAAAAACAAAATCTTAAGTAAATTCTTAAGCCACTCCCACAAATTCTTAACAGTCTTGAGAGGAAGATAAAGAGAAAAGAAGATACAGTAAAACGTTTTACTGGTCTATAACCTTATTTTTTCAGACCTGCTGAATGAGCTGGTTTCAAGCTGCTGGGCAAGGCTAAACAGGGATGGCCACACGGTGGGCATTCAACTTGCAAAACAATTGTAGGAATTTTTCCTAAGTTTAATGTTTTCAGTGTACTCACCACAATAAACTCATCCAGCAATCTTGAAATTAAATTCTACCTCTCACTACTGACTTCCTACTACTATAGAAGTTTTTAATCCTGTTAGTAGAAATTCAACTTAAAAATAATCTTTGTTTTGGGAAAAAACATGAAGATATAAAATTTATCCACTATTCTCAAAGTGTATACACTGTGAATAGAGCAAAATCTTCTCTAATTAAACAGCCACTCTGTTCCAATCATTCTCAGAACATCAGTTATTTCTGTGGCTCAAAAAAATCCAATAGCCATGTTGCACTGGGACTACTTTTTGTGGTGGGTCAAATTCCCCAAGGGGAAAGGAGGTGGACAACACAACTCCTGAGTATGTGCTCATTCCTGAGAGGGGCAAGGGACTCTCGATCCTTTGCCTTCAGCATCCAGTTGCCAAGAAGCTACTTGTGGGGGATGAGGACAAGCCGGAGAAATTCTACCTTAACACTGAAATCCCAGCCAACGTGATCACCAAACTAACACGGAAAAAGGCATTAGTCATAAACATACAGATACCAGAGTTATTGGTTAAATTCCTAAAGTTTAAATCCTGGTCAAATGCAAAAAGCTGGACTCCTTTACTGCAGATTGTCAAATGAAACAATATGACTTTAAGCAGAATCTAAAATATGAAGAGTAACTTGATTCAGGGCAGTAGGGGCTAGGATAATAGTTCCAAGTAGAAGCCTCAGTTCCAGAGCTGTTTCTTACTAGTTCTGGCTAGTTACATCCACCACTTGCTCTTCCTCTGAAGATCAATGACCTTGGACTGCACGCAAGGCCATTAGCTAGGCAGCAAACGCTAACAAAAACCCATGCAAATAAGATTACCATGATACAACTAATGCAGGCAACTGGGAAGCATCAGCACCTCAAGAGCAAAGCCCTGCACAGAAACGGAGTCTACCCACAGGGACAGTCTGATTAATTAAAAGAGCAATATAAGCAAAAAGAAGCTTCATTTTTATCTAAAAATCATTTTTATCTAAAAAGTTTTAAATGGAATCTCACTTGAGGACTATTTTTAAAAGAGCCTCTCACTACATAAAACAAAGCCAAAATGACTTCTAAAACATAATTATTCAACCACACACATTTCTGAAGTTGTTAGTTTTATATAAACAATTAAATTGTACAACACTATGATGAAGTGAAAAGGATATAAAATTAGACTTTTGTATTGTCTCTAGAAGTACACTGTCTAATACAGTTGCCACTAACTACATGTGGCTATTTGAATTTAAATTAATTAAAAATAAAATGAGAAGTTCAATTCCTCAGTCACATCACCCATATTTCAAATGCTCAAAAGCCACATGTGGCTCGTGTAGTGACTACACATTGGAGAGTATAGATATAGAACATTCGCATCAACACAGAAAGTTCTATTGCACAATGTTACTCTTAAAGAAATCTGCCACAAAAATGGCATAGAACACAATATCCACACAATCAAAAATCAAAATAGAAATAGAAACGTTCTGTATCTTGACTGTAGTGGTGGTTCACTCATATACATAATGTCAAACAAAACTCACCGAAGTGTACATTTTCGATGGCTATAGTAATGTATGTAAATTATTCCTCAATAAAGTTGATAAGGAAAAAAAGAATAAACATCTGACCACCGATGAATTCCAAAGTAAAAAACAAAAAATACTCAGAGTGTGTATAGGAAGTTCCAAAGTCCTGATAACTTGATTCCATATTCCTTCAGCTGAGACCCTGGTACATCAGTCTGGGGTGTCCCAGCAAGAGTGGAGGGCAGATGGCTAGAGCAGGGAGGTAAGTGCACATCTGCCTACGGTCAGAGGTGAGGGAAGCAGAGATCCAAGACACTGTGGAAAGTATGGGACATTGTATGCAGCCCTCCTAAAGTGGACTACCACATCCTAACCTCAAACCAGCCAATAAAGTACACAAATTTTTTAAATTCCACCACTCACTGGGGGGCCACTGAAGATGTCAAGTAATTCGTACAGAGTTGTAAGGTGTACAGCCTCACAAAGATCTCTTTAAAATGATTAAAGAAACTGGGAAAGAGAAAAAACCACGCAAAATATTTAAAGATTTAATCGCCGAGAATCAGAAGAGCCAGGTATTACCAATCCCAATTCTGCACGAGTTAACTATCAGTCAGCTGATAAAAGTCAATAGTTCTAAGTTAGGATCATAGCTGGTCATTAACACCAACTCCACCTCCTCCTGCCTCTAACAGAGTGGCTACAAACAAGCAGTCACTCTAGGCACAACCAGCTCTCCAAAAGGAGACAGAAGACTGAAAGGGGAAGGAAAACAACAGCAACAGTCAGGCTCCCCTCCCTGGAGGAACTCAGTCAAGAACAACGGTTCTCAAATTTGTTCAGGCAACAGCAACACCTGGTAGTCACGACATGCCAAGACCTACTAGTATAACAACATTTAATAACTTTTATGTTAGATATTTTATTCAAGCATTTCTATTATCACTAGTAGTTGTCAAAAGATTACTAAAAATTAGGGAAAATGTTCAATATACGGGAAATGGTTAAGAATATTATGGTATATTAGCTTATAATATTTTACACCATTAAATATGATTAGGAACACTGACGATTATGAACATTATGATGATTACGAACACTATGGCAACATGAAAAACAGAATCAAATGAAAAAGCAAAGTACACTGTATCTATAGTATGTACACATATAAAAAAGGACTAAAAGAAAACATAAATCAAAATTGCTTGATTTCTTAGACTGTGCATTTTTTCTTTTATGTAGGTATCCATTACTGTTGCTATAATGGTACTTGTGTAGTACAAAATAAAAATTTTAAATATTTATAAACACAAAGAGTTAACACACTTACCACAGTGGGATTGCCACTACTTATCAACTGGCTGACTTCATGAAAAATGCTTTTGCAGTCAATTGATTTATCTAATGATCCTCGTTTTACAATTACTGCTACTGCTAACAGAATCTGTTCCCGAACATACTTTTGGAGGCTGTAAAACATAAAAACCATTGTGAAAACTTTTACATAAATCTAATATAAAAATACTCCAAAATTTCTCACTATGCCTGAAGCTACTAATAACACTGCTGACATCCGAGAGCAGTATAGCCTACTGGTTATGCACAGACTTCAAAGCCAAAAGACCTGGGTTCTAATCCGCGCTCCATTATTTTCTGGCCATGTAACCCTGGGCAACACAAGTAACACTCAGAGCCTCAGCTTTCTCATCTGGGAAATGGGGATAACAGTAACAGAGTTGTTACAAGGATTAAATGTTCTTAAAACCGTGCCTAGTGCATACTAAGCACTATAAAAGTGTCAGCTGCTTCAGGCAGCGTTCAATAGTCAGTCAGTTCACTAAGAGCCAGATTAAGATTCTACCAATTAAGAGAGAAATTCTGATCTAATATCCATATCCAACCAATAGTAAAATTCATTCCCTTTAATGTGAAAAGGTAACATGCTGGCTATCCAAGATACAACATTACAGAAACACATAAATTCTAAAAAAAACTTTTTAAATTTTCCTATCTAAGCAGCACCACTCCCAAGTGGAGGCATTCCACAAAGCCCATTAGACCACAATGGCATAGAGATTTAAGTGCCTTTTCACAACTGCCTCTTAAAGGTAAGGCTCAGAAAACATAACTCTGAACTTTATAATCTGGCCTCTAAAACGCCATAAGGATATGACAACCATGTGCCCTTGGGATAAAACCCAAATTCTTTAACATGGCTTATAAGCAGTGGGACCTATCCCAGCTCTCCTGGGACACTGCCAATTTACCTGTTGTCCAACATAATTATTAAACAGCGATTTCTTTTACTCTGAAAAGCGCCCCTGTTTGGACATAAATGATACGGTCACCCACTTCTAAGGCCCTTCATGGCCAGGTCCCTGCTCCCCTCTCTAATCTCACCCCTTCCATGTACACTCAAAAGTACAGACATACTGAACTTCTTTCAGTGCCCGGCACAATGCTCATACAGTTCCAGGCCTCTGAACTATGCCCTCTTCTAAGCCTGTGATGCCACTTTCTCCAGAAAGCATTCCCGGACAGCTCCTCTACACATGGCCGGTCACTGCTAAGGAGGGCTCCCTCCACACCTCACATAACATAAAGCATCTGTTACTATGGCTTTAACCTGATCTCCCAGACTGGCTGCCAGGCTGAGCACACTATTGTAGTCCCACAGTAAAGTACACTGCTTGCCACATAACAGGCATTTATCAGACATGTATACAAACGAACAAACATACCTCCCTGAATTAAGACTGAAGTGACAAACATTCCTTTGAAACACACACACATGAAGCATTCATTAAGAAAATAAATGCAGAGAGATCCTATTATGCACAAGAATATGAGTCGACCAAAGGGAATCTGTGCACTTTTGGGGGGATAACAGTTTCAAACACACTAACTACTACTAGGAAATACACACAAAGCTGAATACTACTACTAGAAATGTAAGTAAAGCTAGTTTTAAGTATCTCTATTGGCAAGAATTATAAATTACTAAGAAAATAAATAATAATAGCTAACATTGAGTGCCTATGATATGCAAGACTTTACATAAAATAACTTCACAAAAATTAATACATTCCATCCTCACAAAAATCTTTTGAGTAAGTACTCAACCACTATGCTAAACTGCCTCTTCAAAAAGTGTACCCTGCCTTTCACCTTATGCAAATTTTATCTCAATTAGGAGGAAAACAGAAAAAAGAAAGAATTCTGTGAACGCAATGGAAGCACACAACATTACTATTCTATACTCCATAACCCGTAGCATTCCACCTACGCAGTATACCAAAAAGTTTTAACTTGACTCTAATCTATACTGTAGGACACGCTACAAGATAAAAATGTCTGTCGTGAAAGACAAAAAAGGGGAGAATTACTCTAGATTAAAAGAGACTAAAGAGACATGACAAGTAAATACAATGTGTAATCTATGGTTAAATCCTGGATCAAAAAAATAACCTATAAAGGAGGAAAAGGATATAAATAACATTATTCAGACAACTTGGGAAATGAGAACATGGAATCAGAATTATATTAGATAATATAAATGCCAATCATAAATACCAAGGGGATTGAGATTATGCTCTTAGGAGAGACATGCTGAAGTACTTAAGGATGAAGTGTCATGATTTCTATGGCACACTTCAGCTGGTTCAGGGGAAAATACATGCATATATATATATATATATATATATGAGAAATCAAATACGACAAAATGTTAACTGAGCCTCTACTAGGGAAAGGATATGTGTGTGTTCACTGTACTATTCTTTCAACTTTGCTGAAAGTTTTTTACTTTTTTCAAAACAAGAGTTTGGGAGAAAATACATAAGTGAAATATTTCGATGTGGAACCCACAATCAACTCTAAAATAGCTTCTGAACTAAAAAAAATTATTCCAGGGTGAGATTATTTTGGACAATATAAGAGATCACACATGCACACAATCAAAATCTGTCACATATTTAAGTCTACCAAAGCTCTCCCGATTTTCAGTGGTCCCCATTTTGGGGGGTGGGGGGGGAAACTGTGATAAATGAGCAGCTCTAGGGCAAGCCAGTATCACACCCAAAAGGCCTCATCAAATACCAAATTGAAATTTAAATAAAGAAAACCAGCATGAAGGCGAAGAGAAAGGTGTGAGACTGGGCAGGTTTTCCTTATTCTGTTAAAACCGGAAAAAATAAGCCATACGCTCCCCGTATATGCAGTCATCTAGAGGACACACTATCCCTTAAACCTGTAATGCTAATAGGTTTAAGCAAACCATGGTTTATTCCTCTCGTGCATTTTTCTACATGTAAAGCAGTTAGCAATTAACTGAGTGCTAAAGTCACACCAGTAATTATTATTAAACATTATGAACTCAGAGACTGCTAAGTGAAGAGTCAGTAGGAACAAAGGTCTGACAGTATGCTCTAAATTATTTTTAAAGTGTTGTGCATGTTGATTGCCATTAATCAATATTCCTAATTACCAGCATTTCCGATTGCATAATAAACACTTTCTTCACTGAACTGGAAATGAACATCTACGCAAAAAGTACTGAATTGCAACAAGAGCACACATACAATGTACTTCTTCTTCTTCAAAGAAGACTTGGTGTTTGGGGGGCTTTAAATTGTAAATGAATTTCTCTCAAAACTTGTGTGGCTGATAATTTCCCTCATTTTTTAAAAAAAAAATCATACAAGCAATAAATGCACACAATCTCATAAAACGTTCAAACAATATACTGTGTATAATATAAAAAGAAAATTCATTCACTCCATGCCTCAAACCGAATCCCTTCTCCAAAGGAAACTGTCAAAGAATTTGGTGCTTTTTCTTTTGCAGCCTTTTTACTACACATTTCTATGTAATACCTGGTTTGTTAATAGTACCTGATTTCCCCCCACCCTGTCTCGGGATATTCACTTGTGTCTTATCATACTTACCTAGCACCAAAAGAAGAACAAGTATAAAGGATTTTTCACTGAGTCCAAGATCAACTTTTATTTATAACCCAAATCTTCAGAACTTAACAACAACAAAACTTAACATCCAGCACAATCTTTTCAAAGAAACAAAACCTAGTATTATAAGCTTAAATAAAAAGTATTAAGTACCAAAACAACCTACAATCGTGTGTATGAATCTTGAAAATATGACCCCACAGACCTTAACCATAAACATCTATCATTAAAAAATGAAGAAAAAACGCAAACAAAAAACGCTCAAAAAGGAGCAGCTCAGCAGAAGTATTTCAGCAGCCACTCCTCCAGGTACTTACTTAGGCCTCTGTAAGACATAGGTTAAAAGGAATGTTCTCAGGGACTCGATGCTACCTTTCTCCAAGAGAATCCACTCTCGGACAACTGCTTCCATTATGGCTGTGGCAGCTTGAAAGAGGACATAGTCCACTTTACTTGTTTCTGAGGAGAAAATTAGAAACTTTTTTAAACAGTAGCTCATCTTCCCTTGAACATTTTGCATTTATTAATTTTAAAACGGAACTTTTCAGACAAGGAATAAGATGGTTACCTGTTCTTTTTTTTATCCAGTGACCTTGCTCTAGCACCACAAAGAGGTTAGTTCCTCTCAGAAGACACCTCAGGCAGGTGGCAGCTAATCACCGATCACAATTTTCACAAACTTTCCTCACCTCTCTTCAACTGTTACTTCCAAAGCATGAAGAACTAAAAAATAACACAGCTTTAAAAAAATAAAAATAAAAATATAAAGCTATCAGAAAATTTCCTAAGAGATTCTCACCCTGTGCAAAATAGAACTTTGTATCTGCAAAATATCTTCATAAACTAGTCTTTGAACATTACTATTTGTGATGAGCCATGCTGTTAAAATATTTCAGTTTGTTAAGTAATTAAGCTTTCAGCAGTATGACTCATCTCCAATAGCAAGTTCAGAAATAAACACAATCACATCCAGGTTATTTTTCTCAAAATGTTAAAAAAATAAAAAAGAGTCACATTTACACAAGGTGAGAAGTTCTTGTAAATTTTCTGATTGCAATACTGATCAAACTGAGTAAAATCCCAAAGCTACACTTAGAAAGATCCAGCCTTAACTGGCAAGTTATAGTATCTGAACTAAAAACTGAATCAGGAGGGGGAAAGAATAGAAAATTAACATATCTAAGAAATACTTTATATTAATTTTCTATTTTTTCTTTTATTCACCAATACCACTACAATCAGTTTCCAAACAGCATTACCAAAAGGGAGAAACAGTCAAAACAAAGTCAAGAAAAAGCAGAAGTTTTCCAAAGCTCTAAAAATAACCATCATGCGAATCCATGAAAAGTCTGTGGTTAGACTCCAGATTATTTGCCAAGATCACTAGACATGAGTATCTGAAAGTTGTGAGAAATCAGCTCTAGGCATAGAATGGCACCTTCAAGAATTTATCAGAAGAGCATGAAGATATTGTCAAGCACATCATTTTCTTTCCTATTCAAGCTCAGGTCATTTAAAAATCTTACAAGTGATCTTCACACAATTAACTATAAAATTGTGTGAGAAAAAGGCATACCCTACATAAATTTCTTTCACACTAGATTACTACATAGGAATTTTGAACATACCAAAGCTAGTAAGAGGAACCAATTTGGACCTTTATTTTTTTAAAGTCTCATTATTCCATGCTATCTTAACATGAATTCTAATTAAGATGATAAGCAGAACTCACAAAAATTTAGAAATCTTAAAATATAATCAATAATTGAAGCGACAGCTTCCAAAAATGTAAACCTATTATAAAAAGATGTGCTCAAAGTTCTAGAAGAAAAAAAATAAGTGAATTTATTCAAAGAGGATTTGAAACAGAAACCAGCTATATCTACTCAGATCACTTGATGAGAAACATGATATGCTCCATAAAGGTAATTCAAATAATCTCTGATTATAAACCTCATCTTGAAAGAAAATGATGGTTGTGTGCCTATCTTCATTTTCTATTGCAATGGTAAAAATTTTAAGGACAAGAAACCTGAAATCCTTAACCATGGATTTTAACAAGGAAGCAAAATCTTAAGGACTCAACAGAATTTTAGAAACAGAACTCCAAAGATCATCTAGTTCAATTCCTGCATTTTACAGTCGAAGAAACTGATGCACCAAGAGATTAAGAGAGGAAATTCAAGATCACATGGCTGGCAAATGTTCCTTGAGCAATACTAATCCACCCCTAAATGCATATGCCAATGAAGATAAGACCAAACAAGCCCCTTCTGCTTTTCATGAGCAGTGAAACATGCGTTTTTCTAATTATTTGTGCTTACATCCTAGGCTTTTTTTCAGGGTGGGGGGAAGCGCCATAATTACAGAAGGTGAGTGACATTCAAAAGATTTCCAGGGGCCGGCTCCACGGCCGAGTGGTTAAGTTCGCGCGTTCTGCTGCGGCGGCCCAGGGTTCGGATCCTGGGCGCGGACATGGCACCCCTCGTCAGGCCACGTTGAGGCGGCATCCCACATCTCACAACTGGAAGGACCTGCAACTAAGATATACAACTGTGTACAGGGGCGCTTTGGGGAGATAAAGCAGGAAAAAAAAAAAAAAAGAAAGATTGGCAACAGTTGTTAGCCCAGGTGCCAATCCTTAAAAAAAAAAAAAAAAGGGAAGATTGGCAACAGTTGTTAGCCCAGGTGCCAATCTTTAAAAAAAAAAAAGATTTCCAGGTAACTCTTTTTCGTAGATACCTCTGCTGTACGGTATTAAATGAAAACCTCTAAATTACTACTCCCATAAGAACGGAGGAATCTGAAAAAAAAAGAAACCCAAATTCCAAATTTGAAAGATGGAATTTTCCTAACCTAATAAACTACACTTTCTCATAAAAACTGTTATTAGCCTTCATACACTGCACTTATATATAAATGTGCAAAAAATGCTAGGAGGAACTGTAGACGCCTACCAGCAGAAGATGAGTTATGACTTCACATGGACACAGGAGCCTTACTCTTGCCCTGTGCTGTAAAGATACTTGAAATTGCAAGGTCTTCATGAAAAACTTACAATTCATCTAGAATTTCTAATACTTTTAGGATGATCTTCCACTGACTGGGACACTGTCTACATGATAAATTATTTTAGGCTACTTTAGCGGGAAGCTTTCACTTCCTACCAAGGAAACTTTCTTTTATAATAATTACGTAAATAAAATTCATTTGTATCTTAGCCATCTGAATGAAACCAGACACAGAGCCCTGAAGACAAAATTAAAGTGAAGTAAATAATAAGAGAAGAGAAGCACTACATTCTGATCAAAAAATATTTTTTAAAGAAAAATAAAACCCTAGTAGTAGTCAAGCCCCAAAAGTTCAGCTACTACAATCACCTCCTTGGCCTTAAAGATTTCTGTCCAAAGCAGGCAATCTGAGTTCCAAAGGCTGACTAATGATGCCTAGGTACACCAATAAGTCTCAGGTCTCATTTTGTTTTGTTCCAGCTACTACTGAGATAAGAAATTAAAGAAATCCATTTCTCCCTGAGAGAAGGACAAAAGAATGCTAAAGTTAGCTCCAGAAATGTTGAACGAATCCCTGTTTGGGGATATTTCTTCATAAGAACAGAACTCAGGTTTTTTAAAGGAACATCTGACCCTACAAAACTAGTAAAATCCTAAGTGCCAAAGACTTCTGAGGTGAAGAAGTCTACAAGTGCTCTTCTGACAAAACGCACAAGCATGCAACATGCACACGCGCACATGTGCACACACAGAAAAGTGCAAAAAAATTAAAACTAGAATGAAAACAGAAGGATAAGAAGAGAAAGAAATGAGGAAAAATAAGAAACATAATAAAACTTAAGTTAGAAGTGGGAAGGAAGAATTTATGAGACCAGAAAAGGGAAGCATCAAAGAGAAAGTCTCCCCCTTATTAGAATATATTACCCAGACGTTCTATAAAAATGATATGTAATCCCTGAATAAGAACGTGAAAATTCTGAATTGCGATTGACTGCCACTTGTATGAGAAGTCTTCTTAGAGGAATTAACCCTTCTGTGCTGGTGGCAACCGAATAAGGAGTTAAAAGATTTTCTGTGAAGTTCAGGTGTAAACATTAATGTAACACAGGACTTTGCAGTACATTAATGATTATGCTTGTAATACACTCACTCGACCTTTTAAATAATTAATGTCTCAAAACCCAAAGTGATTTTAGAAGCACAGCTGGAACTACCAATACTATCCTTTAGAAATTTTTATCAGGAAAACAAAAGTATCCCAAAACAAGCTCAAATCATAACAAAGCAATAGCACTTCATAAAATATACAAACTCTAAAAAGGAAGAGTGGTATAAACAAATACACTCTAATAAAATACTTAGAACTTAGATCAACTGTTCCCCACTAGTACAGAATGACAACTGAATTACAGTAGAAAGTTAGATGAAACAAAGACGGAACCCTAATTCATGTAGGTAAGGCATACGCCACAAAAATCAGACTCAAATTATTTCAGGTTACTAGTTTAACACAACGGTTTTCTAAATCTATTAACACTGAGCAATTTCAAAGCAGTAAGGGTGAAGCAAGCGTCCCTTAAATTCTTAATACTAATGTTTAGTTTTGCTTCTTTTAATTTAACATTGAATTAAATATTCTCTACAGGCATAAATTTTCTTAGTGCCAGAAACCAATTCACCCAAGTATAAAATCTGACCATTCAAAAAAAAAAAAATTCAAAACTGCCTCATTTAGAATTTAAAAGGTGGTTATTAAAACTGTTCCTGGGGGCTGGCCCGGTGGTGCAGTGGTTAAATTTGCACGTTCCGCTTCAGCAACCTGGGGTTTGCCAGTTCGGATCCCCAGTGTGGACATGGCACCTCTTAGCAAGCCATGCTGTTACCACGTATACCACGTATAAAGTAGAGGAAGGTGGGCAGGGATGTTAGCTCAGGGCCAGTCTTCCTCAGCAAAAAGAGGAGGATTGGCAGCAGATGTTAGCTCAGGGCTAATCGTCCTCAAAAAAAAAAAAAACCAAAAAAAAAAAAACCTGTTCCTGAATGAGACAGTCACCTTCACGACCACTGCTAGCTCCCTGCAAACAGAATAGACCATTTTTTAAGCTTATCATACTTTTAAAAAGCTATTTGATAGGGCCAGCCCCATGGCATAGTGGTTAAGTTCAGCATGTTCCAATTTGGCAGCCTGGGTTGGCAGGTTGGGATCCCAGGTGTGGACCTACACTGCTCATCAGCCACACTGTGGCAGTGACCCACATATAAAGTAGAGGAAGATGGCACAGATGTTAGCTCAGGGCTAATCTTCCTCAAGTAAAATTTTTAAAAAGCTATTTGGAATCAGGCAATGGGGGTCATGACATTTACCTTACTGTTCACAAAGTGCTTCTATATGTTACTACACTTGCATCTCACAACTTAAGATAGCCAAGTCCATTAAGGAAAATGGCATCATTATTTCCATTTCACAGATGACAAAAGGCTCAGAGAGGTTAAGTGACTTCCTCAAGGGGCATCATGCATCAGGCACCACTGGCGACCGGATCTCCTAGTTCCTACATCAGTGCTCTTTCTACTCCAGTCTGACAACTCTCATCTCTAAGTCCTTACATATAAAGCATTTTTAACATGTAACTTTAATTTGCAGGTGGTTTTGATCTAGAAACCAGAGTACCAGTGGCTAACATAAGTCTTACTAAAAGCACAAGAATAAAAGGTCAGGTATTTTAATTCCTAATACTCAACTAACCAATTCTGTGGTCATGGATAACTCAGGCTTTCAGAGTCTTAAATATGGATTACAAAAAATGGCTCCAATTAAGAGAAACAGCCAACAATAATCAGATTATAAAACAACAATGACCAATGAAAATTTTCTATTATTGAAAAATATCGAAGAAACAGAAGACTCTCTCTCTATGCATATATATGTCTCAGAAAATGTCATCTTTGGACAAGAGTTACAACTTCTGTGATTATTTTTAAAGCAAAGAGATCATTTCTGTCCATGTGTCAGATATAAGGTACTCATTACACATTTTTTATAAGAGTAAACATCAAGATATACAGTGATAACCTACACAGAACTGATAATATTTGCTAAGTAAGCTGAGTACAAACTATATGGCAAAAAAACCTAAAAGAAAGAAATTGTGGAAATCTCCAAAAATATTCTTAATTTTAAAACACTGAGATAAGACATATTGTACATTTCCTATAATAAATTAAATCACACTTGAAAACAACTGAAAAATATTAGATTTTTTTTCCCTCACCACTACCAGCTTTCATATTATGGTCAATAATAGAATAAATTATTGAACACTCTATTTAGGGGGAAAACATCCAAAGTGAAAACAAAGTTTTTTGTCCAGCTTTACGGAATATCTTTAAAGACACTTCAGCAGAATGATTATTAATGGAAAATTATAACTGTACGAACCTGCTTATTTTAAAATCAATTTAAAATATTAGAAAAACTAGATTTGACTATGCAAAAATACTTTTAAAGTGACTACTTACCCAAAATATGCTTGCAAACTGCAAATGGTGATTTTGATTTCCTAAATGATAAGAATATGTGCTCTGCATGCTGGCGTTGTTCATTATTGACCATGGAAGGTGGTGCCTTGAGAGTTAAAAAACAAAAACAGAGTACACTGGTTTAATAAGAAAGCTTGAACAATAGCAATCTTTTACCCACAACAAGAGAAAATACTTGCACTTCTGGGGGTAGGGCATAGGCAATGGGAAGACAAATTTTTGTGTAAATTTTTTTAGGAACTATAGCATAAAACTTTATAATAAATATTTATAATATAGTTTCAAGAAAAAAGAAGAAATTCTGGCAAGGTTTGGGTCAGAATACTTTAAAGTTGTCTACATTTTAGAAAGATTGATACTTATCTAATATTTTTTGTTTTTTGGGTTTTTTTTAAAGATTGGCACCTGAGCTCACATCTGTTGCTAATCTTCTTTTTTTTCCCCTTCTTCTCCCCAAAGCCCCCCCAGTACATAGTTGTATATTTTAGTTGTAGGTCCTTCTGGTTATGCTATGTGGGACGACATCTCAACATGGCTTGATGAGCAGTGCTAGGTCCGCGCCCCAGGATCTGAACTGGCGCAACTCTGGACCATGGAAGCAGAGTGTGCAAACTTAATCACTCAGCCATGGGGCCAGCCCCTGTATTTTTTTTAACATAGCTAACTTATTGCCTTTTATTCCAACATATACCACTCTACTAACTTGACCAAATTCACATAATTTCTAAATTCTTCAGCACTGGTCAAACAGTCTAAAGTTACTAAAAACTGGTTTCTAAAGAAGTAGTCAGATAATTCTACCTCAAGTTTTCTAAAATCATCATTAAACCAGAAAAATTAGAGAACAGTAAAGTTTGAAATTTATGGAACTCCTATCTGAATAATAAACTAATCAGCCAGAAAAGCCAGACTTTTATCTTAACAAAAACAGCTTCTAAAGTCTATCCATGTTTTTAAATTCCATTTTGTTCTAACAATCTTTCATCTAAAGATAATACTCTTCTGAACCAGACCCACCTAAAACATACATTCCCAACATATGGTTTGGTTACATGTGACCTACTGAGACCTATCTTAAGAGAAGGGAAAGAGACTGCTTATGTAGCCAAGCAATCAAAATACAGAATTCTCAATTTGGGAGGAGAGAGTAAGGGTAGATAACAGAACAATAAGCCTTTGTTACTGTAATCAATATAAAGTAGAGAAATCATAAATTCAACTATATTCAAAGAATCTGGAAGATGAAAGATTTTGAAACCAAGTATATTAGATCAATATTCTTTACAAACTACATCAATTATACAACATTACTAACTCTAATTTCAGTTAAAACAGTTAAAAAATATGAACATCCAAGAGAAATGAACTAACTTTGACACTCCGGCCTAAAGAAATTCTTACAATGAGCACTGAAGCCAGCTCAGACTACTATTCCTAATGATATAGCACCCTCTACAGCTCTCTAGATAAAAAGGAAAACACTTCCATTAAAGAATTGTGTTAAATTCTTTAACACATTTTTAAAAATGGATTTATTAATAAAATACTGTGAACAGCTAACTATGCTAAATATAAATATTTTTGTCCTTTCATTTGCAAATTCTTCAATCCCACCACTTCATGCCCTAATTCAACAAGTTGAGTTTGTGTTTTTACAAGATACTTCACCACTAATACCTGCTGACTACAACCTGAGTACACAGCATATTAGTAAACACCACTACCACATCCTATACTGCGATGAAGACAAATCGACTATGGATTACCCAGAGAATTTCTGAATCATACACTCTTTCTCCAGGAATCACACATTCTTGAAAAGCACTACACGTGCATAATTTTGCAAATTAACAAGCTAGTTATTCTACAAACCAAAACAGTTCCTAAAGCTGATGATCTTTGGATACCCTGATACCCGCACACTTAATAAAATCTAGATCAAAATATAATTTTAATATAACAAAAAACGATATTCCATTTAAAATATCAGATTTCATAAATAATAAATTATAATCTAAAAATTAGTTTATATTAATCACCTGGTTGAACATTATCATACAAACAATAAAATCATTAAGTCAATACATTAAATAGCAATATGGTATTCACTTTAGTTTCCCAAAACCAAAACTTTAAATTCTTTCTTCTTGAAAATGACTGGGCAATGGTTTCCCAATAGCAAATTATCTGCATCAGAAAGACCTCAGGAACTTTTTTGTAAAAAAACAGACTTCCAGCGCTGAAAGATTCAACAAGCTGGGAGTCAAAAACCAAAAATACGTATTTTTCCCTTAAAGTTCTCCAAGTAGCAATGACCTATAAAACCTTTACGTGTCAAACTCCTTCCTCTTCAGAAATCAGAACTCAGCTTTCAAAACCCTGCTTTAGCGCCCCCTTCATCAGCCTTTCCTGACCCTCCTCCTGTGGGCCTGAGCACAAATGGGGTCTCTATCCCACCTCACACGACGCACCACTTACCCAGCTTATCACAATGTAGTGTAAGGATTTATTTGCTCCTCTTTCCTTTTCTCTATTAGTTTGTTGTTGTTGTTGTTGTTGTTTGAGGAAGATTAGCCGTGAGCTAATAACATCTGCCGCCAATCCTCTTCTTTTTGCTGAGGAAGACTGGCCCTGAGCTAACATGCGTGCCCATCTTCCTCTACTTTATATGTGGGACACCTACCACAGCATGGTGTGCCAAGCAGTGCCATGTCTACACCCGGGATCCAAACCGGCAAACCCCTGGCCGCCGAAGCGGAACATGCGATCTTAACTGCTGCACCACCGGGCTTGCCCCTCTCTATTAGTTTTTGACACCAGGGGCTTTATTTTACTCATCTCTAAATTCCTAGGGCTTAGCACATATAAAAGAGAGAAGCAATAATAATAATATCAACAACTAACAGTTACTGAGTAACTCAGCATTGCAAGACATTATTTTCCATAGATAGATAGACAGATACAATCTCATTAATTCTAACAACCACCCTACGAGGTAGGTCTTATTATCCCCATTTTACAGATGAGGAAACTGAGGAATGGAGTTATGATCAAGGTCAAGTAGGAAGCAGATGTGGAAACTGACCCTGGGGCCCTAACTCTTTAACAGAAACTACCCTTAGGTGGCTCCACATTATGTAAAACTCATCATGCTTAACGCTCAGGGGGGTAGAAAGGAAGCAAATCTCCCCTTAAAAGTCTTCCCCTAGGGGCCAGGCCAGTGGCACAGTGGTTGGGTTCACACATTGCACTTCGGTGACCCGGGGTTTGCCAGTTGAGATCCTGGGTGCGAACCTACACATCGCTTGTCAAGCCATGCTGTGGTGGGCATCCCACATAAAAAGTAGAGGAAGATGGGCACGGATGTTAGCTCAGGGCCAATTTTCCTCAAAAAAAGAAGCACTTCCTCTAGACCCAGTACAGACATTAGTGTTTTATATAACCTGTGAAGTTTCAGTAAAGAAATAATAAAGAAGTCTTTTTGTATTGCCTGTTTATATTCTCTCATTGTCACTAATAATGAAAGCTTTAAAAGAGCTCACACTGCATAGAAGAATCAAATGAATCAGAGGAGCCAGAAGCAACAGGAGGTGGTAGGAGAGAACAGTGACGGTGAGAAAGGAACGAGCAGGAGACCAATTCCAGGTACTTCAGGAAAATAAAGGCAAGGATAGGGCAAGCTTGAAAGATGTTTTAAGCAGTCATACAAGCAGAAGACATGAGGCTCACAAATTCCTAACTCAGTATAGTGGTGTTTCTGGCCCCACCATTCACCACGCCACTGGCCTAACCCAGCCACCTTCAATTTACAAACATTCTCCAAGAAACAGCATTAGTGGCTCAGAGCCCAGAGAATCTAAAGTGGGAACTCTGGAGATTATTTACTGATGAATGGATTAAATGACATATTTAATGAGTTTTTAGTAGAGAGAGAGAGAGAGTGTGTGTGTGTGAGTATGAGTGTGTGTGTGTGTGTGTGTGTGTGTGTGTGAGAGAGAGAGAGAGATCAAGAGAACCAAAGTTCCTAAATAATTTCTATTCAAAAGTACTTACTGAGGGCTGACTATATGCCAAGCACCATGCCAGAAGCAAGGGACACAAAAGTGAGGAAAACAGTCCCTGCCCTTACAGAGTTCTGAATATATTAGAAAAAACAGTAATCAAATAGTCACACAAATAATTTTAACAGTCTATAATTTCTGCCTCTATTAACTGCATTCTGGCTTCTTCCCCCTTCATGCTACTAAACTTGTCCTCAAAAAGTCAGGAATCTGGGGCCAGCCCCACGGCTGAGTGGTTAAAGTTCTGCATGCTCCACTCTGGTGGCCCAGGTTCACAGGTCCGGATCCCAGGTGCAGACCTGCTCCACTCATCAGCCATGCTGTGGAGGCATCCCACATACAAAGTAGAGGAAGACTGGTATAGGTGTTAGCTCAGGACTTAAAAAAAAAAAGTCAGGAATCTCAATTGTCAAATCTTATGGAACCTTTAGATTCCTTCTCTCCCTAGGCAGCTATAATGATAACTTTTATTGCTGTTGTTAACAACAACAATAGCACCATTTATTTGCCATGCAGAGTGCTAAATACTTTACATTACATTCTCTCATTTAATCCTAGCAAAATCCCTGCAGTAGGAATTATTTCCTCTCTTTTACATACAGAGAAACCGAGATTCAGAGATTGTCACATGCCCAAGATCACAAAGTTAACAAGTATCACAACCAGAATTTGGCCTTAAGTCTGTGAGACATCAAAGCCCATGATTTGAAATTCTTTTAAGTATTATTGTTGAGGATACATAGTTGGGTAAACTACTCTCTCTCAGATAGTTACTAGAGAAATCTGAATACTAATATTTTTGGCTTACTATAAATATCATTATTTATAAGACCATGAAAAAACAAAAGTAAGGATATCAGAGTCAGATTGAAAAATCACGCACGACTTGTAGACAGGAAATAAGCTACAAAAATAGAAAAGAAAACTTGTTTTGAAGTCATGCCATAGAGCTCATATTAAGGATTTTCTTAGCTCTAATTCCTCACTCATCTTTTAGAGCATGGTTTAGTGTTCAACTTAAAAAATCAGAGATGTAGCACCCAAAAACCATGTATACAGTAGTCTTTGATTCATTCACTGAAGAGTTTAGATAAGACTTTGCTCAAGTTTCAGTTTTCCCTCTTTAATCATTCCTTAGACCTTTGGAACTTACCACTGCTCCTATCTAAATTTAAATCCATAACACAAAATGATACTTTGTTACTTTAAATTTATCATACTAATATTTCATAATATTCCATGAAGAGTAAATTCCAGACCCTGGATCTTTCCAGCTTAACAAATTTGAGAGATATTGCCCTTGTAATTTATCTCGTGATTCCCTAGCATATATCCCAAAGCTGTCCTTTCAAGTTTGTTTTCCTCCGAAACCTCTTACCTCATTTTGACATCCATCACTCCTTTCTCTCAGGAAATGACCTTATTTTTACTTTCTAAAAGTAAAAGCCTTCCTGTATGATGAGCTCCTTTATGTGTCTTCCTTTTCAAAATCTCTCTTCATCCCAGTGTTCTCTTCCTATCACCTTCCCCAATTTCTCACAAAATATTCCCTCCCTATAACTTTCTCTTCGATCTGAGTCCTCCTCCCCTCCCTTCCCCCCACTTCCCTTGCCCTCAACTGAGCACCCCTCCCTCTCCTACACATACCTCATTTCCTTCCTCATCTCTTCTCACTCTCTATCTTATCTTAAAGTTACCCTTAGCAGTGGCTCCCTTCTTTCTGCTTACAAACAGGTCTATCCTATCTTAAAAATCCCTTTAAACATTCTTTCAGTTGCTTTAATTAAAAGAACAGGAGTTCAAATCAGAAAGACTTCGTTTCTAATCCCATCTCTGCAGTATAGTTGGGAAACCTTGGGCAAGGATACATCTCTGCACGTCAGGGTCCCCATCTAATGATGCTAATGAAAGCATGTCATAATTCATAAGAGAACTGCAGTTAAAAATGTATATACATAGGTCTCCCAAAATTAACCTACAATAATTAATACAATTCCAATTTTAATCTCAATAAGGTTCATCTCAGAAGAAGACAAGGTGATCCTAACATATGTAAGAGAAAGGCCAAAAAGAGTCAAATTAATTTGGAAAAAGGGACTTTGAGGGCATTATACTAAGTGAAATGAGTCAGACAGTGAAAAACAAATACTATGTGATCTCTCTTATATGTGGAAGCTAAAAACAAAAACGAGTTCCTCAGATACAAAGAACAGATGGGGGGGGGGAGGTGGTGACAAGCAAAGGTACAAAGGTCCAGTTATAAAATAAATAAGTCATGGGATGTAATGTACAGCATGGTAACTATGGTTAAAATGCTGTATTGCATATTTGAAAATTGCTGAGAGAGTAAATCTTGAAAAGTTCGATCACAAGAAAAATTTTAACTATATATGGTGACAGATAACTAGACTTGTGATTATTTCACAATATATACAAATACAGAATCATGATGTTGTAAATCTGAAACCAATATAATGTTATATGTCAATTATATCTTAATAAATAAGTAAATTACACTTTAAGGTTAAAAAAAAACAAGGGCAGGCCCAGTCACATAGTAGTTAAGTTGGCACACTCCGCTTCAGCAGCCTGGGGTTCACAGGTTTGGATCCTGGGTGCGGACCTACACACCGCTCATCAAGCCATGGTATGGCAGCATCCCACATAGATAGAGGGAGACTGGCACAGATCTTACCTCAGGGCTAACCTTTCTCAAGCAACAAAAGAGGAAGAGTGGCAACAGATGTTAGCTCAGGGCGACACACACACACACACAAAAAGATTTAAAAGTGAAAAGCAAAACTTTAAAAAACTATTAACAAAACATTAAGAAGAAAATATAGCAGAATATGTCAGAGTAGCATTTTTTAAACAATAAAGGCACAAATCCTTTTTTAAAATTAATAAATTCAAGTATATTAAAATTATAACCTTCTAAACTTAGCCATAAATGATAGACTAGTTACAGATTAGAAGCGAAAAACTGCATTGCATATAATTAACAAAGGATTAATATTCAGAACATAAAAACTCCCACAAAAGAGTAAGAAAAAGACAACTTATAGCAGAAACTGACAGCTACCTCCTCAATCTTCACCTTCCACTCCTTCCTTAGTAATAGAACACAAACGCGATGTACCCAGCCAAATGGCATCTCCCAGCCCCCGCTTCTAGCCAAAAGCAGCCAAGGGATTCAGTTCTGGCCAATAAGAAACAAAGTTTGGGGTGGGGTTTCCTGAAGGGAGCCGATTCCGCTGGAAACCCATTTTTCTTATGTCCTTGGATCTTCTCTCCTGCTCCCTGGAAAAGGATATGATGGCAATAGTTCTACTGATCCTCTTGGACCATAAGAAGACTTAGAAAACGGAAGACACCAGCTAAGAAGAGCAAACAAAGCAGCAGCACCAGCAGCACAAGTCCCTGAACGATACTCTGGAGCCACTAGGCCACCTTTAGATTGCATAACTCCATACTTTATGTGAGAGAAAATAAACCTTTCTCTTTTTAAAGACACTGTTTTAGAGTTTTCTGTTATATGCTGCCAAATCCAATCCAAAAGAATACACAATGCAACAGAAAAATGGCCAATGAACAGCAGGCCAGATAATTCAGAGTAGAAAGCAAAAAATGGCTAACAAACATGAATGAAAGAAGTAAATGGCAGGACAGGCACAATACGTTATTTATGTGAAAGTTTTAAAACTCAGTAAGTATATATAGTGTATTAGTTACCTCTGTGGGCATAGTGTAAAACCATGGAAAGGAAGGATAAACAACTTTAAAATTGTGGTGATCTCTGTGGAGGAAGAAGCAGAGGCTGGAGAATGGGATCTCAAAGAGACCCAAAGCGGCTTCAATTATATCTGCCATGTATAATTTTTTTTAAAGATAAGTAAACTGGCCATATTAACATTTGCTAACCTAGGAGGTGGACACATGGGTATGATTATATGGTTCTAGGTACTTTTCCATTTATTTGAAACACTGCATTTTTTCAAATGAGTAAGCCTTCCATTCCTGATGGTACTGCTGACTAGATACTTTGAAAAACTCTTCTGCTAAAACCAAATAAAAACAGATAAAATATTTTAAATTTTCTAAAATGTATTGTTAAGCTTACAAGAAATTAAAGGCATCCTCAGAAGCTAAAAAGGAAGCAAAAGCAGCGATGCAAAGATGAAAGCAAGCACTCACGTATTTACCCTAGAGACACACGCAACCCCGAGGGACCTCGAGTCTCCATTCTGACAGCTACCCAAGGTATAACAGACAACAGATACAGCAGGGGCCCACCTAAGGTAGGGATCTCACAGGACATTCCCCACATAAAGCTGGGATCCTCAGTATAATGGTAAACCACTGTAAAAAAAAAAAAAAAAAAGAAAGAAAGAAAGAAAGAAAAAGGAAGAAGGAGGGAGGGAGGGAGAAACTTTCCAGTTTGGATGTTAACAACAGATGAAAGAGGGAAAAATTACTTCAGACAACTGATAACCATGAGTAGGCCTTTAAATAGGGTTCTCACACCATTTCAACAGGACCCATGTGGTCCAGAAAACTTTCAGCCAATAAACTCAAAATAGTCCTATGTTAGTCGTGCACCTAGGCATTTGGAGTAATACACCCTAATCTAGGCTTCAGAGTTTTCCAGAAACATTCCCAAGAGCTAATATTCAAAACTTTCTAAAGACATGAGGAAACAAGCCACCATAAGTTTCAGAACAATAAATCAAAGAATCAGAACAACAAAACTCAATGATAGTGGAAATGTCAGAAACATCTGTTTTAAAAAGATTCGCACAACTCAACAATAAAAAAACAAAGAGAACTCAATTAAAAAATAGGCAAAGTACTTGAACACACATTTTTTTCAAAGAAGATATACAAGTAGCCAATGAGGCACATGAAAAGATGCTCAACATCACTAATCATTAGGGAAATGCAAATCAAAACCACAATGAGGTGGGGACCAGCCTCGGGGCCTAGTGGTTAAATTTGGGCGTGCTGCATTTCAGGGGCCCAGGTTCACAGGTTTGGATCGTGGGCACAGACCTACACCACTTGTCCGTGGCCATGCTGTGGTGGCATCCCATATACAAAATAGAGGAAGATTGGCACAGATGTTAGTTCAGGGCGAATCTTCCTCAAGCAAAAAGAGGAAGATTATGAGCTCAGGGCCAATCTTCCTCAGCAAAAACAAAAACAAAAACAAACTACAATGTTATATAAGAATGGCTAACATCAATAAAACAGGTAACAAGTGTTGGGAAGGATGTGGAGAAACTGGAACCCCTGTCCACTGCTGGTGGGAATGTAAAACAGTGCAAAAAACTGCAGCCACTTGGAAAACGGTATGGTAGTTCTTCAAAAAATTAAACACAGAATTACCATACAAGACAGAATTTCACCTCTAGGTATATACTAAAAAGAATTAAAGGCAGTACTCAAATAGCTTATACACCAATGTTCATAACCATACTATTTACAATAGCCAGAAGGTGGAAACAACCAAGTGTCCATTGATGGATGAATGGATAAACAAAATGTAATATATAAATACAATATAACATATTTAGCCTTAAAAAGGAATGAAATTTTGATACATGCTACAACATGGATGAATGTTGAAAACATCACACTAAGTGAAATAAGCCAGACGTGAAAAGCCAAATACTGCATGATTCCGCTTACAGGGTACCTAAAAGAGTTAAATTCACAGACAAAGTAGAAGAGTGGTTACCAGGGGCTAGGGGACAGCAGAATGGGAAGTTATTGTTTAGTGAGTAACGAGTTTCAGTTTGGGATAATGGAAAAATTCTGGAGATAGTGGTGATGGTTGCACAACAATGTGAAACTACTGAAAACAGTGAAATTTATGTTGTATTTTACCACAATTTAAAAAAAATATATATATATAAGGAGCAAGATAACACAACAGAACTTTTAGGGGCAATATAATAGGAGAAATTTAAATATCAATAGACATATATGTTGTTTGGATGGTAGTTACATGGTTACATATAACTGTCCGAACTCATAAAACTGGACACCCAAGATTGTACATTTTATTGTATGTTAACATGCCTCAATAAAAATGTTAAAAACTCAATGGACAGATTAAAAGGTAGATTAGACACAGTGAGAAGAAAATTGAAGATAGATGCAAAAAAGTATTGAAAATGCAGAAAGGCACAGAAGTTAAAGAGCCTTGGAGGACAAAGTAATGGTCAATTCTCTGTCCTACTCAGAGCCCCAGGAGGCTAACTGGCAGAGACCATATCACGCTGGCTTCCTCACTCTCTTCCCTCAGCCCCAGGGGCTCCTTTTCTCCATCAAAAGCTACAGCTCCTATGAGGCTTCTCTCCTCTGCCGTGAAGGGTCTCAAATTCTCCCCTCACCCTCCCTGCTCTTGCAGGCCCGGGAATGGCTTCACTGTGCCTTGTGGTTCCATTACACCCAACCCCTCCCCAACCCTCTGTCAAGAGTCCCCTCTTTAACTCTCTTCAATTACCCCTTTGAGCCCTCTGCCAGGATCCTGACTGACACAGCATGGAATGAGGATGGGAAAGATAAAGATTCAAAACAATAATGGCAGAAAGTATTCCAAAATCGATGAGAAACACTAAGCTCCAAATCTGAAAGCCCAATTAACCCCAACCAGAACAAAAAGGGAAAAAAATCGTATTACTGATGTCACACTGAAACCAAAGAATCCAAAAACCAGAGAAGATCTTAAAAGCAGCCAAAGAAAAAAGATACAGATTACCTTCAAAGAACTAACAGACTGACAATGACTTCCTAGAGCAATGAGAAGTCAAACGAGAGAAAACAGAGCAACATTTTCAGACTCCTGAGAGGAAACAACTTTTAACTCCCCACCCCACCCCGACCCGACCAAGGAAGATTAGCCCTAAGCTAACATCCGCTACCAATTCTCCTTTTTGCTGAGGAAGACTGGCCCTGAGTTAACATCCGTGCCCATCTTCCTCTATTTTTTATATGTGGGATGCTGCCACAGTCCACGCCACCGATCTGAACCAGTGAACTCCAGACCCCCCCAGAAGACAGGCACGCGACTTTAACCGCTGCACCACCAGGTAGGCTCCAAGGAAACAAGTTCTAACTTAGAAATGTATATCCAGGGAAACAATCTTCCAGGGATTAAAATGTAATTGAAGACATGTTCATGCAGATAAAAACCAGGAGAGTTTATTACCAAAACACTCTTTCTTTAAGGAAATTCTAAAGGATATACATACTTCAAGACAGTTAGTGATCCCAGATGGAAAGTCTTGAATGCAAAGGACTATGAGTAAAGAAATTAACTACGTGAATACGCCTAAACAAATACTGATTGTATTTAAAAAATAATTTGTGAAATTTAAAAAAGACGATTAAAATTTTGGATGATGATAGCACGTAAATCAAGAGAGTTTTTAAATTCTTCTACTATTCTAGCTGAGACAGAATATACAGATTAACTTTTGACTAAATTGAGTATGCATGTTAAAATGTCTACCACGGTCAATAAAAGAATCAAAATAAAAAATAAAGAACATATATTACGACATTCAAACTATGGAATGAAAAACAAAACATCATCAAACCCTTGGGCTGGCCCAGGGGCATAGTGGTTAAGTTCACATGCTCCACATAGGCAGCCTGGGGTTCGTGGGTTTGGATCGCGGGCACAGACTTACACATCACTCACCAGGTCACACTGTGGCAGCATCCCACATACAAAAAATAGAGGAAGACTGGCACAGATGCTAGCTCAGTGACAATCTTCCTCAAGCAAAAGAGGAAAATTGGCAACAGATGTCAGCTTAGTGCCAATCTCCCTCACAAAAACAACAATAACAAAAAGATTATCAAACCCCAAAAGAACGCAAAAGGAAGCACACATACACATATACACAAAATAAGATAATATAAATAAATCATGATTTACCAGTAATCACAAATAAATGCAAATAAACTAAACACTCTAGATAAAAAACTAAGATTGTCAGTCTGGATGAAAAAAAAAAACCCAACTTCATGCATACAAAAACAAGAGCATGGAAAGGGAGAAAGAAAAAGGATGGAAAAAGTCATGCTAAGCAAATTTTGATCAAAAGCAAGTTAATGAAACTGATGTAGCTATGACAACATCAGAAAAAAGGAGAATAAGGCAAAATGCTACTAAAGAGAAGTGGTTCATCTACTAATCATAAAAGGGTCAATTAAAATGGGATGTAAATAATACATAGCCTCAAATATATGTAGAGAAAAAAATGACAAGACTACTAACAAATCCACTAACACATCTCTCTAGGTAACTGCTAGTTTCTGGAGACAAAAAGATTTAACAAGTTTACCTCAATAGACATATATAGGTTGCACCTTTAACTGGATATCACACCTTCTTCGCAAACACACACTGAACAAAAACTGACAACATATTAGGCCATCCACAGGGCATGTCCAAACAAACTTTAAATAACTGGTATATACATGATACATTCTCTGACCACACAGCAATTAAGGTAGAACCCGATGTAACAAAAATAAAAACTAGAAAGATTCAAGGATGAAAGGAGAAATCATAATGGAAAACATTCAGAATTGACCAGAAATACTTCACATCATAAAAACCTATAGTAATCAAATAGAGTACTAGCGGAAAATGGGTAGTCTTAAATGCTTACATTAAAAATTAAGAATATTAAAACAAATGAGCTAAACATCCAACCCAAGAACTTAGAAAAAAATTGAACTCAGAAAAATAGCAGAACCCACCCAAAGAAAATAGAACGAAGGAAAAAATAAACAGCAGAAAATGATGAAACAGAAATTACATACATAAACAACAGAGATAAACAAAAAAGCCAGAAGTTGCTTCTTTGGAATGACTAATAAAACTGATAAAACTGTACCAAGATTAATCACAGAAGGGAGGTAAAGGCAAGAAAAACACAAATTATGAATGAGCAAGATTAAAAGAGATTGTAACTACAGATGGCTCAGATAACAGATATTAAAATAACTTTATGGTGACAAATATAAAAATGTATGTGATATGGACAAATCCCTAGAAAAATATTTCAAAACTGACTTAAGAAGAAATAGCTAAGCTAAAGAGTCCTGCATCTATTAAATGAAATGAAGCAGTTTAAATTATAGTAGTCCCCCCTTATCTTCGGGGGATACATTCCAAGACCCTTAGCGGATGCCTGAAACTGTGGATAGTACCGAACCCTATAGATACGGTTTCTTCCTATACATACATACCTGTGGTAAAGTTTAATTTATAAATTAGGCACAGTGAGAGATTAACAACAAAAACTAATAATAAACTAGAACAACTAGAACAAGATACTCTGGTAAAAGTTACCATAGATCTTAGCAATCTGAGCATACAATTCTTTTTCTTTCCTTATTAAGTTGAGAACTTTCACATTTTCACTTTAAGGAAGCACTTTACATCTTCTCTTTGGCATATCTTGCCAGCATCACTACTTTTGCACTTTGGGGCCATTACTCAGTAAAATAAGGGGCACTTGAACAAAAGCACTGCAATACCGTGACAGTCCATCCAATAACCAAGACGGTTACTAGGTGACTAACGGGCGAGTGGCTCATATAGTGTGGACACGCTGGACAAAAGGGATGATCCACATGTGGGGCAGGACAGCACAAGATTTCATCAGACTACTCACAACGGCACACAGTTTAAAACTTATGAATTGTTTATTTCTGTAACTTTCCATGTAATATTTTTGGACCAAGGCTGATGGAGGGTAACTGACAACACAGAAAGTGAAACTGTGGATAAGGGTGGACTACTGTAGATTTTCTAAAAACTACACGTTAAACTCACTGACCCGGACGATTTTACCAAACAGCAGGAAACAAATAATTCCAATCCTACACAGATTTCAAGAGGATACAAAAGAGGGAACACTCTTCAACTCATTTTAGGAGATTAGCATGAATACGCCACCACCAAACCCAGATGCGAGGATAGTGTAAGAAACTTCTAGGTCAATCTCATTCACAAACACAGATGAAACAAATCTTAAGGTAATTCGTATGCCATATCCAACAATGGAATTTTTAAAAATAATAAAGATAATAATGTACACTGTGACCAAGTTAGTTAATCCCAGGAATGCAGAACTGGGTTAACAATAGAAAACCAACTAATATCTTTCACCACATTAACATATTAAAAGAGAGAGATTATCATAAAAAAATGCAGAAATGTTTAATAAATTAAGATTCATGACTAACATTTTAGCAAAGTAGGAATGGATGGAAACTCCCTTAACCTGACGAAAAGAATTTACAAAAAAGCTAAAGCAAATATCATACCTAATGTTGAGACAATAAACATATTCCCTTAAACTGTCAGTAACTATTAGTACACTATCAGGGTCCACTGGACTCAATTTTTGGGATTTTTTTAAGCACTTCTATCTATTTGTAATGCTTGATATTTCACAATTTTTATTTTTTTCTTACAGGTCTTCCAAAGAATAAAGAAAAATTTTATTTTTTAAAAAATGGAATAAAACTCATTCTAATTGGAAGTCACTTATGGATCCCCTGGACTCTTTCATAAGTCTAAGATATATAATAAGATCTTAGTGATATTTTTTCTGTATCTTGAAACATTTTGGTATCTCATCAGAACTCATCAATTATTCCCCAATATGCTAAGAAAAGACTAAAATAATAAAATTAAAAAATAAGAAATGAAGTCACCTAGAAAAGTGATACAATAGCAAAATAAATCAACACTATTACCTTATCCTCAGTATTTTCTACTACATTGCTCAAAGTACAGCATGACCTTTTAAGAAAGTATAAAAGAAATCTGGAAACACCACCTCTGTAATCTTTCTTTTGCATTTCACTGAATAGTGTTGAGAATTCAAAATTTTTCATTTTCCACCCAAAATGACAAAGAGAAGAAAACTGCCAAGGAAGGACATTTCACAATTATGAGGCGAATCAGAAGAATGAAAAAACACGAATCCAGGAGCACTCCAGACCTGCACTGTCCAACACCGCAGCCACTAGCCACAGGTGGTTATTTAAATTTAAACTAGGTAAAGTGAAATTAAAAGTTTAGGCCTTCAGTCGCATTAGCCACATTTCAAGTACTTGAAAGTCACATGTGGCTAGTGGCTATCACACTAGAACATTTCTATCACTGCAGAAAGTTCTAATGGACAGACACTACTAACGATGACAAAATTGATCATCTAAGCGTAGTCTCAGACCTCGAATCTTCACATCATGATATTCTAGATCAGTGGTTCTCAACAAGGCAATTTTGTCCCTCAGGGGACATTTGGAAACGTCTAGAGACATTTTTCGGTTGCCACAACTGGGGAGTGCTATTGGCAACTAGTAGGGTAGATATGCTGCTAAACATCCTACAATGCACAGGCCAGCCCGCAACAACAAACTCTGCCTTTGATGAATTTTCTCAAACTCAAGAATCAATGAATGAACAACGTACTTCCAAGGACAAAAAGGAAATATGGTATTCTCACCCAGTCAGTCATTACACAAGAATTACTTCATTACTCAATATTCTGTGACAAGAATCTAAATCAATTTGTTTTACTAAAAAGGATACGTGGCAGTATTCTTTACTCTTTTATGATGACTGCACAAACATTTGCTTGATATAGTTCATAAGTGGATGAACGTTAAAGGCAGATATGTATATAAAGGTGATGAAAAAATTCACTGCCTTGATCATTCTAATTGGTGTTTATAAATCTAAAAATGAGAACGATTTATAATTATGAAGCAAAGAATATGGCCATCTTCTCTTCATCAATATTATGTGCCATCAATGTTTTCAAAAGTATTTTGATGATTCTAGAGCAAGAAAAAGAATCAGAATAACAGAGCAGACCCTATTAAAGATGCATTTGATACCTGGAACCAGTATTGCAGTTGGGAACGCAACCACCAGACGTAATGATAGAACCTATGAGAATTATCTGAAATCTGGAATTAGTATCGACAAATCAGATGAATGCAGAGAGACACAGCTACACTCTAGACCTGTGTTGCCCAATATGTAGTCACTATCCAAATGCGGCTATTAGATTAATTAAAATTGAAAACTTAGTTCCTCCATTGCACTACCCACATTTCAAGTGCTCAATAGTCACATGTGGCTACTGGCTACCATACTGAAGAGTGTAGATACAGAACATTTCCATCAACACAGAAAGTTCTATCAGCACTACTCTAGAAGAAATTTAATTAACTCAACAAATATTTGAGTGCTTTCCTATTAAGTTACCTTGATTTATGTGCTTTGATGCAATGTTATTTGATACATTAAAGTACAAAGTCACAAGGGGTCCACCCAGTAGCATAGTGGTTAAGTTCATGCACTCCACTTTGGCGGCCTCGGGTTCCTGGGTTCAGATCCCAGATGCGGACCTATGCACTGCTTACCCATCCATCCTGTGGCAGGTGTTCCACATATAAAGTAGAGGAAGATGGGCACAGATATTAGCTCAGGGCCAATCTTCCTCAGCAAAAAGAGGAGGATTGGCAGCAGATGTTAGCTCAGGCCTAATCTTCCTCAAAAAAAAAAGTAACAAATAACACTTATGGAATACTTCCTATGTGCTAGGCACTAGAAATACATTTTCCTTTTAGTGTAAATGAAATCATTTAATCTTCAGATTAACTCCCTGAGGTAGATATTAATTATTATTTTCCTACTTCAGAGATGAAGAAACAGACACATAGCTTCTTTAACGTCATACAGCTAGTCAAGGGGGAGCCAAGATGAATCCAGATAGTCCGGCTCTACACTATGTTATACTGCCTTTCAACTGCTAAATTCAATAATTTTCCACGTGTGCTTACTATAATATAACAGGGTAATTTTTCTAATATCTCATCTGATTAGATCACTATCTTACTACTGTTGTTTTCTAATTAGTTCTCTAGTTCCTGCCACAAAACCACAAAATAAAGATAAACCAGCTTTCTAAAATTATTAAATTTATTCAAAGTTTGGGGACAAACAATTTTATATTAAAACACAGACATATATTACAGATTAGCATAAAATTTCTACTAATTTTTTAGGATAAAAAAGAAATTTTGAGCTTATACAAGCCGTTTGGGGGTGCTCCCCAGCTTCCCCCAAATATATATTCACTCTCCTTTAGCATAAGAGTCATTAAAAAAATTTTTTAAGCATATTAATATATCCCCTCCTACCTTAGCTTTGTTCAGAATCTCATCATCTCTTTGAACAATTTCAACAGCCTCCTGTCTCCTCACATCTTGCTTCTGTTAGATCAGATTTTCACACTGCTGCCAGTCACATACTGACATCACAGATCTGACACATCACACTACTGGGTGAATTCAAGCTAATTATTATGGCAAATCAGACCTTAAGATAAGCTAGCCCCTGCCTATTTCCCTAGGCTCATCTCACTACTCCCACTTGCTTCCTCATTTATTCATTCATTCTTTTCATTCTGAATATTACTGAACAACTGCTATGTGCAAACAAGGTCCCTAAACTAATACACATTAGAGTCTAGAGACCAACATTTATTAATTAATCACACAAATAAATGTAAAATTTCAAATGCAGTAGGTATTATGAAAGAACTACACAGTGATCTAAGTATAGGACAGGTTAACTTCACCTCTCAGGGAAGTTAAGGAAGGCTTTCCTGAGAAAGTGACTAGAGAGATCTGAAGGACTAGGTAAGAGAAGGAGAGCATTCTAGGCAGACAGAATAGTACTGGAAAGGTCCTGTGGCAGGATGGAGGACAGGAGAAGGAAGGATTGAAAGAGAGCTGGTGTGGCTGATGCGGGGAAAAAGCAATGGGAGAAGGAATCTAAGAAGCTGGAAAGATAAAAACTTATCCAAAACCTCACACAGAGCAAGCAGTAATAAAACCTCAATTCAAACCTGGGTAATCTGTCTCCAACACCCACCACTACACTGTATGCCTTCCCCTACAGCAGTTAGTTCATATATTTCAGTCCACAAATTACTATCGAATGCGCACTTTGTGCCAGGCAATGTGCTAGATGCGTTGGACACAACAGTGAGCCAACAATGAGCAAAACCAAACAGAATCCCTGTCCTCATGGAGCTTACAATCCAGTAGAGGAATCAATCATATAACCAAATAAATAGCATAAAATTGCAGGTATGATAAATGTTACTAAAGCAAAAAGTGCTATGAAAAAAGAATTTAATCTAGTTCAGAGTGGTCAGGCTTTTTTTGACAAAGTAAACAACTACACTGAGATCTGAAGAATTAAATCTTAACTAGGCAAAAGAGGCAGGTGGGCATTCCAAGCCAAGGGAATACATACATCTAAGGTTCCGGAAGGAGAGAGCAGATCAAATGTGATGGACTTCAATATGATGGAGCCCCAGGCCAGCTTCATGAGTTTGTGACCTGTGCGTAGGGCCCAACTGTCAAAGGGGCCCCATGCTTAATTTGATACTTTGCTATTCTCATCCCGAAATTCTTAATAATTTTATCTTTGAACTTGTGTTTTGTTAAGTGAAGCCCAAGGGGACAATGAAGCATGCATGGGAGTTGTGAAGACAGACTGGTGGCCAAGCATATAAGCATATGCCTCGAAGCAGTTGGGTGCCATAGGCCCCCAAGGTGGTAGGGTGGGACCCAGGCCCAAATTGGCCGCAGCAGCAGGATCCACGGTGGAAGGCCAGCTTGCCTGTCCATCCCCAGAGCCTGTCCCTGAGGCACCTGCACAAATATTAACTCTCCAGCCTGAGCGCTGCGACAGGAACTCAGGCAGTAAACTCAGTCAATAAACTACAAAACAAAAATGTACACATGGACACTGCAATACAGCAAATCAAAAAGTTCTTAGAATTCTTCAAAGAGTTTACAATCTCTGGTTTCCAAAACTGCTATAGAAAAGCAAGTATCTATAGGCTTAGAAATAGAAACTAAATTTAAAGATGGTTGCATTCAATGGAAAAGAACGTTATTTTAACATAAAGGTCTAGATAAACAATTTGTTAGTGAGGAAGACAATTTTACTTTTTTCTTATAATAGAAGATACAGTGGCAGCATGCACAAAAAAACAGGCATTTTTAATTATATACAAATCATCAAGCTACCTTTGGATTCTTGTATGACCTCTACAAATAAAAAGAATTGTCAGAAAAATATTAAAATACTGTATAAATTTACATCTAAAATTAAACTCAGATTTACATGAAACTGATTTATATGAAGTTAAATCTTTTTAGAAAAAAATGTTCTGCAAGAATCATCAGCTCTAAATGTACGAAAATTTATTTGTAAATAATCAGAACACAATGTGTCGCAGCCTGTAAAACACAACAGCTCTAGTGAATGGGTGCCTCAGCAAAAGATCCTACTCAAATAAAAAATTATTTGCAATCTTGCCTTTGCCAAGAGCAACTGACATCACCTTCAATTATACTGACTGAAAATGAACTTGCTCAAAGTAAAGATTTCGATGACCTAATAAATTTGTAGAAAAGCAAGACAAAAAATATTATGACCAGTCAAGATATCACATAAAGCACTATTTACTGTATTATACAAAACTTATGATACTGAAATATTTTTTCCAATTTATAAGTTTGTTACTCATAAAGCATTATTATCCTTATTATGTTTTATAAGAAATTCAATGTTCTTAAAAGAAAAAGCTCTACATTTTAGAACCTTTTTTTTTTGAAGATTAGCCCTGAGCTAACATCTGCTGCCAATCCTCCTCTTTTTGCGGAGGAAGACTGCTCTGAGCTAACATACGTGCCCATCTTCCCCTACTTTATATGTGGGATGCCTGCCACAGCATGGCTTGCCAAGCGGTGCACAGGTCTGCAGCCAGGATCCGCACTGGCGAAGCCCTGCTGCTGAAGCAGAACGTGCACACTTAACCACTGCACCACAGGGCTGGCCCCATTTTAGAACCTTTAATGGCACTTTTTTCCTACTTTTTGAACGAGAGGCTCCACATTTTCGTCTTACATGGGGCCCTGCAAATTACGTAGCCAGCCCAGGCTGGAAAACAAAGACAGTATATACGAACAGCCTTATGGCTGGAATATAAGGCAGGGGCCAACAACTATGCTGAGCTTTCAGAACTCTTCAGAAAGTGATTAAAGAGCAAAGAATGGAATGAGACATAGCCTACTAAATCAGAACCTTTATAGTTAAGACAGAGGAATCTACATCTTTAGCAATTATTCTAAGACTGATTATGCATCTGCTAAACTTTGAAAGCCTCTACTCTAGAATATTCTCTTTGTCACTTTATAGTGGGCCTAATTTTTCCCACAATTACAAGTGAATAGAGCTTGGTGAGAGAGTAAATCCATATCTCTTCTCTGGAATAAAGTTTATTGGTTTTCTAATAGCTCTTTATCAAAGAACTTTTTTCCCTTTATTTGCTAGCAAGGTTATGCTTAACCTTTTTTTCAAAATTTTTATTTATTTATTTTGAGGAAGATTAGCCCTGAGTTAACATCTGCTGCCAATCGTTCTCTTTTTTCTGAGGAAGACTGGCCCTGAGCTAACATCCGTGCCCATCTTCCTCTATTTTATATGTGGGACGCCTGCCACAGCATGGCTTGCCAAGCGGTGCCAGGTCTGCACCCAGGATCCAAACTGGTGAACCCCAAGCCGCCGAAGTGGAATGTGTGCACTTAACCGCTGCAGCACCAGGCCAGCCTCTATGCTTAAGTAGCAGTGACTAAACAAATCTGTAGAAATGGGATGACGTGATTTATAAAGACAAAAACACAAATCTAGTCTTTACTCAGCCTAAGCCATGATACAGTTTTTAATTTTCCTTAGGATAAAAATTATAGACTCCTCAAGAAAAGAGTCACAGAAATTAAAAACACACGCGACATTCAAATTTATCAAATAACATGTTATTTGTGACACACTGTTTTTATATTGTAAAAAGTTCAAACTACATTAAAACATAGAAATTGAGGACTCTTGCCACTTCCAATCCCACTCCCTAGACAGCGATTCTTAAAAGTTTAGTATGTATCCTCCAATTCTGTTTCTATGCATATACAAATATAAGCAGGTTTTTTTTTAAGAAAACAAAAACAGGATCATATATTATGTTCTGCACTTTTTTCCCTCACTCACTTATTTTGAGAATCTTTCCATTAAAAAAAACCTCCTACCACATATTAGATCCACATTTCTTGAGAGTTCCATAAAACTCCATTATATAGAATATTATAGTTTATTTCACCAATATCTTTCAACTCGACATTCACATCATTTCAGTTCTTTGCTACAGCAAGGTATATACACCACGATAAACATTTTTTGTGTATGTGCAAGTATTTCCAGAGGCTGAAATAAATGGCTAGCAGTGAAATAGCTGGGGTCAAAGAATATGTACACTTTTAAGGCTTTTGTAACATACTGCCAAACTATCTACCAAAAACATGTAGCTTTTTATGCTTCCACTAGCACTATCCACTTCCCCATATCTTTACAATTTGAAATATCATTTTAATCATAGTTCTGTTTCTGAACTATTCAGTTCCAACTTTCTATTCTTTTCCCATGCCAGCGCTACAATGTTTCAATTACTTTAGTTTTTTTAATACATTTTAATAGCTAGTACATCAAGTCCCCCAAACCTTCATTCTTCTTTTAAAATGTTCTTTGTTATTCTCACACAATTATTCTTCCAGATATATTTTCTAATTAATTAGTCAAGTGGCCCCCCCCCCCGCACCCCAAACAAGGGTGAGTGAGGAGCGAAGAGGGATTGTCACTGACATCACATTCAATTTATAGATTGAGGGAGGAATTGCCACCTTAACCAGGTTAATTCTTTGGAATGAGGAACAAAGCCTTCATTTAATTCAGATCTTCTTTCCTATTCTTCAAATAAGCTGTCTAGTTTTCTTCATAAATATGTTGCACAGTATCCTAGAATTCATTCCCACAATTTTTATTCCTAAAAAATGAGATCTATTTTCCTTTTCATTTATTTTTTGAGGACAACTGGGTCTGAGCTAACATCTGTTGCCAATCTTCTTTTTGCTTGAGTAAGATAGCGCCAAGTCAACATGTGTGTCAATCTTCCTCTATTTTGTATGTGGGACTCTGCCACAGCATGGCTTGATGAGCAGTGGGTATGTCCGAATCCAGGATCTGAACCTGCGAACCCCAGGCTGCCAAAGCGGAGCACATGTACTTAACCACTATGCCACTGAGCTAGCCCATTTTCCATTTTTAAGCTGATCATTGTTGTATACATATAAAGGAAATCTTTCAATTGGTTTTTATGTCTTATGTCTGGCCACCTTACCAAACAACCAATGGTTCTAACAGTTTTTTAGTTAATTTCCTTGGATTTTTTTTCTGAATATCACCTGCAAATAATCTTTTTTACTTTTCTTTCCAATATGTGTGCTTGCTGAATGATAGTTATATTAGGATTCCCCATTTTACTCCTAAGAGTATCACTATTTACTACTGGTTTCAATAAACTATTTTTTTATCATATTGAGCATTCCTTTCAATTCCTAGTTTTCTGAAATTTTAATCATAAAATGCTGTTAAATTTTATCAACTAGCTTTTAAGTATCTGTGCATAATTTCAAAGGTCTTTTCACATTTCTTCTCTGGATCACTGGCTATGTTCCAATTAGCTGAGTTTGACACAAACCCAACTGCAAAATATACACTTTTTTTTAAAAACATTTTATTTTTCCTTTTTCTCCCCAAAGCCCCCTGGTACATAGTTGTGTATTTTAGTTGTATGTCCTTCTGGTTGTGCCATGTGGATGCCACCTCAGCATGGCTTGATGAGGAGTGCCATGTTCACGCCCAGGATCCAAACTGGGGAAACCCTGGGCCGCCAAAGCAGAGCACACGAACTCAACCACTCGCCCAAGGGCCGGCCAGCAAAATATACATTTAATTGAACTGAATTTTAAATAAAAATTTACCGCTAACTAGTTTTTTGAGAAAAAGAATTCTGTTAGCGCCAGTTTTCTAATATCTAGTCCCATAGCAAAGAACAAAAGACAAGGTTGAAATAAATAAAAACGCTTACTCAACACAATGCATCTTTCCAATAAGAAAAGCAAATGCTATGATCAAAATTCTTAATTTTATGACACGTGTATTGATTACAAAAAAATAAAAGCATTGTACCTTACACATATGAGAGGCTCAGGAAACATCTACTAAATAAATGCTCAAATGTTCCCCAAACAGAATGTATTTGCTTCTCTTAGGCCTCCATACAAATATATCCCTCTATCTGGGATACCTCTTATTGGACTGGAAAACTCCAATTTGTCCTTCATGACCTAGCTTAAGGATCACCTACTGTGAGACACGCTTTCTAGGTCCCCACCTCAGCCGGAGACAGACGTCCCTCCTCTGTACTCTCACAGAACACTAATACATACTTCATCATTACATTACTGAGCAATTGCTACAGTTTTGCCTTTCTCCCCCATCAGACTATGCCCTCCTTGAAAACAAGGTCAGTCTTTCTTCATCTCCTCAGCATATATAGCATTGTGCCTAGCATGTACATTCTGAAGAAATGCTGCAGAATGAATGAGTGGCCAGAGATGGAATTCCAGATCCAAACCAGCTACGTGACCAAAGGCAAATCACTTATCATCTTTGAATCTCAGATTCTCTCATTTATAAAGTTTAAGAATATCTCTTCTCCTGTTTACTTTACAAGATTGACGTGAGAATCAAATAAGAAGACAGGAATTTTTGTATAACACTTTAATTTTGCAGATGCTTTCAAAACATTAACGAAATTCCACTACAATAAAAACTATGAAAACTGGTCTGAAGCCTTCATTAAAGTTGGATTTAGATTTATTAAAATCCATTCTGGTTTTAAATATATGAAATTACTATTCTATAAAGTATTGTTAATATATGTGCTCTGCATTATCTCATACTATCAGTGCACACACTAAGGACAATCCCTAACAGCCTAAGGAGCCAGGGGAACAAAACCAAGGAAATTCAAGACAATAAATAAATAAAGCATGCTTTGGATTTATGGTTCAAACGAATGTGATACTAATACTAAAAGAATACTAAACTCTTCCATTATGGTGTCTCCAAAATCAAAACACAACCTACATCTCATATCTATTCACCAAAAAAACACACACACACAGAGAAAGAAAATGGAAACAAACTTCCTTTAAAATTCATCTACAATGAGGTAAAAAAAGAAAATTACAGGAGGATATGGATCATACAATCTCATTTATGTAAAAAAATAGATTTTAAAAAATGATGTATGTATGCTCTTATATGTTTAGAGAATTTCAATATGGACGCCCAAGAAATAGTCACCTCTGAAGAGAGAGAATGGAACTTAGGGAACTTATTACTTTCCCTAATACACCTTTCTGCACAGCTTGAATTACTTACTATTCAGAAAGTTATCTCTACGATGTTTTTTTAATCAAGGAAAATATTTATAATATATCATTAATGTAAAAAAGAAAAACTACACAATGTATGTTGTAGCAGCATAGGAAAAAAGGTCAAAGTACAGTCACTATGGATTACCTAGGGAGGGGACTGAGAGTGGGGAAGGGAGAGGGAGAGTCACTTTTTATTCTGCACATCTGTGTGCTGTTTTTTGTTTTTTAGACTGGCACGTGAGCTAACATCTGTTGCCAATCTTTTTTTTTCCCCCTTCTTCTTCTTCTCCCCAAAGCCCACCACTACACAGTTGTATATTCTAGTTGTGGTCCTGCTGGATGTGGCATGTGGGATTCCACCTCAAAGTGGCTTGATGAGCATTGCCGTGTCTGCGCCCAGGATCTGAACTGGCGAAACCCTGGGCCGTCGAAATGGAGCGCACGAACTTAACCACTCAGCCACGGGCTGGCCCCTGTGTGTTGTTGATATATTTTAAAACAATATATTCCAGTATTATTATGAATTTTAAATAACATAAAATGTATCTACAACACCAAATTTTCAAGTCTGTAAATATAACCTGCTAAATTCATACAGTCAGAGAGACTCTCACCAATGAGAATGTTAGCACAGAAGTGTGGTCGATTTTACTTACTCTGATATGTATTCAATATCTTCTCAAAAACTTAGGGTTAGGCATCTTAAGCAAAAGCCAACAACTGGAATCTTTTTTGGACAAGAAATTTTCAAGACCTATTTAAACAACGTTCCATTTGCACAACGCTTTCAGAATAGATAAGTTCACTTGCATGCTTATATTAATTTACAACAGTCCTTCCTCATTCTAGTTTGTTCACCTTCAAATTTATTTTCTAGCACGTAACCTCACTGTCTTAAATCAGATTAAGCAGTATTTAGAAGCATTTACGGAAAATATTCTGTTACTACTTTTGAGGGAGAAATCACTCTTTATGTTGAAACCTATAAAACTATAAACATCTTTTTCACTCTACAGGTTTAATATACTGCTTTATTTGGCAGTTTATCCAATAACCTAAACAGGATTGAATATAGACATTCACAGTGAAACAAGTGCAATATCCAAAAACACATCTAGAACTTTCCCATCAGGTAATGAAATGTAACATTTACGGTATTATAGTATGTTGACTTTGAGAAGCAACATGCTTGAGTAAAACTTTAGAAAGAGTTCTAAAATGGGAATCTGGTGATCTGTGTTCGGGATCAGTCTTATCACTAATTTGTTCTGTGAGCTATCTTGTAAGTCACTTCTTCCTCTTTGAACCTCAGTTTCCCCATCTGTAGAATGGAAGAGAGAAATGCTTAGACTATGCTCTTACTTTTCAGGGTCTCTATTTCCTGAGAGAAACTGTAAAAACTACAGACTATTACCAAAAGTGTATGTTTCTACCCCAAGATTTGCTTACAGTTTCCTTCTGATATCCATCATGGACTCCCTAAGACCTCTGTCCCAAAAGAGCTCTTGAGAGTATTCTACACACTAAAACTCTACGCTAATTTTCATGAAAAAAATAGACTACCAAAGGGAAAATTAAAGCAAAAATAATTGTGAAAAACATCACTAATTACTTCGAATCCCAAAACATATTAACAGCTAAAATACATAGCAATTTTCTATAAACAAGATATCCTCAGGTCCAGCCTTGTGGCCTAGTGGTTAAGTTCAGCACACTCACTTCAGTGGCCTGGGGTTTGGTTCCTGGGCACTGAGCAGGGCACAGACCTACACTACTCATCGGCAGCCATGCTGTGGAAGCATCCCATATACAAAATAGAGGAAGACTGGCACAGATGTTCGCTCAGGGCTAATCTTCCTCAGCAAAAAAGAAAGATTTCCTCAAATGGCTACCCTCTGACCCACAGGTGGATAAAGCTAAAATCACCCTTTTTTTTTTAATATTGTAATGCTTACTAATTGAAGTAGATTTAACAATCATAACTATTTCAAATGAATCAATTTACCCGCTTTCTAGTCTCACTACACTATAGGTTAAGAACCACAGACTGGTAACAGACTGACTGAAGGTAGAGTTCCCACTCTACAACTTTCCTTGAAAATCTGGGTAAATTACTTAGCATCTACATGTTTGAGTCCCGTAGTCTATAAAATGAAAGTAATAATACCTCCCTCATAGAGGTAGCGAGGATTAAAGAAGGTAAAATATGTAAAGTGCTTGGTATAGTGCCTTACACATAGTAAGCACTTAATGAATGTGAGCTGTTATTAATAATAAATACTAAGTTGGAATGCAGCTTTCATACTGAGAAATAACGCAGTAACTGCTACTCTGACACATTTTTTTGTACACATTTTCAAATACTAAGTGGAAATTTCCAAAAACGAATTTCCTATTTTTAATAACATAACATTTTTGTCAATACTCTTTTCCTCTGGAAAGATTAAAAAATATGTAAATGGATATCTATACAACATACGAGAGGTGGTGAGGTAAAGTGGAAAGAAACTCAGCTTAGAGCCAGACAGATCTGAGTTCTAGACCTAATTTAACCACTTACTAATTATGTAATCTGGGTCCCTTTAACTCTCTCAACCTTGTAAGCTGTTGCAAGGATTCATAAAGTATGTAAAGCATCAAACACAGTACATGACATGTACTACGCACTCAATAAACAGTACTCATTACTATTCTTCTCAGCTACTCCCGTAGAGATGATAAAACCAGCTTTGCTAGGGAAGAGGGAAGGTACCGGCAAGCACAAATGCTAATTAATATTCAGGCCAATGATGAAGGACACTTATTGCATCTTCTCAACGTAAGAACTAAAGCCGTAGTTTTTAAATCAGTACTTCTAATGAAAATGAGGCCCCTGGTTCCTGGAAAAATTTCAGGTATTTCAGGAAATGCTGTATGTCAGGGATTTTAAGAACCTTGTATTAAGGGAGATACTAGCTAGTTTCTTCTCGAGTTAAGTTGCAAAAGTCTGAAAACGTTATCTACTCAGTTTTCTGACAAAATGATTCACTTAACTTTGCTCGTAATGAAGCAAGTAAATCTCGCTTTCTATTACACTGCTCAGTTTCACGAGCTAACTTTCATATCTGGTGCTGTGTGTGAAAACAAAACTTGATTTAAAAAAACTACAAACTACCTTAGAATTTGTTCAAATATTTTCAAATGTGATGCTCAAACACATAACCCAAACACCAAACCAAAAGGAAAAGAAAAAAGTCCAAAGCTGACTGCATTCAATTCTTAGAAAGGTGGAATCAATTCAAGTAATCGAATGAGCCTCTAACTTCCAAAACACATCTACAAACACGGAAGTCATAATTTAAAAAATAAAACTGGGCCAACAAATACAAACACACAGTTCACGGAGTAACTGAATATAGCCTATCCTTACTTCTACTCCCTGCGTGGAATACTTTTTTTATCCTTTGACTTGGCCTTCTCAAACTCCCTGGGCAAACAACCTACTCATCAAACTGTTAATTGTATAGTGTAAGAATGAAGTTAACGCGTGACCCACAGGGAGCTCAGTCCTGGAAAAAGTTTTGCCCCAATGACCTTGGTCCCAAAGATTCCCCTCCCTCCTGCCGGTCCTTCCACGTGCTGCCGGCTGCGGTTACTCCAAAGGTGGCTGCACCTGAATGCACGAAGGGAACAAGGACTGCTCACAGCACCTGGGCCGAGCCATCTCTTCCCTCCGGACACCCACTCCCCCGCGGCGCGCACACAGCCCCCGACCGAAGCCCTGCGGGGATGACCCGACCTCGCTCCCCGCGCCTTACCCTCGCCCCCGGCGACCGGGCAGCGTGTAGGGTGACGACCGTGGCACAGGAAACTCTCTTTCCTACAACACCATATTCCGTGCCCGGCTGGGGTGCCGGTCATCTCGGGGAAGAGGACAGCCCCGGGAAGAGAGGGACGAAAGCAGGATGGAGAACCCTGCGCCACGCCACCACCACCTCCTCCACTTCTAGAGCTCCCTGGAGGCCCTTGTCGGTCACCAGCCCAGCGGCGCCAAGGCCTGACACGGCAGGGCCGACCGGAGGCCGCAGGTCCCGGCGTGCCGGGGGCGCGGCGCACTCACCATCAGAACTTTGGCCGCGTTCTCCAGCTGAGCGATCACTTCTGGGGGCCCCAGCGCCGCCGCCATCATGGTCTCTCTTCAATGACGCGCCATGCGCTGCATTCTGGGAGCGGGCGCCGCGGCCGGCCAATCGCCGCAGCGACCCCGGAGCCCCACGCGCTCCCGGCGGCCGTCGCACCCGCGGTCGACGCCGGTGTGGTGGCTTCCGTGCTGCTGGCCTGGCCGCCGGGTCTTGGGCTGCCGGGATGGAGAAGAGTGTGAGCCGGCCTCCTCGCCGGGGCTCGGGCGCCCGCACTGCGGCGCCGGCCGAGACCAGGGCGGCTGGCCCAGACGGCGACGGCCGCGCGGAGCGGGCGCCCGCGGCTCCGGGCCCGCGCATGCGTGCTGTGCGGCGCCGCGGCTTGTCGGCTCCTCCACCCGGGTCCCCAGGACCCGCTCGCTTCCCTCCACCGCGACCGCTCCCCGCCCCCATCGCCCGGTAGTGCTCCCCCGCTTCTCTGCCCTTCACTCCATCCGCCCCTGCCCCTCCTCTCCCTTCCACGCTCCACGCCCTGCAGGATCTGACTTGGAACCGCTCTCCTTAGAGAGCACCTCCTTTCAGAACATTTGTTTTCTGCGTCCTACTTCTCTGTTCCTCTTTGCTGTGAAAAAGAGACCATTCCAGGATAGAACGCTTCGTTTTCTTAACGGATGTCCTGCAGGAGATTCGTCCAAATTTATATGGTCAGCAGGTCGCTGCGAGACTAACGGGAAAACCCATCCTTCTCTCGCCGTTTTCTCCTTCCGTGGGCTGTCTCATAAAGGAGCGGGGTACCTTGACTACCTGGCTTCCTGAATCCAGTAAGAACTCAGTCCCCACCAGTTTTGTCGTGTTTAAGAAATTCATAATAGTAATGTTAATTATGGAATACATGCTGAAAGGTACGTTAAAGTATCAAGTAATCCAACTTTCCCTCCAGTGCTTGTCTCCTTTACGACGTTCCAGGCAAGGGGGCCTAAAAGAGCTATTTCAGTGTTCAAACCAGCTCCAACTTGTAGAAAAGTTGTTTGGATGGGAGGTTTGGGGGGTTTCTTTGAGCCAACATCTACTTTTCTATCATCTCTACCTTTCGGTGCTGTTCTGCTACTTGGGGATACACAGAAAGTCAAGTTCATTTCAGTGTTTGTAAGTTTCCTCTGTTGAAATCTTCCTATATTTCTTCATCCTAGCTATAAGTAAGCCATACTTTTGAGGTTTTATTTTTTATGTCACTGCAAACGGAATTGCATTATTATTTCCATCCAAAAAACCAGGTTGTTTCTTGTATTTGGCATCTCTGAGTTAGGAAAGTGAATTAACAAGGTTTTTATTGCCTGAGAAACAAAGGAAGAAACTTTTATTTCATTACAAAATAGTAGAGCTAGTGAAAATGCAGTTAATGGCCTTTTTTATTTTAAGAATGTTGTGAAACTAAGTGATTAACATAGTCCCTGACATTTAGTCGGCACTCAATAAATATTTGACTAAGTATAGTAATCTGCAATAAGATTACAAAAACATCTCTAGCTGTTGTGAAGAGTAATTACTGCAGATAAATGTTATATCTGCAAAAGTGTAGACAAATGAATAGTTTGTGACATTAAATGTTTGAGGTTTATAATGCTTCAGATTGGGCTTTGTGTTCTAAAGCATTTGTTTTGTGCAATTACCTAAGAATTTTGTGTCTAGACACTCTTTAAGAAAGAGGAAGGAAAAGTATTTAATCACTTGTGAGGATGAGTATGCTTTCTTTCCAATTAACTTAGTCTTTTGAATTTCCACACTTTATAAAGTGGGTTACAGACACCTCACGTGACTGAGAGCCATGAATTTTAGGGCAGAGTGAACACTGAAGGTGCAGAATCTCAATATGGGAAGACGCTAGAATTTGCCTCCTAGTTTAACCTCCCCTCCAATGTCTGACTCTAGTTATTTTTTGATTTATTATTCAACAATAATATTCTCCTGGGAAGAGATAGGGAGGAGTATTCTAGCTTAACCATATGCTCTTCATATCCTGAAACAGAAGAGGAGATGAAAGTTGTGCAAATTCCAATAATTTCTCACTAGGCGTGAGAGAGAAATGTTTATGGTCTAAGGAAGGTAGATATCAGGTTTAAACCTTCCGGAATCCAAGAACAGTCACAAATAAATCCCCTCTAATTTTAGGCTACTCTTTTAACACCTATGATGTCATGGGCTCCAAAATTATTCTAACTTATTCTTCACCAAAAGTGATTAAATATATTATATACTTTTCCTTGGAAAAATAGGTTTGGTGTTTTGGTTTTTTCGTTGTTTTTTTTTTTTTAATAGAAACCAGTGGAATTTGTTGTATAGCCAACTTTCTAAATTTTGTGTCTTTCCTAAATTAGTGACACTCTGGGAACATTTATTAAGCAAAAACATAGTTACTGACATTCTGGTGAGAAGGAAAAGCTAACTATTGTGGATTACAGATAATGATATTTGAAAACTAGAAGAGAACTTAAAGATTATAGAATCTTAAGATTTTGGAAATGAAAAAATCTTTACTTAAATGATCCCTTGTTTTTCAAATGACGAAAATAAGGCCCAGAGAAGTTAAGTGATTTAGGACCAAGCCAGGTAGAACCAGTTACCTATCTTACAGTCTAATATCTTTTGTGGTGAAGGGACAAGGGCTAGAATTCAAATCAGAAGAACTGGGTTTGCAGTGTATCTCTGCTTCTTACAGGATACGCTTGCTGGGTAGGTAGCTTAATGTCTCAGGACCTCAGTTTGATCATTTGTAAAATGGAGGCCATCACACGTGTATGAGGTTCAAAGAAGATCATACATTTGAGACAACTTTGTGACGCTGTGAAGCATTCTATGAATGCAAGGTATTACTGTTATCAGTTGCGTATTAGGCACAGTGCTTGATGCTGTAGGACGAATTGAAATTGAAGTAATGGTCTTCGCTTCCAAAGAGTTTGAGGTCTAGTTGAGAAGATGAGACTAATGTATTTAAAATAACAGCAGTTGATTCATTTCCATCATTTCTCTCACTCCTTTCCAACTGTGGTATAATAAAAAATGCATGTAGTCTTTGTCCCTGGTTGCTGGCAAGGAGGTCCTTAAATCCTTGGAATTTCCTGAGTGATAGGAGTATCTTTGGTTAATCATAACAAGCCCCTTTCAGTCACAGCTGAGGTTATGCTAATGAGGTGACTTAGAGTGGGGCCCCTAGATAGCCTCGTGATGAAGTGGTCACCCGAAAGACCAAATGGTTAAAGGGTAGGAAGCTTTTGGTTCCTTTAGTTTTGGACCACTCACCAAACTCCAGGGAGAAGGGGGGCTGGAGATTGAGCTCTATAAAAACTCTGTAACACTAAATTTGATGAGCTTCCAAGCTGGTGAATACATCTACCTGCAGTGATGCATCCCAACTCCGTGGGGTCAGAGCCTCCTACCCTTGAGACCCTTCCAGACCTCACCCTATGTTCCTCTTCATCTGGCTGTTCATTTGTACCTTTATAATAAACCGGAAAATTTAAGTAACGTGTTTTCCTGAGATCTGTGAGCCATTCTAGCAAATTATCAAACCTGAGCAGGGGGTCATGGGAATCCCCAATTTATAGCCAGTGAGACAGGAGTACAGGTGGTCTCTGGGACTTGCAACAGGCGTCCGAAGTGGAGGCAGGCTTATGGGACTGAGCTATTAATTCGTGGGTCTGCACTAACTGTGAGTAGTTAGTGTCAGAAGTGAATTGAATAGTAGGGCAGCCAGGTGGTTTCAGAGAATCACAGACCAACATGTGGATTATTGAAATATACAGGAATCTGTATATCTCAAAATAGTAAACATTCCAGTCAATTTAAGAATACTACAATAATAATAGTTGATGTTTACAGCACAATTAGCACATGAAGGACACTAAGCTGTTTTAATCTATTAACTCATTTAATCCTCACAACAACCCTGTGAGATAATATACTATTATGATCCCAAATTTTGGATGAAGAAATTGAGGCATACAGCAGGTAAATAACTTGCCTCAGAACTAGTGGAACTGGGATTTGAACCCGGGCTTTCTAGCTCCATACCCCATGCTCTTAACTCTCGGATACTGCTTCTAGGTGGAGAATAAGTCACTTGGAATGATTATAGCTTAAGTAAATACAGTACAAACTATCACGTCAACTTTTTCAGTTATGCATACTATGAAGACTATTAAAAATCTATATCAAACTTGAAATATTTAGGAAGTAAAGCAAAACTGCCTATAGAAAGTGTGAAACTAACTTTTTAAAAGACAGTTTGTTTTGCGAATGTCATGACATTTGCTATATCCATTGACAGTGCATGCTGGGTACTCAGATATTCGGTAACTTGAACTTTATGCCACCTGTGAAGAAGTTGACTTATTACAGTTTAGTACATTAGCTGAGTCTCTCAGACTGTTAAATTGTGAAATATGGCAAAGTGATCTGGGACTACTATCAGATTCCTTATGTTTGCACAACCCATTATATAGTGTTCACATTTTTTTACCTTTTCACAATAATTGGAACCATGCATATTGGTTTGTTTTTGTGTTTCCCAAGGGATCATCATGTGTTTTTGCAAAAACATTTGTCAAGCCATAAACATCTTGTCCCTATAAACACCCTGATGAAATACCTTAGAGCAGCAGTTCTTAAAGTGTGGTCTGGGGACATCTAGTAGGACTCAGAATACCTAGCGTGTCCCTAGGATCCTTTCAGAGGGTCTACAAGTCAAAACTATTTTCAGATGGCAATAGTAAGCCCTTCCCTATCAATAATTATTTTAAATGTAAATGGATTAAATTCCCCAATCAAAAGACATAGATTGGCTGAGTGGATAAAAAAACAGGATCCAACTATATGCCTGCTCTTGTGCCACTTCTCTTCAACATACTGTTGGGAATATAGTGGTACTACTTGTACAAATAGTAAGTATTCACAGTTAAGTAGCATATTATTAGGATAACACTGTTCCCTAATGTAAAGGCCCTGACAAGGAATACAGATGAATTGTATGGATTATGCAACAGAATGAAAGATTGTTCTATTTTACCCGAGAGAATCTAGAGAGAATCAAAATCTCTTTTTTAACAGGCATCTCTAAAGCTCAAATTAAATGAGACGCTTAGTAAGAATAATTCCCTTTGATATAGAAGATACTTGATCTGGAAAATGTTAAGGGATCTTATAACCCAAAGTTCTGAAACTTTCAAAGGCAGCAGTACAGAGCTAGAAGTGTTATGGTATCAAGTTTTTAGGAACTTAATATATTTCTCCAGAAATAAAAACATGACAGACCAAAAGAGAAATATGTCTTTAAAATATTTTTTTTCACAGAAAGTATATTTATGCACGTATTATATGTCTGTTAAATGTTAATATTTGGAGTTTTCAAATGTTAAATACTAACATTTGTTAGTGTTATTAATATATAGCACAGTTTCGATGTGTGTGTGTATCAAAGTAATTGCAAAAAGTAGTTAGAGAGTGGCTTTAGCCTTCCTGCTCTCACAGATTACCATCTTGACGTTTATTTTTGAACCAGTGTACTTTTAGATCATAAAGTAAGGACTTTCATTATGCTGTTGAACTCTACAGCACCATAGTTTTAGAGTCTATTTTTCTTTCTTCTTGTTTTTGTTTTTTTTTTCACTTATATGATATGTAAAAACTTAGCAACTCTCCTATTAAGTAAACTGCTTCTGATCAATAAATAACCAGGTACAATACTCCACCTTCATTATAAAGCTCAATATTATAAGGCATCCATCCAATTAAAATTTTTTGAGGTTGTGATAAAGACCTTATATGTTATTCCAGAGAAATTTCTGAGACTAACCCTACCCACCCAACAGCCTGAAGCCATGCATTATTTATAGACTCTTAAAGGTTTTAAGTGAAGCTACCTGCTATAGGGACCCCTCCCAGAGCTGTGTTGTGCCATGGCAGGAGACTCACGTTTAAGACTTACTGTACAAGTTATTTGAGGTGGGGCTTGCTGTGCAGCTCAAGTGCATGATGCTATTGTGTGGAAAGGTCATCCAAGGGTAGGGGGCTTCCTGGCCTGGAAAACGGAATGACTTATAAACCAGCTGGAGCTGCTGAAATTAAGGGAGCCTCTGTGGCAAGGCTGAAAAGGGACTGTTGAGAGAGGTGGCATTAGCGGATGCTGCAGGATGTCAGCATCCAGAGTCTGGACCATTGGCAGTTGTAGAGAATGAGGAGGGTTTGGAAGAGAGGTGGGCAAAGGGAGGCTCAGTCTTGGACTGACAGTCCCTCTCAAGCAGGCCTGCTAAGTGACATCAAAGGGATGAAATCTCGAGACGTCCTCTGGTTGTCTAGAAAAATCAAAGCCAAAGCTGCTTGCCGGTGGGCAGGGGATGATCGTGGCACGGTCTCTGATGTCAGAAGGTGCTGCGGCCCAGTCCCTGGATATCGTGGAGGGCTAGGGAAAGGAGGAAACCCACTTGGGATAGGGTTGGGTTGTCTGAGAATAGCAACTGTGACTCTGTCCCTGCCCCTTCCAAAGGGGACCATGTCCTGTGACCGCATGAACATACAGGGATGACTGGGCTGGATTTGGACAAACCAAGGGGTGGTAAAGGCCTGTTCCTTTTGGATGTCTGTAGAAATCGTCACCGTCGTCTATGAGAGAAAATCTGAAGATTTGTCAATAGGGCTCTGCAGTGGTGTCACTTCGTTCTTATTCTTAACATTTAAACCTGTGGACAGCTGGGGAAAACTGAGATTGATTTTATAAAATTCATGAAGAAGCTTCTGCTCGTGTTCTTGGTGTGTCCCCGCTTCATCCTTCAGCGCCTGTAAACACAGGCAGTGCCTATTCTTGGAGCGGCAGCTGCAGTACTCCACGGCACCTGGAGATGCCTGAGGTGTGCTGCCATGTCTACCGTGTTCTCGTTGCACTGCATGGCCCTGAGAGCATCTTCTGACCAGAATAGGTGACATGAACACTGGCACTTGGACCCTGTGGGCCTGAATATAATGTGCTATTGTTGATGGCAACTTTACATATTTTGCCAAATGTCCCAAAATATTCTGGTCTTTTTAAAGCCTCTGGGTCTGAGACACTGAGAAGGATCTACAACAAAGATCAGGTTTTTTTGTACAACATGCACACTAGGCAGTTGTTAGCAATTTTCTGATATTTTCTATTTTCGCCTCATTCTTTATCCTTTGCAGTTCTTCCTGGGAGAGAAGGTTCTGTCCTGTGGTGTCTTCTGGATCTGGCTTTCTACATGCTGGACAAAACCCTGTTTCATCAGTATGGACCTGATGCCAAAAAAATTGGTGAATCTGGCAGCCACAGGGGCAAGGGGAAATGTTGCATCCTTGCCTGGCTTTTCCCTGGCCATCCTCACACGGCACCCAGGGGGAGAGCTGGGAAAAGCCCTCACCCGACCTGATAACTGTTCAGCAGAGAGAGGACCTCTTGGCTTTCACTGGGTCCTTTGTCAATACTTTTTAAGAGTGTGAAGGAGTTCTGAAAAACTTTGAGAACCACTGCATTAGAGAATGCATCAGTTTGGAATAGCATCCTCTGATATGTCTAGTGGGAAGGAACATAGTATTTGGCGAGACTTGGTTTGCTTTTTTTTAACTATTCCTTTTTTGGTGAGGAAGATTGTCTCTGAGCTAACATCTGTTGCCAATCTTCCTCTCCTCCCCGCCCCCCTAAAGCCCCAGCACATAGTTGTATATCCTAGTTGTAGGTCATTCTAGCTCCTCTATGTGGGATGCTGCCAAAGCATGGCTTGATGAGTGGTGTATGGGTCCACGCCCAGGATCCGAACCAGTGAAGCCCGGGCCACTGAAGCAGAGCACGAGAACTTGACCACTTGACCACGGGGCCAGCTCCTGCTTTTTTTTTAACTAGAGAAGTCAAGACCTACCTCAGCCAGGCTGGTCCCACTGTCCCAGAGACCAGCCATACCAACTGCATTCCAGCCTCCACCCCGCAGCTGCGGTTCCGCTCACCTGTACCGGAACACCATCCCTCCTTCTGCAATGATTTGCATCCTGTTTATCTTCAAACAAAGTTCAAGCCCACCTCTCATCAGAGACTGCCCCAACCAGGTCTCCTGACTCTGTCCCTACACATTTACATAAAAGGAGGAAAGAATCCTATTTGAAGTAAAACTGTGTTCTCTCTGTAGCTTTAAAATCAGTCTCTCTCCAAAGTTCGAAATTCATCTAAATCTGGAAGGTAAATGCTACAAATTTCAAGTGTGATGAAAGTAATGACCTATAGAACTTATAACTGAATCAGATAATCCTATCTGCTTTATACTGTTGTCCTGCAAGAACTTGTGATGAATTTGTGTAGAGACGCCCATGGATTTGACAAACATCCAAGCTGCGATTTTCAGCATTCAGTATGTACAAAGGGATGCTCAGCACATACGTCGAACATAATGCTGCTCAATCTATTTTTGTTGACTCAATATGGAATGAACAATAGTAGGGGCCCATAATGGTTCGAGGACAGAGTTAGCCATGCCAGTCAAGGGTCCTCTGACAATTGTCTCGTGTTTTGGGGAGGAGGGGGCCACGTAGCTCAGGTTTGCCTTGACATGATAGAAATCTGCACAATATTTATTGGTTCTAAGTGACTAGGTTTGACAGCACTTTCCTAGAATAAGTAGATATAAAAAGAAATTACTAAAGGAAAATCCTGCATTTTGCAGGTGGTTTAACGAAGAATTCCTACTTTCCTCCCCGTGGAAACAGCATGCCAAAAAATTCTGTGTACCCTTGAAGTGAGCACAAATCTCACTTGCAAAAGCACATCACCAGCTCCCTCTGCTGTTTGTTGGTTTGATTTGGAACTCAGAGAAACTATGATAGTTTGTGGATTAAAATGCTGTATAGAATTCAGGATAAATTATCTACTGGATTAGTACAGGCAAACGTATCGATATCGGTGCATTCTATATGTATATGCCAGAGTAAAGCAAATCGAACCACCAAATACTTGTGCATAAGAGCATTTCTACAGGTGTTCTTTTTACCTTATATCTCTGTGTTCATTTTAGCTGTGATCATGTAAGCTATTGTTGCAAAGAAATAGAAATAAAAATCTATTTACTTTTATTTAGTATAAATTTCCATGGCCTGGAAGAGAAACATGCAAAAAAAATCTAAACAAAATCCAGATGATCTCTGGAAAAGCTATTTGTGGAGGATCAGGACAGAGCAAGCAAAACTCATTTAGGGCATGCTAAGCCTTTAGTTCTGAACCCATGCTTATCACAGCAGTTCACAAGCACAGTGGGAAATCCCCAGTCTGCCTGAGGAGACACACATCCTGGGGATGCCTCTGCCTTTAACTGAGGGCTCCATCTCTAGGTCATTAATTCTTTAAGTTGGAAATTCTGGGGAAAAACAACTAATTTAATTAGTAAAAATCCTGCAGTCATATTTGGGGCAACAATTTTATTTTGTTCCCCCAGCCTTAAAGTATTTCTCCTTCCAAGTACTAAAACCTTCTTGAAGTCTCGAAGGTGGATTCTAGTTATTTGTCCTTAATAAAAGTAAATAATAATTTTAAAAATCTCATAGATTCATCTATAAAGTGCATTATCTTAGTTTCTAGCTCGTTCCTTTCCTAATATTTATATAACTAGTGTAGCTCATTATTTTACCGGTTCCTAAAGACCCCAGACTTAATTGGAACAGACAGGTTTATTTTGAAAAAGGAATCCTTTATATTTTTATAAAACAAGCTTTAGATTAGAAAAAAAAGAGAGAGAGAAGTTATCTAGGAAAAAGTCTGCTCTACGGGAACAGTCTTTCCTTGACCGTCTAGATCACAGCTGATACGTGATTGTCAGTGCTGGGGTTAGCTACTGGACTAATCACTGATAGAATAAAAGGAAGCTTACATGAAAAAATGAGTGTCTATTAGACTGTTTAAAAAATAATGTTTGGGGGGCCGGCCCCGTGGCTGAGTGGTTAAGTTGGTGCGCTCTGCTGCGGCGGCGGCCCAGGGTTTCACTGGTTTGAATCCTGGGCGCGGACATGGCACCGCTCCTCAGGCCATGCTGAGGCGGCGTCCCACATGCCACAACCAGAAGAACCCACAACTAAAAATATACAACTGTGTACCCGGGGCTTTGGGGGGAAAAGGGAAAAATAAAATCTTAAAAATAATAATAATAATAATGTTTGGGAAAGAATTTGCTTTCATGATTTCTATCTTCAGGACTCAATGCTTCACATCGTTCAGCAGTTGTTGAGCTCCTCGCCTGCTGCCCTCTCTGGAGCTCAGATGCGCTGGTGCTTGCTAGATCTCTGTCTCGGCAGTACCACTTGAAAACCCTGCAGTTCAGCTCAGATGTGGAAGGAGATCCCCACATGGAGGAACAAGGGACAATCAGCAAAGAGAAACTGAGGACATCAGTGAACTCACACTGGAAAATGTCGCATAACGTTGATTTCTTCCTCAGACTTTGGAAAAAAGTACATCACTTGTTCTTAGAAAAACAAGCAGCGGGGAGCGATTTCCACAGCACGACAGTCGTCGGTCACCAGAGACAACCGTCTTAAGGTTTCTTTTATGAGCTAGGGAGATTCTTCTCTTTTAATTTTTCTCAAATAACCATTTAATCTAGAAGTGATAAGGGAAAAAGCTCAGGATTAGTTTTCTGTCTCTAGAACATAAGCTTCTAATTTTAAAAAGTGGATTTGATCTACTGAAATATAGAGGAGTAGAAGATTCCAGTTAGCACAGTAGTTAGCCTTTCTGCCTGATTTGGTACTTCAAAATAATTAACATATTGATTTTTTAGAGACGTCCTAGAAAGTGGTGGCAATTTAAAAGCATAAAAATGTTCACAGAAGGAAAGTTATGGAAAGGATAAATAGAAATAATCAACATATGGAAAAGTATTTAACTTCACTAACATTCAAATAGCTGGCATGTTTTTCCTATCAAATTGACATGTTTTTAAAGTTAATATCCAAACTGCACAAAGGTAACATGGAGCAGGTCTAAGAGCTCAGACCTGAAGCCAGCTGTAACATGTGCAGGTTTGGGCAGTGGTTAGCTTCTCTGAGACTTAGTGTTCTCATCTGTAAAACAGGAATGGGACTGGCACCTGCACCCTAGAGGGTTACATTCGTTGGTAAAGACAAAGCTTAGAGTAGTGCTTGGCACAAAGTAAAAGTTAAATGAATGTTAGCTATTATTATGTGCGTTAAATATCTCTAGGACACACAAGAATCTAGTCTCTGAAGCTGCCCCTGGTCCCTGGTGGAGGAGAGAGACCTACTTACTGCTGTGCACGCTGGGCTCCCACGCTTTCTCAGGCTGTGTGTTCCTAGTGTCTTGGTAATACTTTCTCAGTGCCCCTAAGCCAAAAGAAGTACCTAATAGTTCCATTTATTATGTAGTTAGTTCCAAACGATTTAATAAGTATTTGTGTCCTAAAAACCTAGTAGCCATTTGAAAAGAAAATTCATATAAATTGAAAGAAAAATGCCATTTTTATTTCATTCTTAAGTAACCACAATTGCTAATGGAATGTGTGTGCTTGTTGGGCACTGCACAACTCCTCAAATCCTGGTACAAGACCAGATGCTGCTGCCACCTTCGTTTCCCATTCCACGTCGATTTTCACAAGGTACTTTTACAAGGTACTTGTGGGTACGGCACCCACAAAATCCCAGCTTTGCAAAGATATGTATCATTGCAAGGAATGTAGTGTGTGATGTGATGTTGAAACTTGAGCTGCCTTGAGCTAGTAGTTACAGTGGTGTCTGAGAGACATCACTCTATCTTCCAGCAAATTTGAAACATCCCTTGTTGCCTCTGTGAGTTTGCTGTGCACAGGGCCCCTCAGCACACAATTTGAGAACCACAGCTATATCCCTTTTTATAACTTTGAATCTAGTTGAGTCAATCCATTGAAACATAACGTGAGATATATATATATATTCCCCCAATAACTTTGTCTCAAATCACACTCCCCTTTCCCGCTGGGTAGCCAGTCCTTTAAAGACATTTTGGGCAAATTCTTTATTTTGGATGCATGCTACACAGGTGCCTTGATACCTGAAATGGGGAGTGAGTAGAGGGGGGTATTAGCCCCACTTTTTCCTCTTTCCTGGCTTCTCTGGTGTTGGAGAAAGAAGAGTGTGGGAGACAGAATTTTCGTTACGTGACTGCTGTCAGGTGCAGATCCAGGATCCAGACCTCAAGCTTATAAAAATTTATAAAATGTTGGAGGCCCTCAAGTATTAAAATCTAAATGGGCTCATGCAGGTGAGGGGCCCTGGGGCTTCAACTTCATCATCTCATGCTAAGTTCCCACTTCTCCTTGGTCGTCCCTATCTCTGGCTGGTGCTGATTGACCTACTCTCTTCGAGGTGGCCCTCCAAATGCAGATCTTCCATGCGTGCATGGGGAGGGCTCCTTTGGAGGGCTCTGGGGGGAGTGAATCTATACAAGCCCCCGACATGGGAGGTCCAGCTTCAGCTTGGCCTCTTATACAGGCTTCTGCTTCCCTGGGTCCTCCATATCTCCCACACCTGGCCCAGTGAGCAGCCTTCTTGAATAGGCTCTCTCAGGTCCAGTTGTGATCCACAGTGTCCACTCAACTGACACATTCTTACTTCAGGGGGAGAAATCCAGGCAAATGATTAACTGTAAACTGCTCCTCCGCCTTCCCTTTCTCACCCTTCACCTCTTCCCAGTTTGTCTACCCCTGCTTAGGCGACGCAGATTTCCTGATCAGCCACAACCGTGGCGGAGCTGAAGTCCAACTGGGAAGAAAAAAGTTTATGCTGACTGGGGAAGTGCAAGGGTTTGGAAAGTCAATTGGTGATAGGGTGGGCTGCCCCTACCATTTCTCAGTAAGTCCAGAGGGGTCCCAAAGGCTTCCTGAACAGAATGTGGAGTTCTTAACATCTTTTGTCCATGGCTTTGGGCCTCAGCTGTAATTCTGGAATGAAAGAAAAGCCCCGTGGCTCATGGTTAAGTTCACACCCTTTGCTTCGGCGGCCCAGGGTTTCACCAGTTTGGAACCTGGGCACAGACCTAGCACCACTCGTCAAGCCATGCTGAGCCAGCGTCCCACATAGCAGAACCAGAAGGACATACAACTATGTACCTGGGGGGCTTTGGGGAGAAGAAAAAAAAGCCTATGTGAAACATTATGTTGTATATTCAAAATACAGAAATGAAATATTTAAAGAATAAAATGAAGGTAACATTCACAAAAGGTATGTGTGAAATTAACACTCTCCTGGGCATATAAATTGGCATAACCCTTCTGGGAAATCAATTTGGAAATATGTAAGAAGTGCCTTAAAAAATGTTCTTAAGGATATACTTAGAGATGCAGAAAAAGATTCGTGTACAAAGATATGCTTTTTTTTGAAACTATATTTTCCATCAATCTTATTTTCATTTTCTGTGGAAGAACAGCTTAAGAATACTTAGTGGCTGTTCCTACTCAGTCAGTGGCTGGAGCTCTGGGAGCTGCAGATCGGTCTTCGGTAGGGAACTGATGAATAGGCACAGAGGGCACTGCACTCCTTCAGGCCAGTCTGCGACCGGGCCGAGTAGCAGTGAATGCTAACCCTTGTACAGGAAGTGATGTGCCCATCGTTGCTCAGGAGGAGAGAGGAACCCATTGCAGGTAGGGGTGGAGGAGTGCTAAAGAATTGGATTCTGGTTTTAAGGGATCATCTAAAGGTCTGCTGTGAAAGAAGAGAAAAGAAATGGGCTTTTGTGTAGCAGGATACAAAAGTATGGGACAGATGGAGAAAGAGGAGAAACAGGTCAGGGTCTCTGGGTTGGCTCCCCAAAGGCCTGGGACCTAATCCAGGATACTCATCCCAGAAGGGGGCCCAATGCCTTGACTGTGGGAATAAAGAGCAAGACCACTGTGAGGGGCAACAGTCAAGACCCAGAGGGGCTTTGGGCCTGAAGCCCACTAGGGGCCAAATGCCCTGCTTTGATTTGAGCAAGAGCCACCAGCCCAGAGCCTCAGTTGGTTCCTCCCACAGTGACTCAAAGAAGGAAGATCCCTGGCCAGCTAGTGAGAAACTCTTAGTGCCTCCTTTGAGCAGGGTGGAGGCCCAGAGTTAAGACACCCATTCTCCACTTCTGTACACCTTATCCCCAGGTGGGAACAAAGGACAAAAATTTGGGAGTGACAGACATGTGGTCACACATTCAAGTGCACTAGTTTATACTTGTTTGTTTACCATTCTGAGTAGACTGGGCTTATCTCCTTGTCTTAAACTAATGGAAGTGTTATCGTAATGTAGTAAAATTAAAATCTCTTGGATGATTAAGTGCTATACTAACTGTTACACTACTTGTAATGTCACATTTGCAAGTAAAGCTTTTTTTTTTTTTATTTTGTTGAGGTCATATTGTATAATTCAGGTGTACATTATTATATGTCAGTTTCTGTATACACTGCATCGTGTTCACCACCAATAGTCTGGTTTTTATCCGTCACCATAAATATATCTGACCTTTTACCTCTTTTGCCCTCCCTGCCACCCCTTCCCCTCTGAGAACCACTGATCTGTTCTCCTTGTCCATGTGTTAGTTTATCTTCCACATATGAGTGAAATCATCTGGTGTTTGTCTTTCTCTGTCTGGCTTATTTTGCTTAACATAATCCCCTAAGGTCCATCCATATTGTCACAAATGGCACAATTTTGTCTTCTTTTATGGCTGAGTAGTATTGCATTGTATATATATACCACGCCTTCTTTATCCAATCATCTGTTGATGGGCACTTGGGTTGCCTCCAAGTCTAGGCTATTGTGAATAGTGCTGCGATGAACACAGGGATGCAGAAATCTCTTTGAATTGGTTTTTTTTTTTTAAAGATTGGCACCTATGCTAACATCTGTTGTCAATTTTTGCTTTTTTTTTTTCTTCTTCTCCCCAAAGGCCTCTCGGTACATAGCTGTATACTAGTTGTAGGTCCTTCTGGCTGTGCTATGTGGGACTCAACGTGACCTGATGAGTGGTGCCATGTCCGCACCCAGGATCCAAACCGGTGAAACCCTGGGCAGCCGAAGCAGAGCGTGTGAACTTAACCATTTGGCCACGGGACCGGCCTCCTCTTTGAATTGTTCTTTTCTTGTTCTTTGTCACTCATCAGGTCATGTTGAGTCCCACATAGCACAGCCAGAAGGACCTACAACTAGAATATACAGCTATGTACCGAGAGGCCTTTGGGGAGAAGAAGAAAAAAAAAAAAGCAAAAATTGACAACAGATGTTAGCATAGGTGCCAATAGTGGAATAACCGGATCTATGGTATTTCTATTTTTAATTTTTTGAGAACTCTCCATGCTGTTTTCCATAGTGGCTGCACCAGTTTGCATTCCCACCAGCAGTGGATTAGGGTTCCCTTTTCTCCATACCCTCTCCAACACTTGTTATTTTTTGTCTTGTTAATTATACCCATTCTGACAAGTGTAGGGCTCTCAGTTCTGTTCCATTGATCTGTGTGTCTGTTTTTGTGCCAGTACCATGCTGTTTTGATTACTATAGGTTTGTAGTATAGCTTGAATTCAGGGATTGTGATGCCTCCAGCTTATTCTTTTTTCTCGGGATTTCTTTGGCTATTCGAGGTCTTTTGTTCCATATCAATTTTAGGATTCTTTGTTGGAATTCTGTGAAGAGTGTCATCAGGATTCGGATTGGGATTACATTGAATCTATAGATTGCTTTACGGACATTTTAACTATATTTATTCTTCCAATCCATGAGCATGGAATGTCTTTCCATTTCTTTGATTTCTTTCCATAATGTTTTATAGTTTTCAGTGTATAGGTCTTTCACCTCCTTAGTTAAATTTATTCCTAGATATTTTATTCTTTTTGTTGTGATTTTATTCTTGATTTCTATTTCTGCTAGTTCATTATTAGTGTATATAAATGCAACTGATTTTTGTATGTTGATTTTGTACCCTGCGACTTTGCTGTAGTTGATTATTTCTAACAGTTTTCTGGTGTATTCCTTTCGGTTTTCTATATATAGAATCATGTCATCCATAAACAGTGAGAGTTTTACTTCTTCCTTTCCAGTTTGGATACCTTTTATTTCTTTTTCTTGTCTAATTGTTCTGGCCAAATCTCCAGTACTATGTTGAATAACAGTGGTAAGAGTGGGCACCCTTGTCTTCTTCCTGTTCTCAAAGGTATGGCTTTTAGTTTTTCATCAAGTATGATGTTGGCTGTGGGTTTATCATATATGGCCTTTATTGTGTTGAGGTACTTTCCTTCTGTACCCAATTTATTGATAGTTTTTATCATAAATGAATGTTGGATCTTATCAAATGCTTTCTCTGCATCTATTGAGATGATCATGTAATTTTTATTCCTCATTTTGTTAATGTGGTGTATCACACTGATTGATTTGCGAATGTTGAACCATTACTGCATCCTTGGTATAAATCTCACTTGATCGTGGTGTATGATCCTTTTAATGTATTGTTGTATTTGATTTACTAATATTTTGTTAAGAATTTTTGCATCTATGTTCACCAGCGATATTGGCCTGTAATTTTCCTTTTTTGTGTTGTCCTTGTCTGGTTTTGGTATCAGGGTATTCTTGGCCTCGTAGAATGAGTTAGGAAGCGTCTTGTCTTCTTAAATTTTGGGGAAGAGTTTGAGAAGGATAGGTATTAAGTCTTCTTTGAATGTTTGGTAGAATTCTCCAGAGAAGACATCTGGTCCTGGATTTTTGTTTTGGGGAGGTTTTTGATTACTGTTTCAATCTCTTTACATGTGATTGGTCTATTCAGATTCTCTATTTCTTCTTGACTTCAGTTTTGGGAGGTTGTATGATTCTAAGAATTTATCCATTTATTCTAGATTATCCAATTTGTTGGTATATAGTTTTTCACAGTATTCTCTTATAATCCTTTGTATTTCTGTGGTATCCATTGTGGTTTCTCCTTTTTCATTTCCAGTTTTATTTATTTGAGCCTTCTCTCTTTTTTCCTTAGTGAGTCTGCCTGAGGGTTTGTCAATTTTGTTTCTTCTCAAAGAACCATCTCTTAGTTCCATTGATCCGTTCTATTGTTTCTTTAGTCTCTATATCATTTATTTCTGCTCTAATTTTTATTATTTCCCTCCTTCTTCTGACTTTGGGCTTTTGTTTGTTCTTCTTTTTCTAGTTCTGTTAGATGTAATGTAAGATTACTTACTTGATATTTTTCTTGTTTGTTGAGGTAGGCCTGTATTGCTATAAATTTCCCTCTTAGTACTGCTTTTGCTGCATCCCATAAGAAGCTGGTATGTTGTGTTTTCATTTTCATTTGTCTCAGATATTTTTTTATTTTTCCTTTGATTTCTTCATTGATCCATTGGTTATTCAGTCTCATTGTTGTTTAGTCTCTACATATTTGTGACTTTCCCAGCTTTTTTCTTGTAGTTGATTTCTAGTTTCATAGAATTATAATCAGAAAAGATGCTTGATATGATTTCAATCTTCGTAAATTTTTTGAGGCTTGCCTTGTTTCCAAAAATGTGATCTATCTTTGAGAATGTTGCATGTGCACTTTAGAATAATGCATATTCTGCTGTTTTTAGATGGAGTGTTCTATAGATATCTATTAAGTCCATCTGGTCTAGTGTTTCATTTAAGGCCAATCTTTCCTTGTTGACTTTCTGTCTGGGTGATCTATCCATTGATGTAAGTGGGGTATTGTCCCCTAGTCTTATTGTGTTGCTTTCACTTTCTCCCTTTATGTCTGTTAATAGTTGCTTTATATACTTTGGTGCTCCTGTGTTAATTGCATGTAACATTATGTCCTCTTAGTGGAATGTCCCTTTTATCATTACATACTGCCCCTGTTTGTATCTCATTATCTTTTTCATCTTGAAGTCTGCTTTGCTTGCTATAAGTATGGATACACCTGCTTTCTTTTGCTTGCTATTTGCTTGGAGTATCATTTTCCATCCCTTCACTCGGAGCCTATGTTTGTCTTTAGAGCTGAGATATGTTTCCTGGAGGCAGCATATTGTTGGGTCTTATTTTTTAATTTAACTGCTCTTTGTCTTTTGATTGGTGAATTCAATCCACTTATATTTAGAGTGATTATTGATATATGACGGCTGAATACTTTTATTTTATCTCTTGTTTTCTGGTTGTTCTACATTTCCATTTTTTCTTTCCCTTGTATTTCTGACTGCCATTTCAGGTTAGTGGATTTCTGTGATGTTTTTCTCAGTTTTCTCTTTACTTATGATTTATGACTCTACTCTGATTTTTTTGTTTAGTGGTTACCATGAGGTTTGTATAAAAGATCTCATTGATGAGATAGTCCATTTTCTAATAGCCTCTTATCTCCATTAGCCTGAGCAGGTTCTGTCCCTTCCCTTTTCTCCTGCTGTGTTATTGTTGTCACAAATTATTCTTTTTTGTGTTGTAATTTTGTGACTAAATTGAAGTGTTTATAGTTATTTTTTATGCTTTCCTTCCCTTTATCTTTTATGTTATAATTAAGTGTTTGCTAAAGTATTCTGTTAGAGAGCTTCAATTTTCTGATTTTTTTTCTGTCTATTTGTTTCCTTGCTCAAAGTTTTGTAAACTTTTGCCTTTTTGTTTCAGGTAGGAGGGCTTTCTTCATCCTTTCTTGTAAGGCAGATCTAGTGGCAATGAACTCCCTCAGCTTTTGTTTATCTGGGAAGGCTTTTATTTCTCTGTCGTATCTGAAGGATAATTTTGCTGGATAGAGTATTCTTTGCTGAAAGTTTTTGTCTTTCAGTATTTTGGAGATATCATTCCATTCTCTCCAACGTGTAAGTTTTCTGCTAAGAAATCTGCTTAAAGCCTGATCAGAGTTCCTTTATAGGTTATTTTCTTCTGACTTTCTGCCCTTAATGTTTTTTCTTTGTCATTGACTTTGACAGTTTTATGCCTTGGAGAAGGTCTTTCTGCATTGATGTAATTAGGAGTTCTGTTTGGCTTCATGCACTTGTAAGTCCAGTTCTTTCCCCAGGTTTGGGAAGTTCTCAGCTATTATTTCTTTGAACAAGCTCTCTACTCCTTTCTCCTCTTCTCCCTCTGGAATACTTTAATCCCTATATTGCTTTTCCTAATGGAGTCAAATATTTCTTGAAGAATTTCTTCATTTTAAAAAAATCTCAATTCTCTCTCCTCCTCCACCTGAAGCATTCTATCTTCTAATTCACTAATTCTGTCCTCCATAAGGTCTACTCTATTTTTTTATGGTTTCTACATTATTTTTTATCTCATTAAGTGTGTTATTCATGTCCAGAATTTCTGTATGGTTTTTTTAAGGTCTTCAGTCTCTTCGATGAAGTGTTCCTTCTGTTCATTAATTTTACTTCTGAGCTCATTGACCTGTCTTTCTGTGTTTTCTTGTAGCTCGTTGAGTTTCTTTATGACAGCTGTTTTGAATTCTCTGTCATTTAGATTGTAATCTTCTGTGACTTCAGGTTTGGTTTCTGGAGATGTCATTTTCCTTCTTTTCTGTAGTGTTACTGTACTTTTTCATAGTGTTTGATAAATTGATCCTCTACCAGCACATTTGTTGTAGTATCAGGTCTCAGATTCCACCTACCACCACTAGGGTAGGATCAGGGGCTGTGTTTTCTGTTCCTGCCTCATCTTCTAGTAGTTGTGCTCGTTGGGCCACTCTGTGTTCTTATGGGCTGGCCACAACCACTTGGTGGGTTGCTTTCATGTGGGCAGGGCTGCTGTGCTTGGCAGGTAGGTTGCAGCTGGGCTTGCTGTGCTACATGGGCAGGTCATGCTCACGTGGGCATGGCTCCTGTGCTTCATAGGTAGGCCCAGCTGAGCTGCTGTGCTTGGCAGGAAGGGCTTCTTTGCACAGACTGAGCTCTCACCACTTGGTGTGGAGCATTCATGCAGGTGGGCCACCTTCTTTTGGGATGGGCTGCTGCACTAGGCAGGCAAGGCACCCTAGTGTGGGCTAGGCTGCTGCACTTGGCATGCAGGGTGCCTTCACACAGGCTGAGCTGCCATCACTCAGTGGGGAGCATTTGTGCAGGTAGTGCCGCCATGTTAGTTGGGTGCTCTTGTGGGCTGTGCTTCCCCGCCTCCACTCACAGTCACTCTGGCCACTGTGTGAGGACCAATGTCCTGTATCACTGCCACCAGAAAGGGGGAGAAGTCTGTTCCCCTAGCTCCACTGCTTCCCAGGAGTCCAGTCCACTCACCTGCAGATGGCTAGCTGCATAGATCCTCAGGCATCCTGTTGTGTTGTGTAGGGAATCCTCTGTTGGTTAATGGATGTCTGTTTAATTGTAATTTAGAGAGGAGAGACGAAGGGAAGAACTTACTCTGTCATGATGCTGACATCCAAGTAAAACTTTATTATTGTGTCCTTGCTTTACTATCCTGAGGTTCAGTCTTCTGGCAGTGTCAGCAAACTTCATAAAAGATCACAATCTTGCTGTTAAGCTCTACAGACAACATTGAAATCTTGCCCAATATTTAGAAATCTCAGGCAATGACGTGTCAAAACAACATTGCTATTAGCAAACTTGTAATATAGTCTGCTGTTATCTGTGGAGGGTCAAAAAAACCTAACAATAAGAATGGACTGTGAGGGGCTGGCCCCGTGGCCGAGTGGTTAAGTTCACGCGCTCCGCTGCAGGTGACCCAGTGTTTCGTTGGTTCGAATCCTGGGCACGGACATGGCACTGCTCATCAAACCACGCTGAGGCAGCGCCCCACATACCACAAATGGAAGGACCCACAACAAAGAATATACAACTATGTACCGGGGGGCTTTGGGGAGGAAAAGGAAAAAATAAAATCTTTTAAAAGAAAGGTAGTTTAGGGCTAAAAGTGACCTTAGAGATCCCACAGCCCAACTCCTTTTTTACCTTCTTATAATTATTAAAGAATCATACTTTCATTGTAGATAATTTAGAAATATACAGAAAATATAAAGAAGGAGGAAGAGAAAATTACCCACAATCACACCACCTAGAAGAAGCAACCATTTTTTTTAACACTTTGTCATATTTCTTCTCATACCTTTAAAAACTTGATGTATTTCTTTCTTTTTTTCTCTCTACATTCCATAATTGAGATCACACTATACATAGTTTATATTCTGCATTTTTTTTTGGATTAATGTTATGATAGATTACAACCTTGTGAGATTTCAGTTGTACATTTTTGTTAGTCATGTTGTGGGTACACCACTTCCCCCTTTGTGCCCTCCCCCCACCCCCCTTTTCCCTGGTAACCACCGATCAGATCTCCTTATCAATATACTAACTTCCACCTATGAGTGGAGTCATCTAGAGTTCGTCTTTCTCTGACTGGCTTATTTTGCTTAACATAATACCCTCGAGGTCCATCCACGTTGCTGTGAATGGGCCAATTTTGTCTTTTTTTATGGCTGAGTAGTATTCCATTGTGTATATATACCACATCTTCTTTATCCAATCATCAGTTTCTGGGCATGTAGGTTGGTTCCATGTCTTGGCTATTGTAAATAATGCTGCGATGAACATAGGGGTGCAACGGACTCTTGAGATTTCTGATTTCAGGTTCATAGGATAGATACCAAGTAATGGAATGGCTGGGTCATAGGGTATTTCTATTTTTAACTTTTTGAGATATCTCCATACTGTTTTCCATAGTGGCTGTACCAGTTTGCATTCCCACCAACAGTGTATGAGGGTTCCTTTTTATCCACAACCTCTCCAACATTTGTCGCTCTTGGTTTTGGATGTTTTTGCCAATCTAACGGGTGTAAGGTGATATCTTAGTGTAGTTTTGATTTGCATTTCCCTGATGATTAGCGATAATGAACATCTTTTCATGTGTCTATTGGCCATATTCATATCTTCTTTTGAGAAATGTCTGTTCATGTCCTCTGCCCATTTTTTGATCGGGTTGTTTGTTTTTTTGTTGTGAAGCTGTGTGAGTTCTTTGTATATTATGGAGATTAACCCTTTGTCGGATAAGTGGCTTGTAAATATTTTTTCCCAATTAGTGGGCTGTTTTTTTGTTTCAATCCTGTTTTCCCTTGCCTTGAAGAAGCTCTTTAGTCTGATGAAGTCCCATTTGTTTATTCTTTCTATTGTTTCCCTCAACTGAGGAGTTATAGTGTCCGAAAAGATTCTTTTGAAACTGATGTCAAAGAGTGTACTGCCTGTATGCCCTTCCAAAAGACTTATTGTCTCAGGCCTAATCTTTAGGTCTTTGATCCATTTTGAGTTTATTTTGGTGTGTGGTGAAAAAGAATGGTCAATTTTCAATCTTTTGCATGTGGCTGTCCAGTTTTCCCAGCACCATTTGTTGAAGAGACTTTCTTTTCTCCATTGTAGGCCCTCTGCTCCTTTGTCGAAGATTAGCTGTCCATAGATGTGTGGTTTTATCTCTGGGCTTTCAATTCTGTTCCATTGATCTGTGGACCTGTTTTTGTACCACTACCATGCTGTTTTGATCACTGTAGCTTTGTAGTATGTTTTGAAATTGGGGATTGTGATTCCGCCGGCTTTGTTTTTCTTGCTCAGGATTGCTTTAGCAATTCGCGATCTTTTGTTGCCCCATATGAATTTTAGGATTGTTTGTTCAATTTCTGTGAAGAATGTTCTTGGGATTCTGATTGGGATAGCATTGAATCTGTAGATTGCTTTAGGTAGTATGGGCATTTTAACTATGTTTATTCTTCCAATCCATGTGCATGGAATGTCTTTCCATCTCTTTATGTCATCGTCAATTTCTTTCAAGAAAGTCTTGTAGTTTTCATTGTATAGATCCTTCACTTCCTTGGTTAAGTTTATCCCAAGGTATTTTATTCTTTTCGTTGCGATTGTGAATGGGATTGAGTTCTTGAGTTCTTTTTCTGTTAGTTCATTGTTAGTGTATAGAAATGCTACTGATTTATGCACGTTAATTTTATACCCTGCTACTTTGCTGTAGTTGTTGATTATTTCTAATAGTTTTTCTATGGATTCTTTGGGGTTTTCTATATATAAGATCATGTCGTCTGCAAACAGCGAGAGTTTTACTTCTTCGTTACCTATTTGGATTCCTTTTATTTCTTTTTCCTGCTGAATTGCTCTGGCCAGCACCTCCAGTACTATGTTGAATAGGAGTGGTGAAAGTGGGCACCCTTGTCTTGTTCCTGTCCTCAGAGGGATGGCTTTCAGTTTTTGTCCATTGAGTATGATGTTGGCTGTGGGTCTGTCATATATGGCCTTTATTATGTTGAGGTACTTTCCTTCTATACCCATTTTATTGAGGGTTTTTATCATAAATGGATGTTGGATCTTGTCGAATGCTTTCTCTGCATCTCTTGAGATGATCATGTGGTTTTTGTTTTTCATTTTGTTGATGTAGTGTATCACGTTGATTGACTTGCGGATGTTGAACCATCCCTGTGTCCCTGGTATAAATCCCACTTGATCATGGTGTATAATCTTTTTGATGTATTGCTGTATTCGGTTTGCCAAAATTTTGTTGAGGATTTTTGCATCTATGTTCATCAGTGATATCGGCCTGTAGTTCTCCTTCTTTGTGTTGTCCTTGTCAGGTTTGGGGATCAGAGTGATGTTGGCTTCATAAAATGTGTTAGGGAGTACTCCATCTTTCTCAATTTTCTGGAACAGTTTGAGAAGAATAGGTATTAAGTCTTCTTTGAATGTTTGGTAGAATTCTCCAGAGAAGCCGTCTGGTCCTGGACTCTTATTTTTGGGGAGGTTTTTGATTACCGTTTCTATTTCCTTACTTGTGATTGGCCTATTCAGATTCTCCATTTCTTCCTGATTCAGTTTGGGGAGATTGTAGGAGTCTAGGAATTTGTCCATTTCTTCCAGGTTGTTCAATTTGTTTGCATATAGTTTTTCATAGTATTCTCTTATGATCTCTTGTATTTCATTGGTATCTGTTGTGATTTCTCCTCTCTCATTCCTAATTTTATTTATTTGCGATTTCTCTCTTCTTTTCTTGGTGAGTCTGGCTAAAGGTTTGTCAATTTTGTTAATTCTTTCGAAGAACCAACTCTTTGTTTCATTTATCCTTTCTATTGTCTTTTTTGTTTCAATATCGTTTATTTCTGCTCTTATTTTTATTATTTCCCTCCTTCTACTGACTCTGGGCTTTGTTTGTTCTTCTTTTTCTAGTTCTGATAGGTGTCGTTTTAGGTTGCTTATGTGAGCTTTTTCTTGTTTAGTGAGGTGAGCCTGTATTGCGATGAATTTCCCTCTTAGGACTGCTTTTGCTGCATCCCAAATGATTTGGTAGGTTGTGTTCTCATTTTCATTTGTCTCCAGATAATATTTGATTTCTTCTTTAATTTCTTCAAGGATCCATTGTTTGTTCAGTAGCGTGTTGTTTAGTCTCCACATTTTTGCACCTTTCTCTGCTTTTTTCTTGTAGTTGATTTCTAGTTTCATAGCATTATGATCAGAAAAGATGCTTGATATTATTTCATCTCTCTTGTATTTATTGATGTTTGCTTTGTTTCCCAAAATATGGTCAATCCTTGAGAATGTTCCATGTGCACTTGAGAAGAATGTGTAACCTGCTGTTTTTGGATGAAGTGTTCTATATATATCTATTAAGTCCATCTGGTCTAATTTTTCATTTAATTCTATAATTTCCTTGTTGATTTTCTGTCTGGATGTTCTGTCCATTGGTGTTAATGGTGTGTTGAGGTCCCCTACTATTATTGTATTGTTGTTGATGTCTTCTTTTAGTTCTGTTAAGAGTTGCTTTACAAATTTTGGTGCTCCTGTGTTGGGTGCGTATATACTTACAAGTGTTATGTCTTCTTGGTGGAGAGTCCCTTTTATCATTATATACTGTCCCTCTTTGTCTTTCTTTATCTGTTTTGCTTTGAAATCTACCTTGTCTGATATTAGTATAGCGACACCTCCTTTCTTTTGTTCATTATTAGCTTGGAGTATTGTTCTCCATCCCTTCACTCTGAGTCTGTGTTTGTCTTTGGGGCTGAGGTGTGTTTCCTGGAGGCAGCATATTGTTGGGTCTTCTTCTTTGATCCATCCTGCCACTCTGTGTCTTTTGATTGGGGAGTTCAATCCATTTACATTTAGAGTGATTATGGAGATGTGGGGGCCTACCACTACCATTTTGTGTCTTGTTTTCCGGTTTTCTTCAATTTCCTTTGTTTCTCGTCCCATGGTTTAATCTGTTCTGATGAAGAGCTGCTACTCTCTGTTGTTGTCCTTCTACTTATCTACTCTGCTCTTGGTTTTGTAGTCCCTTTCCTTTTTTGGATTTTTCAGGAATGAGGGTTTTCCTGAGGATTTCCTGAAGAGGAGGTTTTATGGCAATGAACTCCCTTAATTTTTGTTTATCTGGGAAAGGTTTTATTTCTCCATCGTATTTGAAGGATATTTTCACTGGGTAGAGAATTCTCGGCTGTAGATTTTTGTCCTTCAGATTTTTGAATATATCATTCCACTCTCTTCTACCCTGTAAAGTTTCTGCTGAGAAATCTGCTGATAGCCTGATGGGGGTTCCTTTGTAGGTTAGTTTCTTTTGCCTGGCTGTCCTTAGTATTTTCTCCTTGTCGTTGACTTTTGCTAGCTTCACTACTATATGCCGTGGAGTTGGTCTTCTTGCATTGATAAAGTTTGGAGATCTATTTGCTTCTGTCACCTGAAGATCCATCTCTCTCACCAGATTTGGGAAGTTCTCAGCCATTATTTCTTTGAATAGGCTTTCTGCCCCTTTCTCCTTCTCTTCTCCCTCTGGTATACCTATAATCCTTACGTTGCATCTCCTAATTGTGTCTGATAATTCTCGGAGAGTTTCTTCATTTCTTTTTAGTCTTGCTTCTCTCTCCTCCTCTGCCTGCAGCATTTCTATATTGCCATCTTCCAAATTGCTAATTCTTTCCTCCATATTATCGGCCCTACTGTTCAGTGCATCTAGATTTTTCTTAATCTCCTCTATTGTGTTCTTCATTTCCAATATTTCTGTTTGGTTCTTCTTTATCGTATCAAACTCTTTTGTGACATAGCTCCTGAACTCGTTGAGTTGTCGGTCAGAATTCTCTCTTAACTCATTGAGTATTTTAATGATGGCTGTTTTGAAGTCATCATCATTTAGGTTATATATCTCATTTTCTTAGGGATTGTTTTCTGTGTATTTGTTATTTTCCTTCTGTTCTGGAGATTTAATGTATTTTTTCATGTTGCTTGATGTTGTTGATTTGTGCCTCCGCATAGAGATAGAGTTTAGTTGCTCCTTCCACTTGTTTCTGCTCGTGTGGTGGGGGAGCAGCTGTTTATACTGCACCAACCAGGAACCCTATCCGCAGTTGCTAACTGGGCCTGGGCCCCTCCTCATAGTCACAGTGGTCCTTTGGATTCCCTCCTCTGTCGTGGGGGCCGTCACAGGGGGGCTTCAGGCTGCTGGTGCCTACTGTTGCAGCCCACCTAGACGTGCTCCCTCCTTCGGGTCTGCAACGGTGTTATGGGCTTTTCCAGCGGCCAGGGGTGGGATCACTTATATTTGTTGCTCCGTCACTGTTGGCACCCACAAAATCTCACTTGTCCACTATGGGTCGCCACAGAGCTATTGGCATCTTCTACAGTCTGTGATTAGTTCACCTAGCTATGCTAGTTTTGTCCCGGGGTCTTCCAGCCTTGTGGCTGCCGGATGGGTGCTTTCTATTAGTGCTGTGCAGAGGCTTTCCCTGAGGCTGCTGTGAGCCTGTAGGGTTTCCCCCTAGGCTACGGAGCTGGGTCGCTGGAACTCCACCCAGCCCCAGTCCTGTTCCCCAGGAACTCGGGGAGCCCTTTGCCCTGTCTCGGGGGATAGCTGGAGATCCTGATTTCAGTGGTAGCTGGTCAGCTGCTGCCCTGCCTGATATTCTCCTCTCCGGGACCCTCCCGGTATTGTGGATGCTGGGCGTGGCCCCTCCGCTAATAGCAGACAGAGAGTTTTGTCTGCTGCCTGGGCAGAACTCTGGAGCTTCCCCTCTGGGCTGCGGAGCGCGCCTCTGGAGCTTCACCCAGCCCCAGTCCTCTCCAAGATCTCTGGCAATCCCTAGCCCCACGGGGCGGGCAATGGCAGCTGGAGGTCACCTCGCCCTCTGGGATTCTCTCCAGAACTTTCCTGGAGTTGTGAATGCTGGGTGTGGCCCCTCCACTAATGGCAGACAGAGAGTTTTGTCTGCTGCCCGGGCAGAACTCTGGAGCTTCCCCTCCGGGGCGTGGAGCAGGCCTCTGGAGTTTCACCCAGCCCCAGTCTGCTCCGAGATCTCCGGCAATCCCTAGCCCCACCGTGCAGGCAGTGGCAGCCGGGGGACCTCCTTACCCTCAGTGATTCTCTCTGGGACCCTCCGGGCACCGTGAACACTAGGCGGGATCTCCCTGCCAATGTCGGAGAGAGACTCTCCCCGCAGGCTCAGGTGTGTAACTCTAGAGTTTCCCTCTGCGTTTAGGAGTAATTGCGGGGGGTTTAGGTAGGGTTCTGGTCACCTGTTTCCACCGTCGCTCCTCTGTTGTGTGCTCGCTCCTGCCCTAGATGTGTGTTGATCTTCAGGGGGCGTTTGTTGGAAGAAAGCCGCTTGCAGGTACTAGGCTGTTCGGTCGGGGTCGGAGAGTTTTCACCTATTTCCACATCCTCCTGGAGGAAAGTCTGTCCGCCTTCCAATGTATAGTCGCGTGGGTCTCTCAGACGTCCTGAGATGCTGTCTGGATATCCTTTGTTAAGCGATAAGTGTCCAAATAATTGTAGACTCGAAGGGGGAGAGACAAAGAGGACTACTCACGGCGCCATCTTGGATCCTCCTTCTATATTCTGCATTTTTTAACTTAACGTTATATAGTGATCATTTAGCTTGTAATTAAAAACTTTTGAAAATAGGATTTCTAAAGATTCATGAAATGTCAACATGGCATAGAGTTATACCATATTTTTAATTGTCCTCATATTATTGGACATGTAATTTCTTTTTAAAATACCACTATAGAGCCAGCCCTGATGGTCTAGCAGTTAAAATTCAACGTGCTCCACTTTGGTGGCCTGCGTTTGGTTCCCAGTCGTGGAACCACACCACTTGTCTGTCAGTAGCCATGCTGTGGCAGTGGCTCACATAGAAGAACAAGAAGAACTATACAACTATGCACAACTAGGTACTGGGAGCTTTGTGGGGGGAAAAGGAAGAAAGAAGGAGGAAGATTAGCAATAGATGTTAGCTTAAGGTGAATCATCTTCTACCAAAAAAAAAACAAAAACAAAAAACCCCAAAACAAAAATACTACTATTGGAATAAATACTTCTGTTCATAAATGTTTGTCCCCATTTTTTATTGGTTCCTTAGAAATTATCATGAAATCATTTTCCAGAAAAGCTGTAACTATTTTTACTTTCATCATTAGCACGTGAATGTCTATTTTTATGTAACCATTCTAGAATCAGAATGCTATTGTTTTTAATCTTGCCATGTTGATAAGTGAAAAATGGTATTTTGGTGTTTTAATTTGCATTTGTTCAGTTAATAGTGAAGATTAGGTTGAATATTTGCCATATATTTATTAGTGCCTTGTATTTCCTCTGTGCATTTCTTACTCAGAGTCTTCACCCGTTTTTTATATCAGGATGCTATTGTTTTTCCCGTTGCTTTGTAGGTGTTCATTGCACACTAAATACATGAACTCTTTTGAGAAACATCAAGCCAGAGTCTCTTCTGATGTCGTACATGAAAATGTGTTTTGGATGGATTAATGAGTTAAATGTAGATGTGAAAATACAAGAACACTAAAATAAAAAGATCAATGTTTAATTTCTGAATAAATAATAATATATATTTAAAAACCTCAAAGAAAAAAGATCAAATTTGACTTTATAAAAAATTTTAAATTTCTGTACATTTATTCATGTATTCTTCCAATAAAAATTAAAAGGAAAATCAAAAATATTAAAAATAATTTTCATTATTTCCATAATAGCCTGCTTATTTTAATCCCAGAATTTATCATATTAATAAAACAAAACTGTCTATGTGTTTGTCTTCCCCATGGTGTGAACTCCTTAATACAGGACTGGGTGTTAGTTTGTTTCCTTGCACAATGCCTGGCACTAGTAAGCGTTCAATGCAGGTTTGTTGAAGGAAGGAAAGAAGGGAAGAGGGAGGGGGAGGACAGAGGAGGGGAGGAGAGAGGCAGAGAAGAGGGAGGAGGGCAGAGGGATGGGAGAAGAACGAATCTTTTTCCAAGGAAAAGGAGGAGGTCCGCTGAGGGTTGAACAAGGGCTATCAGCAAACAGTCTTCCTATGGCTGAGCAAAGCAGGGCATCCTCTCTTTATTGAGGGAGGGGCTGTGCAAAGAGCACTTTGACCAGGAGAGGTTGACCTAAGTCAAACAAAGAGCACTTTACTCCTCTGGCCATCAGAAAGAGGACACAGGTTCTTCAACCAGAGAAGACAGTGGGCTGAGTTGATCCTGAGGTGAGTGTCTGAGACGCAGACCTAAAAGAGACCTCAAGTGTCGTATAGAGACTGCAGTGGCCACTGCCCTCGGCCTTGCTTGTTGTTCACATGAACTGACCCTTCACTGGTGCGCAGTGGTCCTGGCAGGGAAAGCACTACAGCTGGAGAAGGAAAAGTGAACAACATGGAGGGCTGGCCCCATAGCTGAGTGGTTAAGTTCGCACACTCTGCTACAGCCTCTCAGGGTCTCACCAGTTCAGACCCTGGGCACAGACCTAGCACTGCTCATCACACCATCCTGAGGAGGCGTCCCACACAGCAGAACTAGAAGGACTTACAACTAGAACATACAACTGTGTACTGGGGGCCCTCGGGGAGAAGAAGAAAAAGCGAACAACATGGGCCGGAGGGTGCAGGTCTTCTGGATAAAGCTTCCCTGCCTCCAGAGCCCCTGATGCAGAAGTAACAGTGACTGCCCCTTTGCATGCAAGCCGGGTACAACTATTTCACTCCCCATCTATTTGCATGACAAGACGAATTTACATTGAAAATTAGCCAGGTGGTTGTTATTGAATACAGTATTCTGATTTGTAAGGTTGAGGAGGCTGTGAAGATTGCAATAAGACTACCAATGGAGTAAAAATAAGTTAAAGATAATGAAGCGGCCACTTTGGAGAACAGTTGGGCAGTTTCTTAGATAGCCAAACATAAATTTGCTGTGTGACACAGCAATTTCACTCCTAGGCATCTACCCAGGAGAGATGAAAACATAACTCTACATAATTCCATGCAAATATTCATAGCAGCATTATGCATAATAGCCAAAAAGCAGAAAAAAAACAAATATCCATCAGCTGGTGAATGGACAAAACGTATTACATCTATATGATAGAAATGGCAAGCAATAGGATATATTGGAGTATATGTGGAAGCCATTTGGTGTAAAACTGATTTGGCCTAATCTTGTTTTTTTTCCAAAAGCGTCTGACCTGGCCATCGGGCATGCATTGTATATCTACGTTAAGCATTTCCTATGTCCCAAAGACAAGAACAAATGCCCTTAAGATAAAGATGCAACGTCCCCCACATTGGCATCTCCTTAAGGATAAGCATGTCTCCCTAGGCTAGGAATTGCTTGCTGTGCTCACCCGTGACCACCCAGCTGGAGACACCAAACCTGCTTCCTGCAATGCCCACCCAGACAGCGGACCTACTACCTGCTGTGTCCATCAATCACGGTGCCGACAGGGCAATCTTGCGACTATTGTAAAAAGGACATTTCAATCATGTGTGATACACGCTCTTTGACAGTATATAACCACTCTGTACACCCCCACTTCTTTGGAGTCCTTTGTAGAAGGACTCTCCCGGGCTATATGGACCTCACATTTGGCTCATCATAAACTCACCCCAATTTTGATTTATAGATTGGTTATGGATTATTTGCCTCAGACACATACAATGGAATACTATTCAGCAGAAAAAGGAATGAAATACTGAGACATGCTACATAATGAACGAACCCCAAAAACATTATGTTAAGTAAAAGAAGCCAGACACAAAAGGTCACATATTGTATGATTCTATTTAAACATCCAGAAAGGGTGAATGTATGGAGACAGAAAGTAGGTTAGTGGTTTCCTGGGGTTTGGGGCTGGGGGATGGTAAATGGGCATAGAGGATTTTATTAAGAGAATGAAAATACCCTAAATCTGGATTATGGTGATGGTTGCACACCTAGAAAAACTTACTTAAAAGTATTGAATAGTATATTTTTTTATTTTTATTAAAAAAATTTTCTTTTTCCACAGGAGAATATTCGCCCTAAGCTAACATCTGTTGCCAATCTTCCTTCCTTTTTTTTTCTTTCTTCCTTGCTCCCGACCCCCCACCAAATCCCCAGTACATAGTTGTGCACAGTTGTAAGTTCTTCCGGTTCTTCCACGTGAGCCGCCACCACATGAGTACTGACGGACAAGTGATGTGGTTCCATGCCTGGGAACTGAACCCCGGCCGCTGAAGCGGGCTGCACAGAACCTTTAGCCACTAGGCCATCAGGGCTGGCTCTGAATGGTAGATTTTTAAGTGTGAATTTTATGACATGTGAATTATATAAATTATACCTCAATAAAGTTTTTAAAAAAGTAAATAGGATAAATAAAAACTAAAAAAAAGAATTGCTGATTTCTCCTTTAATACATAAAATATTAACTTGATAAGCTTGCCCCTTGCACAATTTTAACCAAATTTCGTTAAGGATAGAGACTTCATGTTCTGAAAGCTTTGAGAGAGCCTGAACACACTTCAGTGAATGACGTTTTTGTTATTTTGGGTAATAGAAAAGAATGTCACTTTAGGAAAGTCTAAAGCTTAGCTCTTAGGAGACTGTAGTTTTGGAAGCTCTTCTTTTAATTCTTGTGACTTAAGAGTCAAATTAAATGCCAGATAAGTATAATGAAAATGCTGCTTGCCTCTGAAGGTCGTTTAGAGTTTGTAGATGCTGAGAATGTGGTCAATGGTGAACTCTGCCTAGCCTTAACTGACAGAATGCACTTTTGAGTGGGACCTTGAGCAGGGGCCAAGGAGCTGGTCACCACCCACAGCTAGCACAGTCAACCACTCCAGCTCCTGAACCATCTGCAGAGAGGCCTGTCCCTCAGCATGGCCCATGGCAGGCAGGAAGGAGAGCAACATATCTGCCTTTTCCTAAATCTCAGTGGTCAAAGGTCCACCCCACAGGCTGCAGTTTCCCTGCACTTCTGGGTTCTCAAATGTGGGGCCTGAGGTCCTGGGGTGCCGGTATGAGGCGATTGCCATTGGTGGTGCCACACGGAGCTGGTGGAGTCCACACACAGCTGGTCTCTGCATGGCAGTGGGCTGGGAGATGCATCCAAGGGTGCCAGAGATGGTGAGGAGAAAGACGTGGTGCGGCGGGTAAGGTGTCTCATCCAGGCACCAACACAAGTGGGAGATGTTAAGCCTTCAAAATGGAGGTTGATGAGAAGACCAGTACACATTACCCGGTCTGCATCATCGTGCGGTGCCCAGCCAGGGCCTCGAAAAGTACGGAACTGCTTCCACGGAGTGTCCATGTTCTGTGGCGTTTCCAACGCTCGTCCATGGCACATTGCACTAGTCCACCGGGTCTCAAACTTTTTGAGCTCAGGATTCCTTTACATTCTTAAAAATTATTAAAGATCCCAAAGAACTTTGTGTGTGTGTGAGTGGGGGAGTAGAAAGGGTTATATCTATCAAATTTTTCACACTACAAATTAAAACTAAGAAATTTAAAATACATTTATTCATTAATTGAAAAATAACAATAAAACCATTACATGTTAACATAAATAACATGTTTTATGCAAAATAACTCTCTTTTCCAAAACAAAAGTTATGGTGATAGGATGAACAGTGTTGTTTTATATTTTGCAAATCTCTTGAACATCTGGTTTAATAGAAGACAGCTGGATTCTTGTCTGCTTCCACATTCTGTTGTGATATATTGTTCTGGTTGAAGCAGGTGGAGAAAGTCCAGCCTCTCCCAGATATGGATTTGGAAAAGGGGGTCTCGTGGACCCTCTGAGGTCCTTGTGGACCACACTGCTGCTCTGGTCTAAGTTGTAATTTTTTGCAATCATGAACAATACTCTAGCAGTAACCTGTACTGTTTGCACTCAACAGAGACTGGAGAGAAACTCTGTTTGGAAAGGGTTTCCTAGGAGTTGCGATAAACCACAGGACTCATTTGAACATTTTTATTACTTTGAAAAATACTTCTGCTATACAAGTCTGTTCCTTTTTTAAACCAAAGGCATTGACCTCATTAAACAGCCGTGTTGCACAGCGCTGTCCACAAGGTGGCTCCTAGCCCAGCCTCTTCTAGATGGACCCTTTCCAGGGCCCTTCATTCCTGAATGGACCCTGAGCTGCTGAAGTCACTAAGGATAAGTTGCTTTGCTTTGTTCAACACAAGAAAAGAGTCAGCTGGGTAAGGAGAGGATTAATTCCAGGAAAAGGGAAGTTAGGGAAGATTAGAACTATGTTTTAACATGGGGAGTTGTTTAAAAAATTCCAACAATGTTGTTCTAAATGTTGGAAGCAGTACGATCTGGCACTCTTACCAGAGAATGTGGCTTTCTCTGCTTACTGCTTTCAACTGACATGCTTACTTTCTGCATTACTATCTCTACTAAGATGATTCTCTCCCAAAGAAAGGCACTATACTAGAAACCGTGTGTGATAAAAACATGGTGGCAGGGGCCAGCCCAGTGTTGCAGCGGTTAAGTGCACACGTTCCGCTTCGGTGGCCCGGGGTTTGCCAGTTCGGATCCTGGGTACAGACATGGCACGGCTTGGCAAGCCATGCTGTGGCAGGCATCCCACATATAAAGTAGAGGAAGATGGGCACGGATGTTAGCTCAGGGCCAGTCTTCCTCAGCAAAAAGAGGAGGATTAGCAGCAGTTAGCTCAGGGCTAATCTTCCGCAAAAAACCAAAAAACAAAAAGCAAAAAAAGAAACAAAAAACACGTGGGGGCAGTGGGGTGAGCCACTCCATCTGAGAGACAAGAAGCTGAAGTTCTTGTTTTCACTCACTGTGACTTGCGGAATGGGTTATTTATATTCCCTCAGTCTGAGTTATCCATCTCATCTATAAAGTAGGTTAATAATACCTTATCTGCCCGAAGGGTTGGTTCCAAACCAGATTATCTCTGGAGCTCCTTGCTAGCTTTGAGATGTATGAATCTATGATTCAGTTTGAGTCTGGTAGATTCTTTGGTTGCAAGCAACAGAAACTAACTTTGGCAAACCTTACCCAGTTTTCTCAACAAGACTCATCAGGCCCTTCTTGGTCCAGCCCCTGCCTATGTCTCCGTCCTTAAATCTCCTTCAGGCACTATAAAGCTCCAGCGATGCTGCAACATACTCCCACCCTCCCGTTGTGCTCCCCTTATCTGGTCATCTCCTATTTGTCATAAGTCTCAGTGCAGGCATCACTTCCCCTGGGCTGCCTTCTCTGTCCTTTCCAGGCTGGCTCAGGTACTCTATCAGGTGATCCCACAGCACCCTGTACTTCCCTGTCATACCTTTTAGACTATTGCATTATAATTTTCTAAATGCTTTACTCCACTAGGAGTCCCAGGAGGCAAAAATATGTCTGTCTTCTTCGTGAGTATCCTCAGTACACAGCACAGTTTCTGGCACATAGAATGTACACTCAGAAAAACGCACTGAGTGAATGAAGGAGAGAAGGAAGGAAGGAAAGCAAGGAGGATGTATCCCCTAGGATAGTGTCAATCACATAGTAGGTGTTCATTAAACACTTGTTGAACTGAACTGAAAACACTGAGATCCTAACAGGATATCTAAAACCTAATAAAATAAAGACACTAACAGAGTTTTGATATGGGGATGACTTGCCTCGTATCACAGAACTAATAAGTGGCAGATCTAAGATTTGAACTAAAAAATCCTGGTTCCAACACCTTTCATAATAATTTTGTTTAGAAAAGGGAAGTCCTTTTTTCTTCACACAGGCACAGCCTTAATGACTTGCCTCTCGGGATACACAGTTAAGCACAGACTGCTCACTAGAGATCAACCCTCAGGAGAAGATGGAAAGACACACGGAGAGACTGAGGCAGGATGGCCGAGTAATTGGATGCTAACAGGATGGAAGTGAGGAGGGAGGGGACTTTCATGGGAGTGTGGTCAGAACAGGCACTGCCTGATTTGACAAGATGAGATCAACAGCCCAAGGTCCCTTACGTGAACGTAAAGTGCACTCTCGCCAAGCGCATCCTCCATGTTGGCTCGCTCCCGCCCTCCTCTGGCCATGAAGGCTGGGGAGTCACAGCGGTCACAGAGGCCTCCACTCAGATCTTCCCCTCGTGGGCTCCCGCACACATATGGTGTGCAGCTTCTGAAGAGGCCTGGTGGTGGAACAGGGCAACTCGGAAAGACAAAACCCTTCAGTGTTAGATGTCAGAAACCGGCAACACTGACACAGGATTCTGGTGGCTGAGCTCACCCCACTGAAGTCTTCTGATGACAGTGGCCACGAGCAGGTGACCATGACTCCTCCTCCACAGACCTGCATCCCCCAGAAGGTTATTTATGTATTTTATTTCTAATTGTGGTAAAACACACATAACACAAAATTCACCATCTTAGCCTGTTCTTTCTGCTGGGAAAGATTCGCCCTGAGCCAACATCTGTTGCCAATCTTCCTCTTTTTTTTTTTTCCTCCCCACATAGTGGTGTATTCAAGCTGGAAGTCCTTCTAGTTCTTCTATCTGAGCCAACGCCACATCATGGCTACTGATAGACGAATGGTGTGAACGCTGAACTTTAACCTCTAGACCATTGGGGTTGGCTCCATCTTAGCCATTATTAAATGTCCAGTTCAGTAGTGTTAAGTACACTCACGTTGTTTTGAAGCCATCATCACTATCCATCCCCAGAACTTTTCGTCTTCCCAAACTGAAACTCTGTGCCCAGTAAATGACAACTCCTCATTTCCCCCCACGTCCCTCAGCCCTGGCAACCACCATTCTACTTTCTGTCTCCATGATTCTGTCTACTCTAGGTACCTCACATCAGTGGAACCACAGAGTATTTGTCTTTTTGTGACTGGCTTCTTTCACTTAGCATAATGTCTTCCAGATCCATTCTGTTGTAGCACATGTCAGAATTTCCTCCCTTTTTAAGGCTGAATAATATTCCATTGTACATGGGTACCACGTTCTATTGATCCATTTATCATTGATGGACATTGGAGTTGCTTCCACCCTTTGGCTAGTGTGAATAATGCTGCTATGAACAGAGGAGTTATATTAGTGAGGGTTCTCCAGAGAAATGGAACCAATAATATATCTATATCATCTATAGTTATATCTATTTGTATATAAGACAGAGATTTATTCTGAGGATTGGCTTACATGAGCATGGAGAAAGTCCCATGAGCTGTTGTCTGCAAGCTGGAGACCTAGGAAAGCTGGTGGTGTAATTCAGTCTGAGTCTGAAGGCCTGGGAATCGGGGGAGCCCATGGTGTAAATCCAAGGGCAGGAGAAGATGGAATGAGATATTCCAGCTCAAGCAGTGGGGCAGGAAAAAAGGGGCAAATTCCTCCTTCTTGCACCTTCCATCCTATTTGGCCCTCAATGGATTGGCTGATGCCCGCCCACATTGGGGAGCGTGATCTGCTTTCCTGAGTCCACCGATTCACAGGCTAATTTTGTCCCCAAAACACCTTCATAGACATACTCAGAAATTAGGGTTAATCTAGGCACCTTGTGGCCAGTCAAGCTGACACATAAAATTAACCATCATAGGGTTATTTTGAAGAAGATTGCATTTCCCTTTTCTGAACAACATTTTTGACAAGGACGTGGACATCTGAAGATTTGCTCAGAGCACAGCGGGGCCACGTGCTAGCTTTGTGAGGCAAGTCTCCCGGTCCTCACTGTCCTCAGCTGTAAGGTGCATTGCCAACATTTGCCATCTTCCAGGTTTGTGGCAAATATTGAATGAGATCACGGGCATGAGAACATTTGTAAGCTGAGAAACATCATCCAGTGTAAACTGTTACCTTTTTTGTGACCAACCAAATGTATGGCCTTGTGATGGTTCATTCATGGTAGAGGGCAGACTTGGAGAAGGTTCCTGCAGTAAAAACTGAGCAACCGTTCTGTCAGGTTAACAGCTAAAAAGTAGTTTTCTCTATTTTCTGTAGACATTTAAGTAATTTTTAAACAAATATTCCAACTACTCAGCCATAAAAAAGGATGAAATCGTCCCATTCACAACATGGATGAAGCTTGAGGGTATTATGTCAAGCAAAACAAGCCAGATAGAGAAAGACAAACTCTGTCTGACTCCACTTGTATGTGGAAGCTAAACAAACACGTGGACAAAGAGAACAGATTAGTGGTAACCGGGGGAAGGGAGTGGGCGGTGCACCTACAACACGACTGACAATAATGTGCACCTGAAATTTCACAAGGTTGTAAACTATCACAACCTCAATTAAAAAAAAAAAAAAAGAAAAACCACATCTTTACCACAATAAAAGAATCTCAAAGTTAATAAAAAAAGAAGATTCCATAAAATTCACTTCCCAGGTGTGTTTATTTCTACCCAAGCTCGTTCAGACCCTCTGCCACGTTCCCAGGACCCTGAGCTGTAGATTGCTCACTGTAAAAAGGGCTTATCGCATGGAAGTCCTTTCAGAATCGCACGAGCATGTCACAGAACTTTCTAACAAAAACTTTGGAAATCTACAATAGCTCTAGAAATAACCTGCTCCTTCTCTGTCCTTCTACAGATGAGCACACTGAGAGGGGAGTAGCTATGTGCCTTACCCAAGGTAACGTGAATCACTAGCACTTTAAAAGGGTAACAAGAAGCTGGACAGTTGGCTGAGCGCTTTACCTGCAGTGTGTCAGTTAATCTTTAGCAATAGGATCTCTGAACTAGGTACGAGTATTATCTCCATTCTACAGATAGCAGAACTGAGACTCAGAGAGATTAAGGTCATATTTAATAAGGGCTGGACCCCTCCTTCTGACTCCAGGGTGGAAAAATGATGAACAAGTACTAATTTTCATTCATTTATTCCGCAAACACTTTTCAAGCGCCCACTATACTTGTGCTACTGCTGCTACACTGGGCTCGGGCCCAGCGCTACAAGAGGACCGGAACTTGACCTCGGCCTCCAAGGAACCCAGGAGGAGCCGCCGGCTTGTAAACAAATCATTATTACACAGCGTGGCGAGAGGTTTGTGCCAAGTGCTGTGGAGCCTGGAGGAGGGAACAGACATCTGAGGAGCCGACGGGGTAGGTTTCATCTCGGAGACAGCACTTGAGCTGGGTGTCCCGGGCATACAGTAGTTTCCAGGGTGAAAACTGGGAGGGAACAGCATTTCAGGTGAAGGAAACGTATGCAAAGACAATGGAAGTCTAAAGGACCATGTGCACTTAAGGATTTGTGAATGATTTTGGTACGACTGCAGCACAGGCGTCTGGAAGGGAGTTGAGAGATGAAAGGGATGGTAACTGACCTCTTGTTTGGGGAGCATCTATTATGTCTTGAGCACTTTGCTTATGCTTTTTATTTATTTCTCCTATCGGCACCATTATCTTCGTTTTCTATTAAGGAATTAAGGACATTGAGCCTCAGAGGTGTTAAGGAACTCTTTCAGGTTAAGGAAAGAACTCAAGGTCACACAGCTTCAGACAGACCAGGAACTTAAACTCAGCTCCATCTGACACCAAAGCTATCAATGATTTCACGTCGCCACCATGACAAGGTACCGGAGTGGGACTGAAGGACCTCCAATGCTAGACCAATGCTGGACCTTTTCTTTGGGCAACGGAAAATCGTGGAAGGTGTTTTATTAGGTAGATTATTTGATCAAACTGGGGCTGTTTCCAGAGGGAATGCAAAAGCAGTTAACCTCCGGGCAATGGTCCCAAGAGAGGCCATGCCAGGGAGTGCTGACGGAAGGAGGCAGAAAGCGGGCAAACAGAAGCCCGCAGCACAAAGCCAGTCCTGGCATGCTCTTTAGCAGTGATGATCTCTCACGGCTTTCCCTCCTTAGGTTTCTCCCATCATTTCTTCATGCACCAAAACAGAAACAAAACGAAACACAAGAACACACTACAGTTTGGAAGCTCTGCCCGCATCCAAGTGTCACAAGGAGATCAGGGCGGGAGGACTTGTGTCCCTCGGCTCTGCCTTTGGCGTCCCTCCAATTTCTGTCCTTGCTCAGCTGTGACTGGAGCCAGTGAAGATGTGGTTTTTCTCAGCAGGAAGCTGCTGGCTCTATCACATGACTGTGGTGTATTCTTTACCTTGTATTTGGGTAGATGAAACTGAAAAAAGGTTTGTGTCCAAGCATTATGATCTACAATATTGACTTTGTGTGTATTCCCAAATCAGGTGGTGTTTATTCTGAAAAGAGACACCATGCTACTATGAGATAAAGTTTAAGATCAAAGGTTCCCAGGGAGAAAAGAAATGGCCTCAGCTTGCAGGCTAACTTGTCTTTAAAATTCAGAGCTTGCAAGTCAAAGACTAGCAATGAACTTGTGGGCAGCATGGGAAAGCCCAGGAAGACAAGACCAGAAGACTGAGCCCAGGGCCATCCTCCGCCCAGCATTCCAGTGCTCCAGCCCTGTGCAGCGTATCCAGGACGAGGCTCTTCTCTCCATCTGTGGGAACACACCTGCCAGATCCAGAGATCCCGAGGCAGACAGAGCCTTGCCCTGTCTCCATAGGCACAGGGAGAAACACAGCTGTGGCTTAGCTTGTGGATTCCTTGGGCACCTATTAATTGAGGATTATTGTTATGTACAGCTTTGTGTTAGGCAACTGGTGACGGGAATGGATCAGGGAGAAAACAAAAGACTGTCATATAGAGGTCATGCTCTGAAGGAGCTTGTAGATGACTACACGAATTTAACAAAAAATATGAGCGCCTACTATGTGCTGGGTACAGGAAGACAATGAGGGAGTAAGACATGTTCACTTTAACAAAAATTACTAAACGCAAAAAATACTTTGACATGGATTCTAGAACTAATGTTAAAGCTAAAGCTAAAAAGCTCTGGAAGAAAACACAAGAGAATTTCTTCATGATCTTGGAGAAGAAAAAGATTTCTAAATAGAAAACTAAAAGCACCAACCATAAAAGAAAAAATAATAAATTTGGCTTCATCAAAGGTAAAACCTTCCTCTGTTTAACAGATACTGTTAAGAAAGTGGGAAAAAATGTTCTCAATGCTTAGATCTGACAAAGGAGTTGTATCCAAATTGCATCCATCTAATGCAATATCGTGAGATTTCCATCTTAGGCATGATGTCATTATTTCCCATTATGGAAGATGGGAATTTAACTCTTTTTAAAACTTTTGCCCCCAGTACCCATGCATGCTCTTCCCATGCCCCCATCTTCCTAATACAGTATTGTTATAATTTTGGTGAAATCAATATTTAGCCTTTCATTATTATGACTGTGTAAATGCCATCTCCAAATGAACCATACAGTAAATTGTAATTACTTTTACTTTTCTGCACAACCTTTAGTTTTCCCTAGAATTAATAATTGGCTTGTGTTTTCCACTTCCTTAGTTTTCTATGTAATTATCCCAAATCCAATCCCAAACTGTTCACCAAGTACCCAAATCTCCTTTCAAGACAGGTGAAAGACTTCTTCCAAGGGAAGTCTCTCCTAGAGCCTCGGACTTACTCTGCGTGAGCAGCTTGCCCTCTATACATGGTGTACAGTTGTCATTCTGGGTTGCTTCAACATAATTCCAATGATTCCCTTTCCTCCTCTCCCTTGTTGGATCCATTGCTTGGACCTCACATCTTCTTCTAGCTTGGTTTATTCTCTTCTTTTGGTAGAGAGCGTCTTCCAAGAGGTTCCTGAGAGAGAGTGTATGTGAAGAAAATATTTTGCATTCTTGAGCACCTGAAATGTCTTTATTCTACCCTCACACTTGATTAATAACTTCTCTGGATATAGAATGTTAAGTTGGAAATAATTATATTTATAAATTTTGAAGGCCTTTTCCCATTATTCTCTAATGCCTACAACTGGTGTTAAGTTCAAAGCAATTCCGATTCTTGATTCTTTGTATGTGAACTGTTTTATGTCTCTGGAAGCTCGTAGGTTTTTCTCTTTGTTCCAAACATTCTGAAATTTTGTGATGATATACATTGTATGAATCCATACATAAAATCCATTGTTCTGGGCATTTCAAGTCCTTTTAATCTAGACCCATACCTTTTAGCTCTAGGAAATTTTCCAGAATTACTGCATTGAGAATTTCCTTAACTCCATTTAAAAAACTTTCTCTTTCTGAAACTCCTCTGATTCAGATATTAGACATGGACTTACGCTCTAAATTCCTTATGTTTCTCTCTTATGTTCCATTTCTTCATATTTGGCTCTTTTTTATAAAAGAATTCCTTGATTTTATTGTCCAAACTTTATACTAAGTTTTGCCTTTTTGCTAGCATTGTCATTTTTTTTAAATTTCAAAGAGCTCTCTTTTATTCTCTGAATGTTCTTTTTTAAATAAAGTATCCTGTTCTTGTTTCAAGGTTGCAACATCTTCTCTTATCATCTTGAAAATATTAATGATAGTTTATTGAAGCTTTCCTCTCCTTGCATAGTCTCTTTCATTTAGGTTGCTTTATTGTCTATGTCTTTTTGTATGCATCTTCCATGTTAGAGGCTTTTCTCAGGTTATATTAGTCTTCAGAGGTTTATATCTGAGAGCTGAACACTAAAATGCTGACTAGAAGCCCTGAGTATATGAGTGAAGCTTCAGTGTAAGGTAATCTGCTGGGCCCTGTAGTTGGAGAATCTCGATATCACTATCTTCAGGTCTTTCCTCCTAGGCTATTTAGAGGCCCCAGAGAAGACCACCAACCTCTCGCCCAGAGGATGACAGCCTTGTTGCCAGTATTCCGAGAGCTGACTAGCAGAAGAGGGCTGAAGGATTCAGTATGCATGCATTCACTTCCTCCTGCCGTGGATGGTTCTGTCCCAAACCATGCCTTGTAACCTTAGCAACCCTCTAGTTTACCATCCTCCAAGAATAACTTTCCTGTCTTTTTCCAGTTGGGGGAAAGGCAGCCACTTGTCTGGTCAGAGTTGGGGAGATGACCTGGGTAACTTCTAAAACAGACTTTCAACCAATTTCCTTTATTTTGATATGGAACATTCATCCAGATAGACTATGTTATGGACCATAAAATACATTTTTATACATTTAAAAGAATATAAATCATAGCTCTGAGACCATAATGGAATTAAACTGAAAATCAGTAACAGAAGATATCTGGAAATGCCAAAATTCTCAGAGATTGAGCAACACACTTCTAAATAACACATGGGTTGCAGGAGAAATTTAATAATATTTTGAACTAAATGAAAATGAAAATACAACTCACCAAAATCTGCGGAATGAAGCAAAAGCATGCGACAAAGGAAATTTATAGTGTTGAATGCAAATATTAGAAAAGAAGAAAAATATAAAATCAATAATCTAACCTTCCACCTTAGGAAACTAGAAAAAGGAGAGGAATTAAATTCAAAATCAAAAGAAGAAAATAAATGATAAATTTTAGATACAGCAGAAATTAGTGAAATCAAAAACAGGAAACCAGAAGAGAAAACCAACAAAACCAAAAGCTGGTTCTTAGAAAAGATCAATAAAATCAGTAAGCTTCTACCCAAGCTAATTGAGAAAAAAAGAAAGAGAACGTAAATTGCTAATATCAGAAATGCAAGAAGGGCCATTAGTAGTGCACGGACATTGAAAGAATAAATCTGATACACTAGATGAAATGGACCAATTCCTTGAAAGACACAATTTGCCATAAATGCAAAATAACAAAATATTAGCAAATCAAATACAACAATATACCAAAAGGATCATACACCACAATCAAGTGGGATTTATTCCAGGGGTGCAAGAATGGTTCCACATACACAAATCAATCAACATGATACAGCACATTAACAAAATGAGGACGAAAATCACATGATCATCTCAATAGATGTAAAGAAAGCATTCAATAAGATTCAGCATCATGTATGATAAAAACTCTGAATAAAAGGGGTATAGAAGAAAAGTACCTCAACATAATAAAGGCACATATGACAAACTCATAGCCAACATCAGACTCAATGGTGAAAAACTGAAAGCCATCCCTCTGAGAACAGGAACAAGACAAGGATGCTAACTCTTGCCACTCTTATTCAACATAATATGGGAAGTTCTAGCCAGAGCAATTAGGCAAGAAAAAGAAATAAAAGGAATCTAAATTGGAAAAGAATAAGTAAAAATGTCACTATTTGCAGATGACATGATTTTATATGAATAAAACCCTAAAGAATCCACCAAAAAACTATTAGAAGTAATTAATGAATTCAGTAAAGTTGCAGGGTAAAAAATCAACACGCAAAAATCAGTTATGTTTCTATACAATAACAACCAACTAGTAAAAGGAGAAATCAAGACTATAATCTCATTTACAATTGTAACAAAAAGAACAAAATACCCAGGAATAAATTTAACCCAGGAGGTGAAAGACCTGTACACTGAAGAGTATAAAACACTGTTGAAAGAAATTGAAGAAGACACAAAGAAATGGAAAGATATTCCATGCTTATGGATTGGAAGAATTAACATAATTAAAAAGTCCATACTACCTGAAACAATCTACAAATTCAATGCAATCCTTATCAAAGTCTCGATGACATTTTTCACGGAAATAGAACAAAGAATCCTAAAATTTACATGGAACAACAAAAGACCCCAAATAGCCAAAGCAATCCTGAGAAAAAGAACAACACTGGAGGCAGCACACTCTGATTTCAAGGTATGCTACAAAGCTATGATAATCAAAACAGCATGGTACTGGCACAAAAACAGAGACATAGATCAATGGAACAGAACTGAGAGCTTAGAAATAAACCCAAACGTTTATGGACAGCTAATTTTTGAAAAAGGAGCCAAGAACATACAGTGGAGAAAGGAAAGTCTCTTCAACAAAAGGTGTTACAATAAAATGGAAAACTGGACAGCCACATGCAAAAGAATGAAAGTAGATCAGTATCTTACCCCATACACAAAAATTAACTCAAAATCAATTAAAGACTTGAATGTAAGACCTGAAACCATAAAACTCCTAGAAGAAAACATGGGCAGTACGCTCTTGGACTTTCGTCTTAGCACTATCTTTCTGAATATGTCTCCTCAGGCTAAATAAACAAACAAATAAACAAATGAGACGACATCAAACTAAAAATCTTTTGTATGGTAAAAGAAACCATCAACAAAATGAAAAGACAACCTACCAATGGGAGAAAATATTTACAAATCATGTATCTGATAAGGGGTTAATAGCCAAAATATATATAGAACTCATACAACTCAACAACAACAATAAAAATAACCCAATTAAAAAATGAGCAGAGGATCTAAATAGACATCTTTTCCAAAGAAGATGTACTGATGGCCAACAGGCACATGAAAAGATGTTCAACATCACTATTAGGGTAACGCAAATCAAAACCTCACACCCATCAGAATGGCTATTATTAAAAAGATAAGAAATAAGTTTTGGAGAGGATGTGGAGAGAAGGGAACCCTTGTACACTGCTGGTGGAAGTGTAAACTGGTGCAGCCACTACAGAAAACAGTATGGATATTCCTCAAAAAATTAAAAATAGATCTACCATATGATCCAGCTATTCCACTTTTGGGTATTTATCCAAAGAACACAAAAACACAGTCAAAAAGACATATGCACTCTTATGTTCATTGTAGTATTATTCACAATAGCCAAGACTTGGAAACAATCTAAGTGCCCACTGATGGATGAATGGATACAGAAGATGTGGTATATATATATACAATGAAACACTACTCAGCCATAAAAAAGAATAAAATCGTCCCATTCACAACAACATGGATGGACCTTGAGGGAATTATGTTAAGTGAAATAAGCCACATAGAGAAGGACAATCTCTGTATGACTCCACTCACACGAGGAATTTAAACATGGGGACAAAAAGAACAGATTAGTGGCTACCAGGGGAAAGGTGGGGTGGAGGGTGGGTACAAAGGGGGAAGTGGTGCACCTACAACATGACTGACAAACAATAATGTACAAGTGAAATTTAACAAGATTGTAAACTATCATAAACTCAATAAAAATTAACTTTAAAAATAAAATCTTGCCATTTGTGACAACATGGATGGACCTTAAGGGTATTATGCTAAGCAAAATAAGTGAGATGTAGAAAACCAAAAATCATATGACTTTACACATATGTGGAAGATAAAACAACAAACAAACACATAGACACAGAGAACAGATTAGTGGGTGCCAGAGGGGAAGGGAAGTGGGGGGAGGGCAATAGGGGTAAAAGGGCACATTTGTATGGTGACAGATGGCAACTAGACTTTTGGTGGTAAACATGATGTAGTCCATACAGAAGTCAAAATATAATGACGTACACCTGAAATTTATGTAATACTATAAACCAATGTTATCTCAATTAAAATAAAATGAACCATCTTTGAAAGACACAATCTGCTAAAACTCACACAAGAAGAAATAGATCATCTGAATAGGCCTATATCTATCAAGAAAATTAAATGAGTAATTAATACCCTTCCAGAACAGAAAGCACCAGGCCCAATGGGTGACTGGTGAATTCTACCAAACATTTAAGGAAGAAATTATACCAATTCTCTACAGTATCTGCCAGAAGAAAGAAGCCAGAGGAATATCTATGAGGCCAGCATCACCCTAATACCAAAGCCAGACAAGACATTACAAGAAAAGAAAACTGCACAATATCTTTCATGAATATAGATGCAGAAATCCTCAAAGAATCTTAGTAAATCAAATCCAACAATGCAGAGAAAGAATTATATGCCACAACCAAGTATGATTTATTCTGGCTGGTTCACCATTGAAAAATCAATGAATGTAGTTCATCATATCAAGAGGCTGAAGAAGAAAAGTCACATGTTCATATCAATAAAGGTAGAAAAGCACTTGACAAAAGATAAGACCTGGTCATGATAAAAAAAAAAAAATACCCTCTTAGCAAACTAGGAACAGGGGGAACTTCCTCAACTTGATAAAGAGCATTGGCAAAAAACCTATAGCTAACATCATACTTAATGGTGAGAAACTCAAAGCTTTCCCACTAAGATCAGGAACAAGGCAGTGATGTCCTTTCTCACCAATGCCTTTCAACATCATATTGCAAGTCCTAGCTAATGCAATAAGACAATAAAAGAAGTACATTTATACAGATTGGAAAGGAAAAAATCAAACTGTCTTTGTTCACAGATGACATAATTGTCTATGTAGAAAACCTGCAAGAATATACAAAAAACTCCAGGAACTGATAGTGGTTATAAATGGTTGTGAGATATAAGGTTAATATGCAAAAGTCAAAGGGTGAAGGTGGTCAAAAGGTACAAACTCCCAGTTATAAACAAACAAGTCCTGGTGATGTAATGTACAGCATGGTGACTATAGTTAACAACACTGTATTATATATTTGAAAGTTACTAGGAGAGTAGATCTAAAAAGTTCTCATCATAAGAAAAAAATTGTAACTATAAGTGGTGATGGATGTTAACTAAATTTATTGTGGTAATCATTTTGCAATATATACATATATCAAATCATTATGCTCTACACTTAAAACAAACACAACATTATATGTCAATTATATCTAAAAAAAAAGTCAATGGCTTTCTTATATGCCAGCAATGAACAAGTGTAATTTGAAATTGAAAACACGTTACCATTTACAATAGCACCACAAAAAATGAAATACTTAAGTATAAATCTAACAAAATATATACAATATCTATGTGAGGAAAACCACAAACTTCTGATGAAAAATAACAAAGAATTAAAGACATGGAGAGATAGTCCATGTTCATGGATAGGAAGATAGTCTAGTCAAGATGTCAGTTCTTCCCAAATTAATCTAAAGATTCAACACAATCCAAGTCAAAACCCCAGCAGGTTACTTTGTGGATATTGACAAACTGATTTCAAAGTTTATCTGGAGAGGCAAAAGAGCCAGAATAGCCAACTCAATCCTGAAGGAGAAGAACAAAGTTGAAGGACTGATGCTACCTGACTTCAAGACTTACTATAAAGCTACAGTAATCAAGACAGTGTGATATTGGCAAAAGAATAGACAAATAGATCAATGGAACAGAATAGAGAGTCTAGACATAGACCCACATAAATATGGTCAACTGATCTTTGACAAAGGAAAAAAGGCAACATGAAGAATCAAAGATAGTCTTTAAAACAAATGTTCCTGCAACAACTGGATATCCTCATGCAAAAAAAAAAATTAATCTAGACACACACCTTATAACCTTCACAAAAAACTACTTTAACAAAAAATTCTGTACCTAAATGTAAAACACAAAACTATAAAACTCCTGGAATATGACATAGGAGAAAACCTAGATGACCTTGGGTACGGCAATGACATTTTAGATACAACACCAAAGGCATGATCCATGAAAAAAAGAGTTGATTAGCTGGGCTTCATTAAAATTAAAACCTTTTTCACTGCAAAAGACAATGTCAAGAGAATGAGATGACAAACCACTGACTGGGAGAAAACATATGCAAAAGACACATCTGATAAAGGAGTGTTATTCAGAATATACAAAGAACTCTTAAAACTCAACAATCAGAAAACAAACAATTTGATTAAAAAATAGGCAAAACTATTCAAAGAAATAATGGCTAAGAACTTCCCAAACCTGGGGAGGGAGATGGAACTTCATGTGACAGAAGCCAATAGATCTCCAAACTTTATCAATGCAAGAAGACCAACCCCAAGACATATAGTAGTGAAGCTAGCAAAAGTCAATGACAAGGAGAGAATACTAAGGGCAGCCAGGCAGAAGAAATTAACCTACAAAGGAACCCCCATCAGGCTTTCAGCAGACTTCTCAGCAGAAACTTTACAGGCTAGAAGACAGTGGAATGATATATTCAAAAATCTGAAGGACAAAAACCTGCAGCCGAGAATTCTCTACCCAGCGAAAATATCCTTCAAATACGATGGAGAAATAAAAACTTTCCCAGATAAACAAAAATTAAGGGAGTTCACTGACACCAAACCTCCTCTACAAGAAATGCTCAGGAAAACCCTCATTCCTGAAAAATCAAAAAAAGGAAAGGGACTACAAAACCAAGAGCAAAGGAGATAAGTAGAAGGACAACAACAGAGAGTAGCAGCTCTACATCCGAACAGACTAAACCATGGGACGAGAAACAAAGGAAATTGAATAGAACCGGAAAACAAGACACAAAATGGCAGCGGTAGGCCCCCACATTTCAATAATCACTCTAAATGTAAATGGATTGAACTCTCCAATCAAAAGACACAGAGTGGCAGGATGGATCAAAGAACAAGACCCAACAATATGCTGCCTCCAGGAAACACACCTCAGCCCCAAAGACAAACACAGACTCAGAGTGAAGGGATGGAAGACAATACTCCAAGCTAATAATGAACAAAAGAAAGCAGGTGTCGCTATACTAATATCAGACAAAGTAGACTTCAAAGTAAAACAGGTAAAGAAAGACAAAGAGGGACAGTATATAATGATAAAAGGGACTCTCCACCAAGAAGACATAACACTTGCAAATATATACACACCCAACACAGGAGCACCTAAATATGTAAAGCAACTCTTAACAGAACTAAAAGAAGACATCAACAACAATACAATAATAGTAGGGGACCTCAACACACCATTAACACCAATGGACAGAACATCCAGACAGAAAATCAACAAGGAAATTATAGAATTAAATGAAAAATTAGACCAGATGGACTTAATAGATATATATAGAACACTTCATCCAAAAACAGCAGGTTACACATTCTTCTCGAGTGCGCATGGAACATTCTCAAGAATAGACCATATTCTGGGAAACAAAGCAAGCATCAATAAATACAAGAGAGCTGAAATAATATTAAGCATCTTTTCTGATCACAATGCTATGAAACTAGAAATCAACTACAAGAATAAAGCAGAGAAAGGTGCAAAAATGTGGAGACTAAACAACACGCTACTGAACAAACAATGGATTATTGAAGAAATTAAAGAAGAAATCAAATATTATCTGGAGACAAATGAAAATGAGAACACGTCATACCAAATCATTTGGGATGCAGCAAAAGCAGCGCTAAGAGGGAAATTCATCACAATACAGGCTCACCTCACTAAACAAGAAAAAGCTCACATAAGCAACCTCAAACGACACCTAACAGAATTAGAAAAAGAAGAACAAACAAAGCCCAGAGTCAGCAGAAGGAGGGAAATAAGAAAAATAAGAGCAGAAATAAACAGTATTGAAACTAAAAAGACAATAGAAAGGATCAATGAAACAAAGAGTTGGTTCTTCGAAAGAATTAACAAAATTGACAAACCTTTAGCCAGACTCACCAAGAAAAGAAGAGAGAAATCTCAAATAAATAAAATTAGGAATGAGAGAGGAGAAATCACAACAGATACCAAAGAAATACAAGGGATCATAAGAGAATACTATGAAAAACTATATGCCAACAAATTGAACAACCTAGAAGAAATGGACAAACTCCTGGACTCTTACAACCTCCCCAAACTGAACCAGGAAGAAATGGAGAATCTGAATAGGCCAATCACAAGTAAAGAAATAGAAACAGTAATCAAAAACCTCCCCAAAAATAAGAGTCCAGGACCAGACGGCTGCTCTGGAGAATTCTACCAAACATTCAAAGAAGACTTAATACCTATTCTCCTCAAACTGTTCCAGAAAATTGAGAAAGATGGAGTACTCCCCAACACATTCTATGAAGCCAACATCACTCTGATCCCCAGACCTGACAAGGACAACACAAAGAAGGAGAACTACAGGCTGATATCACTGATGAACATAGATGCAAAAATCCTCAACAAAATTCTGGCAAACCGAATACAGCAATATGTCAAAAAAATTATACACCACGATCAAGCGGGATTTATACCAGGGACACAGGGATGGTTCAACATCCGCAAGTCAATCAACGTGATACACTACATTAACAAAATGAGAAACAAAAACCACATGATCATCTCAAGAGATGCAGAGAAAGCATTCGACAAGATCCAACACCCATTTATGATAAAAAACCCTCAATAAAATGGGTATAGAAGGAAAGTACCTCAACATAATAAAGGCCATATAGGACAAACCGACAGCCAACATCATACTCAACGGACAAAAACTGAAAGCCATCCCTCTGAGGACAGGAACAAGACAAGGGTGCCCACTTTCACCAATCCTATTCGACATAGTACTGGAGGTGTTAGTCAGAGCAATTCGGCAGGAAAAAGAAATAAAAGGAATCCAAATAGGCAATGAAGAACTAAAACTCTCGCTGTTTGCAGACGACATGATCTTATATATAGAAAACCCCAAAGAATCCATAGAAAAACTATTAGAAATAATCAACAGCTACAGCAAAGTAGTAGGGTATAAAATCAACATACATAAATCAGTAGCATTTCTATACACAAACAATGAACCAACAGAAAAAGAACTCAAGAACTCAATCCCATTCACAATCATAACAAAAAGAATAAAATACCTTGGGATAAATTTAACCAAGGAAGTGAAAGATTTATACAATGAAAACTACAAGACTTTCTTGAAAGAAATTGACGACGACATAAAGAGATGGAAAGACATTCCATGCACACGGATTGGAAGAATAAACATAGTTAAAATGTCCATACTACCTAAAGCAATCTACAGATTCAACACTATCCCAATCAGAAATTGAACAAAGAATCCTAAAATTCATATGGGGCAGCAAAAGACTGCGAATTGCTAAAGCAATCCTGAGTAAGAAAAACAAGGCTGGAGGCATCACAATCCCCGATTTCAAAACATACTACAAAGCTACAGTGATCAAAACAGCATGGTACTGGTACAAAAACAGGTCCACAGATCAATGGAACAGAATTGAAAGCCCAGAGATAAAAACTCACATCTATGGATAGCTAATCTTCGACAAAGGAGCAGAGGGCCTACAATGGAGAAAAGAAAGTCTCTTCAACAAATGGTGCTGGGAAAACTGGACAGCCACATGCAAAAGAATGAAAATCGATCATTCTTTTTCACCATTCACAAAAATAAACTCAAAATGGATCAAAGACTTAAAGATTAGGCCTGAAACAATAAGTCTTCTAGAAGAGAATATAGGCAGTACACTCTTTGACATCAGTTTCAAAAGAATCTTTTCGGACACTATAACTCTTCAGATGAGGGAAACAATAGAAAGAATAAACAAATGGGACTTCATCAGACTAAAGAGTTTCTTCAAAGCAAGGGAAAACAGGATTGAAACAAAAAAACAGCCCACTAATTGGGAAAAAATATTTACAAGCCACTTATCCGACAAAGGATTAATATCCATAATATACAAAGAACTCACACAGCTTCACAACAAAAAAACAAACAACCCGATCAAAAAATGGGCAGAAGACCTGAACAGACATTTCTCCAAAGAAGATATAAGTATGGCCAATAGACACATGAAAAGATGTTCATCATCGCTAATCATCAGGGAAATGCAAATCAAAACTACACTAAGATATCACCTTACACCCGTTAGATTGGCAAAAATATCCAAAACCAAAAGTGACAAATGTTGGAGAGGTTGTGGAGAAAAAGGAACCCTCGGTACACTGTTGGTGGGAATGCAAACTGGTACAGCCACTATGGAAAACAGTATGGAGATTTCTCAAAAAGTTAAAAATAGAAATACCCTATGACCCAGCCATCCCACTACTGGGTGTCTACCCTAAGAACCTGAAATCAGCAATCCCAAGAATCCCGTGCACCCCTATGTTCATCGCAGCATTATTTACAATAGCCAAGACACGGAACCAACCTAAATGCCCAGCACCTGATGACTAGATAAAGAAGATATGGTATATATACACAGTGGAATACTACTCAGTCATAAAAAAGTACCAAATTGTTCCAATCGCATCAACATGGATGGACCTTGAGGGTGTTATGTTAAGCGAAATAAGCCAGACAGAGAAAGACGAACTCTGTATGACCCCACTTATAGGTGGAAGTTAACATATATACATGGAGAACCGATCGGTGGTTACCAGGGAAAAGGGGGGGTGGGGGGAGGGCACAAAGGGTGAAGTGGTGTACCCACAACATCACTAACAATAATGTACAACTGAAATCTCACAAGGTTGTAATCTATCATAATCTTAATAAAAAAAAAAAAATAGGCAAAAGACCTGAACAGAAACCTCACCAGAGTAGATATACAGATGGCAAGTGAGCATACGGAAAGATGTTCAACATCATGTGCCATTAGGGAATTGCAAATTAGAACAACAATGAGATACCACACTATACACCTACTGGAATGGCCAAAATCCAAAACACTGACAACACCAAAAGCTGATGAGGACGTGGAGCAACAGGACCTCTCATTCATTGCTGGTGAGAGTGCAAAATTGTACAGCCACTTTAGAAGATGGTTTGGCAGTTTCTTACAAAACTAAACATACTCGCACTGTATGATCCAACAATTGTGCTCCTTGGCATTTACCCAAAGGAGTTGAAAAGTATGACCACTCAAAAACCTGCACATGGATGTTAATAGCAGTTTTACTAATAACTGCCAAAACTTGGAGGCAACCAAGATGTCCTTCAGTAGGTAAATGGACAAATAACAAAACTACTTTGTATGATACTACAATGGTGGATACATCCTAAATACAATTCTCCAAACTCATAGAATGTACATCAAGAGTGAAGCCTACTGTAAACCATGGACTTTGAGTGATAATGGCGTGTCAATGTACGTCATTGATTGTAACAAGCGTACTACTGTGGCGGGGGATATTGAGACCGTGGGAGGAGATCCATGTGTGGGGGCAGGGGTTATATGGGAAATTTCTCTACTTTCCTCTCCATTTTGCTGTGAACCTAAGGCTGGTTTAAAAAATAAATTTTATTAATTAGAGAACACTTCTTTGCTGTCATTTCAATGGTATTAGGGGAGCAAAAGAACGTAAATACATCTGGAGTTGATTCTTAGATGCTTAAATCAATAACACTTTGAGATAGAGAGGGTCTGAGGAAGCAGCTGCAGCTGAAGAACACTAGGAAGAAGCTGATTACTTTTGGCCCCAAGTAAATGACTAGTGCTCTTGGCGCAAACTGAAAACAAGGGAATAAGATACTAAGTAAAGAGTGTCTAAATGGTTCATTTAAGAATCATAAATACCCTGGCAGTGACAGATGCTGAATAACAGGGAACCATTTTCAGGTAGACTGCAAGCAATAAGAAGGCTGTCTCACACTACAGAAGATTCCTCACCTGAGAGTGAGAACATGGGCAACGTAGAAGCAACAGGGGCGGAGCTCTCAAGATATCTCTAGAGATGTGCACATTAGGAGCCCCTCTCTGCTAGATCCTAGGCCCACAGAATGCTTGCACTTGGGTGCAGACAAGTGCAGCCTTTCCTGTAAATAGAGAAAGACCTCAGAGTTGTAAATCCCCAGGTACACTCACAGACACCAAGTGGAGCTTCTAGTTAGCTGTTCAGTGCTTGATAATTTAAATGAGAATCGATAGCAAAAGGATAAATCAATTAAATACAGTGGAGAGTCCCAAAATAAACCTTTAAATCTACGGTCAGTTGACTTTTGACAAGAGTGCCAAGACAATGAAATGGGAAAAGAATAGCTAGTCTTTTCAACAGAAAAGTTGGTTCTGGGACAACTCAACAATCACCTGCACACTAATGAAATCATACCCCTTCACCTCACCACACACACAAATCAACTAAAATAGGATCTGACACCTAAATGTAAGGGTTAAACTATAAAACTCTTAGAAGAAAGCATATGAGTAAATTTTCATAACCTTGGGTTAGGCAAAGCCTTCTTAGATGCAACATTAAAAGCACAAACAACAAAAGAGAAAAAAAGATAAATTGGACTTCACGAAAATTAAAAATTTTTGTGCTTAACAGAACACCATCAAAAAAGTGAAAAGTGGGGCCAGCCCCATGGCATAGTGGTTAAGTTTGGCACACTCCACTTTGGTGGCCCAGGTTCAGATCCCAGGCACGGACCTACAACACTTGTCAGACAGGCTGTGGCAGCAACCCACATATAAAAAGTAGAGGAAGACTGGCACAGATGTTAGCTCAGGGTTAATCTTCCTCAGCAAGGAAAAAAAAAGTGAAAAGATGACACACTTCCAAGAATAGAAGATATTTGCAAACCATATTTCTGATAAGGCACTTGCATCTAGAATATATAAAGAACTGTTGCAACTCAACGATAAAAAAACCTAATAATCCAATCAAAAATGGCAAAAGATTCGAAGAGACATTTCTCCAAACAGGATACAAAAATGGCCAATAAGCACATGAAAAGAGGCTACCATCATTAATCATTACGGAAATCCAAAACAAAACCACTATGAGATACGGCTTCACACCCACTAAGATGGCTATAATAAAAAAGATGGATAATAACAAGTGTTAATGAGGATGTGGAGAAATTAGAGCCCTCATACATTGCTGGTGGGAACGTAAAATGGTGCAGTTGCTTTGGAAAACAGTCTGGCAGCTCCTCAAAACGTTAAATATAGAGTTACCATTTGACCCAGCAATTGCGCCACTGGGCACATACCCAAGAGAAATAAAATCTTATGTCCATACAAAAATTGGTACATGAATGCTCATAGTAATATTATTCATAATAGCTAAAAAGTAGAAATAACCCAAATGTTCATCAACTGATGCATAAATAGGGTAAATAAAATGGGGCAAATAAAAAAAATGCAATCTTATTTGACAATAAAAAGGAATGACGTACTGACACATGGTACCAAATCAATCAGTCTTTGAAACATTGGGTTAAGTGAAAGGAGCCAGTCACCAAAGCTATATATTGGATGATTCTATTTCTATGAAATGCCCAGAATAGGCAGATCCGTAAAGACAGAAAGCAGATTAGTGGGTGCCTGAGGTGGGCAATTGGGATGGGGATACGGACTGGGAGGAGTGCCAAAGGGGCTCCCAACGTTCTAAAATGGACCGCGGTGATGTTTGTGCCACTCTGTGAAGATACTAAGAACTGTTGAGTTGTATACTTTAAATGGGTGAGTTTTACGGATTTATGCAAATTATACCTCATTAAACCCATTTTCTTTTTAAAGATTTTATTTTTTCCTTTTTCTCCCCAAAGCCCCCCGGTACATAGTTGTATATATTAGTTGTGGGTCCTTCTAGCTGTGGCATGTGGGATGCCGCCTCAGCATGGCCTGATGAGCGGTGCCATGTCCGTGCCCAGGATTCAAACGGATGAAACACTGGGCCGCCTGCAGCAGAGCGTGTGAACTTAACCACTTGGCCACAGGGCCAGCCCCTAAAGCCATTTTTTTTAAAAAAGATGGTCAGTCATTTAAGGAAAGCTTCCAACATGAAATAGAAAAAACAAAGAAACAAGCACCAGGGGCTGGCCTGGTGGTTAAGTTCATGTGCCCGGCTTTGGCAGCCTGGGCTTTGCAGGTTCGGATCCCAGGTGTGGACCTAGCACCACTTGTCAAGTCACACTGTGGTGGTGTCCCACATAAAATAGAGGGATATTGGCACGGATATTAGCTGAGTGACAATCTTCCTCAAGCAAAAAGAGAAAGATTGGCAACAGATGTTAGCTCAGGGCCAATCTTCCTCACAAAAAGATAAAAAAGAAGAAACAAGCAGTAAAAATGATAACAAAAAGACCCAGAGAAAATAGAGACATTTTGGAGGAACAAATAAGAGGGATAATAAAGACAAATATTGAAGACATAGAACAAGAACAGAGTGATTAGAGAAAAAGAATGAACTCTTGGGAATTAAAAAGATAATGCCTGCCACCCCCAAAGTTTAATATGAAATCTGTAAGATAAAATCAGTGAAATCCTCCAGAAAGCAGAATAAAAAAGACGTGGATGATAGGATGTAAACAGAAGAAAATGAGAGGACCAAGTGAAGAGACCCAACATGTAGAAGTTAGAGAACAGAGGGAATCAAGGCCAAAATAATGCAAGAAAATTTCCCAGAATTGAAGGGCACAGGTCTTTAGGTTAAAAGCTCCAAGAGTGTTCAGTATGGTACATGAAAACAACCTATATCAAGGAACATCATTGTGAAATGCAGAACACCGCACACACAGAGATGATCCTAACGCTTCCAGAGAGAAAGAGAAAGACCACTCATACATGATGGAGAATCAGAATGGTGGCAGACTTCTGACGGCAACACGAGAAAGCAGGGCACAAAGACCCGTTGCCTTCAACTGCTGTGTGAATTTTTGTCCTAGAATTTTATGCCTCTTTGTATTTTCAGTAGAGGAGAAAAGGGACAATTTCAGATAAGCTAGGACTCCAAATTTTTTCCAGGTGTAAATTAAGAAAAAGGAAGATATAGCATTTAGCAAATACGGGATCCAACACAGGAAACTGACAAAGAGAATACCCAAGATGACAGTTGCTTGTCAGGCTTAGGGGGCAGCCAGGCCAGACCGCAGGAGTAGGTGGACAATGTATGTGCGCTCCTGGAAAATAGCCTGGCGTTTGACAGATCCATTGCAGCAACTGGAAAGAAAGAAAGGGAAGAAGGAAGGGAAGAAGGAAGGAAAGAGGAACAGAAAGGCCTGCAGCTTCAAAGAAAACAAAGCAAATGAAAACATGAGGTAACTATTAAGTTCAAGAGGAAACAATTTTTGTCTAAGAAAGAAAACATAATCACAATATACTCTGGCTCAAAGACTACCTAGCATAATCTTAATAATATTTACATTGACAATCTAACTTGAAACTGGGATAGAACCATAACAGGAACAGAGGTCGGGGAGGGGACTATAAGAGAATTACCATAATACACAGTTGATATATTTAAAATAAATAAATCAAGAAACAGGATTAAAAGCCTACACTGGAAATGTCAGAAGAAATAACACAGAAGACATGAGAGTGGCCCTGTCTGGGGAGCAGGAAATGACAAGAGATGGCCAGAAACTCCTTTTTAAGTAACATAACTTTTAAAAAACTATGTACATTTACTACGTTTATAAAATTAAAAGTTAGCTTTAAACAAACAAACAAAAATTACCAATCACTTAAGCCAGTGGTCTTAAAACTTGTTTTGTTAGCAGAATACTTTTTATTTTTGAGGAAGATTAGCCCTGAGCTAACATCTGCAGCCAATCCTCCTCCTTTTGCTGAGGAAGACTGGCCTGAGCCAACATCTGTGCCCATCCCCCTCTAGTCCATATGTGAGACACCTGCCTGACAAGTGGTGCCATGTCCGAACCCGGGATCTGAACTGGTGAACCCCAGGCCGCCGAAGCAGAATGTGCAAACCCAACCACTGTGCTACCGGGCCACCCTGCAGAAGGCTTTTTTTTTTCAAGATCTTATGCAAAATAAATGCACAGTTAGTATGACAGCTGCAGAGGGCAGGGCCCTCTTGCCCTAACAGACTCCAACACACCTCTTAGAAGCCACTAATTCTGAAGGATAATTTGAAACCACTGACTCAGACTCTCTTTAACCCATGTAACTAATAAATCTGACAGAAGCTCTAACTCACCCAAAGTCAAACAAAGTCATACAAAGCTGGGCTTAGAGTCAAGGCCCCTCATTTCCTGCCCAGGACTCTATCTCTTACGTGGTCCTGCATCAGGAATGTAAAAACAAAAGGGAGAGAGACATCAATTGAAGCCAATTCATTTTTAGGGACAGGAAAAATGTGTATACCTTTGATCATACTGGTGTAGGAGTTAGAGGACAGTGAAAAAGGAACAAATGAGAGTTGAGGCTTTCACAGCAAGTAAGAGATAACAGGGTCAAAGGAGGAAGAGGGAAAGTGAAGAGTTTGGTCTTGTGCTAAGAGTGGCAAGTAGGTGTATAATCTCAAGTGCCTACTTTGATCAATTGATAAGACCTGCTCCAAGCACTGACTTGGATTTTGAGGCCGAGTCTGGGTTCAGCCAGAAGGTGTATCCTGGTTGATTAGTGATGTCTGGAGAGACGAGAGAGGAGCTACGGTAGGCATGCTGCGTATCTGTTATCCTGGCTTCTATCTATAAGCTGTCATGATCCTTTTGGAGATATTTGTCACCAGCTTAAAGAGACAGGAAATGGGTGATTTTAGAAAGTATTGTGTAGTCAGAGCAGCAAAGCAGGAAAATAATAAGGCAATGATTCTGCTGAACCAAAGGCAGTATTGGATACACTGTAGGTCCTCAGTTGACTCTGCTCCCTGAGGAATAGTGTGGTCTCTCCACTGCCCAAGTATAAACGACACATAAGAAAGAGATGAAAGCTAACTGCTTACACTAGTCCCAAAATTCAGCAAGCTGTGTGTCAATGCAAGGTTTAATGTACAACTATAGAACTCTTCTTTCAGACCTCTGCTACCCAGTATGTTAGTCAGTAACCACACGAAGCTACTGAACATGTGAAATGTGGCCGGGACGACTGAGGACCTGAATTTTGAATTTTAATTAACTGAAACTGATACTGAAACCCACTTCTGATTCCAGGAAAATAGAGTTGACATACTTCCTCCCACTAAGTACAACTGAAACTCCTGGACATTATATATAAAACAAACAAAAGACACTGAAAGGTGGAGAAGAGGCAGAGCAGCTGGGGACCTCAGTGCCCAAGGAATGACACAGTGGCGAGTTTTCTGGGTTTTCTTTTTGCCTCATATTCTACACTTGGAGTTGAAGAAACTGGTAACACAAAAATGCCAACAAGCACAGACAAAAAGAGTCCCCACAAAAGCCAGCTCTCTCTAGCCAAAGAAGGAGGAAAGGGTAGGCTAGCAAGACAGCTTCTATACAATAACTGCTCTACTCTAGTCAATCACCACAGAAAAACCGTGGAACCACCCCTACCCACGGCAGCAAAGGCAGAATGGGGAGCCCATAATCCCACAATTGCAAGGCTGCAATGAGGCTCCTCAACATTCCTGCTGGGATGATTTCAGAGAACTCTAAGTAGGAAGCTGGGATTTTCATCCCCATTGGCTGCTAACGCCTTTCCCAACTTGGCAGTCTATCTAGAAGACTTGGGGAACCTGGCAGTAAGGAGGCATCTCTCTCCCTCACCTGCTAGGGTGGTGTCAGACGAGGCCTAGTGCAGAGCCAGAACTGCCCAATGATAATGAGGCCACTCCGATGTGATGTCAGTGGACACAACATGGAGAGCAGGTACTTCCACCCCTGCTCGGCAGTAACAAGGAGACTTCCCCAACCCTGAGTGTCAAGAGAGGCAGAGTGGGGACTTCTACCTTCACCAGACAATAATGAGGTAGTACGGCCCTCTTTCCTCACCAGAGCAATGTCAATGGAAGCCAGCTAGAACAAAATATCCAAAGTCTCAGAACATTATACAAAAATGTCTAGGTTTCAATTGAGTATCATTTATCACACCAAGAACCAGAAAGATCTAAATATATACACATTAATAGATGACAACACTGAGATGACAGAGATATTAGACTTACCTAAGATTTTAAATCAGCTATAACAAATGCTTCAAAGAGCAATTACAAACACTCTTAATGAAAAGATAGTCTCAGCAAAGAAAGAGAAGATAAAAGAATCAAATTGAAGTTTTTGAACTAAAAACTACAGTAACTGAAATCAAAAGATCAGTGGATGGACGCAAGAGCAGAATGGACAGGACAGAGGAAAGAATTTGTGAACTGAAGATAGAACCACAGAAACTACCCAACCTAAAAAGCAGAGAGAAAACTGGGGCAGAGCGGCTGGAAAGTGAGCAGAGCCTCAGGGATTATAACGAAGGATGGAATATCTGTATCACTGGAGTCCTGGAAGGAGAGAAGGAGGGCAGGGATAAAAAGCACTCAATGAAATAATGGCTGAAAATGTCTGAAATTTGGCAAGAGAAACAAACTTACATATTCAAGAAGCTGAGTGAACCACAAAGAGGGTAAACTCAAAGAAATCCAAGCCAAGATATATCATAATTAAACTTCTGAAAAGCAATCAAAGAAAAAACCTTGAAAACAGCCAGAGAAAAACAACATGTTATGTATGGGGGAAATAATTAGAACAACAGATTCTCATCAGAGACCATGGAGGCTGGAAGTGGCACAATATTTCTCAAGTGCTGAAATTAAAGAACTATCAACCCAGAATCCAATACCCAAAATAGGATTATACTCCAAGTAGACAAACCCAAAATATCCTTCAGGAAAAAAGAGGAAATGAAGACATTCTCAGATGAAGGAAACCTAAGAGAATTTGTCGCCAGTTGACCCACCCTGAAAGAATCGCTAAAGGATGTTTTCTGAAAGGAAAGGAAAAGATAAAAGAAAAAACCAAGAACATAGGGAAGAAAACACGGTAAGCAAAACTATCAGTAAGTACAAAAGGCTTTCCTTCTCGAGTTTTCTAAAGAATGTTTGATGGTTGAAACAAAAATTCTATCTGAAGTGAGCTATGTATGGGAGGAAGACAATTCCTGTACCCTCTCTAGGTCCTTCTGGCCAGGCTACAAATTGACATGAGACAGAATAACAGGAGAAAATCAAACACAGCTTTATAACACGTATACATGGGAGACACTAAGGAAAACTGAGCCACTCACCAAAATGGCCAAGCTGCCAGCCTAAATATCTTTAGCTAAAGACAAAGGAGGATGCTGGGGTTGGGGGTAGTCAGTTATGGGAGATTACCAGAAAAGCACAGTAAATAAGAATAAGGTTAGTTATGCAGATTTAGGTCCTCGCTTTCTGCATTGATATGAGTTTCTAGAGATAGGTCATCCCCTTCTTCTTGGTACAGGGGGGCACCTTTACAGATGGAGAGTTCCCTTACAAATGTAAATGTCTCTTACAAAGGGTAACTTCTACTTGGTTTTCAGAGCTTTCCTCATGTCTGCAGTTTTTAAAAGTAACCAGCCCAAAATAATCCTAATGCCAAAGAGACACATTTTGGGGTGGTCAATTATGATCGCCCACAGTTGCAAAAGAAATACAATGTCACCACTCAGGCTAGTTTTCTCTTTTTAACAGTAGGCCATAAGTATTTCATCCCAATGTCCAATAACAGTAAGATTTTTCTTCCCTTCTACAGTGGATAAGCACATTTTGTCCACTAAGTTTAAGCTACCATTTTTGGAAATAGAAAATGCTCTTGTTAAGGAAAACGTTCTTTACTAACAGAAAAGGATGTAATGGTTAATAATGCCAGCATAGTACCACTTACAATTACGCAGAGTACTACTTACAATTATGCACTTAACAGCAAAGATTTTTTTCATTATGTTGAATTTTGCCAGTGGAAATAAAATATTAGTGAAGTGCTGGGGCTTTAAACTTGTTTTATAAGTCAAATCTGGAGAAAAGTAGGATGAATCTGATAAACTCCATTTCAAAAATTTGCAACTGAACAATAGTTCAGACCCTGGAGGTTCAGAGGAAGCCTGCCACGCTGGTTAATATTTTTCTCTCTGTGATTTGAATTTAGATTTATCAAGGGACACGTAACATGTAAGTGTGAAGAAGGAAATTTGGAAGGAATGTAATATTTGTTTCCTCAACAGACTCCAATCAAACCCAACAAAGCCCCCAGAAACGTTGAAGCCAGGCCTGGCCGAGCCCTTGCAATGCTCTGAGCAGAGAATTCACCTTCGATGGAATCTGGCAAAAACACTGGAGAAATCTGTTCTCAGTAATCTGTTAACTGGCCACTAGCCCAGGTAAACAGTTCACTTTAGCTGAGCAAGAAGAGAAGATGAAGAGCGAGAAGGGAATGGAAATCTTTTGGGATTCTCTGAGGAAGGCCTTAGGCACCAACACTCAAGTGCTGAGTAGTATTAGGATCATTACTTCTTAAGGATATTCAAATGGATATTAAGTGTACACAAAGATGCTCAACTTCTTTCAAAATAAGAGGAACGTCAAGTAAAAGTACAGCAAAATATCTTTTTTTGTTTTTACCTAGTCAGTGGGTAAAGACAAAAAGGTTGACGACATTGTGTGGTTAGCAAGGCTCTAAGTAAGCACTGCCATGTATTTCTTTTGGGAGTATATATTGGCACAATACCTGTTGTCAGATCTAAGATTTGATTTTACACTACTAAACAAGCTAATGATTTAGCCTCTTTCATGGATCCTGGAATAAGACAAAAGACTCTTGGATCAGAGACAAGGGACTTTATCACTCATGGCACATTAAGCAGCATGAGCATCAGCATGTTTGTACAATTCTCCTTGCCCCCATGTCTCACAGGAGAAGCATAGGAGACCCAAACGGATTCTGCTTGGGTACCCTGAGCTTGAGGAACCTGCCCCTTTTACAGCAGGCAGTAAGCAAGTTTGTCCTGAAGGGAGATACTACCTCGCCCCTTAAGACTGCTCACTGCAAACCTGATCCTGAGAAACAGCCCAGCAAGGTGTGAGGAGGCCATGGAGGAGTTTCTCCCAAGATCTCTGCGGGGCAATCTAGCAGCAAAACTTTCCAAACACATTTAACTTTTGACCTAGTAATTCCACCTCTAGGCATCTATCCTACATATTGACTTGTACTTGTACAAAATGATGGCTATAAGAGGTTATTTATTGCAATATTATTTATAATATAAAAAGATCAGAAACAATCAAAATTTGCATCAATATGGGACTGCTTTGCTTATAATATACCCTCATGATGGAATACTATGCAGTAATTATAAAGGATGAAGAATTTCTCTATGTGCTGGTATAGATTGCCAAGTGAAGAAAACAGATGTAGAAAAATATGCGTAATTCTCCCATTTGTGTAAAAGAGGCAGAAAAGCATACATATTTCCTTGTTCTGAGTATGCATAAAGCTTCATTTCCCTAACGATACACAAAAAACTAATATCACTTATTGTCTGTGGGGAGGTGAACTGAATGACTGAAGACATTTTGTTGTATATCCTTTCATACATTTTAATTTTAAACCATGTGATTGTACCCATTCAAAGGACTAACCCAAAGTAAAACAAATTATGATGTTTTCTAAGTTCCTTAATACCACTGAACATTTTAAACCGAAGGTCAGGAGGCTACACTTGTCCTTCCAGTTTAACTATCTCATGAAGGGAAATTAGCTCCTATTCAAGATTTATTCTGTCACCCACCACATATATTTGACATCTCACTTAACCCACTCAACGATCCTAATGAGGGATATTTTGTCACCACCTTATAGAAGAGAAGCTGGGTCACAAAACCACACCCTGATTTGGACTTTGTGTGTGTGACCTGAAAGCCTGTTTCCCCACGCCCCGGAGCCTCCCTGAGACAGAGCCCTGCCGGGGGAAGCTCCTCTCTCTCCCCTCTCGAGACAGTGGCTCCATCAGTAGTTGGCAACCCTGGGAAAGTGTGGGGGATTACAACACGCTGATAAATGCAAGAATCTACAAATTCCAATAAAACATGACACCGACTAAGGGATATGGATTCAAAATTTTTATAATAAATTGTGCCAGTAGAAGCTTTTCAAAGGCAATGATATATCAATAAATAATAGTTAAATTGAGTTCCTGAGAAAGAAACTACCACATGAAAGTACGTCAGAACGCTGTAAATAACGACATGGCATTACTATAAAATAGCAACAATACTGACAGTCACGATACAAGCACAGCAGACTTTAGCATTTGCCACTCATACAAATGTAAACCAGTACACAGGAATTGGTTTTTTTTAGTTTAGACATTGATAAACTTATAAGTGTTGTTGCCTAGATATATACTAAATAATGGATACATTATGCTAAAAACTTCAAGGAAAAATATGTGGAATAATAAAATGAAAAATATGATGCATCAGATTTTTTAAAAAGCAAAAAAAATTGAACTTTTTATTCAAATATAAATCACTTTAAATAGGAATCATACTAATTTGAAATAAGGAATATTTTGTGTGTTTATCTATGCAGTTATATATACGTCTACACCTCTAAGAAAATATGTATGGCTTCATTATTTATTCCAATGTCACTTTGAATAATCTTTGCTGTTTTATAAATATTAGAAAAATGTATTTTTAAAACCAAGTTAAGATTGATACTTCAAAGCACAACAGCAAAAAAATGTGAAGGAACCTCAAGATTACTAAATTTCACCGTGGTAGCCCTCAGCTGTGACACAACAGGGAATGACGCCATCAAGCCCTCCAGCGCGGGCCGTCTGTTGGCAGACGGGTCTCGGCTACTGGATTCCACGTATCAGCTACGCCAAAAACGAAAAAGCACACTGACTACTGAAACGGACATAATTCCATGATTAGCTTAAAATTTTTGGAATAGCTAAATTACTCCCTTTTGATGTATACAAGTTTAGTATATGACAAATGTTTAAGTTCACCCCCAAAAGAATCCAATCATACCCAAGACACACACACAAGTCACTTCTCATTTACACATCTGCATTTCTTTAACAAAACAATAAGGGACACAATCACAGCAAGGAAGTCACCCACACGCTACATTATCAGCACACTGTCTAGAACACCTCATTTAAAGATACTCCGTAAAAACATATTCACAGAACCTGCTGTGAATGGCAAGATATGGTAATTTTATAATAGAAAAACCCTGCTCATGCAGTACTTTCTACACACCAGACATCTGAAATCACACCCACATAATTACCTTATTCACACTTCCTATTAAACTATAATATGCAAAAAGCAAAAAAAAAAAAAAAGCAGCTTTTAACATTATATCACAATTTTGAAATGTGGGAAAAAATATAAAACAAAAACCATTGTGTGAATAAAATGTATCACTAACATCAGAACAGTGTTATTTTTTTTACATTATTGCACAGAGACTTCTTATCACATGTTCTTCAGTTGTTATGTCTTTTCCTAAATATGAATAAGTGCTATGGATAAAATACAAATGTAGAAAATAACAGCAGCATGATTTCTCAAAGTTAATCCCTATAATTTAGTAAGAAAAATGGCTATAAACAAAATAAGTGCTCTTTCTAAACTGTACTAAATTTTTTAAAATATTGTTTTAACGCAGTGAAGGTCCTCAACAGCCAATTCAAAGCAATGTTGACACCCCGCCCCCACCTCCCTCTCCCACCATCAACCAGAATCTAGAAAGGAAGATCTGCTAGACCGGAGTCCTTTTTAGAAAAGCTTTCTTGTTTGTTTTGGGAGTTTTCAATGAAGACCAGCATTTCGAGTGAAGTAATCAATGAACTACCTCAAGCAAAGCTGGCCTCAGCTGCCCACTGGCCTGTTAAGGCACCAGCTGCAGGCACCCCGGCTTCTGAAGAAGCAGAGCGGCGGGGATGCAGAGTCAGTGTCTACACGTACACTGGTTGGCAACCTTCAGTCTGATCCACCAGATCAGAATTTTCCAAATCGGAGTTCTCAGCCTGTGAAGCTTCTGCTCCTGAAGGCTTCGGGCACCTAAAAGGGTAACCGTTGTCATCAAAGAACCTTCGAAAAGTGAATTCATAAAATGCATGCTCAGGGTGCTTGTTACTTGGGGATGTGAGCGTGTCCCAGGCCTTCGTGCTGTCTTCACTGGCATTATTCCAAGGGCTGTCTTCATCAACGGGGTCAAAATTGGAGGTGTCCATGGGGTGGCTGATCTTGGGAACGTAGGGGGCTGGCTGCTTCCGGATGTCACCAGAGAAGTCAATGGTGCCAAAGAATGGATGAGCCTTCAGGTCGTCAGCCCCATTCCTCCCTAGCCGGTGGTCGGCAGCACAGCACAGTTTGGTGATGAGGTCCCGGGCCTCAGGGCTCAGCTTGACCTGGGTTGGAATGTGGAGCGTGTTCTCCCAGTTTATCACCTGAAGAGACAAGAGAACCAAAGTTTTAGTTTCTGCTCATATCTCAGGGCCAATCTAGGGCAGTTCTGAAACAGTATGTGAAGACATAACTTTTAAATAATTTTAGTGTCATGGAAGAAAAGCTAGAGTAGAGACCGAAGCAGCAGTTGTGGATCTGAGCAGCTTTAAAGGTCAGTGCGGGGGCTGGCCTGGTGGCGCAGGGGTTAAGTTCACATGTTCTGCTTCAGTGGCCCAGGGTTCGCCGGTTCGGATCCCGGGTGCAGACATGGCACCACTTGGCAAGCTGTGCTGTGGCAGGTGTCCCACATATAAAGTAGAGGAAGATGGGCACGGATGTTAGCTCAGGGCCAGTCTTCCTCAGCAAAAAGAGGAGGATTGGCGGCAGATGTTAGCTCAGGGCTAATCTTCCTCAAAAAATAAAATAAAATAAAATAAAGGTCAGTGCGGTTTTAGTAGGGGGCTCACAGCCCAAGGCATGGGATGATGAAGCCAATACAGACCACAAGAGATTGGTTTTCTTCTATCAGAAATACTGTTTAGCAAAAGAATTTTGTGTTTTCCACAAAAATGAAGAGCCTGATTCTCTATGAGTCATTTCTTTAGCTATGGCAAAAAGATTTCTGTTGAATCATTATGGTTCTCATTCAATATTTATTGCGGCTGGGGGATGGTCAAATGGGGTTTTGTTAAAAAAAAAAAAAACCAACCAAACAACAAAAAAAAACACCACCTCACAAAGAACAATAATAAAGCTGACTGTCCTTGGCCTCATGTCTGTGATGCTCAACCACACAGAACAGCCCTTTTGGAGGTCAGTAAATACATTTGTCATAGAGATGCATCTACTGTGAAGAGAAAACCTAAGGTATTTTATTGTTTATACTTAGAGTCAGGATAAAACAAGGCCAATAGAACGGGCTGTGGGCTGGGGTGAGCAGGCATTGGGCACGACACGGAGGGAGGTGGGTGTATGGATGGGAGGGTTGGTTCAAACCCAAGGAGTTGTTTTTGTAGAGCTAAAACTATGAAACTATAAAACTCACATAGGGGAAAATCTTCATGACATCGGATTTGGTAATGATTTCTTGGATATGATACCAAAAGCACAGACAACAAAAGAAAAAAACATATAAATTGGACTTCATCAAAATCTAAAACTTTTGTGCATCAAAGGACATTATTAACAGTACAACCTATGGAATGGGAGAATATGTCTGCAAAGCATATATCTGATTAGGGATTAATATCCAGAAAATATAAAGAACTCTTACAACTCAACAACAAAAAAAACAAACAACCTGATTTAAAAAGGGCAAATGACTTGAATAGACATTCTCCAAAGAAGACATACAAATGTCCAACAAACACATAAAAGATCATTAATCATTAGGGAAATAAAAATTTAAACCACAGTGAGATCCCAACCTCATACCCACGAGGATGGCTATTACAAAAAAAGAAAAATAACTGTTGGTGACCGTGTGGAGAAATTGGAACCCCTGTGCCCCGTTGGTGGGAATGTAAAATGGTGCAGCCACTGTGGCAAATAGTTTAGTGGTTCCTCACAAAGTTCAACATAGAATGATCATCTGATCCAGCAATTCCACTTCTGGGTATACATCCAAAAGAAGTGAAAGCAAGGACTCGGACAGACACGTGCATACATACTCATGTTCATAGCAGCATTATTTACAATAGCCAAAAGGTGGAAACAACCCCAGTGTCCTTCACGGGATGATGGATAAACAAAACACACATACAATGGAATATTATTCAGCCTTAAAAACGAAGGAAATCCTGTCACATGCTACAACACGGATGAACCTTGAGGACACTATGCTAAGTGAAATAAGCCAGCAACAAAAGGACAAACATTGTATGATCCCACTTAAATGAGGTACCTAAAGCAGGCAACTTCATAGAGACAGAACATAGATGAGAGGCCACAGGGCTGAAAGGAAAGGAGGGGGAGTCGTGTAATGGGGACAGTTTCTGTTTGCGATGACAAAAATATCTGCAAATAGGTAATGCTGACAGTTGCACAACATTATAAATGTACTTAATGCCACTGAATTATGGTAATTAAAAATGGTAAATTTGATCACAATAAAAAAAATTGGGTTATTTTCATGCAGGCAAATTAGTGAACAGTCCAGCAACTCAATTAGGGTACAGGTAAAGACAAATTCCAACTTTACTGTTACTGGAGTAAAACTAAGCCTTAATTCAGTGTTTTTCTAATTAAGGGATTATTAATTGACATTCTACCACTACTCAGAATAAGAGGTCAAACGTTGACCCCAGATTCATGGGTCCATCAGAGAATCACGTGTGTGTGCAGCAAGCAGACGCATGTTACCTCCTCAGTTACCTTTAGTTGGGTTTCTGTGGGAGTAGGGGCCAAGAAGGGCGGCTGCCCCACCAGCATCTCGAAGAGAATCACTCCAACGCTCCACCAGTCACAGAGCTGAGTGTACCCTGGAAGACAAAGCCTCGTCAGGCCCAGCACAGGCACACGTTCCCCTCAGGGAGGTTTCTGAAATCCTGAAATACTGAGTTACTGTAAAGTGAGAAGGCATGCTCCAGCCACATGTGACGGAAGAGAAAACCTGCCCACACAGACTGTGTCTCCCTGGTCTGTGGCTCTGAGGCTGGAAGGACGCTGCCAGGTGGCAAGAGGCTTGGGGTGGGGTACAGTCATCTGCACTTTCTTATTTCCAATCATTAGTCTGTGATAAACACAGGATGCTTTTCTGATAAGGAAAGACTTTTCAATCTAAAAAGATTACTGTTACTGTTAGTAACAACAATAACCAGAATTTTAAGTTCTTACAGAACATACAGACACGAATTAACATAGTAGTAACTGGGAACAGGAAGTGCTAAGACGTGTGAACAGTCACACGCAACCAGTCAGGGGACCTCCTTGGGGCTTTCTTAGTCAGTTTGGGAGAACCCAGGAATGTGGAGAAAAGGAGGAAGAAAGGGGGCACTCTGGCAAAGGAAACACCTCTCCTAAGACATGCTCTTTCTGCGAGGCACAAGGGGGCCAGGCCCTCCTCAGAGCTGCCAGGACGCAGCAGCTGAGGCAGGACGTCCCGTGGCTTGGGCAGGGCCAGCCTCAAGGACACTGGAGAGCAGGTTCATTTCTCTCTCATTTTCTCCCACTTCTCCTTCATAGCCCACAGCCCAGTCCAAGCCACGCTCCAGTCTCGATGCCACTTCATCCTTGCTAAGTGTGACGGCGCAAGACCTGCGGCCATATTTGCCAGTCTAGTTCCTTCAGAGGCCCTCTGTTCTCCCTCCCTCCCATCTCCTCCTGCCCCAGCCTGGCACTGGAGGCTTCAGAGTAGCTCCGACCACTTGTTCCTCTGGACGGCTACACACGTTGGGTGCTAGAGGGTGGAAGCCCTCCCCTACAGCCCAGCAACTCCCACCTCCCACTCTGAGAGGGGAGAACGAGACCTTCACTGGGCAGCGAGGTGGCTCAACGACCTCTCAAGGTAGTCGTTCTGTCTGGGGCTCTGAGTGGTTAGGTAATCAGCCTTGGATTACCACGGCTAAGAGAGAAAACTCCGATGTGAACCGAGTCTGGATGGCTCCAAAAACTTGAAACAACACCTGTGAAAAGACAGGCCACCGATGTCTGGAGTTATTACACAGGATCAGATCAACAACCACGGTTGCTATGGGCCATGCAACTGATCACTGAAAGATTCTTTTTGTACTCAATCAGGTGTCATATTTGATAGAACAGAGGATCCATCCAGGAGACCAATTTTACTGAGTACTTGTAATTTTAGGCACACTAGTGTCCCCACATCTTACCTTTAAGACGCTTCTGGACTACCAGAGGACAATTGGAGGAAAACAATTATTTGTATTCTGTCATACTTAATAACCAGTTGGAGATGGTACAACCCAGCTAGGAGCCTGGACAAGGAAGAGTTAAAGCTGGACTCTGGAGATGGATGTCTTAAATTGACTGAGTAGTGTCCCTGTGACCCTCAGAGCTGTTTATATCATATGATTCTGTCAAAACCAGTTCTGGAGTGATTCTCTTGGGTTCAAAGGAGAAAGCCCACACCCTACACCCAATCTATCAGTTCCCAACCACAGGAAGGGGCAAGTGGAGACTGGCTTAATGGTGCGTCTCTTCTCTCACCCTGGAAGCAAGGGCAGTTCAGGAAAGAAATGAGATAAGCTGGAAGCTTGTTTGCTAAGGGAGTAATCGCACAGGCTTCCATGAGTACAAAAACACAATGGGAATTATCTAGAGTCTTAGAAAGCTGAAGCTGCAGAGACTCTTCAGAAGTCATCTGGCTCCACAGGTTGGAAGTCAAGATGGCCTCCAGGTGGGCAGCTGACTTGTGGAGCTCTCGAGGAAAGTGGCCCAAGGACACACCTTTTCGGAGGAGGACTTCTGGTGCGATGTAATTTGGCGTCCCAACCAGGGAGTGAGCCAGACATCTCTGATGCTGCTTCCTGGCTCTCTGCTCCAGGGTCTTCAGCCTGTCTCCACATCGACAATTAGACACATCGTCCCAGAGGTCACTGGGCTCCATGCTGTCCTGTCTGATGTGGCTCCCTTTCACCCAGGATTCAGGGGCGGTGAAAGAAGAGAATAAAAAACAAAGTAAATTTTCACTATTCAACGATGCAACAAATTCATAGCTTCAAAGGGAAAAGTAATTCAGTTCAGCTTCTGACACATGACAAGAAAGAATCTACCCCAACTGCAGCCGGCCTGTGGTTCTGAGATGCAAGTTGTGAGGTAAACGCACCAAGACAGAAACAACAGGAGAAGCAATTACAGGAGCCGGATGCTGTGCTGGCGGACAGCCTGACGCTGAGTAAGAAAGGCTCACGCAACTGCGGGGACATCTGTCTTAGTGCTTCTCAGGCCAATCTCAAAAGGCCTACACCTGTCTGACACAACATATTTTAAGATTAGCATGGAAAAGCATAAGAGGATTTAAAAGACGTGAACAAAAATGACTCCAATGACAGAAAATAGGAATGAATTAAATAACTTAAAATTAGTTTTGAGTTAAAAGAATGAAGCCTGAGCTATGGTACTAAAATAACTATTTCAAGAATACAAGCCATACATAAGATAATGACCAGCAGAACTATGGGAGACGGAGTCAAACTATATCTATATCTATATCTACTTATACCCACACCCATAGACTCAGGTTAGCATTAAGACAGGACTTCTTGGCAAGTTGTGAGACTTTATTTTTTTTGAGGTAGATTAGCCCCAAGCTAACATCTACTGCCAATCCTCCTCTTTTTGCTGAGGAAAAAAAAAAGGAAAAAAAAAGCTTTTTGCTTTTGGCCCTGTGCTAGTATCCGTGCCCATCTTCCTCTACTTTATATGTGGAATGCCTACCACAGCACGGCTTGCCAAGCAGTGCAATGTCCACACCCAGGATCCGAACCAGCGAACCCTGGGCCACCAAAGCGGAATGTGCAAACTTAAGTGCTGCGCCACTGGGCCGGCCCCTGAGACTTATTTTTTAAGGCTCTTTTTAATAGGGCAGAGTGATGGTTCCTCACAAAGGCCCCAAGACACTCCATAGCCTATTGTTCCCAAAATATTACAGTAGAACTTAAATCCACAAACTTAAAAAAAATCTCACACATATCATACTATTCCTTTAGGGAAGATGTCACACCAAATTATAACATAATGGAGTGACAGATAATTTCCAAATGATTAGGAGACCCCAGGGTGGGAAACCTTTGTCTCAGATGGTGTAGTTCTGTCTAGATGCAGAAAGCGGACGTGGCATGCCTGGGACAATACCTTTCTGGTAGTATTTGGAATTGTGAGTCCACCTGAACCCAGTACAGAGGCCAAAATCTGTCAGTTTGATGTGGCCATCAAGATCTATCAAAATGTTGTCTGGCTTGATGTCTCGGTGGATAAAGCCCATCTTGTGGACACTCTCGATGGCCAGAGTCAACTCTGCAATGTAGAACCGGGCCAAGTGCTCAGGGAAGACCTCCATCCGGATCAGCAGGCTCATCATGTCCCCCCCAGGGATGTAGTCCATCACAAAGTACAGGCTGTCCTTGTCTTGGAAGGAGTAGTAGAGTTTGACCACCCACTCATTGTCTGCTTCAGCCAGGATGTCCCTCTCGGCCTTGACGTGGGCCACCTGGTTCCGGTTCAGGACATCCTTCTTCCTCAGGGTCTTCATGGCGTACAGGGCATGAGTGTCCACTTTACAAGCAAGGCACACTTCTCCAAAGGCGCCGATGCCCAGGGTTTTGATTTTCACAAACATGGACTTGTCCATCTTGGCCCTCTTCAGCCTGTTGTAGTTGGACTCCTTCTGGTAGAGGATCTTCCTCATCTGCTCCTGCTCCGCCTCACAGAGCCCCGCCTGTGTGGAAGGAGGAGACGGAAGAGCGACGTCAGAGGAGCCCCACGACGGGAAACAGAGAGGGGGAGAGATGCCCAAGAACTGAGAGGACCCTAGCTCAATCTACAGAAAAAGAAAATAGAACGGGGCCAATATACTACAAGCAAGATGATAATCAGTTTTGTTCTTTATATCCATATATGGACATAAATCTGGAAGCCAAAGGGAAAACAAAATAGGTGACTTTAGGCTCTAAAAACTAAAGGAAATCTCTATAAATAAAAATCTGTGGAAAAGGTAATCATAAAATTCCTGGAATTCTAGGAGCAATCTAATATTTTAATAGCTCAAGGAAAATGGGAAAACAGAAAAGAAAAAAGTCAATGAAAATGGGACAGCAGAATGACTTTCACAATTTGAAATTATTGGATTTATGTGATTTAAATTTACTGTAACATTTTAATTTAAATAATTTCATTAATTACCTTCTCTAGCAGTTCAGTGTCAACTAAGGTATATTTAAAATATTATTTGCTAATTATAGACTTAAAGGAGGGATAAATGGATTACTACTAGATATATTTTTCTTGATAAATCCCACAATTTCAATTTATAAAACCTCAGATTTTGTTTCTATTCTTTCAAAATGTTTTATTACTAGTTAGCAAAACTCAATGAATTTTGTTACTGAGTAAAGACACACCAAGAAAATTGACTTGGTAATTTATCTGTCGGCTCATCAAGCATGGCTGTCCCTGACCCCCCCCAGTCGGGTGCGAAAGGAAGGGAGGGCGCGACATTTGTAATTTCTCCAAGTTGTTCACCCCATAACCAGACCATTGTCCTGTGAGACGAACGGTTTGTAAGAAAGGTGCATAAAACAGAAACCAAAAAGGGATTCTGCTGTGATTCCTGTGACTGGCGTAGGAAAGAGCCAGGGCCAAGGGGAAGAATGAAGTGAGAAATTACCTTCGCCATTTCTTGTTCCAGCTGCAACCTTCGGTTGACTTTCTGTTGGTAGGTTTTTATGACATTTTCCACGTGCTGCTCCATGAAGAACTTGAACGCATATGGCGAGTAGCTCTTGATGCGGGATTCTCTCTTTTCTTCATCTCTGCTGTTTTTCCGAACAGGAACAGGAGAAGTCTGGATCTGCTTTTTATCCTTCCCCACTTTCTCCCCTTTGGCATTTTTGTGGCTCTTGTCATTCCTGTCAGCGGGCTCTGCAGCCTGGCCCCCTCGGAGGCTCTGTTCCATCCCCACACACAGGCTGTCCAGGTCGAACTGCTCTGACTTACTCTGAAGCAACAAATGCTTCGGGTACGGCGGGGGCGGGCACCTCATCTCTGGGCTGCCGTACTCAACGTCCAGAGGGTAGGCAGCAGCGCCCCCCAAGGGCAGAGGGTGCTCGTCCTTGGAGTCCAGACTCTCCACCCCTGGTGGGGGCGCTGGCACCCAGGCTGGGTGGGAGGGCCCCACGGCCGTCTGGGGCTCAGGCCTCATCACCCTCACGCTCTTCACTGGATGCAGGATGTGGGCAGCCGTCACAGCCGTGATGGTGTTGGGGGAGGGCATGGAAGGCTCTGGTTTGCTGGGCACTCCGGCCCGGATGGGCACGGTCACTTGCTGCTGGTGGTTGTTGAAGGAGTTGGTTCTGCTGGGGACAGGGCCTTCGGGAAGGAATGCCACGTGCTGGCGGGGGGGTGCCTCCAGGCCCGGCTTTTGAAGAGAGTCGCGGCGGGACAGGGTGGAGGACTGCCATTGCTGGACAGAAGGGCTGTTCATATCATAGAGGTCCACATTGAGGCTGTTTCTAGAGGGAGTAAGCACACTCTGGGGGGGGCTGTCGCTTGTGAACACCTGGCCCCGAGAGCTCATCATGTGCACCTGGTGGGCCTGCTTATGGTGTGGATGTGGCACGTACAGACCTGTCGCTGCTCCTGCCTGCTGAAATGCATGGCTGGCCCCTGGCTGCACTGCCGGGCCCTTGCCAGCCAGGTTTGCAAACCCTCCTGCCTCCTGGGGCGTCTTGCTTTGGAAGGAGGGGCTGCGCTGGATGCCATAGCCCAGGGGCTCCCCCGGCACCAGCAGATGTGGCCTGTAGTGTGGGCCTTGCAGTGGGAGGGCCTGGACCCCGGGGCTGGTCCCCGGGAAATTCATGCCTGCGGCCTCCATGTTCGCAGCATAGCCTTTGGGCTGGTGCTGATGGCTGCCAGGCATGCTGTGAGGGCTCGCTCCGGCAAAGAGAAAGTCCATGTACTGACGAGGCACTTCGTCTAGTGCACTGCTGCCCTCGTAGGCTGCCCCGCTCAGCTGATGGTAGGGCGGGAAAGGGTCGCCTGTTCCTTCAAAGCTCGGCCTCCGTGGCACAGCAGTTGGTGCGATTCCCTTCCCTGCAAAGAAGGAGAAAAGGAAGATGGCATGAGAGGGGAAGAGGGCATGAGAGGGGATCTGCTCTGTTGGTCTGGCACCACCAGGCTAATTCCTCACACCAACAACGTCCTTGGGGCTGACACTACTGCACAGGCTCTTCGATGACTAATGGTCCTCTGACACAGGCTGAGTTCTGCTGTGGGTGGATCCGGGTGACCTTCTGAGTCAAAAGGCTCTGCCCTGCCTGTCAGAGACCCCTCACGGGAATACCTGGCAGAGCCAAGACCCTCAACAGCCACTGCATTAAGCAGAAGGCACAGCCAAACAGTGGCTTGGTTTTCCTGGGCTAAGAATAAGCATCAGTGAATCCACGTGGAAGGCAACGCAGAGGAAAATTACCACCGAGCGGGCCGTGCCTCCGTTCGTGCTGTGCCGAGACAGCCCTGTGACTCTAAGAATCTCGATGAGGAGGCCAGCCTGGCACTGTTTAAGGAAATTCCTCTATCAAGAAGAAAAGAGAAATTTTGTGTCCTCTTAACAACAAAGATACAACCTACAAAGCCTGTGCAATTTTCTCACGCAACGGATGAAGTGGATTTCATCCGAGGTCTTCCACAAAATAGGGAGAACTCCTTTTACTAAATATCATAAATCCTTCATCACACCAGGACCTCACATGCTAAAGAACTGCCCCATCGGCTCCATCCGGAGGAGAGGAACACTCACTGTCGAGGCTGCGACTCTGGCCCTTCCAAGGGGAAAGCAAGGCGGGCTCTCCCAGAACCCCTACCCAAGGCCTCCTCTGCTCTCAGAGGCTACAAGGGGCGTTTTAGAATTAATGAAATAAACCTCCCTTTTCCAAGACACACACAGGCCCCAGAGAAAGTAAAAAGAACAATTTTACTCTCATTCTGCTGGGCTACCTAATTTTTATATCCAGTGAATTTTTGAATCTTCCATCAAACAAAACAAAACCAGTACAGAAACTTGCCCAGGTAGGAAGCGAGCGGGTTATTTGAAATGGGGGAGTGAGGGAGGCACTCAGGTAAGCCCCAGGATCTCCACCTCCTGCCTCCTGCTCCAGGGCCTGAACATCGGAGCAGGGCAGACCCAGTTCACCCATTGTCAGAACGAGGCAACGTGCCAAGAGGCAACCCGCTGAGCACGCTGCCCTGGGCCTCCCTTCCTGCAAACGGTTTTGTGTGTTTAAATCACAGATCACCTTTACTCACCACGCTGCGGGGCTGAGCTCACCTGGGGAGGTCTGCTTAATGACTCGCACAATCTGCTCATTCCTCGGGTCCAGGTAGCCCATCTTACTGATGTACTCCAGGGCGGCTTCAATACTTCTGCTGCCAGTCTGCTTGAGGGCTCTGCCCGCCATCTCCTGGGGGGAAGCAAAGGACACTTTGATGGGAGGTGTAAGTGTATGTCATCTTAAAACAAACCACCAGGGGGCTGGCATGGTGGCGCAGCTGTTAAGTGCGCATGTTCTGCTTCGGCGGTCCAGGGTTCGCCAGTTCGGCTCCCAGGTGCGGACAGGGCACCACTTGGCAAGCCATGCTGTGGTGGGCGTCTCACACATAAAGTAGAGGAAGATGGGCACAGATGTTAGCTCAGGGCCAGTATTTCCCAACAAAAAGAAGAGGATTGGCAGTGGTTAGCTCAGGGCTAATCTTCCTCAAAAAAAAAAAAAAAAAGAAAAAAGAACCACCAGGGACTTCCATTCCCCCCTCTGCACCTGACTGCTGTGATAGTCGCCTCTCTGACTGCTGGGGTCCTGCAACATGCTGCAGACAGGTCTCAGAATGAGCACAGTTAGCTGTATGTCCTCAGCTGCCTAATGACAAGAGTTTAACACACACTAAGCCACAGACTCTTTAGTATGTGTCACGAACACACAGGAATTCTGATGGTGGACCTGAAAGAATCTTAAGTCCTGCTCCTCCTTAGAAAACTTTTGTGACTGGACTGATAAATTCTGTTTTGTAGATAAACCTAAAGCTAGGAAAGTTTAACGTGAGGAATGGTTGAAATCAGAGAAACTGGCTTTAACTCCAGGCCAACTTAAAGCTGCAATTGGGCCAGAAGACTTGACCTCCAGTGGAGGGGAGGGATGCCAGTCATTTAAGCTCACTGCATGCCTACTGTTCACAGTGCCTGTGAGGCCTACAGCAGTATGGGACTTGTGCTTAGGGCCCTGGTCCAGTGGGAGAAAGAGAAGACAGGCGCTCCAGGAGCCCTTGGAGCAATGCCTGGCACAGGACAGGCCCCTTAACACTGTCTGTGGGATGACCACAAGACAGAAACTGGTGACCAGCATGGGGAGATGCAGGTAAAGTGGACGAGGATCAGAAAAGACAGGCCCCTTCTGCCAGGGGTGGGGGCCACGAGCGACTGTTCATGGGAGAGATGGCAGCACAGCTGGCTCTTCACAGACACACAGAATTCAGGCAGAGGGAGAGTGCAGTGGAGAAAAGGCATTCTTGGGAGGTGGAGCAGCCTTGTGGGGAGAGTAAGCTGGATGGCAGGCAGCATGCGGGAGCACGAGGAGACAGCAGAGAGGGACTCACAGACTGGAGTCTGGAGCCTGACTGTCCTGGGCTTTTGCCCCTGTTTGAAGGCAGTCGTGGAAGCTTTCCAGCAGGGACATGGGTCAGTGAGATCAATGTGGGGTGGAGAGATGATCAGCAGAGCTGGAGGCACTGTCAGGTGAGAAAATAGAGCAGGCAGGAGCGGACAGGGAGACAGGGCCGTGAGGGCTGCGGCCCAAGTGCCTTAGGGCCAACTCTGCAGAGCTGTGGGCAAACAGAAAGGATACGGAGAGGGGAAGAAGACCACAGAGCCAGCCTCCTAGAGACAAGGACGGAACAGGCAGCAGCAGCAAAAGGGGATTCTACAGAAGGGAGCACTGAGCATTTTGAAGGTCGACGGAGGGGCAAGTAGGGAGGAGGAAATTGAAGATGCAGAAGAGAGAGGGTGATCATGGGAGATGAGAGGGGGTCTGAGGGCCGAAGGTGTGGGAGAGCACTGAAAAGAAGACTTCTATAACTCAAACAGGAGAGAAGAAAAGGGCTGAGGAGGCAGGAAGACCCCAGGATGATGAGAAGGGTGCTCAGGGCTGTTCTGCAGCACCAAGACAGTGGCTGTGCCAGCAAAGAGCCACTCTGGAGAAACACAGCAGTTGTCCCCGATGCTGGGAATGAAACTATTCTCCCTGCCTTCCTAACTATGAGCTTCTTAAGGCTAATTTGGAGCAGACCAGGCCCCACTGGGTTCCCGCTGTCCCCAGGACAGGGCATCATGCACCTGTGACCTTCAACAGACTCATCTTTGTGTCTATTTCCTCCTTTAGGACTGGGAGACTCTGCCGGCGCCTGAAACTACACATCACCCATGGCTGTATCCACCCACCCAACACACTGACTAGAGCAACTTAAGTGCTTAACATTCATTGGATTATATAATATTAAAATCAGATTTTCCATTCTTGGCCACATTCCAGCTGAGTAGTACACGCTAGCCATACTTGGCTGTAACCTATGCCTACATACTTAGTGACACGAGTGTGAGACACCGCAAGATAATGAGGGGTGGTGGGAGAAGGGGCAAGGAAAGGACAGCCTGACATCCAAGGCCTGAGGTGCCCCTGGAGAGCAGGCCAGGAGGGCAGAAGGCTCGCCCCGAGTGTGTGTAGGAGGCTGCATCTGGAATGCAGGGACATGAAGGGACAGCTTCTGAGGCAGACTGGGAAACAGTAATGAGAACAGAGCTGTTTTTTCAAAGCAGCACTTGGATTGACAGCAAGGGCAATGTTTACAATCTGGGAGAGCTGCTGGGAGCAGGCAGAGGTTCAGAAGGGAAACTTCAACGCCTCACCTGCAGATGGGAGGTAACATCTCAGCCCCCTACTTCACAGCCGTGTTATGTGATGAGATCATGTCTGCAAAGAACTCCAACAGCTTGGAGAAAGCCATGGTATAAGACGCATCTTATCAAGATCACCCTGGAGCTTTTGGCACCCATTTAAAAAATGTGCCAACAGGAGTCGACCCGAAACCACAAGCCCTTCCATCAGCACTAACTGTTCAATCGCTTTGTCTGGAACGTGACACCAGCTGCTGTCTCTCTCCGGGTGAAGTGCCAGACGTGTCCAGGACTTCTGTACCTGCTAAACATCAGGGCAGTGCCAACTCCAGGGCCGACCATGTCAACAGGCGGACAGATTCGAATTCTCTGTTTACTGGGCACCTACAACTTCCAGATTTCTAGGCTTATTGTGCTCCAAATTTAGAACTTAACCAAAAAAATCAACATGAGGAGACTGCAAATAATGACTCGTGTTCACAGGGATAGTTCAGATCATAAAACCTAATCACACTCACGAGCCAACTTGTTTACTAAATAAACGTTCAAACAGTGCGCGCCAGTCGAGGCCTGCCCAGCTCGCTCAGCGCATGCGGCCTTCGTACTCTGGCTCAGACGACGCTGCTAGACGCACACGGAGCTGCGTCTGAAAAGCGGAAGCAAGTCCAGAGTCATGTCCCCGTGCCTCAGGAAGTCAGCCGCGACACGCGGCCTCCCGTCACTGGACTGTCGCGCCTGGGCGGCCACCAGGAGCACAAACTCCACATGCAGCACCTGGGGCCCGCAGAGCTGCGTGGGCGACACCCTCTGCGGCTCTAGGGGCTCCGGGCCTAAGACGCCAGGCAGCGCTCGGAGTGCCCTCGGAGGAGAGGCGCAGGGAGAGGGGAGCAGTGCCCTTGGCGCACCCCACAGGCGTCCAGGCTCTGGGCTCGGCCGGCTGAGGGGAGAGGGGGGGCCTCTACCCAGAAGGCCAGCTGCCGCTCCAGGCACAGGTCAGGGACCGTGGTGGGGCCGGGGGGTGCTTTACATCAGGTATTTCTAGGGCACCCAAGAATGCCCAAATTCTGCCCCAAAGCCTAGGCACTCTTCCTGGGCGGTATGTGCGCGCACGCTGGTATATTTACGTGCCAGGTGTTTTCAATCTCTAAGCATTTTGCACGGGCTTCTGCATGTCAGCCCTCCTTGCCCTCTTCTCCTGCACAGACACCCACAGCCCCCCAGTGACTTCTAGACTGTCTCCTTCTCCCCCCTGCAACCCCGCTTGCACTCCTCTGTACCCTGTGCTCCTATTACCCCCTGTCCCAGGGAACTTAAAGTCTGCCTACTGGACCAGGAGCCCCGTGAGCCTAGGGCCAGGGCCTTACTAATTTTTGTTTCCCTGGTACATTCAGTAACAAATACCTTTTGAATCAAACTAAAAAGGTGTATAACATATCTGTAATAGAGAAAAGCAAACAAAGGAGAAACAGAGAGTAAGGGGATGACCTAATGAGGCCAGCATTAAAGTGATGTGGCATGTCTGGGGCCCAGGCGGTGACAAAGCAAAAGCCCACAGCCACCCACACAAGGACCACCTCACTCACATCAAATGTGAAAACAACGCATCATCCTCCAGCTAGTCACTAGGACCTGACCGACTGTGTCAGTACCGCCCCACACCTTTTCTTCAGTGAATACCTTCACTCAGCGCTCCATGGGAAGCCTCGCCCTCCAAGGCAGATCTCAGAGGAAGAGGGCTCAGCGAGTACCGTGGCCAGTGGGCCACCTGTCCCTCCCTGCATTGCAGAACAGGGCTTTCACTGAGCTCAAGGAGAAACGAGTGAGGTTTCCTCACCCAGGAGCCACGGGCACTGGAGCCAGAGCCAAGAGGGGCTCACGGGGCCCAGACAAGTCAGGGCTGCCGCTAGGGCAGTGGGCATCCACAAAGGGACTCCTGAGACATCCAGAATGCAGCATCCGCCTCTGGACCTTGAGGGGTATGGAATCCCCACATCCGCCCACTTCCGTCTGTCTGACCGCCCTTCCCCTTTCCATTCCCTATTTGTTCCATCTCAACTCTCCATTTCACAAAATTGCTCATCAATTTCCAATGCGCTAATTAAGAAACGAAAACTACTGATCAGTCTGTTATCAAATTCATAATGAAATTACTGGAAGAAAAAAAACAAGATGTAACTAACAACAGCTGCCAGTGTGTATCAGAGGACTGCTGGGACTAAACTCCACAGGAGGGCAGCTCGGCTACAGACGCACACCTGGGAGCCTCAGAGCCTCAGACATGGGAGAGACAGTGGTCACTAGAAATTCACAGCATGGAAGCTAGAATGGGTAAAAGTTGATGTGGTCAAAAGCTGATCATGAATCCAATCTTCACTATAAAATTTAAATGGAAAAGAATTGATTTTCATGAAAAAGTAAAAATGGAAACTACTGGAAATTACATAATTTCTAACTAAACCCAGGTTGGGAACTGACAAATAATGAGAGACCTTAAGCAAGTCATAGCACTGAAGGTTCATTCCCACGCTCTCCCCAGCTCCACCCACGAGGGCTCTGCTGCAGACCCACACAGGACAGCCATGCTTGTCAGCTGGCTCAGCTCTGAGGCGCATTCTTTCCCTACTGTCTGACTATCAGGCGACAAGACCAAATGGACTCTTACCAGGCAAGGGACCCAAAGGCGGCCCTGGAAACACTGGAGGTCGCCACAGCCTCCCAAACAACCAGCAATGACGAGTGAAAGCTCACGGGCACCTGGCGCACCTGTCCTGGACAAGCTGGCAGGAGGGTGAGAGACTGAGGCACAAAGCAGTGCTCATTCCAAGCACAGCACCTGACCCAGGAAGGGCAGCAGGATGGCAGAGCTGTACACGTGCCTGGACGTGGAGGCCAAGCGCCTGGCTTCCCCCTCCGCTCAGCAGCATTCTCTCCCACCTCAAGGGCGTGCTCCTCACTGACAGGGGGCTCCACGGACTAGAGGGGAGATGGCGTGCTTCAAAACAGCACCATTGAAGGGTTAGCTCTTACAGTTCACAGAAGTATCTGAAGTGTCTCTGGTAAAGAATGTAACGATTCTATCCATAGATTTTATACAGATTCAATATTTAATATTTCTAACTTTATATTTTATTCTTCTTACCATAATTATAAAAAGAAGTGTAATGAGTTCTTGAGACACCTCCAATCTCTCCGAGTTCACCTCAGGCTGCCACACAACTACTGTTACCTTCTGTGGGTGCTGAGACGCGAACAGGAGGAAGCCCTGCCCTAAAGGAAGGACGGAGCCAAAGTTTAAGGGGCAGGACAGTCAGGTATCTGTTCTAATGTTTAACACTAGCAAGTGATGGACAGGTGTCTGTTCAACAAGGAAGTGACCGAATGACTGAATGAGACTCTGACCTGGGATCAAGAACAGGAGGAAGGAGCTACAAGCAGAGTGAGACAGAAGATGCTGTGGGTTCTGCTGGGTAGGTTGCCTCCCAGAGTGTGGTAAGATGAAGATAAAGTACAAATAAGGGATGTACCAAAACACAGCTGAAGGGAATTTAAAACAAACAGTCAAAACAACAAACAATCAAACTATTTCCCCAAGTAAGTACTCTTCTATCACCCAATTTGTACACCTGGGCCATTCTTCAGGTGAGCCTCTTCTACAGAAGTTTACAAAATCTTAAAGCTGTCCTACTCTGTGTCTAATGTATTGATTACCACTTACCCATTGTTAACAGTCTAACGCTGAGCAATAGAGGGTTAACAAGACTTCGATAACTTTATGTCACCTATCAACATGCACCAAGAGAATCTTATATAGCGCTCTAGAAAGCTTCATTTATGATTGCTTAATGTCTCCTACAAAAGTTATGCTGATCCACTAGGACCATGGTCACCATGTCCACAAGCCAGCTTTCTCTTCTAGACGGTCACCTGTGCTGGAGTTGAAGCCATCATATGAGGAGTGCCAGATCTAGTACAAGAGACCTCCAGCATTCAAACTAACTTCATTGGTGACTACTTTATGCCACCTATTGCAATGGTAATAAGACTCAACATGTGCAAACCCAAACTCCTAACTTCACTCCACCCACTTCTTCCAGTCTTCCCATCTCAGTAAACGATGACTCCATTCTATCAACCTTGGAAGCATCCTGACTTTGAGATTTCCTTCACATCCCACATCCAATCGAGAAGCATTTTTTGTCAGCTTACCTAGATTAGAGTGGTAAAAGATTCTGGATGCTTTGAAAGCAGGAACATTCACCTTAGGTAACTCTCCCAATAGATTTCTCCTCTTACATTTTATCAACAAATTGTTGATAACTTAAAACTGGTTCTAGCCACAATAAATTCTGGAAACTGTGGGATTTGCCCATATCTTCTCTGATATGAAAAGGACTGCAATGGGGTAGTTTAACAATATGGCCAATTGGGTGAGGTGTGGGCACGTAGCCAAACTGCCCTACCCCTGCCCTGACAGAATCTCGGGCTGGTCCGCACCCCAGCTACAGAGCCGAGGCCTGTCACAGCTGCGTCACCACCAAGCACCCCTTCACCCCGTCCAGCTCCAGCCCTCGGTGAGCCTCCTGCCCAGCAGCCTTGAGGAGCCACCAGCTCTCTGGCCATCACAGGTTCCTGAAAGCGCTGCCCCTCCAGCCTGCAGCCGGCATAGAGCAGGAAGCCCACCGACCAGCACAGGGAAGGACTGGCGACCAGCTTTGCTCTTCGGTGGCTCCTACAACATCCAGAAACTGCATCTGCCCCAGCTGAGAACTAGCCAGGTGTCGCCCCACCCACCTTCGCTCTCCTGACTGGGTCGCCCTCACTGGGATGCACAGTCTCCATCGCCCCCAGGTCCTGGGGGAAGAGCTGTGGCAGACCTAGGCATGCTCCTGCCGTCAATGATTCACAGCTGACTATTTTATGGGCATCAACACAGGACCCACAGTAATTTAAATGCAGTGAAAAGTTATTATGCAGGAAGGAAGGAATTTCCTAGCAAGATCCTCTCCCTAGCCCCTTCCTAATGGTAAGGAAGCATTTTTCAAATGTAAGTAAAGCCATTATCTCAACATTTTAACATTCCAACAATGAGTTTTGGCTGAAAACTGGAAATGTAGCACTTTGCCCTCATTGGGTCTACATGGGCCTCTTGTCTGTCTGCGTCTGCCGGTCTCTTCGTCTTTCTCATATACACTATCAATTTAGGTTCAAAGTTAAATTGGAGGAAAAGAGTCTCTGGCCATCGCTGGCTGAGGAGGCTAAGCTGGCCCTGCTGACCTGGGAGAGTCACAGCTTCAGTAGCTTCTGAGTGCCTCAGACAAGCCCCATCCCCGAAATAAATGGGCACCTTCTCTGCCTGACAAGGGAAAAGACAGCATGGCCAACTTTAAATTGGGCAGTATTCCTGTTCTTCACCTTGAAAAGAAATCTGATCCAAAAGACTAAATTCCTTGAAGAGAACAGAGAAGGAAAACAAAGAACCAAGGAGCACAGTAATCCTGAGGGGCACTCACAGAGAGCTCCAGACCCGCGTGGAAAGGCGCCTGGGAGGAGAGTGAAGCTGGACGGCGCTCCTGGGGCAGCAGGAGGTACCACTCCAGAGCCCACAGGCTTTCACAGGGTTTGCTGCTGCGCCGCATTCCCTGAACAAAATGCTTCCCAGAGTTCTTTTAGGAACAGGGTGGAACACAGTGTTTCAGTGCATCCTGTCACAGTGGTCGAGCCTCACTCAGAAACAGAGGCCTTGGGCAGAATGTACGTGAATCATAAGCCAGCCCAGCCGATCCAGCCACCCACCATTCTTTGCATTCTACGTGTTTCCCAAAGAGAATAAAAGGGTTCTGCATGGGTTCTTAAACGCTTCTTTTTGTGTGTGTGCTCTAATGATGGCTGGAAAAATAAGGTGAAGAAAAAAACGGAAGGAACTTTTGATTTTTAGATGTGTGTGCATGAAAAAGAAATGAATCACCACTTCACATTAGTGCAACTAATAGAAACTTCAACCCCTGGTGGTGGCCTCTTAAAGGCTTGCTGGATGAAGCCACAGCACCTATACCTTAAAGTATTTATATAGCAAGTGACAGTGGGTAGGGGAACAGGTTAGCACTTTTGAGGGCAAAAAAAATTTTTAAGTAACTTGTCAGTAGAGAATGAAAAAGAAATTTGGCATAAAATTAAACAAACATGAAAAATTTTCAACCTTGCTAATGACCAAAGCAACACTAATAAAACAGCATTTTATAACTACTGTTAGCACCAAGTATACATTTATAAAATAAGTAATTATAAGTCATATTTTTGATCATCTATCATATTTTTGGTGGCAATATAAACTATAAAACTCTTTTGAGGTAAATATTTGTTAGGTATCAAATACTTTCTATGACCACAATTCGTTTACTCCATAAATATTTACTGAGCATCTACTACTGTTCTTGACACTGAATATGCAGCAGTGAACAAAACCTGCAACTGTCAATAGTGTAAACCACATGAAAAAATGCGCATGTACAAAGTTTTATGGCTCTTAGTATCGTAACTACATACAAATTAATTATGTCTATGAACAAGGGCTTGATGAGAACATGAGAAAAAAACTGTCGTTTGTTTTATGTTGAAATATACAATGATTTCCTCTCTAAAGAGGGTAAGGCAATAAGAACACTTAGGCAGTAATGGTGGTTCTCTGATAGGTTTGGAAGATGGTGGCATAGGAGGATCCTGAGCTCACCTCCTCCCACAGATACAACAAACCTACAACTACCTGTGTAACAACATCCTCTGAGAGAGATCTGGAAGCTGCATAAAAAGACCCTCCACAGCAAGGGACAACACAGACAGGAGTGGAAGAGGCAGAGATGCAGCCCTGCTGAGGAAAAAGCCATGCCCCAGCCACAGTGCTTCCCGGTCAGGGGTGATCTCAACGATACGGAACTTTTCCCGGAGAAGCAGGGAATTTGAGCTCCACATCAGGCACCTCAGCCCTTAGATCGAACACAAGAGACAAGATCCCATAATACCTGGCTTTGAAAACCAACGGGGTGTAGCCCAGGGAAACTACAGAACTTCAGGGAATGGAAACCCTGCTCTTAAACGGCCCATGCACAGACTCACTCGAAAAGGAAACCAGCACAAACACACCAGATAGAGAAAGGCATAGTCCATTAGTAAAAGAGATTCACCTACTAAACTTGGAGTGCATCACAGAGAGGCACGAGGTGGTTGGGCCTACCCCCAGGGACCGAGACCCTGGCGGCAGCCATTATTGTGACCTAGATCAGACGTGCTGACACAGATGGTGGAAGGCACCATTTGAATCCTTCCTCTAGCCTGTTGGTGTGGGGCCTGCCCCATCCAGCAGAGAACCCAAGGCAACTGAGCCCAGCCAGGGCAGGCAGCCCACCCTAGGGACTGGCCTCACCACCAGCAAGCCCGCAGCAGACTTGTACCATTTGGCCTCACAAACAGTCACACAGGGATCTGCCTTGCCTACCAAAACCTGAAAGGGTTGTGCACTGTGGTGCCTGAGGCCTACTCTACCCCTCAGTGCTCCTCAGGCAGCTGAATACTGCAGGACTGCGCATAGCCAGTTTTTGCCAGACGCCTACCCCCCAAAAGTGAGCTAGCTTCATCTGAAGCCTGCTCCACCCACTAACGCATCTGAGGCAACTGAGTGCTGCAGGGCTGTGCAGCCAGCCATACTGGGGGCCTGGCCTGCAGCAGTTCTGTGCCCCTGGGACTAATAACCAGTCACACTGGGGGCTGACTTGCTTACCAGAAAAACTGCAGTAGCTGTGTTCTAGTAGACTTCGTAGCCAGCTATGGTGGGGGCTTGCCCTGCCCAATAATGTGCCCATAGCAACTGCATGCAGCTGGGCCTAATGACCAGCCAGCCTGAGGGCCAGCCCAGCTTACGTGCATACCCACAGCAATAGCAACCCCACCACAACAGAAGGACACACATAGCCCACATAGGGGACACTCTTGGAGCACTGGGCATGGGTGATGAGAAGGGAGCATGCTCCGGGGCCCCATAAGGCATCTCCTACATAAAAGCCACATTTCCAAAGTCAGGAGATGTACCTGATATACCTAATACATAGAAATAAACACAGAGAAGTAGGCAAAATGAGGAGACAAAGGAATATGTTCTAAATAAAAGAAAAGGACAAATCCTCAGAGAAAGAACTGAATGAAAGAGAGATAAACAATCTACCTGATAAAAAATACAAACTAATAGTCATAAGGATGCTCACTGATATTGGGAGAACAATGGGTGAAGACAGTGAGAACTTCAACAAAGAATTGGAAACTATAAAAAAGAACCAATCAAAGCAGAAGAATGCAATGATGGAAATGAAAAATTCACTAGAGGGAATCAACAGCAGAGCAGATGACACAGAAGGACAGATCAGTGATCTGGATGAAAGAGCAGAGGAAATCACCCAAAATGAACAGAAAAAAGAATTAAAAAGAATGAGGACAGTCTAAGGGATCTCTGGGACAACATCAAGCATACCAACATCTGCATTATATAACATCTGCAGAAGGAGAAGAGAGAGACAAAGGGGCAGACAACTTATCTGAAGAAATAATAGCTGAAAACTTCTGTAACCTGGGGAAGGAAACAGACATCCAGGTACAGGAGGCACAGAGAGCATCAAACAAGATGAACCCAAAGAGGCCCACACCAAGACATATTACAATTAAAATGTCAAAAATTAAAGATAAAGAGAGAATCCGAAAAACTGCAAGAGAAAAGCAACAAGTTACATACTAAGGAAACCCCATAAGGCTATCAACTGACTTCTCAGCAGAAACCATAGAGGCTAGAAGGGAGCGGTACAATATGTTCAAAGTGCTGAAAGAAAAACACCTGCAAACAAGAATATTCTACCCAGCAAGGTTATCGTTCAGAATGGAAGGAGAGAGAAAGAGTTTCCCAGAGAAGCAAAAACGAAAGGAGTTTATCAACCAAGAAAGCAATCTTACAAGAAATGCTAAAGGGACTTAAGTGAAAGAGAAAAGGCCACGAATAGGAATAAGAAAATTATCAAAGAAAAAAATATCACTGGTAAAGGCAAATATACAATAAAGGTAGTAAATCGACCACCTATGGAGCTAATAAGAAGGTCGAAAGACAAAAGTACTAAAATCATCTATATCTATGATAAGAGGTTAAGGGATACACAAAAATAGAAGAGGTAAAAGTTGGTATCAAAAACATAAAATGTGTGTTGGGGGTATAAAAGCGTAGGGCTTTTAGTAAAAGGTCAAACTTAAGAAACCATCAACTTAATATAGATTGCTATTTACACAGGTTATTATTTATGAACCATGTGGTAACCACAAACCAAAAACCCATAATAAATACACACACAAAAAAGAGAAAGGAACTCAAACGTAACACTAAAGAATGTCATCAAATCACAAGGAAAGAGAGCAAGAGAAGAAGAGAGAAGAACTACAAAACCATACAGAAAAAAAGTAAGAAAATGGCAATAAGTACATGCTTATCAATAGTTACTTTAAATGAAAATGGACTAAATGCTCTCATTGAAAGACATAGGGTGGCTGATTGGATAAAAAAAAAGATCCATATATATGCTGCATATAAGAGACACACTTCAGACTGAAAGACACAAAGTGAAGGGATGGGAAAAGATACTCCATGCAAATAGCAATGAAAAGAAAGTTGGGGTAGCAATACTTATATAGACAAACTAGACTTTAAAACAAAAACTGGAGATCTCATCAAGATGGCGGCATAAGCAGACTCTGAACTCATCTCCTCCCATGAACACAACCAGCTTACAACTATTTTTGGAAAAATTACCCTGGATAGAAAACTGAAAACTGGATGAAAAGAACCCCTACAACAAGGGGCAGTCCTGAGGCGGAAGAGGCAGAAATTCCTGCTGGAGAGGAAAAAAAGCCATCTTTGGGAGCAGCAGAGCTTCTCAGCTGGCCAGGCGGGAGCCACCCTAAGGTACGCAGCCCTCGCTGGAGGAGTGAGGTCCAGAGCAAGGCCGATACTGCTATAAGCATCCTTCAGACTCAGCCCAACTGAGACGGGGGTCTTACTGTCTGGCTTTGCTGGCTATTAACTGCAGCGAGGATACCCCCAGAAAAGCTATCGCCAAATGCCGAAAAGACCCAGGTCTAAAAGGGCCCACACACAAACTCACTTATTGCAGCAACCTAAAATCACCAGAGAGAAGGCTGACAGTCCTCTGGTGAAACGAGACTCACCTGGTGGGCTCTGGGGGCATCTTGGTGAGAGAAGCGACCTCTCCTGAGACTGAGACATTAGTGGGGGCCATTCTGAACTGGTCCAGGCAAGCTGATACAGACCCTGGTAGGTGCCATTGAGGTCCATCCCTTGGCCTCTTAGCCCAGGGGTCTGCCATGCCCACTAGAGCTCAGATTTAATCCAGTCCAGCCAGGGCAGGCAACCCACCCTAGGGACCAGCCCCACCTAACAGCAAGCCCTCAGGCTACTTTTCAGCTTGCATTGACGGGGTGCCTTGATCCTCTACAGGCAGGCAAGGGTGTCTGCCTCTATGGGGCAGGGCCTGTGTGAGGACCAGGTGAACTGTGGGGGGCACTGGTGGAGAGGTGGGGGCCTCTGCAGTGTGGCATTGGGGTACACTCCAGGGGTTGAGAAGTTTGCAGAGACCAGGACTGTGTTGACAGTGTGTGTGGTCCTGTGGGGGTTGAGGCTTATCAGAGACCTGTGCTTCACAAATAGCCATAAAAAGGATCAGCCCCACCTTCCAAAGCCTGAAACAATTGAGTGCTCCCTAGGACCAGCCCCACTCAGCTGTACTCCTAAGAGAACTGACAACAGCCCTGTAGGCCTGAGGCCTATAGCAACAGTAAGCCCCTGAGCCTAGCAACCAGCTACACTGGGTACCAACAAAATTAAGAGGAAAACTGCAATAGGAGTGTGCTGATAGACTTTGCAGCCAACAGTGCTGAGGTTCCCCAAACTGGATTTACAAACAGCTGGCCAGGGAAGGAAAGACTAGACTCCCTGGGTTCCTGCAGTGGGAGCAACCTGCCACAACAGAAGAACACATGCAGCCCACAAAGGGGTCACTCCTGGATCTTCTGGACTAGTGACAAGAGGGAAGCACACTGCTGGGCCTCTAAAGGCATCTCATACATAAGGCCATCTCCAAGATCAGGAGATATAGCCAACTCACCTAATACATAGAAATAAGCACAGAGAAAGAGGCATAATGAGGAGACAAAGGAATACTTTCCAAGCAAGGGAACAAGACAAAACCCCAGAAAAAGGACTAAATGAAACAGAAACAAGTGACCTACTCAACAAAGAGTTCAAACAAAATATCATGAGGATGCTCACAGATATTGGGAGACGACTGGATGAACACAGTAAGCACATCAGCAAAGAACTGGAAGATATTAAAAAGAATCAGAAATGAAGAATACAACACCGGAAATGAGAAATTCACTAGAGGGACTCAATAGCAGAGCAGAGGATGCAGAAGAACAGATCAGCGAGCTAGATGAAAGACTAGAGGAAATCACTCAAGCAGAACAGAAAAAAAGCAGTAGACAGAATGAGAACAGTCTAAGGGAACTCTGGCACAATATCAAGTGTGCTTACATTCGGATTATAGGTATCCCAGAAGGAGAAGAGAGAGACAAAGGGGCAGAAAATTTATTTGAAGAAATAATAGATGAAAATTCTCATAATCTGAGGAAGGAAACAGACATCCAAATTCAGGAAGCACAGAGAGCTCCAAACAAGATAAGCCCAAAGAGGCCCACACCAAGACATAATTAAGATGTCCAAAATTAAAGATAAAGAGAGAATCCTAAAAGCAGCAAGAGAAAGGCCACAAGTGACGTATAAAGGGAAGCCCATCAGGCTATCAGCAGACTTCTCAGACGAGACCCTACAGGCAAGAAGAGAATGGCACGACATATTTAAAGTGCTAAAAGGAAAAAACCTACAGCCAAGAGTACTCTATCCATCAAGGTTGTCATTCAGATAGGAAGGAGAGATAAAGAGCTTCCCAGACAAGCAAAAATTAAAGGAGTTTATTACCAAGAAACCAGTTCTACCAGAAATGTTGAAGGGACTTCTTTAAGTGGGAAAGCAAGGACCACAAATACAGATTAAAAAAAAAATTATTATCAAAAAAAAACAACACCAAAAAAACCCCAGGCAATAAAATCACTTGTAAAGGTAAAAATGTAGTAAAGCTTGCAGATTAACTACCTGTGAATATGACATGAAGGTTAAAAGACAAATGTACTAAAATCACCTATTTCAATGATAAGAGGGTAATGGATGGACACACACTAAACAGGAGACGATATATGATTTGAAAAACATAAAATGTGGGAGGGGAGGGGTGAAAAAGTAGAGCTTTTAGAAATAGGTCAAGCTAAAGAGTCTATCAACTTGATATAGACTGTTATATACATAGAATATTAAATATGATCCTCACGGTAATCACAAATCAGAAACATATAATAAGTGAGCAAAAAAGTCAGACAAAAGAAATCAAACATATTACTAAAGATAGCCAACAAACCACAAGGGAAGAGAGCAAGAGAAAAAAGACAGGAACAGAGAAGAACTACTAAAACACTCAGGAAAAAAACCTAACAAAATGGCAATAAATACATATTTATCAATAGCTACTTTAAAAGTCAATGGACTAAATGCTCCAATCAAATGCCACAGGGTGGCTGATTGGATAAAAAAACAAGACCCGTGTGTATGCTACATACAAGAGACACACTTGAGACCTAAAGACACTCACAAACTGAAAGTGAAAGGATGGAAAAAGATATTCCATGCAAATGGCAAAGAAAAGAAAGCGGGGATAGCAATACTTATATCAGACAAAATAGACTTTCAACCAAAAACTCTAACAAAAGACAAAGAAGGAAACTACATAATGATAAAAGGAACAATCCAACAAGAAAATATAACACTTGTAAATATCTGTGCACCCAACATAGGAGCACCTAAATGTATAAAGCAATTATTAACAGACAAAAAAGGAGAAATAGACAGTAACACAATAATAGTAGGGGACTTTAACACTCCACTTACACCAATGGATAGATCATCCAAACAGAAGATCAATAAGGAAACACTGGCCTTAAATGACACATTAGACCAGATGGACTTAGTAGATATATACAGAACATTCCATCCAAAAACCACAGAATACACATTCTTTCCAAATGCACATGGAACATTCTCCAGGATTGATCACATATTAGGACACAAAACAAGTCTCAATAAATTTAAGAAGGTTGAAATAATACCACGCATCTTTTCTGACCCCAAAGGTATGAAACTAGAAATCAACTACAGGAAGAAAACCAGAAAAGCCACAAAAATGTGGTGATTAAACAAAATGCTACTGAACAACGACTGGGTCAATGAAGAAATCAAAGGAGAAATCAAAAAATTCCTGGAGACAAATGAAAATGAAAATACGACATGCCAAAATCTGTGGAATGCAGCAAAAGCAGTTCTAAGGGAAGTTTATAGCAATTCAGGCCTACCTCAACAAAGAAGAAAAGTCCCAAATAGAGAATCTAACACCGCATCTAAAGGTACTGGAAAAAGAACAACAAACAAAGCCCAAAATCAGCAGAAGGAAGGAAATAATAAAAATCAGAGCAGAAATAAATGAAATAGAGACTAAAAGAAAAAATTAATGAAACCAAGAGCTGGTTCTTTGAAAAGATAAACAAAATTGAGAAACCCTTAACTAGATTCACCAAGAAAAAAAGAGAGAAGGCTCAAGTAAATAAAATCAGAACTGAAAGAGGAGATATTACAACAGACACATCAGAAATACAAAAGATAATAAGAGAATACTATGAAAAGCTATACGCCAACAAATTGGATAATCTAGAAGAAATGGATAAATTCTTAGAAACATACAACCTTCCAAAACTGGACCAAGAACAAGTAGAAAATTTGAATAGACCAATCACCATAAGGAGATCGAAACAGCAATCAAAAACCTCCCAAAAAATAAAAGTCCAGGACCAGATGGCTTCCCTGGTGAATTCTACCAAACATTCAAAGAAGAATTAATACCTATCCTTCTCAAATTCTTCCAAAAAATTGAAGAGGAGGGGAGGCTTCCTAACTCATTCTATGAGGCCAACATTATCCTGATACCAAAACCAGACAAGGACAACACTAAAAAAGAAAATTACAGGCCAATATCACTGATGAACATTGATGCAGAAATCCTCAACAAAATACTAGCAAATTGCACACAACAATACATTAAAAAGATCATACAACATGATCAAGTGGGTTTCATTCCAGGGATGCAGGGATGGTTCAACATCTGCAAATGTATCAACATGATACACCACATTAACAAAATGAAGAATAAAAATCACAGGATCATCTCAATAGATGCAGAGAAAGCATTTGACAAGATACAGCACCCATTTAAGACAAAAACTCTAAATAAAATGGGTATAGAAGAAAAATACCTCAACATAATAAAGGCCATATATGACAAACCCACAGCAAATATCATTCTCAATGGAGAGAAACTGAAAGCGATCCCTTTAAGAACAGGAACCAGACAAGGATGCCCACTGTCACTACTCTTATTTAACATAGTATTGGAAGGCCTAGCCAGAGCAATCAGGTAAGAAAAAGAAATAAAAGGGATCCACATTGGAAAAGAAGAAGTGAAACTGTCACTCTTTGCAGACGACATGATTTTATATCTGGAAAACCCTAAAGAATCCACTAAAAAACTTTTAGAAACAATAAAGGAATACAGTCAAGTCACAGGATACAAAATCAATGTACAAAACTCGGTTGTGTTTCTATACTCTAACAACGAAGTAGCAGAAAGAGAAATTAAGAATACAATCCCATTTAAAATTGCAATAAGAAGAATAAAATACCTAGGAATAAACTTAACCAAAGAGGTGAAAGATCTGTACACTGAAAACTATAAAACATTGTTGAAAGAAATCGAAGAAGACACAGAGAAATGGAAAGATATTCTGTGCTCTTGGATTGGAAGAATTAACATTGTTAAAATGTCCATACTTCCTAAAACAATCTACAGATTCAACGCAATCCCTATCAAAGTTCCAACAACATTTTTCACAGAAATAGAACAAAGAATCCTAAAATTTATATGGAACAACAAAAGACCCCAAATAGCCAAAGGATCCCTGAGGAAAAAGAACAAAGCTGGAGGTATCACATTCCCAGATCTCAAAATATACTACAAAGCCACAGTAACCAAAACAGCATGGTGCTGGCACAAAAACAGACATGCAGATCAATGGAACAGAATCGAGAGCCCAGAAATAAACCCACACATTTATGGACAGCTAATATTCAACAAGGGAGCCAAGAGCATATGATGGAGAAAGGAGAGTCTCTTCAATTAATGGTGTTGGGGAAACTGGACAGCCACATGCAAAAGAATGAAAGTAGACCATTCCCTTACACCACGCATAAAAATCAACTCAAAATGGATTAAAGACTTGGGTGTATGACCCAAAACCATGAAACTTCTAGAAGAAAACACAGGCAGTACCCTCTTTGACATCGGTCTTAGCAGCATATTCTCAAGTACCATGTCTGACTGGGCAAGGGAAACAAAAGAAAAAATGAACAAATGGGACTACATCACACTAAAAAGCTTCTGCACAGCAAAGGAAACCATCAACAAAACGAAAAGACAACCTAACAATTGGGAGAAGATATTTGTAAACCATACATCAGATAAGGGGTTAATATACAAAATATACAAAGAACTCACACAGCTCAACGACAAAAAAACCAACAACCCAATTAAAAAATGGGCAAAAGATCTGAACAGAGATTTCTCCCAAGAAGATATACGGTTGGCCAACAGGCATATGAAAAGATGCTCAACATCATTAGCTATCAGGGAAATGCAAATCAAAACTACAATGACTCCAGTCAGAATGGCTATAATTAACAAGACAGGAAACAACAAATGTTGGAGAGGATGTGGAGGGATGGGAACCCTTGTACACTGCTAGTGCAAGTGCAAACTGGTGCAGCCACTATGGAAAGCAAGATAGCATATCTGAGGATATGGAGTATCCTCAGAAAATTAAGAATAGATCTACCATATGATCCAGCTATCCCACTGCTGGGTATTTATCCAAAGAACTTGATAATGCAAAGGTATAAAGATGCCTGCACCCCTATGTTCATTGCAGCATTATTCACAATAGCCAAGACTTGGAAGCAACCTAGGTGCCCATCAAGGGACAAATGAATAAAGAAGATGTGGTATTTATACACAATGGAATACTACTCAGCCATAAGAAATGATGAAATCTGGCCATTTGTGACAACATGGATGGACCTTGAGGGTATTATGCTGAGTGAAATAAGTCAGAGGGTTAAAGTCAAATACCATATGATCTCACTCATAAGTAGAAGATAAAAACAATGACAAACAAACACATAGCAACAGAGAATGGATTGGTGGTTACCATGGGGGGAAGGGGGGTAGGGCAAAAGGGGTGATTAGGCTCACATGTGAGGGGACTATATGGACTATAATTAGTTTTTGGGTGGTGAACATGATGTAATCTACACAGAATTCAAAATATATTATGATGTACATCCGAAAGCTATCTTATAACCCAATGTTACTGAAATTAAAAAAAAATAAATAAAAAATTTCAAAAAAAAACTGGGACAAGAGACAAAGGCATTAAATAATGATAAAGAGAACAATCCAACAAGACAATATAACACCTGTAAATATCTATGAGGACAATACAGGAGCATCTAAACACACAAAGCAAATATTAACACACATTAAAGGAGAAATTGACAGTAACACAATCATAGTGGGGGACTTTAACACTCCACTTACACCAATGGATAGATAGACCATCCAGACAGAAGATCAATAAGGGAACATTGGCCTTAAATGACACATTAGACCAGATGGATGACCAGATATACATAGAACATTACATCTCAGAACTGCAGAATACACATTCTCTTTGAATGCACATGGAACATTCTCCATGATAGATCACACATTGGGCCACAAAACAAGTCTCAATAAATTTAAGAAGACTGAAATAATAGCGAGCATCTTTTCTGACCACAACCATATGAAACTAGAAGTCAACTACAAAAAGAAAACTTGAAAAGTCACAAATACGTGAAGATTAAACAAAATGCTACTGAACAACTACCGAGTCAATGAAGAAATCAAAAAATACCTGGCAACAAATGAAAATGAAAATATGACATATCAAAATCTATGGGATACAGCAAAAGCAGTACTAACCAGGAAGTTTATAGAAATATAGGCCTGCCTCAACAAACAAGAAAAATCTCAAATAAGCAATCTAACTTTATACCTAAAGGAAGTAGAGAAAGAACAACTAAAACCCAAAATCAGTAGAAGGAAAGAAACAATAAAAATCAGAGAGAAAATAAATGAAATAGGGACTAAGAAGAAAACAGAAAAGATAAATGAAACTAAGAGCTGGTTCTTTGAAAAGATAAACAAAATTGACAAACTTTTAGCTAGACTTGCCAAGAAAAAAAGAGAGAAGACTCATAAACAAAATCACAAATGAAAGAGGAGAAATTACAACAAATAGCACAGAAATACAAAGGATTATAAGAGAATGCTATGAAAAGCTATATGCCAACAAATGGAAGAAATCAACAAAGTCTTAGAACCATACAACCTTCCAAGACTGAATCAAGAAAAAACAGAGATTTAAACTGACCAATCACCAGTAAGGAGATTGAAACAGTAAGCAAAAACCTCCCGAAAAACAGAAGTCCAGGACCAGACAGCTTCCCATGAATTCTATCAAACATTCCAAGAAGATTAAATACTCATCCTTCCCAAATTCTTCTCAAAAACTGAACAGGAGGGGAGGCTTCCTAACTCATTCTATGAAGCCAACATTACCCTAATACTAAAATCAGACAAGGGAAACACAAAAAGAAAATTAAAGGCCAATATTACTGATGAACATAGAGGCAAAAATCTTCAACAAAATATTAGCAAATCAAATATAACAATATATTAAAAGGATCATACACCATGATCAAATGGGATTTATTACAGAGATGCAAGGATAGTTCAACATTCACAGATCAATCAACATGATACACCACATTAACAAAATGAAGAATAAAAAATTACATGATCATCTCAATAGATACAGAGAAAGCATTTGACAAGACACAGCATCCATTTATGATTAAAACTTTGAATAAATTGGGTAGAGAAGGAATGCATCTCAACATACTAAAGACTATATATATGACAAACCCACAGCTAACATCATACTCAATGGAGAAAAACTGAAAGTCATCCCTCTAAGAATAGGCACAAGACAAGGAAACACACTTTTGCCACTCTTATTTAACATATTGGAAGTCCTAGCCAGTGCAATAAGGCAAGAAAAAGAAATAAAAGGAATCCAAATTGGAAAGGAAAAAGTAAAACTGTCACTATTTGCAGATGACATAATTTTATATATAGAAAACCCTAAAGAACCCATGAAAAAACTATTAGAAATAATAAATGAATACAGTACAGTTGCAGGGTACAAAATCAACATACAAAAATCAGTTGCATTTCTATACACTAACAACCAAATAGCAGAAAGAGAAATCAAGAATACAATCCTGTTTACAATCACAACAAAAAGAATAAAATACCTAGGAACAAATATAATCAAGGAGGTGAAAGACCAGTACAAGGAAAACTATAAAACACTGTTGAAAGAAACTTAAGAAGACACAAAGAAATGGAAAGTATTCCATACTCATGGATTGGAAGAATTATTTATTTATTTATCTATTTATTTATTTTTGCTGAAGAAGATTCACCCTGAGCTAACATCTGTGCCAGTCTTCCTCTATGTGGTATGTGGGTCACTGCCACAGCATGTCTGCTGACAAGTGGTGTAGGTCTGTGCCCAGGAACTGGACCCAGGCTGCCGAAGTGCAGTGCACCAAACTTAACCACTGGGCCATGGGGCCAGCCCCAGAAGAATTAACTTAGTAAAAATGTCCATACTTCCTAAAGCAATCCATAGATTCAATGCAATCCCTATGAAAGTCCCAATGAAATTCTTCACAAAGATCCTTTAGAAATATGCAACAACAAAAGACCCCGAATAGCCAAAGCAACCCCAAGAAAAAAGAACAAAGCTGCAGATTTCACACTTCTTGACTTCAAAATATACTACAAAGGCATAGTAACCAAAACAGCGTGGTACTGGCACAAAAACAGACACACAGATCAATGGAACAGAATCAAGAGCGCAGAAATAAACCCACACTTTTATGGACAGCTAATTTTTGACAAGGGAGCCAAGAACATACAGTGGAGAAAGGAAAGTCTCTTAAATAAATGGTGTTGGGAAAACTTGACAGCCACAAGCGAAAGAATGAAAGTAGATCATTATCTTGCACCATACACAAAAATCAACTCAAAATGGATTAAAGACTTGAATGTAAGACCTGAAACCAAGAAAATCCTAGAAAACATAGGCAGAATGCTCTTGACATCAGCCTTAGCAGTACCTCTTTGAATATCATGTCTCCTCAGGCAAGGGAACAAAAGAAAAAATAAACAAACGGAACTCCATCAAACTAAAAAGCCTCTGCATGGCAAAGGAAACCATCAATAAAACGAAAAGACAACCTAATAATTGGGAGAAGATATTTGCAAATTATATTATCTGATAAAGGGTCATTCTCCAAAATATATAAAGAACTCATACAACTCAACAACAATAAAACATCAGCCCAATCAAAAACTGGGCAGAGGATATGAACAGACATTGTTCCAAAGAAGATATACAGACGGCCAACAGGCACATGAAAAGATGTTCGACATCGCTAATTAGAGAAACACAAATCAAAACCACAATGAGATATCACCTCACGCCCACCAGAACAGCGATTACTAAAAAGACAAGAAATAACAAGTGTTGGACAGGATGTGGAGGATTCCCACTGCTGGTGGGAATGTAAACTGGTGCAGCCACTATGGAAAACAGTTTGGAAATTTCTCAAAAAGTTAAAAATAGAACTACCATATGATCTAGCTATTCTACTTTTGGGTATTTATGCAAAGAACACAAAAAAAACACTAACTTGAGAAGATACATGCACCCCTATGTTCACCGCAGCTTTATTCACAATAGCCAAGATGCAGAATCAATGCAAGTGCCCATCAACTGATGAATGGATAAAGATATGGTATATATATATATATAGACAATGGAATGCTACTCAGCCATAAAAAAAGATGAAATCTTGCCATTTGCAACAACATGGATGGAACTATGTGAAATAAGTCAGAGGGAAAAAGTCAAAAAAGTCAAAAAAAGATGAAACCTTGCCATTTGCAATAACATGGATGGACCTAAGCGAAATAAGTCAGAGGGACAAAGTCAAATACCATATGATCTCAGTCATAAGTGGAAGATTAAAAACAACAACAAACAAACATATAGAGACAGAGAACAGATTGGTGGTTACCAGAGGGGAAGGGGGAGGGGCGAGTGTAAAAGGGGTGAAGGGACACGTGTACGGTGACAGATGGCAACTAGAGTTTTGGTGGTGAACATGACAGTCTACACAGAAGCTGAAATACAATGATGTACACCTGAAATTTATATAATGTTATAAATCAATATGACCTCAGTAAAAAAATTAATTAAAAAAACAATACTTACGCATATGTCAAATTCTGTTATAATAAAACTGCCTATATTATCTAGCTGTGGAATTGTGAGCAGATGACAAAAATTCTCCAGATCACAGTTGAGTCCAATGAGAGGGCAAGGTTTCACAAGGTAATAACCCCAATGTTCCTGTCAACTCTAAAATTCCATGATTCTGTGGGATGTTTGCTAAAATTTTAAAGATTTTACTTTTGCTACTATGGAAATAGGTCAACAGGAGTATGAAAAATGCCATCGAAACTTAATATACCAAAATTCAGTTCACACACACACACATGCAGCTTCAGGGGCCCTAAATCCTATATTTCTATTCACGTATCCAAAAGCGAGTGGCACCAATGACTCCATCCCTGTGTGCACGGGCTGCAGCTCCTATCGGGGGGTGGCGTCTGTCTCCCCAGCCCTTTAATCTCGGCTGGACTGGGACTTGCTCCAGTCCATGGGATGATGCAGAAGTGACGCTCCGCCAGCTCTGAGCCTAGCCCTCAAGAGGCCTCTTTTCACTCCTCGGGTCCCTGGGTAGCCGAGAGACCCAGCCACCTCAGGAGTTCCAGCCTGCCCTGCTGCCGTTCTGACCTGAGTGATGCCATCCTGGATGTTGTGCACCAGCTGAGCTCTCAGCCGAATGAGCCACACAGAACCCAAGCAGACCCCACATGGAGCGGCAGACCTACCCAGCAGAGTCCAGCCACCCAAGAGGATCATAATAAATAATAAATTATTGTTATTTTTCAGCCACTAAAAATTCCGGGATGGTCTGTGACACAACAATAGATAACTGATAACGGACTCTTACTTCTTTTTCTGCAGTGTATAATCCAGAAAATATGTCCACCTGTTTATTTTATCTTAAACTTCAAGTGGTCTGAACTCCTAAACTTTTGCCCAAATAAACTTAATTTCTGTTAAGATCAGAAAGTTTTCTGAAAAGTTGAACTTACAGATACATAAGATTATTATTAATATTAACAGAGATTTAACAAAACCCCAAGAAAAAATATTTCTTCAGAAAATGAGAACATCATCCCAATATCGATTGCTAGTGTGACTGGTGAAGTTTGAGAATCTTAATAAACATGTTTTTATTCCAGTATAATCCATTAGATTATTCTAGTTTTCCTATAATGACCCTAATAATAAAACACTTACTTTGCATTTATTTATCATAATTTGGCTGCATATTCAGCAGCAAGTACAGCCTTTTTACATGGTCTTGCAACCTTGCAGGCCCTTAAATATTTGTTGAGTTCATATTTGATCACGAAATTATTATTGTATCTTTAAATGTTTTTGTTCTTAAAGCAGTACTAAACTCTTGGGTATGGCTACATGATGACTTAAATCCAATCTCTTTTTGAGAAAAATACACTCCTATTTTTTTTTCAATAATGAAAAGCAATAGGAAAATAGAGCATAACATACAAAAACACCTTAAAATGCTTCATGAAAGGATGGAAGAATCAATCTTTAACAGTACCCATGCTGTTCAGTGTCAGTGTCTCATAAAGGAGAATCATTGGGTCCGATCAGCACGTACATCTACGCACGAACTTGCACGGGCACAGTTAGCCCATGGTCTGGGCTTAGGAAACCAGCACTGCAGTGGGCTGTCTAGCCCCGGCCTCCCACTGGAGGCACCCCTGCGTTGTGGCTGGAAGCCCTTTGGCTCCAATGGCAGCAGGGGGCCATCCAGCAGCACCTTGGTCCAAGGAGTGAGAGCCAAAGTCCAACATGGGATGCACAGCAGCTCCACTGGGCAGGATCTGCTCTGGCCCAGCCACAGCACTCCCCCATCACACACTCCTGTTTTGTTTTGTTTTTTAAAGATTGGCACCTGAGCTAACATCTGTTGCCAGTCCTTTTTTTTTTTTTCTTCTTCTTCTCCCCAAAGCCCCCCAGTACACAGTTGTATACTCTAGTTGTAGGTCCTTCTAACTGTGGCATGTGGGACGCCACCTTAGCATGGCCTGATGAGTGGTGCCATGTCTGCGCCCATGATCCTAGCCAACGAAACTCTGGGCCACCAAAGCGGAGTGTGTGAACTTAACCACTCAGCCACAGGGCCGGCCCCTGACATTCTTGTTTTTAAGGAGGACAACGGGTACTCTAAAATTTGGCTTGTACAATTCACCAAAAAAATAAGCAAACACACAAAACCACGGGGCAGTCATCATGTGCCTCACTTCCACAAAGTCTCTAAAACAATCTCTACTGCCCATGGAAACAACGAAGGAAATCCAGACCATCACTTCTACGGACAGAGATAAGCCCCAGCATTCTGAGTGCTTGGGAGAGTGAGAAGCCTTTGGTAGATAGCACAGGAATGGTGCAATCCACAGGAAGGAATGTTGGTCCCACAGAAGACAGAATTCTAGGGAAAATTCTGGTAACTATCAGCCAGAGGGTCATGAGTAGGTAGAGGTCCATGTTTTCCCAACACAAAAGAAAACCTAATACTTGCACTTTCAAAGAACGAGCTGAAGGATGCCGGGGGGTGGGGGGGTGGGAAGAATTCAGAAGACAGCTCAACAAACTTTCCGGTAGACAGGAAAAGATTGTGTACAGAGACAATTTAGAAAGAACAGAGCCTGACTCTGACAGAGTGTGGTCTCAACTGGATAGATGCTGAGACCCAATGCCAGCCTTCTTGGCTCCCCTTGCTGGGCTGGGCTCAGGCTGGCCAGGGCTGCACTGACCCTAGGCTTAGGTACAGCTTTCTCTCCCTTTCAAGGCAGGTTCAGAGATCAGGACATGGGTCCAGAAGGAACTTAACTCTGAACCTCCAATGCTGCCTCTGACAGGGATAGAGATCAAGACACTAAACAAAAGGTAAGACAAAGGCCACCTGCCACTTGTCTTCTGGTGCCTCGAAGGCGTTACTCAGCGTAAGGAGCAGAAGTAAGAAGGGAGTTAATTTGGAATTTTAATTCACACTCTTGTTGGGAACTCTACCTTCACAGAAAAAATGTGTTCATAAAGGAAAAGAATTCAGTTTCTGCCTCAGCCCATGATGCTTGAGGAAGAAAAATTACAGCAAGAAAAGCGATGGGCCATGGTCTGTGAGTGAGGCGGGGAAATCTGTCATCAGTGAGAAGAAAACATGCCCCAAGATGTGCATGTGGCTCTCAAAGGCAGCACTACCCAGCCCTGTCTCTAACGCCCACTGCACACATCCTTGAAAAGGCAAGTGGATGGCAGGGTCACTCCATAAGAACTGTTTGCCACATGAGTTACATACTATATGAGACTGAATTTATGAAGGACTACCCTGTGCCATGACTGAGCATCAAGATGGCCAAAAGATAAACCAGAGTCATCAAAGCTGAAGCACAGACAGCTTCGATGGGATTCTGGAAGAACACATATTTCTGGGCTACAAGCCAGTCCTGGCTCCTGCAATTAAGTCGGCTGAATATGTGGGAAGACTAGCTGCTCTTCCCTCCAGATCAGACAAATGCTGCCCGCACAGTTGTGCCATTAAGGCCCACTCACCCGAAAACAGCACATGGGCTCACCTCACCAAAACACACTGTTGTCACAGACCTTGAAGCTCGCTTTCTTTGCTTTTTAAGTGAGTAGCTGCTTTTGTCTTCTGTGTGTTCTGTAGCCTCCAGGTACCCTGCCTCACTCTGTTGGGGTGGGTCAGCCCACAAGCATCAAGGGGATGCAGGTCACACAGAGCTCTCTTCCGTGTGGCTATGTTTTTAAATGTTATAAAGCAATTGGGATGATCTAGAAAGTAACAGGCTCATCTAAGAAGGAAGACAGTAATCTGCTACTTTTACAAAGTCCCCTTGAAAGATACAGTATAATTTATTAAATACAGAGTAACTTATCAAAATGTATAAATATTTTAGTTATGAAATATGGTACTGAAAACTGAAATTCCCTGGCTATGTAGTTAAGGTTTTATGTATTTTTCATGAAAAGTTACAGCGTAACTTTGAAATAGATACATACTGGGGGTTTAACTTTTAATTCACACCTCAAAGCCTCAGAATCTCTGTAACAGTTTCCAATTTCCAACAATGGTTTAAAATCCAATCACTTTGTTTAATACTTGCCGGTGACTACCACTGGGGAAGAAACTACAGTGTGAAACCTTGGCACAGAGGCCATGCCCAGGGCTGTGGCTTTTACCCTGAGTGAGACAGGAGCCACGAGAGGTTCTGACCACGAGACCTGACTTCTGTTTTCAAAGGATCCTCCAGCCGCTCTGTGGAGAATAAAGGGGAGCAGAGGGGAGCCCAGCCAACAGGCTAGCACAACAGTGCAGCTGCACTGACGGGCCGCGCCTCCACAGCACAGCGACCGCGTACGGGTGCTCCTGGGACTCCTGCTGTGTTCCCAGGAGGGTCCCACAGCTCCAACGGGACCTCTGTTACTGGCTCCTCCTGCTCCAGACCACAGCCTTTTGGGGGGGTCTCCTCAACTTGGGAGGGTAGCCTTCTGAGTATTGTTGGTATTGTGACACAAGACTGAGAGACACACAGAGCCGGGAACTGTGCATGTGGTCTCCAATTCTCAGAATAACTCTAAAATGTACATATTCATGGTTTCATCAAAATCAGGAGACTAAGGCTCAGAGTAAGTAATCATTTCCCAAATTTATACAGTCAGCAGTAAAGTCAGAATTCAAAACCCAAACAGCCAATGAAGTCCAACATCATTAATAATTATAGAACTGCATTTTTTAAAACAAGGGACCATTTCACACTCATTTGACTGACAAATATTTAAACTGTCTGACATCGCCAAGTATTGGCGAGGACAGAGACCTGCCCCGATAAGCTGAGGAGAGAAGTGTGGATGGGCATGACCACACAGGAGAACACTCTGACAATATCTAGTAAAGTTACAGATGCTCAATTCCCACAGCCCTGAAATCCCACTTCCAGGCAGACGCCAGACAGAAAGTCCCTGCATGTTCACCAGAAGACACAAAGAAGAGCATGCGCTGCGCTCCTGTTTGTACTGAACAACTGGACACGATCTAAAGTCCACGGACAGGACGATGGACAGAGAAGTGGTGTGCAATTACACAATGCAATACAACTCAAGAACTGAGATGAATGAGAGCCTCATCTATCAACATGGATAAATCTAGGAAAAAAAGAATGAAAAAAGCAAGTTGCAAAATCATATTGTACAGACTTTTTTTTTTTAAGATTTTATTTTTTCCCTTTTTCTCCCCAAAGCCCCCCAGTACATAGTTGCATATTCTTTGTTGTGGGTCCTTCCAGTTGTGGCATGTGGGACGCTGCCTCAGCGTGGTTTGATGAGCAGTGCCATGTCCACGCCCAGGATTCTAACCAACAAAATACTGGGCCGCCTGCAGTGGAGCACGCGAACTTAACCACTCGGCCACGGGCCAGCCCCATATTGTACAGACTTTTTTAAAAAAAACTTGTAAAACAGTACTGTAGATTGGTTATAGTGTGCATCATAAAATATGATGGGGAATGAGAAGATTAATTTGGGATGGCAGTTGCCTGGGTGGGGTCGGGGGGTGGAGCGTGAGACTAAAGAGCAGAGAAGCTCGACCACATGTGTAATAGTGTTTCTTCTAAAAGTCTCTGGAACAAATGTGGAAAAATGTTCTATATTCTCTCTACTTTAATAAGTGCTTGAAATATTACATCATCATCAATCAGCACAAAACATTTAACAGTAGAACCAAGGGCCAGGTTCTGTCTGTCCCATGGCCTATGGTCTCTCTTCACAATCCTGCCTCCTTATCCTTTGGGCCAGAAACTGAGTCCTATTCATGCCTGTATCCACTGTGTCTGGCACAGTGGTTTCCCCACCACCTAGCGAGCTCTGGGAAGGCAGGAACAAGCACCATTTCACATCTGACTCGGTGCCCTGGAGACCTTCTCAAAGTACAGAATGACCCACTCTTCCCTTGTACCTGCTCCTGTCTCCCCACCATCTCCTGTCATGCAACTAACCAGAAATCTCTCTTTCAAACTGGTTTAAATTCTCTGTTGGACAACTGGTCTCAATTTGGCTCAGCAAGTCATATCTAGCAACAAGACAGTTAATTAAAAGTACATCCAACCAGGGGTTGCTCATGGGTGAAAAATTACAAACAATCTGAGTGTCCCAAAATAACATCAATCAATCATTCAGTGTAATAAAACAGTGTTGGGAAAAAAATGCATTAGAGAATAAAATTTAATGACATGAGGAAATACTTACAATAGTCATGTGCCACATGACAATGTTTTAGTCAACGATGGACTGCATATATGACGATGGTCCCATAAGATTACTACCATACAACCTAGGTGGGTACTAGGGTATACCGTCTAGGTTTGTGAAAGTGCACTTACAGAAGCTCACACAAACACGAAATCACCTAATGATGCTTTTCTCACAACCTATCCCTGTCATTAAGTGATGCCTGACTGTATACTGTTACATAAAAACAAACAAACAAACAAACAAAAAGTGGGTAACATCAAGCCAGCCCTGGTTGCCTAGTGGTTAAGTTCGGCGTGTTCCCCTTTGGTTCCTGGGCAATGACATACACCACTTGTCTGTCAGTGGCCACGCTCTGGAGGCGGCCCATATACTGAAAAAAGAGGAAGATTGGCAACAGATGTTAGCTCAGGGTGAATCTTCCTTCAGCAAAAAAAAAAGTGGGTAACAAAACTATATATGGGACTTTGACTTATACTTGGTGCACTGATCACGCCAAATCACTGTCTCATTACTCCACCTACTTTTACATCATAGCTCTTGTTTAACAATCACAGTGGAGAAGAAGGGATTTCAGGACCTTTTAGAACACAGAAACCTGATGGAGGGGCAGCCACTGCCTCCCCATAAGAGTATGACACACCCAAGTGCGTGCTGTGAGCCCACAGGGCTGGAGAGGATGAGGCGTGGGGTGGAAAAGAGGGCGTGTTGCTGGAGGTCTAGATGCAGAGCTCCTGCGTCCTCAGGTGCCCACTCTGCCCGGCCCCCTCCCCTGGAGACACTGAAGCAGAAGCTGTGGAATCAGACTGCAGCACGGCCAGGAGCAGATAGGAAGCACAGGCACAAAGCAGGATGAAGTGAGCCAGGACACGCTGAATCGACCGCGGCCCTCTGCCCTCTGCCCTTTGGCCCTCCGCCCTGACTTGACTCCAAGAGCCACTCCCACTGCCCCACACCTCATAGACCTGAGGCTCTCCTCTGGAAAAGCCAAAGGGCCCCGGAGACAAGCCTCCAGATGGGACATTTGTGGGTCTGGCTCTCCACCTGATCACGCTGCCATGAAGCCCCAATCAGTAAGCCCCACCCCACAGTCCTTCCAATCACTCCCAAATGTAAACGATGGGCCCACATCACTGGATACTCAGGAAAGGTTTCCAACACAAAGCCAAAACAAACAAATCAAACAGCGCATACAATGTGACCCCATCTTTGTAAAATGTACAAATCACAGCAGATACCAACATGTTCACGGCGGCTGCCTCAAAGTGGTGGCAGTATGATGACTTTCCAGAAACGCACGTCAATTAACCGCGTAATCATCTTCCCGCAGGACCCAGGGCTCTTCTTACTTCCTGCCGCTTCTTCTTTAGCTGCAATTTGGCAATATCTCTTTTCCTTCACTCCACCTTATCGAAGACTGAAACTGACTTCTAAAGATAATGAATACGTGTCAACTTCTGGTTGAAAGTCAGAATCTACACATCCTCTCCACCCCTCCAAGGGTCTCAGACATTTGTGAAATACCAACTCTGACATTTGGCCGCAAATGACCCGGCTGGAGGCAATGCTTCTGACTACAGGGAGACATGTTTTTAAACTGGCCGCTGTACCCACAAGCGGCAGAGAGCCAGTAAACTAAAATTCAGAAAATATACTTCACAACTCCTCAGGTCCATTAACATTTTTCTCTGAGAAAACGGCTCTCTGGCATGGCTGAGTGACTCCATGGGATGGAAAACTAAAACACTGTTCGCATTACATGCTACTGCCAGGAGACCTTGCCCTAGCGGAGGAATTTCAAAAATCTGTTGTGCTTCTTGCTCAACGCTGGAAAATCTGGGGGCAAAACACCAGCTGGCTATTGTAGAGTTAACAAAGTTCCAAAAATGATAGAATGTTTCATTTATTAACATTTGCCAAAAGCTTCAACTCTTCCACTAGGAAATTTTCTAGTCAAATTTTCTACCAGTTTAAGATTATACTCTAAGGAAACTTATGCTGCTGTTGGACAGACCATAAATAGAAGCTATTGGCAGACTTAAAGGAAATGGGCAGGATGAGAGGACAATGGAATGAAGAGTGCGGAAGGGCCGGGCACTGCTCCAGGCTCTCTACCTAAACCAGCTCCCTCAGCCCCACAGCCGGCCTGTGAAACAGGCGTCCCCAAGCCCCGTTTCAACGGTGGAAAAACGGAGACTAAAGCTGATCAGCAATTTACTTGGTCACAAAAATACCATGGATGAAGGGTAGTGGTAAGGAGAGGAGATGCTCAAAGTACTTGTTTCTATTACAAAGCAACCAGTTAAGGAATAGAGACATTTTTCAAGTCAGTGACTTTATGATCTCATATTTCATTCATTCACAACAGTTATTGAATAACCAAACAGTGAGAGGCTCTGCTCTAGGCCAGGGGATGCGGCAGTGACAAGCAGCCGAAAGTCCCTCCGCTCAGGGGGTCACACCCCAGCGGTGGGGAACGTCCCTCCGTCCTTACAAGCCCTCACTGCTTGCTCCCTGGCCAGTTAAACCGACCAGCTGCAGTGACAGGATACAGGGCTGCATTCAGGGGCCCCGCTGCTGCTCACCAGAGCTACAGTCACGCGGTCAGTCCCAACTGGACCTGAACAGCTGTCCTGGCTTGATGTCTAACATTCTCCTTTCTTAGACCGTGAGCAATGTGCTTGAGGGCATAATTACACCTTATAAATGCAAAAATCAGTGTTTGCTATAATTCCAAAATCCACGGAAAGAGTCCAATTTTCTGTAGACAAGATCTAAAACAGACAGGAGAGGCAGCAGCAGGCTGGTTTGGAAGGCTGCACCAGGAAGGCTGGGAGTGACATCAGTCCTGACCTCTGTCTACAGGCCCCGACAGAGATCCAATTCACTGGTGCCCCTTCATGTCTATGCTGGAATGTTCTTTTCATTTACTCTCTGAAATGTTCTTTTTCTTGTCCTCCCATTAAGTTTGTATAGATAATTTAAAAATGAAATAAGGAAGTAGGATTAAAATGCTAAATAACTTAGGGGGGAAAAAAGATAAAAGAAAACTATTCTAAAAATCAAGAACAGGGCAATATGAGGTCTGTGACCCTGGTGCCCACTCCCTGGATGGAAGGAGTGGTGCTCACGCGGCTGGCAGCTTCCCTTCCTACTCGTTCCCTCACAGAAGACCGCAGAGGACGATCAGCGATGAAGCAGCTGTTCTCAGAGGTCAAATAATCCATCTGAAACTAATTGCAACGCTGAAACACACCAGCCAAAGAAAGTAGTAACACAACAGGTTAAACAAACCCAAAAAGCCAATCCTCACTGCTGTACAGTTTGGATTAGCTAAATACTGAAGCATGAACAAAGCTTAACCTTTGCTAGCGAACTGCTAGGAAGGAAGTCTTTTTGAACAAAAATATATGCTTGATATTTATTAGGAAATTATACACCAGGAGGTTGATGAGAAGCCTTTCAGGGGGTGTGGGACCGCTCAGGAGGTGCTGCAGCAGCCCGCCACACTGGCCACGCGCATCTGCCCCAGAGTCAGAAGGCGCTGACAACTCACACAGGTTGTGCTGATTTCACTGAACTGGAAAAATCTCTTTCTACAGCCAGCACTGCCGCCATCAACCTTAAAGTCCAATATGAGCATCACAAATAAACATCACAGGGCCAAAGAAAGAAGGAACATGATGCTTTAAAAAGTTTACTGAGTAGTTTAACTCTACAGGTTCAACCAAATGAAAACCCTTTCTCAGACAGTCACAAATAACGTAACATTCTTTTTCCAGCTGGGCAATCTAAACTATTCTAAGACCTTGTCTGTTTTATGACAATTTAGTCTTGAAAATGTACTTGTTAGCTGGCTGTAAACTCCAAGAGGGTCCATCAGGGCTATTATGTACATTATCGTGCCCCTGGGGCCTAACACAGTGCACGACACACACCTGCCACTACACAATATGTATGGAATAACTGACGTTAAGAAATCCTTCTGAGTTTCAAATTTATGGTGTCCTAGATAAAACTGCGTAACTCTCTTGACATAGTAATATTTAGATTACTACTGAAATGAACGATACTGCCCTTTGGCAAGCAGGGTTTAGTACACTTCTCTACCACTCCTCCTTCATCAAATTCCTCACACTGAGGAGTTCACACATCAGCTGCTCGTGGTATAAGTCCAGATTGGCTGTAGAGATAAAGGCACAGGCAGCTACAGAACTGACCAGAGCAAGCAGAGGTGCTGCTTATGTTGGGCTAGGGTTTGGTTTTGTGCTGTTTCATCAGGATCCTGCCCTGGGAGAAGCCCCACGTTTTAGACTCAGGGAGGACCAGGATTGTGGCAGAGATTCGACAGCTTATCCTCTTGTGTACAATTTCTGAGATGTGTTGAAAGAAACATCCACACATAATTAAAAACATCTCACATGGCAAACAGTATAGTAATCCACACTATACACTTTAACTCACCTAAAACCCAAATAAAACTTACTTATAAACTCTTGTAATAAGAAGACAAGCAAAATATCTTCGGCTTCACTAATGCCCAATTTTAAAAATTTTCCCAGGTAGATGTTATAAGTAGAACTCAGGAGACTGTCAAAAATTAATTTTCTATAACCAGCAGTCTCCCATTTTATACCAGTTCATTCCTTTAGAAATGCCCGGGGGAAAAAAACTATCTTTCTTCGAATTTCACCCTCATCTTGCACCTAGAAAACATTAGCACTCTGCCACGAATACTGACAGTGAGTGCAGCCTTTCACGTGACCGCAAGTAAAAACCAAGAGTTTCTCTACACCAACAGCAGGCGCCTGGTTTGTTAATTTCACACTGAGAAAGCCAGAAAACCCCTCACTTCTAAAACTCCATACAATGCTTGAAGTAACTCTACCACGGGCAGAATCCGTAACTGCCTACCTTGTTTCCTGCTGTTAAGTCCAGCTCCCTAAGACAACGGAAATCAAGACAAAGGACACCACCACGCACGACCCTCATCCAGGCTTTTATGCTCAGAAATGACTAATTAGGGCACCAAATTATTCATGAGAAAAAAACACGTCCCATACAACACGGCAAAACCAGAAACAAACTCGTCCTCATCACAAATGCTTCTCTCTCCGAGTTCCGAGGCATCTGAAGCATCACAGTAGCTACAGGCAGCAACAAACCACCAGGAGAGCCCTTCCACCAGGAGAGCCCTTCGAGATGCGCCTGCGCTGAAAGGCAGCCTGCACGAGGAAGGGAAGCTGAGTGGCTCCCGTCATCCTCCCATGCAGGAAGAATCAGCACACTCTCTCGAGCTGTGCTTTGTCATTTTATTTTTTCTATGACTCACAATTTCATGAAAACAACACTTACCCTTATTTACATGTGATGTGATTCTTTGTGTGGTTATTCACAACCCACAACCCACAAAATTGATTACTGGATCCAGTCAAGGATCTCACTCTGCAGTTACAAAAACACTTTACTGAAAATGCTTGGGTGCTGTCAGCAACAAACACCTTGCCTAAAAAGATAACTCACGTCTTCATACTAATAATGTGTGACTTTTGAAAATGCCATCCCTTCAATTAGCCTCTTCATATTCTCTCAATTTAAAGCTATCATGTAGCAGTGGGAAATTTAGCTTATCCAGTTCCCTCTTCTGGATTGATTTCACTTACACGTGGGATCATCAAGTAGTTGGTTGATAGATATGCAGACTGACAGGTTAAAAAGGTCTCTAAGAGGAGAAATCACAACAGATACCAATGAAATACAAGGGATCATAAGAGAATACTATGAAAAACTATATGCCAACAAATTGAACAACCTAGAAGAAATGGACAAATTCCTAGACTCCTACAACCTCCCCAAACTGAACCAGGAAGAAATGGAGAATCTCAATAGGCCAATAATAAGTAAGGAAATAGAAACAGTAATCAAAAACCTCCCCAAAAATAAGAGTCCAGGACCAGACGGCTTCACTGGAGAATTCTACCCAACATTCAAAGAAGATTTAATACCTATCCTTCTCAAACTATTCCAGAAAATTGAGGAAGATGGAGTACTCCCTAACACATTCTATGAAGCCAACATCACTCTGATCCCCAGACCTGACAAGGACAACACAAAGAAGGAGAACTACAGGCCGATATCACTGATGAACATAGATGCAAAAATCCTCAACAAAATTCTGGCAAACCAAATACAGCAATACATCAAAAAGATTATACACCACGACCAAGTGGATTTTATACCAGGGACACAGGGATGGTTCAACATCCGCAAGTCAATCAACGTGATACACTACATTAACAAAATGAGAAACAAAAACCACATGATCATCTCAACAGATGCAGAGAAAGCATTCGACAAGATCCAACATCCATTTATGATAAAAATCCTCAATAAAATGGGTATAGAAGGAAAGTACCTCAACATAACAAAGGCCATATGACAAACCCACAGCCAACATCATACTCAATGGACAAAAACTGAAAGCCATCCCTCTGAGGACAGGAACAAGACAAGGGTGCCCACTTTCACCACTCCTATTCAACATAGTACTGGAGGTGTTGGCCAGAGCAATTTGGCAGGAAAAAGAAATAAAAGGAATCCAAATAGGTAATGAAGAAGTAAAACTCTCGCTGTTTGCAGACGACATGATCTTATATATAGAAAACCCCAAAGAATCCATAGAAAAACTATTAAAAACAATCAACAACTACAGCAAAGTAGCAGGGTATAAAATCAACATACATAAATCAGTAGCATTTCTATACACTAACAATGAACTAACAGAAAAAGAACTCAAGAACTCAATCCCATTCACAATCGCAACAAAAAGAATAAAATACCTTGGGATAAATTTAACCAAGGAAGTAAAGGATTTATACAATGAAAACTACAAGACTTTCTTGAAAGAAATTGACAATGACATAAAGAGATGGAAAGACATTCCATGCACATGGATTGGAAGAATAAACATAGTTAAAATGTCCATACTACCTAAAGCAATCTACAGATTCAATGCTATCCCAATCAGAATCCCAAGGACATTCTTTACAGAAATTTAACAAAGAATCCTAAAATTCATATGGGGCAACAAAAGACCGTGACTTGCTAAAGCAATCCTGAGTAAGGAAAACAAAGCCGGAGGAATCACAATCCCCGATTTCAAAGCATACTACAAAGCTACAGTGATCAAAACAGCATGGTACTGGTACAAAAACAGGTCCACACATCTATGGACAGCTAATCTTCGACAAAGGAGCAGAGGGCCTACATTGGAGAAAAGAAAGTCTCTTCAACAAATGGTGCTGGGAAAACTGGACAGCCACATGCAAAAGATTGAAAATTGACCATTCTTTTTCACCACACACCAAAATAAACTCAAAATGGATCAAAGACCTAAAGATTAGGCCTGAAACAATAAGTCTTCTAGAAGAGAATATAGGCAGTACACTCTTTGACATCAGTTTCAAAAGAATCTTTTCGGACACTATAACTCCTCAGTTGAGGGAAACAACAGAAAGAACAAATGGGACTTCAGACTAAACAGCTTCTTCAAGGCAAGGGAAAACAGGATTGAAACAAAAAACAGCTCACTAATTGGGAAAAAATATTTACAAGCCACTTATCCAACAAAGGGTTAATCTCCATAATATACAAAGAACTCACACAGCTTAACAACAAAAAAACAAACAACCCAATCAAAAAATGGGCAGAGGACATGAACAGACATTTCTCAAAAGAAGATATAAGTATGGCCAATAGACACATGAAAAGATGTTCATTATCGCTAATCATCAGGGAAATGCAAATCAAAACTACACTAAGATATCACCTTACACCCGTTAGATTGGCAAAAACATCCAAAACCAAGAGTGACAAATGTTGGAGAGGTTGTGGAGAAAGAGGAACCCTCATACACTGTTGGTGGGAATGCAAACTGGTACAACCACTATGGTAAACAGTATGGAGATTTCTCAAAAAGTTAAAAATAGAAATACCCTATGACCCAGCCATCCCATTACTGGGTATCTATCCTAAGAACCTGAAATCAGAAATCCCAAGAGTCCCTTGCACCCCTATGTTCATCGCAGCATTATTTACAATAGCCAAGACGTGGAACCAACCTACGTGCCCAGAAACTGACGATTGGATAAAGAAGATATGGTATATAGACACAATGGAATACTACTCAGCCATAAAAAAAGACAAAATTGGCCCATTCGCAGCAACATGGATGGACCTCGAGGGTACTATGTGAAGTGAAATAAGCCAGACACAGAAAGATGAACTCTATATGACTCCACTCATAGGTGGAAGTTAACATATTGACAAGGAGAACTGCTCGGTGGTTACCAGGGAAAAGGGGGGGAGCGGGAAGGACACAAAGGGGGAAGTGGTGTACCCACAACATGACTAACAATAATGCACAACTGAAATCTCACAAGGTTGTAATCTACCATGATACTAATAAAAAAAAATGCAAAAAAAAGTCTCTAAAATCTAAGACATTCCCTCAGGTATGTGTATTTAGAATTCAACGAGAAAGTAAACATTTGTTTAAATACTCCTTACGGAAATAAATGAAGGCAAGTTTCTTCCTGGTTTGGAATGGACAGTCCTACCCACAGCATTTGTTAAGTGTGGGGTGTTGGGCTCTGTCTGCAATGGCGCTGAAGGAATTTACTACTACGAAGTGATAAGGCGTTGACACCGAAAACAAAACCATGCCACAGGGCAGATGCAAATAGTGTGTGAGGGCGCAAGGGTTCAGAAGGGGCAGGGAGGGTTCTGGCAGGATCACCTGGCTTCGATGGAGGAAAGGCAGGAATCACCACGGCTGACCACACCCTGCTCGGGCAGCAGGGGGGGCAGGAAGGCTGAGGTCACGTTTCTGGTATCTGTCACCCAGATGCCCAAGAGTGATACGATGTTTCATACCAATACTCTCAGAAAACGAATGAGTCACTCTTTCTAACTTTCCTTCCTAGTTTTCTGCAGCAACCCTTTTACCCAGCCTGTCCTGTTAGTGGCCCAGGGGTAAGTAGGTAGGAGCCACGTGTCCGAGTTTGAACCCTGGATCAGCCTCAGTCTACCTGTGTAGTCTGAGGGACATTCCTTAGTCACCGTGTCACTCTTCCTCCTCTGTGAAGTACATTTAACAAGCACACCCACCTGTAGTTTTTTCACACCTACCTCTTACTATGTCTTAAGCACTTAGGATGGTGCTAGCGAATGTTAGTATTATAGTAACAACATGCAGCTGAAAGGTTGTTTTAGCTGAACTGTACACTTAGAAAAATAAAATCATGTTGTGTTTTTGCTTGAACTTTTAATGAAATATTTTTAGTTTCTCAAAAAACACCTCGTTTATTTGTTTTTCCATTGGCACACTTTTCCACACAACAGGGAACCTGCGTTTTCTTGTTCACGGCTTCCCACTCCACCAGAGTAGCTAAGGGAAGATGTGTGTCCGTCCTTTCCCTTCCATACAGACCCTAAAATCAGTTTACCAACAACACACCTGACGCAGAACACAAAATCCCACTGTGACAGAGAGCCTGCCAAGATTTTCCACCAAGTCCCGCTGCCAGTGTCCCAGGGGAGCGAAGATCCCAAAGTGGCTGGCTATTCAGAGCGGCCGCCGAAAGTTCCAGACGCAGAATGCAAACCACAACGCCCGCGGCACAGCTTCCGGGCACGGGGCAACCGACTGGGGGTTCCTCAGAGGAGCACGTGAGAAAACCAACCTCCATGAAAAACAGCATTGGCAGTTCACGAGACCCACTTTCTACTTACCACAGAAACGTTAAGGGGAAAAAAAATCACCACTAATTTCTGTCAAACGCAGCCAGAAGGTCACAAACAATGCCCCCCGTAAAACACGGCACCCCGGCCTCCACCGCGCGGGGCGGCGAGAGCCATGCCCGCAAGGCCGGCCGCCTCCACTGACGGGACCCGCCTCCACCCGGGCTGCCCTCCACCAGGAAGCACGCGTCCAGAGAACAGCGTTTCCGCCGCGCGCCTGCGACAAGCTCCCCCTGCCCCGCACGGAGCAGGCGGCCGCTTCCACACACGCAAGCCGAAGCCGCGGCCAGGCCTGCCTCCCGGCGCCACGGCCCCCGGCCCCCGGCCGCGAGCGGGCGCCCTTCGGCGGAGCCCACGACGCGCGAGTCAAGCCTTCTGCTCTCTCCGTTCACTCTTCACGCTACCCAGCAGTGAGGAAGGTGTCCTCGATTTTTCAGAAACTCAAAGGCGTTTCCTGAGGTGACGCCTGGGGCTTACTGTGTACATCAGAAACGCCCGTGAAAACACTTTCCGTTCGGGAAACCTTGTAACGGGAGCCGGCAGTGAGAAGGACGGCTCCTGCGCGCCTCGCCCAGCTGCAGCGCCGGCCGCGCGCCGCCCACCCCCCGCCCGCGCCCCCGCCCCCGCCCCCGCCCCCGCACTCTGTCACAGTAAAGGTTCCAGCGAACACAAAATCCTTTTCCAAGCTTTTACTCCAATGTGCTTAAACGTGACAACGTCCACACGCTCAGTTTTCCTACCGTCCTCAGTAGAAAGTGCCCAAGCCTCGGTCACCCGCCGTCCCGCAGGCGACCCCCACCCCATGCCCGCCGCCCGGAGCCCCACTGCCCCGCCCCGACCCCGCACCCACCGTCCCGACAGCCCCGCCGCCGCTCCCCCCGCCCGCGCCCCCAGCTCCGACAGTCCCGCGCCCGCGCCCACCGCCCCGCACGCGCCGCCGCCCCTGCCGCCCAGCCGCCCCGTGCTTTCCGTACTTTCGTCCTCAAATCAGAAGAGCTGATTTCATTTGTGACACTAAAGTCATTGGGATAAAAGTGAAAGAGAGAGATGACAGCTGAGAAGACTAGTCCAGGGGGTTGTCAAACTGGTTGAGGAGTTTGTAAAAATACTGATGCCCAGAACCCACCCAAGACAAACTAAATCACCATGGCTGGGGCGGCCGCCCAGGCCTGTGAGCAAGTGGATGGGAGAGAGCGGGCGTGTGTTTGCTCACGCGCGTGTTTCCAGAGTTCCCCACTGGTCTGTCGCTGTCAGGGTTGAGAGCTGTGACTCCATTTCACACGTTGCCCTCGACGCTCCGGACTCCCCCACACCCGGCCCCTCTCCCTCCACGGCAGTGGAGCCCACCGCCCCACATCTCCCCTCCGACTGCACCGCGAGAGAGCGCCTCCTCTGACACTACAGGTGGGTCCACGTGGCCTGCTCCCCAGCTCCAGCCACAGAGAATCAATCTCGTCCCCTTCGCAGATGCTTGAAGAGACGAAGTGAGCCCCACCACAGCCAGAGGAGAGCTTAGGAATCCTGTGTTTACTACCTGGTCAGAGAAACGGAATACTCAGCTAAGCAGGGGACAGAGATGATGGCTGTTACAGACACAAACACCAAGTCAACCTTAGCACGAAAGTGGGGGTTTCACTGATGTGCTTTCGAGAATTGAAGTTGACAGAGAGAGTTCTTCACCCTGACTGAGAATAAAAGATCCTCAGTGTATTCACAAAGGGATTTTCCAGATAACTCTTTCGGGAAGAAAAAAGCCACAATGCCCTGCTTTAATAGGAACAATAACCTTTTCTGGGACACGTCTATTAGCTCAATTGTATACAAAAAAGTAAGTATAAAAAGTTTCCGCAGCCGGCCCCATGGCCCAGTGGTTCAGTTTGCACGCTCAGCTTTGGTGGCCCAGGGTTTTGCCGGTTCGGATCCTGGGCGTAGACTCAGGCCACGCTGAGGTGGCGTCCCACATGCCACAACTAGAAGGACCCACAACTAAAATACACAACTATGTACTGGGGGGGGGGGGGTTGGGGACAAAAAGCAGGGAAAAAAAGAAGATTGGCAATAGTTGTTAGCTCAGGTGCTAACCTTTAAAAAAAAAAAAAAATTCCAGTTTTACTCTCCAGTTGGATGCTTTGCCAGTGGCTGGTGTTTTATACTCCCCTCACCCAGGCATTTTTTAATTCTGTTTTTCCCTTAACATCCGTGGTGCATTGCCCTCAAAGTGCATTATAAGTCACATAAAGCAAGACAGAACTTTTTTTCCCCCTCTAAACAGCCAACTTGCCCCAATGTGGGAATGATAATCTTTTGTCTGGGTGTCCTTTGTCATAATAACAGCAGTAACAATAGTAACAATTACTATTACTACTCCTGTTACTATCTTTTAAATTTTTAAATTTTTACCTTTTGACTCCCTTCACCCATTTCCCCCACTTCGCCACCCCCTGCCTCTGGCAGCCACCAACCTGTTTTATCTATGAGTTTGGGTTTTTTCCTCTTTTGTTATAGATTCCACATAGAAGAGAGATCATATGGTATTTGTTTTTCTCTGACTTATTTTACTTAGCATAATGCCTCAAGCTCCATCCACGTTGTTGCCAACAGGAAGTTTCGTTCTTGTTTATGGCTAATGTTCCGTTATATATAAGTATATATATATATATATCTCACAATTTGTTTAACCATTTTGATCTTCTCTTCCTTTAGCAAACATAGGAGGCAGTGGAGCACCAGGTTTTGTGCTCCCAACAGCTTAGAGGAAGGAGTGGGGAGTCTCTGGAAGGAAGATGGTTCAGGTCCCTCCAGCTAGGGCTGCCTGCCATTGGTAGTACAGCGTCCCGAGCAGGACTGCATGAGGCAAGCCAGCCGACGGCCACAGTGGCCACCCCACCACCGTGGAGCTCCCCTCACTGCTGTGTCAGGCGAGTGGCTGTGCTGGGGCTTGGGGTTTAGGCTCTATTAGACCATACTTCTCCCTGTGTCAACACCGAACCAGAGCTGTAAGAAAAGGCTCAGAAGTCACCCAAAAGCCCTGGAACCAGCTTCCACATGGGAAGAACAAGTATTGGCTTCTACTTTTCAAGGGAAGCTAAAATCCCAAATTTTAATGTGAAAGCTCCTGGTTTTTGAAAGTTGGAAACAAATTTTTTAAAAAATTGTAAGACACCGTGTGGGGTAGAATAAAACAGAACTGTAAAAGAAAGAAACCCCTAGGCTTCCCGTCTGCGACCTCTGCTTTACACAGGCTGGAACCTTAAGTGCCAAGTGCACTCAACGGCCTTTGACTGCCTGTAGCGTGAACCTGGATTCATTCAAAACCATCCGCTCAGCATAACCAGGGCATGTTAGGTAGTGAGTGACATTCCTAACGAGAACATTTAGTTCCTAAGTCTTCTGAAATGGAGGATCAACAATTAAACAAGATCTTAGAATTCCAATAGGATAGGAGGGGGGTCCAATTAATGACACATTTGGTGCTACTGGCTAAGAAAAAAAATCAGGGGACTTTAGACAAAAATAAAGCAGGCATCCTGGCATCCCCCATAGCGAGTTTGTACACCTTCACGGAGAAGGTTAAACATTTAACTGAAAAATAAAATGTCAATTTGAAAAATGACATGAATGGGCTTAAACACAAGAAGAAAAAGAAGTGCAATATGGACAGCAGCAGCAACTCATGAAATGATAAACCTAAAGCCTTTAGTAAAAATCAAAGAGCTGGCAAGATTACAAAACAATGGGATTCTTGTCTTTTGCTTTTTTATAAAATGTATACATACAAAAAGATTGAAGGTCTATCTATCAAAATATTACTGGTAGAAAATTTAATCTGACCAGCGGTTGTCCTTCAGCGGTAAGCTTCTCAACTGCTTTTGTTTTCTTCATCTACATTTCCTAAAATTTTCTGTAATGAACATATGTTACTGTTTTCAAAACAACAAAATGATAGTAAGTAATAACAAAATTATGAAAGTTACCCTAAGTTGGCTGAAGTTTTCTGAGGACAACTTCAGGGCAGGCGGTCTGGGCAGGGCCCGCCTGAAGGCCGCTGCTGCGGGAGCTCTGGCCTGAGTTAACTCAAGCTGTTTTAAAATTTCCACCAAAAGTGTAAGAAAATGCTAGTGGCTACACATCCTCACCAACACTTCGTATTATCAGGTGCCAATCTTAAAAAAAAAAAAAAAAATATATATATATATATATATATATATATTACCCTTGCTAATGAGTATGTAGTGGTATCTCATTGTGGTTCTAATTTGCATTTTCCTGATGACTTACAATGTTATTTTTTCATGTGCTTCTTAGCCATTCTTGTATATTATTTCATGAAGTGTCCGCTCAAATCTTTTGCGCCTTTTTAAAGGTTTGTCAATTTACTGTTGAATTGTAGGAATTCTTTATATATTCCAGAAACAAGTCTGCTGTCCAATATATGTATTGGGAATATTTTTCTTATTCCAGGGATTGGCTTTTTGTTGTTTTAGTGATGTCTTTTGAGGAACAAGATTTTTAATTTCAGAAAAGTCACATTTATCAACTTTCCTTTTATGATTTATGCTTTTTATGTTAGATCTAAGAAATTTTTGCCTTTTTCAAGACTGCAAAGATTTTCTCCTATGCTTTTTTTCTAAAAGTTTTCATAATTTGGTATTTAGGTCTATAATTCATTTCGACTTAATCATTGTGAATGGTGAGAGAGTAAAATGTTATTTTTTGTCCATTAGGATATCCAGTTACCCTAGCACCATTTGCTGAAAAAACAAAAAACAAACAAAAACCCCTTTCCTTCCTTGTTGAATTCCCTTGGTACCCTTGTTGAACTCGACTGACTATTTAAGTGTGGGCCTATTTCTGGACTCTGTCTTCTGTTCCACTGATCTGTGTATCTATCCTATGCCAATACCACACTGTCTTGATTATTGAAGTTCTGGTGTCTCCTCTGTTATACTCTAAAGTTTTGACTAGTCTAAGTCTTGAAATTAGGTAGTTTAAGGATTCTACCTATGTTCTTTTTAAAATTGCTTTTGCTCTTCTAGGTCTTTTGCAGTAACATGAATTTAGAATCAGACTGTCAGTTAAAAAAGAAAAAAAAAAAAAAGACCGCTGTGGCTTTATCGTGTTAAATCTATACATAAGTTTAGGGGGAACTGCCATCTTAACAATATTGTCTTCGGACCCACGAACATGGTACATTTCTCCATTTATTTAGGTCTTCTTTAGCTCATTCAGTAATGTTTTGAAGTTTTAAGTATACAGGTCTTGTACATATTTTGTTAAATTTATCCCTAAGGATTTCGTATTTCTAAATGCTGTGTAAATGAAATCACATTTTAAATTTCAATTTCCAAGTGTTCACTGCTAGCATACGAAAAAAACTATTGATTTTGCATATCAATTTTGTATCCTGTGACTGTGCCAAATTATTATATAGGAAATTATTAGTTCTGGTAGCCTTTTAATAGATTCCTCAGGATTTTCTATAAAGAGGATCATGTCAAATGCAAATAAAGACAGTTTTCCTTCTTTCCAAATCTGTGTACTTTTCTTTCTTTTGTTTTCCTTGATGCAGTGGCCAGGACCTCCACAGAAGCAGAAAGTGGACTTCCAGGCTTTATCACCAATGTGTGAGGCAGGGTATTCAGTTTTTCACCATTAAATGTGATGTTAGCTGTAGATTCTACACAGATGCCCTTTAGCAAATAGAGGACGTTCTCTTTTATGCCCAGTTTGGTGAGAGTTTTTGTTACAAGTGGCTGTTGGATTTTGTGAAAAGCTTTCTCTGAATCTGTTGAGATGGCTTTTACTCTCCGTTATGTGGCGTTACTCTTCATTTTGTTGATATAGTGAATTACATTGATTTTCTAATGTTAAACCAACCCTGCATGTCTGGGAGAAATCCCACTTGGTCCTGATATATTATCTTCTTAGTGAATGCCATTTGCTAATATTTTGGTTAGGACGTTTGCATGTATATAGCATTTAGAAAAGATACTGGAATTTTGGTCTGTAGTTTTCTTTACAGTGGCTTTGTCAAGTCTTGATATCAGAGTATACTGGTCTCATAAAATTAGTTGGAAACTGTTCTTTCCTTTATTCTTTGAAAGAGTCTGACTAGGATTACTATTATTTCTTCCTTAACTGTTTAATGGAATTCACCAGTGAAGCATCTAAGCCTGTAGTTTTCTTTGCAGAAAAGATTTTAATTAATTTCTTTACTAGATATTGAGCTATTCAGAGTTTTCTGTTTCTTCTTGTGTCAACATTATTTTTGTCTTTCAAGAAATTTGTCTATTTTATCTAAGTCATACTTATTGGATAACAAATTTATTGTTTATATACCCTTTATAGTCTTTTTGATGTCTCAGGATCCATAGTGGTATCCCTTCATTCACTCCTGAAATTAGTAGTTTGTTTCCTCTGTTTTTTTTCTTGCTTTTTTTTTCTTATTGACTTATTTGGGGGGTGGGTAAGTTTAGCTAGAGATTTATTACTCTTACTGATCTTTTCAAAGAGTCAGCGCTTTTGGCGTCACTGGTTTTCTGTGTTGTTTCTTATTTCTTCTTTATTGCTTCCTTTCTTTGACTTACCTTGGGTTTAATTTACTGTTCTTTTTCATTTTAGACTTTTCTTCTTTTCATGATAAACACTTAAAACACTATATATTTCCCTCTAAGATCTGCTTTAGCAAAAATTCAAAAAGTTTGATATTTTGTATTTTTATTATTAATCAAATGAAACATCTGATAACTTCCTTTGTGATTTCTTTTTTGCGTGATGACTTGCTTAGAAGTGAGTTGTTAATATCCAGATATTTAGGGATTTTAAAGCTTTAAATTCTTTTTTAAATTTAATTTCATTGTGTTCAGAGAACATATTCTGTAAGATTTCAATCTTTGAAAAGCTATTGAGACTTTTACTTTAACAGATGGTGTCTTTGTGAACATTCTGTGTGCACTAGAAAAGAATGTGTATTCTACAGTTATTGAGTGTGGTGTTTTATGGATGTCAATTAAGTTCAAGTGGTTGACAATGTCCTTCAAGTCTCCTATATTCTTACTGATATGTTTGTCTACCTGTTCCATCAATTCCTGAGAGAGGTGGGTTAAAATCTCCACGTATGATTGTAGATTTTCCTATTTCTCCTTTTAGCTGTTGCTTCGTATAATTCACCTCATATAGTAGGAAGCTTGGTTTTTAAGTGCTTGCTCACTACTCCATCACCCTGATGTACCAATCCTTTTATATTTAAGTGTCCCTCTTTGTCTTCAAAGAATCTTGAAGGCTTCTGTCTGACATTATTACTACTGCATCTATTCTGTGTTTAGTGTTCACAAGGCATATCTTTTTCCAGACTTTTACTTTCAGTCTATTTGTGTCCTTGTATTTAAGAAGTTTGATATTTTTTTTAAAAAAAGATTTTTTTTTTCCTTTTTCTCCCAAAGCACCCTGGTACATAGTTGTGTACTTTTAGTTGTGGGTCCTTCTAGTTGTGGCATGTGGGATGCCACCTCAGCATGGCTTGACGAGTGGTGCCATGTCTGCGCCTAGGATTCGAACCTGCAAAACCCTGGGCCGCCAAAGCAGAGCGTGCAAACTTAACCACTCGGCCAGGGGCCACCCCCCAGAAGTTTGGTCTTGTGGACATATGAATATAGTTGGACCTTGTTTTTTTAATCAGTATGACAATCCTTGCCTTTTGATTGGAGTGCTTAATCCCTTTACAGTGAGTGTAATTATTAATATGATTTTATTTAGGTCTGCTATTCCTATTTATCTCATCTGCTTTTTATTCCTTTGTTCCTCCCTCCCTGCCTCCTTTCATGTTAATCCAACATGTTTTTAGTATTCCATTCTGATTCCTCACTTGGCTGTCAAGCTCTAACTCTTTGAATTATATTTTAGTGAATGCTCTAAAGTCTGCAATACACGTTTTTAACTTATCACAATCTTCTTAAATGTTCATTTCTAATTATGTCAAAAAAAATATAGGAAGCCGTGCGATAATGTAATTCCACTTAACCTCCATTCATGGTGTTCTGTTACATCTCTATGTGTGATAAAGCCATCAATACAGTGTTCTTTTTGCTTTGAATACTGACATGTCTTTTAAAGAAATTAAGAGAAAGAAAGGAATAAGTTTCTTTTATCCTCATTGATATCTACCATTCCTACTGCTCTTCATCCCTCCCTGTATACCCTTTAGCATTTCTTTCAGTGCAGGTCACTCAGTGACAAATTTTCTCAGATTTTCGTTCTCTGGAAATGTCTTCACTTTCATTTCTAAAGGACAGTTTTGTGAGATATAAATTTCTCAGTGGATAGATTTTTTCCTTCAGCAGCACTCTGAAATCATTGTTCCAACATTTTCAGCTTCTATACTTTCTGATGAGCAGTCAGCTGTTAATCTTCTGTGTGTTCCTCTGTACGTAACATGTATTTCTCTCTGGCTGCTTTCAAGATTTTGTCTTTATCTTTGAATTTCATCAGTTTAAGTATGATAAGCCTAGGTGTGGTTTTTTAGTTTGTTTGTTTTCATCCTACTTTGGATGAACTTCTTGAGTCTGTACCTAAAAGTTTCATTGAGCTTCTTGAGTCTGTACCTAAAAGTTTTCCACCAAACTTGGGAAGTTTTCAGCCATTATTGCTTCAAAAATTTTTCTGCCCCTATATATTGCTCTTCTCCTTCAGGGATTCCAGTTTCACGTCTACTGGAGCACTTGATATTGTACCACAGGTCTCTGAGATTCTGTTTCTTTCGCTTTAGTCTTTTCTGTCTTTGGTTGGGTAATTTCTACTGATTTATATTTAAGTTCACTGATTCTTTCTATTGCCATACCTAATCTTATGTTGAGCCCATTCGGTTGATTTTTTAATTTTTAGTCATTGTATTCTGCAGCTTAGACTTCTATTTTTGTGCTTTCCATTTCTCTGCTGAGGTTTTGTCTGTGCATTCATTAATACTATATTTTCTTTGAATTCTTCTGACATATTTTCCTTTCATTCTTTGAACATTTTTTTAATAGCTTTTAAAAAAAACCTTGGTTAGGAAAACATAAAACTTAACATCTTAATTTTAAAACAGCTCTTTTAATTTCTTCTGCTAAAGCCTCTATCTGGTCCACCTGCAGACAGTTTCTAGTGACTGCCTTATTTCCTGAGTAAGGGTCTCACTTTCCTTTTTCCTTGCATATGCAGTAGTAACAGCTGAAAACTGAATACTGGGGGCCAGCCCAGTGGCACAGCGGTTAAATTCACATATTGCGCTTTGGTGGCCCAGGGTTCACTGGTTCGGATCCTGGGTGTGGATTCACACACCACTTGTCAAGCCATGCTGTGGCAGGCGTCCCACATATAAAGTAGAGGAAGATGGGCATTGATGTTAGCTCAGGGCCAGTCTTTCTCAGCAAAAAGAGGAGGATTGGCAGCAGATGTTAGCTCAGGGCTAATCTTCCTCAAAAAAAAAAAAAGGAAAAAAGAAAAGAAAACTGGATACTGTGGATAACACATTGCATTCTGCTGGGTTCTGAGGTTAGTGATTTTGTCATACTATCAGTAATTTGACTGGATTCAAACTGCAGCACAATGAAACTGATATCTGTTCTATTTTGTGGCTTCCCACTTTTTAATATGGTAGCTTTGTGGTGGTCCCTGCCATGCCTATGGAATGTGGTCATTAGGCGATGACATAGGGAGAGATGGGGCTCAACCCTTCTGGGATTTCCTTGCTTCTAGGGATTCCTTCCCCTTTCACTCCTAATTGCCAGCTGCTCTGTCCTCTGAAACTTAAAGCCCATAAGGGTTCAACTTTATGCCATCTAAGCGACACATGATTGAGAAATGCACTTGGCTTAAAAAAGCAGCAAACTCACAAGTCTGGCCCTACGTGGCTCCATCTTGCAAGGATGTATTTCTGTCTGGTCTCGGCCTGCTTTCTCACTGAGCCCTGGGATATCTCCCACATATGCGTAATTTATTGTTGCCAGGGATTTGGGAGAGTTTATACTCAGAATCTGACCTTCACTCCTTCTGTAATTTGTTCACTGCCTAGAATTCCCTTTACATTTCCAGCTGCCCAAACTCCAGTCTCTGGCCTTTAGACGCAAGGCTGAGGTCTTCTCCCTCTCCTCACTTAATCTTCTGTAGCTATGGGAGTTAGACAGCCATGGGCTAGAAAACCACAAGTTCCCAATTTTCACCATTTCCCATTAGTTTTTTGAGAGTAAACCTCTCCTGTGGTGTGTCTGTTTTTGGATGCTTTCCAAAGTCTTTAACTATTTAATTTTTTAAATCTACTTGTAATGTTATAGAATGAGGGTTCCTGCCACTACTTAACTCCTCCACATTAGGGAAAATACCTCCCCTCATAGAGTTTAACTGGTAAATGAGAAAGGGTCCGGAATGAACCAGGCATTACAAGGAGGGATCTCAAGTCTCAGACATCTCTGAATCCTCAATGCTTAGCATAGTGCATGACACCTAGGAGGTGTTCAACAAAGACACGCTGAGAGAATGACTGAAGACATGACTTGGGTTTACTTCTGGTTCTGCCTGTCATTTACTACTAAATGATCTACTACTGAATGTTACTCAACCTCTAGGCACAGCTAACTTGCATGAAACAATTATAGAACAAGGTTCTTGGATTAATTTCACTTTCAAAAGTCTAACCTAAGGAAAGTAGTTGAGATGGCTTCAAATATATTCAGTGTGGCATTACTTGTAATAGTAAAAAAGTGGAAACAATCTCATTGTCCAAAAAGGAGGGAACTGTTAAATTCTGGCAGATGACAGACTACCACGATGGCACGTAAAACGTTTCAGAATACAGGCAGACCTCGGAGATATGCAGGTTTGGTTTCAGACCATTGCAATAAAATGAGTATCGCAATAAACTGAGTCACATGACTTTTTTTGTTTCCCAGTGCATATAAAAGTTATGTTTATACCACACTATATAGGCTATTAAGTGTTCGATAGCATTAGGTTTTAAAAATGTACATGCCTTAATTAAGAAACATTTAATTGCTAAAAAATGCTAACTATTATCTGAGCCTTCAGCAAGTCATAATCTTTTTGTTGGAGGGGCATCTTGCCTCAATGTTGATGGCTGCTGACTGATCAGGATGGTGGGTGCTGAAGGCTGGGGTGGCTGTGACAACTTCTTTAAAATAAGACAACAAAGAAGTTTATCACACTGACTGACTCTTTCACAAATGATTTCTCCATAGCATGTGATTCTGTTTGATAGCATTTTACCCACAGTAGAATGTTTTTCAAAATTGAAGTCAATCCTCTCAAACCCTGCTGCCACTTTATCAGCTATGTTTATGTAACACCCTTTATTGTCATTTCAACAACCTTCACAGCATCGTCACCAGGAGTAGTTTTCATTTCAAGAAACCACTTTCTTTGCTCCTTCATAAGAAGTGCCTCCTCATCTGTTCAGGTTTTATCATGAGATTGCAGCAGTTCAGTCACATCTTCCGGCTCCACTTCTAATTCTAGTTCTCTTGCTATTTCCACCACATGTGTAGTTACTTTCTCCACTGAAGTCTTGAACCCCTCAAAGTCATCCATGAGGATGGAAGTCAACTTCTTCCAAACTCCTTTTAATGTTGATATTTCAACCTCATCCCATGAATCATGAATGTTCTTAATGGCATCTAGAATGGTGAAATCTTTCCAGAAGGCAGTCAACTTACTTTCCCCAGATCCATCAGAGAAATCACCATCAATGGGAGCTATAGCCTTATGAAATGTCTTTCTTAAATAATAAGACTTCAAAGTTGAAATTACTCCTTGATCCATGGGCTACAGAAGGGACGTTATGTTACCAGGCATGAAAACAACATTAATCTTGTTGTTTACCTTCATCAGATCTCTTGGATGACGACCAGGTACACTGTCAATGAATCTTTTTTTCTGAGCTGTAGGCCCTAACAGTGGGCTTAAAATATTCAGTAAGCCATGTTGTAAACAGATGTGCTGTCATCCAGGCTTTGTTGTTCCATTTACAGAGCACAGGCAGAGCTTTTGTTGTTTGTTCCATCAAGTTGATTCTGACTCCTAGTGACTCTATATACAGCAGAGCAGAACCAGACTAGTCTTTTTGTGCAAGCCTCTCATCTTCCGGAGGTATATCAGACAATGCTCTGTTGCTGTTCATAGGGTTTTCATGGCCAACTTTTTCAGAAGTAGGTGGCCAAGTCCTTCTTCCTAGTCTGTCTAGTCTGGAAGCTCCACTGACACCTGTCCACCACAGGTGACCCTGCTGGTATTTGAAATACTGGTGGCATAGCTTTCAGCATCACAGCAACACATAGCCACCACAGTAGGACAACCAACAGATGGGTGGTGGTGTTCCCTGAACAGGAAATGAACTAGGCTGCAGTGGTGACAGTGCCTAATCTTACCCACTAGCCTACCAGGGCTGGCCACAGGCAGAGTAGACTTAGCATGATTCTTAAGGGCCCTAGGATTTTCAGATGGTAAATCAGCATTGGCTTCAACTTTAAGTCACCAGCTCATTAGCCCCTAACAAGAGAGTCAGCCTGTCCTTTGAAGCCAGGCATTGACTTCTCCTCTCTAGCTATGAAAGCCCTACATGGCATCTTCTTCTGATATAAGGATGTTTCATCTACATTGAAACTCTGCTGTTTAGTGTAGCTGCCTTCATTAATGATCTTAGCTAGATCTTCTGGATAACTTGCTGCAGCGTCTACATCAGCACCTGCTGCTTCACCTTGCACTGCTATGTTATGGAGATGCTTCTTTCTCTAAACCTCATGAACCAACCTCTACTGGCTTCCAACTTTTCTTTTTTTGTGTGAGGAAGATTAGCCCTAAGCTAACATCTGCCACTAATCCTCCTCTTTTTGCTGAGGAAGACTGGCCCTGAGCTAACATCGATGCCCATCTTCCTCTACTTTATATGTGGGACGCCCGCCGCAGCATGGCATGCCAAGCGGTGCCATGTCCGCACCTGGGATCCAAACTGGCGAACCCCGGGCCACCAAAGTGGAACATACACAGTTAACTGCTGCGCCACTGGGCCAGCCCCTCAAACTTTTCTTCTGCAGCTTCCTCACCTCTCTCAGCCTTCATAGAATTGAAGAGGGTTAGGGCCTTGCTCTGGATTAGGCTTTGGCTCAAGAGAATGTTGTGGCTGGTTTGATCTTCTGTCCAGACAACTAAAACCTTCTCCATATCAGCAATAAGGCTGCTTTACTTTATTATCATTTGTGTTCCCTGGAGTAGCACTTTTAATTTCCTTCAAAAACTTTTCCTTTGCATTCACAATTTGGCTAACTATTTGGCACAAGAGGCCTAGCTTTTGGTCTAATTTGGCTTTTGATGTGCCTTCCTCACTAAACTTAATCATTTCTAGCATTTGATTTCAAGTGAGAAACGTGCAACTATTCCTTTCACTTGAACATATAGAGGCCATTGTAAGGTTATTAATTGGCCCAATTTCAATATTTTTATGTCTCAAGGAATATGGAGGCCCAAGGAGAGGGAGAGAGACACGGGAATGGCCAGTCAGTGGAGCAGTCACAACATACACAATATTTATCGATTAAGTTCATCATCTTATATGGGTGTGGTTCATAGTGTCCCCCAAAAATTACAATAGTAACATCAAAGATCACTATCACAGATCACCATAACAAATATAATAATAATGAAAAGATTTGAAATATTCTTAGAATTTCCAAAATGTGACACAGAGACATTAAGTGAGCAAATGCTGTTGGAAAAATGATGCCAATAGAGTGATGTCAGCACTGTGGTGGAGTGAGCTCTTCCCTTAGACTACCCCACTAAGATATAATGAAAAAAACACTCATAAACCAACAGAGGACATTCACACAACACCATAGATATCTGAGAGACCCATGCAGTCATATGTCTGAGGGTGGAGGTGCTGGAGCCTCTCAGAGGCAGTGGAAGGAGGTAAGGGGGTCTCCTCTCCCTCCCCCAATGGCAGCAACCTAGGGTATGGGACTGAATGAGGCTCTTGGAGGGAGAAGGGCAGTCCTCCGCGGGAAGACCTTCACTACCTGAGTTGCCTCCCAGCCCATGAGAAAGCTCCACACCAAGGAGGCAAAGCAATTGCAGGGGGCATATTCACCAACCTGAGCAGCCCAGGAGGGCAGAGAGCGAGTGCAGAGTGGGAGTGCCTCTGGGATTGTGCATGCAAAAGAAAGTGCCCATCCACCAGCCTTGCACACCAGCTTGGCCAGTCGGCCAGAGCAAGGGACCCCTACCAGAGCACAGGCACATATGTGTGTGAAGCAGTGGCTGCCAGCAGGCAAAGGCAGATGGGCTCCATCAGCATAGTTTCCAAGGCTCCACGCACAGCAGCCAGGTATTATGGCAGGCTCAGAATACACAGCTCCTGTCCCCTCACCTCTCTCCCCAATGACAGCAGGTGGAATCTGCAACCAGAAACTACCACTATGCCATGGCACAAATCCCCCCCATCAAATAGTATGAAGAGATATATTAACACTCCAGACCAAAAGGAAAATGACAAGCACCCAAAATGAATCCTGAAGGCACAGAAATGTACAATCTAAACGACCCAGAATTCAAAATAGCTATCATAAAAAAACAAGTTATAAGAAAACTCAGACAGTTCAATGAAATCAGGAATAAAATTAATGAACAGAGGGAATTCTTCACAAAAGAAATTGAAACTACAAAGAAAAAACAATCAGAAATGTTGGAGATGAAAAACACAATGAATGAGATAAAGAAAAATATGGAGTCCTTAAATAACAGAGCTAATATTATGGAGGACAGAAGTAGCAATTTGGAGGACAGAAATATAGAAATGCTTCAGATGGAGGAGGAGAGAGAAATAAGACTGAAAATAAATGAAGAAATTCTCCAAAAAATATCTGACTCAATTAGAAGATGCAACATAAGGATTATAGGTATTCTAGAGGGAGAAGAGAGGGAGAAAGGAGCAGAGAGCTTGTTCAAAGAAATAATAATTGAGAACTTCCCAAAACTGGGGAAGTAACTGGACTTATGAGTACATAAAGTCAACAGAACTTCTTATTACATCAATGTAAAAAGACCTGCTCCAAGGCATATATTAGTAAAACTCACAAAAGTCAATGACAAAGAAAAAATATTAAGGGCAGCAAGGCAGAAGAAAATAACCTACAAAGAAACCCCTATCAAGCTTTCAGTGGATTTCTCAGCAGAAACCTTACAAGCTAGTAGAGAGTGGAATGATATATTTAAAATTCTGAAAGACAAAAACGTTCAGCCAAGAATACTTTATCCAGCAAAACTTTCCCTCAGATATGATGAAGAAATAAAAACTTTCCCAGATAAACAAAAGCTGAGGGAGTTCGTTACCACAAGAACCCCCTACAAGAAATGATCAAGAAGGCCCCCATACTTGGGAAAAAAAAAAAGGGGGGGGGGGTTTAACAAAGCTCTGAGCAAGGAAATAAATAGGCAGACAAAATCAGAAAAGTACAGTTCTCTATCAGAACAGATTAGCAAACACTTAATTATAACATTAAAGATAAAGGGAAGGAAAACATCAAAAACAACTATAATCACTTCATTTTAACCACAAACTCACAACACAAAACGGGATAAGTTGTGACAACAATAACTTAGATGGGGAAGAAGATGTAACATGCTTAGGCTAATGGAAATAAAAGGATATCAGAAAATTGACTACCTCATCTATGAGATCTTTTATACAAACCTCACGATAACCACTACACAAAAAATCAGAACAGAGACACAAATGATAACTACTGAGGAAACCATCACAGAGAACCACCAAACTGAACTGGCAGTCTGAAATACACAGGATGAACAACAAGGGAAATACAGAACAAGTGGAAAATGAGTGATAAAATGGCAGCCTTAAGTCCGCATACATCAATAATCATTCTAAATGTAAATGGATTGAATTCTCCAATCAAAAGACACAGAGTGGCCAGATAGATTAGAAACCAAGACCCAACAATATACTGACTCCAGGATACACATCTCAGCTCTAAAGGCACAGGGTGAAGGGATGGAAGACGATACTCCAAGCTAATGGCAAACAAAAGAAAGCAGGTTTGCCCTACTTATATCAGACAAAGTAGACTTCAAGATAAAAAAGTCAATGAGAGACAAAGAGGGCCAGTGTATAATAATGAAAGCAACACTCCACCAAGAGGACATAACACTTATAAATATATATGGATCTAACAGAGGAGCACCAAAGTACATAAAGCAACTATTAACAAACCTAAAAGGAAATATCAACATCACCATAATAATAGTAGGGGACCTTAATGCCTCAGTTACATCAATGCATAGATCTCCCAGACAGAAAGTCAACAAGGAAATAGTGGAATTAAATGAAAAACTAGACAAGATGGACTTAATAGATATATATAGAACACTCCATCCAAAACCAGCAGAATACACATTCTTCTCAAGCGAACATGGAACATTGTCAAAGACAGATCCTATGTTTGGAACAAGGCAACCCTCAATAAATTTAAGACGACTGGAATCATAACAAGCGTCTTTTCCACCTACAATGCTATGAAACTAGAAATCAACTACAAGAAAAAAGCTAGGAAAGTGACAAATATGTGGAGACAAAACAAAATGCTACTGAACAACTAATGGATCATTGAATAAGTCAAAGGAAAAATAAAAAAATACCTGGAGATAAATGAAAATGAAAACAACAGACCAACTCATATGGGATGCAGCAAAAATGGTCCAAAGAGGAAAATCTATAGCAATACAGGCTCACCTTAACAAACAAGAAAAGTCTCAAATAAGCAATCTGAAACTACACCTAACAGAACTAGAAAAAGAAGAACAAACAAAGCTCAAAGTGAGCAGAAGGAGAGAAACAATAAAAATTAGAGCAGAAACAAATGAAATTGAAGTCATAAAAACAAGAGAAAGGATCAATGAAACTAAGAGCTGGTTCTTTGAGAAGATAAACAAAACTGACAAACCCTTAGCCAGACTCACCAAGAAAAAAAGAGAGAAGGCTCAAATAAATAAAATTAGAAATCAAAGATGAGAAAGTACAACAGATACCACAGAAATACAAATGATTATAAGAGAATATTATGAAAAACTATATGCCAACAAATTGGACAACCTGGAAGAACTGGATAAATTCTTAGACTCATACAACTTCCGAAAACTGAATAAAAAAGAAATAGAGAATCTGCATAGACTAATCACAAGTAAAAGGATTGAAACAGTAATCCAAAACGACCCAAAAAATAAAAGTCTAGGACCATATGGCTTCTCTGGAGAATTCTACCAAACATTCAAAGAAGATTTAATACCTATCCTCCTCAAACTACCCCAAAAAAACTAAAGAAGACAGAATACTTCCTAACACATTTTACGAGGCCAACATCACCCTGATCCCAAAGCCAGACAAGGACAATGCAAAGAAGGAAAATTACAGACCAATATCCCTGATGAACACAGATACAAAAATCCTCAATAAAATATTGGCAAACCAAATACAGCAATACATTAAAAGGATCATACACCATGATCAAGTGGGATTTATACCAGGGACACAGGGATGGTTCAACATCTGGAAATCAATCAGTGTGATACACCACATTAACAAAATGGAGTAAAAACCACATGATCATCTTAGTAGATGCAGAGAAAGCATTTGACAAGATCCAACATCCATTTATGGTAAAAACTCTCAATAAAATGGCTATAGAAGAAAAGTGACTCAACATAATTAAGGCCATATATGACAAACCCACAGCTAAGATCATACTTAACAGGGAAAAACTGAAAGCTATCCCTCTGAGGACAGGAACAAGACAAGGATGCCCACTCTCACCACTCTTATTCAATATAGTACTGAAGGTTTTGACCAGAGCAATTAGGCAAGAAAAAGAAAGAAAAAGTATTCAAATTGGCAAGGAGGAAGTGAAACTCTCACTGTTGGCAGATGACATGATTTTACATATACGAAACCCCAAAGAATCCACTGGAAAACTATTAGAAATAACCAACAACTACAGCAAAATTGCAGGGTACAAAATCAACTTAGAAAAATCGGTTGCATTTCTACACTCTGATAATGAAGTAACAGAAAGAGAACTCAAGAATACAACCCCATTTACAATCACAACAAAAAGAACAAAATGTCTAGGATAAATTAACCAAGGAGACGAAAGACCTATACACTGAAAACATAAGACATTATTGAAAGAAATCAATGATGACATAAGAAATGGAAAGACATTCCATGCACATAGATTGGAAGAATAAACATAGTTAAAATGTCCATACTACCTAAAGCAATCTACAGATTCAGTCAGTCCCAATCATAATCCCAATTACATTCTTCATGGAAATAGAACAAAGAATCCTAAAATTCATATGGGGCAACAAAAGACCTTGAATAGCTAAAGCAATCCTGAGAAAAAAGAACAAAGCTAGAGGCATCACAATCCCTGACTTCAAAATGTACTACAAAGCTACAATAATCAAAACAGCGTGGTAGTGGACCAAAAACAGACAGACACACAGATCAATGGAACAGAACTGAAAACCCATAAATAAAGCCACACATCTACAGACAGCTAATCTTGGACAAAGGAGCCAAGAACATACAATGGATAAAGGAAAGTCTCTTCAATAAATGGTTTTGGGAAAACTGGACAGCCACATGCAAAAGAATGAAAGTAGATCATTAACTTTCGCCATACACAAAAATTAACTCAAAATGGATTGAAGACTTGAAGGTAAGACATGAAACCATAAAACTCCTAGAAGAAAATATAGGCAGTACACTCTGACATAGGTTTTAGAAGAATCTTTTTAAATACCATGTCTACTCAGGCAAGAGAAACAAAAGAAGAAAATAAACAAATGGGACTTCATCAGACTAAAGAGGTTCTGCAAGGCAAAGAAAACCAGGAACAAAACGAAAAGACAAGCCACCAACTGGGAGAAAAAATTTGCAAAGCATATATCCAACAAGGGGTTAATCTCCAAAATATATAAACAACTCAAACAACTCAACAACAAAAAAGCAAACAACTCATTCAAAAAATAGGCAGAGGATATGAACAGATGTTTCCAAGGAAGATATACAGATGGCCAACAGGCACAGGAAAAGATGTTCAACATCACTAATCGTCAGGGAAATGCAAATCAAAAATACAATGAAACATCACCTTACACCTGTTAGAATAGCTATAATCACAAAGACAAAAAATAACAAATGTTGGAGAGGATGTGGAGAGAAGGGAAGCCTCATACACTGCTGGTGGGAATGCAAACCGGTGCAGCCACTATGGAAAACAGTATGGAGATTTCTCAAAAAATTACAAATAGAAACACCATACGACCCAGCTATCCCACTACTGGGTATTTATCCAAAGAACTTGAAATCAACAATTCAAAGAGACTTATGCACCCCTATGCTCATGGCAGCAGCATTCACCATAGCCAGGACAGAGAAGCAAACCAAATGCCCATCGACTGATGAATGGATAAAGAACATGTGGTATATATATACAATGGCTTACTACTCAGACATAAAAAAAGACAAAATTGTCCCATTTGCAACAACATAGATGGACCTTGAGGGTATGATGTTAAGTGAAATAAGCCAGACAGAGAAAGACAAACACCATATGATTTCACTCATATGTGGAAGATAAACAAACACACAAAGACAATAGAGTAGTTACCAGAGGGGAAGTGGATTAGGGAGTGGGCATAAGGGGTAAAGGGGCACATTTATATGGTGATGGACAAATAATAATGTACAACTAAAATTTCGCCATGTTATAAACTATTATGACCTCAATAAAATAAAATAAAATAATTTTTTAAAATGGTGCCAATAAGACTTGCTCAACGCAGGGTTGTCACAAACCTTTAATTTGTGAGAAATACAGTATCTGCAAAGAGCAATAAAGCAAAGTGCAATAAAATGAGATATGCCTGTAATGTTTTTATGAATATGAAGAAATGCTCTCTATATAAATGTTGAGGGGAAAGAATTCAGGATACAAAATGAGAAACAGCCAGATCTGGATTTGATTATTAGTCCTACTACTTAGAAGCTACATTATTTACCTTGTGTAAGTTAACTATGATCTGATTTTTTCATCCGTAAAATGTTGACAATGATAGAACCTTCTTCATAGGCTAGTTGGGAGGATTAAGTGATATTCACATAGTAATAGCTCAAAAAATAAGTTCGCTTATACAGTAAGTAGTTGCAAAAGGTTAACCAAGTAGTCATAGAAATTGTTAAAATCAAACATATGTTTTGTTGAATGCGACAACAGCACTGTGATTATGTTTTTACTTTGTCTTTTGTGTTTATCTTTTTGTCTTGTCTTTTAGAGAAATTTTTAAGTATGAATGGGTGATAAATGATATGATGCCTGGTATTTGTTTTTAAAATATCCTAGATAGTATACTTCAATTAAATATTTATTTTAAAAAATACTTGAGAGAGAGAGATGCAACAAGAAAGGAAGAACGGTGACCATTGCTGAAGCCCGCTGGCGGGGTTGCACTCTGCTGTTTTACTTTAAAATTTTTTCCAAAATAAAATCAAAACACAAAAAGAAATATATACATGGCAAATAACAGTGATCATCTCTGGGTAGTTGGTCAATGGTGAATTTTACTATATGAAAATATCTTATTTTCATAAATGGGAAGGGCAGTTCTTTCTCTATTTCAAGTCTCATGGGGAGAACGAGAACGTTCTAGCTTCAGTTTTGCCCCCTACTTGCTGTACAGCCTTGAACTGACCACATCATCTCTCTGTGTCTCAGTTAATTCAACTGCGAAAAGAGCTGGGGGGGTTAGGCAATTCCTAAGACCCTGTGTAGACCTACTCTGGTTGCCTGGATCGGACTGATAAAAACAGGAATTCAGAAAGGGGAGAACTCAGCCTGTGCTGGAATGAACAGCCAGAGAAGGCCACAAGGATGAATCATGGACGAAGTGGGACTTGAGTGGGTGGAATATGGCCGGGCTAGAGGGGAGTGCATTCCAGGTGGGGTAAACAGCATGAATAAAAGCCAGTGTGGGAGAAAGTTACATGGCTTGGTGGCAGTTGGTGTGTCAAGAGGCAGACACGCTGGAGCAGGCAGGCTGCAGCGACTGGTAATGAGAGAAATAATGAAGTTTGATAAGTAAGCAGAGATCAGATGGGAGGACGAGGAGGGCAGTGGTTACCAAGGGAGTGGCTGATTGTCGTGCTCTGGGACGAGTTCACTGGCAGAAATACTGGGCCAGGAAGACTGCTTAGAAGAATGCAGGTGTAAAGTGAGGTGTCAGCATTGCAAAGACAGATTTGAAAGCTACTTAGGAGAAAAAAATAGCAGGTATTGGGGAAACTACACATCAGTATGATGACTGAAGTAGAGACTACAGTCAGAGACAAGTCTAAGATAGAGGTCTCAACCATGTTTTAGGAATTTCTCCCAGCCTTTCTTGAGAGAGATAGAGAGAGAGGGAAAGGGAGAGACAGAGACAGCATACACCTTCCTGTTGTAGGAGAGATTTCTGAAACTACCAATGAAATCCTGAAAGAAGGGTAGGCTGAGTCTGCTGACTTGAGTCTCCCGTCTACTGGGGATCTCAGAAATCTTGCCCTAAAAGGGAGAGACGCAAAGATGGCTGATGGGAAACAAGGACATCAGAATTTATTGATAGATCCCCAGCTACAGATTGGGGCCTCTTGTGCTAACATTTCCAATAGAAAACACCAGAAAAATAATGGGAACACCAAAACGGCAGAGTAAAATGAAGCCATTTGGTGTGGAGGCAGAAAGAGGAGGTGACAGAGACACAGGCGCTGTCCGGAAGCCTCCTCCAAGGGCCTCCAGGCTGGCAGCTGGCACAGAGCTGACTTGCTCCCCTAGGCTCAACCACATTCTTGGGCCTCCTAGATGCCCAATGCCACTAGAGTTACAATGGCTCTCTGCTGAATAAAAGCTTTTATAAATCAAATGAAGTTGCTTCAGATCTACGTGGAGTGTTTACTTGCTGGCTGGGGAAATTTTGTCACTGTTAATCATTTACTTTTGTACAAAACAACCTTTATTTCTGCTACATGATTAATAATTCTTCTAATGTCATAACCAGCCAAATACATATCAAAATCACAAGGGCACACGCGTTCCACAGGTTAGAGCACATCTCCTCCATGTGATCACTGGGGGAGCGAGGGCCTGCAGCACCAAGGCTGGAAAGAGGGGGACAGTCTCACAAGAAAGCACCCGAAACCCAGTTCTCCAGCCACTTTACGAATTTTCAAGACTGATAACACACAGCACTGTGGTTTAGCCACCATCCCTTCCATACCTACCATGTGCCAGGCACTTTACAACATTCTTTCTGGTTTGCAGGACAGCCCATGAGGCAGGAGTACTTATTATCCCAAGCATATAGATAAAGAATCATTAGTTTTGAAAGTTAAGTTGTGAGCCCATGGTGACAGCCAGTACAACACCTGGCTGTATTCTGGTTTCCTTCCCTTTCTACCTTACTAAGAGAAGCCTGACTGTGTTAGGGGCAGCCATATGCCCAGCTAACATACACATTTCCAAGGCTGCTTTACCTCTTGTGACCAAGGGACCAGGTTCTGGCCAGTGAGGTGTTGGAGAAAGCTCCTTAAGAAAGAGCTAGAGTGAGAGCAGCCCGTTTACGCTGCTCCTGCCCTGCTTCTTATGTGGAATGTTGACTGGAGACGGGCCAACTGGTGTACTTGAAGATGGAAGCCTCTTATTAAGGATGGCAGAGCAGAAAGAGAGGAGGAGCTTGAATCCTTGACGACACTAGAGAACCACCATGCCGGCCATGTCCTGCTAACCCCAGCCTTCCTTTTTATTCCACCTATGGGTATTAAGCTCTGTAGCTGGGGATCTGTTACCAGCAGCTTATCTCAATTCCCAAATCATACTCAGAGTGAGCTCAGTCAGAATTAAATACAGAGTCTGTATGACTCTTAAACACCTGGAGATACCTGTTGAGCATTCATTATTTATCCAGGGCAATGCTAGATGCTGGGGGTAACGGTGAGGACATGGGAGGACGGGAAACTTCCTATAGAGTTATGGGAATAACTCTAGGAAAGATATCAAGAACACTTATAAAAACTCAAATTGTTACACTTAAAAATAAGTCAATTATATAAATTACAAATTGGAAAAATATAATTATGAAAAACATTTCCCTTCCAAAGATATTACTAAGGAAAATAAAGAAATCCAAGATAGATAAAACCTAGTATATAAAAATTGCATGGTAAATGCATTTTGCTTTAAACTTGAGAACTACAAACTTCTGGTAACTGAATTTTAATAAGAAAATAAAGAGAAGCTGGGTAGTAACTACAATAATGGATGTGGCTTTTTTTGGTTAAGTTTGAAATTCATAGTAATTCTATTAAAAATAGTTCTAAAAGAGATTATTGTTAACAGACATTAGAAATTTCAATTTCCTTGTTGGGTTTTTTCCCCTTCTCTTTACATCCATAAATGGGTCGGCAATGACAGAAAGAGTTTAAGAAGAAGCCCCAAAACAGGCTGCGTGCAAACACAAGACTTAGAACCTAGAGCCACTCTCCCAGGACCCCACGGACCAAGTGAGACGCAGAGCCGAGGTTCTGGGCAGCAAGGACTCTCGACCCTGGCTGCCCGCTCAGAAGGGCTTGTACCCAGGGCCCACTCCTCACCAAATGAACTCAATCTCTGGGGCTGGGGCTGGCAATGGCAATTTTTCAACATTCCCCAGGTTGGAAAACCACTGAGAACAGGGAAAAGGAGGACCAAATACTAATGGCAAGTCCTTCTACAGCACCATTACTGTCTGCCTGAATGCAGCGCTCGCTATGGAACACATTAAATAACCATGAATCACAGACTGGCATGGAATGAGCCATCAAACGGTCCACAACCGTGTAAGAGTAAACAATCTTCTAGTTAGGAAACTGCTCCGTGGGACCTAACAGGTGTTAAGTAAGTGATATTTGTGATCCCCAGCATTTTTCACATCATGGCACACATAGAAAATGCTAATATTTGTACTGCAGACTGGGATAAAGGGAGAAGGTTGCTCAAAGTAGAGGCCAGGATCCAGGTCCCAAGGGCCGTGGGACACAACCCCTCAACAAACCTGTAGCTCATTGTTCTAAACAGCAGCCAGGAAGCTCTGCTCTGCGCACAGAGCACTGCACTACAGCAACCCAGCTGAAGTCCAGATGGTGCCCCTCCTAGGGTTCTTAGGACTCGTCCTTCTCCCCAGGGAGCCGGCCTTGTCTACTTGTCTGCCAACTACCAGCTCTCTCTTGCAAGTCCACCAGGACTGCAGATTCCTGTGTCAACCTACGACTTATACCAGGCACAAATGTAAGTCACTCAGGGAGGAGAGAAAAGACGTACGTTAATCTTAATGTACTAGACCTTGCATCCCATTTTAATAGGGAAAGTATCCAATATCAGACACTTGGTAAGAGCCCTCCTCACAATGTGATAGTTTTCTGCTTACCCCTTTCTTTTTATCATCATATACCTATTGCCACAATTAAGAATACAGAACAAACTATTACACTGACAGTTGTTTTTTATTGGTTTTTTGTAGTAGTAGCAATAGTATTCATTGTTGGCAGGGTTGGAAATATAATTGCAATTTAATAATTTTTAAAAAGAAACCTGGCGATGCAAATAAAAACTGTAAAAATGCTCTTATCATTTGCCCTAGTAATTCCATTTCTAAATTTATTCTAAGGAAATCAGTGATATCCATGAAGATTTATGTAAAAGGATGTTCATTGCCAGTGTGAAACTAATTAAACAAGGAGGCCATCAGACTGAGGGAGCTCCAGTGCCTTAGCAGCCAAGAGAAGCAAACCTAAACCCAAGCCTGAGATGCCTCAAGGTTAAGAAATCAAAACCTAAGGACAAACCATCAGAGACACCTAGGTTTTCCCAAAGAAGGCAACTGCTTCAGCTGGAGCCAGTCCAACGGCTCCCTTGCTTGGCTTCTGCCTCTTTTCTAAGTCTTTCCCAAGCTCCTCACCAGTTTCAGCTTGGTGCTGCCTGATTCAAATAGGTTTTTTCTTAAATAAACTCCTACAATTTTTAATATGCCTCAGTTTACCTGTTAACACCAGTTATTTACAATAAATTATGGAAAACCTATTTGAACAGTGAAATACAACACAGACATTAAAAATGAAATGTTTATAATGAAATGTTCATCCCTTCCCTTATTCATCAGATATTTTTGAGAGTTTGCACAGTTCTAGGTCCTAGAGGATGCTGACTAGAACAAAGCCACTGCTTCATGGGGCTTAAAATCTAAAGGGAGAGATGGATATTAAACAAAATACACAACTAAATAGTAACAAATTCTGATAAATGCTCTGAAGGGAAATTACAGTAAATAATGAGAGAGGACAAAAGAGAGCAGATCTGCTCTAGACTGGGGGTCAGAAGAGGCTTTCTGAATCAATGATCTAAGACAAGCCTCCGAGGAGGAGCGGGCGTGATCCAGCGGAGGAGAGGCAGCAAAGCTGGCAGGGCCAGAGCACCTCCTGAGGCAAAGATGTGGGCCCCAAGGACATGGGCCCTGCTACCAGGGCAGGAACTGCACCCCAGGTACAGCAGGAAAGGCTTCCAGAAGGGAAATGACAGCCTCTTTTCCTTTTTAGAATGATCACTCAGAGGGTCCTGTGCAGGGGACAGAGGGGGAGAAGGGGCAGGAGGAGAGTCAGGAGACACTGCAATCCTGGTGAGCGAAGGTGGAGGCCTGGTGGTGGGAAAGTGAGAAGCGGACAGACGGAGGACACACTCCCAAACCGAACTACAGGCTTGGCAACAGAGATAAGCAAAGGGAGGAGGGCTAGGTCACACACATATGTTTTTTGTAAGAGAAGAATTGGGATCATATTGTATATTTGTGATTGATCTTTTTCCACCTGTCACCCTTGGTACATCCTTCCTCACTTGCTTTAATTTCCTTTGATTAGAAAAAAATTTGGCCACTTTTATACCAAATGATCAGAGTGGTCATATCTGGGCTGATAGACTTATAGGCACTTTTAATTTTCTTTTTATACTTTTCTAAACATATACAATGAACACATACTGCTTTAACAGGGGAAGCCTGTTTGGGAGTATGACACAAAGGTGTGATCTGTGTGTGTCTTGTTGAAATAATTTTAAAGCTACTTTAAAAAGCAGACAGTGTACCTTTTGGCAGGGCCAAATTTAATTTGAAAGTTAAAAAAAAAGGGGGGGGAAGGCAAGGAAGTGCTACACCCAAAAGTCATTGTGCTACAATTTCCTGTTTCATTACTGACATTCCTGAACTTAAGTGTTTCTTTTTTCTTTCTCCTCTTATTAATTTTTCAGGGTGGTACTGGGTGTTCAGTAACACTAAAAGTAGTTTCCTTTCAGAGGAAGGGAGAAGGAGGAAATGTACATGCTATCTAAATTCCTTCTATCTTTTTCATTACCTACATTATTACAGTGAAAGAATCCTCAGGCGGGATCTTGTCACCAAGATAAAGGAACAGCAGTTTAACATTTTTTCTCTAGGTCTTTCTCTAGAGCTTTCCTGATGATGCGTATGGTTATAGCTAAACAAAATAAACACGCTGAGGCAAAGCCGTGTTCCTGTCTATTCCACCGTCTGACAGTTTAGGTGAGGGTTTCTGCGTGGATTAGCACATGGGATTGTCTCTGAAAAGCTTTCGTTTTGCATCTATCACCACTTCAGCCAATACTGACTGAGCACATGCCCGGATAAGCAGCCTTCTGGGCAAACAGGGATGTGCTCACAGATCCAGGCATCAAGAGGAGCTGCGCACAATGGGGGAAGTACGACAAGAGCACAACAGCCAGCACAAGTCCTGCGTATGCATCAAGTGTCCTATGGGTTAGAAATAAATGACTATAGAAGTTTGAATAGGAATAGCTCATATCCAGGTGGAAGAATCAGGAAGATCCTGAGATAAAAAAAAATTCGAGTTGAACCATAACAGATGCCCGAATCCAGACAAGGGAAGATGGGAGACAATACTGCCAGCCAATACAATGATATGTCAAAAGAGCCCCAAAATAAGCAAGTGGGAAGTGTGTCTGGCAGAACGCCATGCCACAGGTCTGAGGCATAGAGTGCCATGAGAAGCGAGGGGGCTGCCCTGGAGAGGAGGATAGCGGGGCAGGCTGCAGAGGGCCCGGAGGGGCAGGCTGGCGTGGGTGTGCGAGGGGGCAGGAGCCTGGGAGGGGCTGAGCAAGTGCTGCCCGCGGAAGGGAGAGGAGAGGGGACAGGTGCTTCGCCCGACATGAGGGAAAGGAGAGGAAGAAGTCACAGAGGAGAAACCCCCATGAGGATGGCAGCAGCCGTGCAATGAGGCCAGCAATCAACACGCACTGGAGGACAGCTCTGAACGGCCGGCCACACTATGGGAGCACTCTAGCCTTTCCTCTCAAGTGTGTGTAACAAGCATGTCTAACCAACACTTGCTGGAGATACAAGGTCAATAAAGGGGGCTGGGGGGAGCTTGAGTCTCCTGCTTCGCCCCCCAAACCTGTCGTTTCCTCTAAAACACTGTGAGAACAACTGGGGTTCATGTCAAATGACTGCAGTCTAGTTTCCATGAGATGATGGGTGTAAGGCACGCAAACGAGGCCGCTGCAAACACCTGGCATCACTCTTCTGTGAAGGCCGCATCCCCAGCGGGCCTCGACCCTCTGCAAAAGGACTTGCACGGAGAAATAACTTACGTGATGGGTTAAGAAACTTGATTCTTCTGCACTCTTTGGCTTAAGAATGCAAAGAATTCCCTCCCTTTTCCTAGGAGCCAGATAGCCCCTGATCGTTATTCTCAGGAAGCCATCTGAACACACATCCTGACCACTGGCTTTTTTTCTTATGCGGAATTTGGCGTAATAAGTCAATTTGTTTGTTTACATTTATTCCTACCCTCATTCCATTAAAAATTTAAATCACTTAAACCCATACAATAAAGTGAGAAAAAAGCTGGATTAAATCAGGCTTAGGAAAATTATACGAAGACAGAAATTCAGGACGAGGGGAATGCAGCTACGAGGGAGGCTCCGCAGAGGTCCGGACAGGCTGTCCACAGAGAAAAAGCATATGGCCGTTGCTCAAGGGGAGCAAAAGCATTTCCTACTTCTCACGTCGGAAAGACATTTCTCACCTCAGCTGTCTTCCAGGACACACTACTCGATAAAGTGCTTTGCTATTCTAAGGGGTCCAGGAGCCATGGGCACCCCCTGGGAGCTACTGAATCACATCCTCCCTCCCACAGGCCCACAGGCCCCCAGGCGGTCCGTCCATCCAGGCGCCCTCCGAGGAGCCCTGCGTGCAGTGAGTGTGCCCCAACAGCATCCTCCCACCTGTGAACCCACTGCAGTTCAGTGAGAGAACACAGGTCACAGGCTTCTGAGAAGCAGAAATGTTACGCATCACCGCAAGATCAAATTAGTGGTTTTTAAAACTCTATCAGGAAGAAAAAGAGGAAAAACCTGAAGCCATAAAGATTGAAAGAAAAAAAATGAAACTAAATTCTATAAGGAAGATAAAAGCTAAATTTAAATGATTTCTTATGCTAGTAATAAGAAGAGTATCCAATGATACAAAATATGACTCAACAAAAAAAGTGTCTTTCCAATTCCTTACATTTATATTTAAAGAACAGCTCCTTTCTTAAGGAACATTAAGCTACTGGCCTAGTTTTTTCCTATAGAAAATTTCCAAAGTCTTTAGTAATTTATGTGCAAAAGATTTAAGAACATTGTATCATTTGACATATACATATCATTACACAGAAAACACTTAAAAGTCTCTTACTTTTTCCAAAAATTTCCATTTGAAACTATAAATATAAAAACTATTTTTAATTAAAAATATACTCAGGGGCTGGCCCCGGGGCCAAGTGGTTAAGTTCGCGTGCTCCGCTGCAGGCGGCCCAGTGTTTCGTTGGTTCGAATCCTGGGTGCGGACATGACACTGCTCATCAAACTAGGCAGCGTCCCACATGCCACAACTAGAAGGACCCACAAACAAAGAATATACAACTATGTACCGGGGGGCTTTGGGGAGAAAAAGGAAAAACATTTTTTAAAAATCTTAAAAAAAATATACTCAAACATGCTAGTTACATGGTATAATTCACTGGGTGAAAATCACTGAGCTGTATGCTTAGGAATCATGTACTTTTCTTGCCTACATTATATTTTAATAAAAAGTTTAACTCATTTGTAAACAGTGAAATAAATATTCTCAATAAGTCTTAGTCCAAATAAAATGGAAAAAAGTATGTGTGCACATGCAACTGACAGAACACTGCACGCGAAAGTGTGCTCATCACCAAGAACCTGTGACACCCAGGGAAAACAGAGTTTACTGCCGTTCTGATGAATACCGGGTTAAAAATGGCACAAACTCAAAATACAAGTGAACAAAGCTGAATCTAAATTAAAAGGTAATACAATAGGAGACAGAGAAAAAAGCTGCAACAATAGGAATTCTCTGTACCTATTACATAGGGATTCTAAAAATCTGCTTTGTCCAAAACACACTCAACTCTAGAGGTACTGTTGATCTTTTTTCTCTCACATTATCCAGGTTCACATGACGACTTTCTGACCAGAATTCTCTGAAAGCAAATGCACCCTCTACCCAGACCAAAAAAAGTCTAGGTTGGTGGGTAAGCGTGAAGGCAGAGCTGTTTTAAATTATAAAGTAATACTATCTACCAAACTGAAGGAATTATCTCAGGAACATTAAATACAGTAGATGGAGTCCTTTCTGCTAGCAATTAACATAAACTAAATGTTGATGGGAACTTTATTGCTGTCATGATCCTTAATTTTACTGTATTTGTATTTTACTGTAGTAGAAACAGCACCAGCTTTATTATTTCTTGCATTGTAATTATCACTAATGGATTTCACCATAATGAGATCCCACCTGTATCCTGGATTATTTGCTTGACTTGTTTCTTTTTATCACAGCTGAAACGCAACTGCAAAGAACACCCTGGCTCTGATTCCCTCTTTTGTTTGCAGGGCTATTTACAGAAGATTCGAAGCTTTGCTGTTGGGCTGCAAGGCTCTGCAATCTCACTCCACTACTTCCCCAGGACTGCTCCTTTCTCCTCCCAAAACCATCAAGTTCCGTTTGTCAGGGGATAGCACTTGGCAGCATGTTTAACTTCCTATTTTCACAATGAGAAAGGTCACGCCTCTGCTGTCAGCTTCCTCTGCTAAAACACTCTGCACCACATTACTCATGATCCTGCGCTTTATAAAGCAACTCTCAACATTACTAAGGCTCACTGTATGCAAGTCAATCCCAGTATATCTCAAAGTGTCAAAGAAGCGCCCTATAAAATAGCACGATTAGTTTCACAAACACATCATCTGAGAAGGGAAAATTCTCTAGTTAAGTTCTACGATGACAAATTACAAGAGGGTCAAGATGGCTTCTGCTGTTAGCCTTTTCTTGTGATGGTGATGCCAGGAGTACGTAATTAGGTTATTTCTAAGAAACTAAAAGTTTTTCTTCTGAAAGCCATCCTGATGTGTTTTGAGCATGAAATCTTTCTAATTTTCAAAGGCAGCAAAAATACCTAGCTTATTTCCATTTTCATGCAACTTTGACTTTTAAGATGACAAATGGTAATAAAACACTGGCTTTCAGAAGTCACTTTATAAGGCAATTACTTTTTTTTTTTTGAGGAAGATTGGCCCTGAGCTAACATCTGCTACCAATCCTCCTCTTTTTGCTGAGGAAGACTGGCCCTGAGCTAACATCCGTGCCCACCTTCCTCCACTTTATATGTGGGATGCCTGCCACAGCATGGTGTGCCAAGCGGTGCGTAGGGGATCCAAACCTGGGAACCCCAGACCACCGAAGTGGAACGTGCAAACTTAACCACTGCACCACCAGGCTGGCCCCAAGGCAATTACACCTTTACTAGTTACATTCTACTAATTACATTTTTACCTCGGTTAGACACTGGTTCCATTTCATATGGTCCTGCCCCTCACCTTGGATTTTACTCAGCTATGGTCATAAATGTATGGCTACCTCTAAGTTGTGTATTTATATGTGTGATTGGTGCCACCTCCATTAATGTGCCTTTTGTTCTTAAGCAACTGCAAAGTTAGACTGTGTTGCCACCATTTTGATGACTTCTCAAGCTTTTTATTTTCTTGTGTTTCTCATTTCCTGAGTATAGTTACGTTTCCCATAACAGCAAATATACTGTATTTTTAAATAGGAGAAAACAGAGAATAGCTAATTCATGTTAAACAACTTTCCCCTTAACTAAGTGAAAAAAAAAAGCACAAACCAAAAACAAGCTAAGGGAAGCCTGTCTGCTCCCCATGACAGCTCAGAAGAAGCCAAAATGAACCCCGAAGAAAGGGCTAAGTGTGGAAGTCCTGCTCATCTTCACAAGGACAACAGAAAATACACATGGCAGAATTTCAGGAGAGTTCAGAAATTTCTGGATCTTGCCTGAAAAGGAAAAGCACCTAAAAAGATCTTTCACAGAAAGAAGGCGGAACATCCTTCAACGATACATTTAAACTGCCTTGAGTTTTTAACCTAGAAACACTTCTCTAAGAACCAACTCAAAGCCTTCAAGCAGCAGCCAGACGATCGTGGCTGCCTCAGCTGTGCTCCAAGTGGACTGCTTACTGTAACCGCCCGCAGGAAGCCTCGCGGAGGCTGTACCCACCTGGTCACATCCTGCGTTCACCAGTTCCTGCAGCATTTGTCGGTTTACTTCTGTAGCTGCGGAAGGGCCCGATTCATTAGCAAAAGGCAACAAGGAATATCTGATTTCTCTCAAAGCTTTCTGATAAGGTCCGAACTTTGGGGTGGTCCTCAGCTGCTGCTGCTGCCTGGCGGCATCCTTGCTCCCCAGGACCTTGGCATCCAGGGAAGGGTCGCTGTTGGGTCCCGAGGGCAAGCCTGGAGAGGAAGACTTGGACGGCTGCTTTAACCCCTCTCGAATCTCTTGCAGTCGCTGCCGACTATTTCCAGAATACGTCGTGGCAGGAAAAGTCTTTGGCCTCATTGTTAGTCCAGTTTCCTTTTACCATAAATACAATATTCTTAAAGTGTTTTATTATTTAAAAAAAAACAACTGTCAACAGTAACAGTTAGTTGTAAACATACTTTCAAAACAATTTCCTTTTGAAAATTTTTTTTCCTTCAATTTTCGTAGTTCCTACAGAGAACCTAAAATTTTCCAGAGTCTTCATTTTGAAGATCATCGCTATCTGAAAAAGAAAATGGGAATAAAATGTTCATGTGTGGTTTTCACATAGTGTCAACAATACTTTTCAGAAATGGACAGTGATTTTGAAAATAGTCCACTTGAAAAGACTAAGAAAGGACACATCAGCTCTCAGGAATGATAACACACTGCTCAAGTCTGGCTGGAGCACAGACGTCTAGGGCTGTCCCCAGGGGTTTCCTGGGATATGTCATGTGCAATAAAACAAATCCCCAAAAGCTAATACTGACTTAAAAACATTCAACTCAGGGCAAGAACAATAGTATTAACAATTGACAGCACACTTAAAATACTTCGTTATAATATGATTTCATTTTGAAAGCTCCAGCTTGAGTATTTAGGGTTAAACTTTCCACATGGGGTTCGGGATTTCTGGCTTGTTCCTAGTAACTCATCAACTCCTGGCCCACACCTCCGTCCCTTATCCCCACGGCTTTACTAATCGCCACCTGCCTGAAGCTGTGGTCCTTGTATATCTTTGAAAATTTTTCCTTATAAAACCCTCTGAAGTTTCCTGAAAGATATCACAAAACTTGTCACATTAAAGGTAATGCAACTGAAAGTAGTTCGAACACAATCTATTATGAGACTTTGAAGGTAACTACTTCCCTGATTGTTTTATACAGTGGGCAACTTCTTATGAGCATTCTGACCAAAATACCAAAATAAAAATATCTTCCTTGTGGAAAATGATACTCATGTGGAGGGGCACTAGTAAACGCACGTGAGTGATTTCTGTCTCAAAGCGCACTGTGGCCACAACCAACAAGTGGCTGTATCGATAAAGTGGTCAGCACAGGTCACCTACTACAACAGCATGGAAACGGCTCTTTAGACAGAATTAGATGTCACAAAGGCATTTTTCAGTCATGAATTAGACCTGCCCCAGGTCTAATTCATGAACACCCTGTAGTTCTTGCATTTAGAAAACGAAATCAAGCCCAACCCCTGACGCTGCCCTTAGCAGCCAGCTCTACTGGAGGCAGCATCTAGCTCATCACCTATAGCTGGGTGACCTTGGACTCCCTCTCCTTCCCTGTGAAACAGATGACAACACGGCAAGAGGGTAGTGGTGAGCACTGAGTAAGACAATGCAGGTATCTGGCTCACAGTACTGGGACATCCTAAATCCTCGGAAACTGTGCTTTCTGGCACGTGTGTTACTATATTTATGGAATTAGCTGTCACAACCCAAGCACTGGTGCCCAGTGGCAAAGGCAAAGGCTGTGTGGTCTCTGGGTGTGTCACCGAAGCCCCTTTCCTATGCAGCCCTCACTTCATCCACTCCCTTTAGCCCCACAGAACTCAATGAGCAGAGTTTGAAGGATAATCACTTTGAATTTTAATGAACAAAGAAAAGCTGATCCAAAAAAGAGCATCCTTTACAAGGAGAGGGGGGAAGGACTTTTAGTTTCAGTAGAGAATTTGAGAACTGACGTTTTCAGTGGAAAAAAAATAAGGATATGGGCCAGCCCCATGGCATAGTGGTTGAGTTTGGCATGTTCTGCTGTGGCAGCCTGGGTCTGCCGGTTCAGATCCTGGGCACAGACCTACACCACTCGTCAGGCATGCTCTGGTGGTGACCAACATACAAAATAAAGGAAGACTGGCATAGATGTTAGCTCAGGGACAATCTTCCTCAGCAAAAAAATAAAAATAAGGATAGCTAATATTTATCCAGAATTTACCACGTGCCAGGCTCTGTCCTAAGAGTTTTATGTGAATTAACTTATATATAGACCTATGACATAACCAAATACAACAGTAAACCTGAAGAAATGACATTAAAATTACTATTCCTTTCTTAGAGGTGGGAAGATGGAAGGTCTTAAAAGGTTTTAACTACCTCCTTTCTCAAAGTAACTGAGAGAAGATTCCATTTGGAAAGTAAGAATCACACTAAATAAATTTCTCAACATGAATCCATATCTTAACACACACCATCTAACATATTAAAGTCACTGAAATGACTGTTTTAAGACTACGGAGACAGTGAACTATTAGATCCGAAGACAGCTGAGATTCCCCTGGGCCTGTGTTGGCGGTGGACCAGAAGCCTAGAGCTTTGATTAATTGGTGTAAAACGGGGCACACTGCAACCACACTCATTTTCAATGACTTTGTGGTCTAAGCATCTGTTTTGAAATACCTAACTTTCTAAAACCATAAGTTCACATTCTAACAAAAACAGAGAGATTCTCAAGGAGCCGCCAAGCACGTATGGAGAATCCTGAGTGACTTGATGTGTCTGGAAACAGGCAGGAAAGTGGTATCTTTCCCTATGGGAATTCACACAAATCACTTTGTCTCCAATCTTTAGTTTTCTTCTCTTTCTTTGAAAACTAAAATACAGAAGACATGTCATACTATATTCACAATAAATAATCAATGAAAAGGAGGGGCCTGACAACACGCAGGGAGGTTTCTTCACTGTCAAAACACATTCATCCCCCTGCCATCCACTCACCAACCCCTCCCCCGCGCCCACCTCCCTGCCCTGCAAACGTCTTCCAAACATCTGTCAGTCTGAGGCACTGCTAGGACAAAGAGGAACCAATCCTGCCTTCAGCAGGTTCACAGTCAGGTGAGGTAGGCAAGTAAACAGCTTCAGAGAGAATGAGAGGCCCAAGAGGAGGTAAAGAAACCTAGCAGATGAGGGAATGAAGGACAAAGTCAGAAAAAGCTCTGAAGTAGAGACAACTAAATCTGAGTGTAGAGAAGAACGGCATTCCAGCCAGAGGGACCAGCACATGCAAAGGAGCAGAGGACTGTGAAGCCTGCAGGCTCCACCCACCACATTTAGATCTGTGCAGTGGAGGCTCTTCCTGGAGAGTTACAGAGGGATGACACCGTGGAGGGGTACAGGGGCTCGACTTGGAAGGCCCTTCAAAGCCGTGTTAATTGTCTGGACTCAGTGCAGAAGCTGGGGAGCCAGTGTGTGTGGTTAAGATAAGGAGTGACACGGCCACAAGTGCCCTTGGAGAGCTGAGCCTGGAAGCCAACTGGAAGGTGGGCTGGAGGGACCAGGGAGGGAGGAGAGCCTGGGGGAGGGGCAGCGATCCCAGGGAGGGGAAGGCTTTCAGCAGCTAGCTACACCCTGGCCAGAGGCCTGGGCTTCGACACATGGACCGGGAGCCAGCAGTGTATGGGACATTCACCCAGCCGGTAACTGTCTGCTCAGCCATGAAATGCAGCAGCTGGGGCTGAGCGGAGAGCTCCCGCCCTGCCCACTGGCACTCCTTAAGGGAGCAGCAAGCTGCCATAAGCCTCACTGCACCATCAAGGGACACCAGCGACTAGAGCAGGAGCAAGCTGCTTTTTACTCAGCTAACAAAGGGCAAGGGCCACAAGAGATGGTCCAGGCTGAAGAAAAGAGCTGTGAGAAAGTGGAGGCAGGACATGAGACATCCTCTCTGCCGGGCCACACCAGCAGAGAAAACAGAAGCCAGGGACAGCCGAAGGAGGTCCTCTTGATTCTGAGGCTTGAAAATTCTACCTGGAATTTACTCTACAACAGGGAAGCTGCTGAAAGCTGGGAGAGCAGTGAGGCTCTTTTTTTGCGGCAAGGGTAATGTTTTTCTTTAACATACACTTTTTAAAGTGCACAAATCATAAGATGGACAAATGTTCACAAAGAACACACTGTGGGAGCCATTTAGCATCTAGATCGAGGAGTGTATCCTTACAACCCCAGAAGCCCCCAGGTCCCAGAGACTCAAGGGGAACCCACCTTCACAACTTCTAATCCCAAGGAATAGTTTGATCAGTTTTTGATCGTATCCATGGAATTACATGGTCTGTACTCTTTGTGTCTACCTTATTTTGTTCGAGACTGTTTCGTCATTCATACATGTGGTGTGTAGCAGAAGTTTGCCGTTTTCATTGCTGAGTAATATTCCATTATATGAATATATCATACTTATTTATCCATTCTGCCACTGAATGACATGTGGGTTGTTCCTAGTCCGGGGCTATTACAAATTGTGCTGCTGCCTTAAGGCAGCTGATGTCCACATGGCTCAGTCCTAGAGCCGTGAGGAGTCGAGGAGTGAGTGGTCTGCTCCAAGACCTTGCTCCCCCCGCTATATCAAATACCTTCCGTGTAGTTATTGGTAGAGCCCCTGGTGCTTCATGTGGTACCATTGTGGGATTACAAAAAGGCACCCCTTCCTGAAGTAAATGCTATTGTGACTATATTATTATACAACACGTACAACTCTTGCCCTGGAGAGCTTTCCGGAGCCCTATAGGATTAGCCTGGCCCAGTCTCTGACATACCACATGTCATAATCCATCGCACACACACACACACACACACACTCCGAGTAAGGGGAGCAGGTAACGTCTGAATCTAAAAGAGGGTGGAAACTGGACCTCTGAGGCACAAGAGAAAAAGTAATGGTCTTCATGCAGGCCACAGAGGAGGAGTGTGATCATGCGTGCTTTCCAGAGTATACGCATGACACACAGGCGAGGTGGCTTTATCAGGGGAGGTGACCCTCTACTGTAGCTCAGGTATTCTGTGAGTGCACCAGAGTCTCCAAGTAGCTGAACACTCCTTCATATAAGTTAGTATCTGTGACATAAGGCTGGTCCTTACGTGTAGGGCTCTTGAGCAGTGCACAATCTGAACACCCATACAAGGTGTCCCTGTTACCAAGTCTTAGGGATGCAGAAAATAATGACCAGCCTCTGACTTTAAGAAGCTCACAGTTCAAGATGGGGAGATAGACAAGAAAATCAATTATTTTAATATAATACATGTGACAATAAGAGAATTATGGGGATCTGAACCAGAGTAGCAGCTGGAAGACAGAGAGAAGCGGGTGGATTCAATAGCAGTTAAGAGATACAACCCACAGGAGTTGGCGACGTTCACTAGAGAGGACGGATTTGAAAGATGGAGCCCAAGTTTCCAGCTTAGAAACCAGAGTCAATGGTGGTGCCATCCTCTGAGCCAGGACGACCTTGTGAACAATAGGGACCATCAAAAGAGAAGCCTCAGTGTGGATCGAGGAGGGCAGTTATTGCGAGGGGAGGACGTGGCTGTGGGAGGCTGACTCAGAAGACGGCCATGTGAGCTCGAAGGAAAAAGTAGCTGGAGGTGTGAAACTTGGCTTCCACTCCCAGCTCTGGCACTTGGCTCCGTGTGACGCGGGCAAGCACTTCATCTCTCTGAGCTTCAGCTTCCTGCCTGGCAACAAGACTTGCTCTGTCTGCCCGACAGGGCTGCTCTGAGGACCACAGGTGACACTGCATGTGACATCACTCTTATCTGGAATGCCCAACACGCTGGCCGGTTATTAGAATTACTAATAAGCTCAGGACCCAGAATCAGTTAGACAATCAAGGCTTTAATCAAGTAACGAGACAAGACCAGGGCAAAATTCAAATGACCTTTGTGGAAAAGGTAGCATACTGTGTGTAGAAACGTAGAGTATTTCATGCTCACTCCACGTGACTCCTCTTTAAATGAGTATTTGATAACAATGCTTAAAAAGTTAAGTATCTTTCTTTTTACTGTGAAGAAGAAAAGCAGAGAGAGGAAAAGCTTGTCATTAGACTTACGTTTGAAACACGTGCCTGCAGCCAGGCCCAGGATGCTCAGCTGTGAGCACGACCGGAGCTTCAAGAAGCTCACTGCTTCCCGACTGGCCAGAATGAGGCTCCATCTCTGTGACCCTGGGCAAGTTAAAGGCACCAAATTCTCCCCTACCTCTGGAACTTGGCAAGGCTGTTCTCTCTGCTAGGAACAAACACCCCTCCCAGCCTGGCTCCCTTACGCTCCTAGAATTCTCAGCCTGAAAACCCCTCCCACAGAAGAGCCCTCCTGTCCACCCAAAGTGAGACGCTGCTATTCAGCCATGGTTGTTGCTCACGCACTGCCACAGCGTGCAAGGACTGCTGCACCGTCTTCCTCCTGAGTCACCTGTGCAGTCAGCACCCCTCCCTACCGCCTGTGTACAGCACACAGGCCCAGGAAGCATCTTCCGAATGAATACAGGAAGTCACCTACCACTCTGAGTCTGTCCCCTCAGCCCTAAACTGGTGATAAAACCTGCCCCCATGGTGGCCCTGCAGGAAAGCTGTGTACGTGGAAGGGACTCAGTGAGCAGTGCTCCGTCTCGGAGTTTAAGACACAGGCCCACAGGAAACATTCCCAAGTGAAGTGACCTAACTGTCAGAAAAAGTGGCATAACTATGGTGTATTACTCAGCCAGAAAAAGGAATGAAACGTTGACATGCCACAGCATGGATCAACCTCGAAGACATTATGCTGAGTCAAATAAGCCAGCCACAAAGAGGCAGACACTGTGTGAGTCCACTTATATGAGGCACCTACAAGAGGAAAAATTCAGAGAGACAAGCAGAATGAAGACTACCAGGCTGGGGAGCGGGCAGTGACTAAGGGGCACAGAGTTTCTGCGTGGGATCATGAAAAGGTTTTGAGTGGAGACAGTAGTGACGACTGCAGCAACAATGTGAATGTACTTAAGGCCACTGAACTGTACACTTATGAATGGTTAAAATGATAAATATTACACATATTTTACCTCGATAAAAAAATGGAAAAAAAAAGTCATCTAATCATGCACATCTAGCTAACTAGTGTTTGAACAATGGTTCCCTTTCTAAACATAGCTACACAAAGAAAACGCTGGACCTCAGGACCGGGAGCTGACGGCAGAGCACAGTCCCCTGGCAGAGGGAAATCTACACCGTTGGGCGCCGCACACGCCCTCCCAAGCCCCCTGCAGTCTCCCCCAGGATGCTGAGACACACCACGTGGATGCCTGCCGCCGGCTGCACTCCTGGAGACAATGGGGGTCATAGGCACCCACGTGTCCCACAAACATCCCAATTATAAAGCTAACCAGGACAGGATAGACCAGACACTTCTGTGTTGATGTCTGTATTCATGCATGAGACGAGAAACACCACGTAGATGTGCCCTTAAACAGAATCCGGATCAGATGTCCTGGTTTCTTTTCTTTCTCCTTTTCCCCCTTTAACGTTGTATTATGAAAAACTTCAAACATACAGAAAAATTGAAAGAATTACTGTGTCACTCCACAAACCCAGCACCTGGGCAAGTCCGTCAGCGCTGAGGGAGTAGGAGGACTCCACACACTGTTCTCATTTTCTTTCCATCTTCCACCACAGTCCTGCAGAAAGTGCTGGTGCTAGGAAGACCCCATGCATTGTCCGGCGTTTTACGTGGATATGTAAAAATAGCACCTGTGGGCAAACTGTGCTCCTGCCTGAATAATTTGGAAAGGAGGAAACCTTCCTTCAGTTTCACAAAGAATGAAAGTATTTTCTCAACTTGGGACCTTGCATTTTAAGTTTTGGTTTGAAGACAGTTGATTTCATGGCCAAATTATGAACTTCTAAAAGAATTTTTCATGAGAATTCTCATTGGTCAAATTAAGATTACAGGTGGAAATAAGCTACTCTGACACACTACTATATCATTTTAACAAAAGTTAACATATGGGAATTTTTCTTTCATCAAGAATTTTACAAATATGACCCTAAGGCCTCACGGATGTGGACTTTAAAAAATGGGAGTAACAGGGCTGGCTGTGTGGTGAAGCGGTTAAGTGCACAAGTTCCGCTTCAGAGGCCCGGGGTTCACCAGTTCGGATTCTGGGTGCAGACACGTCACCACTTGGCAAGCCATGCTGTGGTAGGCATCCCACATATAAAGGAGAGGAAGATGGGCATGGATGTGAGCTCAGGGCCAGTCTTCCTCAGCAAAAAGAGGAGGATTGCCAGCAGATGTTAGCTCAGGGCTAATCTTCCTCAAAAAAAAAAAAGTGGGGGGGAGTACCAAGCAAAGGAAATCTAATTTTGGAAATTTCTTTGGCATCATCAATTGACTTAAATATACTTTAAAAGAAATCATGAGACACTGGAATTTTAAACTGTAACACAACTCACAAAAGAAAAACACACCATTTTCAAATCTGGAGCTGAGACAACTACTAAATCCTATACTTAGTACAGGTGGCTTGTGTAAAAACTTAATGTTAGAGCAATATTTTACGCATTTCTTAATTTGGCCCTACCAAACCCAATTCCAATTCTCCATCCAATCTTGGAAAATGCTATCAGATGTTCAAGAATTTTTATTCTAATTTCTCCTAGTACTTCACGAACCCACACCCGCTGCCAAATACACATCCAACACCAAGAGAGGAACCAACTCAACCTGTGTCTCAGGGACGCGCACTAATGACACACACTGGCATTTTTAAGATAGTATTTCTTGGACCTAAAATTCTAGTTATTATTTAAATCATACCCTTACTATAATTAACTAGCAAAGCTGAAACTACATCAGGCAGACGGGCCAGGCCTCCAGCCAGATGCTGCATGTCAGAGTCCTAAGCCGCCATGCTGCTGCGCCTCCCCAGTACTGCCCAGGCCAGGGAGCCACACGACAGGGAGGGCCCCTCTAGCGAGGGTTTCTGAGAAAATCAGTGATTACGCTCCTCTGGGGATCCAGGGAAAACTCGCCAATAAATAGTGTCATCATAAGGTGTCGGTGGTTTTACAAGTGCCATAGGTATGTCAAACACTGTACTGGACATTACGAGGTTTCACCCAGGTAGAACAGGGTCTCATTTGTAAATAAACTCATAATCTAGGAAAAAAACAAAGCACCACATTCTCGATTAGCTTTGCGCAGGGTATCTGTATGATATATATATATTCATTATAAATAATGACATGGACAATGGAGCCACCGAAGTCTGTACTCAAGATTACTACATGGAGTGACCAGGTGGTAGATAAATTATATATTCTTTGCAGCATTCCTAACAGCAAGCAACTGAACAGGACGGTCTCCTTCTATTCAATTCCGCACCCCAGCAGGGGTTTTCAACTTTGAGAACGCCCTGCCTCCTCTGCACCACCCCCTCCAAGTTTCAGATGCACCCCAGCAAGGCGGTAGGTACACCCAGCCCATTTGGGAGTCCCTGCTACGCAAGAGGTAATACTGTGACTGACCAAAGAATCCAGTGCACGCGCCCGTCTGGAGAAAGCCTCCTAGAGAAGGATCATTTCACCAAAATTGGAAAGGCTAAAGGGCTATGATTCAATGGAGGAAGTGTGAAACTATTCCTGGAGTCTGGAACTTCCTGTGAAAGGCTCAAACACAGTAGAGAAAGATGAACAGGCAGGTAACGTTGGGGAGGGGGCAGGTACTGTCTGGGTCATTTAATGAAAATACGGGAGTGACATTCACGAGGTCGGATGGAGTTTATTAGTAACAGAATAGGCTGGTCTTAGCATTCCTGCTCAAGGTAACAGCCTGGAGGCAGTGAGACCAATGCTCCAAAGGGAGGGCCACTCTATTCAAAGCCAACTTCCATTCTTAAGATCCTTACCATCCTAACGAGGTTAGAGGCTATAGGATCTGTGCTAGCCACAATATCGTAACAACCAATCAACAATAAATACAAACCAGTGCTACAAAATATGAGATTTTTCATTTGTCCACCAGAAAAATTCCTATGAATGTCAAATATTGGCACATGAACAAAAAGTATTTAACTTAAAAAAAAACACCTGCTACAGTCAGGTTGACATGGTCTAGATGCTAAGTGACATAAAGTTTTCATATAGTGAATGCAAACATTACGCAAGGTCAAATTTCCACTCTACGTTTAGCATCATAACCATTATCCCTTTTCCAACATTACGTTATTTTAATAATACTTTCAAAATGAAACTGTAAATCAAATAACATTAGCCTTAAAAGTAGTGAGAGAACAGTTAAGACTTAGTGAACCTAGTGGCCCAAGCAGGGCTACCTGCAAACTCCAGGGGCAATTCACAGGTGCTTTACCTAAGAAAGCCCCATTTCACAGAGCTCATCCACCCAGCATACAATGGGAATGGTCACCCCCTGGACTTGTGCAATGTGAAAGCCCAGTTCTGTCCAGAGGAGTTAATACTAAGCAAGAGGCTTTTTCTTTTATATTGGTGAGGAAGATCAGCCCTGAGCTAACATCTGTGCCCATTTTCCTTTATTTTCTACGTGGGACGCCGCCACAGCACGACTTGGGTAAGTAGTGCGGGGGTCGGCGCCCGGCTCCGAACCTGCGACGCCCAGGCCACTTACGGGGAATGCACGGACTTAACTTCTACGCCACCCACCCGCGCCAGCAATAGGCTTTTTAAAAGGGAAGAAGATTAAGAGAATTTTTTGAGCTGGCAGTCAATCACCTTAGGGATTATTAAGACCAATCTCTTCGTTCTGTTTATCAGGACATTTTGCTCCTTAAGACAAAATAAATGCAGTAAATTTATCTTCTGTATTTCTTCAAGCCCACTATTTTTTAAAAGTCAGTAAGGAATATTATTTAGAAGTTTCACTTTATAACCATGAAATATAAAAGCAGCTTTTCAAAAACTGTGTTGGTCTGGTTTTTCCAATACAAAGCAGAACACTCCCAAAGCTTCCCCAAATCCTTCTTGTGTGTTTATGCTGAAGTTATCAGCTTCAACACCTCCCGGTGCCACTCCAGCACTCCCCTCCGCCCCCAGCCCCCCAGGGGGATTTAAGAGCCTAGGGCTGGCTATTCACAACACAGCATTTAAAACAACAAGGCTTCTCATTGTAAAAACATTCCCCTCCCACCAAAGGGAAGTCCCTCCCACCAACCCTGTGATTTGCTAAGGAAAGAAAGAAATATGTACAGCTCCAATTTACACGTAAGTCAAAACTATTTCAAACTAGAACGAGAGGCTAAAAGAATCCCTTCCAGTTCTAAAACTCCATGATTCTAATAATTCATTCACCTTAATAATTTTGCATGACATCTTCTATTCAGATACCACTTTAAATTGCTTATTTTGAGATTTATTAAATGTTCAGCAATTTTAATTTCAAGCGAATGCTGGCGTATTCATTAAACGGTGCTCTATACACCTGGATAATGAGACCAAATTTTATGAGAGGCTGAATAACAGTCTTGTTAATTATAATTTAAAACAGACCTTCTTAAATAATCTTTGCATTCTTATTTTGGAAAATCTTTCTGTTACTACCTTACTACTACAGTTGCTTAAAAAAAAAAAAAAAAACTTAGAAGATACCAAGCAGCGTGGTATCTTGATTTAGCACTCAAAAGTGGTGATCCCTCACACAGGGATTTCAGCTGAGAATTAATGAAAAATAGAGAGTACGATCTATTTAGCACAAATATCCTAATAACAAGCCAGGAGTTAGTTCCTCCATTGCTAAGGGAAGGCCCTCATCTACTAAGTCAAAATTTAAACAGAACACCTGTACGGAGATGACACACATTTTGTGTCTTTCCATTCAAATTTCAGTATATTCAGGTTTCTTAGTAAAAATGTGGACAATCCTTCCTTTAAAAATGCACGTATTTGCTGAATACTTTGGGAAGGGAGCTGTTCCATTGAATTTTTACCTGCCAAGTGTATACTCCCCGGTTTAATAGCTGAGGTTAAATAATTTTTAAAAGTCTAGATGACTATTACCTTAAGAACACTCTCACATATCCTACATAAGTGTGAAAATGTAAAAAATCTTGTTTAATATTTTGTCAACATAAGATCTACAAATAAAGTGCACTTTCCCGGTTACGCTTGCAAAGAATACTCATTCGAGGGCACAGAATACCCATTCGAGAGCCTCAGAACACGCTGCCAGCAGCCCAGGACACCCGGGAGCCCGCCGTCGGCCTCTGCGGGGGCTGCTTCCCCTCCCCCAGCCCCCTGGGCACCGGGACCCTGCAGTCAACAAACGAAAGGGCCGCCCAGGGCTGGCACTGCTGCCCAACCCCGCGGCCCGCTTCGCCCGGAGAGAGACGCTCCTCCCGAAGTTCCGCAGTCAGGCTGGAGGGGAAGTGATTGGCAACAGGCGAATTTTATCGGAATCCGCATCTCCAGAGTCTGGCCGGGGAACTAACTGCAAGTGAAGTTGCATCAGAAAAGACAAGCTCCGGGGAAGTCGGCTCAACTAGGGCGCAGGACGGGCACGTTATGCAACGGCTGCCGCTCTCACGGCCCGGTTGCGCCCCGAAAGGACCGGGAGGCCAACTCGGACACGCCGGGCGGGGAGATTTCCCCGTGGGCGCTGCGGCCCGTTGCGGGAACAGCGCCAGTGGGGAGACAGCGCCCGTGGGGGGTCGGCGCCCGTGGGGGGACGGCGCGGCCCGCAGGGAGACGGCGCCCGTCGGGGAACAGCGCCCGCAGGGAGACGGCGCGGCCCGCAGGAGGACGGCGCCCGTGGGGGTACAGCGCGGCCCGCGGGGGAACAGCGCCCGTGGTGGGACAGCGCGCCCGCAGGGGAACACTGCTCGTGGGGGGACGGCACCCGTGGGGGGACAGCGCCCGTAGGGGGAGAGCGCGGCCCGCGGGGGAACACCGCTCGTGGGGGGACGGCGCCCGTGGGGGGACAGCGCGGCCCGCGGGGAAACACCGCTCGTGGCGGGACGGCGCCCGTGGGGGGACAGCGGCGCGGCCCATGAGGGGACAGCGCCCGTGGGGGGGACGGCGGCGCGGCCAGCCGCGTACGACGGGGCGGCCGGACGCAGGACCCCGGCGCTGTGCGGGCCGCTCGCGGGCACCGCGCCCGGCCGGACGTTCGGGCAGAAGCCCGGTTCCCCGGGACAGTGGCGGGGGGGCCGCCCCCGGGCCGCAGCCGCCCGGGGCACAACAAAGCCGCAGCCCCGCCGGCCCGGGCTCGCCCCCAGCCTCCCGGCCCCGCGCGAACCGGCTCGGCGGACTCCGGACGGCCGGCGACGACGCGCCGCCGGGGCGGTCTGGCCCAGGACGGGCGGGGGCCGTGGGGGCAGGGCGCAGGGCTCCGGTCCGGACACACTTCCTGGGCCGCCCGCGCCCGCCGCTCGGCCGGGCCGCGCGGCCGAGCCGGACGCCCTTCCCGGAGCCGCGGCCGGCGGCGGCCCGAGGGTGGGCGCAGGGAGCCCTGCGGCCCCGCCGGCCCGCGGAAACTTTCCCTCGTCCCGCCGCGGCCCCGGCCACACGCCCCCGCCCTGCCCCTTCACCTCCTGGGGCGCGGTCTACACGCTCCGGGGCGTCCTCGCCCGGGGCTCCGGGGCCTCGCGCGCCGGGGGACCGGGCGCCGGTGGCTGGAGCTGCTGCTGGCCCCGCAGGGACGGGGGAGCCCCGGGCGGCGGCGGCGCGAGCGGCGGCGGCTCCATCTTCCCGGGGCGCTCACGCCGCGGTTCCAACGCGCAGACCCAAGTGGGACATTCGCTACATTGTTGGCATTCCACGGGCGTCACGTGACCCCGCCTCCCGCGTCACTCTCGGCCGCATACCAGCCCGGGCGGGGCGCCTGCGGCCCTTGCCGCTCGGCCGCTGGCCCGCTCCGCCCCGCCGCCGCTTCCTGCCTCCCGGTCCGGCCACCCGCGCCCGCCGCCACCTGCCTGCGGCCTCCCGCCGCCTCCTCCGGACCTTTTTGCCAGTGTGTCACCCGGCCCCAATTCCAGTATTGCCCCCTCGACTGGACCTGTATTAAAAGTTGGTAACTCTGTCGTTACAGCCACTGTTTTCTTAAGCATCTCACACCAGCCTTGGTGAAGAAAGTAAGTTAACAGGCCTGAAGGAGCCACCAAGTTACCAAATAGGTGCCAGACACTAAAAGTAATGGGCAGAAAAGGACAGACAGTTGTTACTCATGGAAGGACATCAAATATACACCCAAACTCAGTCACTTTTAATTTAACCCCCAGCGCTGTGCATATTTTATGGGAAGTGTTTTCTGGTATACAGAACAGTATAATAATGTATACCAAGTGAGGGTTTGGTTTTTGCGTTTCAACGGCGACTGTCTTTCCATTTGGGGACTGTGGATTTGGTGCAAGGACGTATGCAGGGACTGTGCGGAGATGTGAGTAGAAATAGACTGGAAGCCAAATCTTTAAGCTACTCCTGGCTCTCTGTCTAACATCATACTTCCTACCGCCAACAGTCTGTGGCAGGTGATTATGAGGACTAATATTAGTTTAAAACCCAAGCTACCTTCCTTTTTAATTAATAAACTCCTGTGAAATTTTTAAATTTTAATCTCGAGAGAAACGGTAAAGAAGGTCATTATCTCTGGACTGTTTTAGCAACCTTACCGGTCCCTAGTCTGCCATCCGGTTCTTCCTCTCTCAAGCCCAGCCGGGTTTTCAGCCCTGCCTCTGCCTTAGCTCACAGGGAATCTTCTCAGATCTCCCCCCTGTTTTCTCTGTTTGAGCTCTAATAATTAAACCATTATTGTGCACTTTGGAATTCAATTTAATTTCTCAGTCTTATCCTGTACTCAACCCAGGCATCTTGCACAGTGTAAGCGTTCAGCAGATGCTCTGTAATTGAGTCCCCCTTGCACTCTGCTGTGTACCTTTTTGCTATACACTGACCATGCTTTTTCCACCCCAGCCCCATGCCACAGGGCTGGCTGCCAATCTTCCTTTGTGTGTTTAAAGATCCTGCCCTTGCTCTGTCTTCAAAGATGTAAACATAATTAAATAAAACATTTTCATCAAATGAAGTATTGTAAATAAAAGGAATTTAATGGACTTTAAAATTTATGTGTAAACACCTAATAAAATTTTGTAATTACAAGAACCATTATAGCATTGTTTGCAATAGTGAAAAATCAGGAAGAACCTAAATGTCCAGCAATAGGGAACAGTAGGAAAATAAAGGGTAGATATTCAAATGATGAAATATATAAAATGGCTAAGTGAAAAAAATAAAAAAATAGCTACGTGAATGAACTAACTAGTTCTGTACTTTTCAAAGAATGATTGTAGATAGAATTCAAAACCATTGTAGAGTGGAAAAAAGCAAGCTGCAGAACTATATATACACTATGATACCATATTTATAAACAAGCAAAATCCCATAGAACCTATACTAGTCATATACCTTATATAAGTATAGACATGGACTGCAAGAGTACGCACCAAATTCATGACAGCTGTTGCCTGTGTAGAAGGAAGGAGAGAAATTAGATTGAGGAGAGAAAAATGAGAACTTCAACTTTATCTCCAATGCTTTATTGTATTTTATTTTATTTTTTTGCTTGAGAAAGATTAGCCCTGAGCTAACATCTGTGCCAACTGTGCTCTATATTTTTCTTTTTGTATGTGCATCCCTGCCACAGCGTGGCTTGACGAGTGGTGTAGGTCTGCACCTGGGATCCAAACCCACAAATCCGGGCCGCCAAAATGGAGCATGCTGGACTTAACCACTACGGCACAGGGCCGGGCCCTGTCCAATGCTTTATTTTTATATTTAAAAAAGTAAAGCAAAACTGTCAAAGTCTTAAAATTTGTTGATTCTGGTGATTAGGTTCAATAATGTGTGCTGTGTTATTCTTTGTGCCTTTTTTAAAAACATCTTTTAAAATTTTTCAAACATGTATGTATGAAACAAACTTGAAACAAGTAAATTTCCAATTAAAGGCTTGCTTGGGGAAACTGTGACACGCTTATATAAGAGAATATTATTATTAATGATTGTGTTTATTGTTATTGGGATGTGTGTTTATTGACATGGAGTCATTCGTTCCTTTGGGTTATTTTTTATTTTTTGAGTACCTGTTATGAGCCATGGGCTAAACCAGGCACTGGGGATACCATGGTGAACAAAAACACAAGACCTGTCCCCTGGTGGAGCTTACAGTCTTGTAGACATGTTCAAGAAAACAAGCAAATGACAAAATAGAGTACAGCAGCTGATTTGGGGGAACAATACAAGTATATATATATATTTATATATTTTTAAAAATATATAAATTATATAATATATAATACAATATAATATAAAATATTATAATGTATAAGTATATTTAAAAGTACATACATACATACATATTTTTAAGTTCAGAAAAGTATGCAGTCAAATGTTAAAAGTGGTAGTCTCAGGATGTAGTGATGCTGGGTGATTTTTTTCTTATAGTTGCTGTTATTTCTAAATAGGATAGTTAACAAAAACTATGTTTAAATTAAATAATCAGCTAAATAAGTACATTCACATAATGCATCCAGCTGAGAAGGGGAGAAAAGAGAAATAACACAAGGCTAGCTGAGCACAAAGCCTGCAGTAGTGGCAACGTTGCAGTGTATAAATTGATTGACATAGCGTGTACATATATGTGTGTGTGTGTGTGTGTGTGTCCTTACAACCAGGTGTTGCCCTAAATGTGTGTATGATCTCATTTAATCCTCTAGACAACCATGTTATTAACCCCATTTTATAGAAGAGGACCCTATAACACAGAGAGCCCTACTAACTCGTTCGAGATCAAAGAGCTGGAATTCCAGCCTTGACTCCAGAGCTAGGCATGAATTATAAGGCTGTCTTCAGGTAATCTCAAAACGTCATGATTACAGTGTACTTATAAATAAGGAAATTGAAACCACATTAACTCCCTTGTACTTTGTTTGTGGGAAGAGGGACGATCTTTGTGGAGTGATGAAGAGGGGAGCTCAAAGACGTGTCTCCAGCACCAGGCAGAGAAGACGGAGGTTACGGACCTCAGGCACAGGCAATCCATTCACCAGTGAGGCCCCTGCACTTGTGGGGCGCGGATGTTTCGGGGTTCTGACTGAGGCCCCTGGGGAAGATGCACCAAGACTGCCTACCTGCTCACCCCCACCTCCATGCGGTAAATGGAAGAAACCTGATTACGGTTCACACCTTAGTGCCTGGGACGCAGGCTCTGGTCTCTAGACACACTTTTTCTCATTTTGGAAAGAAAAACCCATATAATCTATGGGAAAGGTTTAGCAAATCTGCCTGATTACAAAAGAATGTTCTTTATGGGAGTAGTGAAACAGTAGAGTAAGGTCAGGTTATGAAAGGCCTAGAAAACTAGGACGAAGATATGCTACACTGATTTGTTTTATACTCATATTTTGTCTCCTTATTTAGATTATAAATTCCGCAAGAACAGGGACCATATTCTCCCCCTAAAACTACATATAAAGAACTTCTTAACTACTAATTTGCATATATTGAATGTACTTTTAAGGGCTGCTTTAATATCTTGAATATCAAAATTTGAAATATAACCTTTCTCTCTGAACCAACCACTCCAGGTCAGCCAGGGAGATCTCCTGATCCATTGTTCTTCGGAGTTTTTGGTTCTGTAAACTTGTAGGAACTTCCAGAGAGTTAACAATATCAGCTCTATTAGTTGGGAGCTCTGTTTCAATGATGAACTGTCTTCCTTTTTTTTTTTTTTTACTGTTTTTTGTTGTGATAAGATGCTATACATAATATAAAATTTACCATTTTAGCTTATTTTAGCTGTTCAGTTCAGTGGCGTTACGTACACTCACAATGTTGTGCAACTGTCGCCACCATCCGCCTCCAGAACTTTTCACCTTCCCAAACTGGAACTCCGTCCCCATTCAACACTAACTCCTCATTTCCTCTCCCCTTGTTGTTTGTTTTTTGTTGTTGTTGTTAATTGTTTTGCCTCTCAGGTGATCAGCTACTTTTTTTCCTGCTATGAAGATCCCAGTCTTTAGTAAGATACTATACTTTACTAATTTTCTGCTTTTAATCTGCTGTTGACTACAAAGGATTACTTAGTTTATCAAAATTGTATGTAGGGGCCAGGTGGTTAAAGTTCTGTGCGCTCCACCTTGGAGGCCTAGGTTTGTGGGTTTGGATCCTGGGTGTGGACCTACTCTGCTCATCAGCCATCCTGTGGAGGCATCCTACATACAAAGTAGAGGAAGATTGGCAAGATGTTAGCTCAGGGCAACTCTTCCTCACAAAAAAAAAAAAGAAAGAAAGAATTGTATGTAAAGTAAGAGCTAATAGAACTTATTCCTAAAGCCTTTCCTTTGGAGAGAAAAGCTAGGACTTTATGATGGCTGTTTCAATTATTAAAAGACCTTTTGCTTCCTCAGTTCCTGGACACTTTCCAAAGGGTTTATATGATTGGAAGTCAGACTTATGGAAAAGTGAATTCTTAATTTTTTAAAAAAGAGTAGTAAATTGATAGATAGTAGATGAATAACCAGAAGTATTTTATAGCTTGTATTTCTTAAAAGCTTTTTATGTAATAGGTTCCACCAGTAGATTTCTTTTTAAAAATTTTCTATTTTATTTTATTTTTTAATTGTAAAATACACCTAACATAAAATTTACCATCTTAACCATTTTTAAGAGTACAAACTCTTAGTTTTCACAATTATGAAAACAATTCGATACCAAGGGGGAAAATCCCCAGTATTAAATTTCAATTCTTACATGTGTTTTCCAGTATTAAAATCATGAGAGAGTAAACTTTTCTCTGATTTTAACTTATTTCAAATTGCTTTATTTTTAGTCATTTTGCAAAACAGAACCTCCTGGAAAATTTGGTAAAAACCTCCAGTGCATATTTACGGGAAGGGCCAGGGCCCCAGCAAGACTTACAGGGCGGCCACCTTGCCAGTGTCTGCTGGCCTGCCCTTCCAGCCACCTCCAACAACACGGAGTGCAGCTTCATTCTCTGAATAGCCTCTCTGCTTCTCAGATGAGTAATGAAGTACGCGATTGCGTAAGTCCGAATTGCTCAATAATGTAAGAAGATTTGTTCCCAGAAGACCTCAAAGAAACACTGTCAAGATAAAAATCACATTCTGCATTTAAAGAATTTTTATGTTGACACTTTACATTATTAAGAGATGAATTGCTGAAACAAATTTTCTTTTCTTACCACATCCTTCATTAGCTACTTTTTATGCTGAATGGGCTATGACAGCAACACCAGCCATTTACTTGTATTTCTCATTACGTTTATAGTTGGCTGCAACTTCTACTTCATTTGCAGACATGAGCAGAATGCTGTTGTGTCTGTAATTGAAAGAAAAATCCCACGGAAAGGGTCTATATGCTCTAAAACCTTCCATTCAAATCTTTAATCCAATCTTCTGCAGAAAATATTTGTAAACCTTGCTCTGGGAAGAACAAAAGTGTAAGCCTCAAACTCTTGTCTCAACAGAATCAATGTCTAACATTTTCAAAGGGAAGCATCGGAGCGACTCTAAATTGACATTAAAGATTTAATTGTTTAATTGTAAAAGAAAATTTCCACAGTCTATTTTTAACTTTTAATTTAAAATTAACTACTAAATGTTGTTTTGGTTGTTATCAAATAGTTGCCTTTAAAACCATGTATTTTGCTTTACCAACCAGACCTGAAAAGAAAAACTGTGTGTGTCATCTTCAGATGCTTGATAAATGGGTTTTGATCATGAAAACCATGATGAGATTAGGGTAAGGTGATTTCCCATGCAGAAGTGGGAGGAGGCCAGTAGCAGACAGGCTGCCAAATTTCAAAGAGCAAAAGGAAATCTGTAAAAGTCAGGAAGCAGTCATGCAGATTGTATTTGACAGCTGGTAACCCCAGGACAAGAAGTTGCTGAGTTTGGGGGTGGAACTCAAAAAATGTCCCAGAGTTAATACCCTTCAGAAAGACAGAGGTGAGAGGCAGAGCTAAAGTTTGAGGTAAAGATGCTGGGAAGGGGGCAAGAGCAGAAACCAAGTCGTGAAAAGCCTGGTATCAAAGGCATGCAGAGAATGGACTTCTGAGAGTGTAGGGAGATTGTTAGAGAAATAGGGACACGAAGTACACAGGGAAGCTGGGAAGGTCCGATGGCATAGCTCTGTGATTATGTGCTGTCAAACTAATCCTCGGGGAAAGAGAGGAGCTGGAAAAATATTTGGGAGATAGAACAGGTGAGAGAAAATTAAACTGAACTCAAGTAGAGAGAGGAGATGAGAGGGCTACACTCTGGTGGAAAGCATCACAGTGCTCAGTGTTCACAGAACAGAAGGAGGGAGCGTGGTTTATGTCTACGTTGAAAGGTGACTGCAAAGAAAAACAAGATCTTGAGTTTGCCTACCCTTTCTTTCTGGCATTTTTGCATAAACAAGAATTTTTGCGGTGTTCCTGTGTAATGAAACACATCACGAAGTCCCATATTTTCATTTCCACACTTCCAATCCCTTGCTAGACATTTTCACCTTTCAAAGTCAAAATGGTCTAAAATAGAACACACATATTCACTCAACAAATATTCACTGGGCACTTACAATATGTCAGGCTTGTCAACCTCTTCAGCAGTACCTAATTTGTTCAACACATTGGGCAGCCAGATGTGCTAGGCACTGGGGAGAAAATTGTGAAAATGGACATTATCATGGAGCTTACAAGTCTAGTGGGGGAGGTAAATAATAATCAGATAATGCTACAAACTAAAGGAAATTTTGTATTGTGATTGATACTATAAAGGAAAGACACATCTTTCCATGAGATCTTATAATAGAGGAGATGTGACCTGGTCTACAAAATCAGGAAGCACTTTAGCTGAGATCCAAAAGATGAGAAGAAATTAACAAGATGAATAGGGAAAGCGTGCCAAGAGAGAACTACATGTGCGAAGGCCTTGTGGCAGAAGGAACATGATGCAGCATTTCAAACGCTAAAAGAGACCATTGTGACTGGAGTGCAGAAATAGGAGTTAAGAGATAAGAGGTGAGGATAGAGAGGTAGGCAGGGGTCAGGCTACACAAGGCCTTATGGGTCACTTAGGATTTTAGTCTTTTTTTTTTTTTGAGGAAAATTAGCCCTGAGCTAACATCTGCCGCCAATCCTCCTCTTTTTGCTTTGGAAGCCTAACCCTGAGCTAACATCTGTACCCATCTTCCTCTACTTTATATGTGGGACGCCTACCACAGCATGGCTTGCCTAGCGGTGCCATGTCCGCACCCAGATCCGAACTGGCGAACCCTGGGCCGCAGAAGCAGAACATGCGCACTTAACCACTTCGCCACCAGGCTGTCCCGTATGGATTTTAGTGTTTATACGCAGAACAATGGGAAGTCATGAAAGGGCCATAAGTAAGGCAATGACATGATCTGATGTGTTTCTAAAAGCTCATTCTGGCTGCTGTGTGGAGAATGAGAGGGAACTGAGAGGAAAGAGGGAAAGCTGAAAAGATACTACTAGATGAGGACAGAGGTGATGCAACTTGGGCTAGAATGCTAGCAATGGATATGGAACAAAGCAGATGAACTGGAGAAATTATGGTGGTAAAACTTTCTGATCCCAGTGATAGATTGGCTGGATGGACCATGGGAGAAGGGAGTGTCTCCTGGGTTTCTAACTTCTATAACTGTGGGTGATGGTGCCATCCATTGTCCTAGATCCTAAATTTGTTTCTGGAAGGATCTTTTGAGACAGTGGAGTGAATGGAGATGTTATTATGAAGGGAGTTGTAGACACTGATTTGCAGCTCAGGAGAAATCTGATCAGGAGAGAGAAACTTGTGAGTTGCCTATGTATACTGTGGGTGGTCACTGAAGCTGAAGGTGTGGGGAAATTTGCCTGGGTGGACAGTACAGAGAGAAGGGAGGAGGAGACTTGAACCCTGAGGAGATGCAGCATTTAATGGTGAAGCAGAGGAGGGTGAACCTGCACAGGAGACAGATAAGCTGCTAGAGAGCTGGAGGAAAATACAATTTCATAGAAACAAAGAGAAGAGTGTTTCAACGAAGGAGGGATCAGCAAAGATATATGGTACTAAAAAGTCAAGTAAAATGACAGCTGGAAAACTCCGTAGGCTTTAAACACACGGCAGCTATTGGAACCTTAGCAAAGAGCTCTGTTGGTAGACTGACAAGAGTAGAACCCGGATGGGAGATATTTGTGATGAGTAAGGTAGCAAAGAACAAAGAAAACTCTGAGACATGTAGTCGGAAAGGGAAGGAAAGCAATAAAGAAATAGCTGGAGGAGAATGGGGGCTCAAGGGGAAGACACTTTTAATGTGAGAATTCTATTAGTGCCATAACAAATTACACAAAATTCGTGATTTAAAGAAGCATACATTTGTAACCTTACCATCTTGTAGGTCAGAAGGTCCCACCTACAGCACTGGTGAAGAATTGGCCTTGGATAGGGGACCACGGCATGAGCATTCCCGTTCATTTTTAGGCTAATATAATGGCCGAAATGGGCTCCCCTAATTTTGGTTTCTCCTTTTTCCCACTCATTCTACACAACTCTAAGCCAGATTAGTTTTCCTAAGGACAGCAGCTCAAAAACCTTCAGGCTCTCCCCACTGCCTACTGAATGAAGCCTAGACTCTTTGCTAGACTTCCATGATAAAGAGAAAGAATGTTTTTCCGGCATTGTTTCGTTGTCTTTCACTCTGTGTGCATTTGTGCAGGTGTGTGTCTCCCAGACCTCCAGTCAAACGAAATAGCTGCTTTTTGCATGGGATCTGTCTCTGCATTCTGTTCATGCCTTTCCAGGCTTGAATGTCTTCTCCCCAGTTTCTCTCCTAGTTGAAATTCTACCCATATATAGTATGTTAGAATAATGGCCCCCCCAAAATGTCCACACCTTAATGCCTGGAACCTGTGCATGTCACCTTACATGGCAAAAGGGACATTGCAGCTGTGATTAAGGTTACAGACATTCAGATGGAAGAGACGACTTTGTATCATTCAGGTGGGGTTCAATGTGATCAAAAGTGTCCTTAAAAGTGGAAGAAGAAGGCAGAAGGGGAGGTTAGAGAGATGTGACAACATAAGAAAGACTTGACCTACTGCTGCCTTTGAAGATGCAAGAAGGGGCCACAATCCAAGGAATGCAGTGGCCTCTGAAGCTTTGTAAAGCCCTCACTTTACAGCTAGCAAGAAAAGAAGGACCTTGGTCCTACAACCGCAAAGAACTGAATTCTGCTAACAACACGAAGGGACAGAAAACAGGCTCTCTCCTAGAGTCTCCAGAAAGGAACACAGCCCTGTCAACACCTTGGTTTTAGCCCAGTGGGATCTATGTTGGACTTCTGGCCTCTAGAACTGTAAGATAATAAATCTGTGTGGCTTTAAGTCACTTAGTTTGTGGAATTTGTTATGGCAGCAATAGGAAAAACTACTACACTCTCCTTCAGGGCCTGGTTCTAGCTCAGCATCTCCAAGAAGCTGTCCTTGATCTCATTCAGAAACAACCGCTTTCCTTTGGACTGTGCGGAACTTCTCCCCTGATGAGAAATGGTCTGGTGCTGGTTATTCGCAGACTTGTCCCAATTCTCCCATTAGGCCTTCAGCTCCTCAAGGTTAGGGTTTAGGATTTAGGTGGATATAGTAGCTGTCACAGTATCTAGCCCCTTGCTCAGTACGTAGAAGCTACTCAACAATTTTCTTTCACATAATAAATGAACAAATGGAAGTCCCCATAAAGATGGCAAAAACAACATAATAAGTGTGCCCTTTCTCTTTTGTTTTCCCTCAGGTTAGATATTATCATCTTTTTTTCTTCTCCCCAAAGCCCCCAATACATAGTTGTATATTCCAGTTACAACTGGAATGTAACCTACAGGTCCTTCTGGTTCTGCTTTGTGGGATGCCACCTCAGCACGGCTTGATGAGCGGCGCTAAGTCCGTGCCCAGGATCCAAACCAGTGAAACCCTGGGCTGCTGAAGCAGAGCGCACAAACTTAACCACTTGGCCATGGGACTGGCCTCAGATATTATTATCTTAACTCTGAAATTAGAAGCCATTCCTTTACTATCATTTGTGGCCCCAAAAACATATGAATATTTACTGTTAACAGGAGATATTATTCTTGTAAAAATAATTAATTTTAATTAGTTATATTGCATGTCTTCCCTTAGAAGAGGACCTTAGAACTTTAGAGAATTAATAATAAGGAATGGATAGGGGCCGGCCCGGTGGTGCAGCAGCTAAGTTCGCATGTTCCCCTTTGGCTGCCCGGGGTTCACCGGTTGGGATCCCAGGTGTGGACATGGCACCGCTTGGCAAGCCATGCTGTGGTAGGCGTCCCACATATAAAGTAGAGGAAGATGGGCACGGATGTGAGCTCAGGGCCAGTCTTCCTCAGCAAAAAGAGGAGGATTAGCGGCAGATGTTAGCTCAGGGCTAATCTTCCTCAAAAAAAAAAAAAAAAGAATGGATAAAGAGACACTTTTACCTATAAATAATACCTATAAATCAAGGTGTTATTTTTCTTAATACTGCTGATAATAATAAGTTACTTTCACATCAAACAGTACTTGGCTTACTTATGAAGGAGTAAGTCTGTATTTTAATGTTTCTCTTTTAGGGTGGAATTATGATGGAGGTGAATATAAGTTGTAGTTAGAAAGAGAAAAAAGGTTAAAAAAAGATTTCTCCAAGATCAAGGGGCACGTTCATGTCCATCTATACTGAACAAATGCCATGATAATAGGAAGATGAATAGTACAATCATACACCACTAAAAATCCAGTGACATGAAGCTACAGTGTCCAAATAATCACTGTGAAAGCATAAAGAAAGATTCAAATATTAGACATGATTGCTCCCTTGACAATGGATGCATGAATTTCAAAGATTGCAGAACGAGAAATTTAAGAAGTCAAGACAAAGGGAATTTTTTTTTGGTGAGGTAGATTGGCCCTGAGCTACCAATTATTGCCAATCTTCCTCTTTTTGCTTGAGTGAGATTGTTGCTGAGCTAACATCTGTGCCAGTCTTCCTCTATTTTATTTGGGATGCCACCACAGTGTGGCTTGATGAGCAGTGCTGGGTCCATGCCTGGGATCTGAACCTGTGAACCTTGGGCCTTTGAAGTGGAGTGTGCAAACTTAACCACTAAGCCACCGAGCTGGCCCTGGGAAAATACTTTTTGAACAGTTGAAACTACACCAAAAATCACAACTCAGAGCTGAACTAACAGATTAATTTTATATCAAGAGATCAGAACGATAGATTTTGTTTTTACCAGGCTCTTGCTGGTTTCTAAGCTTCTATGATAACTTCCCAGTATACCTTTCATCTAGCAAATAAGGTACTGTTTATTTTTCAAGATGAATATGAGCTGAAGATCTCTCCAACGAATGTGCAACTACTCAAATATTGAATGTAGTTAGCTAGAGAAATTTTAGATAAAATCTGGCTAGGAAGGGAAGAATTGGTAGGAAAACAGAGGGAGAAGCCAAGAAGTGCAATTGGAGCAGAAGCTCAGAGAAAGAACACATCAGGAGACAGAACAGGCTGCAAGGGAGAGCTGAACTCCCGGTGGGAACATCTCCAAAGAGGACTGGTGCTCCTGCAACAGACAGGGCTGTTGGGTGTGGTGCCCCTCATTACTGTAGAATTATTCTTGGCAGTTTTTTCAATTTTCTTCTCCAGATTTTTTTTTTTTTTTCCGATGAGGAAGATTGACCCTGAGCTAACATCTGTTGCCAATCTTCCTCCATTTTGTATGTGGGATGCTGCCACAGCATGTGTGCTACACAGTGATGTGTAGGTCTGTGCCCTGGATCTGAACTCACATACCCTGGGCTGCTGAAGTGGAGGGCACAAACTTAACCACTCTGCCACCAGGCCAGGCCCTGTAGATTAATTTTTAATTGCTAAATAGAATAAATATAGTGAAGGATCACATAGGTTCTCAAGCCCGATTCCTTTTTATTAGCAGGCCCTTAGAAGAGGTCAAAAGTAACAGAGGAAGGTCCTTGAAAATACTCTGAAGTCTTGGCCTAATCTTCATAGAAGATAACACTATGTCACCACGTCCTGAGCACAGAGCTGGTCCCAGGTGTGGTCACCTTAGGGAGCCGTGTCTGAGCCCATTCTGGACTACATTTCCTCTGTAACTAATAAGCACTGGGTATTTGTATTTTGAAGGGAACCAGGAGATGTAAACCCTTTAAGATTCAAAGGACTGATTCTCTTTAGGTGGAATTTTAGGAATTATAAATATTTTTTCATTCATTTATTTACCACATGTGTATTGAATTCCTGGTACAGTTCTTGGCATTGAGATCATAATGGTGAGCAAACTCAGACAGGACTCTGTTGTTATAGAATTTGCAGCTTGAAGAAGGAGGCAGTTGTAAATCAAATCACCATAGAAACCAATGTGTAACTAGAAACGGTATTAAGTGCCACATAATCTGATTCCTCTAACCTAATGGACACGGGAGGCAGTCAGGGCTGGCCTTCCCAAAGGATTGACATCTGAGAGCAGACGGGCAAGTGGAAGTTAACCAGGCAAAGGGCAGGGATAGGGAGGGAGTAGCGTTCCAGGCCTGGCGACTGGAGAATGTCCATGGAGGAGGGGAGGACGAGGTGGGAACCTGTGCCAACTACAAGTGCCCAGTGAAGCTTTCGGCCAGTCTACTCTTGCTGCACAGGTCCCCTTTTTTTTCACCAAACAAACCCCCTCTTGGCGGCACTGGTAGGAGTGACTTAGGGGCCACCGTCAGGTTAGATGTGGGGTGCAAAGTTGTCCCTGGGCTGTTTTTGCAGAGCCAGCAGCACTGCTTTATGCAAATCTGGATTGTGTATTTAGTTGGAGGGGCTGAAGGAGATGCTGCTGACCTAAACCCCTCTCATGTCCCCTTCAGGCTCACCACTAGGCAGGGAGAACTGCCAGGGCCCACTTCCCCATCAGGCCAGGGCCCACAAAAACATTTTAATTTTAACTTCTTTTAAAATCAGAAGAAAAATGAATGTAATAACAATAAATATATGATAAATCAACCCTGGATTATATTTGCTTTTATACACAGTCATAAATATCATTTTAACTTTTAGCAGGGAAGGGAATCATGAAGGCAATAGTCATAACACAGCCCTGGCAAGTGTCTGTGGTGGGAGGCCATTTGAGGGGAAAGGCTTGAAGGGCAAGAAAGCCCAGGCCCCTGGACAGGGTGAGGATGTGGGACTTTATCTACCCAAGAGCAATGGGAAACACTGAAAAGGTCTATGCTGAGGAGGGCCATGACTGTAGAAAGATCACTCTGGCCCCTGTGTGGAGAGCAGATGGTGGGGCTGGTGGGGAAGGGGCAGAAGCAGAAGTGGGAAGCGTGTGGAGGTGAAAGATGATGGAAGTTCATCAGAGTGGGCTATATTAGCTTGCTGGGGCTGCCTAACGAAGAACTACAAAACTAGACAGCTGAAAACAGCAGCAATTTGTTGTCTCACAGTCCTGGAGGGTAGAAAGCCGAGATCAAGGTGTCAACAAAGTTGGCTCCTACTGAGGGCTGTGAGAGAGAATCTGTTCCAGGCCTCTTTCTTAGCTTCCGGTGACTTCAGGTGTTCTTGGCTTGTTGGTGGCCATCTGCTCCCTGTGTCTTCACACTGTCTTTCTCTCTATGTCTGTGTTCAACTTTCCCCTTTCCATAAGGACAGATAATCATATTGGATTAGGGCCTACCCTAATGACCTCACTTCAACTTGATTACCTCTGCAAAGACCTTATTTCCAAATATGATCACATTTGGGAGGTACTGGGGGTTAGGACTCCAACATATGAGTTTTGCAGGGACACAAGTCACTCCATAACAAGGGGCCAGCAAACTACGGCCTACGGGTCAAATCTGCTCCACTCCTGTTTTTCTATGGCCCCTGAGCTAAGAATCGTGTTTACATTTTCAAGTGGTTAGGGAAAAAAATCAGAAAAAGAATATTTCATGATTCATGAATATTATATGCAATCCATGTTTCATTATCCATGAATAAAGCAGCTAGGACAGGGCCTGGCACATAGCAGGTGATCGACAAATGTGATAGAATAATTGAAACTAACTATTTTCTAATGGTATGATATAGAATCCTATACATGTGTTGTATTTCTATTTATTTTCCATCTGGTTTTGATTCTTAGTACTTTTTCCCACTTATTGCTCTGAAAGCTCTTGTTGCTCTGATCTTTTTTTTGGTTCAGGAAGATTCGCCCTGAGCTAACACTTGTGCCAGTCTTCCTCTATTTTGTATGTGGGTTGCCGCTACAGCGTGGCCACCAACGAGCGGTGTAGGTCTGCAATGTGGAACTGAACTCAGGCTGAAGCGGAGCACGCTGAACTTAACCACTAGGCCATGGGGCCAGCCCCTTATTGCTCTGATCTTAAAAGAGCTCCCCATCCTTCCACATCCTCCATGGAGCCTTTCCTGATCCTGGATTGCAAGCATATGACCTCTTGTCTAGGAGGCAGCCAAGTATACTGAAAGACTCAGCCTTTGGAGCCAACATATCCCATTGATTGTGAGATCTTGACTAAGTTTTCTAAAACTTTTCAGAGCCTTGGCTTCTTCATTTATAAAGCAGGGATTCATATCTGTCTCATAGTGTCAAAAGGATCAAATGAGACAATGTATGTGAAAGTCCCTGGCATATGGTAGGAGTTTGTTGAATAAATAAACCTTTTATCTAAGGAAAGACTTTGAAGAGCTGGAGCTTACCAAATCTCAAAAGAGTGAAAAGAACATCCTAGAAGGGAGGATAAAGCCAATAATCTTTCCATGTTTTCACTCTAATGGATCAAATTATTAACACCAAATTTATGGAGGGAAATGAATTTCTACAGAAGGTAATAGAATCATATGCTACCAGCTACAGCCATAGTTGTGCGTTTTTAGGAATCATAAACAGAAAACCTAAAACAAAGCATTTATGATGATTTTTAAGTAAGGCACAATTGTGGCCAACATCCTGTAGATATTGAATTGTTTTTGTTATAAAACTATTTAGCTGTATTAAATTCTACATGCTGAAAAAACTAAAAGAATTTGGGGACTTTGAATGGAATTTCCCTAACCTTAGGAAGGAACACCACAAGTTGAACATCGTAACTGCCAGCTGTGGAATTAATTCTAAGCCATTTTAAGGCCTGACAAGTATTTCGTTTGGCTAGAGTAGAGTAATGTGTTATGGAGGATCTATGAAATTTGGGGTTCTGATTCAGGGATAATCCTAGTTTTCCTTTAATGCTGTTAGACGAAGAGAAGAAACACAGGATTTACAGGGTAGACTGGAAATATACGAAAGATGACCTTGAACTTGTTGACGTCTCATAGTATTGTGTCACTACTTCACCGTTTTGTGAAAGTTTGCTCTTACATTCATTGCATAATTAGTTGAACTGATCAAAGTCAAACCCTTTCCTTTGCAAGGAAACACACGCACACAAGATGGCCTCACTCTCAGCTGGAAAAGAGAGGTGAGAGTCACTCTGACAGACAACTCCCCACAGCACGTTCTGTGAGGCCACACCCTGTTTGGTCAGTTCACACACCCAACAGAATGTGTCACTGAAAACCTCTCAGAATGTCAGGAAATTGAGACTATGGGTGAGGAGAGACGGTCAAATGATTTCAATTCCTTCCTTGAGAGAAGCAATTCCTCACGCCATGAGGAATGCTCGGAGGAATTTGCTCTTTCACTTCCAGGAAACAGTTCTCCTCTCTAATGGGCATTATCTCAAATGCCGAATGGGCTGACTGAGGACAAATGCCAGTACGAGGGGCTTGGCCCTGAAAATTCCCTGGCAGTGCTGGACGTTAATTTGCAATGAAGTCATTACATGAGAGTTCTGCAAAAAAGCACACTGGCAAAACACTGACGTGCAGGGTTTCATTTGTGAGAAAAACAAGTACTTGTCTGCTTAGCTGAAAATGAACTTCATATTTGAAGCTGTGTTCATCACTCCGCTGCTAAATGCTAAGCATAAATAAGGGGACTGCATGTTGCCCGGAATCCCATAACCGTGTGATACTTAGTTTCTGTAGTGTTGCATAGGACTGGATGTCAGCCAGTAGCACCCACTGAGCACTTTTGTGCCAAGGACTGTGAAGAGAATGAACAGAAAAGACTGATGGAGAGTCCCCACACAGAAGAGAAATAATGACAGGATGCTTTTTATGCAGCAACTTAACAACAAGAAGTTCAAAGTAATACACTAACAAAGCAAGAGCTTAAGTGCTCAGAGGGTGTCAAACAGAAATTCAGGGCTCGGCCGGAATCTGAAGATGAGGGCAGCAGTGGAAGCACAAGTGAGGTATGGGGGGCAGCTCTGGGGGGCAGTCTGTGAGGTTTAAACACAGATCCATGGGCTTGGAAGCATGATCTTAATATAGCACCCAAAAATTAGCCTCAGAGAGCTGTAATTTCACAAAATCTAGAAGGTAGAATTAAATATTTTTTCTTATTGTATTCTAAAAAAACTGCTTCTATTAAACTGTTGTTATTCTCATGTGAAAAACAAAAAATTGGTTTGTATGACTCTTTGCACAGTTAACTGACATTTGGTTTGAAGAAAATTTATTCTTAAACTTGTGGTACTTGATAGTGAGAAGACAAAAGGTATAAACAAGTGGAATATTAGTTTAAAAACTTGGGTTCAACCATTTATGCTTGATTTCACAGCCTTTTTGCAGTGGAAGTGGTCTAATTGAGTGGTAAATTAATGAAATGTAACACTTTCAAGCAACCAAAATACTCACTAAATCAATATGTAGATATCACTGCTAAATCACAGGTTTTTGTGAAGGTGAAGGGACATCCTTTATCATGGCTTCTTGAACACAGACCTGGGTTTGGCCAAGCACCAGGGTAGTGAAAACCTGTAGGGAATCCCGGGCCAGGTAAGAGACTGGGGCAGAAACCCTCAAACAATATTGTCTTAAGAGATAGTCTGGGGAGCTTGTTTAAAAAGTGGATTTCTTACTCACTTATCCCAGAGATTCTGAGTCCAAAAGTCTGTGATGGCTCCAGACATGTTCATTTTGGTCTTTATTATGGAAATTTTAAAACATTTACAAAAGTAAAGGGATTAGTATGATGAACCCACCTGTACCCATCACCCAGCTTCAACTCATGGCAAATCTTGTTTCTTCTATAGCCCTTGTGCCACTGATCCAGACTATTCTTAAGCAAATCCCAGACACCATCTTTTTCTGTAAATATTTCAATATTTATCTCTAAAAGATAAGGACACTTAAAAAAAGCCATCCAGATTAGAAAATAAGTAAAATTATCTCTGTTTGTAGCTGACATGATCGTATATACAGAGAACCTAAAAAAAACACACAAAAAACTATTAGACCTAATAAATTAGTTCAGCAATGTGAAAAGATATAAGAGCAATATACAAAAATTACCTATATTTGTATACACTAGCAATGAACAATCTGAAAATGAAATTAAGAAAACAAATCTATTTGCAATAGCATCAAGAAGAAGAAAATACTTAGGAATAAATTTAATCAAGATGCACAAGACTTGTACGCTGAAAACTACAAAACATTGTTGAAAGAAAGAAGGCCTAAATAAGTGAAAAAATGTCTGTGTTCATGGGTTGGACAATTTAATATTGTTAAGATGAAAATAATCCCCAAGTTGATCTATAAAGTCAATGTAATACTGGTCAAAATTCCAAACGTCTTTTTTACAGAAATGGATAAGCTGACCCTAAATTTCACATGGAATTGCAAGGGCCAAGAAGAGCTAAAACAGTCTTGAAAAGACAAAACAAAGTTGGAGGACTCACGCTTCCCAATTTCAAAACCTACTACAAAGCTACAGTAATCAAAGCAGTATGATACTGGCATAAAAATAGACATATAAATTAATAGAATTAATTTAAGATTCCAGAAACAAACCCATATGTCTATGATCAATTGACTTTTGATGAGGGTGCCCAGACAATTCAATGGAGAAAAATTAACCTTTTCAACAAATGGTGCTGGGACAGCTTGATATCCACCTGCAACACCCCACATCACACCATATACAAAAGTTAACTCAAAATGGATCAAAGACTTAAATATAAGAGCCAAAACTATAAAACTCTTAGAAGAAAACATGTGTAAATCTTCATGACCTTGGATTTGTTAACATTTCTTAGACATGACACCAAAAGCACAAGCAACAAAAGAAAACAACAGATAAATTGGACTTCACCAAAATCAAAAGCGTTTGTATGTCAAAGGACGGTATCAAGAAAGTGAAAAGACAACTCACAGAATGGAAGAAAATATTCATAAATCATATATATAATAAGGGAGCATATATCTAATAATAATGTATCTAGAATAAAGACCTCTTATAACTCAAGAAGAGACAACCCAATTAAAGCACAAGCAAAGGATCTGAATAGACAATTCTCCAAAAAACATATACAAATAGCCAATAAGCACGTGAAAAGATGATCAACATCATTAGTCATTAGAGAAATGCAATCAAAACCATAATGAAATACTACTTCCCACTCACTAGGATGACCATAATGAAAAAGACAGATAATAAATGTTGGCTAGCGTGTGGAGAAATTGAGGTCCTCATACTTTGTTGGTGGGGATGTAAAATGGTATAGCTACTGCAGAAAGCAGTTTGATAGTTAAACATCAAGTTACCATAACTCGCAATTACACTCCTAGGTATATACCCAAGAGAAGTGGAAACATGTTTATACGAAAACTTGTACACAAATGTTTATAGTGGCATTCTTCATAATAGCCAAAAATTTAGAAACAACCCAAATGTCCGTCAACTGATGAATGGATACATCAAAAGTGGTATATCCATTCCATGGAATATTATTTTGCCATAAAAAGGAATGAAGTACCAATACATGTTACAACATGGGTAATCTTGGAAAACACACTAACTGAAAGAAGCCAGTCACAAAAGGCCACATATTGTATGATCCCATTGACAAGAAATGTTCCTAATAGGCCAATCCATAGAGACAGTAGATTAGTGGTTATCAGGGGATGAGAGGAGGTAGGGAAGGGAGAGTGACAGCTAATGGCTCCGGGCTATCTTTTTGGGGTGATGAAAACATTCTAGAATTAGATAGTGGTGATGGTTGCACAACCTTGTGAAAATACTAAAACCACTGAATTGTATACTATAAAATGGTGAATTTTATTGTATGTGAGTTATATCTCAATTAAAATAAACATAACCATGATATGATTTTCACACCTCAAGAAGTTAACAGTAATCCCTTAGTATCACCAAACAGCATCAATGTTCAAATTTCTAATTTTCTCTTTAAAAATCCTGGTTTTGCCATCTGTTTGAATCAGGGTTATATTAAAGTCTTTACATTGCAATTGGCTAATATGCCTCAGTTCCTTTTAAGCTATAGTTTTGCCCCCTGTTTTTCTTTTATCCCCTTTGCAGTTTATTTACTGAAGAAACCAGACTGGATGTCCTGTAGAGGTTCCTGCAGTCTAGATTTTGCTGCTTGCATCCCTGAGGTGTTCTTTCACATTTTCCTGTATCCTCTTTGTATCCTGTAAATCAGTGACTGGGCCCCCAATCATATGAGATTCAGATTTGATTTTTTGGCCAAGCTGGAAATAATGTACTTCCCTTGATGGACACCTATGTCTGGTTGTTTCTTCTTGTGTTATATTAGAAAACGTTGATGTTCAATACCTAATCTATTACTTCATTATAGGTGGCCCACGGTGATATTCTATCATTCCATCTTCATTTGTCAGCTGCAATTATTTTATAAACAGAAACCTCCTTGCAAGAGCTATTTGGTTCTCCTGAGGTTTGATTCTAATAGAAGAGGGAGAATAAACGTTTCTCTATTTCCGTTTATTTTATCAGTTTCCAAAATAGTAAGTTGTTTCTCTAGCATTCTGTGAAAGCGACCCATGAATTTGTTTGTTTGTTGTTTTGGTATCATTTGAAGTTATGGATTGAAACATATCCTGATATGTTTCAACTCTTTAACAGTTTTATCCTCACCTTGCCCCATTTTGACCAGGGCATGCTTCTTCATGTTGGCTCCTGAGTCCTTTGCAATAGCTTCTTTCCTTTCCCATACGACAAGATGTTCCAGGTGTACCTTGTATATTCAGGAAAGTTCATTTTAAACAAGTTACCTTGGTGGTTCTCTTACAGGAGGTCTAAGGACCCCAATTTAAGATACACAGACCTAAGCAGTTTGTCCAGGTTCAGCCCATATTGCTTATCCTTAACAAGATCATTTACGGTTTTTTGGGGGTTTTTGGTGAGGAAGACTGGTCCTGAGCTAACATCTGTTGGCAACCTTCCTCATTTTTGCTCGAGGAAGATTGTTGCCGAGCTAACATCTGTGGCAATTTTCCTCTATTTTTTTACGTGGGATGCTCTACAGCAGGACTTGATGAGCAGTGCGTAGGTCCCCAACCAGAATTGGAACCCGTGAACCCGGGCCCGTGAAGTAGAGTGTGAGAACTTAACCAATATGCCACCAGGCCGGCCCCCTTTTATGTTTTATCTAATGACATGCTTGCCTGGATTGGGGATCATGTTAGTAGTGGATGTTACTTAGTAGTGTCAGAGAACGCCATAGAATTATAGGGATGAAAGTTCTCACTCTTAGCTCTCTTTCTCTAGGGAGAAATAAACCCAAACTGGGCATCAGCAACCCACCACACCTATGCCAAAGGTGGTAAGGCATAGGCCACCATGATGATGATGACAACGATGATGACAGTAACGATTACCAGTTATTCTGTGCCTACTATGAGCCCATCACCATGCTAAGGGCTTTACAAACATTATTTAATCTTCACATTGGTCCTCTTACAACACCTTATTTTGCAGATGAGGAAACTGATGCTGATGTGATCTTTTCTGGCTTCTTAGCAGGCAAGTGTCCCCAAGCAGCCTTCAGGCTCTTCAAAGTCAGGAGTGGGTGAGGAGCCGCACAGTGCTCTCAGCACCCCTCAAACCTAAGCCCCAGGTTAGGCTGACCTCGGTGATAGAAAAAAACTCATACCACGAGAGTTTGAAGTGAGGATCCCACGAGGTCATTCCATCTTAAAACCGAAGTGTGTTGGCTCAGATGACGCTGCCACTGGCGGGAAGTGTGAGAAGCGTTCTGAAGTCCATGGGCAGCCCTGTTTCCATTTTCTCAGTGTACACATCCCAGGAAGACAAGTCAGGACCTTGGTTTTCCTGAATGAGACGACCTCCCCTGGCATCAGACCCCTCCTGAGGGGAGGCTCTGGCAGTTCCTAAGACTCCTCCAGGGCCGTGATCATTAACGACCTTTACTTTGTCCTTTAAAAGGAAGTACATTCATTATAAAAAGCATCTCAGCAAATCACATTTTCCTCCGAAAAGAGCTAAAATGACTCAAGTCAACAGTGCCTTTAGCCCTGTATGTATGTGGACACTATATTCATGTTGCTGAATTAAATTTACTTCCTACTGAAACTAAATATGAAAGAGGAAAGCAAGGTGCAGTGTGCAAAATCAATGAGACTGAAAATAAACCCTCCAGCTCTGTAAAAATTGTTGCAAGAACTCGTGAACACAGGTGGAAAGTTACACAGGGCTCTGAACTAAAGTCAGATCTAGATTCAAGGGACGCGGGCAAATGGCAGCCAGCTGGCAGAAAGAGTGCTCAGGGGCTTAAGGAATTAGGAAATACAATAGGAATGTTTTTAAAATGGAAACTGCATTTTTCTTTTTTGCTTTCCTGCATTTCCATCAGAGAACAAAAACAACAAACTCTTGTTTCAAAAATTGGAAGAGGACATGCAAACTAGGGGTTCAGGCTGGAGGGGCCGGGGGGTCTGGGGGGCCTGCAGCTGGCTCCAGGTCCCAGGGCCTGGCAACTCCAGGCTCCATCCTCTTCATCCTCTGCCTTCTTAGGATGTTCAGGGAGTCGAGGTGGCAGAAAAGGGTCAGGGAACTGGAAAGCCATCCGAGTGGGACCTTTTGTGTTTAATGGTTAACAGCAAGTTTGGTGGCTTGCACTGTGGCTGTGAGATTTTAAAAATGCCACTGCCAGGTCCTCCTGGAGGGCCTGCTTCAGTGGATTTGGGGTGGGGCCCAGACATCATTTGGAAACTCCCCAGGTGAGAGTTATCGTTTAATGGGTACCGAGTTTCTGTTTGGGAAGATGAAAAAGTTCTGATGCTGATGCTTCAACATTGTTGAACGACAGTGTCTGATGGTTGTACAACATTGTCAACGTATTTAATGCCACTGAGCTGTACACCTAACAATGGTAAATGCTATATTATGTATGTTTTACCCAATAAAACGCAAACCTCCCCCGGTGGTCACTCCCTGCAGCCAGCGTGGGGAGCAGGGTTGAGACTGGTGCTCACTACGTCTCAAGCCCCGGGTAAACTGCTTCCAGGATTTTCTCACTGACTCCTCAGAGCAAGTCTGTGAGGCAGCTACTCTGATAAATTCCATTTCACAGCGAGGAAAATGGGGCCTAGAGACTTTAACTTGCTTAAAATCTCATAGTGAGTAAGTGACTAAACCAGGTTTCAAATCCAAATCCAACTCCATTTTTAAAATTTACTAGGTGGACTGCGGTTCCATTGCCATTAAGACTAACCAGAAGGTGTCGATCAGCAAGCCCATTTCATTTCAAGTGCCTTTAACGAAGTTAACAGGGATCTCTCCCACTCCTCCTCTTCCTCCTCCTCTCTATGCTCCCTCTCCTCTTCGTCATCCTCCCCCGCCTCCCCCTCATCTCGCTCCTCCTTCTCCTCTTCCTCCTCTTCCTCTTCCCTTCCTTTACCTCCTTCTTCTTCTTTTTATTCCTGAGCTTGGAATAACTTCCAGTTGGGTTTTACAGCCAGCAAAGCAGGAGCCGTTTATCCCGCATTTCTGCACAATGGGCCAATGTTGAGCTCCACCCAAAACTATGCAATACATTTGCCCTAAACCTGCTTTTGCTTTGGTGCCACTGAAAATCCTGAGGCTCACACCAAAAGCGAGGAATTTGAAGATTATTGTTTTTAATAGCAAAGGCTGTTACAATGAAAGACTAGCAAATCACCAGGCCCAGATGGGAGGGCTGTGGAACATTGAAGGAAGTGACAGAAGAGAATTGAGGCAGATGTCTGCTCTTCTGGTCTAGTTTCTTAAGCGAGTGTTCTTTTCTATTGTCCTGCTCTTTACCATCCCGCCTCCCTCCAGCTCCTTTGAATTTAGAATAATTGTTGGCATCTGACTGGCAGAGGCAGAGCCTCAAGGAGGCGGGGGTGGGCGGGGGGGAGGTCCAATCCTGACATGTTTCAGAAATAAATTTCAATGAAACATCTCTTAGTCTGGCTAAGCAGGGTTTCTGAATATTTTTGAACCACATACCTCTGCAACAGTCTGGGGAAGCCTGTGGACCCCTTCTCACAATATTTTCTAATGCATAAAACAAAATACATATGGTTACAAAGGAAACTCATTTTATTGAAATACAATGATCAAATATTTTAAAAATCTGATGATATAGTAATAGTGTCTTTTTTCATGAATTAAGATCTGATGGTACATCTAATAACTTCCATAGTTTTGGAGTAGTGATGACCATGAATGGTATTTCAAGAATAACTATAATAATTGTCATGTGCTATGAAAATATCTATGATTTCTTTTGGAGACAAAGTCACCCGTTCTGCTAATGCTACTGGGATGTGCTGCCTGTGTTCGTAATAGAAGGAAATGCTAAATTTCAGTTAGAAGTTAGAGAAAGTAAAGACGTAACTTGTCCCCATCCAAGTCACAAACCCCTCGAGTTCTATCCACAGAGCTTTTGGGATCTTTAAACCTCAGCTTAAGAACTCTGGACAAGCATCCCCTATATGAAGGGGCAGCCTGGTAAAAGGCTTAATGTAGAATTAAATGTGAGGCGTGTTCATAATCTATGTTATGTCATTAGATTTCCTTGCATGTGAAATGAACTTTCTGCAATAGTCAGTAAATATTTTTCAAAACTTTGGGTAAAAGGAGAAGTCTGGCTAACAGGAGAAGGCTGTAATGAAGCCTAACCAGGAATCAGAAAGTCTAGAAGCCATACATTTCTGCAATGAAATACTTAAGAAGGAATTTTTAAAGCACTGACGGTAAACAGCTGTACTTCTGGTAAGGAGACCGCATGAATTTTCCTGAACCATCTGGACATCAAATAATCTGTCCCCTGATGTTATAATTGACCTGAGTTAATTCGATCACACACAACTCCTTGGTTCATTTTGGGAGGTAATGGTAGCTGTCAAAGAATTTGAGTGGGTAGGGTTAGCTACCCTCCCACATCCTACTCCCAGGTTACAATGAAAGCAGTCTCAGACCTAGTTCAGATACAAACTGGTATTTATTAGACATTTATTAGAAATGCAAGCACAAAACAGTTCATACAACTTGTTCGGGAAGTTCATCGCATTCCAGCTCGCTGTCCTTTAGTTGCTTTGCCCATACCCTCAACAGGGCAGATGCAAAGGCTGGACTCCCAACCAAGAGGCCATGAAACCTCAGCCCCAACCCTAAGGGTACAGGCCACAGGCCTCCAAATTCTTAGACCTCGTTCTTGCAAAGGTGGAGAATGTCTAAATTGTTTTAACCAATCCCTTCTTGAATACCTTTAATTTCACCAGTGGGAGTTTATTTTTGGCATTTATCATGCTAAGTAATAAGACTCTTTTTATCAGTAAAAATCTATTTTTGATAGCCAATATACTTATTAGAAAAACCTGGGCTGTTGATGGAGACACAAATAGCTGAAGGACCGGCAATAGCCTTCTGTGGAGGGTGTTCCTTCCTGATAAAATGCTAGCTGACCGCTCCTGGACTTTCACATTCTTCTCTCTGCTCCGACATTTTGTTATGAAAATTTTCAAACATACAGAGAACTTGAAAGAATTGTACAACTAACACAAATATACCACCATCTACATCAATAGTTCTCAAATTTTAGCATGCATCAGAATCACCTCAAAGGCCAGCTCTCACTCCCACAGTTTCTAATTCAGTGGATCTGGTGGGAAAACGTGCATTCATAACAAGTTTCTAGGTGATGCTGATGCTGCTGAGTCCTGCACATCACTGAGAACGATAGACGTTCGTTCCACTATTAATATTTTGCTATACATATTTACCTTATCTCACATCTATCCACGTATCTATCCCCCCATCCATCCATCTATCCATCTCATTTTTTGGTACATTTCAAAGTAAGTTGCAGGCATCAGTACGGTACCGTCAATACTTGAACATGCATATCATTGACTAGACTCTGATACTTTTACGTGGATTTTTGTGAAATAAAATTTACATACTGTAAACTGTGGACTGTGCAGTCTTTTATTGTTTATTGAAATATAATTTACATATGTTAAAATTCACTCTTTTTAGTATATAGTTCTATGAGCTTTAACAAATATCTACAGTTAAGCACCACAATCAACATATAGAACATTTCCCTTGACATAAAATGTTCTGTCAAGCCCCTTTGTAGTAAACACCTCTCCAGACTACCAGCTTTTGGTAACCACTGATCTGTTTTCTACCCTTATAGTTTTGCTTTTTACAGAAAGTCACAGAAATGGATTCACATAGTAGGTAGCCTTTTCTTAAAAAATTATTTTATTGAGGTCTCATTGGGTTATAACGTTGTGTAAATGTCAGGTGTATATTATTGTATTTCAGTTTCTCTGTAGACTGCATTGCGTTCACCGCCAATAGTCTAGTTATAAACTGTCACCATATGTATGTGCCCCTTTACCCATTTCACTCTCTCCTACCCACCTTGTCCTCTGGTAACCACCAATCTGTTCTCTTTATCTATATGTTTGTTTGTTTATCTTCCACATATGAGTGAAATCATATAGTATTTGTCTTTCTCTGTCTGACTTATTTCACTTAGCATAATACCCTCAAGGTCCATCCATGTCATCGCAAATGGCATAATTTTGTCTTTTTTATGGCTGAGTAGTATTCCATTGTCTCTCTATATACCACTTCTTTATCCATTCATCCATTGATGGGCACTTGGGTTGATTTCACATCTTAGCTATTGTGAATAAAGCTGCGATGAACATAGGAGTGCATATATCTTTTTTGAATTATTTATTTCATGTTCTTTGGATAAATACCTAATAGTGAAATAGCTGGCTCATATGGTATTTCTATTTTTAGTTTTTTGAGAAATCTCCATACTGTTTTCCACAGTGGCTGCACCAGTTTGCATTCCCACCAGCAGTGTATGAGGGTTCCCTTTTCTCCACACCCTCTCCAACATTTATTTTTTGTGTTGGTGATTATAACCATTCTAACAGGAGTAAGATGATATCTCATTGTAGTTTTGATCTGCATTTCCCTAATGATTAGGGATGCTGACCATCTTTTCATGTGCCCCTTGCTCATCTGAATACGTTCTTTGGGAAAATGTCTGTTCATATCCTCTGCCCATTTTTTGATCAGGTTGTTTGCTTCTTTGTTGTTGAGTTGTGTGAGTTGTTTATATATTTTGGAGATTAACTCCTTGTCAGATATATGATTTACAAATATTTTCTACCAGTTGGTGAGTTGTCTTTTCATTTTGTTCATAGTTTCCTCTGCCTTGCAGAAGCTTCTTATTCTGATGTAGTCCCATTTGTTTATTTTTTCTTCTGTTTCCCTAGCCTGAGTAGACATAGTATTTGAAAAGATCCTTCTAAGACCAATGTCAAGGAGCATAGTGCCTATATTTTCTTCTAAAAATTTTATGGTTTCAGGTCTTACATTCTTCAACCCATTTTGAGTTAATTTTTGTGTATGGTGAAAGATAATGATCTACTTTCATTCTTTTGCACATGGCTGTCTAGTTTTCCCAACACCGTTTATTGAAGAAGTTGTCCTTTCTCCATTGTATGTTCTTGGCTCCTGTGTCGAAGATTAGCTGTCTATAGATGTGTGGGTTTGTTTCTGGGCTTTCAATTCTGTTCCATTGATCTATATGTCTGTTTTTCTGCCAATACCATGCTATTTTGATTATTATAGCTTTGTAGTATATTTTGAATTCAGGGAGTGTTATACCTCCCAACTTCATTCTTTTTTCTCAGGATTGCTTTGGCTATTTGGGGTCTTTTGTTGTTCCATATAAATTCTAGGATTCTTTGTTCTATTTCTATGAAGAATGTCATTGGGATTCTGATTGGGATTGTGTTGAATCTGTAGACTGCTTTAGGTAATATTGACATTTCAACTATGTTTATTCTTCCAATACATGAGCACAGAATATCTTTCCATTTCTTTATGTCTTCTTTGATTTTTCTCAATGATGTCTTATAGTTTTCACTGTACATGTCTTTCACCTCCTTGGTTAAATTTATTCCGAGATATTTTATTCTTTTTGTTGTGATTGTATATGGGATTGCATTCTTGATTTCTCTTTCTGCTAGTTCACTATTAGTGTATAGAAATGCAACTGATTTTTGTAAGTTGATTTTGTACCCTGCAACTTTACTGTATTCATTAATTATTTCCAATAGTTTTTTGGTGGATTCTTTAGAGTTTTCTATATATGGAATCTGCAAATAGTAACCATTTTACTTCTTTCTTTCCAATTTGGATCCCTTTTATTTCTTTTTCTTGTCTAATTTCTTTGGCTAGGACTTCCAATACTATGTTGAATAAATGTGGTGAGAGTGAGCATCCTTTCCTTATTCCTCTTCTTAGAGGAATAGCTTTCATTTTTTCACCATTGAGTATGATGTTGGCTGTGGATTTGTCATATATGGCCCTTATTATGTTGAAGTATTTTCCTTCTATACCCAAATTATTGAGAGTTTTTATCATAAATGGATGTGGGATCGTGTCAAATGCTTTCTCTGCATCTATTGAGATGATGATGTGATTTTAATTCTTCATTTTGTTAATGTGGTGTATCATGTTGATTGATTTGAAGATAATCCCTATATCCCTGGAATAAATCCCACTCGATTGTGGTGTATGATCTTTTTAACATGTTGTTGTATTCAATTTGTTAATATTCTTTTAAGGATTTTTGCATCTATGTTCATCAGTGATATTGACCTGTATTTTCCTTTTTTGTGTTGTCCTTGTCTGGTTTGGTATCAGGGTAGTGCTGGCCTCATAAAATGAGTTAGGAAGCATCTTGCACTCTTCAATTTTTTGGTAGAGTTTAGAATGTTAGGTATTAGATCTTCTTTGAATGTTCGGTAGAATTCACTGGGGAAGCTGTCTAGTCCTGGAATTTTGTTTTTTGGGAGGTTTTTGATTACAGTTTCAATCTCTTTACTTGTGATTGGCCTATTCAGATTCTCTATTTCTTCTTGATTCAGTTTTGGGAGGTTGTATGATTCTAAGAATTTATCTGTTTCTTCTATGTTATCCAATTTGTTGGCATATAGTTTTTCATAGTATTCTCTTATAATCATTTGTATTTCTATGGTGTCCATTGTAATTTTTCCTCTTTCATTTCCAATTTTATTTAGTTGAGTCTTCTTTCATTTTTTCTTAGTGGGACTGGCTAAGAGTTTGTCAATTTTGTTTATCTTCTCAAAGAATCAGCTCTTAGTTTCATTGATCCTTTCTATTGTATTTTTTATTCTCTACTTCATTTATATCTTCTCTGATTATTATTATTTCCTTCCTTCTACTGACTTTGGGCTTTGTTTTTTCTTCTTTTTCTAGTTCTTTTAGGTATAGTGTAAGATTGTTTATTGAGATTTTTCTTGTTTCTTGAGGTAGGCCTGCATTGCTATTACGTTCTCTCTTAGCACTGCTTTTGCTGCATCCCTTAAGAGTTGATATGTTGTGTTTTCATTTTCATTTGTCTCTAGGTATTTTTTTATTTCTCCCTCGATTTCTTCATTGATCCAGTGTTTGTTCAGTAGCATGTTGTTTAGTCTCCACATATTTGTGACTTTCCCAGCTTTTTTCTTGTAGTTGATTTCCAGTTTCATAACATTGTGGTCAGAAAAGATGCTTGATATGATTTCAGTCTTCCTCAATTTATTGAGGCTTGCCTTGTTCCCAACATATGGTCTATCATTGAGAATGCTCTGTGTGAACTTGAGAAGAATGCGTATTCTGCTGTTTTGGGGTAGAATGTTCTACATATATCTGTTAAGTCTATCTGGTCTAGTGTTTTAATTAAGGCCACTGTTTTCTTCTTGACTTTCTGTCTGGATGACCAATCCATTGACATAAGTAGGATGTTAAGTTCCCCTACTATTTTTGTGTTGCTGTCAATTTCTCCCTTTAGGTCTGTTAATAGTTGCTTTGTATATTTTGGTGCTCCTGTGTTAGTTGCAAATATATTAATGCATTATGTCTTTTGTGGTGGACTGTCCCTTTTATCATTATATAATGCCCATCTTTGTCTCTTATCTTTTTTGTCTTCAAATCTGTTTTGTTTGATACAAGTACAGCTACACTCATTTTCTTTTGCTTGGAGTATCATCTTCCATCCCTTCTCTCTGAGCTTATGTATGTCTTTAGACCTGAGATGTGTTTCCTGGAGGTAGCATATTGTTGCGTCTTATTTTTTAATCCATCCAGCCTTCTGTGTCTTTTGATTGGTGAATTCAATCCAGTTACAATTAGAGTGATTATTGATATATGAGGACTTAATACTGCCATTTTATCATTTGTTTTCTGGTTGTTCAATATTTCCATTTGTTTCTTTTTCCTAGTGTTTCTGTCTGTCATTTCAGTTTGGTGGTTTTCTGTGATGTTTTTCTCAGTTTTCTCTTTATTTATGATTTGTGACTCTGCTCTGATTTTTTGTTTTGTGGTTACCATGAGGTTTGTACAAAAGACCTCCTAGATGAGATAGTCCATTTTCTGACAGCCTCTTAGCTCCATTAGCCTATGTAAGTTCTGCCCTTTTTCTCTTCCCCCTCTATGTTTTTTGTTGTCACAAATTATTCTTTTTTGTGTTGTGAGTTTGTGACCAGATTGAAGTGGTTGTAGTTATTTTTGATGCTTTCTTTCCCTTTATCTTTTATGTTATAATTCAGTGTCTCCTAACCTATTCTTTTTTTTTTTTTTTTTTTTTTGGAATTTATTGTAGTTCTTTTTTTATTTTTTTAAAGATTGGCACCTGAGCTAACAACTGTTGCCAATCTTTTTTTTTTTCTGCTTTATCTCCCCAAACCCCCCAGTACATAGTTGTATATCCTAGTTGCAGGTCCTTCCAGTTGTGGGATGTGGGACGCCGCCTCAGCGTGGCTTGACGATCCGTGCCATGTCCGCACCCAGGATCCGAATCCTGGGCCGCCGCAGAGGAGTGCACGAACTTAAGCACTCAGCCATGGGGCTGGCCCCTAACCTATTCTAATATAAAACTGCAATTTTCTGATTCTGTCTGTTTATCTCCCTCCTCAAAGCTGTGTAAATCTTTGCCTTTTTGTTTCAGATAGGAGGCCTTCTTTCCCCATTTCTCGTAAGGCACATCTTGTAGTGATGAATTCTCTCAGCTTTTGTTTATCTGGGAAAGCTTTCATTTCTCTGTCATATCTGAGGGATAATTTTGCTGGATAGAGCATTCTTGGTTGATAGTTTTTGTTTTCCAGTATTTTGAATACATCGTTCCACTATCTCCTAGCCATAGGGTTTCTGCTAAGAAATCCACTGAAAGCCTGATGGGGTTCCTTTGTAGGTTATTTTCTTCTCTCTTGCTGCCCTTCATATTTTTTCTTTGTCATTAACTTTTGACAGTTTTAATATTATATGCCTTGTAGAAGGTATATAATATTTTGCATTGAAGGAATTAAGAGTTCTATTAGCTTAATGTATTTGCATGTCTAGTGTCTTCCCCAGATTTGGGGCGTTCCCAGCTATTATTTCTTTGAACAAGCTCTCTGCTCCTTTCTCCCTCTCTTCTGCTTCTGGGATAGCTATTATCCTTATGTTACTTTTCCTAATTGAGTTGGATATTTCTTGAAGAATTTCTTCGTGTTTTAAAAATCTTAATCTGTCTCCTCCTCTACCTGAATGATTTCTAGATTTCTATCTTCAAGCTCACTAAGTCTCTCCTTCATATGATTTGCTCTATTTTTAATGCTTTCTACATTGGTATTCATCTCATTAATTGTGATCTTCATCTCTAGAATTTCTGTTTGGTTTTTTTTTAGAGTTTCACTCTCTTTGGTGAAGTACTTCTTCTGTTCATTAATTTGATTCCTGAGCTCATTGAACTGTTTGTCTGAGTTTTCTTGTGATTCACTGAGTCTCTTTATGATAGCTATTTTGAATTCTCTGTCGGTTACACTGTAATCTTCTGTGACTTCACGTTTGGTTTCTGAAGAGTTGTCATTCTCTTTCTGTTCTGCTATGTTACTCTAGTTCTTCATGTTATTTGATGAATTGATCCTCTGCCAGCACACTTGTGGTAGCATCTATGTTTCTTATTTGGGTATGACTTTGGTTACTTTGGTTCTGAACTGCTTCTGGTTGTATTTGAGAGCCTCCACTTTCCACCCTCCACTGCCTCTGCTATAGGCATTGTCAGTGCCTTCCTTGTGCTGCTTGTGCCTCTGGGGTTCCTGGTGCCTTCCTGCTTACAATGTTGCTGTAGTCTCAGGTGTTGCCACTGGCGTCACCAGGCTGTGAGCACTTCTGCTGCTTCCAGGGTCACCCAGCTCTCATGTTTCTCCACTGCCTTTCTGTGGGCTCTCTGTGGGCTTGGATACTGCTGCTCTGTGCACCACCTGTGCGGCTGCTCCTGGGTTGTCTGGAGGTGCTGGCTGCACTGCTGCCAGGGGTGCTGGGTTCATGGGTGTTGCTGTGACTACTAGGGGCCTGGGGACTTGCATGTATCCCCCACTGCTGGTGAAGCCGATGTCGAGGTTCCTGCCACTAGTGGCTGGGTCACTGGTTTTGCTGTGGTTCCTAAAGCCCAGTGGAGCATGGGCTAAGCAGTGAGGTTGTTTTTGCTGCTCACTTGTGCAGCCTCTAGTCTCTGGCACTAGCCAGTGTGTTTTGAAAACTCAGGTGCCCCACTCCACCTGGGAAAATCTGAGTTTTTTATACTGTCCCCACTGTTGGAAAGACCTGGCCACTGAGGGGAGGGAGAGAGGATACATGCACCGGATCTGCTAGGGGAGTGGCAGGGGCAAGTCATACCTGTTTTTTATGTATCTGCAACATCTGTTCACAGGTGCATGGGCCAGGTCCACTGGGGGATGGGCAAGGATGCCTGTTATTTCTGTTCCCATTGTGTCCGCTTGCAGTTGCATGAACCACAGCACCTGCTGTTTCTGCTCCCACAGCGACTGCTTGCAGGCAAGCACACCGGTGTGAGGATCCACATCCTGGATCGCTGCTGCTGGGGGAGTGGGAGGGGGCTGCTTCCCTAGTTCCTGTGCCTCCCAGGGCCCCAGTCCACCTGCCTTCAGATGTATAGATGCATGGATCTCTTAGACATCCTGTTGTGCTGTGTAGGGAATCCTCTGTTGGTCAATGGATGTTCGATTGGTTTTAACTTAGAAGAAAGAGACAAAGGGACTAACTCTACCATGATGCTGATGTCACTCAGTATGTAGCCTTTTGAGTCTGGCTTCTTTTACTTAGCATACTACATTTGAGATTCAACCGTGTTATTGGTAAAGTAATTTATTCCTTTTATTGCTGAGTAACATTTCATTGCTAATAGCATGCTGTTGGCTGGACATTCTTAGAATTAAATTTGAAGCTGATTGGTACATGCATGATATCACAGTTTGCACAGAAGTATTTTAAAGTAAATTACAGCTATCTTAATACCTGCACTTGTGAGAATGCTGTGTGCTGGACTTGGCCTTACTAATGACTTGCACCTCACCTTCCCTGGGACTTAATAATGTTTTCTACTCTGTAGCCCAAGATTTCCTTAAAATAGCTTAATGAAGTCTGGTTCTCTCTCCTCTCCCTCAGCCTTCTCCTGGTAATTATTAAGACAAGTGTCCTCCATGATTGCATGAGTGGCCTGCAGGGCTGGGTATGTGAAATTTGGATAAACTCCCCATGATTATAACATAACCCCACTCTTAGGACAATTTCTCCTTCAATCCAGTACACTCTTCTCCTTTTTTCTCTAAAGACTTTATTTTTTAAAAGAAGTTTTAAGTTCACAGTAAAATTGAAATTAAAACAACAATGTTTAAGGTACAGAGATTTCCCATATACACCTTACCCCTACACAGGCACAACCTTCACCCCTATCAACATCCCTCACCTTAGGGGTACATTTATTATGGTTGATAAACCCACATTGACATATTATAATCACCCAAAGTCCATGGTTTACATTAAGGTTCACTCTTGGTGTTGTATATTCTATGAGTTTGGATAAACATATAATGGCACATAGCCACAATTACGACACCACACAGAATAGTTTTGCTGCCCTAAAAATCCTCTGTGCTTTGCCTATTCATCCCTCCCTCCCTTACAATCCCTGGAAATCCCTGATCTTTTAACTGTCTCCATAGTTACACCTGTTCCAGAATGTCATATAGTTGGAATCATACAGTGTGTAGGCTTTTCAGATTGGCTTCTTTCATTTAGTAAAATGCACTTAAGTTTCCTCCTTGGCCTTTCATGGCTTGATAGCTCATTCCTTTTTAGCACTGAATACTATTCTATTGTCTGAACACAACACAGTGTATTAATCCATTCACCTACTGAAGAATATCTTGGTTGCTTCCAAGTTTTTGCAATTATGAATAAAACTGCAATCAACATACATATGCAGGCTTTGGTGTGGATATAAGTTTTCAGCTCCTTTGGGTAAACACTAAAGAACACAATTGCTGGATTGTATGGTAAGAATATGTTTAGTTTTGTAAAAAGCTGCCAACCTATCTTCTAAAGTGGCTGTACCATTTTGCATTTTCGCCAGCAGTGAATGAGGATTCCTGTTGCTCCACATCCTCCCCAGAGTTTGGTGTTGTCTGTGTTTCAGATTTTGGCTAACTATATAGGTATGTAGTGATGTCTCATTGTTGTTTTAATTTGCATTTCCCTAATGACATATGATGTTGAGTATCTTTTCACATGCTTATTTACCGTCTGTATATCTTCTTTGGTGAGGTGTCTGTTAAGGTCTTTGGCCATTTTTTAATTGGATTGTTTGTTTTCTTATTGTTTTAACTTGCAAATTTTAATTGAAGTATTTTATTGAAAAAGTCTCTAGAATAGCACTATGCAATAAAAAGATAGCACAAATCACATATGCAATTAAATATTTTCTAGTTAGCTACATTAAAAAAGGAAAAAAGTGAAATTAATTTAATAATATATTTTATTAACCCAAATTATTATTTCAACATGTAATCAATATTAAAAATTTATTAATGAGATCTTTACTTTCTGGTTTTTGTACTAAGTCTTCAAAATCTGCTTTGTACTTTAACTTACAGCATATCTATAATGAAATTCAGACTAGCCACATTTTAAATGTTCAAAAGCTACATGTGGCTAGTGGCTACCTTTAGGGCACTATAGGTGTAGAAGTAACCGTTAACCAGGACCTCCATGACCGAAAAGGGAAAGGGTTGAACTGTAGATAATAATAATAATATTTTAGAGCAGGTTTTGGTTTGCAGAGATTTCCATAGACATTATCTCATGCAGTCCTTGTAGCAACCCTGTGAGCTAATTATTTTCACTTCATCGTTTTGCAGTGAGGAGATTAAGGCTCTGTGAGGGGAAAATGGCTTGGCCAACCATACTTAGGGAGCAGGTGATACAGCCCGGCTTTCCTCCCCTCAGGCACCTCATCCCGGCACAACCTCCCATTAAGCAGAGAGACCCTACAATCTAGATGTCACTGAGGAACGTGAAAGCCAGCAGGGTTACTTCCTCAATTGTTCTGGACAATAGCACCCCAAGGAGGAATGCTCACATTAAAATGATGAAGTCCCACCAGTTATCAAACTTTAATGCTCGTAAGAATTTCTCAGATTTATTTAAAATGAAGATTCTTGGGCCCCAAACCCTGACATTCTTGTTAAGGCTGAAGTGGGAACTCAAGAATCTGCATTTTTGTCAAGAGCCTTAGGATCCTGATACAGGTAGTCCTGTGGCCCATGAGTTTCCATAGATAGTCTGAAAGAGTGTGCAGGACCTTGAAATAAGAGTCCTACTTAAGAATTGAAATTCCTATCAGAAAGTTGTCTGACCTCAGGCAACTGAAGAATCTCAGAGAGGTGGTATGTTCGCAAAGTAGAATACTACAGTTATGAAGCACAATGCTATAGAAGAAGATTTAATGATATGTTAAGATGGGTCATATATTGCATAAAAAAGAGGTTACTAGATTTGTGCATTTTTCTGCAGCATGTTATATGTCAATAAAAAGTTTAAAAAATGGAAATTATAAGTAAATGTTACAGTGTCATTCCATATTTGCATATGTTTATTTATATATATTTATATGTATATGTGTATCCACATAAAATAAATGAAAAGTACCAAAATATTCACAGTGGTTATCATTGCCTGATAGGTTTATGGATAGTTTTAAAATTTTCTTCTTTCCCCTTGATATTTTTTTCTGAATTTTGTGCAATTAACACATTTTATTTTTTTAAAAAATAAGAAAAAATTTAAAGAAATAACTAATCATAAAGAGTTCTTGAAAGATAAGTCCAACTAGTAATCACTTCATTCTATAAATGAGGTCTTAGGAGATTATATTTGGTAGTTTTAAAAAAAATCCATGTTTTCTCATTTGGGATATAAATGAATACCATTCATGCTCACTATGCTTGCGTAATCACTTTAACGTTGAAACAGTTCGATCTGTCAGGTTGTCTTTTAGGCTGGGAGCTTTTAAAGGACTTCCTGCCCATTGGGCGCTGACTAGCTGCCAGGCACTGTGCATCTCAATGCCGCAGAGCCCGTGAGGGCGGTGCTGAGACTCCAAGCCACGCCATGGATGTATACCAGGTTGCAGGGACGGGAGGTGGGGGCACGGGCCACCTCGAGTTTATCTGACAGCAAAGCCCAAGGACGCCTAGTGCATCATGTGGTGTCCAGAAGATCTGAAACCTAAGAGGTGATAAAAAACAACAACAGTTGGTTTAATAAACAACTGGATCTGCACCCAGAGCCAAGTTTTCTCTAAGATGGATAACCTTAATGTGCATGTATTGACAGTTTCAAGGAGACGTCTGAATGTGTATATGTTGCATTTATATATTTACATATTAAAAATATATTTATAAAGTATATGTTCTAGAAAATGAAAGCATCTTTTAAGGCGAACAACAACAACAAACCCACCGGAAAGTGTTTTAGGCAGCCTCTCTGGCTTTTGGCTAGCGCCAAGGGAGCCTTCAGCTGGGCCTACTTTCCCTTGCTAAGGGTCTCGCCCAGCTATCTCGCCGGGTGAGTTCCTGGTATACTGGGAAGAGGCTGCATTAGGGCTGGATTTGAATCCGGCTTGTGTGGTCTTGGGCAAGTTTGCCAGCCTGTGTCCTGCTCTGTTGAGACACCTGGAAAAGCCTGTAAGGATTATAAGAGAAGCCTCATGGAGACGAGCTAAGGCAGAGCACCCTGGAAGGACCCGGCCATGGGCCTCTCCCTGCTCCATGGAGGGGCCGGGCCTCAGCGAGGCTCCTTACCTGAAAAAAAAGAGGGGTTGGAATAGTGGTACTTACTTTGCAAGGTTTTTGAGCGCCTTACATGAGATAACTCTTGTAAAGTGCTAAGTATAACATGTGGCTCAGAGGAAGCCCAATTAACGTTGTAGTTAATGCTGGAAAACTATCAGTGAATTAACGAATAAAACGGAGAAAATGTTTGAACAAAGGACTTTGCTAGGAAATTCTCGGCGCTGTGGTTGCCTGACTGCTAGCTCCTAGGAGAGTAGGGAGAGCCAAGCCTGCGAGCAGCGCCAGCCCACACCATCTGGTCTTGTTCCATGTGATTTCCTGACCTACACCTCTACTCAGTCAGCTCCCAGAAAAACCTAGTTTTCTTATTTTGCAAAGCTTACCAGCAGGTTCTAGCATCTTCGCCAATTTTAGCTTTTCTCCCTTTTCTATGTATTTTGTTGTCGTCCCCCCCAACCCCCGACCCCGCCCCAAACCTCCTGGCCAGGAATCAGCGGTAGATCAGCATCAAAGTTTATGGGAAAAGGGCTTCGGTGTTCCCAGGTGGCATTCCGCCCCATCCGGCAGGCAGTGTGGACAAGTGGCATGTGTGAATGGCAAACAGAGCTGGGAGAAGAGAAATAGGAAGACCACCGCTCTCCCACAGCCAAGAAACAGGCAAAGCACAGGGGAACGTCACAGGGCCACAGAGACCTAAGTACTAGAATTACCCCAGGACAGAACAAGCGTAAAGAGGACAGGAAGAATTGTGTAAAAGTGACTAAGCCATAAATTCTAGGTTTTCTGGTGAAAAAACAAAGTAACTGTTGCTTCCATCCTGCACAGAGGGAGGTTGCATTTCATTTAACAACAGGATGCAAAAACAAACTTGAAAGAAGAAAATAAGACACTCCAAAAGCATTAATGAGGTCAAACCACACTTCCAAAGGTGGCCTCCTTGCTGCAGTGCAGGGCGATGGCGCTGGCTGAGGTGGATTCCCAGCCTGTGGACATCTAGATGCCACTATGGGAGGGGAGGGTCCCTCTGGGGGGGGACCCGGCTTCTCTCAGCCTAGTCAAGTGGCCTCTTTCTCAAAAAGAGCAGGGTTAATCCCTCAGTGCAGGAAAGTTTCAGTGGGAGAATTAAAGCAAATGAAAAAGTGTCTCACAGAAAGACATGCTCTGTTGACATGCTGTCCTGAATTTGTGGTCCACATATTCTTAGGCAGCTTTGGGGATTAGTGAACTAATTAACCTGAAGAAAACATATTTAAGAGTTCACGTTTCCAGGGAAGCATCTTCCCCGCATGTGCAGGTTTAAATTTCCAAACATTTCTAACATTTAAATTTCAGAAACTCACTTTTTCTTTTCTTAAGGAAATGCTTTTATTATGGGTTGAACTGTGTCCCCCAAAAAGATATGCTGGAGTCCTAACCCCTAGTACCACAGAATGTGACCTTATTTGCAAACAGGGTCTTTACAGAGGTAATCAAGATACAACGAGGTCGGTAGAGTGGGCCCCTCATCTGATATGACTGGTATTCCTATAAAAAGGGGAAATTTGAAGGCAGACACGCACATGGGAGAAGGCCCTGTGAAGATGAAGGTGGAGCTGGGGGTGATGCATCTACAAGCCAAGGAACGCCAAAGATCGCCAGCAAACCACCAGAAGCCTGGGGACGGGCTTAGAACAGACCCTCCATCACAGCCCTCAGAAGTATCCAACCCTGCTGACATCTTGATCTTGGACTTCCACCTGCCAGAACCGTGAGGCATGAAACTTCCAAGTTACCTGTCTGTGGTGGTGGTATTTTGTTAACACAGCCCTAAGCAACTAATAAAAACTTTGTTCAGCTTTTTTATTGTAATGATAATAAATGCTCATTGCAAAATATTTCAGAAAGTGAAAAAAAGTACAGGGGAGAAAAATTAATGTCACCAGTGCTCCTATCACCAGAGATTTATTCCTGTCTTCACTCATTTACTCATTCAACAAGTCTTCACTGATATAGCCAGAGGCCGTGCCAGACCCTAAGGGAAGGGCGTGAGGCAAACAGACAAGGTGTGGCTCCAGGAGCCAGAAACAAGCCGAGAAGTCAGTCACAGACATGCCATAAAAAGCCACAGAGTGGTGAATGCTGTGAGGCAAAGTAAAACAGGTGAGGGAGTAGGCAACCAGATGAGGGCAGGAAGGTTTTAGCTTGGGAGGTCAGGAATCTCTCTGAGGCGATAACATTTGACCGAAGGACCCTGAAGGAAAGGAGAGGATGAGCCACGTGTATATTTGAGAGAAAACCATCCAGTGTGAAGACCCGCCTGGTGTGTTTAAGGAACAGCAAGGAGCTCCTACCCTGGAAAGAACAGAGGGGAAGTCAGAGGGATAGGCGGGGTCACATCTCGTTCTGTGTGTGGTGGGAGTCACAGAGGGTGAGAAGGGCCCGAGAGGTCCCAGCTGCCAAGGTCCGCTCTGGCTGCTGTGTGGAGGACAGCCTGGAGGGGCACGGGGTGGGGGGACCCTGGGGACGCGCCAAGAGGCTTTCGCGGCAATCCAGTGAGAGAGACCTGGCGTCCAAACAGCACACTGTGTGTTTTGGCTAGTTTAATGGGGAGGGGCACCCTTAATACCTTAATATTTGGTAAACAAATAGTCTTCCAAAAGTGCATATTTTTAAGTTTTTTAAAACAAAAATGGCTTCCTACTAAATCTGAAGGATTACGTTATATGGTTTATTTTTGCTTTTTAATTTGGGATGACTTTTTGGTGAGCCCATGCTTGCTTCTAATGATCTTGCCTTTCTTTTCTTCTCGTTTAGTAAGATCAAACGTACAGTCAGTAAAGTACCTAAATCTTGGGTTCTAAGCTCAGTGGAGCCTTCGGTCAGTGCAGACACCACCAGACGAGGACATCACGTTTCCAGCACCCCAGGGCCCCCTCGTGCTTCTTCCCAGCTTGCGTGTTTTGACTGTTTAAACTTAGGAGTAGGGCGTAAATATGTCTCCATGTCAGTCAATATAGACTACAATATTAGTTTCATTTTTTGTACTGTATTCCATTCCATTTTACGGGTATTCTATAATTTACTTAACTAGTGGCATATTTAGATTCTTCCCAATTTTTAATGCTTTGTAAATAACTGTGTAACGGCCGTCTTCATAGATCTATCTTACCTCTTTTGTCTAATTATTTCCTTTAGGAGGTAGGATTGCTGAATCAAGGGAATGTACATGTTTTCAAAGTTTGTCACAGGCTGCCTGATGACCTTTCAGAAACGTCATACCGCTTTACCCTCTCAACGGCGCTGTGTGCCTGTGCCCATTTCCCCGCACGTTCTCAAGCACTGAGTGCAAAAGCCATCTCTCCCAGTCTTATTTGCACTGGTCCTAGTCAATGGGCTTTAGAAAGGAGGTTTGTGAGCCCTTTAGAGACAGCATTTGGAAAGAGGCTCCAGGGCAGATCAAGGCAGAGAAATGAAGCCCTGCCCTGGTGGAGGGCTTTTCAGGAGGGGATACGCTGTGGGCATTCCTAAATTGAAGGCTGACTGTGATATATATTGTTTTTTGAAGTTTACAAAGTGCCTTTACGCAGATACTGTATTTTCTCAAAAATCCACTGAAGCTGGCATCATTATCATTGTTATTACTACTGTTCTTCCTGCTGTTATTATCCTCACAGTATAAAAGGGAAAAAATTAAAAAGAGAGAGAGAGCGAATCGGAGTTCACCAGTTGTCTAGAATGAAATACTGCACAGGTGACAGAGTGAGGACTTAAATCCAGGTATTCTGACTCCTGCTGCAAGGCTTTTCCCAATTACACTGATTTTTTTGTTCATTTTTCATGTGTTTATTCCCTTGTGCCCTCCTCTGTCTATGACATATTAAGGTCTAGGGTGAGTGGATGGAAATGAGCCTGGAACATCTTCTTGAGCCAAGCATCAGGGAAGCTCTCAGAGACTTCTACGGTCAAGTCAAAAAGAGCCCGGATGGAGTTGAAAGCTCCCATGGGCCAAAGGAATGACAATCTGAGCAACAATAAAGGAAACTTAACATGTTGGATGGAAACACTTTAAAAATGTCTAAATCTAGGGGCTGGCCCCGTGGCCGAGTGGTTGAGTTCGCGCGCTCCGCTGCAGGCGGCCCAGTGTTTCATTGGTTCGAATCCTGGGCGCGGACATGGCACTGCTCATCAAACCACACTGAGGCAGCGTCCCACATGCCACAACTAGAAGGACCCACAACGAAGAATATACAACTATGTACTGGGGGGCTTTGGGGAGAAAAAGGAAAAAATAAAATCTTTAAAAAAAAAATGTCTAAATCTAAGAATTCATAAGGATACTAAAAACCATAATGGTAACAACCTCATCGGTCACCTTTGGAGAATGCTAGGGGCCAACTTTTTATTTTGAAAACTGGTAAGTAGAAGGAAAGAATTGAGTATATTTATTCTGCCTTTCCAATATGAACTGTAGTACTGGCTAACCAGAGTTGATGAAGGAAGCTTCTATTTATAAAGTAGTCCAGCTAATAAATGAAGAAAAGAAGATAGAATATTACCACTGTATGACCCTTTTATGGGCTCTAGGCAAGAATCACCAATGGCTGATCCACACACAAAAAGAAAGACAAACAGGCATTATATGGGAAAACACGCACCACCACCTGTGAAGTATTCTTGCCCAAAATTTCAAACTTAAATCTGATCCAGCATCTAAATCTAACCACCAATTTCCAGGAAATATAGAGACAAAGGGAACTTGCAAAATGACACATTAAATGGGCTGCAGTCAGCAAAGTCCAGATGGTGAGCAACTCTATGGCACAAACAACCACTTTCTTCAAAAAATTTGCGGAAAAAAAGAGATGGAAGGGGAGCTTATGGATTAAAAGAGAATTGAGTTTGTGAATTTGATGTTATATAAATTATGCCTCAATCAAGCTGCTATAAAAAACTAATTAAAAGGGATACCGACCAGGAGACAGATAGATATTATTTGGATCCTGATCAGAAAAAAATTGTACAAATGAATAAAAGTTTTATGAGACAGTTGGAAATTTGAACACTGACTGCCCATTTGATAATATTAAGAAATTAATGTTTAAAAAAATTTTAGGTGTAACAATAGTATTATGGTTATATTTTAAAAGAAGAATCTTATCTTTTAGTAACATGCAGTGAAATACTTATAGATGAAATGATATTATTTCTGGGATTTGCTTCAATATAATCTGGGATGGGGAAAGTAGGTGGGGTATAAATTGAACAAGATATGCTCCTAGTTGATAGTTGTTGAAGCTGGATCAGACACCTGGAGGGTCATAGCATTATTCTCTCTGCTTTTGCACACATTTGAAAATTTCCATGACAAAAACTTTAAAAAAAAATCAGAATTTAAGTATGCAAGTATGTAAAACAACACTTACCCAATTTTGTTTAAAATGTTAAAAAAATTAGAGACAACCTAAATGCAGGTAAGTTAATATTTTTGGTTCATCCCTGGTCTGGGCTACTGTGCATGCTCACAATATATTATATATGATAAAAGCAGCATATAAAGATAATTTTTGACTTAATTGAAATATTATAAAGGTATTACATTTCCACTGCAGAAAGCAACTGAAATAACACAGAGAAGGGTTAAGTAAAGCTTCCCTCATCTGCATCTCCACTGATGGTCCTCACTTCCTCCTCTTGTGTGCTTTTGATAGGCATCTTCTGGTTACACACAAATTTAGACATTATTGTTGCAACTTTCCCTTTCCCATGTCACAGTTATCTCACGATAACTTGACACTTTTCTATGTCAATTAAAGTTATCTCATTCTTCTTAACTACTGCACAAAGTCCCATTTTATGGATATAACATTTTTTAACCAGTCACTATTGATGGGCGTTTAGGTGGTTGCTGGTTTTTCACTTTATAAAAAATGCTGTAAATGTATGCATTTATTTTTATTTATTTATTTTTTATTTTATTTATTTTTATTTTACTTATTTATTTTTACCTTGTATTGTAAATATTTCTGTAGGATAAATTCCTAGAAATGGAATCACTGTGCATACAACCTCATGTTATTGTAAAAAGTGTCTGTGTTTGTTATGTCTATATAAGGATATTATTTTGACATATAAACTCATTCTCGTTGGTTCCTTTTTATCTCACATTCCCTTCCACCATTAAATCTGCATCATGAGACATGTTTACTGCCTTTGAGAGGGCCACAACAGATAAGAAATGGGTCATCAAAATAGACTTTTGATGCTCATGACAGAGACAGAAGCTTTGGGAGAAAATACTTTTTGAGTTACTAAAACCTAGTTTGAGTGCTAAACTCTGAAAGTCTATGCCATAAACAGTTGGTTCAGGAAAATTTCGTGGTGGTGTAAAAGCAGGTTATTCTACTCAAGGGGAGACTGAAAGTCACTGGGGAGAGGATGAAGAATGTCAGAGAGATGGACACAAGAGCCATGAAATTATACTTTGATGGTGTCTCTGAAAAGCAACCCAACTCAACCTGGGCAAAGGCTGATGGGAGCCCTGGAAAAGACTGGGGGGTCCTACAGCTCAGGGTGGCTATAAGGCCCTCTGAGGAGCCCTGGGCCTTGCAAGGCACCAGAGTTGTATAGTAGCCGGCTGGCTGGGGCTCATGAGCAGTTGGCCTAAGACCAGCTTCATGCAGTCGTGCACACTCCATCATGAAAGGAATGTGGAGGTGGCTAAGAGAGGGGCTTTGCAATAGAGACAAGGAGGACTCAGAAAACACAGATGTTCGACCAAAGACCATGTGGGACTGGGCTTGCTCTGCTGGGAACAGAACAGTGAACAAGACTTATGAGGGCTTTCCTTTCGCAGAACTTGTAGACTTCCATGGATGACGTTAAACAACTGGACAATTATATGGTGAAAAGTGCTATGATAAGGCAAGTTCAAGGTAATGAATTGGGGGAGGAAGAGTGCTCAGGACGGCTTCCTAGAGTAAATAATGTCTACATTGAGGCTGGAAGGACAAATGGAAGTCTGCTGGGTGAAGGGTGTATGGGGATGGTCTGCAGGCAGTGAATTTCCATGCAAAGGCTCAGGGACAGAGATTAGAATGTTCAGCGGACTAGCTAGAAAGGAGGGTTGTGGCTGGAGAAGTAAATAAGAGAACCTAGAAAGAACCTAGAAAATAAGTAAATAAGAAAACCTAGAAAAGAACCTAGAAAGCCACATTAATCCATTTGTATTTTATCCTGAGGACATTAGGGAACCATTTGTGGGGGGGGGGGGGGGTTGTTTATCTATCTATTTCTATCATCTGTTTTTTTTAAGTTCCTTGGTTTATTAATTAACTAAACCTACAGCTAAATTGCCAGTGAATATTTTAAGATATAAAGTAATTATAAAAATATTGGGGACGAACAGCACATCAGTTATTGTTACAGCAAGAAAAACTTCATGTCATTTAAGCTAAAACACCAAAACTAATCAAGTGTTTAAGACATGATGACAATAATGTCATTGAAAGTTTAAGATAATGAAGAGGCACTGAATGGTTTGAAGAAGGGAGTGCCGTGATTAGTTTTACATATTGAACAGGGCACTGGGGCTGTCTATGGAGAATGGAATGGAAGGGGCAAGACTGGAAGCAGGGAGACCAGGTCGGAGGGGACAGAGAATTGAATTAGGCTAGACATTAGGGTCCCCATAGATCCTGGTTACCCAGGCATTGGTTTGCTTAGAACCTAGCCAGTCTATGCCTGTTGTCCTCTCTTGCCAGCTGTTGGGGCCCCTTTCACTCTCAAATGCAACTCAGTTTGGAGGCTCCCATAGTGGCCGTGGAGATGGAAAGAAGCCAGGCAGGACTGAGAGCTCTTGGGACATAGAACTAATAAGGCCTGGTGATGGGTTAGATGTTGAGGTGAGGCGGGAGCGCTCCCAGGGCTGTGGCAGGAGCCGTGGGTGGAGGGACACACAGAGCACCTCGTATCTTGTTGGCTCCAAATCTCTCGGGTTTGCTACTTCAGGGGCCCTTCCACCCCAAAGGACAAGTAGGGATTGACTTTGGAGGGGGAAGGGTTTTTCAGCAGAGAAAACAGCAGGTACAACAGAACAGAGGCAGGAAGCAGATTGTCACCTTTGGGGACAGGTTCAAATATTTTATCATCCAGGGAGAGAGGACGTCTCGATGTGAGGGGGAGGGGAACGAATGATCGGGGCTTCGGGCACGGATTTTGGGAGGGCCATGGTGTATGCCTGAGATGTGCCTGTGGCTCACTGTGGCTCTGTGACTAAGTTTTCACGCTGGGCTGTGATTAAAAGTGAAATGAACAGCATCCTTAAAACCAACTGGGTGAAAGCTTCCCCCATCTCTCTTTTCTCCTTTTCTCTAGCAGGAAAACATCAACAATCAGAATCGTCACCCAGCGAGAGATGGCAGCACTGTCCCACAAGCCTGGACCACTGCATCTGGACTATTACGTGAAAGAGAAAGGAACTTGTATGTGATTTAGGCCTTTGTTTTTTAAAATCTTTTTGTCACAGCAATGTAACCCATGTGCTAAAAAACACACAGTTGGTATTAAAAAAACAGAAGATGTTTAATAAACTTGTGTAGACATTTTAGATGGAAGTCCCTGCTCTTCACTGATGTGCTGCCCTTAAGTAATGTTTAATCTCTTAGATTCCCCAAGTCCTGGACCCTCTGCTAAGAGCCTGGACTTTTACCAAACAGTCCACAGGATGAGCTCCCCACTGAGGCCTCAGGGAAACCAGGAAGCAAAAGGGAACCCCAAAGCTGAGAATTGACCTGGAGGCCAGAACCAGATAGGGGTCAGGGGGGAAACACAGGGCTGGGGCCAAGCCTGGTTTCCCTTCTAGATGTCTGCACATGTGCTGAGCCACACTCGGGAAGCCACAGTGAAGTGCTGCTCCATGTTAAGCTTAACCAGCAAGTAAAAATAACTGATGCCTGGTGAATGGGCCACAGAGGGCTCAGGAGAAAATCGCAGATGTCCACCCACCCTTAGGACCTGCAGGTGAAAGTCCCTCTTGTGATGAAGGTTTTGAGGCCTCAGGGGATTGAGAGGCTCCTTAAGGGTCCCAACTAGTTACACCCAGTGTTTCCTGAGCACCGATTTTGTGCCAGGCGTTAAGAAGTACGAAGCTGAACAAGACAACGCCCCTACCATCAAGTAACTAATAGTACAGTGGGGAAACAGAAAGAGCAAGAACTATAACATGATCCCAAGGAAACTCCACATGTGGTCAGTCCTTTCAGTCCTCCTGACCTCTGATGGAAAGCATCCTGGGAATCCTACCCTCACCTGGAGCGCTACCTGCTGGGCTTGTGTGGGACTAAAGGATGAGATCACGGCTCCACTCTGTAAAGAAAAACCCACCTTTAGAGACAGTTCAGCCTGCTGCTTAAATTCAAAGAAATATTGGACATAGTCAATACCGTTGGATGTGTTGGCTCTGACTTCAGGTTCTTGGGTAAACAAACATGTGCTCAAGTGGAAACTAACCCTGTGATCTTTCCATGCCTTGCTAATTCATCAAATCATCAATTCTCAGAGTGCTTTCTAATGGATCTATCTCGTTGTTTTGTTTACTTTGTTTATCATACAAACCTACAAGGGCATATTTTTATCCTTAATAGGCCTCCTTCAAAGCGGTTCAGACTTTCAATTCATTTTAGCTTAAGGAATTTTTCCTTTTTCCTTTATCTGATGGTGGTCAGCTGGTTCAAAAGGCTAGGGCTCTGAGCAGGGGGTGCAATTTGTATGGGTCACACCTAGGAGCAGCTTACATTATTAATGCTATGTTTTCATCCTCAGGCATCAAGGTAAAAGATGTGAAATGCATTAAAGGAGCATTTCTTCCTTAGTTTATAATGGATGACTAAGAATAGAAAGAAGGAGGATGCCTATGAAATTTTATACATATATGTGTATAAAATGTATATATACAAATAAATACGCATACATGAAATGTATACATGTCTTGCCTGGCTTTGGTATCAGAGCAATGCCAGCCTCATAATGTGAGTTAGAAAGTATTCTATTTTCTGGAAAAGGTTGTGTAGAGTTGGTCTTATTTCTTCCTTAAATGGATGGGAGAATATACCAGTGAAACCCTTTAGGCCATGTAGGCCTGGAGTTTTCTATATGTAATAAAACATCCCTTCTCTTTTAAGAGGTCTTTATACCCTTCTGAGTGAGTATTTGCCAACTGACTTAAACAGTTCAACTGGAAACTGGAAATTTCCAGTTTGAACTGGAAATGCTATGTGCTTTGGGCACACAGTGAATATCTCCAACCCCATGGCACTAGAACCCGACTGAAGTGACATGGGCTTAACTTCTGAAGCACTTTAAAACGTTCCTTGGTCCCCGGATTGTGTTTGTTTTGTGGGCTATTTTGTTATGTAGTCTTCTAAATGGCATGAGGATTGGCTGAAAACAGCTATAATTTATCACTCTACAATGGTGTAACATCCCGATACCTGGCCAACAAGCATGTGAAACGGTTCTCAATATCACTAATCATTAGGGAAATGCAAATAAAAACCACAACAAAATATCACTTCACAGCCATTAGGATGGCTACTATTTAAAACAATAACAACAACAGAAAAGCCTGAGGGGCAGGCTTCGGTTTGGCACACATCTAGTGGCCTACAGAGCTGTTCTCAAGAAACACGGGCTGTGGATGCCATCTTGTCATCTGCCCCAGCTCACTGGTATCTCCAAGAAAAGAGCTTACACACCCATCTGGAGCCCTGCTTTTCATGACTGCTGCCAGGGGACACCTCTAGATCACCTGGCTCTTGTGGCCATCAGGGCCTATGCTTGTGGCTCCACAGGACTTTATATATTTGCATACTTTTAAACACTGCTGCCTGAGGGTCTGGCTCAGTCAGCATGAATCTGAGTGCTGAGATCCTTCTCTCTGGGACACTGACAGATCTTGGCACTTACTTAACTATCAGGAGTTGTGCAAAATATGCTAGGCTGCCTGGACAAGCAGAGAGGTTTGAGAGACAACCAAGAACGGGGGCAGGGTTGAATGATGTTTTATTTCCTACATGAGGCCACTATGTCGAAGCTGGGGGAGGAGATGTTTTCATACACTGTATAGAAACCAACCTAGAGAATCAAGTAAAATGAAGAAACAAGGGAATATGTTTCAAATGAAAGAACAAGATAAAACCTCAGAAAAAAACCTTAATGAAATGTAGATAACTAATTTACCTGATAGAGAGTTCAAAGTAATGGTGATAAAGATGCTTACAGAACTGGAGAGAAGAATGGATGAACACAGTGAGAACTTCAACAAAGAGATCGAAAGTATAAGAAAGTACCAAATAGAAGTCACAGAGCAGAAGAGTAAAACAATTGAACTAAAAAATACACTAGTGGGGTTCAACAGCAGACTAGATGAGCAGAAGAAGGGCTCAGTGAACTTGAAGACAAGGCAGTGAAACTCACCCAATCAGAGCAACAAATAGAAAACAATGAAAAAAGGTGAAGACAGTTTAAGGGACCTCTGGGACAACATCAAATGGATTCACATTATAGGGCTCCCAGAAGGAGAACAGAGAGAGAAAGGGGCAGAAATCTTATTTGAAGAAATAGTGGCTGAAAACTTTCCTAACCTGAAGAAGAAAAAAGACATCAGATCCAGGAAGTCCATAGAGTTCCAAATAAGATGCACCCAAAGAGACCGACACCAAGACACATTATAATTAAAATGTCAAATTTTCACAAGGAGAAAATCTTAAAAGCAGCAAAAGAAAAATAACTTGTTATGTACAAAGGAATGTCCATAAGACTATATGCATATTTTTCAACAGAAAGTTTTCAGGCCAGAAGAGAGTGGCATGATATGTTCAAAGTGCTGAAAGAAAAAACTTCCAGGGGCTGGCCTGGTGGCCTAGTGGTTGAGTTTGGTGTGCTCCACTTTGGCTGCCCAAGTTCAGTTCCCAGGTGCAGACCTACACTACTTGTCAGCAGCCATGCTATGGCAGTGACCCACATACAAAATGGAGGAAGATTGGCAACAGATGTTAGCTCAGGGTGAATCTTCCTCAAGCAAAACCAGGAAGATTGGTGACAGATGTTACATCAGAATGAATCTTCCACAGCAAAAAAAAAAAGAAAGAAAAAAACCTAAAACAAAAAGACACCAAACTTCCAACCAAGAATATTCAACCCAGCAAAGTTATCATTCAGAATTGAAGGAGAAATAAAGAGTTTTCTAGACAAGTAAATGCTAAAAGAGTTCATCACCACTACACTGGCCATACAAGAATGTTAAAGGAACTTCTATAAGCTGAAAAGAAAGGGCTCCAATAAGTAACAAGAAAACATAGGAAAGAACAAATTTTACTGCAAAAGTAAATATATAGTAAAGGTGGTGAATTAATCACTTATAAAGCTAGTATGAAGGATAAAAGACAAAAGCAGTAAAAATAACTATGGTTACAATAATTAGTTAAAGGATACACAAGATAAGATGTAAAATAAAAAAATTTATTAATAAATTTGAGAGGATTAAAATCATATCAAGTATCCTTTTCAACTCAATGGTATAAAACTAGAAATCAATTACATGAAGAAAACTGGAAAATTCACAAATACATGGAGATTAAACAATATGCTACTGAACAACAAATGAATCAAAGAAGAAATCAAAAGAGAAATCAAAAACTACCTTGAGACAAGCAAAATGGAAATATAACATACCAAAATATATGGGATGCAGCAAAAGCAGTTCCAAGAGGGAAGTTCATAGAGATAAATGCCTACTTCAGGAAACAAGAAAAGTTCCAAATAAACAACCTCTAACTTTACACCTCAAGGAACCAGAACAAGAAGAACAAATAAAACCCAAAGTTAGTAGAAGAAAGGAAATAACAAAAATTAGAGCAGAAAGAAATGAAATACAAACTAAAAAGACAGTAGAAAAGATCAGTGAGAGTAAGAGGTTGTTCTTTGAAAAATAAATGAAATTGACAAGCATTTAGCTAGATTCACCAAGGAAAAAAAAGGACTCAAATAAATAAAATCAGAAATGAAAGAGGAGGGGTGGGCCCAGTGGCGCAGTTGTTAAGTTCACATGTTCTACTTCGGCAGCCCGGGGTTTGCTGTTTCAGATCCTGGGTGCAGACATGGCGCTGTTTGGTGAGCCATGCTGTGGTAGGCGTCCCACATATAAAGTAAAGGAAGATGGGCACGGATGTTAGCTCAGGGACAGTCTTCCTCAGCAAAAAGAGGAGGATTGCCAGCAGATGTTAGCTCAGGTCTAATCTTCCTCAAAAAAAAAAAAAAAAAGAAATGAAAGAGGAGATGTTACAACTGATACCACAGAAATACAAAGTAGTCATAAGACTACTACGAGCAATTATACGCCCACAAATCAAACAACATAGAAGAAATGGATAAATTCCTAGAAACACACAACCTACCAAGACCAAATCATGAAGAAGTAGAAAATCTGAACAGATTGATTACTAGTAAGGAGATATTTCAGTAATCAAAAAACCTCCCAACAAACAAAAGTCCAGGACCAGATAGCTTCACTTCACTAGTGAATTCTACAAAACATTCAAAGGATAATTAATACCAATCCTTCTCAAACTTCCAAACAATAGAAGAGGAGGGAATTCTTTCAAATTCACTTTATGAGGCCAGCATTACCCCAATAACAAAAGCAGACAAGGATGCCACAACAAAAGAACATTACATGTCAATATTCCTGATGAAAATAGATATGAAAATTGATGGGGGTGGGAGAAATGAGTGAAGGGGTCAAAGGTAAAAATAATAATAATACTCACAAAACACTTGGTAAAACAGCGATGTTCAATTAATCTGTGTATATGGAATAGGTAAACACACACACACACTTGAAGGCAGAGGATCTAACCATTTCCCAAACACACATAAAAAAACAGAAAATGAGTATTGGTGAGGATGTGGAGAAATTGAAACCCTTGTGCACTGTTGGTGGGAATGTAAAATGGTGCAGCCATTGTGGAAAACAGTATGGTGGTTTCTCAGAAAATTAGAAATAGAATTACCATATGATCCAGCAATCCTACTTCTGGGTCTATATCCAAAAGAGCTGAAAGCAGGGCCTGGAAGAGGTATTTGCACTCCCATGTTCACAGCAGCATGTTTCACAATAGCCAAGAGGTAGAAACAACCCAAGTGTCCACTGACAGGTGAATAAGTAAAGAAAATGTGGTATATATGTACATCGGAATGTTATTATTCAGCCTTAAAAACGAAGGAAGTTCTATCACATGCTACAACATGGATGAACCTTGAGGACATTAGGCTAAGTGAAATAAGCCAGTCACAAAAAGACAAATACTATACAATTCCACTTATATGAGGTACCTAGAGTAGTCAAATCCATAGACACAGAACGTAAAATAGTGGTTGCCAGGGGCTGATGGGAGGGAGAAATGGGGAGTTGTTAAATGGGTGCAGAGTTTCAGTTTTGCAAGACGAAAAATGTCAGGTCTGCTGCACAGCAATGTGAATATACTTAAAGCTAGCGAACTATACACTTAAAAATGATTAAGATGGGGGTTGGCCCAGTGGCATAGTGGTTAGTTCATGTGCTCTGCCTCGGCAGCCCAGGGTTTGCAAGCCTGGATCCCGGGTGCAGACCTAATACCACTTGTCAAGCCACACTGTGGTAGCATCCCACATCAAATAGAGGAAGATTGGGGCTGGCCCCATGGCCAAGTGGTCAGGTTCACGTACTCTGCTTCAGCGGCCCAGAGTTTCACCAGTTCAGATCCTGGGTGTGGACCTGGCAGTGCTCATCAAGCCATGCTGAGGTGGTGTCCCACATAGCACAACCAGAAGGCCTTACATACAACTAGAATATACAACTATGTACTGGGGGACTTTGGGGAGAAGAAAAAAAAAAGATTGGCAACAGATGTTAGCTCAGGTGCCAAACCAATCTTAAAATAGAGGAAGATTGGCAACAGATGTTAGCTCAGGGCCAATCTTCCTCACATACACACACAAAAATGGTTACGATGGTAAATTCTATGTTATATGTTTTTCGCCACAATTTTATTTAAAAACCCATACACCTTATTATTAATTCTTGCTCCCTTGTGGATAATCAGTACCATACAGGAACTATTATGGGTTCCTCCACTATTTCACACCCTTGATTTACATACACAGAGTTGCTTAAAGTTTCAAGAACAGATGACCAATACAATCCAGTCACCATCATAATGCACCCTTCAATTGTTCACTCAGTGAGAGAGGTGCAGACGCATATTGGCTACACTCGCTTATGATTGGTATCTCTCTCTCTGGTGTTTTTATGAAATCTCAAATTTGTATTGTTTTTAAACAATCGAATATAGCATAGTAATTCAAAGTAATGAATTTGAGTGTAATTTACCATTTCAGCAACTTTGATTGAAAAACATAACAATTTTCTTAGTTTTTCAAAACCTTCACTTTAAATTATAGAGTTGTTTTCAATTAGTGTCACTCAGGTGTATGCCCATCTAGCCCAGTGGAAAGAGATGGAAGATGGTTTGCCAACCAGTAAAAATGTTCCAGTAATTCTTAGCGTGAGTGAATAATAGTTCTGATGTCCTAGATTTAAATAGGTGGAGCTTAAAGGTGAGGGGAAAAGTTCTCAAAGGATAGGAAGAATAAGATAAGACGAAGTTGTACAAATGCACCCCTTCTTGAGTAGGTGGCACACTGATTTCTTACGCTTTTGTAGACTGTGTTGTTTTATGTCATGGTTCAGTAGCAGGAAATTATTTTGTCTGGGGAGTGTGGCTATATGTGGTTTATCACATTGCTTTGCATGCATTTCTTCCCAATTTCTTCCAAGAGTTAAGTGGAATCTAGATATGACATAAAGCATTTTACAGAAGCGTATTCTCTTGACAACGTATTTAAAGAGGAGTTGAGCAGGTCAGCTTGCAGTCAGATCAGATCAGACACATGTGTCTGTTAAAACCAGTCAAGAAGCTTAGGATAAAAATGAAGACAAATTGGCAGCCTGGTATGATAGTAAGAATGACTCTACTGGTGGCGAGGAGGCTAGAATTCTCATTTCAAGTCAATTATTAACCAGCAAGACTTTGGGAAAATTCCTTAAATTCCTTGGGCCACATTTATTCGTATATAAAGTGGAATGGTTGCACTACGTAATCTCTTGAGATCCTCTCCCGGTCTAAAATACTAGGATTTAATTAATTCAGAGACCCACTGGTAAGTCCCTTGCCTCCCTCCCTTCACCCTCAACACCTATGAGTAGTTTTAATTGTCCTCTCTGTGCAGGTAACTGCCACAGCTCTGGCCTTGAACTCTCGTTCAGATCTACGCAGGTTTGTGCTATTTAGCTGCCTGCTTCAGCTCAAACCATTTAAAACAGGAGTCACCAAAAACCCCCACAACAAATGTGTCTCCTGTTTCACCCTCCCTGACCTAGCTCAGTGACATGCCTAACACAGTGTTCCTGCTTGCTGTGCTTTTAAGGGCACCGGAAAGTCAGGACTGTCAATCCTCACTGTTTACCCATCAGTCCTCTGAGGGAAGATTTGTTCCCTTTTTCAACTATAAGTGCAGTTGAAAGCAGCAATGCTTGAAGTTGAGATTCAAAGAGCAAGAACAAGCAAATTCAGAACTGGCTCCATCTTTAATCAGCTATTGGGCATGTCAGGATATAGTGAGGTGAACACAAAGGACTGAGTCTGACACATAGTAGAAAAACAACCAATCCCTTTTGAGTACAAGTTTTAAAGCATTTACTGTACTGTGAAGCCTCCTTGGCTTCTCTCCTCCTCCTCCTGCACTCAACAGGTCAATCAGAGTGCCCACTCTACCGGGTAGACCTTCTATTCCTTATGGGAACAATGGCCAGTCATTGATGGGGTCAGCAAAGTGGACCACAGGCCGGATTATTAGCAGATAAGAACAAGGTATCCTATCTACCTAGGCCAAATGGAGAAAAACTTGAAGTGTATAAATTTCCTAAGGGACAGCTGAGTTGACCCCAAAAGAGCAAACATCAACATCTAGTCTGGGAGGCAATAGGGTGCTTCACACAAGGGATGAAGTCAAGACTCAGGGCATGATGTAGCTGAATAGACAGCAGGGCAGAATCAAGAAGGGGGATCCATAAGTGAAGCGGATCAATAAGGATCAATTTGGAGCACTCTTACAATTCAATTAACATCCTGAAAGAGTTCTTCCTCTTCAATAAGTAAAAACAAAGTAAAAAAGAAAAAAGAAAAGGACATGAAAGTCCAGTATAAAAGGGTAAGATATTTTTAAAAATTGACTTTATTGAGATATAATTTACAAACAATAAAATTCACCCATTTACAGTTCAATTAAAATGAGGAACATTTCTGTCATACCAAAAAGTTCCCTCTTACTCCCTTTGCAGATAACCTCTCCATACCCCCAAGCCCATGCAACCACTGATCTGTCTTCTGTCATTAGAGATTAGTAATGCCTTTTTAAAGACTTTCTTATAAATGAAACCAAGTGATATGTATTCTTTTGTTTCTGTTTTTTTTTCATTCTGCAGAATATTTTTGAGATTCATCCATGTGTATCTATCTGACTATATTCCATCTTATAAATATACCACAATTTGTTTATCCATTCACCTGTTAATAAATATTTGGAGTCTTTCTAATTTTGGGCTATGAACACCTGTGTACAAGGCTTTGTGTGGGCAAATGTTTTCATTTCTCTTGAGTACATACCTAGTAGTGGAATTCTTATAAACAAACTTGTTAAGAGACTGCTGAGCTGTCTTCCAAAGTAGTTGTACCATTTTACATTCCCACCAGCAGTGAATTAAAATTACAGTTGCTCTACATCATTGCCAGTACTTGGTATTGTCTGTCTTTTTAATTCTAGCCATTCTAATGTGTGTAGTTATTTTTATTTGCCTTTTCCTGATGACTCTAATGATGTTGAGCATCTTTTCACGTGCTTATATCTTCTTTGGTAAAGTGTTTATCAAAATGTGTTGTTCATTTTTCTATTGAGTTGTTTACCTTGCTGAGCTCTCTAATGAGTACCAGTATTTTATCATTTTTTTTTAATGTTCTATATAGACCGTCATAACGCTGGCAAATATTTACAGTTTTGGCTCTCCCATTCCAGTATATATACCTCATGTATTTTTCTTGTCTTATGGCATTAGCAAGAACTTCCAACAAAATGGACTCTTACTATACAGAAATTATAATAAGCGTATTTATCTTGTTTCTGACTTCAGTGAGAATATTTGTACTGTTTTACCATTAAGTATGATGCTTTTGTATGTTTCTGATCGCTACACTTTATTAAATTAATAAGAAATTTTCCTTCTATTGCCAGTTTGGTCAGTATAGCAAAATGCTTCCTAAAATATCCAAGCAAGGCTCTAAATTTATCTCTGAATGCAATTGTGGACATTACTAAGAATATATATATTTTTTTTCTAAGAATATATATATTCTAAGAATATATATAGACATATATTCTTATATCTATGTTCTTATATATGTCTTGTATATGTCTTATCTTATATATCTTATATATATATATTCTTATATAGAATATAAAGACATTTCTAAGAATAAATATGTATATATATATATTTTGTGTGTGTGTGTGTGTGTGCTGAGGAAGATTCACCCTGAGCTAACATCTGTTGCCAATCCTCCTCTTTTTTTGGTTGAGGAATATTAGCCCTGAGCTCATATCTGTGTCAGTCTTCCTCCATTTTGTATGTGTGACGCCTCCACAGCATGGCTAACAAGTAGTGTAGGTCCACACCTGGGATCTGAACCTGTGAACCTGGGCCACCAAAGTGGTTCGTGCTGAACTTAACCACTACACCATGGGGCTGGCCCCTCTAAGAATATATTTTTACTTAGAAAATAAAGAAATATGATGCTTTTAATATGATTTAGAAACTATAAATTATGATGTTTCTAATTTGATTTAGAACATAGAGAAATGTGATATTTGGACACAGTTTATTCTTGTTACATGTTATAAAAAGCAAACAGGGAAAAACCCCAAACCTAATGGCTACAGATCTATAAAGTTACAGAACGAGGAGAATACATTTTAAGTGGTTTCCCAAAGAAAAAGTCCTTTAAGAGAAGGCTAACAAAAGTAATGAAGTGCAAGTATGAGACCAACCAGACCTCAGATTACACTTGGGTATAGTAATGGCTATAATGGGCAGTCAGAGAGACAAATCACCTGAAAGCCTGAGTTACTTGTCAACTTCCTGATTTATTCAAAGCAGACAGCAGGACATAGCCTTGCGGCAAGCAGGGCCGCACAGGTGTTGAGTACCTGGGTAGGGCAGCCAGGGCCATCTCATACAGGTGGTCAGGCACAATGGTGCCTTCCCATCCAGCAGCCCTGGAAGCCCTCACACTGCTACCACGTCACCCTTCCTCCCTGCAGTCCCTCCGCACATCCTGAAGTTTCTGCCCCAAAGGCCAAGGCCCTGACTAGCCAAGCATCACTCCTATGCAATCAGAAAAAGGGAGCCTTCCTCTCCACACTGTACTACTCCCTGCAGGCAAACCGTCATAGTCACCGTACATTTCAGGACGACTATGCTGAGAATGGAACCCACAGGAATGATGCAAAGCTGAGTTCGTACAACTGTGAATGGCGGCCTTTTAGGTTGTCTATGCAGGGTTTTTACTCTGCAGTTAATCTTTCTGAGACTGCCAAATCCTGCCACTTTGGTAGACTGACACTATACAAATTAGCTTGTCTAATTGTACAACTCAGGGTCTTTTAATTCAACACACAATGGTAAAGCCAATAAACAATTAACACCAGCTTCCAAAACATATCTCACAAAACTGTTCCCGCACAAGTACAAAAAGTAGTTCCCTCACTCCCCTCATGCCAAACACCTATCACAAGCACTCACTAAGTGCCAGGCACTGTTGTAAGTGCTTTACAAATGTCAATTCATTTAATTTAGTCCTCTTTGCGGTCTCAGGAGGCTGGTGTGACTATCTTACAGATGAGGACTCTGAGGCTTGAGAGGCTAAGGTACTTCCCCAAGGTCACTCGGGTAGTAAGTGGCAGAACCACGAGCAAATCCAGGCAGTAGGCCCCAGAGTCTCTGCTCTTAATCACTACATTATGCTTCCTTTTATCCAAAAGAAAAAGAAAAGAAATGTCACTAGGTAGTGATGTACATAAAACCAAATGGCACTGCACCACTGGGCAGCAAAGTCAATCCAGAGAACATTCTAGGCAACTTGCCTGTGCAGCACTATGGGGATAGGTCGTCATCCAGATGCAATTAGAGAAGTGTCCGTAGGATAGCAGCCCTTGGCCCACACGGTAGTCTCAAGCAATTGACTGAATTCTCCTTTGGAAAATGCCTGTTTCCCACTTGTGTAGGAGTTGGGGATAGTAGCTAAGGGCAGTGTCACATGTGTAAAGCCAAAATCATTATTAGCAAGAGCTAAGGTTGAAACTGTGGGAAGGAGGTCAAGCATCACATTCACAATCTGAAGCAAGATGAAAATGAGACAACGCACATCAAACTCTGGTTGCCAAGATGGAATTGTACAGGGATATCGAACAGCAGGTATGTTGAAGCTTCTCTTAAGGTGTGTTACAGAGCTGAGTGCTAGAGCTTAAAGACCTGAGTGGAGCTGGAAAGAAAAAATACACGTTCAATTCATTGCCCCGATGAATGGAGTGTGGCTACTCACAATGGACAGCAGCAGCATCATTGCCTGGGGGCTCGAAGAACCTCAGACCCTACTCTGGACTATACAGGCATATCTGCAAGTTAACAAAAGCCCCAGGAGACTCATACACATGTTAACATTTAAAGTTGGAGACCACTGTTTGGAGAGTAGATGGAAGAGGGACATGTTTAAGTCCCAGGACTTGGCTAGGAAACTGTGCAGTAGCCCCAGTGAGGAAGGGAAGCTGGGCAGGAGAAAGGAAGCAACTTTTATTGGTTGAATAACCCATGTCAGACACGGTCTGTGACAGCTGTTGTCGCAAATATCACTCCTTTCATCTTCCCAATAACCTTGTCAGTTTTTATCATCCCAATGTATAGGTGGAGAAACTAAGTTTCAGAGAGCGCAAGTAATTTGCCCAAAGTTACACACCAGTAAGTGATGAAACTGAAATTCAAATCTAGGACTACTTAGGCACACCCAAACCTTTTTCTCGTGTCTTTCTGTCTAGGTGATAAATGATGAAGGTGTGACCAGATGTCTACAGCTAACTCAAATTATGGTGTTTATTAACCATCATCACTGGTTTCTTTTTTCCATTTTCACTAATTATTTAATTTCTTTTCATTTTTACATAATAAGCATAACCAAGAGTCTAAAATAATCCTCATATGGGCAGTAGAAGCAGATACATTTTTAAAAGTTTATTTAAATCAACACAATGATCTTGGAAGAATGAAGAATGGGAGCAAAATTAAAGTGACTGAAAATCTCATGTTTGTACTGTCTGGATTTGGAAAGTGAAAGCATGGGAATTCAGCATGGCATTTATTCATGGATTAAGGATCTGAAAAATGCCATGCTCAGCATTTCCTGTCACTGCCATGTCACTGAACTCAGCCCTAACCTGGTGGGACCACCCACCCCAGGAATGGAAAATATTCACTGAACTTCCTGTCGGGAGGCAGTGCCCCTCCACCCAGCAGCTGCTCCTTGGTGGCTGAGCCCTTGCCATGTTTTCAGCCAGGGAATTCCAGCTTTGCCTTATCTCCGTGACAGGCCACTGGGAGCAAAGCTGGACTGAAGTCAAGACACAATGTAACAATATCGAATATCTATGTAATGACTGCTTGTCCCTTGTAACTACCTTTTTAAGCACTGTCCAAGAAACTAGTGTAACTTTTCTAGTAAATTCAAACCTAAATAGAATCTCTTAGAGATTCCCACTAGAAGTCATGCTATTTATAAGGTGATGATGATGTCATGGCCTTAGTAGGATAAGTTCTGTGTACATGAAATTTATATTGTGGACTAAGTTTTAGGAATTTCCTACCTTGCTTCTAGTATGAGACTAATTCAAGATGTACCTAAAATAACCACCTTTGCTTTATATTCATTTTTACATATCCTCTTAAGTGTATTAGGTAGGACCAATTTGTCAGTCACTCATTCATTTATTCATACAGTCTCAAGCAACTTTTGTTGAATGTTAGATCTCAGGCACAAGCCAGGCCCTGGGACACAAAGAAAATAATACAGACCCTACTGTCTAGGAGAAAGAAAGCAAAGAAATAACATTCAATAAGTGCCAGTCACCTCTGTGCCAGGCATTGGGTTAGAAAGACAGATGTGGTAACAAATAATTAAAACAGAGTTGGAAACGTTCAGAAAGTGGTCGTTCAAGATGCCGTGGGCACACAAGGCAGGGGTGATGAAGTGTCCTTCAGAGGGAGGCACTCAACCAGCACCTGCAAACACAGGCAATGGTTTCTCTTTTCTAACCTTGTGTTGCTTCCATGCACTCTAGTGCTCCTCTTTCCTCCAAGACACAGGAGCCCTTCAAGTGTGAGGTGACTTATTAGACTGTAAACAAGCGAGCTAAATCCCTAGTAGAATCTCAGTTTATTCAGTGAGCACTGTTTTGCTTGTTTGGTGTATATATAAAACAAGGCATACAGTTCTACAGTAACTACTTTTGTTAGTTCCCCATGGGTCCTTCCTATGTTCAAGCAAATATAAGCAAATACAAACGTGCCTAGTTACTCTCCCCAACTCCTGCTTTTATACGTAAAATGTAGAACACTATCTACAATGCCCTGCATCTTGCTTTTTTCATTTAACAATATATCCTGGACAATGATAGTGTTGTAATTCTCTTTTTTAATGCTGCATAATATTCCATTTTGTGAATAGTTCATAGTTTATTTAACCAAATCCTTACTGATAATCATTTGGGTTCTTTGGTTTATAGTCTTTTGTTCTCATAAGCTTGTAAAAACAGCATTTTGTATGCATACATGTGTATCCAAATGGTCGACACTCAGAAATGAGGTTGAAGGGTCAAATGTATTTTTAATTGGATTAAATATCACATTGGCAAAGTGTCCTCCGTAGAGGTGGTACCATTTTGCAATCTCACCAGCACGTATGAGAATGCCTATTTTGTCAACGTTTGGATTTTTGCCAATCTAATAGGTAAAAAAATTGTATCTCGGCCACGTTTTAACTTGCCTTTCTCTTATATGAGAGATGTCAAGCATCTCTTCATTCATTTAAGGCCATTTTTGTTCCTTCTTCTGTAAACTGTTCATGTCCTTTGCCCACTTTTCTTTTGGATTCCCATTTTCTTCCCCCTCCCCCAAGTTATATTGAGAAATAATTGACATACATCACTGTATAAGTTTAAGGAATACAGCATGAGGGTTTGGTTTACGTGTATTGTGAAATGATTACCACAATAGGTTCAGCTAACAGCCATCTTCTCATATAGATACAATAAAGAGAAAAAAAGGAAAGAAATTTTCTCCTTGTGATGAGAACTCTGAGGATCTCCTCTCTTAACAACTTTCCTATATATCATACAGCAGTGTTAACTACAGCCATCATGTTGTACTTATATACATGTGCATCATGTTGCACATCCCTAGTACTTATTTAGCTCACAGCTGGAAGTTTGTACCTTTTGACCACCTTCCTCCAATCCCCCTCCCCACACCCTCCACCTCTGGTAACCGTAAGTCTGATCTCTTTTCACATGAGTTTGATTTTTTTTTCAGATTCCATATATAAGTGAGATCATGTAGTATTTGTCATTCCCCGTCTGACTTATTTCACTTGGCATAATCCCTTCAGGGTCCATTCATGTTGTTGCAAATGGTAGAATTTTCTCATTTTTTGTGGCTGAATAATATTCCATTGTGTATATATACCACAACTTCTTTATCCACTCATTCACGGACACGTAGGTTGTTTCCATGTCTTCTCTGTTGTAAATAGTGCTGCTATGAACAGGAGGTACAGGTATCTTTTCGAGTTAGTGTTTTGTCTCCTTTGGATCTATTCCCAGAAATGGAATTGCTGGATCATATGGTAGTTCTACTTGTAATTTTTTGAGGATCCTCCATACTGCTTTCCATAGAGGCTGTACCAGTTTGCAATCCCACCAACAGTGCACAAGAATTCTCTTTTCTCCACATCCTCACCAGCATTTGTTATCTCTTGTCTTTTTGATGATGGCCATTTTAACAGTTGTGAGGTGATATCTTATCATGATGTTAATTTTCATTTCCCTAATGACCAGTGATGTTGAGCATTTTTTCACGTACCTGTTGGCCTTTCATATATCTTTATATATGAGTTCTTTATATATTTTGGATATTAGCCCCTTATCAGATATATGGTTTTCGAATATTTTCTCTCATTCCATAGGTTATCTTTTCATTTTGTTAATGGTTTCTTTTGCTGAGCCAGATTCTCCTTTTTACTTTTCTTTTTTTTTTTTTTTTTTTACATATTTCTAGGAACTCTTTGTGTAAGTTAGAGAGAGTTGCCTTGTGCCTGTGGCATAGTTTCCAATATTTTTTCCTGGTTTGTCATTTTTTTTTTTTGACTTTGCTTAATTACATCTGCAAAGTCTCCTTTGCCATATAACATATATTCACAGGATCCAGGGATGAGGGTGGGGGCATCTTTGGGGCACAATCACTGTGCCTCCCACCCCTTCTCTTTGCCTGGAAGGTCCCTCCCCAGATATCTGTGTGGCTCACTTGCTCTCCTCCTTCACACCCACCCATTTAAAATTGCAACACCCACACCCACCCAAGCACTCCCAATACCCTTACCCTGCTTTACTTTTTTCATAGCAATGATCACTTTCTAATGTATTATTTATTTGTTCATTGCCCGTCTTCCTTCAGAACACTAGAACTTCACTGAGACAGAGGTTTTTTTCTGATTTACTGAACATCCCCAGAGCCTATACAGAGCCCGAAACATAATGTGTTCAATAAATTTTTATTGAATAGCTGAACTTAATAATAATCTTTGTTGTTTTCTTTTTCTATTGGATTTTTCATCTTTTTTCTTATGAATTCTTTTCATAAGATATTAGCCCTTTGTTAATAGGTTGTAAATATTTTTTCTGAGAATATTTGTCTCCAGTTTTCTCCACGCATTTTTTAAACTATTGATAATATATTTTACATACTATATTATAGACTTTTTTGCTTAACATGACCATAGACAGTTTCCATGTCTTTTAAAAATCTTTGAAATCAAGGCTTCCTAGTTGATAGAAGCAGAAATCTGCCATGTCTGGGCATGTCTTGTGAACTGAAGGAATGTCCAGATGTTTCTTATGAGAAAGAGGGTACGTGCTGGGAAACAAGGAATTCTGAGGAGAGGAGCCAGGTCCAAGGAGCTTGATTTACTATTTCCCACCCATTCGAAGAAATGCTTTTTTCTTCCTTCTCATTTTAACACTTCTGGATCAGGATGTGTCTTCTAATCGATGGCATCTTCCAACTACAGTTCGCAATGCTTTCCAAGCCCTCTTAGTGGTACATACAGTAACCATGCATCTCACAACTGATAGGTCTTGGATTTGTTGAAAAGCAAAAGAAGGTCTTGGTCGCCTGAGGGGAGCGTGATGGACACCAGAGCATTCGGTTCACCCCTTCCAGCTGTCTCCCAGCTCAGTTCGTCTGGACTCACTTTTAATTTGATGGGGAGTACGAGGGACTAAAAAGTAAAAACGAAGGAGCTGTTCCACCAAGTACCAGGGAACAACTGGGGCACAAGAGGAACTGGATTCCCTTATACTATAGTGTGACGCTCGGGGGACGAAGCATGCTGCCCTTGGCCTCAGACCTTCCTACACCTTGGCCCATGGGTATTCAGCGGCATTGGTGATGCAGGTGGAGTGGACCTGCTCACAGGAATGTTGGAGGCCTTCCCAGGAAAGACTTGGGAGGTTGTGAATGGTATCGAGTTCCCAAAACATTTTGCATTCTTCTGCACATAATATAGACTCCTCTGCCTCCCTGCGTCAGATTTGAACCTGGTCCCTGGGGACTGTTGACTTTGATTACAGTCTAAAAAAACAAGTAGGTGGGATTAGATCTTGAGGAGAACATTTCCTTAAAATGTACTATCCTGAGAAGAGATTTTTCAGGGCTTCAAGCAAGGCAGATTTTTCAGGGCCTCAGACATATAGGAAAGGCTGCTTCTGCTGGCAAGAAATAATCAGTGAGGTTTAGAGGTTCAGGGTACTTGCATCCATCCAAATCCATCCTAATGCCCTCATTACAATTCATGGAGCCCCTCTGTTTTCCCATCAAGTGGGAAATTTAATTTATGGAATCAGGTGCTTAAAAATCTGTTGGTAGCTCTAAAGGAGCAAAAGCCGAGGGAAGCAGGTATTAGTTTCCAGACGCGTCCCGGCTGCGGGACAGAGCCTCGGGGCGGGCGCTGCAGCCTCGGGTCAGGCACCGCCACCCACGGGCAGCGGCCGGGCTCGCCGAGGACCCGCCCCGCTGCCAGCTCCACACGTCGGCCCACTGCTAGCGGCTGCTGTGTCCTTTTACCTTTCAAATAATGCACAAGTTGCTGTTATGGGAAGAATGTAAATCCTATAACCCTGGCGGCAAGGGTTTCTGGGAAATGTAGGTCTGAGGCTTCCGCGGAAGACAGTGGAGATAAACGGAGGACAAACGAAGGAAGATTAAAAAAAGGGAAAGCAAGCATCACCATGCCTAGCACACCGCATGAAAAACAGCAGCAACAACAAAAATATCTTTTATAATCAGGAATTCAGCTCTCTTAGTTATACTCGCTCTTCCTGGGGAAGCCCCTGCCCTGCCCATGGCTGGTGTTTCTCAGAGACAGGTCCACAGGCCAGCTGCCTCTGGTCCCCTGGCGAGCTCCCCGGGTCTCACTCCAGACGTCGTAAAACATGCACTCCGCAGGTGAACTTACTGGAACCCTTAAGCACATTTACTACCAACACTATGGGTAGCCCATGCTGCTCTCTGAGAGGCTTTTCGTTTTCTTCCAGCTAGGAAGCTAAGGTTTCAGGAGTTTATAACGTTGCAAGGCTCACAGCACTCGCTGAGCAGGTGTCTGGTTCAGGTCCCAGCAGCACCCTGCCCATCCAGCGTGGGCACTGGCTCTGCCCAGAGTGGCAGCTCGTGTAGTCAGGAGCAGGTGGGGATGTTCCACTCACCGGAGGCACCCGAGACTTCGCCAGCCTCCCCATAAGTCCCAGTCTGTGTGTCCCAGTACAAAGCAGGAAGTTCCCTTTCTTCCTGAAGAATGACAACTAGTCTGCTGTAGGGTTCCAGGTGCTACCCAATCATACGCAATTCATACCCTCTGTAGAAAGTACAAATTTACAGTTACATGCCTTTATACCTTAGCAGAGAAAAAAAATTAAGCTGAGTTACAAATCAGAAGGTGTTTAAAGTCTAAAGATGATGGATATGAAGAGAAATACATCTATTACAAATTCCCAAGCTTCGATTAGTTTCTTATGTACAGCCAATTAAAATTTAAATGTTTAAAAAACAACAAGAAAGGGGCTGGCCCCGTGGCCGAGTGGTTAAGTTTGCGCGCTCCGCTACAGGCGGCCCAGTGTTTCGTTAGTTCGAATCCTGGGCGCGGACATGGCACTGCTCATCAGACCACGCTGAGGCAGCGTCCCACATGCCACAACTAGAAGAACCCACAACGAAGAATACACAACTATGTACCGGGGGGCTTTGGGGAGAAAAAGGAAAAAATAAAATCTTTAAAAAAAAAAACAAAAAAACAACAACAAGAAAAAACAGAGGCATGCTATTTTACCCACCAAGATAGATCAAGCAAAAATTAGATCTGGCCCTAACTCTTAAAAATTCTTTGAACTTAGAACTACATAAATAACAAAGATATCCAAGACCTTAATAGCTTTGCACAGAAACTGCCCAGCTTCTTGAATTTCAAAGCTCATGCTTTCCCAAGTCAGCAAGCATGGAGGTTTAGTAGAGATTCCCAGTCTTGGCTGTACATGGCAGTCACCTGGGGAGCTCTTAGAGCTGCAGAGTCCCGGGCCTTTCCCTGGAAATTTTTCATTTGTTTCAGTTTTGTGGGTTTTTTCCCCCCAGGTGATTCTAATGTGCAACCAGGATTGACAACCCAAAAGCGAGTGACTATTGTTTAAATGACATGGATGTCTCAATGGTTTTCGCAGTACTACTCCACTACTTGTACTACTCCACCACTTGTACTCTACCACTTGTACTCTACCACTTGTACTAATTCACTACTTGTACTATTCCACCACTTGTACTCCACCACTTATACTGCTCCACCACTGTACTACTCCACCATTGTACTACTCCACCACTGTACTACTCCACCATTGTACTACTCCACCACTGTACTACTCCAACACTGTACTACTCCACCATTGTACTACTCCACCACTGTACTACTCCACCACTGTACTACTCCACCACTGTACTACTCCACCACTGTACTACTCCACCACTGTACTACTCCACCATTGTACTACTCCACCATTGTACTGCTCCACCACTGTACTACTCCACCACTGTACTACTCCACCACTGTACTACTCCAACACTGTACTACTCCACCATTGTACTACTCCACCACTGTACTACTCCACCATTGTACTACTCCACCACTGTACTACTCCACCACTTGTACTAATTCACTACTTGTACTATTCCACCACTTGTACTCCACCACTTATACTGCTCCACCACTGTACTACTCCACCATTGTACTACTCCACCACTGTACTACTCCACCACTTGTACTAATTCACTACTTGTACTATTCCACCACTTGTACTCCACCACTTATACTGCTCCACCACTGTACTACTCCACCATTGTACTACTCCACCACTGTACTACTCCACCACTTGTACTAATTCACTACTTGTACTATTCCACCACTTGTACTCCACCACTTATACTGCTCCACAACTGTACTACTCCACCACTGTACTACTCCACCATTGTACTACTCCACCACTGTACTGCTCCACCACTGTACTACTCCACCATTGTACTACTCCACCACTGTACTACTCCACCATTGTACTACTCCACCACTGTACTACTCCACCACTTGTACTAATTCACTACTTGTACTATTCCACCACTTGTACTCCACCACTTATACTGCTCCACAACTGTACTACTCCACCACTGTACTACTCCACCATTGTACTGCTCCACCACTGTACTGCTCCACCACTGTACTGCTCCACCACTGTACTACTCCACCACTGTACTGCTCCACCACTGTACTGCTCCACCACTGTACTGCTCCACCACTGTACTGCTCCACCACTGTACTGCTCCACCACTGTACTACTCCACCACTTGTACTACTCCACCACTTGTACTCCACCACTTGTACTAATCCACTACTTGTACTACTCCACCACTTGTACTACTCCACCACTTGTACTACTCCACCACTTGTACTCCACCACTTTTACTAATCCACTACTTGTACTACTCCAACACTTGTACTACTCCACCACTTGTACTACTCCCAGAAGTAATCTGGTCACAATTTCCGGTCCTGCAATGTTATCGTCTTGAACTTATGCCAGTTAAAGTTGTCTTCACTTGGCCTATAACTGCCAGCCTGTTTGCCTCCTTTCAGAAGCCTAGTATTAAGGCTGATCTTTGTTACTGAAGAGCAATGACTTTCCCTGGGCAAAACCATGTATGCACACTTGTTACTGTCTACTCTCTTGGCCAGCCATTTTGAAATGTCTTCTGCATACAATACAAACCTATTCAAATTGGCTTTTTCTCTCTGTTCCTTGCTCAGAATTTAGGATTTTGAAAGAGACTGATTAACGCAGACATTCTTCTGGACTTGCATCTGGTTGCCAAGAAGGTAAGTGAATCACATCCCCAATGAGGAAGACTCTCAGCAGTGAAAAATTTTCTCCCTACAATGAATGCTCAGATTTCCTTTAACAGAAAACATTACCATTGCAACAGGCAAGCAAATGCTTTTCTTTCAAATAAGTTATGTCTTAATTCTGCAACATCTAATATTTTAAAATATGTCATAATGTTTGGTCTTAGAATAAGAAAACGTTACGACCATCAGCGTGTGTGATGTGAGTATGAACAAGGGCATCCAGAACCATCTGCTTTCTTCTTCAGGCATTGTCTGCAAAGTGGATCAATGACACGGGTGGTCGGTGAGTAATGCCTGGCCTAGTGCAGTTGTAGTTGTGCTTAAAATGCTCAGGAGCACCTTTAGGGCAGACACTAATGTTTTGGCAGCCCTGTGTTTGAAGCCTCTTCCATCTTTCTCTCCCTCAGAGGCGGAAAGGATCCATTGGAGGCACTTTCCTGAACTCCAGCTATCTGGGGGCAGCAGGTGGTGTGGAGGCAGGCCTGCTGGAATGCACTCGGTGGCAGCAGCCATCTCCTCCACACTCGTTCTGGAACATGATTCTGCCTGTTCTGCCCACTGCCCACTTCACTGAGCAGTTGCCCGGTTTCCAAGCCTGATTCATCAGGCTTCTTGGTGGTCCTGTGAACTTTCCAACTTCTTTTCAGTCAATTCCTTTTCTCAAATTGGCCAGTCTTTTTTTCCTTGCAATAAGCATCCCAGCCACTAGTTTCCTATTCCAATTAAAATTCAAACTCCTGCCATGGCCTCTGATAGGTGAGGCCTCCCCGGCCTCGTCTGATTCCTTTCTTTCCTTTGCTCTCGCTGCCTCAGTCATCTTGGCTGCTTTTCAGTCTCCAGCACACTCTGCCTGAGGCATGTCAGCCTCACCCCAGAGCTCCCCTCCGGCCTGGAACCCCCACTTTCCAGACCTTCATCTGCCTGCCTGCTTTGCCTCAGGAGTATTGCTTGAGAGCACATCGCCCTGTTTGTTCCTCTATCGAGGTACCTTGATGTGGTCGACACAAGTAATCCATAACCAATCTATAAATCAAAATTGGGGTGAGTTTATTCTGAGCTGAAATATGAGGACCATATAGCTCAGGAGAGTCCTTCCACAAAGGAACGGAGCACTCCAAAGAAGTGGGGGTGCACGGGGTGGCTATAGACCATCAAAGAGGATGTTTCACATATGATTAAAAAGTCCCTCTTACAATAGTCACAAACTTGCCCTGTGGGCACAGCGATTGATGGACACAGCAGGTAGCGGGTCTGCTGTCTCTGTGGGCATAGCAGGAAGCACATCTGTTGTCTCGAGCTAGGTGGTCACAGGTGAGCCCAGCAATCAGTTCCTAGTCTAAGGAAAGATGCTTATCCGTAAGGAAATGCCAATGTGGGGGGAAGTTGTACCTTTATCTCAAGGGCCATTGTTCTTGCCTAGGAAATGTTTAAGGCAGATATACTATGCGTGGTCAATGGCCATGTCAGGCCTTTTTGGAAAAACAAAGTCAGGCCAAATTAGATTTACACTAAATGTCTTCCTCATATACTCCAATATATCCTATTGCTCGCCATTTCTATTTGTCAATCTGAAACTACACACACACACGCACACACATACACACACACACGTGTCTTTGTTGTTCTTTTTTATTTGCTGTCTCATCTACCCTAATGTCCCCGTCCAAGAGAGAGGGAATTGGTCCTTCTTCACCACCTTGTGCTCAGCACCTACATAGTGCCGGGCATGCTATGGAGTAGGTGTTCAGTAAATGGTTGTTTATTAGGTGAATTGGTTTACAGTGTCACACTACCTTTATTTGCTCTTCACAATAATCCTGTGAGGTAAATGTGTCTTTTCTTATCATCTCCATTTTTCAGGGAGGACATGCGTCTTCCCTCCAGACAGCAACTAAAACAGGGAAGAGCCAGGCTCAGACTAGTTTCTATGTCATTATTTCCTAATGCTCTTATGGAAAAAAATCAAATACTCTTTATGTCATACCATACTTTATAGGTATTAAAAAAAAAAAAACCCAAAGCAAAAAGATCTTACTTTTTCCTTCAAAACGAAAACTTCTTAGCAAAATACCTAAGGACCAAATCTACTCATCAAAATGTCTATAAAAACAGCGTCCACTGTACAAGCCATATCTTTTGGGACCAGCCCATTCATTAGATTAAAATAATGACAGTGGATACAGAAAGAAGTGAAGGGATTTGAAAGTGAAGGGCAGGATCAACATGCTTGCTGATGGGTCAGATACGAAGATGGAAGAGAGACATGCAGGCTACACTCCCTAGGTCAGCCTGTTCCTTGACAGTAATTTGGGGCTTTGTTCTGAGTCAGCCTTGGCCTACTCCTGGTGTTTGTTTTTGGTTTTTCATGAAAGCAGGTAAATTATAAAGACTATCAAAACTCTCAGCTCTGCCTTTGTGATCCTAATATTTGCAGAGTAGGAGAGATCTTATATTAAATGCTTAGTTGCAAAAACAGATAAGCGGAGGCTTCATTTTAAGGAAAGAAATATTTTTGCCTGATGACCTCAGGTTTTAATGGTGGTGGTAGTGGTGACCATATTTTAAATTGAGTGTCACTTAATAAAATGCAGATACTATGGGGCTGGCCCAGTGGCGCAGCGGTTAAGTTTGCACGTTCGGCTTCTCGGCGGCCCGGGTTCTCCGGTTAGGATCCCGGGTGTGGACTTGGCACCGCTTGGCACGCCATGCTGTGGTAGGCGTCCTACATATAAAGTAGAGGAAGACAGGCACAATGTGAGCTCAGGGCCAGGCTTCCTCAGCTAAAAAGAGGAGGACTGGCAGTAGTTAGCTCAGGGCTAATCTTCCTCAAAAAAAAGAAAAAAATGCAGATACTAGTATTATGCTTAGATAGGAGAAAAAATAAATTTTGAGATATTTTTAAAATTTTAAAAATACATATGAATCAAAGTAAACATGCCTAATTTTCCTATTTGTACAACTCTTGTCTGAAAACCAAAAGTGAAATCATGATAAGTACTAGGAGTTGATTTCCCAATTATTTAATGAAATTTGCAATGTAAATTATACTTCACGTAATATTTAGTAAAGAAATTTGATTCAGCACGTGGATACTGGTGAATAATCTAAATTATTTTTATGGTTTCTTACTTTTATAACATTGAAACTGCTTGTAAAGATGTAAAATGAGCAGTTTCTTTTCAGTATTTTTTATACACTTTATGAAAAATTTGACCTTTCTTATGAATTTTTTTGCCCAATAATTAAATAATTTTATGGAATCATTCTAACATAATATTTCACTTGGTAGAAGAAAATTTTATTTACTAAGGGGAAGTAATATAATGATCAAACCTATGTGATTTAATGCTAAAAATGAGAAAAACAATATTTAGTTAGCAGAATTTTGCCTGTTATAAAAAAATTTTGTTAGTCTATGGAATACCTAAAAATATCTGCAACACTCAAGCAGGTATATTTTTATAGAGAAATGACAATCCATATTAATGAATTCCAGTTTCAAATTCTGGCAGCAATTCTTAATTTTATAATTTTGTAGTTCTTGGTTTTTCAGGCTGCTGGGAAAAATTGCTCAAAAGTTTGGCATGCTTGACCACGTGATTTTAAGGTATGATACTGAATCTGCCTTCAATGGACTTTAAAGTTGCCAGGCCGGAGGTTCTCCCTTAGTAAATGAGGCAGTTAGTGCATTGAACTTCTTCAGGCCGTTGGAGATTATTTAGGAACCATTCAGTAAACTGTCTAAAGCTGAAACATTGAGATGTTTGCCTAGAGATCTCAACCGGATCGGATACTAAGTAGAACTTAGTTAACTGAGGGTGTTTGAAAGCAGAACAAAATAAAACTGTAAAAATTATTTGAGATTCACTTTTGTAAAAACATAATTACATTTTAAAAATTAACATATTTTATTTTTTTCAGGATTAAGAACTTTTTCTGAATGCAATAGATATCAATTTAAGAAACAATTAGTGACCAAATATACAATTTCATACAAGCGGCCCTCACCAATTTGCAGGCCATTTTTTTTTTTTTTTTTTTTTTTAAGATTTTATTATTTCCTTTTTCTCCCCAAAGCCCCCCCAGTACATAGTTGTATATTCTTCGTTGTGGGTTCTTCCAGCTGTGGTATGTGGGACGCTGCCTCAGCGTGGTCTGACGAGCAGTGCCATGTCCGCGCCCAGGATTCGAACCAACGAAACACTGGGCCGCCTGCAGCGGAGCGCGCGAACTTAACCACTCGGCCACAGGGCCAGCCCCAATTTGCAGGCCATTTTTATTAAACTTACTATTAATGAAATTACCAGGGTAAGTTCTGAGACCTTCAACATTAGAATGGTGAAAAATGGCAAAAAATGTTGAGATATGAAAATTATTAGATATACACAATGATGAAAATATAAATGAGAATAAGACTTCAAGGGAATAATGTAAATAGCGACTTTTCACTGGATGAGATTCATGATTTTGAAACTCTCTAAACATTTTTTAATAGACTTTAGTTTTTAGAGTAGTTTTAGGTTCACTGCAAAATTGAGCAGAAAGTATAGAGAGTTTCCATATAACCCTTGTCTCCCTACGTGCACAGCCTCCTCCACTATCAACATCCCCCACCAGAGTGATACATTTGTTAGAATCGGTGAACCTACATTGACAAGTCACGGTCACTTAAAGTCCGTAGTTTACATTAGGGTTCACTCTTGGTGTTGTACATTCTATGGGTTTAGACAAATGTATAATAGGATGTATCCACCATTACAGTATCATACAGAATAGTTTCACTGCCCTAAATGTCCTTGTGATCTCCCTGTTCATCACTTCCTCCTCCCAACCCCTGGCAACCATTGAACGTTTTCTGTCTCCATAGTTTTGCCTTTTCTAGAACGTCATATAGTTGAAATCATACAACATGTAGCTTTTTTTGGATTGGCTTCTTTCACTTAGTAATATGCATTTAAGGGTCCTCCATGGATTGATAGCTCATTTCTTTAGAGTGCTGAATAATATTCCATTGCCTGAATGGACCATAGTTTATTTATCTATTCATCTACAGAAGGATGCCTTGGCTGCTTCCAAATTTTGGCAGTTATGAATAAAACTGCTATAAACATCTGTGTCTGCAGGTTTTTGTGTGGACGTAAGTTTTCAACTCCTTTGAGTAAATATCAAGGAGTATGATTGCTGGATCCTATGGAAAGAGTATGTTTAGTTTTGTAAGAAATTGCCAAACTGTCTTCCAAAGTGGCTGTACTATTTGCATTCCCACGTGCAATGAATGAGAGCTCTTACTGCTCCACAAGAATCCTTGCCAGCATTTGGTAGTGTCAGTATTTTGGATTTATCTACATACACAATCACGTCATCTACAAACTAAGACAGTTTTATTTCTTCCTTCCCAAACTATATTCCTATAATTTCCTTATTTCATCAGCAAGGAATTCCAGTACAAAATTGTATAGAGGTGATGAGAGGGGACATTCTTCCCTTGTCCTGATCTTAGTGGGAAAGCTTCAAGTTTCTCACCATTAAATATGATATTAGCTGTAGGTTTTTTGTAGATGTTATTTATCAAACTGATAAATTTCCCTCTATTCCTAGTTTGCTAAGGGTTTTTATCGTAAATGGGTATTGGATTTTGGCAAATACTCTTCCTGCATCTATTGATATGATCATATGATCTTCCTTCTTTAGCCTGTTGATGTGATGGATTACATTAATTAATTTATGAAAGCTGAACCAGCCTTGCCTACCAGGGATTAAATCCCATTTGGTCATAGTGTGTAATTCTTTTTATACATTATTTGGTTTGATTTGCTAATATTTTTTGATGATTTTTACATCTATGTTCATGAGAAATATTGGTTTATAGTTTTACTTACTTGTAATGTCTTTTTCTGGTTTGGGTATTAGAGTAATGCTGGCCTCATGGAATGAGTTAAGCAGTATTCTTTCTGCTTCTATTTTCTGGAAGAGATTGTAAAGAATTGGTATAATTTCTTCCTTAAATGTTTGGTAGAATTTACCAGTGAACCCATATGGGCCTGGTGCTTTCTGTTGTGGAAAGTTATTAATTATTGAATTCAATTCCTTTGATATTGGTCTACTCAGATAATCTATTTCTTCTGATGTGAGCTTTGGTAGAGATTTACGTTTTAAAACATTACTTTTTAATTTCTAGAAGTAAATATATACTCATTATGAAGAATGTGGAAAATACGAAAAAGAGGGAAATCACAAATATCCATTATGTTCCAACTCAGAGGAATTTGTTAATATTTTTGAATATTTCTTCTAGGATGTTTGTGTATATGGGTGTACATATTTTAAAAACATAATTGAATTACTTTATATATTTTTATATTTATTATATTTATATATATATTTATATTTTTATCCTTTTAAACTTGACGTTAGCATAGTTTTACTCATTAAGAACTTTTTTTTTAAAGATTTTATTTTTCCTTTCTCTCTCCAAAGCCGAGTACATAGTTGTATATTTTTAGTTGTGGTCCTTCTAGTTGTGGCATGTGGGACGCTGCCTCAACATGGCTTCATAAGCGGTGCCATTTATGCGCCCACCATCCGAACCAGCGAAACCCTGGGCTGCGGAAGCAGAGCGTGAGAACTTAACCACTCCACCACGGGGACAGCCCTTCATTAAGAACTCTTAATAAACATTTCCCTCATTAGAAATTTTAAGTTACATAACGTCTCTGTGTTTCAGTTTTCTCATCTGTAAAATAGGTTTCATAATATACACATCTCACAGGATAGTTGTGAAAACTAAATGATATAATGTATACAAAATGTGTAGCAAAGTGCCTAGCATGTACATAGTAAAAAAATGGCCACAAATTCCTCCCATCCCTGTGCACATGTCCCTTTGCAGTGTGTCTTAGCTGCAACTCTGACCAAGAAGTGAAGTCTATTTCTCCACTTTCTTGATCCTTGGCATGGCCTTGTGACTTGCTTTGACCAAAAGAATGTGGCAAAAATGAAGTTGTGTTGCTAATGAGCCCAGTCCTCAAGATGCCTTGCAGCTTCTGCTCTCACTCTATTGGAACCCTGATACTAGGAGGTAAAGAAGCCTGGAGTAGCCTGTTAAAGACACCTGGCCCAGCCAACAGCCAGCACCAACATCCAGACAGGGAAGTGAAGTCATCCTGGATCATCGAATCCCCCTGCCCTCAGGTCGAGCTATCAGGTAGCTACAGTTGTATGAGGGAAGTGAGGTGAGACGGGTAGAACTGCTAGCTGAGCCTGGCCCAAATAAGATGTCTGTTGTCTTAAGCTTCTATGTTTTCAGGTGATTGTTACACAGCAATAAAAAGATAATCAATACAGTGATCAATGAATATTAACTAATATTATTATTACCCATAAATCTAAAAGGTGAGAATATGATACTGAGATAGTTACCTAAGCACTTTAAAATGTGTTTAATCATTTAATACATATTTTAGTGTTAGGTATATATAAAGCAGGGCCTTAAATTTTATTTATGCCATGGTGGACATCAATACCACAAAGACATCTATCCACATACATTGTCTAATGCCAAAGAACTAATAAATTGTTGGCGATCTTTCTTCATGTGCAACCTTAGAATCAGGGCCAGAAGAGCCACCCCAAGTCTCCTAAAAAAGCACTCCTTACAGATTTTATGGTTCAATACCTAAACCAAATAATTCCCACAGCTGCTTTTTTCTTTTCCCAATTGAATAAACATGCTCTTAGTATTCTGCAGTGGTTGAAGATTAGTGCATCTTTATTTGAATGTGCATGATAATAAATTGATGAAGATTTATAATTAAATAATTATACAGCAATGCTATTTTTTTCATGAAGTTTTCATGGAATCAGCTATCCTTGGGCAATAGAGAAAATTGACAGGAAATTAGCCTCTTAATTCTCACCCCTTGCCTCATTGCGAAAGGAGATCAAATCTACATGATTCTGGTGATGATGATGATTATAATGGCTCACATTTGTTGAGTGCTTAGTATATAGCAGACACTGTGCCAGCTATTTTAGATGCATTTATTCCTCATAACAGGCTATTCACTATTTCGTTACCTAACTTATGGATCAGGAATCTGTGACTTAGAGCTGTTAAGAGCTTCAAGATTAACCAGTTAGCAAGTGATGGAGCTAAAGTTTAAATTTAAGATCTATCTAACTTCAAAGCCTAAGCTTTTAACCGTCAGTTAAGCTTTTTAGTAGCCTTCTACAACTTGCTTCTGGTAAATATGTGTTGACATTCTGCAGACTCTTGAGGAAGAAGATGTCTGTTTAAAAAACATTTTCAGGGGCTGGCCTGGTGGCATAGTGGTTAAGTTCCCACGCTCCTCTTAAGGAGGTTTGGATCCTGGGCACGGACCTACACACTGCTCATCAAGCCATGCTGTGAAGGCATCCCACACACAAAATAGAAGAGGATTGGCACAGATGTTAGCTCAGGGCCTATCTTCCTCACATACACACAGAAAAAGACCACTTTCAATTTAATCATTCAAATGCTTAAAATAGGGGGTAAAATGAGAGATATTTCAACTCCCTGAAAAGCCAATGTGATCCCTCATTCTGTCCCATTGGCTTAATATGTACTCTAAATGAGATGGTTCTCAGAACAACTGGAGAAGCTAGTTAAAAAATGGCCTCCCAGACCCCTTACCTCACAGTGAATTTCAGCGGGAGCAGCCTTTAAAAACACGACCCCTCCAGCTGTAATGTGAAGACCGACTGTAGGGTGACACAGCAAGACCAGTTAGGAGTATCAAGACTGGTTCATGGCAGCACTGGTTCACTAATGCTTGTACTGCTAATACCAAACACACATATATGCTTATTTGTAAAAATACAGTTTTTAGGGTAATATAAAACAACCTATCTTCTAAGTAATAATTATACTGTCTCCAGGCTTAATTCTTCTAGGAATGGTTATGGAAAGTTATATATTTTTTCTATTCTTGGTAACAAGTAGATGCTTTACTGAGTGTTTACATACGCTTCTTTCAGAAATAGAACCACAGAAATAAATATTGTGCTTATAAATGCCATATACCCGGTCTCCCACAGATGCACCTAAAGGAAAGAAGCTCATTTTAGGAATTTGAAAAGCTTTAATAAACCCCCAGAGAGGTTCAAATTTACAATCCACAACTTTTATAAAAAGAGTCAGAAAATCCTACGAAAAACATATTCTATTTAATCTCTTCCAGAAAGACATTTTGTACATGTTCAGGAATATCTATTTTCCTGCCATCAGAAAGCCTTACTCTCAGCAGCAGAAAAAGCTACGGAACTGTAGTGACTGACTGAGGCATATTCTGTAAAATTTCCCATTACATATTTCTGATTTTAATTGGGATAATCTACCTTTCCCCCAATTCAAAATGCCAGAATATATAAAAAAGAGAAAAAGAAAGGTGGAGAAAGTTTGATGATTTATTTTAACATACCTCAAATGTTCACTCTTTTAAAAAAATTGCATTGTGGTGAAATATGCATAACAAAATTTATGATTTTAACTATTTTTAGGTGCACAATTCAGTGGCAGTAGGTATATTCAGAGTGTTGTGCAACCATCACCACCATCCGTCTCCAGAATTTCTTCATTGTCCCAAACAGAAACTCCGTACCATTAAATAATAACTCCCCACTCCTATCACACCCCCCGCCCCCAGACCAGGTAACCTCTATTCTACTTTCTGCCTCTATAAATCTGCCTATCATAGGTGCCTCATGAGTGGAATCATACAATATTTGCTCTTTTGTGTCTGGCTTATTTCACTTGGAATAATGTTTTCAAGGTTCCTCCCTGTGTTGGCATGTTTCAGTTCTTCATTCCTTTTTAAGGCTGAATAATATTCCACTGTATTTATATCTATTCATATGTTGACAGACACTTGGGTTGTTTCCACTTTTTGGCTATTGTGAATAATGATGCTATGAATATTGGTGTTCAAATATCTATTTGAGTTCTTGTTTTCAATTCTTTTGGGTATATACCTAGAAATGTAATACTTGTTTGTGTAAATTTTAAAGAGAAAGGATGCATATGCTTAAATATTATAATTTGTGTTCAGACCTGGACCTAGAAGGCTAAGTAGGTGGATTGAAGGAGGTCAAAAAGCTACCTTAACCACTATTCTAAAACATACTGCAGTTCCACTGCCCCAAGGTATTGGAAAACTCAGTTTTGATGAGAGCTTGTCATTTGGAAATGTCTGAAATGACAGCTTACATATAAGAAACTAAACCTCCCCAATATAACCAATAAAAGGTTGTGAGGTACTTCATTTTCAGTTTCAATGTTTTCCCTTGAATTGGTTGACTAGAGTGCCCTCATGTGTCTGTATTTTTACACTATGGAGGTTTTGGAAAAGACTTATTAGGATCACAGAACTGTGTGGAAAATTTAAATATCATCTTTTTAAAAAACTGAATACTGATGACATGCAAGCTCCCATCCCTAAGCAGTTAAAAACTTTTTTTTTTAACAGTGATCTAAATCACACACACGAGAGAGTATCTAAAATGTATCTACAGTGTACAGGCATACCTCATTTTATTGCACTTTGCAGATATTGCATTTTTTACAAGACCCTCCATGAGCAAAAAGATTACAACTCACTGTAGGCTCAGATGATGGCTAGCATTTTTTAGCAATAACGTATTTTTTAATTAAGATACTACATTGGTTTTTTAGACATAATGCTATTGCACACTTAGACTATAGTATAGTGGAAACATAACTTTTACATACACTGGGAAACCAAAAAATTCGTGTGATTCACTTTATTGCAATATTTGCTTTATTGTGGTGGTCTGGAACAGAACTTGTAACGTCTCTGAGGTATGCCTGTAAAGAATGAAAACCCACACCCCTCTTAGTGAGAACGAGTACAGTACTAGTACCTTAGAAGCTCTCTAAATGCTCTCCATGAATTTCATCACCCAAGATTACTTTTAAAGGTAACACTACCATGAATTTATGTTAATCATTCCCTTGCTTCTCTTTATAGTTTTGCTGCTTGTGTTTGTTTCCCTAAACAATATTTGGGGCGGGGGGGTTTGCAGGTTCCTATTTTTGAACTTTCCATAAGTTGAATCCTATTGTATACATTCTTCTATGACTTGTTTTTTTAATTCTAGCTTTTAAAAAAACCATATTTTAGGGGCCCAGTGGTTAAGTGCCCGCGCTCTGCTGCAGGCGACCCAGTGTTTCATCAGTTCGAATCCTGGGTGCGGACATGGCACTGCTCATCAAACCTTCTAGAAGGACCCACAACTAAGAGTATACAACTATGTACCAGGGTGCTTTGGGGAGAAAAAGGGAAAACATAAAATCTTTAAAAAAAAAACCCATATTTTAGTCTTTGCGTCCAAGTCTTCAGGGTGTTTCTTTTTATGAATATACTCTTGGTAGACATTCAGGTTGTTTCTAGGTATTATGAATAAAGATGTTACAACATTACTCAACCTGTTGCCTGGTGCTCATGTGTAACAGTTTCTCAGAGGAATACAAATAGGAGTGGAATAGCTAGGTCTTAAGGTGTGCACATATATCCAGCTTTTCTGCATAATGCCAATTTTTCCAAAGTGGATGAGAGTAATCTGTAAGAAGTCTCTGTTCTTGCCAGCACTTGGTTGTCAGACTTTTGTGTTTCGGCCAATCTAGTACTGTAGAGTGAAATGTTATCTAACATGGTTTAAAAGTGCATTTCTAGGATTATTCGTGAGGTTTGGTATCCTTCCTGTTTACACGTAACTTGTAGTTTTTCCTCTGTGAAATGCCTATCATGCCTCTTCATTTTTCTATTGGGTTGTTTGCCTTTTTCTTATTGATTCATTTGTTGTTGTTAGTGCCATCGTGTCCACTTCAACCCCAGCGACCCTGTGGACAGCAGAGCAGAACCCTGCCTGGTCTTTTTGTGCTATCCTCTCACCCTCCATTGCTCTATCAGCAATATTCCACTGCTATTCATAGGGTTTTCATGGCCAGATTTTTCAGAAGTGGGTGGAAACTGAAAGCTGTCCACCATGGGTGACCCTTCTGGTATTTGAAATACCAGTGGCCTAACTTGCAACATCACAGCAACACACAGCCTCTGCACCATGACACACCGGTGATGTGGTTCCCTGACTGGGAAAACAAAGCTGGGCCACAGTGATGAGAGCACCGGATCTTAACCACTAGACCATGAGGGCTGGTATTGATTCACAGGCATTCTTTTTTTCTTTCAGGTGCTAGTTTTTAAAATAGGAAGATACAGTATTCACACAGAAGAGTGTGTAAAACATAAATTTATTGTCAAAAGAATAATTTAAAATCAAAGACTGTGTTACCACCAACTAGGTCAAAAAAAACAATGCTGCCAACGCTCCAGAAGTACCTCCTTTGCCCCTCCCTGGTCTCGATCCCCTTCTGTTCTCAGAGGTAATTATCATTCTGACTTTTTTGGTAATTACTTCATCATTTTGCTTTTTATAGTTTTATCACCTGGGAATGTATCCTGCACAATATAGTTTAGCATTGCCTGCTTTTGAATGTTATAAAAATGGATTCACGTGGTAGATATTCTTTTGTCTTTGGTTTCTTACACTCATCATGTTTGTGAACTTCATGTTGTTTCACCTGGTTGTGGTTTCACATATCTGTAGTTTGTTCATTTCTGTCACTGTATAGTATTCCACAGCTGTTTGGTAGACTTGTTGCTGTATAGTATACCACAATTCACTGAACGATTGTACCCTTGATGGACACTTGCGTTGTTTCCAGATTTCTGTTCTTATGAACAATACTGTTGAGAACATTCTTGTAACCTCTCTGGATATACCTGAGCAAGATTTTCTCTAGAGGAGTAGAAGTGTTAAGTCCAAATTATACATATCTTTAACTTTGCTAAATAATCCAAAACTACTTTCCAAAGTGGGTATACCAATTTGTGCTCTCCCCTCGAGTATTAGAGAATTCCCATTAGTCTACCAAAAATTGTTGATGTCAGAGTTTCTAATTTTTGCCAAGCTAGCGGGTGTGGTTTGGTTAAAGCCAATCACTGTGATTTAAACGTGTTCCCTGGCTAGTACCGAGCCTGGGCACATACGCGTTTATTGGCTATTTGGATTTCTTCGTTTCACAAGCACCTGTTCACCTCTCTTCCCCATTTTTCTGTTGGGCTGTCCGCATTTTCTTTGGAAGTTCTGGTATATCCTGGACACTAGCTTTTGCCCATGACACGCATCACAGATCTCTTCTCCCAGTCTGTGGTTTACTTTTTTCTCTCTTTATGATGGTATTTTGAAGGTCAGCTTTTCTCTTCAATTTTAACATATCAACTTTATCACTCTTTTCTGGTTAGCGCTTTTCGTTTCAGGCATTCCGACCCAGCCGTCGCGAAGACAGTTCCGTGAGTTAGTTCCAGGCAGTCCTAGCTTTGCCGGTGGCCCTTCCGTCCCTGAGGCGCCTGCAATCGCGTGTGGTGTGGAGAGTCCCCTCCCCCTTCTCCCGACCAGACGGCCGGTGGCCGCGGCCGCGCGCGCTTCTCACTCCTTCACCAGAGAAGAGGCGGCTATCTTGCTGAAAAGTCATGGTTTTGCTTGTTCACTCACCTTCCGTACTGTTTTGTGTTCATTAAGTTTTCATCATTTCGTGTGAACACGCCACTGTAACCTAATCTGGCCTGTGAATGTTTCAGGGAACAAACACCGCGGCAACAGGGACCACCGAACGACAGCAGGCACCTCCCTCTGAGGCTCCGCCCCGTGGGCGCCAGTGCCCGCCTTTTCCCTGAGGACGCAACACGCAGGCGCGGCCGGGCCAGGGGCCACGCGCCAGACAATGAATTGCGCCTGCGCTAGGGAACGCCCCGCCCCCACCCTTGGTCCTCTATAAAGCCTCGAGTTTCTCCTCGCGAGAGGCTTCGTTCTCATGTTAGCTGCGGGGGTCGGAGGTCAGAGCGAGCGTCTCGCGGGCCGTAGGAGGAAGATGGCGGTGGAGTCGCGCGTTACTCAGGAGGAAATTAAGAAGGAGCCGGAAAAGCCGATCGATCGGGAGAAGGTGTGGGGTCCGGAAGGAGATGGTGGTGGGCCCGACGGGGCCGGTGCGCTGAAGGCGGCGGGCTTTTTGCTCCCAGGGCGGCTCGGAGGCCGCGACGCCTCCGGAAGGGAAGCGAGCTCCGGACTCGCTTTCTTTAACTCCTGCCCTTTCCCTTCCTCTTCTCTCCGCCAGACATGCCCGCTGCTGCTGCGTGTGTTCACCACCAATAACGGCCGCCACCACCGAATGGACGAGTTCTCCCGCGGAAACGTGCCGTCCAGCGAGCTGCAGATCTACACTTGGTGAGGCCGCGGGCGGGCCGCTGCCCTTGCCGGGGACGCTTGTCCTCGTCTTCACTGTCTCTCCCGCTCGGGGCTTTTGCGGCAGCTCTCAGAAAGTTAGAGGTTTTAGCTGTTAGGTAGACGGGGATTTGCCTGCTTTGTAATTCTTTTAACGTTTAGTATTTAAACTTTTGGGTTGTAAAGAACTGACAGACCCAAGATTGCTATCACTGTTACGGCTGCTGGGTACAAAAGTGATAGGTAGGTAATTAAAATGCGGTAGCCGCCCTTAAGGGGCTCCTGGTTGGGTAAATGGTACTAGAATAACATGGTGGGGGGAGTGATGCTGTTGGGTGGTAGTAGTTATCCTTGAAGAGCATTTCCACGTAATATGACGCCTTCGGTGCTATAGCATCAGAAACAAAAACCGAGTGATTTCTCATCTGGTGCTTAATGGATAAGCTTTTGATGTGTGTTTAGTGAAGACCTGCCCCCGAATGTCTGTCTTATGTGTACCTTCCCTACCCTCAAGTCTGAGCAGGACCGTTAGGTGCAGCAAGCTGCATGTAATGCCTTGGTTTGACATCATAATGTCGTTTTAGTAGCAGGAAAAGGTGTATAATTTTTTAAAATATGTCTGTCGTGGTAAAATATATATATAACATTTGCCTTTTTAACTGTACGATTTGGTGGTATTAAATATATTCACATTGTGCAACCATTGCCATTATCTATTTCCAAAACTTTTTCATTCCCCTCCACAACAGAAATTCTGTTGCACAGTAACTCCCCATTCCTATGAATTTTATCCTAGGTATTTTGTATAAGTGGATTCATACAATTACTGTCCTTTTGTGTCTGGCCTGTTTCATTGAGTATGATGTTTCCAAGCTTCATCCATGTTGTAGCATGTGTCAGAACTTCGTTCTTTTTTATGGCTGAATAATAGTTCATTGTGTGGACATAGCACATTTTGTTCGTCCATGAATCTGTTGATGGGCACTTGGGGGTTGTTGCCACCTTTGGGCTATTGTGAAGAAGGCTGCTATGAACATGGGTGTACATGTGTCTGAGTCCCTGCTTTCACTTCTTTTGGGTATATTCCCAGAAATGGGATTGCTGAATCCTACCGTCATTCTGTTTAACTTTTCAAGGAACCGCTATTTTCACACAGCATTTTACATTCCCAAAAAGGTGTGTGATTTTAAACTGGAAGCCCAGTATACTCGAACTCAGTTCTTTAAAGATTGGGACCTTATTTGTCTTTCTGGAGGTGCTTGTTAAATGTATGTAATAGTAAGATTCTAATTCAGTATCATTCCGGGATAAAAGTTCCAGGAAGGTTGATTTAACTTATAGGGAAGAACTGTTGTTAATGGATTGATGGGAACACCTCTGTTCAGAGATTAAGGTGTATATTTCCTCCAACAAATGAGAGTTCCTATTTGCCAGGTGCTGTGCTTAAGACCCTGAAAGTACAAAGTAGAGAGGGCACTGCCCCTTCCTATACTGTAGTAAGCTCAGTTGAATGGAGGAAGCAGATGAATAAATACTAAGACTTTAGGGTGAAGATGGCAGGGTGAGATTGTTCCACAGACCCTTTACTCCCAATCAAGAAAAAAAAAATTACAAAAAAATCCTCTCCTAAACTGTGCTGTCCATAAACTGCAAGCAAACAAGGAAAGACAGCCTTATGTTGTACCTCAGAATGGTGGCTAAAGAAGACAAAGACTCTGAAAGACTTGATGGTTGGTGTGGGGGTAGCACAGAGCCCTGCTCCCACTCCCAGGAGCAGTGAGGAGGGAAGATTAGTGAACAAATCTTGTGAATTCTCAATTTGTAGAAGTAGCCTGAGGGGCTAAAGTAGGCAGCCCCAAGACAAGTCAGGGAAAAGGAGTGGAAGTCCAGCCCAGCAGAAGCAAAGTCAGTTTGCCAAAGTCCAAGGCACTGTGTGCAGTTGGGGGAACAAGCCACATACCACAGGAGTGGTATATCTCCTGCACTTGGGTGGTCATTAAACAGGTTACTGGAAGATAATGACGTAGGTCGCTGTAGCAAGGTTCAACCAGAAAAAAAGAATCAGTAGGAGATATATATTATAAGAGATTTATTGCAGAGAATTGGTTTACACAATTGTGGGGCTGCCTAGGCACCTAAGTCCCTAATCTGTAGGGCAGGCTATCAGGAAGGGCAGGCTGGAACTCTCAAGCATGAGCTAAAGCTGCTGGCTATAGCCAGAATTTCTTCAGGAAAGGCTCAGCTGTGCTCATGAAGCCTTTTCAACTGATTGAATCAGACTGACTCAAATTGATTGGGTGAGGTTTACTTATTATCTAGGATAATCTCCTTAATTTAAAGTCAACTGATTATAGAGTTTAATCCCACCCACAAAGTACCATACACAATACCTGCCTTAGCATTTGATTGAATAACCAGGGGCTGTAGCTTTGCCAAATTGACACAAAACTGACCCTAACAGTCACCCAGAAAAGAGTTCAGCCTGAAGGGAGCTCTTGTGTTCTTCACCTGTGTATTCAAGCTTTAGACTAGTTGTCAGAAAGCAACACTTGGCAATTTGTTTAGAGAGGAAGAAAGAATCCTTTCTCGTACACCTCATAAGTCTATACTGTGTACGAGGGAATAATTGATATAGAATAAACATCTCAGAATATCAGGTGAAAAAAAACACCTCCAAACAGATTTAAAAAATCATTCTGGCCTCAGACCTCATGCCAACACTGGAGATGAGTGAGGACAAAGTTAAAATAACCAGGGTAATTGTTACAGAACAGAATATGAACTCTGACAAAGTAAAAATTAGCTGCAAAACTAGAAGGTGAGAGGAAGAGTAACAATGTGAATATCTGAAACTTTAAGAATTCCTTCAATTTCACTTTAGTTTTTCTTCTGTTAAATTTCAAGTAAAATTAATTTTTGTTAAAAATATGTATAATGTTTGAAGTGTGAGTTACATTTTTGTATTATAGTCTCAGCATGTATAACATGCTTGATAATATTAAGACTATTTTCTTCTGTAGCACTGTGTATGCATTAAAAGATGCCTAGAGGGATGTTAGCATCACTGGTTATTTCTGGTTGGTGAAATAATTTGTTGAATTCTTGGATATGGCTTTTCCCTTGTTTAAGTAATGAATACGTATCAAGTTGAGAAAGACAGTCATGTGCAGTTTTTTGCCCTTTTCATGCCCACCTGAGTGGCCTTGGGCCTGGAACTTTTCCTTGAAAACAGAGAGAGAGAATCCTGACTGCCTCTACTGGGCATTGCTCTTTGGGAGTATCTTTCCCTGTTCTGGGCTTGATATGTTCTTCTTTGTTTTCCTTAAACATGTGCGTCATGTGGCACCTCACCAACCCCACTGCTATATCCATTCCTAGTGGGGAGGGAAGGGGGGTCTTTCGCCTGCAGCACAACGGGAATGAGTGCAGACGTGTCTGTGCATCAGCTGCAGGGTGAGGCCTGCTGGCAGTGGGGGACCCACACTCACTGTTGAAGCTGACCCTGCTCGCTGCAAGTAAAGCGTTGTTCCATCCAGTGCCTGAGTGAGTCATGTCTTTCTTGGCAACCCCAGCACCTGCAACCATGCAGTAGGCTGGCATCCTGGGACTGCTGCTCCTGGTAGGAGGCATTGTTCTTTGCTATCCTCTACACAGTTGGACTCCTCCCTGGGAGGTGGTAACAGGTTTTACTTGGCATATTTGTTTTGTGCAAAAACAGGAACTTTAAAAAACTGAGATGGAGATGAGTTGAAGGCAACATATACAGTTAAATAAGAGGCTAAAATAAAGCAGTGATGGAGGGGATGGAGAAAAAAAGATTTGATCTGTATGGGAGGTAGAAACGACGGGATGGAGGTGGAAGGAAGTTAACAATGCTTAGGTTTATGACGTGGGCAACTAAGTGGGTGATGGTAGTTTTGATGGTAATAGGGGAGGAAGGGCATGTTTTGGGGGGAATACTGTTGAATCTGTTACCAGCATATTTAGAAAGATTCAGCAGCAGTAGGGAACGGAAGATGATGTGGTCATCCTGGATATTTTTACTCTCAGTAAAATGGTGGTAGCAGTTGAAGCCCTAGTTTTACTTGAGTATGATTTGGTGGAGATTTGTATATGGGGTGCAGAGTTAAAACTAAATGGCCTCTTGGGCATTTGATTCCCTGCTCGATGGTATACAGTGGAGTTCTCATTCTTCATGAGTGCCTGGTATCCTTGTGTCATATTGTAGCACCTTATAGGCAGTGCTCCTTCAAGTTCCAAGTCATCTATTTCTTTTTCCCTGTTGTCATAAAAGAAATCAATGTAAAAATTTATACTGGTTTGTTACTGTTTCCAAGATGCTTATCTTTTAAAAGATTTTTCCAGATTGTGCCATATTAGCTCAAAGGACTATCTTAAGTTCTGAGTTGAAATAAGTATTTGCAGGGCAGGAATATATATTTTGAAAGGAGACTATGTTTGGTCTTGAGAAAATTTAATGTTTCGTTAGCTTTAGGACACCCATCTATTGTGAAACTCATCATAAGATTCCATCTTAGAAAGGAAAGATACGGCACATCTTTATGAAAATGCTTTCCTATCACATTGATTCTAAGATGCATTCTAATTTCAGAGAAGCTAAAATGTGGAAAAGTATGTGTCTTAGAAATAATGAAATACAGTTCTTTTAAGTGTTTGGACTAGTTAACTTTGAAGGGGTAAATGACTAGGCCGATAAGATGTTACATAGCAACAAAAGATAACATATGTAATTCTGAAGTCCCTTTCAACATACTGACATGCTAAACTTTAAATTCATCACGATTTCAGACATTGAGGCTGGTAAGGGGGGGAGTATTTGAGGGCAAATAGTAATATTAGGTGCTTTAAAATTAACTCAAGTATAAGACCTGGACAGTTTCTAACATAAGTTGTAGTTCAGACACATATAAATAACTCGTTGTATGTCAATATCCTTGTTATATTATTGCTGATTAATCAAATGTACTATCTTTTTTAAAAAAAATTCAGGATGGATGCAACCTTGAAAGAACTGACTAGTTTAGTAAAAGAAGTCTACCCAGAAGCTAGAAAGAAGGGCACACACTTCAATTTTGCAATTGTTTTTACGGATCTTAAAAGACCTGGCTATCGGTAAGTAACTTTTTGTTTTTAATTCCTATAATCTCTTTTTGGTTTTGATATGTTTTAACTGATAGGGATAACCCCTTTAATGAATCTCTTTAGTGGGGGGAATATAGATTTGTATTAATATCTGGTTTGGCTTAATATAGTACTTAAATTTTTAACTGTCCCATAAGATAATGGACCAAATCCAGTCCCATATTCACTTTGTAGTACATATTAAGTTGCATTGATTTGTGATCCATTAATAGTTGATCTCCTTTTCTGCAGAGTAAAGGAGATTGGCAGCACCATGTCTGGGAGAAAGGGGACTGACGATTCCATGACCCTGCAGTCGCAGAAGTTCCAAATAGGAGATTATTTGGACATAGCAATTACCCCTCCAAATCGGGCACCACCTCCTTCAGGGCGCATGAGACCATATTAAATTTTATTTACTATTTCTTGAATTTATTTTTCATTCAGTTATGTAAAATAAACTTATGCTTTTTTCTTCCCCTCATTGTTGCCATTAAGCCTTTAAACAAATTGTAATGCATCTATTTAGGAGTTAGATTTGGCTGTGCTATGGTATGAAAATTAATAGAAAGTCCATATGTTTCAAGTCCTTCTGTAAAATATGAAGAAAAGTGCTCTTAGCCTTCTATGTAAAACTGTATTGTTAAATATATGTGTGCAATTCACCTGAGTGTGAAAATTAATGGATGCATGGGAACAGGGTTTCATTTAGTATTTGGGGTAGCTGAGTAGTGGAGGATGGTATGTTTAAGCCCAAATGGGGCAGAACAAGAAAGCCATGGGGATTATATTAAATAGAGTTCGTGACCCGGACGATTGTATGCAGTTAGAAAAAGGACCTGTATGAGTGAGGTAGCGTGGCAGCAGAGGCATTTTAGAATACTGTGAGCCAAGGCAGGTTGAAGAAGCTGTCTGTTTGAAGAGATTGGCCTGCCTGAATCAAAGTACAGTGACATAAAAAGAGAAAAGGAGAACTGCTGCCACAGTGAGGGCTTTTTAGGTTTCAAAAATGGAGAGAACATGGCATCTTGAGGACAGGAAGCAGTATAGAGGAAACAAGAGTTAGAACTTAGGGTGAGGGTGGAAAGTTGACCTTGAAGAAGATCTGAAAATGGAGGGAGGGACGAAAGAGGAACTTAAGACCAAGGGAGAAGAGCCAGGGATGAGGTCAAGGTGAGTCAGTAGGGGATATGCACCCCTCCCGTTAAGTGCAGGGTCTGGTTTGTATCTGACATCTGATTTGAGAGGCAGTATGCGTAGCGGTTAAAACCAGTTAGGCCAAACGTTGAAATCCGGTTGCACCTGTATCTCTTCAACCTTGGACAAGTTACTTGAATCTGTTTGTTTTTTTAATTTGTAAAATGGAGATAGCAGTCCTTAGGATTGTGAGGATTAAATATTTGCAAAGGGCTTAGAATAGTGCCTGACGTGTAAGAAACAAATGTTAGCTATTAGCCGTAAAGTGGAGTTCAGTCAAAACTGGGACCATATCTTCCGTGGCACTATTACATTCTCATTTTGATGTTTGTAGAGTATGACAGTATGTGATAGACCTAATTACCTTTAGTCTATTACAGTAGAAAATTAAAAATGTGTATTCCAAAATGTAAAAATATGTATGTTCTAGCAGTGATTTTCAAAGCAAAATTGCAGTTTTATCTTACAAAAGCAGCCTTTTAAAATCTAAAATGATTCTGTGGAATTGGGTCCCTGTTGCAAAGTCAGTCAGCAGGTGGCAGAGACAAGCCTGGAATCTCGCCTAGTGCCTCGTACCCTGTGTTTTACTCCAAACCCTTAGATTCTTTCTTCATTCAGACTAGATAAGCTTGAGTTCTTTAAGTCTTAAAATTAATTTATACCTAATATTTTAGAGAAGAGGAGCCATGATTACCTTCCTATTTGTGGGGAAGTAATTGATTTACTACGCAGATCAAGAAGGCAGGAACTAAATACAGGACCTTCGTAAGCCAATTTTTCATAATGGTGTGAACTCATACAGTGAGGGCTCTCCTGTAATTCCAGGTTATTCTCCTAGTTGAAATAAAGTGGTTTATTTGCTTGGTTCCAACATGGAATTTTTCCTTTTAAAGATTTCAGTCTTCCACCAAAAGTACAGTTAAAGAATACCTAGTGAATTTATTACTGAATATAATGTTAAGAATCAAAAGACTTACTTGGTCCTTATTTACCTCTGACTTTGGGAAGTATGGCTTTGGAGTAACTGAGCTGTCTTCTCAAATATAAAATAGAAATAAATGGTTACCACGCTCAGTGCTTTAGTATCCTGACTGCCTCACTTGCTTGTAAGGTATTTTGGAGTTGAAATTTTCCCTTTGGAGTATGTGAGTTAATAGCATATGCATTGCCTGTAATATCTTTTCATTTTTCTCACAGCATACGTGAACTTGGTATTTTCGTTTTTTTACCACATCCTTAATAGGGAGTCTCAACGTTAAGTTTATACTTAAATTTTACAAAACATAACCGGAACTCTCATACCCATAGTAATCATTGGCCCAGGTGATGTTTCTTTTTTTTTTCTTTTTTCTCCAAAAGCCCCCTGGTACATAGTTGTGTATTTTTAGTTGTGGGTCCTTCTAGTTGTGGCATGTGGGACGCCACCTCAGCATGGCCTGATGAGCGGTGCCATGTCAGCGCCCAGGATTCGAACCAGTGAAACCCTGGGCTGCTGAAGCAGAGCGCGCGAACTTAACCACTCGGCCACAGGCCCAGCTCTTCAGCTAATGTTTCATATATCAATTTTGTGCATGTGAGGGGCGGGTGTGAAGGGAAGGGAAAGCTATTAAACTGTTAGGCTAGGTCTAAAATTCTCTAAAATTTAAACTGTTAAATAAAAAGCTGAACTCAGCCTACCTCTTTCTATTCAAACACAAATTCCAAACTTGGTTTTTGTGAAACTGAGAAGTCAACACCCTAAACCTAAGGTTATCATAATAATTATAATTTGAGTGCTTAGTTGTGCCAAATACCATGCTAAGGATCTTTACTAGGCATTCTCTCATTTGACCTTTACAACTGAGATACTATGACTATAGTTTCCACTTACATTTGAAATTGAGACCTGCTTTAAACAGCAGCTCACAAGTGAGGCATATGAACCTAGATAGCCGACAGTAGAGTAGTGGGAACATACGTTTCCAAAAATAATTCTTTCATAGTTTCTTTTGACCTCAACCCACACTACACTGTTACAGCTCTTACAGTGAAGTTATCCTGTGCATTGTAAATTTCTGACAAGGTACAGTCAAGGTACAGTACGTGGACCTGTTTGTTTTTGTACAAACCAAAACACCTCCTTTTAAAGAAATGATATGGTCATGGTTTCCAGACTGAGTATTAGAGCAGCCAAATGATGTCTTCATGTTCTGATTTGTACTTTATTGCTTAGATACAGGTTTTGCCAATAGCTGTTAATTTCTTGGAGTCTGAAATGGAGTAAAGTTGAAGGAAGTATGTTTATTCTGTTAGAAGGGATTCATCATGACTGGGTAACTAGTCTATAAAGACAAAGTCATGGGTTTTTCCCCCCATAAGCTAAAACCTAAAAAGCAATTTTAATACTTAGTACTAGTTAATACTACCTAAATACTAATAATTCTAATACTAAAAATTCCCTTCAGCCTGGGAATGTTAGGCAGAATTTATTGTATAAAGGTGTTACTACATACCTACCTCATCAGACTGTTGGGAGAAGCCAATGAAATGGTGCTTAGAGGAATGCCTGGTGGATAGTGAATGTTCAATAAATAGCTATTTTAAAAGAAGAAAAAAGGCATTTGTAGCCCCTCACTTTGTGCCTTTAGTTGTTCAGAATTTCCTACCCTACCCAGGCTGGCAGGCCAGCCCAGTTACAACCAACTCCTAACAAAACTTCAGATGGTATTTGATGAAGTTAAAGCAGTTTAAATTATGAATAAGGTGAACCTCCTGAAACATTTCCAAAATGTGTGTAAATTCCAGAGTAATTATTGGAAATTGTCAGAATTTGTAGTGTGCCCAATTACTCGAACTCTTCTCACACTTTCCACTACTTTGCCAGAGAATAAAATAGATTTAATGACTGCCTCTCAGCAGGTACTGTGGGCCTGGTGATACACAGAGAAATCTGACACAAATACAGATCCTTCCTCAGTCCTACAATGTCTAGTAATGAAAGAAGGTGTAAATACTGATGATAAAAGGTAGTTAGGAAAGTGTTGCGAGAAACGGTTGCTACTGGAGATGGCGTTTGGCCTGCTTCAACTCCTAAAAGAGGGGTTGGGTTTATACTCCTGATAAAGGGTACAGCATGAACAAAGGCATGGAAGTGGAAATGGGAACTCATACAATCAAGGGAGCACTCATTATGTACTAATTTTGCCTGGAGTTCAGGAGAAAGAGGAATGTCAGATGCTGTTGGAATAATCTAGGTGAGAATTGAGATGGTGGTAGAGGGGAGGGGACACATCCCAGAGATGTTAGAGGCCATCAGTAAGATTTGGGGTGGGAAATGGGACGTGGGAGAGGAAAATCAATCATTAAAGCCACAATCTCCTAATCTGAAAAATCGGGATGATAGCTTAACTCTTACAAAGTAGGTACTAAGAAATAACTCAGTAAATGTTTTTATAACTGTGCCTAGCATAGTAAGACCTCAGTAAGTGTGTGATGTTATCACTAAATCATTCAATAAATATTTTAAATTGCTAGGTACCAGCGTAAAGAACCAAGAAGATCCCTGCCCTCAATGAACTTATGGTCCGGTGGGGGAGACAAACACTAATGTACATTCAAATATTTTATTACAAATTCTACCATGTTATATGAAGGATGAGAATAGGGTGCTGAGAAAGAACTGAGAGAGAGGACTTCTTTTAGCCTGGGAAAACAGGTAAAGTCTGATAAAATGATGAATCTCAGACCTGAAGGGGATAAACCAAGACTCTTAAGAGTTTCAAATAACAAGAAAGCTCCAGCTAGCTTAAGCACATTAATGAATCATTCTTTGAATGATTTCAAAAATCATGAATCATTTAATTGAAAGGTCTCGAGTTAGAGCCAGCTGGCTTCAGGCCCGTCTGGATCACTGGGCTGAAAGTTCTCACAGCTCAACTCACTTGCTCTCGATAGGGCTTGTGTGTGCTGGCTCCATTCTCAGGCAGGTTCTCCCTTGGAGGTGGCAAGAGGGTAGCCAGCAGCTCCAGGTGTACGTCTCTGTATATCCAGGGAAGTGCTGCTCCCAGTCCCAGCATTGGCTTTCATTGACTTGACTGACTGGTGTCGTCAGGGACTGATGCTGCTTGGTTAAGCTGGGAGCTGGACTATGACTTCTTCAAGGCAAATCAGAATATTGTTTTCCTGTAAAGGGGCAATAGTGGTGGGCAGACAAAAATGTGTATCTACAGCATAAAGATGAGAGGGAGAGTTACTTAAGCAGAGTGGGTGGGAAAAAGTACTCTAGGCAGAGAGCAGTACGCGTGAAGCCCTGAGGCAGGAAAGAAAGGAAGAAAAAGATGACTAGTGTGCTACAGCACAAGTTAGAAGAAAAGAGGGAGAAGTAACCCAGGGACAAATTATACAGAGTTATGTAGGTCCTCTTATGGATCTCGGATTTCATTTGAGGAGCAATGGGAAGACACTGAAGGATTTTAAGCAAGGAGAGACATGCTTGAAAGATCCTAACATTTGAACTTGATAAGCTAGAAACAGTTCTAAGTAACAGAAACTTAAGATCATAGGAAAGTGGTAAGGGTCAGGGAAAGAGAAATTTTGGATAAACTGAATTTGAGAGGCCATCACAAAACAAGTGGAGAGCGCTACCAGGCAATCAGAAATGCTTAATGTAACATTTCCCATCTTTTTTTTTTAAAAAAAGCCATTTTTGCTCCATATCCTTCTCTAGCTGCAACACCATTTCCTCCCTTCAGCAAAATTCATCACAAGAGCTGTCTCAATCCATTCTTTGCTTCCTCAGCTTTATTCTCTTCAGTCCACTTCAGACTTCTATTCCTAGCAGTCCATCAAAATTAGTGCTGTCAATAACATCATTTTTGCCAAGCCCAGTGGTCAGTTCTGTCCTTTTACTTGGATTCTCAGCAATACTGACAGAATTGATCACTCTTCTTGAAATATTTTTTTTCCTACTTCATTGGCCTCTTCTCAGTCTCCTTTGCTAGACTGCTCTGCCTCTTTCCATCTTCTAAAGTTAGTGGAACTTCTGGATTCAGCCCTTAGTACTCTTTGAATACACCCCCTCCCTCCTCAAGCAGTCACATCCATTCTGTGGATTTACATACATATAACTGTGGTATTTTAAATAGGGAAACAAAGTTGACAGACATTTGAGAGTCATCATCATATATAAGGGTGACTATAGCTTTACCGTGAAAAATAAAACTAAAGATCTTAAAAATAACTTATTTTACACCATATTTAGCAGAAATTATAACTACACAGTAATTCCTAGAACAAAGAATAAACAAAGTTTTGTTTTAGTGACAATTTTAAAATGAGAGCACAATGTGAAGTCTTCATATTTGACTTGCAAGGCACAATCATAAAAGAGGGTAATCTTTACTGTCCTGAAAGCTAAGCCTCTGAAGCATCTTGTCATTTTACTTGTCAATTATTTCTTCTCGGATTTTTAACTCGTCTCCACAATATGCCAGGCCTGTATTTTTCCATTGGCTGTAATCTGAAGTTTGCCAACAGTACTTTCATGAATTTAATTAGATAAAATTACTTTCCAGTTGTACTTAAATTGGAAGGAAGGATCTTAGGCTTGATGAACAAGGCAGTCCGGAGCTATCAGATAGCTCTAGAGGCATTCGGTCCCCCAGGGCAGTCTGGAGCTATCAGCTCTAGAGGCATCCGGTCTCCCAGGGCAGTCTGGAGCTATCAGCTCTAGAAGCATCCGGTTCCTGTCTCCTGTGGCCACAGCTGACAGTTCAGAGAAGGGCACCTGGCCCAGAATGAATCAGGACCTTCCAGAGAAAGTGAGGCTCAGGCTTTGTTGGGTAGCCAAGCTGGAAAGGGGAACCTGGAGAGGTCAGCAGCCATGTGCTGGAAAGAGCTGACATGAAATAAAAAGCTGAGAGGAGAAAGAGGAAAAACACATCCTGACAGCAGGTAAGTCCCTGATTCCACTTGAGACCTACTATAGTGCAGTTACCTAGGCCTGCGAATTCCTCTTTTCCTAAATTAATTTAAGCTGTCATTTGTAACAACAGTGTCTTAAAAGAACCTTGTTGAAATAAAAGGTGTAAAAGACTGTGGGACAGTCAGGAGAGGAGACAGGAGAAGGGCAGAGCTAGAATCGGGGAAGAAGCCTGGCTCTAGCAGACAATAATAACCATTAAGCTCTGAGAATACTGGAAGTGGCCTTATTTGAGTAGCAAACAGTAACATTTGAATTTTAAAAATTATTTATCCTGCTTCTTAATATTACTTAAACCATTCATTAAATTAGGCAGCATAAACTTGAAATCAATGAAATAGTAATGATCCTTAAAAACTGAATGAATGAGCAACATGTCAATTAGACTGAGGTTAAACTAAATCAAAACTTAAGAAAAAGCATATATGACATCAGTGTCCATGTTCATCTTTAATATGGGTTGGTTTTTAAAAAGGGAGAAAGATGTAGGAATGTGATTACAAAATAAGTCCAGCTTTGCTTTCATCTCATTCTGTTCCATTTCTATAATGGATGGATGGATCCACTAGAATTTCTGCAAAAAATACAAATAAAAAATATCAAGTATAATTAGTAGCCATCAACAAAACAATGAGACAATGTTGTGACCATGTATTTTTACACTTATAAAATAGTTGGGAATAGATTCCCAATGATATCATCAAAGTTGCTAGTGTGGGAGTTTCAGTTACAGGGATCATAAGTTACACATCAAGAAAAAGAGAGAGGCTGTTAACCTAAGCTGGCAAATGTCAACTAAAAAGTTTTTACTACCAATCAACTGTTAATTTTTAAATGTTCTCCTTAAATAACATATGTACTTTCTTTAGAATGGTAATATACTCACTTTCACCAGTTTTCTTTGTTGCCAACATCTTGGATGTTCTGTCCTTCATATTTAGTAAGAAATACTCTGCTGGGTGGCACAGCTTTAACTGCTACTGGAGTAGCTAGGTTTGAGTTGTATTTCGATAAAATCTAAAACAAAGCAAATTCCTTTTTATCAGGTCATATGAACAACATACATATAACTTGTTATAAAACATTCAAGAAAAGCCATAGAAAATTTGAGGATATGGGTTACGTACAGAATTTTTTAGCTGCACAGACAGTTCAATAGCACAGAAAAAGATGAAGATATTAGAAATGTAACTGGGATGTGGAGTCTTGATTTCTAAAGCCTTCTAATAAAATGTACTCTAAGGTTAATGGAAACAGGTAGCAGTGCATCCCTGAGAGCAAATTAAGCCTTTACAAAGAAAATATATATAGGAAAGAGGTGAAATAAATACTGAAAACAAAGATCATCAGCAATAAGGATTAGAAAAAAAGAAGAATCTGAAATGTCAGCTATGATTTTTTTTCATACATAATGTGATACATTAAATACAAGGTTTCTCTGCTTTAATGTAGAAATAAAAAGCAGGATCACCCACAGTGAAGCAGACAGAAGATACTCCTTCCTCATTTAGTTTATTATAATGCCCAGGAAAGCAGAGAAGACAGAGGAAGGAGGATAACAAATACTTTACTGATCTCCTAGGATGAGTCCATTCTAATGGCATTTGGGTATTTTCCCAAGTAGTTTTATCTTTCTCATGGCTCTCCATAAGCTAGGAAGGTTTCTAGAATGGTTATTAAGAATTCCATTTAGGGGGGCTGGCCCCGTGGCCGAGTGGTTAAGTTCGCGCGCTCCGCTGCAGGCGGCCCAGTGTTTCGTCGGTTCGAATCCTGGGCACGGACATGGCACTGCTCGTCTAGACCACGCTGAGGCAGCGTCCCACATGCCACAACTAGAGGAACCCACAACGAAGAATACACAACTATGTACCGGGGGGCTTTGGGGAGAAAAAGGAAAAAATAAAATCTTTAAAAAAAAAAAAAAAAAAAAGAATTCCATTTAGGGCCAGCCCCGTGGCCAAGTGGTTGAGTTCATGCGCTGTGCTTCGGCGGCCCAGCGCTTTGCCAGTTCGGATCCTGGGCGTGGACATGGCACCGCTCATCAGGCCATGCTGAGGTGGTGTCCCAGGTGCCACAACTAGAAAGACCCACAACTAAAAATATACAACTATGTACCGGGGGCCTTTGGGGAGAAAAAGGAAAAATAAAAATCTTAAAAAAAAAAAAAAAAAAAGAGGGCTGGCCCCGTGGCCGAGTGGTTGGGTTCGCGCGCTCCGCTGCAGGCGGCCCAGTGTTTCGTTGGTTCGAATCCTGGGTGCGGACATGGCACTGCTCATCGGACCACGCTGAGGCAGTGTCCCACATGCCACAACTAGAAGGACCCACAACGAAGAATATACAGCTATGTACTGGGGGGCATTGGGGAGAAAAAGGAAAAATAAAATCTTTAAAAAAAAAAAAAAAAAAAAAAAAAAAGAATTCATTTGCCCAAGCAATAACTGCCAGACACTGTAACTTCTGTTAAGGGAGGGGATGCTCAAAGAATCAGACTGGTTCTAGGGTTGGCAGTTATTATAAATCAGTAGTAGACAAGTGGTAAATGATGTTGTCCTAAAGAATCAAATATCCCAATATATTTAAATCAGTATTTCTCAAACTAAGGTCCAGGATGTCTCAAGTTCAAGAAACACTGATATGGGGGCCGGCTCCGTGGCTGAGTGGTTGAGTTTGCACACTCTGCTTTGGCGGCCCAGGGTTTCGCCAGTTAAAATCCTGGGCGTGGACACACAGCACGGCTCATCAGGCCATGCTGAGGCAGCATCCCACATGCCACAACCAGAGGGACCTACAACCAAAAATACACAACTATGAACCGGGGAGCTTGGGGAGAAAAAGGAAAAAAATAAAATCTTAAAAAAAAAAAAAAAAGAAATACTGATCTAGTTATTCATCGTAACCCACTCTGAAATACTAAGGGTAAATGACATTTCTGACTTTGCCAGCAACATCTCCAATGGAGACAACGGTCAACATGGCCATTGTTGAACAACTATTAGAAAATATTGTAAGGATACATTTCCGAACATGAAGTTAAAGGTAAAGAGAAAATGCCCCAAGAGGGCATAAAAGTATGATGATGTCACTAGCTTGGGCCTAAAAGCTCAGAATTTAGATGTTCTTGATACCCAAACCAGCATATTAGCCCAATGATAAATAATACAGTTTATATAAGTTTCAGGTCTTTAATATAAATATCCAAGTTTGAAAAGAAAATATCAGAAAAAAAAAAAAAAAAAACAGCCTGGGAAAATAACCTGGAGAATATCTTCTGGAATTGTAGTTACTTCTGGAGGTGTAGGTGTTCTGAGCAGATTCTCATAAGAAGAAATCGTAGGAGAAGAGGGATTTGCAAAATTCTCAAAGCACTCGTCTGAATTTAAAACTAATGATGCACAGTCTTTCATTTCCAAATCATCTGTTAAACTATTTGTTTTTGATAATGGATAATCTGTGGACACCTGTTGAATAAAAATAAACCATTAAATTATGATGGTATAAAGTAATATAGTAAATAAAAATTATTAGTTCTTTTGGGGTCTCTAAGTAGGCCCAAAAATGACCCCTTCTTCCCTGAATGAGTAATAAATAAAATCAAGAAAACAAAGCAATGGCACATAGATGACAAAGTACCATCTTCATTACTAACAAAGGCTGAGCTAGAGCTTAATATGAAAACTAAATGGACTTGCTGACTGAACCCCAGATTTAAACAGATTCACCCATCCAGGTTCAGGCAACACTAAACTGGCCCAGACAGCATGGAAGAGCAGAAGTGTTACCACACGCTCTCACTCCCTAGAGGAAGAAAGCAGCCCTGAGGGAAGCTTAGCATGCAGTCACTCATGCTAGATTTGAGCAGTCGGGTAAGTCACTCCATCTCCGTAGGGTCAGAGTTAATAAAGCTAATAAAGAGGGAGTCACATCAGTAGAGCGCCTTCCACATCAACAGGAACATCAGAAGTGGGTTAACTGTAAATGGCAGGCGGCAGGCAGATAACCTGATACTTCAGTTGATAGCTTCGGCATTTTGTTTATCTATAGCTACACTGTCCACTATAGTAGCTACAAGGCTACATGGGACTATTTAAATTTAATTTTAAATTAATAAAATTTTAAAAAATTAAAAAGTCGTTCCTCAGATGCACTAGTCATGTTTTATGTGCTCAGTAGCTAGCTACACGGGACTAGTAGCTACCATACTGGACAGCATAGATTATGGAACATTCCTCATTGTAGAAAGTTCTATCGGACAGCCCAATCTACTGTATTGGTTGTCTTAAGTGTTCACACCAACTTTAAAAACGGATGAAGTTTTGATTATAGTAAATTTGTTCACTGGGAAAAATTTGGGAAAAAAATAGCATAAAAATTACCCATAAATGTATCACCCATGGATAACCACATTTTGGTTTGTCTCCATCCATTCTTTTTCCTTAAAATAAAATACATGTGTATGTGTATATAAGTGTGTGTGTATACATACACAAATGTCATTTTCCATATCATTAAATATTTCTTGAAAACATTCTATGTTCACATGTTTTTCAAAACATATGATAGTTACATAATGCCAGATCTTACGGGTATAGCTTAATGTATTTTGCCTCTCCTCACTTATTTGACATTTAGATTATTTCCCATGTTTTGCTCTTAAAAATAATGCTGTTCCTTCCTCTAACTTCTTTGTCCCAATGTGCCTTAGAATAAATTCTGAGACATTGTTAAAGGGTATGAAAAATTCTTAAAGCTGTTGATATATGCTGCTGAATTATTCTCCAGAAGTATATTACAAGGCTGCATGAGTCTAAGTTTTTTAAACAGATTGTTTGAGTCTGAAAAAGTAGTATATCTGAGTTATTAGGAAAAAGAGTAGACCTTTCATTTTTATGGAGATATTACCAAAGCTGTACTGTTCCCTGCAGAAGGAATTTTCAAACCAGGAGTGCAAAATGTGGGTGCCAAAGGAGAATCTGTATACTCAGCATCTAGAAGACACATACAATGGTTGAAAATAAATATTTTAAAATAAAGTTGAAATAAAGATTTCAACTTTTAAGCTATAATCTGTGTCAATATAATCTGTGTACTTTATTTTTACTAATTTAAGAAATTATAGTGTGTGCTTGATTGGACAGGAAAAAACAAAACTGTCATATTCATATATCTAATTACCATTAGCACTAGTAACAGTTCAGCAAGGTTGCAAGGTATAAGTACAATATACAACAATGAATAGTTCTAGTGTAAGAGAAACAAACAAAAATAATTTGAAAAAAGATATTTTCACAATAGCAACAAAAAAGAATACTTACATATAAATCTATTAAAAACTGTGTAAGACCTTATGGAGAAAATCAAATTTCTGAAGAAGAAAAAGGAGGAGGAAGAGGGTGAGGAGCTCACTTGCCTTCCAAGATAGTAGGACTTACTCTAAAGCTATAGTAATTATAAATAGAGTAACATTAGACAGGGATGGAAAAACTGACTATTGGAACAAAAAAAGAGATCCTAGAAACAGCACCATGCACACACAATAGCCCACCCTGGTCCACAGGGGGTACGTTCTAAGATCCCTGAGGATGCCTGAAAACTGGGATAGCACCAAACCATACATATACATGCTATGTTTTTCCCTATACATACACACCCATGATAAAGTTTAATTTATAAATCAGGCACAGTAAGAGATTAACAACAATAATAACAAAATAGAACAATTATAGTAGTTCACTATAATAAAAGTTACTGTAGGTCTTAGCAATCTCAGCATAGGATTTTTTTTCTTATTCAGTCAAGAACTTTCACCTTTTCACTTAAAGGAAGCACCTCACGGCTTCTCTTTGGCAAATCTGAATTGCCAGCATCACTACTCTTGTGCTTTGGGACCATTATTAAGTAAAGTAAGGGTCTACTTAAACACAAGCACTGCAATACCGTGACCGCCATCTGATAACAGAGATGGCTACTAAGTGACTAACAGGTGGGTAGTACATACAGCGTGGATATGCTGGACAAAGGGATGATTCACATCCTGGGCGAGCAAAACAGTTGAGATTTCATCACACTACCCAGAATGGTGAGCAATTTAAAACTTATAAATTATTTCTGGAATTTTCCATTTAATACTTTTGAACCACGATTGACTGCAGGTAACTGCAACCACGGATAAGGGGGACTACTGTACAGACATTTGATATCTATAGTATCATGAAAGCAATCTTTAAAAAAAATCAAATAGAAAAAGTAAACATATTAGAAAAATGATCAGATTGACAAAATTTTATTAAGTCTAAAAATCAAGTGTTAGAAAAGGTGGAGAAACAGGAACTCAAATACTGCTGCCGGTGAGAATAAATCAAAACAGCCACTCTTAGGCAACAAGTTAGCATTTTCTAGAATAAGTGAAGATGTGCATCCCCTTTGATCTAGAAATCTACTCCTAGATATGAGAAACACATGTGCACGGGGGACAATTCATTAGAGCACTGCCTGTAATAGTAAAAAATAAAAACAACTTAACTATCCCTTAATAAGCAAATGAATAAATAAAGTGAATTAATAAAATTTAAAAATTCAAAAAATGCAAGAAGACCAACTCCACGGCATATAGTAGTGAAGCTAGCAAAAGTCAACGATAAGGAGAAAATACTAAGGACAGCCAGGCAAAAGAAACTAACCTACAAAGCAACCCCCATCAGGCTATCAGCAGATTTCTCAGCAGAAACTTTACAGGCTAGAAGAGAGTGGAATGATATATTCAAAAACCTGAAGGACAAAAATCTACAGCCGAGAATTCTCTACCCAGCGAAAATATCCTTCAAATACGATGGAGAAATAAAAACTTTCCCAGATAAACAAAAATTAAGGGAGTTCATTGTCACAAAACCTCCTCTTCAGGAAATCCTCAGGAAAACCCTCATTCCTGAAAAATCCAAAAAAGGAAAGGGGCTACAAAACCAAGAGCAGAGGAGATAAGTAGAAGGACAACAACAGAGAGTAGCAGCTCTACATCAGAACAGATTAAACCATGGGACGAGAAACAAAGGAAACTGAAGAAAACTGGAAAACAAGACACAAAATGGTGGTGGTAGGCCCCCACATCTCAATAGTCACTCTAAATGTAAATGGATTGAACTCCCCAATCAAAAGACACAGAGTGGCAGGATGGATCAAAGAACAAGACCCAACAATATGCTGCCTCCAGGAAACACACCTCAGCCCCAAAGACAAACACAGACTCAGAGTGAAGGGATGGAGAACAATACTCCAAGCTAATAATGAACAAAAGAAAGCAGGTGTCGCTATACTAATATCAGACAAGGTAGATTTCAAAGCAAAACAGATAAAGAAAGATAAAGAGGGACAGTATATAATGATAAAAGGGACTCTCCACCAAGAAGACATAACACTTATAAATATATATGCACCCAACACAGGAGCACCAAAATTTGTAAAGCAACTCTTAATAGAACTAAAAGAAGACATCAACAACAATACAATAATAGTAGGGGACCTCAACACACCATTAACACCAATGGACAGAACATCCAGACAGAAAATCAACAAGGAAATAATAGAATTAAATGAAAAATCAGACCAGATGGACTTAATAGATATATATAGAACACTTCATCCAAAAACAGCAGGTTACACATTCTTCTCAAGTGCACATGGAACATTCTCAAGGATTGACCATATTTTGGGAAACAAAGCAAACATCAATAAATACAAGAGAGTTGAAATAATATCAAGCATCTTTTCTGATCATAATGCTATTAAACTAGAAATCAACTACAAGAAAAAAGCAGAGAAAGGTGCAAAAATGTGGAGACTAAACAACACGCTTCTCAACAAACAATGGATCATTGAAGAAATTAAAGAAGAAATCAAATTTTATCTGGAGACTAATGAAAATGAGAACACGACATACCAAATCATTTGGGATGCAGCAAAAGCAGTCCTAAGAGGGAAATTCATCGCAATACAGGCTCACCTCACTAAACAAGAAAAAGCTCACATAAGCAACCTCAAACGACGCCTAACAGAACTAGAAAAAGAAGAACAAACAAAGCCCAGAGTCAGTAGAAGGAGGGAAATAATAAAAATAAGAGCAGAAATAAACGATATTGAAACAAGACAATAGAAAGGATCAATGAAACAAAGAGTTGGTTCTTCGAAAGAATTAACAAAATCGACAAACCCCTATCCAGACTCACCAAGAAAAGAAGAGAGAAATCGCAAATTAATAAAATTAGGAATGACAGGGGAGAAATCACAACAGATACCAATGAAATACAAGAGATCATAAGAGAATACTATGAAAAACTATATGCCAACAAATTGAACAACTTGGAAGAAATGGACAAATTCCTAGACTCCTACAATCTCCCCAAACTGACTCAGGAAGAAATGGAGAATCTGAATAGGCCAATCACAAGTAAGGAAATAGAAACGGTAATCAAAAACCTCCCCAAAAATAAGAGTCCAGGACCAGACGGCTTCTCTGGAGAATTCTACCAAACATTCAAAGAAGACTTAATACCTATTCTCCTCAAACTGTTCCAGAAAATTGAGAAAGATGGAGAACTCCCTAACACATTCTATGAAGCCAACATCACTCTGATCCCCAGACCTGACAAGGACAACACAAAGAAGGAGAACTACAGGCCGATATCACTGATGAACATAGATGCAAAAATCCTCAACAAAATTTTGGCAAACCGATTACAGCAATACATCAAAAAGATTATACACCATGATCAAGTGGGATTTATACCAGGGACACAGGGATGGTTCAACATCCGCAAGTCAATCAACGTGATACACTACATCAACAAAATGAAAAACAAAAACCACATGATCATCTCAATAGATGCTGAGAAAGCATTCGACAAGATCCAGCACCCATTTATGATAAAAACCCTCAGTAAAATGGGTATAGAAGGAAAGTACCTCAACATAATAAAGGCCATATATGATAGACCCACAGCCAACATCATACTCAATGGACAAAAACTGAAAGCCATCCCACTGAGGACAGGAACAAGACAAGGGTGCCCACTTTCACCACTCCTATTCAACATAGTACTGGAGGTGCTGGCCAGAGCAATTCGGCAGGAAAAAGAAATAAAAGGAATTCAAATAGGTAACGAAGAAGTAAAACTCTCGTTGTTTGCAGACGACATGATCTTATATATAGAAAACCCCAAAGAATCCACAGAAAAACCATTAGAAATAATCAACAACTACAGCAAAGTAGCAGGGTATAAAATTAATGTGCATAAATCAGTAGCATTTCTATACATTAACAATGAACTAACAGAAAAAGAACTCAAGAACTCAATCCCATTCACAATCGCAACGAAAAGAATAAAATACCTTGGGATAAACTTAACCAAGGAAGTGAAGGATCTATACAATGAAAACTACAAGACTTTCTTGAAAGAAATTGACAATGACATAAAGAGATGGAAAGACATTCCTTGCACATGGATTGGAAGAATAAACATAGTTAAAATGTCCATACTACCTAAAGCAATATACAGATTCAATGCTATCCCAATCAGAATCCCAAGAACATTCTTCACAGAAATTGAACAAAGAATCCTAAAATTCATATGGGGCAACAAAAGACCGCGAATTGCTAAAGCAATCCTGAGCAAGAAAAACAAAGCCAGCGGAATCACAATCCCCGATTTCAAAACATACTACAAAGCTACAGTGATCAAAACAGCATGGTACTGGTACAAAAACAGGCCCACAGATCAATGGAACAGAATTGAAAGCCCAGAGATAAAACCACACATCTATGGACAGCTAATCTTCGACAAAGGAGCAGAGGGCCTACAATGGAGAAAAGAAAGTCTCTTCAACAAATGGTGCTGGGAAAACTGGACAGCCACATGCAAAAGATTGAAAATTGACCATTCTTTTTCACCACACACCAAAATAAACTCAAAATGGATCAAAGACCTAAAGATTAGGCCTGAAACAATAAGTCTTCTAGAAGAGAATATAGGCAGTACACTCTTTGACATCAGTTTCAAAAGAATCTTTTCGGACACTATAACTCCTCAGTTGAGGGAAACAATAGAAAGAATAAACAAATGGGACTTCATCAGACTAAAGAGCTTCTTCAAGGCAAGGGAAAACAGGATTGAAACAAAAAATCAGCTCACTAATTGGGAAAAAATATTTACAAGCCACTTATCCGACAAAGGGTTAATCTCCATAATATACAAAGAACTCACACTGCTTAACAACAAAAAAACAAACAACCCGATCAAAAAATGGGCAGAGGACATGAACAGACATTTCTCAAAAGAAGATATGAATATGGCCAATAAACACATGAAAAGATGTTCATCATCGCTAATCATCAGGGAAATGCAAATCAAAACTACACTAAGATATCACCTTACAACCGTTAGATTGGCAAAAACATCCAAAACCAAGAGTGACAAATGTTGGAGAGGTTGTGGAGAAAAAGGAACCCTCATACACTGTTGGTGGGAATGCAAACTGGTACAGCCACTATGGAAAACAGTATGGAGACTTCTCAAAAAGTTAAAAATAGAAATACCCTATGACCCAGCCATCCCATTACTGGGTATCTATCCTAAGAACCTGATATCAGAAATCTCAAGAGTCCGTTGCACCCCTGTGTTCATCGCAGCATTATTTACAATAGCCAAGACGTGGAACCAGCCTACATGCCCAGAGACTGATGATTGGATAAAGAAGATGTGGTATATATACACAATGGAATACTACTCAGCCATAAAAAAAGACAAAATTGGCCCATTCACAACAACGTGGATGGACCTCGAGGGTATTATGTTAAGCGAAATAAGCCAGTCAGAGAAAGACGAACTCTATATGACTCCACTCATAGGTGGAAATTAGTATATTGATAAGGAGATCTGATCGGTGGTTACCAGGGAAAAGGGGGGGTGGGGGGAGGGCACAGAGGGGGAAGTGGTGTACCCACAACATGACTAACAAAAATGTACAACTGAAATCTCACAAGGTTGTAATCTATCATAACATTAATAAAAAAAAAAAAAAATTTAAAAATTCATACAATAGAATACTGCTTAACAATTAAAATAGATGAACTGGACTTACATGGATTAATATAAATAACATAACCTTGAGTGAAAAAAGCAAGATATGAAAGTATGAATTAGATCTTGCCACTTATGAAATTTTAAAACAATGTAACTATAGAATAATCATTACTTTGGGGGAGGAAGGTAAGGAGAATAACGGAATGGGGCTGGGGATTTAGCCTTATGTATAACTTTAATTAAAAAAAAGATTTGAAGCAAATATACCAAGATGTTAACATCTATTTAATCTGATATTTCCAAGTACAGTCATACATTGCTTAACAATGGGGATACGTTCTAAGAAATGCATCCTCAGGTGGTTTCATCAGTGTGCGAACATCACAGAGTGCACTGACACAAACCCAGATGGTATAGCCTAGTACAGACCTAGGCTATGTGGTACTAATAGTATGGGACCACTGTCATATATGCAGTCCATTGTTGGCCAGAATTTTGCCATGTAGTTGATAACCGCATACACCTAAACACCTGGGATTCTAAGACAAGCACAGACAGGAGTTAAGAGCACAGGCTCTGATGTGTGAGGAACTGAAACACAGCATGATGCATAAAGCTGAAAGCCCAGAAGAGCAGTAAAGGCTGTGAACCAGGGACTAGAAAATATCTGCCCACTGATACTGGCTCCAGGGGAACAAGATGAAAGCAAGCTAAGCTAAAGGTAGAAATTCTTTGGAAAAATATTGAAAAATCAGAATATCAAGTCCATACAGTGTACAGTTGTGGGATCCGAGTTCACCCTGTGTCCAGAGCTTGTATTCTGAGCCAAGCAGTTAACCTCAAAGCTTGTCTGCAATTGGTAAACCCAAGGGGCCTGGGCTAGCGTAAGCATGAAACAGCTCCACAGGGGTGCCCTGGGACCTGACAATGGCACACAGAACTTCCAATGAAAACAACCTCATTTGAAGATGAGTTCACAGTTAAAAATTAAAAGCATGTGAGGAAACCACCACCCAAGAAAGAGAATCAGAGCAGTAAATGAGAATGAACACCTTCAAGAGTCTTTCAGATACATGTGTTTAAAACATTCAGAGATAAATGATGGCACAGAAATCCTAAGCAAGAGAATGATTAATGGAAGGAAAAAAAAGAAACAGTTACATTTGAAAGAAAAAACTTAGAAAACAGAAAATGTATTCATTGGAGTAAAAATTCAATCAATGGATTAAAACAATAATTTAGACTCTGTAAAAGAGAAATAGGAAAGTGGAAGAAAACTCTAACAAAAGCACAAAGTAGCATAGAGAGAGGGAAGGAAAACATCAAAGGGAAGTTAACAAACTGAGGAGGCTGAAGCATAACATTCTAAAACATACCTTACAGGAATTTCAGGAGAAAAAAATTGAGGAATGAGGGGAGAGGTAATATTATTAAGGAGATAATGTCAAGAGTATTTTCCAGAATTGATGACATGAGTCCTTAGTTTGAAAAATGACACCAAATTCTAAACACAGTAAATGAAATGTAGACTATCAAAGACAAAAATCTTATACACTACCAGAAAGAAAAGACAGATTTTCTACAAAGGAAAGCTGATCAGACCAATAATCCTCTGTTCATCAGCAGCAACAGATACCAGATCACAACAGAATAATTTCTATAAAATACTGATCAAAAACAGTCCTCAATCTAGTGGTCTATACCCAGCTAAATTATCTTTAAAAGGAGTGAGGAAGACAAAAGAAAAAAATGTTTTCACACATACAAAACTAGAGATTACTTCACACAGACTATAAATAACATTTCAGAAAGGACTACTAAAGGATGTACTTTAACAAGAAGAAAATAAAACCCAGAAGGAATGACTTGGATATAGGAAGCAATGGTAAACATAGAAAATGGTAAACAAATTACTAAATTTTAATAAGTATAGGCTATAAAAATTTAATAATGGTACTTTGTGGCATAAAAATAGGGTCAAACTAAAGTACAATAAAAACTCTCATAATAAGCTTCCACTTAACCAAATTACTAATGGATAAACCTAAGCTTTCCATTCCTGCCATAAAATATATTACCAACGGTATCCTGAAGGATTTCAGCTAGTAACTATTCTTTAAAAAATCCATTCCACTGGGGCTGGCCCGGTGGCCGAGTGGTTAAGTTCGCGCGCTCCGCTGCAGGCAGCCCAGTGTTTCATTGGTTCGAATCCTGGGTGCGGACATGGCACTGCTCATCAAACCACGCTGAGGCAGCGTCCCACATGCTACAACTAGAAGGACCCACAACGAAGAATATACAACTATGTACCGGGGGGCTTTGGGGAGAAAAAGGAAAAAAATAAAATCTAAAAAAAAAATCCATTCCACTTCAGAAGTCATAAAGATATTCTCCTTTATCATTTTCTAAAAAGTTTACAGTTCACTGGGAATTAATTTCTGAGTATAGTGTGAGGTGATGGTCCAATCTCCCTCTTTTTTAAAATAGGTTACTCTTTAATATGATCATGTTTTAACTTATAAGTCGAGCTGTAAGCTTACTATGAGTCAGTTGTATTTTTTCCTGTTTATGCTAGCAATACTTGTTAATTTAATGTCACTGAAATTAGAAGAAAAAGAGAAGTTTTCTGAAAATATGTCCAAAACTTTGTAAAGACCTGATAAAGACAAGTTACTTTAAAAAACTTGAAAATGAATTTGGTATAGCTCAAACAATTATAAATAATTATTCAAAGAAATCATAAAACTCCAGGATTTTTTTATTTTTTATTTTCATGGAAACCAATGTTTTCATGTTTGCTGGGACAAATATGAAAACACAACTGAAAATTTTCTTTAAGTTCTTGTACTACTTAAAAAAACACAGAATTTGAAATGGTAGCTGAGGTAATCTGAGTGTGGTTTACATAAGAAAGATAATGTAGAACTCTAATCAACAGGCTGAAGCTAAACTTAAAAAAAGGTACTACTGGCCCTATATCAAAAGATTGGTGAATTTATATATATTTATATGTTTTAAGTTAAAATGTTAAAAACAAGCTGACAAATACTAAATATAATCAGCAAGCGTATGAAAAACATACCAGAAAATTATATCTTCCTTGTGTATGAAATCATGCTGAACCTGAAGGGAATGGTACTTAATATAATCCAACATTATGAACTGAGAAGATGCAGAAGGCTGCATCTGCAAGGTGACAGAACCATTTTTGTACAAAGATAGTCTAGAAGGAGTATAGCTGAGAAGTAACTTGATTTTTACACTTACCATTTTTTCCCACCTGCTGGATTACGAGGCCAGGAGTGGCAAAGAAATTATCATTGGTCACTGGTTCTGTTTCTATGGCCTCCTCATTGGCATGACTCACAGGGAAATTATAAGGTAAAAAAAAAAAGTTAGTATTAAATCTGTGGGAAAAAATTTAATCTTATTATATTTCATCAAATCTGGATGAACATTCAGTTCTGTTTATTGAACAGAAATCCCATGGAACAAATATATATATATTTATTTTTTAATGTACATCCATGGCCCAAAAAAGGTTAAGAATCATTTTGTATTGATAGTTTTGACTTAGAAGTCGGTTGAGAATCTCTGACTTAAAGGAAAGTTGTAAGTTCAACTCAGTTCCAATATGGGAATTGTATAGCCCATGGCTTCAAAATCATAAAGTGGAATTTTACGAGTACACAAATACAGATTAAAACCTTGGCATTTTTCTGGACTCATCTTATTAAGGGTGTTTTAGGCAATTACCCAGATGTCTAAAATATAGTTGAGGAGTATCACTGACTAGTTCAAGATGGTTCAGTCAACCAACTGTCCTCGCCTAACTCACTGAATAATCTTTACTTCAAAAACACCTTCAGGAAATACTACATTCTTATGTAAATTAGAGTGTGCTTCTGGGCTATTCTGTTCCAGTTATAGGTCCATTCTGTGACAGTTTTATACAATTTTACATACTATAGCTTTATATATTTTAGTATCTAGTAGGTCAAGTCCCCTCATTACTATTATTTTTCATTATTTTCTTAGCTATCCTTACTTTTTATTCTTCCAAATAAACTTTAGAATCATTTTGTCAAATATCCCTCTTTCTCCAACTCAAAAAAAAATTCTATTGATCCTACGGAGGCTTTGTTGTAACTGTATGACATCTATAGATTAATTTGATATGATTAAACATCTTAATAATATCCAGTCATTCTCTTCGGGAATATAATATCTTCGTCCTAACTTCCCCTTTATATAACTCAGAAATGTCTTAAGGTTTTAATCATATAGGCCTTTCACCTACAACAGGCATGGGTATTTTACTTTTTTGTTCCAAATTTGAATGGGCTTTTTCCACTATAGTTACCAACTAGTTATTAATAAAATATAGGAAAGCATATTATTTTAAATAGTTATTTCATATAAAACATATCTTGTGTCAGCCTCTTTCTTGAACTTTTATTATTTCTAGATGTTTTAGATGTGACTTTCTTGAGTTGCCCAGATACAAAATAATGGCCTAGAAATCTTTCTTAGTTCTATTTCCTATCTCATTACATTGGCAAGAGCATCAAGAACGATGTTGAATGATGGTGACAGATAGCTTCACTACTGAGTTAGATCTCTATATTGTTTATGATGTTAATGAAGCATCCTTTCATTTAGAGTTTGAGCAAGCATTTTAAATGAAGAACAGGTGTCAAATTTTCTCCTATTCCTTATTGGCATCTATTGAGATTATTGTACCTTTTTTTCATTATTGAGTCATAGAAATAATGTATTTTATGAGTTCCCAAATATTAACTATCTTTGCATTCCTGGGATAAGCTTAATTTGGAAGTTGCCCATTATACTTTTAACATTCTGTTGAATTCAATTTGTGAGTATTTTAATTAGGATTTTTACATCTGTATTCACAAATTAGATTGGGCCAGTTGCCTTTTGTGTGCTTTCTCAGTGTTTGTATCAGGGTATACCAATCTCATAAACTACACTGCAGAGTTTTCTGTCTTATTCTATTTTAGAAAAATAACGTTTTTTTGAGTCTATGTTCCAATACAATTTATTTATGAAAATAGGCAGCAGGCTGGATTTGGCCTGTGGCCACAGTTTGTAGACCCCTGAGACAGACAGTTCTTTTTAAAGATCATTATTTTCATAGTATCTCATTCTTAAGGCAGTTTTATAATTTTGTATACATTATACCCCCACTGACTCTGTGGTAAGCAGGATGGGTATGATACATCCATTTTACTAGTGAGGAAATGGAACATGGAGAGGTTTTGTGGGTCTGCAGCCCCCCAGGTGAGGTGTTGGCACCTGCACTAGAACATAAAACTCTTCTTAGAAAAAGAACTTCTTATGTAAGACAGAACATATATGTTCTCTGAAATTGTGCAAGGATTAATCCAGAAAACCATCTGTGCCCAGAATTTTTTGGAGGTAGTTCTCTGACAACTTTTTTCAGTTTTTCTCTGACTTTTGTTCTATCCTGGTTTTCTACTTCAAGTCGGCTTTGATAATTTTGTATTGTTTTCAAAAAACTTTCATTTATCTAAACCTTCCAAATTTCCCAATACTATATCCTGCAGTATTTCTAATAGCTTAAAAAAATCAAAAATATAGGCCTTAGTTCCTAATTTTGTCATTTATATTTATGTTTAACTAAGAACCAGTCTTAGATTTATCAATTCTACTCTTGTAAAAATCTTTTATAATCACATTTTATCTTTAGTGTTTATTCTCTTCTTTTTTCCCCAGAATTGTGTGTTTTTTTCCTGACTCTTTGAGTTGAATGGTTATTTTCCTTCTTTAATAATTACAGTTCAGAAAGATATGGATTTATCTTTAGACATTGCTTGGCTACTGTGATAACGTGGTATTTTCATTTTCAATGTAAGTCTTTAATTACCATTTCCATACAAATCACCCCCAATCTCTTTAGTGTAGCATGAAATTCATCACTGAGCTTCAAATTCACGTTACAAAACCTAGGCTTAAGAGCACCTCTACAGGCACCCAAAAATCCAAAATCGACATGTAAATCCATCACCTTACCTCCAGCCAGAAGGCACTCTTATCTTAGCTGTTTCCCTGAGCATCACCCCAGGCAACAAAGCAGAAATCTGTGATTCATCCTGGATCTGCTTCTCTTCCCAGGTCTCCATACAAAATAAGTCACAAATTCTTACTAATTTTACCCCTTTAATTTTATTCTCTATCCCACCAAATGCCATCTTTTTTCAGGCCCTCATGTAAACTGAGGAAACCAATAGCTCACTTTATTTACCGACAGAATTGGCGATTCAGCAAAGTTTGAAATAAGAAGTATCTGAAAACATTTTGAAGGAAAGATAGTGTCTGAAACATCATATTTCTTCTAGGAAAAATCAATAAATGCAAAAGATTTAGAAAGTTCCATAAAGTGTGCCTTGTAAGGAAGCTGCTTACCTTTTATTCTTCTTCACATTTTTAAGTCCCATTGTGTAGTCTTCATTTAAACACATAGTATATTCAGAGATACCGAAGTGTTCTAATTTAGGAGTCACACACTCAAAATCATCCATCTTGAGTGCGCATTTTGGAGTCTTTATTACCTTAACTGGTGATTGTTTGGAAGACGGAGTTATGATCTTTGGCTCTTCCTTATGGCTGTTTACTGCCTGTGGAGGGTTTGGTAGAACTTGGGATACCATGTACCGCTCAAGTCCAAAATCTGAAAGTTGTGGACTACGTGGAGACTTCTCAGAAACAGAACCGCTTGGAACAGCAGGGTCAGACAAATCATCCTTCACATCAGGCTTTTGAAGATTTTCATGCTTAGCAGACTCTGGTTTAGACTCAATGACTTCCTGCTCATCCACTGGGAGGAAAAACCAAGGAGGTCATATTCTGGTCAAACATCAAACCAGGAAATCTCATGTACTAAAACCACATAAAATAGCTTCATTTGAAATGTTCTAAATCAGCAAAAGTCCTGATTCTCTCCTCAGTCTCTAAAAGTTTTATTTCAATTGTCCATTTAGTAAATTTCTGACATGTACCTCTTGTCTACCCATATACCATTTTGATGACACAGTAGAGAAGGGAAATACACTAAAGTGTTAAAAAATGAAAAATCAATACCCACAAATAAAAGTCCATTTTCCTTACTTCTTCCCCAGTTAATGTGACTTATCAGTCTTTCTTAATATATTATGAAACTATTTTATCATTTAATGACATTAATTACAGTGTGTGGAATTAAGTATGATCTGGATTTAACACAAAGTATAACATTATAACTTTAGATTTTTAACTTACAGATGCCTAAGTTAAAAAGGAAAGACTGTTACACAGAGATAAATTTTTATCCTCATTCAGTCTGGAATACCTGTATCAAAAGCCTAGTTGAGAGAACTAATAGGAGAGCATTAGACAGACCTGTAGCTTCTCACCTTCTATAGGTTATATATGGCTCCAGACCCCATACCCTTAATCACTACACTGGACATTTAAGACTAAATAATTTACTAACAACTGTACTTTTTCCCACAGTCCTTTGCCATTTCCTGGGTACACCACTGGTTAATGAATTTGGTGTGAAACTTAAGTTGGAGTTAAAACATCCAGGATAGCACCTACAGCACCAAGAAAGAGTTCAAGAGGAAGAAATACTAGCTTTTGGTATAAGAGACAACAGAAAATCAAAAAGATAACTAGAAAGAAGATAAGTGGATTTGGTCAGGATCTGGGCAGAGATTAACTTAACAAACGATAGGGCTTCAGTGAGACAGCAAGGTAATAAAGTAGAGAATGCAATGGGTGTAGGAAAATGCAGAAGGACAAATGTAACATGTATGTTAAAGAAATGTTGTATGGGGGCCAGCCCCGTGGGCCGACTTGTTAAGTTTCTATGCTCCTCTTTGGTGGCCCAGGGTTTCACTGTTTGGATCCTGGGCGCAGACATGGCACCGCTAATCAAGCCATGCTGACGTGGCGTCCCACATGCCACAACTAGAAGGACCCACAACTAAAAATATACAACTATGTACCGGGGGGCTTTGGGAGAAAAAGGAAAAATAAAATCTTTAAAGAAAAAAGAGAAGAAAAGAAATGTATGAATCAGTAGTTGGAAAGGGGTGATGGAAAGAAGGAAAAGAGAAAGGAGAGGGTGAAATGAAGGAAGAGACACAAAATGTATTTGGAATCTCCCATGGGATAGGCATTTTTATATGTTTCACTCCATTTAGTTTTCATATTAACTGCTCCAAGCACAAATTATCTTAGGATATTTTTTCCTCATTTTTATATGAGGGTACTAAACAACATTTTGGAGAACACTCAGTTGATAAAATTTAAAGAGCCAAGGCTTGAGCCCATGTCTTTTGCTTCCAAATGCTGCCATGTTTAGGCTTTAGGAGGGAGGGAGTTAACAAAAAGATTTGTTTTAAATGATATTGAAAAAATGTCATTTGGTTGCTAAATTAGAAATATTAATTGTAACAATCATACATATTTACTGAAAGAAACGGGAAAAATTTTTTCTAAAATTTCCTGTTTGTTGCATTCTAAGAAGAAAATATTTGTACTTTTCTTGTTATGAATTGAAATGCATTTTTATATGTCTGACAATGACCTTTTTTGTTTCTGTTTACTCCATTTTTAAAGGAAAGTCTGGAGTTGAAATGGGGTCTATCAGACATTGCTATAGATCCCTGTCAGAATCTTTTGGGTCCAAAGGAAAAGGATATAAATAAAATCATCACCATTATCACTACCCCATAGGAATGTATTATCATCCCCATTTCACAAGTGAGGAAAAAGCAATTTAGAGAAGATACCAACGGTCGCACATGTAGTAACTGGTGGGGCCAATAATTGAATCCATGGCTTATTCACACCAAAGTCAAATGAGTTCTGTCCCTTATACCATGTGGACTGTTTAATATATCTTTCATACATATCCTCAATACATATTTGTTGAATTCAATTAATATTTTATTTATGTACAAAGATCATTCTCATAACAGAAATGAAGACACGGAAGCATACTGTTAGTATGGACATAACAATAACAATATTTAACACTGGGTAATTAAGATGCCAAGTACTATTCTAAGCAAATTCTATCTCATTTAAGCCTTATACAACCTCAGAGGTAGATACTATTAAATATCTCCACTTTACAAATGAGAAACTGAGGCACAAGGTTAAGTAACTGGTCAAAAATAACACAGCTAGTAAGTGGTGGAATCAGACGTGAACTCAGGCAGTTTGGTTCTAAATTCTAAATCACCGTCCTACACTACCCTTCATTAGAATTTTAAAACTAAAAAGGGCTATCAATTTATATAGCCAAAAATCTCTTGTTCTACAGAAGAGGAAACTGAGAACAAGAAAAATGAAATAGCATGCCTGAAGGTTGGTCTCTCAGCTATTTATTGGCAGAGCTGATTAGAAACCAACTATCCTCAAGTCACATAGATTTATCTTATACTCTTCTTTCACCTGGCACTGTGTTAGCGCTCATCTATCATTTTGGAAAGGACAGCAAGGACTGTCTTTATATTGCACCACTGATCAGCACTGCATCCAGCACACAGTGAGTGTTGAATAAAAGATGATCAAATGATGGTCATATAACGGCAGAGCCAGAACTAGAAACCATGGCCAAGCCTACAGTAGTTTCACTTAATCATGCTGCCTTCTTTCTTTAATACTAAAACAAATGCTATAAAACTCAAGTTATTCACACCTGAATTTTTCTTGGCACGCGGATTATATCCATACTTCTGGAAAAACTCTCTTATTTTCATGATATCCACTGAATTTTTTTTCATCAGTACTTTTGTTGCCTTTATGAAACCAATGCTTTCTTGAGTTTCCAAACTTGCTTTATCAAGAAGAATACTGACATCACCCTTTTATGAGAGAAGAAAGTACATTATAATTTCTCTAACTTTTGACAATCTGTTTAGATTTTAAAAAGTGCCACATATAAATGATAAATTATTATTATAGGAGTGATACCTTTAGAGTCCGGACTTCTGAATGAAGGTCATGTAAAATTCTCAGTGGATAATCTTCAAAGTCTTCGATATGAATATTGAAAGGAAAAAGTACAATAAGGAAAAAGAATAGAAAATATGATTTAGTATAGTTTCTTAGAATTATAAAATCCTTATAGGTATTTACTTATAATTTATATCCTGTCAATCACAAAGAAAAGTGTTAGGCCTTTCTTTAAAACTTTAGTCCTACTCAGCAATTTTTTCCTTTCTGGTGAGAACCTTTTGGTCCTATTTTTAAAATCTTTGCCAATGGCAACACTTATGTTTTCTTCTAAAAGCTTTATTGTTTTGCTTTTTGCATTTAGAACTACAATCAATTGATTTTTGTATATGGCATGTGGTAAGGATCAAGATCCCTTCTTTTTTTCCCTATTAGTGTCCAATTAACCTGGCACCATTTACTGAAAAGACATTCTTTACCCACTGCACTGTCACCTTTCTTATTTATCAGTTGGTCATATATATAATGTAAAAGCAGTTTTTAAAAAAGGATTATATTTCTCTTTTCTAAAACATGCTTGTTTTGAAGATCTTCTCTTTCTACCTGTTAAAAATTGACCAATTTTCACTAGGAAAATGCAAACCTAACCCAATGATATCCTATTTTATACACACTAGAATAGCTATAATCAAGAAGACAGACAACAACAAATGTTGATAAGGATGCGGAGAAATTTCAACCCTCATTCATTGCTGGTGGAAATGTACAATGGTGCAACCACTTTGGCAAACAATTTGGCAGTTACTCAAACAGTTAAACATAGGGTTACCATATGACCCAGCAATTCCACTTCTAATTGTGTAGCCAAGAGAACTGAAAACATTATGTTCACACAACAACTTGCACACAAATGTTTACAGCAACACTGTTCATAATAGCCAAAAAGTGGAAACAATCCAAATGTTCATCAACTGATGAACAGACAAACAAAATGTGATATATCCATACAAGGGAATATTATTCAGCAATAAAATGGAATGAAGTACCGATATATGCTAAGACATGGATGAACTCTGTAACATTATGCTAAGTGAAATGTCGGTCACAAAAGACTACATACTGTATGATTTCATTTATATGAAATGTCTAGAATAGGCAAATCTATTGACAGAAAGTAGATTAGTAGTTGCATAAGGCTAGTGCGATAGGTGAGGGTGGGATTATGGGGAATGGTTGTTAACAGTCACACAGGAAAAGCTTCCTTTAGGGGTGATGAAAATTCAAACTTATTGTGATGACAGTTGTGCAATTCTGTGAATATACTAAAAACCATTGAATTGTATCCTTTGAACAGTGAATTTTATGTTATGTGAATTATACCTCAATAAAGATGTTTTTAAAAAGTCAACCAATTTAATGATTCATCACTATAATCATAAAAGGTGAAATTTTTTGTGATAATTTTCTCTAATTGTCACAATTCCATATTTTCTGTAATATATATGGGCCAAGAATTGAAAATTATTCCAACTTTTTCTTGTAAAGCTAAAAGAAAATGCAGAATTTGTGTACACAGGTAATACGTTGGTAAGAAGGTAAGTTAGCACAAGCTTTGCGGAAAGCAATTCACGTATATAGCAAGAATCCAAAAATGTTAACACAATTTTGTGTCTTATTGCATTATCTTAACTATATAAACAAAATCAAACAAAAACAAAGCAACTCTAAAAAGAAGAATGGTAGAAAAGCTACTAAAATATTAATAGAGGTGTCTTCTGATGGCAGAGTTACAGGACATATTTATTTTCTTCTTTCTACTTTTCCATATTTCAAATTTTTTGCCATGCACATACATTGTTTTTACAGTCACAAGACTAAACATTTTTAAATGGCTGGAACACTAATCACAATATAATTATAGTAAGGAGTCTGTGTCTATAGGGTATACTATTTTAAGGCACATTACAATTATGACATTTATAAAATAATCTCAAAATCTGAACTACTCTTGCAATAACTTTTAAAAACCTATAAAACGAAAGTTTTGTTGTTAGTGCCGTAGAGTGGATATTCCAACTCCTAGCGACCCTGTGGGACAGCAGAGCAGAACCTGGTCTTTCTGCGCCGTCCTCTCCCCTTCCCACGCTCTATCAGACGATGCTCCGCTGCTATTCACAGGGTTTTCATGGCCTATTTTTTCGAAAGTGGGTGTCCAGGTCCTTCTTTCTAGTCTTAGTTTGGAAGCTCCGCTGAAACCTGTCCATCATGGGTGACCCTGCTGGTATTTGAAATACTGGTGCACAGCTTTCAGCATCATGGCAACAGCAGCCACCACAATGTGACAACAGACAGACAGACGGGTGTGTGGTTCCCTGACCAGGAACCAACCCGCGGCGGTGAGGGCACCAGATTTTAACCGCTAGACCACAAAATACAAAGGTCTGTAGTAGAGAATTTTGCTTCATTTATTTAAAAAACAAAAAACAACCCCCTCCCCCCAGTAGTAAGTACTAGTGTTTGTGTTGAAAATATGGTTTGTTGGGAAAAATACAGACTCTTATTGCAACTATGGACCATTTGGGTGAGACAAAAGTCACTACACATGTAAAGAACAGTGCTAAATAGCTGCATTTTAAAAAGAAAGTGTAATTTTGCTTATACTGTATTTTTATTGATAAACACACATTATATGTGACTTGAAAGCATATCATGTCTAAATTAGTGTATGCATTATGAGCTCAGTCTGTTAATTTAGATTTTTCTTCCTAAATGCCGCTGTTCCTCTTCGCAACATAATAACGTGCTACTTTCACTATTCAAGGAGAGTACTGTGGTTGCACACAGAACTAAAACAGTCATACTTGCGGGGTCATACGAGTAAGCAACGAAAAGGCGGCACTTGCGGCCCCTTGCAGCTGCGCTAACGAGAGGTCGAGCATCTTGATAGGTGTACCACCTCACCCCACAGCTCTTCCGAAGCGCTCCTCCCACTGCAGGCAAGTCTCGTTTCCTGTGCGTGCACTGTCCCTTGTTAGTGCCCTCTGACACGCGCACCCCGGACGGCTGCGGACAGCGTGAGGGCCCCTCGCGCGCAAGTGCACCCAACGCCCGCAAGTGCACCCAACGCCCGCCTGCCTCACTCACCGCTTTCCTCTCCGTGCAGCGCTCGCTGCAGCCAGGCCGTCTCGCGGTCTAGGGTGATGGCCAGAGACCGCAGCTTCCCATGGAAGCTTCGGATCAGCTCCATGGATGAGGACTGTTCAGCAGGACCCCGGGCGCGAGGAAACACCGCCACTCGGATTCAGGGCCCGCCAGTCGTTTGAACTCTTGGCGCTGGAAGCGTCATTGGTCCCGCAGAATCGCACAAATCCTCTCTCGCGATAGCTGAAGTCTCGCGCGAAGGAGCCCAGAGGCTCCGCGCAGCGGGCGCACTTCCGGCGTCGTGTGGGCCGGCGTGCGGGGCGCCGCGGGGCTCCTGAGGACCGCGCGTGGTGAGTGAGTGGGTGTATTTCGGCGCTGCTGGCGTCCGCTCCTTCGCCAGTCCACCCTGGGTGGGCTGACCGCGGCCTTCTGGGTTGGGGGTCGGGAGTCGGGGGTCGGGGGCGGTGCGCGTTCTCGGGATGGCGCGTGGCAGCGAGCGGAGTTCGCGCGCCTGCTGCCAGGTGCCGCGGCCGGCTCGTCGCCAGCCGTTCCCGGCTTCTGTCCTCTTCGACAGGCGCCATGTTCCTGACCGCCCTGCTCCGCCGCAATCGCATTCCTGGGCGGCAGTGGATCGGGAAGCACCGGCGGCCGCGGGCCGTGTCTTTCCACGCGAAACAGAACATGCGCCGTCGCCTGGAGATAGAGGCTGAGAACCATTACTGGCTGAGCGCGCCCTACCTCACGGCGGAGCAGGAGTTCGGCCACGCCGCGGGCCGCAGGGCGGCGGCCTTCGAGGCCATCAAGGCGGCCGGCGTGTCCAGGTTCCCCCCGCACAGACTTGTCGTCGACCAGCTCAGCCACCTCAACGTCACCAAGAAGTGGTCCTAAGCCCCCTCAGCCCCCTTCGGCTCTGCCCCCGGGGCTGCCCCTCTGTCCCCGACTTGGAGCCGAGCGCGGAGCCTCCGGAAGCGCGTGCGCGTGCGCGGCGCCGCTCGGCGGGAGTTGGGCGTCTTGGCGGCGGCCGCGCGGAGCGCTGCGGGCGGGCTGCGGGCTCCGAGCCCCGAGCCTCAGAGCGGGGAGGCTGCTGGGAGCTTCGTCTTGGAACGTTAGTTTGCTTTCCATCTGTCGACAATGATGGCCTCATGTAAATGAAAAAATGAGCTTTTCCAGTTAAACTTACTCCTAAAAATAGCGGGGTTTTCTGGGATTTGCTACTTAAAGTGGACAGAATTGCTACATGAAGGTGTATTCTAAGAAATCTTTGTTCAGATATAATAAACAGACCATACAATTCATCAGTTGAAAATTGTTTGTTTTTTCAAATAACCTTTTTCTAAAGATAGTAAAAATAGTCAAGCGCTTTACATGTGTTACCAAATACGGTAATCTTATTGCTTGGGATTATTTTACATGTGAGGAAACATTTCAGGAACTTGTCTAAAACCCCACTCCCAGTAATGAGAGCGACTTGGGTTTGAATTACTGTATAGTCCAGAAATCGTAACTTAAACGCTTTTAAGAGAAAATTTTCAAAATATGTAGAAGAAAAAATTCAATCCCATTACCCAGAGATAATCCTCATTCACGTATATTTTTTCTTTTAGTCTTTTTATTTGCATATGCTTTTTGAAAATATATTGAGGTCACATGGATAAGTAGAATTTAGTGCCCAAAGCTCTCCATTTAAAGCTGTGGTGCACGTTGCCAAATGGCTTTCCACGAAGGTAGTAAAACAGCAAGACTGATGTATGAGTGCCAATCTCATTTGCCTACACTGAATGTTTTCATTGAATGTTCTTTTCATTAACAAAAAATACCATGTTTTGTTAGTTACAGGGTTCACATTTTTAATATCTCCCACTAGTATGTGTAGGCTTTGGTGCAGACGTTGATTTTTTTTATTTGTTGCACCTAACAGAGTTCCTGACACATGACAGTTGACTAACCAAGCTGAACTATGTTGTTGGTAGGTCATATTCTTGTCTAAGTACCTGGTGAATGCTTTTTATAGCTCACAGAAATGTCTCTGGTGCATATGGGCAACTTAGTATCTCTGAACTTTTATTTTCATACCTGGAAATGGTGAGCGCTAACGCTGTTTAGGAGAAAGATGAGGAAAGAAGGCACAGGGGACGTGCTTGATACCACAACTACTTCTATTGCTCTGATCTCTGTATAACTCAGAAGCTGTCTTTGACTTTGGAGTTTGATAAAATAATGGTAACTTGAATCTCAGAGAAGCAGAAGGATATTAAAAGCTTGAATCTAAAGAAATGGAAGACAATTCATGAGGAGACAGGTGTTTTAATGCACAGTTAATCATATTTAAGTTTTAAAACAATCTTGTGAAATAGATATCCCCACTGTACAAATTAGAAGCAAGCTCAGAAATGTCAGCAACGTTTCCATGTTCACACAGCTAATAAACTCTGTAAAGATAGAATTCAGGTCTAGGTTTATTTGAAGACCATATTCATTTTAATATAGCACACTAACTACTATAAATAAAAGATTGTAGCTTTGTTTCAGTCACTTCTTGGCCAAGGCAATACTGTTGAAACATTTGACTTTTCTCCTTAAAACTCTGCAACTGTTACCACCACAGCCATCATAGAGTTAATCTTTTTTTTTTACCAACAAGCAAAGCTCATTGCTACTGAACTGTTAATAATCACATGTGTAATAAAATATATCTGTGCCAACCTTGCATTATGAACAGTCCTTGACTTATATCTGTAACACAGCTCCTGGGGCTCTGTTTCAACCAGTTGTCCACTTCTCAAATATTTATAGAGGGTCCTTCTTCACTGAGACCTGATGCTATTGGGTGTTAGCCTCAAGGAGTTCACTGTTTCACTGAGTAAAACGTGCAGCATAAGTAATACAGTGTGATGAGTGACTTAATGGATATAAGTATAGATTGTAAAAAGAATCCAGGGAAAGGGCCGTTTATCAGCCTTGCCTGAGGAGAAGAAGTGATCCTTGAGCAGATTCTTTGTTTGTCAAGCAAATGGGTGGCAGGAATTGCAGGCGGAAGTAACAGTCTAGTGATAATTCATGGAATTGCCAGTTGTTTAGTTGCAATGTAGGGTACTTGGGAGTGGGGAAGAGAAGTGATAGATGATGAGGCTCAAGAGGTAGGCAGGGACCACAACATGAAAGATCTTGTGTGACACTAAGTTTGGCTTTTGTCACGTAAGTAATGGGGAGCCATTGAAAACTTTTAATTAGTTGAATAATGGAAAACACTGTGTTGGGGCTGGCCAAGTGGCATAGTGGTTAAGTTGGTGCACTCTGCTTCAGCAGCCCTGGGTTCAGAGGTTCAGATCCCAGGCGTGGACCTACATGCCACTTATCAAGCCATGCTGTGGTGGCGTCTGATAGACGAAGTAGAGGAAGATTGGGAACAGATGTTAGCTCAGGGACCATCTTCCTCACAAACAAAACAAACATTGTGGAGAATGGCTTGGTAGAGGAAGAGACTGGGAATGGAGAGACCTGGTGGCTATTATAGTAATCCAGCTAGGTATTGAATTTGGATGGTGGGGGTGGAGAGAGTTTAACGGGTAGAATCAACAGAGGTTTGTGACCGTTTGTATGACTCCTAATTTTCAGCCTTGGGTGTCTGGGTGGAGGGTGCTTTATGATTTATTTAGGATAATGCATTCACCTTCAGTGTCTTTGTCTCCCATGTATTCACTGGAAATTCCTCTGGATGAACTCTACCATTTGCCTTTTCTTGTTTGAAACCCACTTAACTGCTGAATATTGCTGTAGAAAAGCACATTGTTAGGGTTATTAGTTTCTGTTTAAAGTTCTGGCCACAACCCCAATTCAGAACTCAACACTGCACAGCAACATTACTGTGTGTATTGGTTTGCTAGGGCTGGCATAACAAAATGCCACAGGCTGGGTGGCTTCAACAAGAGATATTTATTTTCTCACCGCTCTGGAGGCTAGAAGTCTAAGATCAATGTGTTGGCAGGTGAGTGTTCTCTGAGAGTCATAGGAAGGATCTGTTCCGGGCCTCTTTTTCCTGCTTCAGGTGGCTGCCTTCTCACTGTGTCTTCACATGGTTGTCCTGCTGTGCTTGCACATACCTGGTATCAATCTGTGTGTGTAAATTTTTCTTATAGGGACACCAGCTATATTGTATTAGGGCCCACTCCCACAGCCTCGTTTTAATTACCTCTTTAAAGACCTTATCTCCAAATATGGTTACGTTTTGAGGTACTGGGGGTTAGGACTTCAACATATGAATTTGGGGAGAACACAATTTAGCTCATAATATGTTTCTCTGATGGGTGTAATTTTCTGTTCAGTAAGATGACTCTTACATTTTCTTCTCTCCAGAAGCTTTCTGCCTACAGGCCCTCCTTCATCATCACCCTGAGCTAGTGACCTAGCCTCATCTTTCACTGATAAAACTGAAGCCCATTGATATGAATCCCTTCATCTTCATAGCACCAAATCTACTGTATATGTACTCATTTTCTCTCCTTTGTTAAAATCAAGAATGTGTCCTTCATTTCAAATGTCATGCCTGGGTTCCAGTTTACAATGATGAATTGAGAACATAGGTTTCTCTTCCCTCTCCTGAAACCTTGGTCAGATGACAGTAAAAAGATTTTTTAAATTACTAACTCTTGAGAAGAAAGGGAGAGAAAACAATAGACAAGAGATTTCAATGAATATTTTGGAAGAAAAAGAGAAAGATGTCTGACGTAATAAAGGGAAGAAAGTTGTAGTCTAAATATAGAAGAGAGACAAAGAGCCCCCCAAAAAGCTCCAATGGGAGGCACCTGGATGATGAACTCCCCCAAAGCTGAAGAGTAAAACAAGAATGAGAAAGGCATGGAACTAAAGATAGGAGAGCAGAGAAGGGAAGTACCAACACGACTGCTTTGAAGTCTCCAAGTCAATGGGTCCAGACTGGAGCAGAAAGATGAAGGATTCAGGAAGGGAGGTCTCCAGGAAAATAGTAGAAATTATGTGTTTGAGTTTATGGAGAATGTCAATGATATACATATGGCAGAAATGTCCAAGCTTTGGAGAAAAATAATTCTTAGATACATGGAAAACCAGGCTAATGAAAATGAAAGGCAAGTATTAACAGGAGGAAAAACAATTACATTGCATAAGAAAGAAGCTGTGATAATAGTACACTATTTTGTAGCATTGAACAACATTTGCATAGTCATAAATGGTATAAACACTATTTGATTTTTTAAATTGCGATAGTTATGTTGAGATGGGGGACGGGAAGTGAAAAGGTAGCTGTATGGGGGTATCTACCATGGTGGAAAACGCATGAATAAGGTCTAAAACAGATAAATCAGGAAGTAGTATCATACATAATAAAAGAAATGAAAAAATTATGTTGGATGTTCTGTTTCTGGAATTATGACAGACAAGGCCTACTCACCGAAAACAACTAAAAATGCTGGAATAGATTTTTAAATCAACCTTACCTTATTGAGGTATAATTTATATACTATCAAATTCACTTATTATCTTGTACAATTCAGTGAGACCTCAAATATGTAACCATCATAATCCTGGTATAGGAAACGCCCATCACTTAAGAAGGTTTCTTTTGCCTTTTCTTAGTCAATTATATCCCTCCTCAACCTCATTGCCCCACTCCTGCAAAAAATATATATATTTAAAAAACTTTGGTCCCAACTATTTATTGCTTTTTGATATTATACCTTAGATGTCTTTTTTGGATTTTTATATAAATTGAATAATAAGATATGTATATTTTTATATGTAGCTTCTCTCCACATAATGACTTTGAGATTCATCCCTGTTCCTGTGTAATAGTAGTTATTCTTTTTTCTTTTTTTCCAAGAAGTAGTTCAATATATGAATATGTCACAATTTGTTTATCTAACAATGTCCCGTTGATGGATGTTTGAATTGCTTTCAGTTTTTTGTTTTTATGAATAAGGCTGTTAATGAACGTTCCTGTACAAGTCATTGTATGGGCATATGTGTTCATTTTTCCTGGTAAAAACCCAGGAGTTCAATTTCTGTGTTGGATAGAAACTGTATATTTAACTTTTGAAGAAATTGACAAACTGTTTTGCAAAGAGGTTTTATCCTTTCACAGTTCCACTAGCAATGTATGAAAGTTCCAGTTGTTTTGCAGTCAAATGTTATGCCCCTGAGCTATACCGCCTTTCCAGTTGTTTTGAATCCTCTCCAATACTTGATATTGTCAGTCTCTTAAATTTTAGCCATTTGAATGATTATGTAACAGTACTTGATTGTGGTTTTAATTTGCATTTCCCTGATGACTGTTGATGTTTTCACATGTTTATCACATATTCTGTATCTTCTTTTCTGAAGTGTCTGTTGAAGTTTTTTTACCTATTCTATATTGGGTTGTTTGTCTTTTTATTAATGAGTGATAAAAGTTCTTTACTTTGGATACAAGTCCTTTGTCAAATATATGTTGAATGTTTAGAAATGAAAATGACAATGTGTGAGATGAAAAATACACTGCGTGGAATCAATAGCTTCATTAGAAATAGCAGAAGAAAAAATTAGTGAACTTGACGCAGAATCAGAGACTACCCAAAATGTAAAATGAAACAATGAAAAAAAAAAGATGAAAATAAATTAAAAAGGAATAAGTCATCTGTGGAACAACTTCAAGTGGCCTATTATACATTTAATTGGAGACCTCAAAGGAAGAGAGAGAGAAGCAGGTACACAAGAAATATTTATAAAATAGTGGCAAAAAATAAAAACAAAAATGTAATGAATTCTATAAACCTACACTCCCAACAAACAAAAAATATTAAGAAAACTAGACTAAGCACATCATAATCAAACTGGTTAAAACCAATCACAAGGAGAAAATTTTAAAAGAAGTCAGAAAAAAAGGAAAATGTACAGAGAATTAAAGATAAGAATACAGCAGACTTCTTGTTGGAAACAGTGCAAGCTAGAAGACAGTGCAATGTCACTTTTAAAGTACTGAAAGTTAAAAAAAAGAGCTGTCATCCCTAAAGTAAGCAAAAATCAATGATAGGAAACAGAAAAACAATGGAGAAAATGGATCTTTTTAAAAATCATTAAAATTGATAATCCTCTGGCCAGACTGATCAGGAAAAAAAGAGAAGACACAAGTTACCATCATCAGGAATTAGCAAGATGACACCAGAGAGTTTCTACAAATTTTAAAAAGATAATAAATATTATGAATAACTTTATGCCAATAAATTGGATAACTCAGATGAAATAGACAAATTCCTTGAAAGACACAAACTACTAAGCTCGCTTAAAAAAAGAAATAGATAACCTGAGTGGCCTTATATCTGTTGAGTAATAGAATTTGTAGTTAAAAACCTTTCCACAAAGAAAAATCCAGACCCGAATAGTTTTCATTGGTGAATTTTACCAAACATTTCTGGAAGAAATAACACCAGTTCTTCACAAACTCAAAGAAATTGAAGAGGAGGGACTACTTCCCAGCTCATTGTGTGAAGCCAGTATTCCCCTGAGAACAACACCATGAAGACTTTACAAGAAAGTAAATCTACAGAATAATATCCCTCATGAACATAGATGAAAAAATTCTGAAGAAAATTTTAATAAACCCTACAATGTATAAAAACATTAATACCTCAAGACCAAAGGGTTATCCCTTGAATGCAAGCTGGGTTTAGCATTTACAAATCACTCTAATTTACCACATCAACATTGTGATCATCTCATTAGACATAGATAAAAGCATTTGACAACATGTAACATCCAACTCTGACAAAAATTCTCCAAAAAGTATGATTAGAAGGAAACCCTTGACTTAACAATGTACATCTGTGGAAAACCTACTGCTAACATCTTAATTCTGAAAGACCTAATTATTTCTCACTAAGATCAGGAACAAGGTTAGGACATCTGCTGTCACCAGTTCTATTCAGTATTGTACTGGATGTTATAGTCAGTGTAATAAAGCACTAAAAAGAAATAAAATTCATCCAGATTGGAAAGTGAGAAAGAAAATAGTCCATTAACAGATGAAAATTTGTCTATGTAGAAAATGACAAAAATAGTAAGGTTGCAATTGTATTTTTATATACTATCAATGAACAATCAAATTGAAATTTAAAATGCCATTTCCAGTAGCATTGAAAATATGAAATACTTAGAGATAATTCTGAAAACAGATGTGCAATACTAGGACAGTGAAAACTACAAAATGTTTCTGAGAGAAAGAAATCTTAAAAAAATGGAGAGAGATTCTGTGTACATCGGTCAGAAGACTCAATATGATAACTATGCCAATTCTACCAAAGCTAATTTCAATGTAGTTTCAATGCAATCCCAATTAAAATCCCAACAGGCATTTTTTTTCCCAGAAATTGACTAGCCAATTTTAAAATTCATGTGGAAATTCAAAGGACTAGAATTGACAAAACAACTTTGAAATAGGAAAACAAATTGGGGGATTTACACTACCTGATTTGAGGACATTGTAAAGCTACAGTAATCAAGAGAGTGTGGTGTTGACACAAAGATAGACAAATAGATCAGTTGAATAAAATGGAGAGTCCATAAACAGACCCACACGTGAACAGTTCATCAATTTTCAACAGAAACACACAGGTAATTCACTGGAGAAGGGATAATCTTTTCCAAAACATGGTGCTGGAACAGATGGGTATTCATATGCAAAAGAAAAAATGAACTGTGATCTGTATCTCATGCCATATACAAAATTAGCTCAAAATGGATCTTGGACTAATTGTAAAACCTAAAACATATATAAAAATTCTCATAGAAAAGATAGGGGGGCAAATCTTTGTGACTTTGGGTTAGGCAAAGATTTCTTAAATGTGTACCAAGATCATGATTTATAAAACTAAAATATGATAAGTTAGACTTCATCAAAATTCAGAACTTCTGTTCTTTGAAAGACACTCTGTTAAGAGAATGAAAAGAAAAGTCAAAGACTGGAAGAAAAATATCTAATAAAGGACTCATATCCAGAATATATAAATCATTCTTAAAATGCAATAATAAGATAACCTAATTTTTTTTAAATGAGTAAAATATTTGAACAAATACTTCATCAAAGAAAATAAATGGATTGCAAAAAAGCATATGAAAAAGTGCTCAACACCATTAGTCATCAGGGAAATGCCAATTAAAACAACCATGAAATACCACTACATATCCATTGGAATGTCTAAAAATTTAAATGACTGACAATACCAAGTGTTATGAAGGATATGGAGCACCTGGAACTCTTATATACCACTGATGGGAATGTAAAATGGTGCAACCACTTTGGAAACAGTTTGGAAGTTCCCTAAAAAGTTAAACACACAATTATCATATGACTCAGCCATTCTACTCCTGGGTATTTACCTAAGACAAATGAAAGCCTGTGTCCATCAAAAAGACCTATACCTAAATGTTCATATCAGGTCTATTGTAATAGTAAAAAACTGGAAACAAGTCAAGTAACTTTCAACTGATGAGTGGATAAACAATTTGTGGTATATCTATGCAAATGAATAAAAATGAATGATCTGATAAACACAATAACGAGAGAATATCAAAATAATTATGCTGAGTGAAAGTCAGATGACCCACTAAAGTACATTCTATTTACATAAAATTCTAGAAAATGCAAAATAAGCTATAGTGGCAGATGAGTGGTTGCCTGGGTTTAGGGAGGCATGGGCAGGGAGATGCAGGAGGGAGGGCGCACACACTGGCATGAGGAACTTTTACAGGTGATGGATATTTTTGTTATATTGATGTGGTGATTTCATGGCTGTATATATATGTCAAAACGTATCAGAATGCACATTTTTATGTATGTGCATTCTATGGTATGTCAATTTTTCCCTAATAAAATTTTAAAAATTGCCAGATATTTCCTAAAGTGTTTTAAAGCAATTTACATTCCTACCAGCAATGTATCAGAGTTACTGTTGCTTATGCTTTTTTGACAACACTTGGAGTTATCAGTCTCTTTCATTTAGCAATTTGGTGGGTTGGGTGCTAGTATCTATTTGTGGTTTTACTTTGTGCTTCTCCGATGACTAATGATGTTCAGCATGTCAACACACATCTTGGCTATTTGTGTAGCTTCTTTTCTGAAGTATCTATTCAAGTCTTTTGCCTGTTTAAATGTTTGTTGATAAGTTATAGTTTTTAAAGTATATATTCTGGATACAAATCCTTTCTTAGAATGATTTTGTGACTATTTTCTCATAGACTGAGGCTTGTCAATTCATTTTCTTCAGTTTTTTGGTTAGAATTTGTCAATTTTGACAGTCTATCATTTGTTTTGGGTGGGAGGTATTGCTTTATATCCTAAAAAATCTTTACCTGAACCCAAATAATGAAGCCATTCTTCTATGTTTTCCTCTAAAAGCTTTTTAGTTTTAGCTTGTATATTTAGCTCCAGGGTTTGTCTCCTAGTCCTTTGGGGTTAGTATGAGATAGGGATCAAAGTTCATTTTTGTTTTGCGTTTGGATACTCTGTTGGTTCAGTACGGTTTGTTGAAAATATCCCCATTGAATTGATTTTGCATCTTTGTTGAAAATAGACTATGTGAGTGTGGGTATATTTCTGGACTCTATTCTGTTCCATTCGTTTGTTTATCCTTAAGCTTATATCACACTGTCTCAATTATTTTAGCTTTAGAGTAAATTTTGAAGTCAGATAGTGTAACTGCTACAGCTTTGTTCTTTTTCAAAGTTGTTTTGGCTCTTCTAGCTCCTTTGTGTTTCCATATAAATTTTAGAATCAGCTTCTTAGTTTCTTAAAAATAAAAAAGCTTGCTGATTACAATTGGTGTTGTATTGAACCTATAAATAAATATGGGGGAGAATTGACATCTTGAAAATACGGAGTCTTCCAATCCACTAATATATCTGTTCATTTGTTTAATCTTTGTCTCAGCAATGTTTTGTAGTTTTCTCTGTAGAAAACTTTCATTTCTTTTGTTCAACTTAGTATAGCTATTATATGCATTTGATACTATTGTAAATATCTTTATAAAATTTTTTGTTTGTTACTAGTGTATAGACATACAATTTATTTTTATTTTATTATTTATTTATTTAAAGATTTTATTTTTCCTTTTTCTCCCAAAGCCCCCTGGTACATAGTTGTGTATTTTTAGTTGTGGGTCCTTCTAGTTGTGGCATGTGGGATGCCCCTCAGCATGGCTTGATGAGTGGTGCCATGTCTGTGCCCAGGATCAGAACAGGTGAAACCCTGGGCCACCAAAGCAGAGCACACAAACTTAACCACCCGGCTACGGGGCCAGCCCCCTAACAATTCATTTTTATATTGACCTTGTCCTCTGAGCCCTGGCTAATCTTTGCTTTTTAGTTATAGTAGTTTTCATTGTTACTGATTCCTTGGAATTTTCTAAAGAATCATCATCTGGAAATAGGGGCAGTTTTACTTTTTCTATTCTTTATGCATTTCACTTACTCTCCTTGCCTTTTTTTTTCTGGTGAGGAAGATTGGCCCTGAGCTAACATCTGTTGCCAATCTTCCTCTTTTTTTTTTTTCTCCCCAAAACCCCACTACATAGCTGTATATCCTAGTAGTAGGTCATTCTAGTTCTTCTGTGCAGGATGCCACCAGAGCATGGCTTGGTGAGTGGTGTGTAGGTCTGAGCCCAGGATCCAAACTGGCGAACTCCGGGCCGCCAAGGCGGAGCACGCAAACTTAAACACTCAGCCATGGGGCCAGCCCCTATTCTTTCTTTCTGATGTTGCAGGAATTCTTATTGTATCATTTCTTTTCTGTCTAGCCATTCTTTTGGGGTAGGTCTGTGATAATGAATTTACTTAGTTTTCCTTTGTCTGAGAAAGTTTTGATTTCCCTTTCTTTCCTGGACAATATTTTCACCAGATATAGGATTTTCCATTGACAGTTCTTTTCTTTCAGCGCTTGAAAAGTGTTTTGCCACTTCCTTTTGACTTGGTGTTTTCAGATGAGAAATCCACTGTCATTCAAATGGTTTTCTCCTGTAGGTAGGGTGTCATTTCTTTCACTGCTTTCAGGAATTTTTTCCTTTGTCTTTAATTTTCAGAACTAACTGGGTCTTGGCTTTGATTTCTTTGTATTTATTCTGTTTGGGGTTGACATAGCTTCTTGAATCTGTAGGTTTATGTCTTTTGCCAAATATGGGAAATTTTCAGCCATATTTCTTCAAATACTTTTTCAGCCTCACACTTTTTCTCTTCACCTTCTTGAAGTCCAATGACAAGAATGTTAGACCTTTTGTTGTAGTCCCACAGGTCCTTGAGGCTCTGTTCTCCCCCACTGCCTCTGGTTTGTTTCCTTCCTGTTGTTCAGATTGGCTAATTTCTATTGCTCTATCGTCAACCTCACTGAATGTTTCTTCTGTTCCTTCCATTCTACTGTTGAGCCTATCTATAAGTTTTTAATTTTGGTTATTGTAGTTTTCAGTTCCATAAATTCCATTTGGCTCTTCATTATATCTTCTGTTTCTTTGCTGAGACTTTCTCTTTTTCATTTGTTTCAAGCATGTTTGTAGTTTCTCATTGAAACATTTTTATGATGGCTGCTTTAAAATTCTTGTCAGATAATTCCAACATCTCAGTGTTGGTGCCTATTGTATTTTCTCATTCAAGTTGGGCTTTTCCTGGTTCTTGGTATGATGATTGATTTTTTATTGTATCCTGGACAGTTTAGGTATTATGAAAACTTGGGTCTTATTTAAATCTTCTGTTTTAGCAGCCCTCCTCTGAGACTGTCCCCACGGGGGTGGAGGGTGCTATCTCATTTCTGCCAAATGGGTGTGGAAGTCCAGGTTTTGCGTTTGACCTCCTCTGAGACTCCAGTGGGGAGAGAGGGTACGTCATTGCTGTTGGGCAGAGGTGGTATTTTGAAATCACCAGTATGTCTTCGCTGACAACACCTCTGGTTGTTGTGGAAGGGGTGCCTCATTATTGCTCCCCACATAGTCTCTAATGTAACTGTGGACGGGGTGAAGGAAGTTTCATTATCCTTGGATGGTGGTCAGAGTTCTACATGTTTAGTTCTGCATTTGCTGCACAAGACAAATTTTGGTATTTGTGTTTTCATTATTGTTCAGTTCAAAATATTTTCTAATTTCCTTTGTGATTTCTTTTTTGACCCATTAATACTTAGAAGTGCTATGAAAAGACAAATCCTTCCTGAATTTCTCAGTGTTCTTGCAAAGTCTTGGCTTCCTGAGCTGTGAAAATGATATGTTAAGATGCTTGCTTTTAATTCCCCTAGAAACACTAGATTTTCAATATCACTTTGCAGCCATTTGTCCCCTAAAGGTAGAGCTAATTACTGCCATCCGAAGAATAATACATCTTCTGTTATCTCCCTGGGAGCCAAATGGTTACATTCCAAAGGAGGGACCTAGGCTAATGACAAGGGTGACTGAGTAACCCAGAGACCTCCGGAGTGATTTTGAACATTATCTTCCTATGTGTTTATATTTCAGAGAGAAAAGCCTGAATTATAAACTCAGACACTAGTCTTCCTCTCCAGAGAGATTTATTTACATTCCAAAGAGTAAGGACACAGGATCCTTTCTCCTTTCTTAGGAGGAGGGGTGGATATTCCTACTTCTATATAAGTGGGCAAATTCATATTCTGGGATTCCTTTCCAACAGTACAATCCCACCATACATGTGTAAGTTTATGGAGTCTGGCTTTTACTGCATTGTCTGCAAGGTGTAGGCATGGAGGACTGACACTGTAATGTCACTCTGGCTCTTCTTGATGTGAATTAGTCTGATCTCTGGCCAAGGTGACTGTTGTTTCTGCTAATTTCTCTATATAAATATGTAACTGTGCAAGTAGATTAGCATCTTAGACCCTTCACTTAACAAGCGTGTCTATTAATTTCCAATAATTTAGGCTTTTCTAGATATTTTATTGCTGTTGACTTCTAATTTTATTCTGTTGTGGTCAAAAAACATTTAAAAATATTTCAGTCTTTTGAAATTTGCTGAAATTTGTTTAATGGTCCACCATGTGGTCTGTCCTAAAAGTGTCCCACGTGTTAATGAAAAGACTGTGCATTCTGCAGTTAATGGGTGTTGGGTTTGCCGGGTGTCAGTTAGGTCAAGATGGTTGATAATGTCATTCAAATGGTTTTACATTCTTACTGATTTTTGATACAGCTGTTTTATCAATTATAAAGAGGGGGATTTTAAATGTTCCAACTTTGACTCAAGGTTTGTCTGTTTCTCCTTTTAGTTCTCTTTTTACATGTATTTTGAAGCTTTGTAATCAGGCAAATATACAAGTGTTATTCCTTCCTGGAGTACTGATCCTTTATCATTATGAAAGTATTTTTTTCTGATGGCTAATATTTGCATTATATTTTTTTCATCCTTTTACTTTTAACTTGTTTGTGTCTTTGCGTTTAAAATGGATTTCTTAGAGACAGCGTATAGTCATTTAATAGGGTCTTACTTCTCTTTAAATAATTTGATCTGACATTCACTGCCTTTGAATTGTAGTGTTTATACATTTACATTTAAGTTAGGAGTAAGGTCTGCTATTTGTTCTCTATTAGCCTCATTTTTTGTGTGTGCGTGTCACTTCTTAACTTCTTTTGGGTTAACAATTCTTTTTCCTTCTTCATACCTTAACTTGAAAATGGACAGTTTGCCCATGTGAAAGTAATCTGTAGGAGCAGCACAATAAAGATCACACATATTAGTAAATGTTTCGTGTTAACTTTATTTTTAATCACAATCTTAAATTACTTTTAAATTATGTTCAATAAATTATCCCTGACTGAAATCAAAGACTCATTTGTGGTGGTAGTACGATCTTGACAGCCTCAGGACACGTGGGGCTGATTCCTGCCAGGCAGCTTTATCTCCACTCGAGGGAGGTTTTCTATTGAGTGTGCTCTTCATTTATTTTGACAACTAAAGTTTGTTAAAATTTCTGAGAAGCAGATGTTACTCTGTATTTATTTTAAAGCCATAGGAATTTAATTGAGCTGATTGCTGTGATGCTGAGATTTCATTATTTAGAAAGGGAGGTGACAAATTCATGGTAGTTCTTAGAGCCTCTATTCCAGCTGTTTAAAAACCACTACTGACAAGTACTTATTGGTCACTAAAATAATATAAAAGTAGCACATGCTCACTGAGAAAAAAATTCTAAACAGTGTACAAACATGTGGAGAAAGAACTAAGTTTTCCCCCGTCTGCCCACTTCCACGTGCCCTCCTTGCACCCAGGGTAAGTAGTACTAACAATTTGGTGTATATCCTTCTAGATAGTTTTCTGTGTATATAGAAATTACATACATACATATACTTACACATATGCACGTGTGTATAACACATACTTTTAAAAAATGGAATCATACGATACACTTTATTCTGCAACTTGCTTTTCCCCCCCAACTTTTTATTTTGAAATACAGATCCACAGGAAGTTGCAAAAAAAAAAAAGTACAGGGAGATCCAGTGTATCTTTCACTGTTTCCCCCAATGGACATCTTGCTTTCTTGCTTAACTATAGTACAATATTAAAAGCAGGAAATTGACATTGGTACAATCTACAGAGCTTATTTCAATTTTACAGTTTTACATGCACTCACTTGTTTGTGTGTATATATAGTTTTCTGTGCAATTTTGTCACATGCATGGAATTGTGTAACCACCACCACAATTAAGGTACAGAACCGTGCTATCACCACAAGGCTCACTCATGCTCTCCCTTTATAAGTATATTCCCCACTTCCCACCCCCTAGCAACCACTAATCTATTCTCAATGTCTATAATTTTGTTATTTCAAGAATGTTATATAAATGGAATTATTTATATTGGCTTATTTCACTCAGCATAATTCTCTTGAGAGCCATTTGAGTTGTCGCATGTGTCAATAGTCTGAACTTGCTTTTCTTCACTCAGCAATCTATCATGGATCTTCCTTGTCAGTTTATGTAGATCTACTTCTTTTTATTTAGAAGATGCATGAGATTGCAGAGAATGGATTTATCCATTAATTATTTAACATCTTTTAATTATGGACATTTAGTTTGTTTCTTTGTCCAGTCCCAAATAATGCTGCCATGTGTATCTGTGTACAGCCCTATCTCTCTCTCTGTATCTGTATCTATACTCCTCCAAGTGGAACTGGGGTCAATGGTAAGCACTGGTATTGCCAAAATACTTTCCAGTAAGACTGTACCAATTTACACCACCACAATCACGCTCTTAGACAGAAGGTACTACTGAACTTTTTTTTTCCTGTTTACTCTCCTTGTAAACAAAGATTATCTTTGATAATATGTGGTTGCGGTAGAAAATTTAAACAATAAGAGAAAGTAAATTACCCTAAGGTCTACCATCCAGAAAGTACTACTGTTAATATTTTGGTATACATCCCTCCAAATTTCTATGTCTGCATAGTTATTGTTTCACATGTAGGGAATTACAGTATTCTTTCAGAAACTATTTACTGAGCATCTACTACAGGTCTGGCTCTATTATAGGCACTGGGGTATAATGGTAAATGAGAGAGTGTTACAAGCTTTTCCCACAAAGAACTTGGTCTTTTTGCTTCTTGTCTGGTTTTTATTTTTATGTATATGAATACACATATGAATATATGAATAGAAATATTCATGTAATATATAACATACAGGTAAAACATGAAAGATCCCTTCGCCACCAGTCCACTTACCACTCCCCCTTCTCCCACCATGTTGGTGTTTCCTTGCAGTCTCCTTCAATGCTTTTATAATGTTTATTTTTATCCTCAATTTTTAGAATAATATGTGCTTATCATAGAAAAAAACAGATAAAACAAATCCACTTAAAATCACAAAACCAGAGCACAGTATCCAAGATACTCCTTATATGACTGAGATCATACATGTGGGTTTGCGCCTGCTTTTTCATTTATCATGCATAATTCCCTACGTCAACGTCCAAAAGCACTGGTATTTCTATTAGTTTGAGTTAGCATTACCCTCAGTCACTAAAGAAAGGGAGTCTAGCAGTCTCTGGAGGCAAAACATTTCATCTTAAAAACAGAAAACAGCATCAGGCCTATGGAAATATTTCAATTAAAAAAGCTTCTCTTGAGGCCGGCCCGGTGGCGCAGTGGTTAAGTGCGCAAGTTCTGCTTTGGCGGCCTGGGGTTTGCCAGTTCGGATCCCGGGTGTGGACATGGCACCGCTTGTCAAGCCATGCTGTGGTAGGTGTCCCACATATAAAGCAGAGGAAGATGGGCACAGATGTTAGCTCAGGGCCAGTCTTCCTCAGCAAAAAGAGGAGGATTGGCGGCAGATGTTAGCTCAGGGCTAACCTTCCTCAAAAAAAAGCTTCTCTCTTAATAATCAGTATTAAAAAAGACATTAAGCAATAAAGCACAGAATATATAACTGAATGCTTGTAAGACATCATTATTTAATCTATACTACTAGAGTATTAGCAATAAAGCGTGTTTTCCATTTCACTGTTTCATGATGTCTCTACATAGTACAGTGTATAAAATGCGGGCATACCTCGATCTGCAGCTACAATCTAACCTGATCGCACTGCATAACTCTGCCCCCATGCCGTCTCTTCCCTCACCCACAGACCAGTGGACAGGCACTGAATGTGCACTTCTCAAAGGTGGTCTAACTATTCCACCTATAAAATGTTTTTCCAACTTCATATAAAATTAAACAAAAATATTTATAAAATGTTATTCTATCTATAACACGTCATCACCTCAGAACATCTAAAATCCCCAGATGTTTCAAAACAAGGAAATTAATTTCATCCACTACAAACAAAGGCATGTTAAGGAAAATACACATATGGAACTAAGTATAATTTGGAGTATTTTCTAAAAACGCACAGACTGGCATAGAACCTTTCCTTTTATACTTTCTGTTGTAACTTTTCCAGTAAAGAGTTCATAAATGTGATGTAGCTCAAAGAGACGGATTAACAACATCAGGTCCAGAAGACAGTCCTTTTCTATAAACCCCACCAAAGGACACTAGGTTTTGAATTTAACAACCCCCAAAAAGTATAAAAAAAACGTTATTTTACTATTCGTAACAAATATCTTCAAAGCCTCTAGAAAGACTAGATGTTAAAATATGGACCTAAAATGTTCACTCCACACACAGCTGTTTGGAATAAAATGCATAGTAGATAATGGTCATAATCTGCAAGTGTCTCCTAAATATGAATATTTTGGCAAACTCTTTCCTTCTTACTTTTTTATCTTCCCCACCTACCTAAGGGACAAATAGAGGCAGGTTGTACTACAGAGATAGAGTAAGAATTTCACTTCTTAAAAGTAATGTTTATAATTATTTCTCATGGGATCCCGTGGCTGAATGGTTAAGTTCACATGCTCCGCTTTGGCAGCCCGGGGTTTTGCCGGGTTCAGATCCTGGGCGCGGACTTAGCACGGCTCATCAGGCCACGCTGAGATGGCGTTCCACAGAACACAACCAGAAGGACCTACAACTAGTATATACAACCATGTACTGGGGGGCTTTGGGGAGAAGAAGAAGAAGAAAAAGAAAGATTGGCAACAGATGTTAGCTCAGAGCCAATCTAAAAAAAAAAATTATTTCTTATGAATTTAACCAAAAGAGTGTACAAAAATGTATCTACTAACTATATTTGTCATGAAATTAGGACATGCACTTTTCTATTATATACGCTACATATACAGCAACATTAGAGTGAATGTGTATAATACCCTTCTCTCCTTCATCTACTCAGTGAAAAGTACAGATAAATGTATTTTCAGAGCGGCTGAACATTCATATTAGAAAGACGACCTCTTTAAGAATACTGAAAATATTAACCGTATTTTACTACATCTACTTTTAACATATAGTGAGCACGTCTAAACGTCTAGAAAAGCTAGATATTTTAATTAAGGACTTCAGTTTAATCAGTATATACACTACATATACAGGAGTCCTGAGTAACAACGCACATGGCAAAATGGTCCTAACATGCACATTCTGGTGGGACCCTTCCCCCTCCCTCACTGCCTTCTGCCCTCCCCTCCGACTCTGGAAACAAACGTGGACATGAGTCCAAGAAGTGATGCAGAGATTGCATTTCCAAGTCATTTCCGGATGATGTTTCTCTCCAGTGAATTTTAACAGACAGATGATTACAAAACAAGTGGTGTTTCTAATTGTACTTTTAGCATTCATTGACTTCTCTGCATCTAGAAAGGCTAAATGTTGCAAACAAGGGCTTGAAGTTTATTTTAAAAGGCTGAGGAAAAAGCTTACAGTGGCTTGTCCATATTATATGCACAGGTTTATAGCTGGTACATCTTCCAAACAGACGGTCGTCATTCCGTGTGGCCAAATGAGGCGCATCATAAGCCCGAGTTTTTGCTCTCTGTACCAAGAACACCCAGAGGCCCCTGTTGGCCTGCTGATGTCCTGGGCTCTCTCGAGGGTGGCCTGGGCCTGGCAAAGTTGGGCCTGAGGACTTTATCTCACCATTTCAGCTTGGGGGGTGCCCATGTGCCCCCAGGGGCTTGGAGGTGTCAGGGGCAGCTGCTGCCTCACTCCTGGCTCAGCCCTGGAAGGCAGGGCTGGATGTGGCAGCACTCGCCCATCCTCTGGAGCAGGTGCTCAATAAGTAGGCTGTTTTAACACACACATACACAACATGTACTGTTAACCCCTAAGTGGGATCACACTATCTATGTGGATTGCTGCAATTTGATTTTTTTTCACTTAATGTCCTCAAGATCATTCCCATGGAGATACTTCAAGTTTTTATGAATATAGCTATACAAAACCTTCTTTTAAATGGTTTCATGGTAGTCTCTAGATGAGAGTAACAGAATTTAGCCAATTTCCTATTGATGGACATTGGTTTTCCTTATTTACTGCTTTGAAAAAAGTCTCAGACAACTAGCCTTATGTTTAGGAAAAAACTCAGATTTCTTTCTTTCCATATAGGGAAAAACCCAGTTGTTCCCTTCCGTATTTCTCTCCTGTGTGTCCACTTTACTACTCACATAGAACACTTCTGGTCACCAAACGTGTGGAGGTCTTTCCCCACACCAAGCAATTCTCTGCAACACCAGCTGGATGTCCTACAATTCAACTCAATCCTGACGCTGTCTACTGGAGCCAGCGGCAGATCCCCAGGTTAAGGGCTCAGTCCCACGAGACTGCCCTCCACTTCAGATGCCAACTGCAAGGAGCAGGTCCCCAGGTTACCTATAACTTTTGTCTGATTTGGCTACAAATTGCAGGTTCCCACAACCCGCTCCTCAGGTTCTATTAGTTTACTACAGCGGCTCACAAAACTCAAGGGAACATTTGTTTGCCGGTTTAGTAAAGGATAACGGATACCGATGAACAGCCAGACGAAGAGACACACAGGGTGAGGTCCGGGAGGGTGCTGAGTGCAGGAGCTTCCGTCCCCGTGGAGTTGGCTGTGTTGCTCTCTCGGTGTGGATGTGTTTCCCAGCCTGCAAGCTCTCCAAACTGCCTATTGGATTTTATGGAGGCTTCCTCACGTAGGTATGATAATTATTAACTCCATTTCCAGCCCCTCTCCCTTCTCTGGAGGATGAAAATTCCAAGCTTCTAGTCATGGCTCTGTCTTTCTGGTGACCAGCCCCCATCCAGGAGCCATCCAGGAGCCCACCCAGAGTTGCCTCAATAGAACAAAAGATGTTCCCAGTGCTCTTCTCACTTAAGGAATTTACAAGGGCTTAGGAGCCCTGTGTCAGGGACAGGATCAAAGACAAATATTAGAACAAGAGATGCCCCCAGTGCTCTTATCACTTAGGAATTTACAAGGGTTTCAGAAGCTCTCTGCCAGGCACTGGGGACAGAGACCAATATATATATTTTCTATTCTCTCACACCTTATATCCTTCTCCCCATAGAAATTCCTGAGTGGGGTTGCCAGGACAGAAGTTATGCACAGTGAAACTTTGACACATATAGCCAAATTACTTTTTAGTAAATTTAAGCCATTTTACACTCCCACCAAAAATGCTTCTTTGCCCACATTCTCAGCAACACTGGTTATTGCTTATCTCAGGCAAAAATAACCTTATTGCTGTTTTCACTTCTACTTCTTTGACTAACGAAGCTAAACATCTTTTTACACAGTTATTGATCATTCTCATTTCTTTTGTGAATTTCTTGTTCTTGTTCTACATCTTTTTTTTTTCTTATTAGTGGTTTTGTTCTTAAGTTTTCATGTACTCGAATCTGTTTTAATGATGATCAGCATTATGACTGCTTAGAAATACCTTTCCTCTCTCACTATAAAATCCTTTCCCCACGTTTTCTTGCAGCACCTTTCTGTTCTCAGTTTTTAAGTCCACGAACCATCAGAATTAGTTTTGATGTAAGATGTGAATGACAGAAGCAACTCTATTTTTTCCCAAATGGCGAGCACACTGGTCCAGCATCATATATCAAATAATCTGTCTTTCCCCCACTGACCTATAGAATGTCTAAAACACTGTTTTTCTTTTTTAAAAGTAATATGTGCCTGTACATGGTATGAAAATAAAAAAGTATGAAAGGGCACACAGTGAAATGTAACTTATTACTGACCCTAATTTTCCTCTCTGGAGGCAGCTCATTAACAGCTCATTGTGTATCCTTTCAGATACTCTATTGCACGCGTAACTGTAAATGCAGGTGGGACATTTATGTTGTTTCTAGTCTTTTGTTGCTTCAAACAGTACTGCAATGAATATCCTTATATACAGTGCTCATCATGCATAAGTAAATCTATAAAGTTCCTGAAAGTAGAACCTGAAAGCTCAAAGAATACGGGCATTTGAAAACTTGGTGATGTCCAATTGCTCTCCAGATACTACACCATATATTTATACTTCTACTAAAACATGTGAAGTTTGACTAGTATCTTTCAAGTCTGGGGGGGTTATAGCCTCTGGGGCCCACTTTTCTGAGGTCTTAGGCAACAGAACTGACAACAAATCTAATGGACACGAAATTCATGACTCTGATTCTTTTCTGAACTTCATTGTTCATTCTGTGGGTAGCTAGTACAAAAAGAACTCCTCAAGAATTTGTAATCTAGTGAGTTGACTTGAAAGCGTGTGTAACTAACACACGGCTAAGTGCAATCAGTACTGGGCAGAACCGCAGCACTCCAGGCAGCGCAGAGGGTTCAGCCGGTTTGGAGGCCGTGGGGAGAGCGAGGGAAGAACGCTACTGGAGCTGGAGGCCCTGGATGGAAAGCAGCTCACGCGAGAATGGCGGGAGGAGACCTTCGTGGTTGAAGAGCAGCACACAATGAATTAAGGAGTAGAAACAGCACTTGAATCCTCTCTGTCAGATGGAAGGCACTGATAGGGACGGGTTCAAGTTAACTTCACAACATTGTTAAAACACCCACAAACCTGTTACACTGTAGAAACTAAATGTTAGTTCTCATCCCTCTAGATTCTGGGACACATGAGTGAGTAAAACAGGTACAAGAAGCCAACGTCACTCACCTTTCCAGTGCTTCTGAAAAGCTAGCTTATGAGAAATGAGATGCTATTTTCTGGCCATGTGATGTCATTAGTTCTACTCTTTGGGTGTCAAAGTGGCCTTTTGGCCACTGAGTAGTTAATCCTCCTCCCTGCCCCAAACAGTATTCTGAATGAGCCAAAGGAAGGCTGCTTCATCTCTACTGGCATCTACTGGTTCCTGCAAATATTTTGAAATTTTCCTCGCCTGAAAACTGGGAATCACAGATCATAATCAGTAGCCTCAAATATCAAAACTTTGTCCCTTTTAAGATAATAGGGACACAAATAACATAAAAGAATTCTACAGAGGGAAAATCTATTATTCAGCATTTTGACAACCACAATTTTACAACTTTTACACTGTTTTGAAGGCACTTACAATCCTAAAGTGACTTCTGAATTGAAAATTAAATTATGTTCAGTAAAAGCTAAGTTAAAACCTTTCTGAATAAAGCAGTCAATACCTCTAGCCGAGGTAAACTACAATCGCGTTGCACCCCAATAATACCTGTCTTAGATGTCGTTACCCCAGATTATTAGCCAAATCTCTTTCTCTCAACACTCTTTTACCAGATTTTCAAGATAACCAAAAAAGTTCCTCTCTCCTTTGGTAAATACCACTTTATAACAACAACAACAAACTGTTAAAATACAGGACTTTATTTGTTTATTAATAAAGTAAATTATTATGATTTTTGAAAAAAAAGTTTAAAAATGTCCAGCCTTCATGTTAATGTAGGTTAGGCCATCCAAAAGACAAAGCAAAGAGCTAACATTAAGTCATGGTCCAGAGTCAGACTTATGAGAAACAAACACAAGACTGGTGGCACTTGATAAGTAAAGACAACCAAAGTAAACTCTATTTCAAATTTGTTTATATAAAAGTATATTAAAGATCACTTTAAAATAGTGTCCATATTTTCTTTTAAATGGGCATAGACTCATCTGCAATCATGTACAAATATAGTAAACTTGCCTGACAGCTTTCTTAAGCTTTTAATACAAATACAATTCCTTGCTTCTTTATGCAACCCAACAAAATAATACAAAGTGAAGTCGTTAGAAAAATATGGACCTTTCTGAATCTATATTGCATTTTTAATTGGAAAATACAGTTCAGATCATACGAAACATGGATTTCAGGTTTATATATTACCTATATCTTACAGATTATTAGATATGGTATTTATTTTGGCTGAATGCAAAAATATGATTAATTTCTTAATAACAGTTAGTTAAAAATACTCCCCATTGATAGCAGTGCTAGTCCTAGAGCAAAGTGTAAGTGAAGCATATCTGTAAGTCACTGTCCACTCAGTGCCCCAAATACGCAGATCCTAACATGAAGCCCTTAATAGACATTTGCTTTAAAGATTACTGAATGGAAACTCACATGTCTGATAAACTTTAATTCACACAATCCTGTAAACATAGTCAAAATCTGTTTCTAATAGAAATAAAATTCAAGTAAACATTGCGTATTTGATTTAAACTAATCTTATATTAACTTAGGACACATTGGATCATAACCACTAAATATGTAAAAAGACTTTAAAAATCATCCACATGTAAAGATGAAACTAAACTTTGTAAACACGTTCCTGGTGGTAAGACTACACTGGCGCTGCTCTGTGGTTTGGCCTGGCAGTACTGGTCAGATGCCTTGAATATTCAAGTAGTTTGGATCCAGGTAAAACCAAGTCTCCTGCCCAATCTGTTTTTAATGGCAATGGTCATACCTGAAATTCAACTTTATTTTCCTTAAATATCATCATATCTGTTCAAGTGTTTGAAGGACCAAAGATGGTACTAATAAATTTTGACAAGGCTTCATTTTGACCGTTTCTCCCCAGAGTTGCTAGCATGAATCAATACCAGTTAAACACCAAAGAGGCAGCCTTTCCGTGATCCCCATTCCACCTGCAGGCCCTTGGGGAATGGTCATTAATACGCAGGAATAAACTCAGCCAAGTATTATTTAGAACGTGGCAAAATGTTGGCCATAAATTAAACCGAAGGGAACTAAAGTGAAAAGCTCTAACTGAAAATTTCTGGAGAAGTGTTTACTATGCTATTAAATATGATGCTAAACAATAGAAATGAAAAGAACTGAGAAAGATTACAACCCCACAAAAGGGCCTGAATAGGTTAAGGGGAAAAGTCTCTTTCCTCAGTTGCTAATCAGGTGCATTCTAATCCTGTGATCTAAATGGAGACAGACTCACAGAAAGGAGCAGTGAACACGTCTGAAAGTAGTCAAGTGAGTTTAAACACGTACTATTTCCCTGTAATATGCAAACCGCCAAACTGAAATGATGTTTTTGGTTGGTAATTGATATCCCTTAACTCTCATACTTAAAAGTTTTCTAGAACCAAGATTATTAAGATTACAGAGTTGAAATAAAGGTATAAGAATTCATATTACAGTATTCTAAATTGTATTTTCAAAGATAACTCATTCCTTTGGTTCAAAGGGAAAAAATGTTACTTCTTTTTAAAATCTGACGTTAGTATAGCCAATGGAATTAGATAAATCCTATAAATTGTAATGGTAAATAAACTGTAAACCTGGAATAGTTGACTGTAAAATTTATACTCCATTAGGAAATTATAGAGCTATCTCTAGTATACTGTTTGGTGTACAGAAGGTACTCTAAAAATATTTGTTGGATGAATGAAAAGTAAGGTTATTTTGCAAAATTAGAAATCGAAGAATGTTTGAGGTTATCCAGTCCAACTGCTTCCAACGCCCCTCGCCCAATCCCACTTTGCAGACAGGTAAACCATCACTGTTGGTACCTATAGATTCTGGTTAAGATTTATCTCTACCCACTACTGGAAGCAATCAATCGTTTTGGTTTCTGTGTGTGTATTTGACTAAACAGTATAAACAAGGAGTAACATTTCTACATCTTTTCTCCTTAAAGAATACTGTATTTTTCTTTAGAATTAATGCAACAATTCCTGTCATTGAGATTAGATTTCACAAGGAAAAAGGGGTTATGTGTCTAGGCAAAAAGGGGTTGTTGTTAGGAAGTCAGATTTAACATTTTGCATTTAAGAGTGGAATCCACTGCTCAGAGACTGGAAGCTTTAAATGACTACTCAGGTTAGAATTGCTTTCCTGAGAGCAGTATTACGCTAAACAGTTTAACCCTAGTTCAAATTGCATTTTAAGTCACCGTTTAAGCTGTTACAGGATTACTACAAAAAGTTTCAAAGTAATTTTTAGTCATTACCTAAATTGAAATTTGAAAGGCAGCTCAATAGCATGCTGCATTCTAAGTACCTTGGGACTGAAATATTTAACAGCTTACAAGCCTGCCTATCCTCCTCTTTACACTTTTCTTCCAGCCACTTCTAGCTGTTCCTACTGGGTCCAATGCTTCTATAGCATGCGTACCTTTGTGCTTTCCTGCCCATATAAATACCCAGGAAAGTTCAACAAAAAAGTAATTTGAAAGCAGAAACAAAAAAGTTCTTAAACTGCCAAGCTGTCTTTCAGCCTTGGGCAAGACTCTACTCTACATGGTTGGATTGATGCTCAGAACTAAGCCTTCAACGGATTATACAAATGTGCTCCCTATTTTAAATGATTATATTTAGATATCTGAATCCTTCTGAGTGTTATTTTATAGCCAACAATAAAAAAATCTTTATTAAAGATGTTGAAAAGTATAAAACAGTAATTACAAATTAGCAAACACCCAATTAAAAAAAAAGCCAGTTATTTTCTTTTCCTTACACAGTACAAGCAACAGCAATTTGGATATTACTATTCACTTTCAGCGACCATGCTGCCCTGGATGCATTTCACTTAAGACAAGTTTTTAGCTTGTGTTTCTGGAGTGAACATTTATATGGATACTAAGAAACAGCTCTAATAATGTAACTCAGGTATCAGAAAAATACATATGCCATGTTACCATGTGATTTGATAGCTCATATTATAGCATCTCATAGTGTTACTTCCAAAGTAAAATTAAGTCCCTTTTGTGGCTGTAGGTCAATGCTGCACAAACGGGCTAACTTCAGATTAAGGCATGCTTCCCGCTCCAGAGCAGTGCTTCTGTGGGTCCAGGATCTGCACAAAGGCTTCCTTTGTTAAGAAATACATCTTCCATTAGACTTCAATTATTTCATTCCATTGATCATTTTCTTGCAAATAAAACTGAAAATATCAGTCCATAATATGTTTTTATAAACCTATAAAACCAGAAACAATGAGTTATTAGTTAAAACCTGATTTTTAATTCTAAAAATAAGATTTATTAAATGGCTCTGCGGGCTAAAGTATAAAGCTGCTAATATAACACGATAGGAAAGAAATACTTTGATACCACTAATTCTGTAATAATAGTGAAGATTTCTATTAGCAGCATATAAAGGATATCACTGACTTCTTCCCCAGAAGCAATCGAGAGCATTTTAAAGAGGCAGACCCTTACAGTTCTCCATTACTGTTCACTTGGACGTAATCTGAGGAGGCGTCTTATCCATACCTTTCTAAGACGCTACAGGATGTAGGGAAGTACCCATAGCAACAGTTACAGGAACGTGTCCGTTAAGGATTCTCAACAATCATAAGCATTAGCCATTTTTCCGCCTACATTAAAAAGAAATGTAGAACCACTTCTGAGGACCCCTGTCTGAGGACCAGCTGCAACACCACAGCCCCAGTTCTCGGTGGCAGTGACCATGACATAGGATGGCCACACAGGGCTCCTGCTGCTGGTCTCCAGAGGCCAGTCTGCTCTGCAATGAGCCCCGCCTGAGTGCCTGTGTTCTGATGCTGTCTAGGCCTTAGGCTCTGCCTATAACTTTGGACACAGGCTCCAGGTCCTTTGTGGGGAACTGAATGCTAACAACAAACACCAAGCAAGGAAACACATGCTCCCCTAATTGAAACTCCCGATGAGAACCCTTTGAGAAAAATGAACTCCTGACACAGAGAAGTTGAGCTAATAAATGTGTATTGCCCTAAGCTGCTAAGTTTGTGGTAATGGTTTACATAGCAATAGGTAACCAATAACACTATAAATAGGTTTTGAAATATCTAACAGCTATGCAAGATGCTACTGAGCCACTGAGCTTAGCTCCTGACTTAAATATAGATGGCTGTCTTCTTTGTTTTTAAGCATCAGGAGAGAGAGTTCACTACATCCTTTGCCGTTCAGCTGACATCTTAGACAGGACCCTGACTGCTTATAGTACTATCTATACTTATCTGTCTGCAATGTCTTCTATTGCTATTTCAATTAATTCCTCTGGCTATTGTCTCTGGGCACCCAGATTAAAGAATGGCTGATCAATGCACTTGCTCTTTTCCTGTATCTTTTACAAAGTAAATAAGACCAATGAACCTCAAGTCTTTTTTCAGCCCTCAATTTTAGTAACTCCTCTTTGGATCAAATTTCTTCAATAGTGGGCAAAAGTTTCCCCTTTTTTCCCAAAACTAATTAATAAGGTACTGTTTACTGAAAAGGTTAGTTGTCCATATACCAATCCTAAACAATTTTTATTAGTTTTTTCATTAATCTACCAATAAATATTTACTAAGGTTGTGCTAGGAGTGGTAAGAAAAATGGGACATAGGCAGATGTTATCTTCCAATCTCAACTACCTAATTTTGCTGATATAATTGAAAGTGTAAAAAATTGAATCATAAATTGCTTTGAGATGATGAAATATGCAAGTTAAGCGCATTTGTTCAAGGAAATTACCTTTATACTGTCTTACCTTGCTCTTATTCAATTGGTTAGTTATGAACAAGTGGTACTCAATTTTCTATTGCCACTGTAACATGGTTATTTGTCCCTGCAAGCACATAATTATATATGATATGACAAAAAAAGAAGTATCAAGTTTCTGGCTACCTGGTAAAATTGATGATTACGGTAAAAGCAACTCTTACGTAACCACTAAATAGGCTTATCGTGCCAACTATTTGTCTTCCTGTAGAACCCAGAAGTAAGTTCAGCCCTGCTAAGAGCTCAAAGTCTGGTTTTAGGCTTATCTTTGTGAAATGTCCACTGGCTTTAAAGCTGTTCAGTAGCAATAATTAAGAAGTCCACAAAATGAATTTTCCCTTGATCTTATACAAGGGGTCTAATGATACTAATCTTAAGAGAATAACTTAAATGCTGCTAAAAGCCAAAGAGATAGCCAAAAAATCAGAAATTCTGACAGCAGGTTTTCAAGTTCTTAGGGTACTTCCTAGACTTAGTACTATTTGACCTGAATGTCCAAACCATTTTTCTACACTACAAGAAGATAAGGACAGTGTTGTCACTAATATTAAGAACTACCACAGGTGTATTGTAGGCTATAATGCTAGTGAGCGGCCAGACGATAGGAGAAACCCAGGCCCCTTCTGTCTTATCAACTGTTCTATAATGCATCCCTAATTCATGAAATGGTTAAGAGTCACCAAGAAAAGGTTAAAATATATACAGTGCACCCTTTTTATAATAAGGCAGCAAAGAGTGCAATGCACTTCAAAAAATTATTTTCAAATAAGCAAAAACTAGGACCTTAAAGAATAACCTTGTTCAAGTGTTATTCAGAATGTTATGCCAAAAGAATTTCTACAGCTGAGGTAAAGAAGTATGTGTCTACGTAACAAAAAAACCCCCAACTGTGAACAGAACAAAACACAGCAGCAGCCATTTCACTTCCTCACTCAAACCCCTTCTCCAGAAAAGCTACCAATAAACACTAACACCCATATATGAGATTTTATTAAAAAGTTCCACATAGTTTAGTATTTTAAAATATCACATTATTTTGATTTTTCCATATTTATTAAATCTGGTGATTTTCATTTTAGCCAGATGAAGCAATGTTTCCAGACGACAAGTGTTACCTGATCTGACGGTGCTTTCTTCAGATCCATTCTCTAGCCACTGAGACTCACTGTCCAATAACCGGTTTTTTGATTCACTAAGTGGTTTGACAGGAAAGGGTTGATTTGAGCCAATACTGAAAAGAGGAGCAAATAATTTAGTAAACAGAGTAATGCTCAATCAAGGATACTTAATTAATAAGCAGCAAATTAGTATTCCTTCTCTTAAATATGTGAGGGCAACTCATGAGATCTCAGCACTCTGAAAAAACTATCTTCAAAAGAAAACTATGCCCCCAACCCCCCATTAAATGGCTCTCTAGACCCAAGACCCTGTTCTTCACTATTGCCGATGAAAAGAGACAAAAGAGAAAAGCTGCTGCGGCCGGTCTGAAGCGTCTTTAACACGTGTTAATCGAGAGCCATAGGTACACAAGGACACGTGAGGATCTATGTCTGTGGCAGGACAAAAAAGTTACCTGTCATTTCCCAAGTTTTCTGCTTTTTACCTCTGCAGTTTAGATCTAAGGGGAAAAAATGATTTAGTGATTTAGCGTAGACTTATTTTTCTAGCTAAGGGATCCAGGGAGGGAGGGAACGAGGAACGAGAGGAGGAGGAGGAAAAGGGAACTACCATCTGTTGTGTCCTGCTCCGGGGCAGACACGGCACCAGGTGCTTCAGGCACAGTACCTCGACCTCGCAGCAGCCCTGGGAGGCAGGACCGCCCTCGTTTCAGAGAGCTGGAAGCGGAGGCTCAGAGAGCTTCAGTGACTTGTTCAGACCCACACGAACCGAGAGCTCTAGGTCTTAAGGCCTCAGGTTCAAGGTTCTCAGGCCGATGTTCTTCTAACATTAACATGCTAGCTTGGAATTCATAACTTCTCCTCCCCCACATTTACTTATGCAGTAAATACGTTTCAACTGTTTCACTTTGACACAAGTATCTCTCTCTTTAAAATTTCATTAAAAATTAACTATTTCTCTAAATTTATGAATCAGTTTGCTTGCCACGCAAATACTGAAAAAATATCTTCTAAGATGAATGAATGAGAAAAAATTTTATACTTGTATTTTTAAATCCTCATTAATATTATTTTCACACTGCAGTTAAAATGTTTATCAAAATAAAATGTTGAATAGTACAATAACTAATTTCTTTGAAAAACACAACTGATATAAACTAATATTATCAAATCTTGAAGAAACGTCCTGGTTTCTAGGAAGATGCAGCATATTTAGGGCCCATGCTTCCTGGTTCACCCAGACATTTCCAGTTACACGTGATTACCCCGGTTAACCATTAAGCAAGCATTCTCTTTCTGACTCTCAAAAGTGGTCTAGTTTGGTGGATTTGGGATGATAAAAAATATGTTTATCCAAAGCATATCAAGTATATACACACATTAACCCTCAGTTAAAAAAAATTTTAACAAAATTTCTGTTTCCTTATCTATGCAGGCTTATGAAATTACTATTCTATTTATCTAGAAGATATTGTAAGTAACACATACATATAGTTTGCTTTGTAATGAATACTGAAAAACAATGACAAGAAGCACACACACCTTCTGGCATATTCGTTTTGGTTTGAAACAGAAGCTTGCTCTGGATCCATCCCCACCAGGCGAGTTGGGAAACTGCAACCATCACCCAAACTGCATAACAGAAAATATCAGTAATGATTGAAATCATATTACGTAAACCAAAGTGATCAGATTTAACACTTATTTTTTGGAGGCATGGTATAAATTATCATAACTTGTCATTTCAGAGAATAATTCTTAACATTTCTAATTTAGAATGTTAATCAGCCTCCATTAAAAAAATAAGCCTTTTTCTTTTATAATTTACATACACTTAAAAACCATATCTTGAGCTCCTTATTGCTGGAGAAGGAGAAAAGTGCCCTGTATCCTTTCAGGACTCTTGGTCTTTTGGGCGCGACAGAAATCGACTGAGGGAAGAGGGAGGAAAATGCCCTGGATCCCTGCAGGATTAATTTATTCAAAAAGGAAATAATAGAAAAAGAATCAACATGCAAAAGTCTTGTGAAGAAAATGAAGGAAAACCACAGAACATGCCAAAGGCTGAGGCAGACCGCCCTTCGGAAGATGTACCACAGGAGGCAGAAGGAAATCCTCAACCTTCCGAAGAAGGTGTAAGCCAGGAGGCAGAAGGAAACCTTAGAGGAGGGCTGATTCAACCTGGCCAGGGACTTAAAGAGGACACTCCCGTTAGGCATTTGGACCCTGAAGAAATGATTGGAGGAGTAGATGAGTTGGAAAGGCTTATAGAAGAGTTAAGAAGAGTAAGAAACAAATTTGTGATGATGCTTTGGAAGCAAAGACATTCACGCAGCCGTCCTTATCCTGTGTGCTTTAGGCCTTGAATTCTTTTTTTGTCTGATATTAAAATCTGGCCCCTGCTTTCTTTCTGTTAGCATTTTCTGATGTATCTTTGACCTTCATTTTACTTTTAATCGTCTGGTGGAATTTTGTTTTAGGTAGTTTCTTTGTTACCAGCACCTCACTGGATTTTGTATTTTAAACCATTCTCTAGGTCTGTTTTTCAATTGGGAAGTTTCACATATATGCATGAAAATATGTTCATTCCATATTGTAAAGTAAAACATAACAGGTTACAAAGCAGCATATTTAGTATCAGCTCACATATGTAGGATAAAATCCCAAATTGTGTGTGTGCGTGTGTACATACATACACATATCAAAAACTTAACTGTGCTTATTTCCGTGTGGTGTGAGTTTTTCTTTTTGCTTATATGTATTTTTTAATGAACACGTGTCACACACACAAAAAATTAAAATTTTTTTAATAAGTAAGAGTCAATCAAATAATTTGTAACCAGCTTATAAGGGCAATGGGGGCACCTAAACTCTTGATGAAAGAACTATTAAAAAATGTAAACCTCAAATTGCCTCTGGATGTCTCAGCCAGAGGAATAAAACTGGCAATTACTACAGAAAGGAAAAAAAAAAAAACAACAATATCTTCCATGGCTACTAAGATTATAATACTTCAAACATAGATATTCAAATATTTGGGTAACTCACCTACTCATCACAATCATTTAAGACCTCACAAAGGCTCAAACTGAAATTCAAGACCTAAGTTCCACATGTTTATTCATTCAACCACATTCATTAAACAAATATTTACTGAATGCCTACGATGTTCTGGGTACTATTTTAAGGGCTAGGGATATAGTAGGGAACAAAAGAGAAAAAATCTCTGCCCTCAAGAAGTTTCCAGTCTAAGAAAAGTAAAGATACACCTTACTTTCACATTTTAGAAACATCAAAATTGTCTTCAAGAGAGACTTTAACCTCTAGACAAGATGGATTAACTGGTAAGTTTTACCTCCTGTTGTAAACAGCCAGAAAAGCGAACAGTATATACAAGTGTTTTCAAAACAAGCAGCACAGAACTGTGGTCTCTGAAAGAAGAGAAACCAACCCAGTAAGTCCCAGCTTTCCGCCAGGACCTGAGCATCAGGAGGGGAAAGCAGCAGAGCAGGGGGGCCTCACTGAAGCGAGGTGACAGACGGGGGGTTCTGAGGTGAGGTGGCCTGAATCTATCCGACAGAGCTGAGGAAGAAGGAGATGCGAAGAAAAGGCTACAGAATTCTGCACAGGGTTTTACTGGAGTCTTCCAATGAATACTAAGCTACACACGTGAATGTGGGAAAAGAACAACTGGGAAGTGTGCCGTGAACAGTTCACAGAGCTGGTGCCCAGGACACGGAAGGCGTTCAAATTTGACCAGCCAGAGCAGAGAGATCTTACTGGACACCCAAGTTCAGCAGAGACCCCAGCAGGCTCCCACCTTTGTTGAAGGCTAAACATGCCTTAGAGAAAACGCCAACTTAACAAAGCTTAAAACAGCCTTAAAAAGGACCAGGCTGAAACACAAGTAACTTAACTGAGCCAAAACAAAACTCAACATTCTTTAAAGGGAGACAATAAAATTTAAACACGCAGAATTCAAAATGTCCACCATCCAATCAAAAATTACTAGCATGAAAAGTAGCAGAAAAATGCAATCCACTAAGAAAGTAAGAAAAAACAGTCAACAGAAAAGAATTAGAAATGACTATGAAGACCTGAAACAAGGACTTTAAAATAGTGATTATAAAGATGTTTGTGACTCAACAGGAAAGAAGTGGATATAATGAAGAGAAAGTAAGATATAAAAAAAGAACCAAATTGAACTTCTAGAACTGAAAAATCTAATATCTGAAATGAAATTTCACTGAATGAGCTTAACAGTAGAGAAGACATTACAGAAGAAAAGATCAGTGAACTTATAGACATAGCAATAGAAATTATCCAAAATGAAGCAAAGAGAAAAAAGAAGGGGGTGGGGAGGGAGGGACATGATAGCAATGACCTGTACGTCACAATCAAGCAATTTAGCAAGTGTTTATTTAAGAGCACCCGAAAAGCCAGTGGCAGGAGTGCACAGGAAGAGTGGGAGCAGGCAGAAAACACAATTGAAGACATATGATGAAAATATTCAAATATGATGAAAACCATAAATTCACAAATCCAAGACACCTAATGAACTTCAGAGAGGATAACATAAAGAAAACCAGACCAAGGAACTCCATCGTCAAACTGCTTAAAACCAGTGATAAAGACAGTATCTTTAATGTAGCCAGGAAAAAAAGACTGAGTAATTTACAAACAGTGGAGTAAAGATGAGAGTGAGGCTGATTTCTTGTCACAAACAACACAAGCCAGAAGACAATGGAACAGCATCTTTAAGGAAAAGAAAACAAACCAACAAACCTGTCAAGGTTGAAATCTGTTTACAGAAAATAACCTTAAAAAAAAATAGTCTGTATTCCAACCAAAGTGGAAAAACCTTGTAATGCAGGAGACAAGAGATAATATACACAGGAGAGTGGTGCACTTGAAGACAGAGCAATAGGATCCATCCAAACCAAACACAGAAAAGAGACGGAAGAAAAGCTGGACCGTGCATCAGTGAGCTGTGGGGGGGCTGTGAGTGGACTGAGAAGCATGAACTGGAGTCCCTGCAGTAAGGAGGGGAGAGCGATGACAGAAGTATTTGAAGAAATAACTGTTAAAATATTTTCCACATTTGATGAAAGTTATAAAATCACAGATCCAAAAAGCTCCACCAATCCTAAGTTCAAGAAATATGAAGAAAACAACACCAAGCCACATCATAATCAAATTGTGTGAAACTAGTGCTCAACAGAAAATCTTAAAAGCAGTCAGAGAAAAAAAGACACATTACATATAAAGTAAAAAAGATAATAACGATCACAAACTTCTCATCAGAAAAAAATGTAAGGCAGAAGACAGGCAAGCAACATCTAGAATTCTATACCAAGCAAAAATGTCTTTCAAAAATGAAGGCAAAATAAGTCATTTTCAGACCAAAAAAGGCAATACAGTTAAGGAAAAAACTCCACAACAGTTACAAATATGTCACTTGATTTTCAAATATTTTTTCCCTTTCTATAATGACTTTGGTATACAGACGGCCTAGGATGGCTGGGAATTTGGGAGAAAAGGAAACTATGAATCATCTTGAGCACACATTCTCATTTAGATTTGAGGTAAAAAGACACAATAGAATATATAATCTGTGATGGAATCTTTTTTTTTTTTTAAGATTTTATTTTTCCTTTTTCTTCCCAAAGCCCCTGGTACATAATTGTATATTTTCAGCTGTGGGTCCTTCTAGTTGTGGCATGTGGGACGCTGCCTCAGCATGGCCTGATGAGCGGTGCCATGTCTGCACCCAGGATCTGAACCAGAAAACCCCAGGGCCACCGAAGTAGAGCATGCAAACTTAACCACTCTGCCACGGGGCTGGCCCCTGTGATGAAGTCTTTGAAGATATGGCTAATAAGTAAAAATCCTTATAATTCTCCACTTCAAGCAACTTATTTTCATTTTAAAGCAAAAAGAGTGATTCTTATTTTTTATAAATCATCTTTTTTCCCTACTTTTCTTTTAAATATATGCCCAAACTCTCCTTTACCCTATCTAGTAAAAAACACAAAAAATAAAATATTTTATACAATCAAGATATTCTGAATTTTCATTCTCAAGGCTCATAAGAATGTCATTATATATTGAATTCTCTAAATCTTAAATCATTTAACCAGAGAGACAGAGACTATCACGTACTCCATAATTTCTGAGACCTGCGTTTTATAAATTACCTTGAAAATATTGGAAGTAGCCAATATTTCTTTTCATCACCAAAGACTTGTCTCCAATTTTTACTGCATCCAAGAGAGAAACCATTTCCATCAGGTCCATAGGAAAATGTGGGTGCACGGAATGATTCTGTTTTATGTATATATGAAAAAAAAAAAAGAGTTAATCTATTTAAAAATTATAGGAGGGATGGAAAGTACCAATTTTACTGCTTTATATCTTTGATATCGAAAGCTACAAATATAATTCAAAATGAATTGCATATTTCTAACAATTAAAAGATAAATTTCTGAAACTTATTTCGGAAAAAATATTACCTCTGAATATTTCTTCACCCTTGAAAAATGAAAATGTCAAAATGATTATCTAACATTACTGAAAATCTACTGAAGTGTTCAGTATATCTTACTTTGTTTTGGTGTATGTGTTTTCTTAAAGATATTCTAATTCTTGCAACTTCATTCATTCATTATTTATGAACTTCCTACTATGCGCCTGATGGCACAGTACCAGGTATTTGGGATCCAAAGATAAATTAGATGAAATTCCTACCAAAGAACCCAGAGTCTAACAAAGTCTAACAGAATTACAATGTGACAGATACGTATGTGTGTACTGCAGGTGGGGCAGTGGAAGGTGAAATGTGGAGGAGGTGATACTTGAGCACAATCTTAAATAATGAGTAAGAGGTGAGGAAGCAGAGGGTGACTAGAGACCGTTATTTCAAGCTTGGTTTGAAAACTGATATAGAGTGAGAGAGAAAGAGCTAAGTTTCATAAGAAAAGGGTTTTTTTCTTTACTTAAAAACAGAATGCACAGATGTTAGCTCAGGGCCAATCTTCCTCAGCAAAAAAAAGGCTAATCTTCCTCAAAAGAAAAAAAATAGAATGCATTTTGGCATGTTTTATAAGCTAAGGATAAGAAGTGGCCAGGGAGAGATTGATTGGGAAAGGTTGATGATACAGAGAAGTAAAAACTGATGAAAGAAAATTCTAGAAGAAATGGGATAGCCTCTAAAAAGCTCTAAAGATTAACATTAGGTACCACCAGAAAAAGACATCTTGTCCTCAGAAGTTAGAGGAAGGGTAACAGTGATGGGTTTGAAAGTAGAAATGTTTGTGTGAGGTTATAAGTGTGGGAAGATAAGAATTTACTTGTGCTGACTTACAATTTTTTTATGAAGGGCTCATAAAATGAGTAAGGAAATTGGGGAGAGTGGTGAAAATCTGGAATAACTGTTGTGGGTAGTAAGGTGACCTGATCAAGAACACACATTATTGGGGCCAGCCTGGTGGCGCAGTGGTTAAGTGCACATGTTCCGCTTCAGCAGCCGGTTCAGATCCCGGGTACAGACACGGCACCACTTGGCAAGCCACGCTGTGGTAGGCGTCCCACATATAAAGTAGAGGAAGATGGGCACGGATGTTAGCTCAGGGCCAGTATTCCTCAGCCAAAAGAGGAAGATTGGCAGCAGATGTTAGCTCAGGGCTAATCTTCCTCAAAAAAAAGAAACACACATTACTACCAAATAAGAGTTGAGGGCTTAAGCGAGGTCTGAGACCAAATCTGTAGTTGTAAGCATCACCACGGGAGTGAAATTGCCTTCACCAGCTTTCTACAGCCCCAGTGTACAGGTAGATAAGATGGATATCTGGAATAACCTAGGTCATGCGTGCAAGAGTTGCTAAAGTCATCTACCGTAGGATGTAGAAGAGAAAATGGAGAGAAATAAAGCCAGAAGGGAAATACACACTTGGGAGAAAAGTGTTGGAGAATGGAGGACTCAGTAACCTACAAAAGGAAGTACATTAGAGTACAGAAAAGGGAGAGATGAAAGGATAAAGTCTGTGGTAAGAAGAGAAAATTCAAGTTGAAAATTTCAGGGGCTCCTCAGTTCCAAGTGATTAAAAAGCTCAGTGTTTGGTTACGGGAATGACTGGCCACCAGAATCAAAGGGACTGGCTTGCCTGTTTGAGAGGACAGCAGTAGTTTGAATATAGAAACTCTTTCACGTGGGGAAATGATCTCAAGGTAGGCAGGTGACAGTCAGTAAGAAGGGTAGAGGTTATAGCCAAAGGATAGATCAGAATACTTTTAAAGGAGAGAAGAACAAAAATTTGGATGTCGCAACGGAGAACTAGCCAAAGAGCAGGAAGGTGGAGACGCAGAGGCAGGGGTGTGCTAGGCTAACGCTTTTCCCAAGTGCGGGTCAGACCGCCTCAACAGGCTGTAAAATCAGTTCAGTGGGGTGCAGCCGCCACTTCTTTTTAAGGAACTAGAACAGAAAATATTAAGAGTTCACTGCACATAGTAGAGATTAATGAGGTTTTGTGTAATTTTTGCTTATTTTATTCATATAACTTTATAAATATGTGTTCATTCACTAGGTTGTGATATAAAATATGTTTCTTACTGTAGTCACTGGCAAAAAAGTTTGAAAAAAATTACTTAAAGAGAACAATGGGATTCCCAGGAAGCACTCATCTGTCAAACACCTGCAGGGGTTGGTGGGAAACAAACGTGGCAAACGGTAGTGTCCACGTCCCATCTGAAGCCGTCAGGTACCACAGCTCCAACTGAACGACACCAGAGGGGAGAATGGGCCCACTGTCCCACATCTGTCAATTCTGAGAAGGAGAGAGCTACTTTTTTATGTGAACTCTCTCAGTTTTTAGCTGTTGTGGGAGGTCTTAAGGGCTATACTTTGCCTGTAGGCTGGCCTTTTGTCCTCTCTGATTAAAGGGAGGCAGAAGGTAGGATATTCTGTGAAGAGGACAACAAATTAAATAATAGATATAAAGAAAGTTTATTTACAAGGCAAAGGGATGAAGGCATGATGGAACTGGAGGGAGCTCAGCAGTGGAGAGGGAGCTGGGGGAGGGAGGGCACGGAAACCCTCACCCTGGAAGCCTGAAGCGACTCAGTAGGACTACAAGATTAAAATGATCCAAATACGGAAGTATCTAATAAAAGTCTCCCGAAAATGCACTCTTCTTTCTATATTAAAATCAGTCCCTTCTGATTCTCCTGGCAGATACAGGGCTTCAGATGGCAGGGAGTCTGACTCCCTTACAAACACCACGACAGACCCCCAGGTGGTATCTTGGTACAGTAGCCGATGCCTAAATACTTCGGTTCTAGCACAGTGGTGCTGCTCACACGCACACAGCTCAGTCTGAGCAACGCCACACCACCTTTGTTTAGGAAATGCCTGTCCAATTATTTGAACACCTTACTGAATTCTTCCCCTGTATTTTCACTTTAAAAAATAAGCCAAAAAAGGACATAAAAGCTGATAGTAGTGATACAATACATAAGTTTCACTGTCAACCACCACAAAGATGGGAATGATTGATCATGTCAAAAATACAATTCCTTAGCCTCAATCATGAAACACAGGCCAGTCAACTGTGTATTCAATTGGGGGGAAAAAAGGAAAGCACATGAGTTTTAGCTAAACAATAAGCTGTATTAAGGTTTAAAAATTTTTTTTGCAATCTGAAAATGAAGCTCCTTTTCTTTCATGGACTGATTGTTGAAAAGCACGTATAAATGTAGGAAACAGCTTTTATTTATTACAATTTATAAAATATGCTTAGTTCTCTGCTTTTATGTACAGTGTGCTACGGAAAATATAGATAAAAGTCAGTCTCACGTCCTCAGCTCTTCAGAATGATGGGCCTTTTCATTCATCACACACCCACCACTTCCATCCGGTCACAGTGAATTTTAACACAGAATCATTTTACACTTTCTTATTATCTAACTGCTGTCCTCCTCTAGATTTCATATTCATCTGTGGTCATTTTTCTAAATAATTATGATTTCTTTTATCTTACTTACCTATCGTTGTTCTATTTTTGCCAACTAGCCAGCAGTGGTAGCTGAACAGTGACAGGACGCTGATGAAGAACATTGTAGACACAAAGAAAAGAAAAAGCACGTGGAATTTTGCACGTGTAGCTGAGAGTTCATTCTGAGGCAAGAAAAAAGAGTTAATTTTGAGGATGGTCAACCTCTAAAATATATTCTTATTTGGTTCTTCCTAAAGATTGTTGAATACACCAAAAAATTTGCCAGATATGAAGAGTAATGAAATAAATTAGATAATATATCCAAAAGCGACATTTCCAAAAGCAGAGAATTGGTATTATTAAAGGAGCTTCTTACATAAAATGTCAGAAAGTCATTTAAAAAATTCCTCTTAAATATGTAAAAATTTTAGCAATACTTTCCAGTAGTAAAGTAAAAAGAGGGACACTTTTCTCTAAGCTTTTCTTTCCTGCTTTCCAGGCAGCCCTCGTTTACTGCACGGCGCTTCACCATGCTCTGCAGATACTGCATTCCACAAGACCCTCCACAGCAAAAGATCCCAACTTGATGGGGGCTCAGACAATGGGCAGAAATTTTCAGCAATAAAGTGCTTTTCAAAGTATGTACATTGTTATTTTAGCCATAATGCTGTTGCACACTTAGACTCCAGTATGGCACAAAATGTAACTTTTATATGCACTGGGAAACCAGAAGCCTCCTGTGACCCACTTGCCTGTGCTAACTGCTTTATTCCCGTGCTCTAGAATCGTGCCTGCAACATCTCCGAGGTATGCCTGTGTATTCAAGCTTTCTCCAATGTCCAGGATATACGAGAGTTTTCTCCATTTATGTTAAAATATTTGCTTCCTTTAAATATATGCTGCTAACCAGAAGCTAATTGTGATAAGTTTATTTTCGTCCTTCTTTAATCTCTACTTTTGGAACACCACTCTAAACGTGACCAGGCCCTCAGCGGCTTTGATTCCTACCTTTTTTATCCTTGCTCCACTCCTACAGAGCTTTGTTCGGCAATTGGCAATTTGGGTAAAGAAATTTACCATAAGGTATTAGTGAACGAAAACAGCTTCTCTGTTACCCATTCTTATGGCTATATCCATTTTAACAGAAGCAAAGTCTTAACTTAAAAGAAATTCCTATCTATTAATAGGAGAAGGAGGAAGCCTTTAAGTGTTAGCTTTTAAAATAAAACTGTACAGGCAAATGACAGACTCCACTAAAACATGAGGTGGTCCTGCTTGATTTAAACACCGTTTACAGGTTAAAAGGAAGCATTAGGTAAATCTGATATTTATCTTTTTCACTTCTCTCCCAGGGTAACTACAATACCTTTTAAATACGTCAAGTGATCCTTCTATCTCCGCGTCTTGTGAAGCAAATGAGTACTACAGTCACGCGTCAGTTTCGGACACGGACAGACCGCATATACGACGGTGGTCCCATAAGATGAGGACCATACAGCCTAGGTGTGTGTGGGCTACATAATCTAGGTTTGTGTAAATACACACTATGATGTTCGCACAACAACAATATCACCTAACGACACACCGCTCAGAATGTACCCGTCGATAAACACACGACTACATACATATCCACTATAAATGTCACAAAAGAGATGACAAGAATGTCATGGCAATAATGTATTTTACCTTTGCACAACTCTCTGTAGATTTCCTGCGGCAAAGCTTGTACAAATAGAGACAATGTATTAACAAACCAATTTTCATACAAAGTTATCCTGAGCACCAGCTGTATAAACCTTTTATGTTCTAAAGGGACACTAAGATGTTGCTCTCTAAAAGTCACCAATATTTTCTCAAAAAACACGGAAGAGAAAACAGACAACATTTAGCTCTTCAAGCACATTTCAGGTAGACTTTAAATACACACTTTTCCCTTTAGTTTTTAAAAAAATCTTCTGATTAGTAGTTTCTGAAAACTAGACGATGTTTTTACTACTTTTACTGCTATTCTTAAGTCTTCTAAGAGGTGTTGTCACTTGCCCCTCTCTGGTTTGGTTTCAGCATGGCAATCCCAGTGATCCTTGACAAGTCAGGTCACATCACTCCTCTGCTGCCTGTTTCATGTAGAGCGAAAGCCACAGTCCTCACAGCACTCTCCAAGGCCCTCTGTCATTTCGTCTCCTGGACTTGCCATGAGTCTCACTCTTGCTCACCCCTCAGCCACACCAGCCTCCTCACTGTTCCTCTAACAGGGCTGGGATGTTCCTACTTTTGGTCTTTAGTCTAAAGTTTACATGTTTCCTCTGATTGGAATGTCCTTCTCTCAGCTAGCCACTAACTCCCTTTCAGTCTCTGCTCAAATATCACCTTCTTACTGAAGTCTACCCTGATCACTCTTTTTTTAAAAATTGACATATAATTCACATACAACATATTAGTTTCAGGTGTACAACATAATGATTCAATATATGTATATATTGCAAAATGATCACCCAATAAGTCTAGTTAACATCCATAACCACACAGTTACAGTTTTTCTTGTGTTGAGATCTTTTAAGATCTAACTCTCAGCAACTTTCAAATATACTTATTAACTACAGTCACCGTGCCGTATATTACATCTCCAGGACTTATTTTATTTTGACCACTTTCACCCACTTTGCTCATCCCCCTCCCTCTGCCTCTGACAGCTACCAATCTGTTCTCTGTATCTATGAGTTTAATTTTTTTTTTAAAGATTTTATTTTTTCCTTTTTCTCCCCAAAGCCCCTCGGTACATAGTTGTATATTCTTCATTGTGGGCCCTTCTAGTTGTGGCATTTGGGACGCTGCCTCAGCGTGGCTTCATGAGCAGTGCCATGTCCGCGCCCAGGATTCGAACCAATGAAACACTGGGCTGCCTGCAGTGGAGCACGCGAACCTAACCACTCGGCCACGGGGCCAGACCCTTTTTTTTTTTTAGATTCCAAATATAAGTGAGATCATATGGTATTGGTTTTTCTCTGTCTGACTTATTTCACTTAGCATAATGTCCTCAAGGTCCATCCATATTGTCACAAATGGCAAGATTTCCCTTTTTTTTTTTTACGGCTAAATAATATTCCATTGTATGAATATGTATGTATGTGTATATATCATAATTTCTTTATCCATTCATCCATGCACAGAACCTAGGCTGTTTCCATATCTTGGCTATTATAAATAATGCTGCAATGAACATAGGGTACATGTACCTTTTTGTTAGTATTTTAATTTCCTTTGGATAATATCTAGACCTGGAATGACTGAATCTTATGGTAGTTCTATTTTTAATGTTTTGAGGATCCTCCCTACTGTTCCACAGTGACTGCACCAATTCACATTCCCACCAATAGTGCATAAGCGTTTCCTTTTCTCCACATCCTCACCAACATGTTATCTTGTCTTTTTGATAACAGCCATTCCAACAGGCGTGAGGTGCTCTCTCACTGTAGTTTTGATTTGTAATTCCCTGATGATTAGTAACATCAAGCATTTCTCCACATACCTGTTGGCCATCTGTATCTCTTCTTTGGAAAATCTCTCTTCAGATCCTTTGCCCACTTTTTTTTTTTGTGAGGAAGATTAGCCCTGAGCTAATCTGTGCCAATCTTCCCCTACTTTGCATGTGGGATATCTCCACAGCATGGCTGATGAGCCGAGTGGGTCTGTACCCGGGATCCGTACCTATGAACCTGGGGCCGCTGAAGTGGAGCCAGTGGAACTTTAACCACTTAGTCATGGGGCTCACTCTGCCCATTTCTTAATCAGGATTTTTGCTATTGAATTATATGAGTTCTTTACACGTTTTGGATATTAACCCCTTATCAGATATATGATTTGTAAATCATCACCAAGAGTGATGTAAGGAGGTTACCTCTTGTGTTTTCTTCTGGTATATTTATGGTTTCAGGCCTTACATTCAAGTCTTTAATCCATTTGGAATTAATTTTTGTGTGTGGTGTAAAACAGGGGTCCAGTTCCATTCTTTTGCATGTGGCTGTCCAGTTTTCCCAACACCATTTATTTAAGAGACTGTCCTTTTCCCAATGTATATTCTTGGCTACTTTGTCATAAATTAATTGACTGTGTATGTGTGGGTTTATTTCTGGGATCTCTGATCTGTTCCACTGACCTATGTGTCTGTTTTTATGCCAATACCGTATATTTTGATTAATATATCTCTGTAATATAGTTTGAAATCGGGGAGCATGATGCCTCCAGCTTTGTTCTTCTTTCTCAAGATTTCTTTGATTATTTGGGGTCTTTGCTGGTTCCGTACAAATTTTAGGACAGTTCTATTTCTCTGAAAAATGCCATTGGAATTTTGATAGGAACTGCACCGAATCTGTAGATAGCTTTCAGTAGTATGGACATTTTTTTAACAATATTAAGTCTTCCAATCCATGAGCAGAGATTATTTTTCCATTTAGTCGTGTCTTCTTCAATTGCTGTCATCAATGTCTTATCGTTTTCAGCGTACAGGTCTTTCACCTCCTTGGTTAAAATTATTCCTAGGTACCGATCTTCCTCAACTTAAATGGGGCTACATCCTATTGTCCTATTTCTGATAAATCCATGATAAGTTGAAAATATTATAAGTCAAAAATGCATTTAATCCACCTAACCTACCAAACATCACAAGTTAGCCTAGCCCACCTTAAATGTACTCAGAACACTTACATTAGCCTGCAGTTGGGCAAAATCATCTAACACAAAGTCTACTTTAGAAAGTATTGAATATCTCAGTGATTTACTGAATACCGTACTGAAAGTGACGAACAGAATGGCGTCACAGAACAGTTGTCAGTGTGTCAGTGGTTCACCCACATGTCTGCACAGCCGACCAGGAGCTGGAGGTTGCTGTTGCTGCCCAGCGTCACGAGCATGCATCATCCACAGAGCAGCAGACCGGGAAAAGATCAAAATTCAAAATTCAAAGTACAGGTTCTACTGAAGACGAATTGCTCTTGCACCATCATAAAGTCAAAAAATCTTAAGTTGAACTATCCTAAGTTGGGGACCATCTGCATTTTATTCTTTATAATGAAACTGTAAATGGGGCTGTTTTTTAAATTTCTCTTTCTGATCATTTGTTATTAGTGTATAGAATACACAACAGATTTTTCCATATTGATTTTGTATTTAGTGAACTTTCCTGAATTCACTGATTAGTTCTCAAAGTCTTTTGGTGGAGTCTTTAGGGTTTTCTACATATATAATGTCATCTGCAAAGAGAGACAGTTTTACTTCTTCCTTTCCTACTTGGATGCCTTCTATTTCTTTTTTTTTGCCCAATTACTCTGGCCAGGCTTCCAACACTAGGTGGAAGAAAAGTGCAAGAGTGGGCATGTTTGTCTTACTCCTCATCTTAGAGGACAAGCTTTCAGCTTTTCACTTTTGAGTACGATGTTAGCTATGGGCTGGTCATATATACGGCCTTTATTATGTTGAGGTACATTCCCTCTATACTCACTATGTTGAGAGTTTTTATCATAAATGGATGTTGAATTTTGTTAAATGCTTTTTCTGCATCTACTGAAATGATCATATTTTTATCCTTCATTTTGTGAATGTGGCATATCACATCGATTGATTTGCAGATACTGAACCATCCCTGCATCCCTGGAATAAATCCCACTTGATCACAGCCTATGATTCTTTTAATGTACTGCTCAATTCACTCCGCTAATATTTTGTTGAGGATTTCTGTATCTAAATTCATTAGGGATACTGGCCTGTAATTTTCTTTTCTTGTAGCAACCGTGGCTGATTTCAGTATCAGGGTAGTTCTGGCCTCATAAAATGAGTTTGGAAGTATTCCCTCTTCTTGTATTTTTTGGAGAGTTTGAGAAGGACTGGCGTTAGTTCCTCCTTAAATGTTTGCTAGAATTCACCAGTGAAGCCACCTGGCACTGGACTTTTGTTTGTTGGGAGGTTTTTGATTACCGATTCAGTCTCTTTACTAGAAATCTGTTCAGATTTTCTATTTCTTCATGATTCAGTCTTGGTAGGCTGTATATTTCTAGGAATTTGCCCACCTCTTTTAGGTTGTCCAATTTTTTGGCATATAATTATCATAGTAGTCTCTTATGATCCTTTGTATTTCTGTGGTATCAGTTGTAATATCTCCTCTTTCATTTCTGATGTTGAGTCCTCTTCTTTTTCTCAGTGAGTCCAGGTAAAGGTTTGTCTATTTTTTTAATCTTTACTAAAAAACAGCTGTTAGTTTCACTGATCTTTTCTATTGTCTCTTTAGTCTCTTTTTCATGTATTTCTGCTCTTCTGATCTTTGGTATTTCCCTCCTTCCACTAACTTTGGGCTTCGTTTGTTCTTCTTTTTTAGTTTCTTAAGGTTAAAGTTAGCTTATTCAAGATCTTTTTTATTTCTTAATGTAGGTGTTTATCACTATGAACTTCCCTTTTAGAACTGCTTTTGCTACATTCCATAAATTTTGGTATGTTGTATGCCTATTTTCAATTGTCTCAAGATATTTTTAAAATTTTTTCTTTAACTCAATAGTTGTTCAGCAGCATGTTGTTTAATCTCCACGTTTGTGAATTTTCTAGTTTTCTTCTTGTAATTGATTTCTAGTTTCATACCACTGGGGTTGGAAAAGATGCCTGATATGGTTTCAGTCTTCTTAAATTTATTAAGACTTGTTTTATGGCCTATCATATAATCTGTCTTGGAGAATGTTTCATGTGCACTTGAGATGAAAGAGTACTCTGTTATTTTTGGATGAAGTGTTCTGTATATGTCTAAAAGTCCATCTGGACTAATGTGTCATTTAAGGCCAATGTTTCTTTATTGACTTTGTGTCTGGATGATTTATCCATTGATGAAAGTGGGGTATTAAAGTCCCCTACTGTTACTGTATTGCTGTGTATTTCTCCCTTTAAGTTTGTTATATTTGCTTTATGTATTTAGGTGCTCCTATGTTGGGTTCATACGTGTTCTTCTCTCAGATATCCACTGACTCCCTTCAAGTCTTTGCTCAAATCCTATCTTCCCACTGAGGTCTACCCTGATCACTCTCTTTAATACTGTAACCTGCCCCTGTCATACCCACCCACAAACACTTGCCAAATTCCTTACCTGCTCTACTTTTTATTTATTTATTTATTAATTTTTAATTTTTTTGAGGAAGATTAGCCCTGAGCTAACATCTCCTGCCAACCCTCCTTTCTGCTGAGGAAGACCGGCCCTGAGTTAACATCTGTGCCCATCTTCCTCTACTTTATATGTGGGATACCAGCCACAGCAAGGCTTGACAAGTGGTATGTAGGTCGGCAAGCAGGATCCAAACCAGCAAACCCCAGGCCACCAAAGCGGAATGTGTGAACTTAACTGCTGTGCCACCAGGCCAGCCCCCTTCCCTGCTCTACTTTTGTTTTCATAGGATTTACTTTCTAATATACAACATTATTTATGTATTTCTTATGTTTATTATTTAGTTCCCCCTTCTCAAAAATAAGCTGTACAAACACAGAGCTCTTTGTCTGTTTTGTTCACCAATATATCCCAAATGCCTACAACACTGCCTGGCACTTGGTAGGTGCTAAATAAATATTTGCTGAACAAATGCAGGAAAAGATAGATTTAAACTTACTAGTCTTTCCTTACTCATGATGAGTCTAAAAAAGGTAAAAAAAAACTTATTCTTTAATTAATACATCATTACATGCAAACATTGGTGAAGTTTCTGATAAAGAAATGTGAAATTCTGTAATTTGGAGTTTATTTATCTGGCACTGAATCTTCTTCATTTAAATAGGGCCACTGAATACGGTTAAGGAGGTTGTAAACTGAACAAAGGTGCCCAGCTAGGGGAACAACAGAGGCCAAAATTCGTTAAGCTGTGACTGCACAGAACTGGGGTGCTCTCTTCTACAATGCATGGAGGCACTGTAAGTGCTAGCATCTGCTGGTTTTAAATACCAAAACTTTAAAAATCGAATGATGTTTTAATGAAAATCCTTCTAAAATGTATCAGATATTTCCTGGAAAAACAATTGTGCTTTAATTATGTTCTTCCCAACTATGAGTAGCAAGTCAAAATACTAACTAACTTAAAATGCTAACTTCCTACACTAACTATGTGACCTTGGGTAAGCTACCTAACTTCTCCAACCTAAGTTTCCAATTCGGAAAATTGGAATAATAACAGCTTTCTGTATTAACTATATTTTCTTATTTTCTGTATTCCTGATGCTCTGGCGTCTGGGCCCTTGCTGACTGGGGAGATCGCTTCTCCCAGGGATATCCAATTCTTAAGAAACAGCAAGGAAAGTGCCTCTCATATATAAACTAACCAATACAGAGCCCATACTCCAAACCACCTCTTCCATCTGCCTCTTACACTCCAGAAGGTAAGATGTCCCTGCCCGACTCACTCCAGAGGTGGGTACAGACAACGAGGGACAGCCTGTGTGCCCAGAGACCACTGAAATTACTCAAACTAGCTAATCCTACATCTGCTTACCCTGCCTGGCCTTGCCCTTCTCCTGGAAACCACAATAAAGGCTCAGGCCCTCACTCCTTCTGCTTCATGAATGACCCTGGTGCTTCCCTGTGTGGCCCTGCCTGTGTGACATGCTCCTTCCCTTGGGAACTGTGAGTAACAAACTATCTTTTCAATAGTAATCAACTCCTGATCTGTTGGCTTCACTAGACCTGAATAATAGTAAAACTTACATTTTAAAACACTTTCACAGGGTTTTGAGGAAGAGCAAATAAAAAAGTACTTTTTAATCATAATAATCTCCCCTTCAAAATCAAATATTTAAATGTGAAAACAAAAAATAAAAATGCCAGAAGAAAACCTGGGTGAATATATATATATATATTTTTTTTTTTTGAGGAAGATTAGCCCTGAACTAACATCTGCTGCCAATTCTCCACTTTTTGCTGAGGAAGACTGGCCCTGAGCTAACATCCATGCCCATCTTCCTCTATTTTATAGGTGGGACGCCTACCACAGCATGGCATGCCAAGCGGTGCCATGTCTGCACCTGGGATCCAAACCAGCGAACCCTGGGCTGCCAAAGTGGAACGTGAGAACTTAACTGCCTCACCACTGGGCCGGTCCCTTGGTGAATATTTTTATAAATTCATAGTGAATAGGCTAAAGCCAGAAATCATAAACAAAAAGTACTGGTTTTAAACAAAAAACTCAGAAAATCAGAAATTGTAAAATAAAAGTACTGCTTTAAAAATATAACACTTGGATTAAAAACAAAAAACCTCTAAGTGTTATAAGATATAAATCAAATACATGGAAAAAAACATTTGTAACTCATGACAGAAAAAGGATTAATATCTACAGAGACAGGAGACAGAGCAGTGGCTCGCTGGGGCTGAGGCTTTTACTACTGTAAAACTGCCTGAGGCTCATCAGCTCAAAAGCAAGTAATTACTTCCCCAAAACTGATGTGTCTATTGTTAGAGTGTGGCTGAAAACAGTCTGGATCACTAAAAGGAGCTCACTATTTCCCACTTAACATTCATTTATTCACAAATAAACAAATATATATGAAGGTAAATTGCAAACTCATCTGTCCTCTGATCTACCGTAAATTCTAACTAGTAAAATTAAAATAAGTATATCTACTTGTAATAAAGAATGAAATAATTCTTTATGACCATAGCATCTTTCAAAGTCTTAAATACATCTTTTAAGATAGAAAAATAGACTTACCGTCCAAAATTTTATAAAGCACTGTAAAACTGTTGTAGCCACGAAAAGGCAATATAATAGGGAATACAATAAAAACAGCAGGAAGAATTTATAATTAGAAAATCCCACACAGTTATTCACCCTAGAAGAATAAAGAAAGTCACAGCATAAAAGTAAGACAAATCATAAACTCACATAAACAAAAACTAGAATGGTGGTTGCTAGGGGGAGGGAGAAACGGGTAGTAGTTGTTTAATGGGTACTAAGTTTCAGTTTTTCAAGATAAAAAAGTTCTGGAGATGGTTGCACAACAACGTGAACATACTTAACACTATGGCACTGTATACTCAGAAATAGTTAAGATGGTAAATTTTACGTTTTTCTTTTTTTACCATAGTAACAATAATAATAATAAATAAGACAGATCAAAAAACTTAATCATTACTGGGAAATGGGTCATTGGGAAGTAGGGAGCAGTGTCTTAATTGTGAATGTGTGTTTTTTAATAAATTCTATAAGGAATCTGGAAGCTTAGTATTAATTTTTAATTCATTATTATTTGGGTTAACAATAGAATATATTTTTAAAGGAAACATTTAATATAAACATATATAAAATATATATGCATATGTATAAGTATACATGCATATATATAAAACTGGATCAATCTTGATATCTATAAGTAATTAAATTGACCAAAATTTAGGAATGCTGAGGTAAATTACTCTAAATTTTCTCCTTCCCATCTCTCCACCCCCATGTGTGATTTCCTCTATTTTTTATACATACCAAGGACAGTGATGATCCATCTTAAGAACACATCTAAGAAACAAATAAGTATAAGAAAATCCATGTAGAAAAATTCCCCTAATTTCTTTTTTCTCCCCGTAATTTCTGATAATTTTATTTTAGCTTAAATTTTTCCCTTTATAAATACACCTTAGAAAAACCAACCCAGTAAACATTAGGTTAGAGAAAATTTCTGGTATGTCCACAAATATTTTCGTAGGTAACAGGTACCGATGTTTTACACTGGGATTCAGCTGAGCACAGCCAGCAGCCTCGGACCACATCAAATGATGTTTTAAAATACACATACACTGCATACAGCACCTGGTACATTAGATGGGTCCAGTTTACAAATTAGCTACGGAGGTAAAAGGGAATACAGAAATCCCTGTGTTATTTTAAACATGTCTAAGTCATAAGAATAAAACTTTAGAAGCAAGTATGTTAAAATATTAACACTGATGAGTCTGTAGATGGTTATTTTTTCCACATATGTTGTAAAATTCTATCCGACGGATAAGCACGACTCTCCTCTTTATAATCAGAAAAAAACTCCGATTTGCCTCCCCACCAGTATGTGTAATCTCTATTTGTATAAAGTTAGACCACAGATCATCTCAAATAATATAACAAATGAGTAAACTAATACCCAGCACGTTAAACAGCTTGTCCAGCTCAAGTTCAAGGACTAAGCAGGACTCCCAAATCAGGGATCTTTCCTTTAACACATTACCTTCTCACAAGTGCACAGGAAATATTTTTCACGTTTTTCTGGGAACAATGTTACAGCTGGGAATTGAAAACTGTTTTTGTGGTTTGTTAGGTTTTAATATCAGCATTAATAATAAAAACAAGAAAATTGTCATTACGGTCTTTTTAATCCAGGAAATAAAGTTATCTTTCTCAAGGGGTTTATCACTTAATTGCTCATCAATATTATATTAAGCATAAGCATAGGAAGTATATGTAGAGAAAGTTCCATCAACTGGTACAGGAACTGCTATCAAAGATAACTTCAAAGTATATTCTAGCTTATAGAAATATTTATGTTAGCCCTACATACATAGCAAATAATGGGAGAAGAAGAAGGGTTTTCGCCAAGTATAAAGCATATAAAATATCCCTTCCGCTTCCATCTCCCATCACCAGTTCCAGCATTGGGGTTAAATGAAAGCCAACGAGTAACACTTACATGTCACATGCTGAGCAGTGATGCGCACGGTCAGGTTTAATCAACTGACATCTTTCACAATATCTGATGGCTATATTTAAGAATTAAAAGGAAGTTGTTGAAGGATGTACAAGTTTAGTTAATTCGATTATAAAATTTGCTTTCATTTCTTTTATAAACAACTCTGGGAAACTGACCACTAATAATTTTAAAATAATACCAAAATGCATTGGGGAGCTTCTGAAATCAAAATGCCAAGAGAATGAAGGGGACCTCAGAAATGTAGTTTGCCTAGCAATGTTCAGATGAAAAGTAGACCCAAAGGAAATAAGTGTCTTACAAAGGTCAAACACCTAGTTTAGCAGAGAACTCAGATTTACTAAGTCCTAAAGCAAGTGCTTTTTCCTACTATACGGCCATGTCTACAGCAAAATACCAAAACGAATGTATATAAACTTTACGACATCCTATGGCATTTTGTTTTTGAAATTCTAAAATAGCTTTATTTAAGAAATACAAAAAACACAACCTTTTATCTCCCACCCCTATCCCAGACGAACAGCAAAATTGACAACACGTTTTTGGAAAAAACCTCTGAACTTCTCCCCATTCGATTCTAATACATGCTATTGTTGCTCAGTTTATATGTCCATTCACTCAACACATCCTGGGCACCTGCCAGGTGCCAGATACCCCTCCAGGCGTCAATCCCTGGCTTCGTGGAGCTGATGTTCTATTGGAGAAGACAGGAGTAGCAAGATGAGTTAACAAAATAGAGAGTATATTAGTGACAGGTGCTGACAAGGAGAAAACAGCAGGGAACAGGAAAGGGGTTCTATAACTTCAGAGACATCTGAGAAATCCGGACGTGAAAGCAGCGAATGAGCGAGCCACGCAGCTATCCGGGAAAAGGAGGATGCTGAGCACAGGGAACAGACCCTGAGGTGGGAGCGTGCTCAGTCTGTTGAAGAAACAGTGAAGGGTCGCCTGGAGCGGAGTGAGAAGGAGGGAGGAGAAGAGGTCAGAGAGTCACAGGGAGTCAGGTCACCTAAGGCTTATTCTTCCAACTCAGCTCAAGTACTCTGATAAGAAAGTCCAGAGGAAAAGTCCACTGACTAAGAGCTCCCTCAGAATCTCAAAGTTGAGAACTTTAGGTTTTGGTTTTTGAAATTTAAATAAGTGACAAAATATATCTTTGAGATTCATGAGGGAAATGTCCCAAGACTTCACGAATCAATAAATTCCTTAAAACCATCACTTTGGAGGAATACAGAACAATAAAATTACAACGAGATGCTAATCTTTCTCCTTTATGACGGCCTCGAAAGCAAACAGACCACACTGAGTCTTGGCAACAAGACAAATTACTGTGGGTCTGTCACCAATAGCTGAAACTGTATAGATTTAGAGCATTTAACTGGTAAATACGCGACCTACTCTAAGAGGAGTGGACTTCTTCTGGGGGTGTCTGCCTGCTCTATAAGCCACTCTCTCTTCCTCTGGCCGCTCAGCGTCTCAGATCGCTCTTACGTCTGCACTGTGTGCGTCCAGCCTTCCCTTCTAGTTCACATTCTCTCTCCTGTGAGTCAAACATCGGGACTGAGAGACAGTGAGTTACGTGTGCATGTCGCTGGAACCGGGTGCCAGGCGACGGCTGTATCTTGCCATGCGGATTGGATAAGAAATCAGAAATCATTCGCAGACAGACAGTGTCGAAAATGAAGCAGATAGAGAGCCCCTGTGGCTTTCCAATTCTGGGCTCTGGTTCTTTCTCCTAGAGCTGCCCTGAAGCTACAGGAAATACCCACGAATCCCTTATACCATCCCAGTTTTTTGGTAGTTTTTTTAGGGGAAGGGGGAGTTAAAAAGCTTAAGAAGTTGTCTGTTTCTTGTGATCCTAAGTCCTAACAAACATGGTAACAGCACAGAAAATAGGTTCAAATAAGAATTTAAATTAAGTATACCCTCAAAGTAGATGGACTGTGCCATGTGTCTTTTTGGAAGTCATTTTGAAGACTGTCTTCAAAAAGTCTTTTTGGAAGGAAATTTGACAGTATTTATAAAAAATTTAAGATGTGTATGCTCTCTGACCCAGGATTTTTATTTCTAGAAAATTTATGCTACAGATATGTTTACTACAAAATTGTTTTAAATAATGAAACACTAGGAATAACTTGAATTATGAAAATGCTTAAGCATTTTATGATATATTCATATAGTGGAATACTGTGCAGACCTTAAGAATTTTCCATACAAAATACACATGTGCCCTAAATTGGAAAACTGCAAATACATTAAATGAAAAAAAGCAAATTGTAGCATAGTTTGAATATGTAGCATGTTTCACATGTCTAAATGAAAAAAAAATAGTTTTTTCTCTTTACATATCCCAATAAAATGCATCCACCTTCTAGATGTGAATTAACATAAATAAGAGACACAAAGTGTTATTTTGAAGCACTGTGATACACTGACTAGAAGGCGCTATATCTAGGTAACCAAATTTGTACTAATATCTATCCACTCTAATTGTTAAAATATGTTACTTAATTGTATATAAGTTTTGCAATACTCTGTTATGTATAAAAAATTCCTGCAAGGACATATAAGAAGGGGAGTAACCTCTGGGGAGCAGTGTAGGGGTGAGGGTAGGCTCACTTCTCATTTGGTGTTCTTAAAAAAATGTTTTAATCATGGGCATGTTACTACTTTTATAATTTAAGCAAAAATTTCTTTAAGATGAAAGGAGTTTATACAAATATCCACTTATTAAATGAATACACTACACTTTATTGAGGGCATTCTATGATACCTTGCCTGGGTTGGACACGAGGGAGGTAAAACCATAATGTAGGAAAAGGAGAGCTACAAAGGACCTGAGAGAGCTCCTAGTCCAATCTCTATCTTACAGATTAAAAACACTCCAAAACCTAGCGAGAAAGTAATTTGCCCAAGGTTAGATAGCTGAACGAGTGGTAAGATGAGGATCAGAAGCCAAGTATCTTCTTCTCCTTTTGCTCTAAACTTTCTCCACTCAAAATTCTGACATTGCCCTGAGATGAGATTAAACCAAACAGACCTTTCAAGAAGACGTTTCAAGCATCTTAATGACTGAGTAGATAGAAGAACTGAAGTAAAAGTGGCAGTCAAGGAAAACTTCCGTTTCTAGTATAGGGTGGCTAGAAGGACGCTGCTGGCAATGACAGAAATAAGCGTCACGGGGCCCCCGTGGAGTGGGGTAGGGTGTTTTTCTTTCATTTATTCTTTCATTGAACAAATATTTAGAGTTTCTACCACTGACAAATACTGCTGGACGCTGAGAAGATACAGGTGAACAAGACAGACTTGCCTCTTGCTCCCACGGTATTAGGTTTTGAATTGATGCATCTAGTTTTATCTGAGTTTGAAAGGTCTGGATAGTAGGTCACTCAAGTACAGCCATCCTTTGGAAGCTGGAAATACAAGAGTGGAGCTCTAGGGAGAGCCGGAGATGCTGAATTGAAAGGCACGTGCCAAGATGAGCGACGATTAAGGATAAAGGCTCCTGGGTGCTCTGGGAGAGAGGTTTGCAACTTCTTCCCTCTGAAACACCAGGAACAATGCACCAGCTGATTGAGTGCAGCTCGACTGCAGGCTGCGCGGTAGACACGTAATCCCTGTGTGCGGCTGCAACTCCACCCCTTCGCCTGACACGCGAGAAAGGGTTTGAAATGCGAGTGAGTACTAGCATGACAATATCCTTGAATCAGTTCTAATTCATCTCAGGAAAAGGTAACTCATTCCTGAAAACAAATGATCTGAGACACAATAAGCTACTGATCACAACATCGTAGTGTCAGGACTCCATGGTTTAAAACAACAGCTGAAGGAACAGGATGGAAAGAATGGGGCAAGCCACCCTTGTGAGGATGAGAAACAGGAGGCAAAAAATGCAGGAGGAAGAATTACCACTCAAGGATGCAAACACAGAAGTAGACTAGAAAATCACAAAGAAGAAAGCTTTCTAAGTCAGAGTGACAAAAAGCTGCTGAGCTTGGTTAGGGAGAATGGAAGCCAGCTGCCTGGAACTAGCCGGGAAGGAAGAGGCCCCGGGGACAGACGACTTATAAGAGGATCTGCAGTCAAAGGGAAGAGAAAATAGAATGGTAGGAAGAACAGCATCAGAACCAAATTTCTGTTATTGTTTTTAAGAGGAGATATAGCTTGAAGTATACCTGAAAGCAGAGGGAAGAAACTGGTGTGAATTTAAGTGGAGAAGCAAGGTTTTTAGGAGCAAACTGGGCAAGAAGAGAAGAAAAAGTCAGGATCTCTATACAAAGAGAAGAAAGGACGAGAATGCAGACACCAAGAGGAAAGAGAGGCACGGAGGAAGAGTCCAAGCTGGCAGCACAAGCTCCCGGAAGCAGCAGGGCCTCCGCCATCAGGTTTGGTACCAGTTCTCCCGCTTACTAGCTGGTGACCTTTGATCGTTAACTTACTTCCTAAAAGCCTCAATTTCTTCTCCTGTAAATGCAAATAATACCAAGCGTAAAGGACTATTGTGCAGACTAAAAAGAAATCTTCTGGAACACATCGGATTCTCAAAACAGTTATTATCATTATGATAATACTATCTCTGATAAAATATAAAGTCAGACTCTATGATGGAAAAAATTAGTAAAGGAGAGAAAACTAGGGGGATAAAAAGTGTTTAAACAGCTATTCTGGAGAACACGCAGGAATAGATTCATTCAACAAATACCTACTGAGTGACGATTTAGTGAGACCCTGCGTTGGGGACCATGGGAGAAATTCCTGACTGCCAGAGGCTGAAAGTCAAGGAGGTGACATGAAAACAAGTAACTAGAAGGCAGTGTTTGTCATCCACAAGGTAAGAATTTGAGAAGTTCAGAGAAAACTTTAAAAATCACTTCTTATTAAAGTGAATAGAAATGGGTTGAAAAGGGGTGGACAGTGAATTAAAACTTTAAACTGGATTTAGAGAGGAGAAAGTAACAATTCTAGGCAGAGAAAAAGACATAAAGGAAAAAAAAGGTGGGGCTGGACAGAATGTTTTAGCACAGAGTTGACACAAGGAAACATTGTGGGATGAAGCTAGAGAGGGACCTTGGACGGATCCAGATTATGGAGGGAAGGTTTAGAAAGACTCATTTTGTGTCCTGAATATATAACAGTACGTCCACATGGTTCAAAGAAGCACAAAAAGGATTCAGTGAGAAGTCTGCCGTCCCTGTTGCCCAGCCCCCTGCCCCCTGTGAAGGCAGCTGCATGACTTTCACTGACCTCTGGTCTATGAAAGGTCTACTTTCTATGACACGTTTCTGTAATTTTATTTTTTAAAGGATGAATAGGTATTCCTTCTACAATAAGGAAAAAAAAAAGAAAAAAACCCCAAGTTTGGAATTCTAAGCAGTAGAAATGCAGTACAAAATGACGTTCAAGAGCAGGGACTCTGCTTGTAGTCAGAAGATAAAGTATGAATCCCAGAGCCCGCCACTTGGGGACTCTGGGGACCTCACTGTGCCTCATTTCTTCACCTCTAAAATGGGGACAAGTGCAGCACCCTATCTCAGAGTTGTTCTGAGCGTAAATAATCGCCAGTCAAGTCCTTAGCATAACCCTGGGGCAACAGTCAATAGAGGAAGGGTGCTATTCAGATTAGAGGAAAGCCATTATAATTAATGAAAAGTAGTGAAGCTTTAAGGGTAAAGATTTTACATCAGTGGCTCTTAAGTCTTTGGGGCACGTGTACTGCTCTGAAAATCAGATGGTCCTGCTATGAACAGGCTACGTCAAAAACTACCCAAAATTTTGGATATAATCTCAGAGCTCATAAATTCTCTGAAATCTTGGACTTTGGGTTAAAAATGTCTAATCTACAGAACACCAACAATTATTTAAACCAGACATTTCATAATTAAATACAAAAAAAGGGTTATTTTAAATTAGCTTTCATTTACTATATACCAAGATCTATACTAAGTGCGTATCTCATTTACATATCTCATTTAATACTTCCACTAACCCAGAGACATGGATAATATTATCCTCATTTTAAAATGAGGAAACTAGGGCTTAGAAAGTTTAAGTGACTCTCACTAGTAATGGAAAAGCTGGCGTTTGATCTGAAATCCATGTTTTCATTCTATACAGTAATATAATAGTTATGCAAAAAGGGTAGTATTAAATGCATGAAAAATTTGTCAGTCAAATATCCTCTCCTAAAATCTTGTATAAGTTTTACATTTTCGTAAGTCACAACCTGTACATAACTATACAAGGGTGAAGCTCCCTTTATGTCCCCTTGGAGCTGAGCAGCACAGTGGGTTCTGGAGCCAGAGCACCTGATTTAAATTCCTGTTGTTTCACATCCTGTCTGTGTGACCCTGAACAACCTCCTACCCTCTGTTTGTCTCAGCTTCCTCATGGCTACTATGGAGACGGCAGCATCTACCTTGTACGGCTGCTGTGAAGTTTAAATGAGCTCATATGGGTCAAGCACTTAGAACAGAGTAATTGTCAGCTACTGCTATTATCTGTATTTGAATTAATTAATGAGGTATATAACACATCATTTAAAACAACTTCCTGTATCCCTATCACAAGGCTCTCCTCGCGAGAAGAGGAAGCTGCCACCGCAGGTGCGTGTCGCAGCGAGGCAGTGGGACAGTGCAAAGACCAGACAAAGCAGAGCTCAAACTCTGGTTCTCTGAAGATCAGCCTTACAACCTTGAACAAGTTTCTTCCCCTGTGTGTCTTTACTTCTCCCCATTCCAAGTTAGCACACTCTTGATTTTTTAAAAATTACTCAGTAATGACAAACAATATTCAAATTCAAACCAGAATTTCCAAATGATGATTTTACAAAGAACAATTGAAATTTTTAGCCATGAAGACTGAGTTGGAAAACAAAAGAATATGCAGAGAAAAGAGACTCATATTAAAGTGAGTCCCTTAAAAAATCCATGTCAATATATGTACATATCTATATCTGAAATACCACAGAAGACACAGAGCACAGGAAAATCTTGTTCCTGTAGATGCTATTTGACTATTTGTGGATAGTCAAATAGTCCTGTAAATGACTATTAAGTGGATATTGTGAATATCCACTTAATAGTCAAATCATGCAAATGCATCTTGGCAGAAATGACCATATTTCAAAAATTCTTTGGAAAGAGAAGCTTAAGATTTGCTTTTCTTACTCCTTGCAGCTGACAGGGTGTAGATAGGTAAGTCCCTTGCCGTTCTTCTCAAAATTTCTTGTTGTCTTTCTTGGTTGAATTCCTTTTCATAACGTTCCTTGTCAGAACTGGACAAGTAGAACTATAAAAGGAGAAATAACTATTAATTCTTTTAAGTCCCATAATTATTAACTATCACACTCAGAAAAATAAAGTTTTGTCCAGAACAGAAAAACACAAAAATATTTCTTCTATGAAGACAAAACTTGTCTTTAAATTTCTTTAAGAAGCTAAATCAAGTACATTTTCACAAAACTACACACCTTTGACAGATTAGAAAATATGTGCCCTCCATACCACTCATGGCAAAGAACATGAACTAAATATTTTTGCGTCTTTGTTTTTTACAGAGAAAATTAAATTCCTTCTCCAAAAAGGGTTTAACGTATATTTTCTATTAGTAAAAATTTTGGTGTTTGAAAGTGTCAAGAGATTTTTAATTTTTGGAAGGATGTCTAAAGATTCACTTGCTTTGTGTGACAGGCTACATTACAGGCACGGCCAAATGTCTCAATGAGGTCAACAAGTCATTCTTTTACACCTTTGCCTTAGCTTTTACAAAGCTAACGCATAGGAGTACTTCCTCCAGAATTACTAAGGACCGTCAAGGCAGGCAGAGCCTCCTGTTCTCACGGAGAGACTCCGTTACAGAATTGTTCCTAGTTTCCATTTCTTAAGTTTTTATTCCCATGGGGTGGCCAGCCTCTAGTTCATTTCTTTAAATCACATTTTCCCTACAAAGGATTTGTGAAGTTGCTCTTGTTTTCACGTCATCCCAGCATCTCAAGGACCCTCAGCTTCATGCCTGTGTTTCATGTAACCAGGAGCTTTACATTTCTGTCAGTCTTTATTTCACAGAATCTTTTTAAAACCAAAAATGGCTTGAGATTTGCTCTTGATCATGTTTTATATTGTAACAATGCTGTTCCTTAATTTTTATTTACATATAGGGCTTTGCTTGAAAAGGCCTAAGGAATCACGACTGGAATTTTACCTTTTCGTATTTAAGTATTTTGGTCTATCTGCTAAACTCAAATACCAAAACTTCCCACACTCTTGATTCCTCATCATCAATAACAGTATTTAGGTTATTGATGTAGCCTATTCTTTATAAACAAAGCAATGTCTGGCATAGTGGAAAGAGCTGCGGTTGATGAAACTGTGATCCCAAGAGAATTAGGGAATTTTTCTGACTGCATAATGACTGGCAGGGCCGACACTGAAATCAAGTCTTTGGAGCTGCACTCTAGTGCGTCTCCGCCAACAGCGCTAATGGAAAACAGCTGTGCGTGCCTTTTACAGACTGTTACTCTAACTCGACCAAAACACCATGGTTTAGGAAGTAGAAGAATCTATTTACATTACCTTGCCTGGCTCCCACAATCAAATCTTGATGGCACAAGAAATCCCCAAATTACTTGTAAGAGACAAGTAACAAGGACAAATGAAGGGTCAGAAAGAAGTCAGAAAAGCTTCACACAACCTTAAGTCGAGTCTTCAGGGGCCACTTAGCTAACCCTCCAGGCAAGCAGGAATCTGCCGACATTTCTGAGATCCAACCCCTCTCGAATACTTGCAGGTATAGAAATACTTTCCTACTTTGCAAGACGGCCCATTAACTTTTAAGAAAACTGTAACTTGTCAGAAAGTTCTTCCCTGACAGGATGCATCTCTGAAACATTCATAGTGGAGGATAAAAATGTTACATACATACTTGGATAGAAGATGTTCTAACAAAGTTTACATTTTCCTTGTAAAATCTGACCAGATTTCCCTGGGCTGTCTTTTCTAGCCTGCAGTAGTATCCCAGTCCTCAACAGCATTACTTTTCCTTAAGAACTAACGTTATAAATTATGAAAAACTTAAACCAAATGAAAATCTCAAGAGATACCAGAATTTTAGATGAGGAATGGAACAAAATTTAAAATGGATTAGATTTTTGAAATTACTACTAGAAGTTGATTTTTCATTAAAAAACTACCAAACAGAATTCAAACTATAAAATGCCATTATCTTAAATGCAGTGTTCAGATGATTCAATTTAAATTAAATATTTAAAAGGATCCAAAAATGAATAAAAATATAGCTCTTCCTTTCAAAAGTACATTCCTACAGTCTAGCAGGAATGTGAGCTATGTAAATAAAGAATTACAAATCAGCATAATAAGTACAACAGTGACAATACATCACAAGGTATGATAAAAGCTCCCTTGGGGATGAGGCGGTAGCCAATGAAAGTGTCCTGGAAGAAGTGGTACCTAAGCTGGCTTTTGAAAGACAAACAGGAATCTTCCAGGAAGACAAAGAAGGAAAGAGAATCTTGGTAAACGGAAGGGCATATGGAAAGATGTGAAAACAGTATGGTCTACTCAGGGCAATGCATTACTGAGCACAGAGCTCCAGGAAGCAGCAGTGGAGACGAAGTTAGTTAGATCTTACTTCACACAGGGTCTTGTGTACCTTTATGACCTTTATCTTGTAGCTGACTGGCAACCTCTGTAGGATTACCAGAGAAGTGATGGGACCATGTTTTCTTTTTAGAGAGACGACACTTAGTGATGGAAGATGCCTACCAGCTCTTCGCAGGCTGCCTCTTCCTCCCCACCCATTCATTCAATTACTTAGCAACCTGCCTATTATATGCCAGGTCTGATTCTAGGCAATGGGGAAACAGCAATTAACAACAAAGATTCTTCCTCTAAAAAGCTTATATTTAGCGAAAGAGAGAAGTACAGAGGTCTCAGCTTAAGTGCCACTTTCTAGAGAAGCTTTCTTTGACCACACTCTCTTAAGGAGCTTTTTCCCTAACAGCTTTTACTCTGCTATGCTCAACCGCATCATCACGTTCTATTTCTAAAGTTATCTGAATTTATCACAGTGTATACTTATTTTGTTTATTTACTTGCTTATCATCTGTCTCCCCCTTTCAAATGTAAGAACTATGCCTGTTTTGTTTTTTTTTTATTTCCAGAGCCTAGAACAACCTGACAAACAGCAGGGGCTCAGTAAGTGCTCGCTGACTGAAAGAATGAAAAAAATACTACCCGTATTTATAACTTAACTTCCCTAAAAATGTATAGTTTTGCTTTTTAGACTCACTCACCTCGCCAAGGTCTGGTTTCCAAGTGCTGCTCTAACCTCTGAGTTTACAGAGTCCTTTTCATCTAGTTAAAGCCACCTCGCTGCTTTCTAATGACTCAGAAAGAGCTATCTCAGTCAGCACACTGTATGCTTATTTAGAAAGAGAACCTTCAATTCCTGTTCTTGGTTGTCACAGCAGCTTAGCTTAGCTGGCCCTTGATGATTTAATCATTCATTCATTCAGTAGTTATTGAACACCCACTATGTGCTAGATAGTGGGGAGAGGGATACAGTGGAGAACACGATAGCAATGATCTCTACCCTGAAAAAAGTGACAAGTTAATACGGTGACGCATACAAGTAAACAGGCAATTATGAAGCTAGATGGTAAGATCTATGACAGGGAAGATAGAATGTGCCATAGCTGGGCCACCAGATACAGGCTGGGGCAGTCAGCTGAACTTACAGGAACATGGGAGCATGAAGGATGGAGCAGACACAAAGGCTGAAGCCCTGGCTGAATGCTAAATGGATGCAATGTGCCAAAACCACCAAAAAAGAAAAAATTACATTTAGATGGCACTTACTATGTGCTAGGCATTCTTCTAAGCACTTTAACATATATTATTAACTGCTTATTATTGCTATCAATATTATCAATCATATACATTATTAATTTATTCAGTACTTACAACAATCCCATAAGGTGTGTACCCCTATCATCTCATCCTCAGAGGAGAGACCTGAGGTGCAGACAGCTAGGGAAAGTCTCCAACGTCACACAGCTAGGAAGTGGCAGAGGTGTGAGTTGAACCTGGGCAGTCTGAAGCCAGAGCCTGAGTTCTTAACCTCCACACCACACTGCTTCTCAAAAGTATTACCAATTGTTTCCCTTCTCCTATTTTTCATTTCCTATAATGAGAACTATTTACTTTCACATACGCTGCGTTTTCAACAGCCATCACTACTAGTAACTGATGAAATAAAATTAGGTCATTTTCAACTTAGAGATTAAGATATGGATGGGAGTGTGTAACCGAACTTTAAGAGCTGACTAATTATTACCAAATTTCTGAAGAATATATTTCAAGAAACACTAAGTTTGATTAATGGTTTACATTATCCTTTAAAACAAAAGTGCCCAACAGAAAAAAAAAAAGGAGCAAAAGACTGTTCGGCATTATCTACGAAGGCTGAACGTACACACAACATACGATCCAGCAGTTCTACTCCTAGCCATCCACCCACAAGAGCTATGTCTATACAGGGACGTATGAATGCATGTATGTTTGCATGTACACGCACTAAAATTTGCACGGCACCCCGATCGGTAACAGTCAAACTGGAAGCTACCCAAATGCCTCTGCCTATCAACCGCAGACCAGGTAAATAAACTGTTATATACCACACCTGGATACTAAACAATAATGAGAATGAATGATCCAAAACTGTATGCAACAACACAGACAACCTCACAAATAGATTGTTAATGAATGAAGCCAGACACACAAGCATACATACCGTATGACTCTATTCACGTGAAGTACAAAACCAGGCAAAACCAGTCGATGCTACTAGAAGGCAAGAGAATGGTTTTTTGCTGGGGAAGATTGGCCCTGAACTAACATCTGTGCCCATCTTCCTCTATTTTATATGTGGGACGCCTGCCACAACATGTCTTGATGAGTGGTGCACAGGTCCACACCCGGGATCTGAACTGGCAAAATCCAGGCTGCCAAAGCGGAGCACACAAACTCAACTGCTACACCGTAAAGAAGCGTATAATTTTTAATGAATTTTGATGAATTTAATGTGAAGGGAAGTAATTATATTATTATCTAATATTTGAGTGCTAACATGGGGCAGGTACTATGTTAAAAGCTTTACATGAATGAATTTCACTTATTCCTCATAAACATCTTACAGAGATAGGCACTATTGTTAGCTCCATTTTCTGATGACAAAACTGAGGCTCAGAGACATGGAGTGATGCGTTAGAGTGGAAAATCAAACTCAGACAATCCTAACTCTAGAGAACATACTCTTAGCCATCGAGCTATACTAAATGTTAAGTGAAGGAGGAATTCAGTCAGCTATGTCAAGGCAAGAGAGACTAGTGTTACAACTTACTCCACATAAATATTCACTCACATTATTTTCCAAGTGGAACCTCCAGTTCGAAGAAACACTAGCTATATTAAGGTGTAACAAGCAATAGCCTAGACAATTTGCTTCCCACAATCAAAACACTTTTAGATGCAGCATATTTGTTCAGGCCTGAGAAAATATAAATGTTAAGAGGGTTTCTAAAAATAAACTCTACTTTCCTAACTCAATTCTGTCCCTTAAGATTTTTTACATCAATAATATAAAGTATGTCTTTAATTTAAGAAAATATAGCATGGCAGAACAATATTAGTACAGCTAAACTCTAGCACTATCATCAGTCGTCCACTGGGCTCTGTCAGTGGGCTGTGTCTGAGAATAGGCTGATGACTCACGGTCACAATGCAGAGTTACCAAGCAACTTCATGAACGGAAACAGAACAAGCGCACTGTGTAATCAAGCTCTTACAAAGGTAAACACAGGGAAAATAATTCCGTAATTCGTTACAGCGTTTGGTAATTTACCTCTTTGGAGGGGGAAGCGGGAGATGTGAAAATTGTCATCCAATAGGACCATACAAACATAACAAAGAACAGATGGAAACCCACAAGGTAAACAACGGCCTTTCCTGGTAAATAAAAACAAATAACATTTCATTGAATCCAGGTGAAAACAGGAAAAAGCATTACATTAAAACACAATATTTAGAGTCGGGAGGCTTAATGGAATAAAAACTTTAATTAAAACGTACTGAAACCATCAACTGTATAAACTCCTTTATCTGCATGATGTAACATTACAGATACGAAGAAACATTCTGTTCCTGCATTTAAGGGTTATTAGCCTGGTTTATAAGCAAGGACTGTAGTGTGAGATGAGATTTGATTTCATTAAGTTAGTGAAGATTTTTAAGTTGAACCATCTCCTTCACTCACTGTATTTCAAGCTCTTCCTAAACGTTAGATTTTAAATGACTTACAAATTATTTAAGACAGATTCCATCACTATGAACATTAAATTCCAAGGAACTATAGACTGAAAGTAAATAAGGCAAGTTCCCATCACTGTGAAAAATGAGTACATTTGAAAAACAATTCCTGGATTGTTCAGAAAATTTATGCTAAATTTCATTCTCCTTTTCAACACAGGGTAATGAAAAGTTTTTAGCCACTTTGAATTTCTGCCGTAAAGTTTCCCAAGTGGATTAATGTAACATTCCAACATCTTTATCTTCAAATATTGACCCATTGATACAACTTCAAGCTTTTTGTTGTGTTCTGTTGTTTCTCAATTTGGAAGACGTGGGACTCATTTCCATAAGAAGCAAGAACTATCTACCAGGCGCTTCAACTCTTTTTCAGTTTGGAATGGAGCCCCACAAACCCGCTGAAGAAAACAAAGTACACATAAGCATGAAAGTCTGAAATTTTACTCATTTTTAAAAGTTCAGATCAAATCTTACGTCTTCCACAAAAGCCTTCTCCATTACTTTCAGAATTCATTACCTCTTCACACTGCAATTAAAGCACTTAATTTGTTTCATTAGAGTTAGTGGCTTAATATTGATGAGCTAATACATGCAGAACACTTAGAACAGTACCCGGCACATAATCAATCTTCAATAAATACTGGCTACTATTACTATTACTGTTCAGGCATCATAATTTCTTCTTCTCAAAATTTGGTTCTTTTTGTGCATTCCCTGTTTCAGTGTTTCCCAGGCTTAAGGACTGATCAAAGTTTTCACTGGTCTGCAGTGAAACGAGAAACATTAAGAATAACATAGTGCAGTTTCTATAAAGCTAACGTGTATGCAATTCGAGGTACTGTCCTTCCTTTGGTCTGAGGTTATTTTTCCTTATATTTGTGGTTGTAAAAAATTTTCTTTTTAAATAAAATAACAATAAAAATTTCAGAACTCGTTGGACCCAACCTTTTCTTTTGCAATTATACTGGTCCATGCCTAGTCTAAGAGAACAGAATCTCCAGTGACAGCTGACCGATGCAGAACGCCAGGCTCAATGACTCCTCACATCACACAACTAATCAGCACAAAGTACTTCCAATTCTAGCTCCTGAAGTCTCTTTCAAAGTAAATGCCTTCTCATTATTTTCATTGCCAGTGCAACAGTTCATAAATTGTTGCTTATCTCATTTGAATTACCACAAAAGCCAACTGGTCTCCTTGCTTCTATGCCATCTCAGCAGCCAGTGTAAAATGTGTTGCTTATAGTTTCTTCTCCCCCTTAGCTGTGAAATTCCTAGGAAATAACTCCATCTACATGTCTAATGAATGCAATCTAAAACTCTGGGACTTCCTAGTAACCATAATTGACTATGGCTACTCAAATCACCACTTCCACTTACTGAAAGCTGCTAGCAGGCATATGATGTTGACCTAAAACCCTCACAATAGTCCTATATGGGACTCATTCAGTTTACAAATATAAAAACTAAGGCTCACAGAATTTAACACCTTGCCCAACGTCACTAGTTACCAAATGATAAAGCCAGGATTCAACTCACATCTGCTTAATAAGAATCCAAGGTTCTTTTTTTTTCACTGTCATACCCAAAATTATATTTTCTTCCACTTCTTTAACCATCATCTTAGTGGTCACATCCTACTTCAGAGCCAACATCTGACACCAAGATAAAATCTTAACTATAAGTTCCTCCTCTTTTCAAATTTGCTTTCTTTTCACTTCTACTAAAATTGACTGTCATCCTCACTGAAAATTCTGGTTCCTCAAAATCTGCATTCTCTATTACCTCAGCCCCCTCCCTGGTCTACACAACGATTCAGTAGCATTCCTTCATGTTTCTTTGGAAGAGCATATGGAGCTCAGTCTCCTACTGTTACACTAACACTGAGGCCATTTACCAAGTCTGCAATGTTACTTTCTCCTAGCACACTACTTATCTTTTTGCGTGGCCCCCATATTCAGTCAAGTTTGTCAATCCTCATCTATATAGTATTGGATAGCTTTGAAATAAATGGTAACCTTGAAGTACTTTAAACTTCTTAATCATTTAGTTACTGACGACTAAGGCTAGGATGTAAAATATACTCAAAATATTTTTTAAAACATTTAATATATTTTTAGGATATTTCTGCTCTCCACAAGAACAAAAACAAAATGGCTTTTGTGTTAAAAAATCTTAATCCTGGTGGTTGGCCCCGGGGCCGAGTGGTTAAGTTTGTACACTCTGCTTCAGTGGCCTGGGGTTTCGCCGGTTTGAATCCTGGGAGCAGACATGGCGCCACTCATCAGGCCATGCTGAGGCGGCGTCCCACATAGCACAACTAGAAAGACCCACAACTAAAAATGCACAACTATGTACTGGGGGGCTTTGGGGAGAAAAATAAAAAAAATCTTTAAAAAAAAAATCTTAATCCTCAGTTTTAAAAAAATGGATAAAATGAATCTCTCATTATAATGCCTGGAATATAAGTACTTGACAGATGGTAATTACCAAATTATAATGTAAAGAATAATAGAATATATTACCTTTACATAAGTCCAAATTAATGTGACTACTATTAAGCAAACTTTTGGTCACATATATATGCTATAAACAACTGATTAGAAGTAATAGAGTAAAAGCTTAGTTAACTAAGCAAATTAAATCAAAACTGAAAGAAAAAAACTGAACCTAGAAATCAGGTACAAGTTCTATAAGAACTTCAGAAACTCCGCTTTCTGTATCCCGCTTTCAACATACCAGAAACAGTTCTGATTGAAAGGAAGAAAAATAAGCCTACTAAGATGAGCTTGTGTTTATTCTGTTGCTGACATTAAGACTCAAAGGTAACTTGAGATATACACACTTAATGTCTAATAATTATTTGCAAAAATAAGAATATTTATCATTAATTTCTAATGGTTCAACTGTTGTAGAAATTCTCTAGATTTTTGCATCTCAAATCAAATTTTTGAAATTTGATCTCAATAGACTTAAAATTTTCTTTGATCTTAGTGAAATTTTGAGCAATGATTTTTCCCTCTAGGCACTGTCTCTTTGTCTAGGCATTATAAAAACTTTAATTCCCTTTCAAAATGAACTAGTAATACAATTTACAAATTTACAGTCTGGTTATTTAATTAAATGTCTGTGATAGTAAAGTACTATTTTTAACAAATGCATAAACAACAGAACCATCAACAAAATTTAGACATGATGAAACAAAGTCCCCTCCTCAACCCTAGCTAGAACCAATATTAAAAACGTTTGAACTACTACGATAAAGAGTTCTGAAGAACACACAAGGCAGAAATACGTCCATATATATATCAAAGAAGTTTGGGCACTGGGTGCCTTACAAAATAACAACTACTTCAATTTATATAAATAAAGCAAATGAGAATATATTGAATGTAAAGGAATAAACCCAATGCTACATCTTCTTTTAAGCCTAAGTAAAACTTTAAAAATATATATTTTCTTTCTGAAAACAAAAACACATGTAGTCATCACTAAATAAAAAGCATGTGGGTTGCAATTAAGATACCATAAATAGTCTACTTAAATTGAGACTAAGATTGCCTTACCGTTTTCTCCATTTCCAGAAAGAGTAACTAGAACAGAAGAAAAAAACAGTGAATAAATATAGTTTAAACATTTTGTACACAAATTCTATTTCAGGTTGGCTATTCATCTTAATATAATTTTCATAAAAATAAAATTTAGTTATGAAATGTAAACACTAATGCAAATTCAGAATTGTACACTCAAAAAACCCTGAAACACTAAAATGCTAATTCAAATTCTTCTTTATCATTAACAGTGCAATCACATTTAAAAATCTTTTCAGACCTTAATTAATTTTAAGTGTATCAATATGGTTCCGGTTGTTATGCTTTCTTTAGCTCGTTCCTTAATGCCACCTACAGCATGAGTAGGACTCTCCTCTGTGGCACTCATACTTACTTAATTTGTCTGTGATGTACTTCTCAAACGTTTTGTCAAAGCTATACTCAAACTGTATGTTCCTAAATGCATCCAGCAGTTTCACATGTGCTGTGTCTCCCCTAGTCCTCCTTCAAGGCCCCGTTTAAACAGCACCTCCTTTGTGGAGCTTTCCCGAGTCCCTCTTCAGGCAGAGCATCACTCCTGCCCATCACCACTCCTCACTCTGCCATCTTTAATAGACCAGCTCAGTTTTTGCAATTACTCATTGATATGTCTCTCTCACCCTACTGGACTGCACATGTGTGGAATCATGTCTTAGAGCAATAACAACCCTAAAAGTTATCATTAGCTCCAATTTACAAATAAGTAAACTAAGGCTTAAAATAATTAAATGACTTGCCTGAGATCACGGAGTTAGTAAATGTAGCATAGATAGGGTCTGAACTCAGGTCTACTTGGACTTGTATTCTCTCCTGTAGTGTCTCTCATCTTATTCATGGTTTCAGTCCCAAAGCCTGGCGTACAGCAGCAATGCTTAAGAAACGTTTATTAACGCAATATCCATTTCTGACTAAAATCTCTCGACAAAAATAGGCGAACCTGGATACTTCCTTAGTAAATGAAAATATGCATGCGTGTGTGTGTGTGTCTATCTACTTCAATCCCTAAACCAGCATAATTTAATGAGAAAACACTATGGAAGTATTCCTGCTAAAGTAAGGAAGAAAATAAGCAAGTTCGTGATCAATATTTTTAAAAAACCCATCGTTTTAGAGAGGCATAGGGCTTCTTCTCAATCCATCTTAGGTCAGTCAGGTGGGGCCTGATGTAGTTAGACCCTGGGCTGGTCCCCCCAGCCTCACAAAACATTTCCCCTTTATGACAGTGCACACTCAAAATATAATTTTCAGGACGTGCCTTGATGTGAAATAATTGGGAAGCACTGTCCTAGCCACACAATTATAAAAGAGAAATAAATTAGTGATATAAAAATTGAAAAGAAGGCAAATGTATCACTATTTGCAGATTATATGACTATATTCCTTCATAGTCAAAGAAAACCAAATGAAAAACTACTATAAACAAGAAGTGGTAGTGTATAAAAACTGACATACAGAAATCAGGAGCTTTCCAATATACATGCAATCGCTATGTAAAGATTATAATTGAGGAAAAGTTTTATTTATAAAGCCACCTAAATAGATAAAATTCCTAGGAATAAATATAAGAATTAAGCAAGATCTACCAAAAAAGAAACATTTTAATATTTCTGAGGGACACTAATCAAATCTGAACAAGTGGAAGGGCCTATATTCCCATATAGAAAAGTCATCATTAAAATGTCAATGCTTGATTATGGTGATGATTTTACTGGCGTGTACTTATTCTCAAACTCATCAACTTGTATACATTAAATATGTACAGTTTTTTAAATATCAATTATACCTCAATAAAGTGTTTTTCTAAATTGGAAAAAAAAAAAATAAAATAAAATGTCAATGCTCCCTAAGTTAATCTTATACATTTAGTGTCATCTCAATAAAAATACTTTTATTTTTTAATTAGACAGACTCCAAAGTTCATGTGTGGACAAATAAACTTGCATAAAGCGGTAGGAAAATTCTGAAAGAGAAGAATAATGAAGTAGGACTAGTGATGCCAAATATTAAAGCACATTATTTTTGAAATATTATAAACACCCAATTATTAAAATAGTTGTCTTGGCTCATGAATAAACAGATGAATGGAACAGAAAGCCACCACATGGACTCAAATGCATATAGGAATTCAGTATACAATAAATGTGGGATTTCAATTCAGCATGAATAGAGCCAATACTGTTGGGACAAATGGGTAGCCATGAGATGCACATGACCAGAATAAATTCCACTTCTATCAAACACTAAAACGCAAAAACACAAAAACAAAAACATGTATGTACTAAATGAAAACAAAGACAAATTTAAATATATATAATTTTCGAGCAGAGTAGGTCTTTTCAGAATACAACACAAAACCTAGAAGCCATAAGAAAAGATTGATACATTTGATTACATAAAAAATAAAAATAAATGCTTGAAAAAAATCAATATAAGAAGTGAAGACTACGAACAAACTAGGGAAACATATTCACAATTCTTACTATAGACTAAGAACTAATTTCTCTAATATTAAAGAGTACTTACAAAAAATAAGATTTTTTTTAAAAACTCACTTTTTCACAGAAAATACAAACAATTCAAACGTAAAAAGATGGTCAACCTCATTTATGAGAGAAATTCAAAGTAAAACTACATGAATATCTTTTTTTGTTTTGAGGAAGATTAGACCTGAGCTAACATCTGCTGCCACTCCTCCTCTTTTTGCTGAGGAAGACTGGCCCTGAGCTAACATCCATGCCCACCTTCCTCTACTTTATATGTGGGACGCCTACCACAGCATGGCTTGCCAAGCGGTGCATAGGTCTGCAGCCGGGATCTGAACCAGCAAACCCTGGGCTGCCAAAGCGGAATGTGTGAACTTAACCGCTGTGCCACCGGGCTGGCCCCCAAAGATACCATTTTTAATAATCATGTTGGTAAAGATCAAAAGTTGACAGCATACTGTGTTATTACACTTTTCCAAGTAGAGAATTCTGATTTAAAATTGCTAGTTTCTGGTGGTTGCTTCCTCTAATTTCCCACTAAGATATTCATCAAATTACAGGAAACAACAAAACTGTTCTACAACAAAAACAAAACTAGACAAACCAAAAATGGCCAGAATCACTTCTTCACACAGGGCTTTCCTGACCACAAGAGTGGGTTAAACAAATCTCCTTAGTATACATTCCCACAGCACCTTACGTGTTCCTTCTCCTAACACCCCTGACATCTGTCATTACTGGTTTACAACATGTAGTTCTTCTGGATGTTTTCCTTGGAAGGAGGGGACACCACTGACTCACTGGCCCCTAGAACAATATGGCACGGAACGAGCTCTCCATATTTGGACCTGCTCTCTAACCACAGAGACAGAGGCGTGGTTAGGAATGGCAAACATGGGGCTATCTGCAGAACCTCTGCCCCACAAAGGGCTAGCCCATTTCTGAGGATCCCAATTTAATATTTTTAAAAATTCCTTTCATGATAAAGCCAGGATTACAAAAAATATTAAGCATACTAAGTGGTTACATATGACTGTTAGAGGTGTCATGAATGTCCTATTTCAATCCTGTCAGTCACCATGCATAATCTAATTCACAGATAACATTAACCTAAATCTAACGTTCTCGGTGAACATGAGGACTGGCCACATGCTACTCTCCACTTAACTGCCCCTTCTCCTTGCCTGTCTCCCACTTACTGAGACTGAAAATGCCAGATATTCATTCTACCATTTCCTTCTATCTACCACGGCCACGTGATACAGTTCTTGCTAATGGGTACATCTCGGTAAGGGAAAAGTTATAGGAAAAAAAATTTTTTCCTCCTTGACAAGTGAGAAGCATGTGAAGAGAAAGGCACATTATTGCCTTTATCCTGTTTTTGCTTTGGATGCTTATAACGTGAGGATATGCTGTGTGGGTCTACAACTGCCAACTGTGAAGCCCGAGGGGGCCAATACGTGCTGGATAGAGGATTCTGGGTTGACAGGTATTTTCGTTTAGCTCTTTAGAAGTGTTGTTCCCCTTCCTCCAGGCCTCCACGGCTTCGGACGAAAAATTCACTATTATTCTAATTTTTCCCCTATAGTAAGGCACACTCTCCTCACTGCTTTCAAGATTCTGTCTTTGTCTTTCAGAGTTTTCAGAGGTCTGGTTGCGATGTGTCTTGGCACGAACTTCTTTAGGTGTATCCTATTTGGAGTTCACTCAGCTTCTAGAACCTGGCGGTCTATGTCTTTCGTCAAATTTGAGAAATTTTTTTTTTTAAAGATTTTTTTTTTCCTGCTTTATCTCCCCAAACCCCCCCTGTACACAGTTGTATATCTTAGTTGCAGCTCCTTCTAGTTGTGGGATGTGGGACGCCACCTCAACGTGGCCTGACGAGTGGTGCCATGTCCGCGCCCAGGATCCAAACCCTGGGCCACCGCAGCGGAGCGCGCAAACTTAACCACTCGGCCATGGAGCCAGCCCCGAAATTTGAGAAATTTTAAGCTATTATTCCTTTGAATACTTTTCAGTCATATCCTTTTCTCTGCTTCTGGGACTCTAATGACACAAACATTAGATCTTTTTTTACAGTCTCACAAGTCCCTGATGATCTATTCTTTTCTTTTTTTTTTTAAAGATTGGCACCTGTGCTAACAACTGTTGCCAATCTTTTGCTTTTCTCCTGCTTTTTCTCCCTGAATCCCCCCACTACATCGTTGTATATTTTAGCTGTGGGCCCTTCTAGTTGTGGCACGTGGGACACCGCCTCAGCATGGCTTGACGAGTGGTGCCATCTCCATGCCCAGGATTTGAACCGGCGAAGCCCTGGGCCACCAAAGCGGAGGGCGTGAACTTGACCATTCAGCCATGGGGCTGGCCCCGATCTATTCATTTTTATTTTCTAGTCTATTTACTCTCTGTTGTTCACACTGGGTAATTTCTATTGCTCTATCTTCAAGTTCACTGATTCTTTCCTCTGCCCTCTCTGTTCTGCTGTTGAGCAGACTTTTTTGAGTTTTTTTATTTTGGCTATTGTATTTTTCAGTTCTAAAATTTCCATTTGGTTCTTCTCTACATCTTTAATTTCTTTGTTGACACTTTCTACCTTTCATGTTACAAATGCTCAAGAAATCATTTTTAAGATGGCTGTTTAAAAAAATCCTTGTCAGATAATTCCAACATCTGTGTCATCTTGATACCAACCCTAATATCAGTTTCTCCACATTAAACCCAGCATATATGGGGTTAAAACCAAAATACTCATTCCCTGCTTCCTGGCTCCAGAATCCACTATCCTCCATGGAGACAGACACCGCCAAGGACAAGCACCTAGATTATCTCCTCCCCGCAAAGAGATACAGGCTGGTGGGGAAGCTGCTGACCAGCAAGGTCACGGGCTCCCTCCTCTCTGCAAGTGTCTCAAGGCCAAAGACAGGCTGGTGGGAAAGCTCCGACCAGGAAGGCCATATGCTCCCCCTCCCCTACCTAAAACCCCAAATAAAAACCCTTCCTTTTAGCTTTTTGGGGAGTTTGGGATTTCAGGGTTAGCTGCCCTCTCCCCTTGCTCAGCACTGTGCAAAAATAAAATTCCTACTTTCTTTCACCACAGCTGGTGTCCAAGATTGGCTTGCTGTGCAACAGGTGAGCGAACTCACTTCAGGTTCGGTATCAATCTTGGTTTTGTAATCTAAAGTCGTGTGCCACATAATGACATTTTGGTCAATGACTTACTTAGAAAATGGCCATTAAAACCCTCTATTACTTATTTCTAGACTTCGAAGCTGGCATTCTTCTGTATAAAGCTTTCCCTCAATTGAGGATGAATCAGACTCATTCTAAACAGGCAGCACAAAAACCCGTTTCCCTTTAATCACCATTAAATATTCCATTTTCAGAATAAGATGTTGGTATAACATTCAACTCCATTTTTAGCAAATAAATTTAGTTTTTCTCCTGAATCATTCCCATTAGCCTTTGAGCACTTCCTTACTGTCTAGCACAAGATGTCCCAGGCCACTTTATGCTTTCCCTCCCCCAGACCCTAAATGAACCATTTCTCCAAGGGGTATTGGTTCTTTTTAAGATATTCAGAAACCAAGCTTTGAGCCCTAGGGGTGCTCACAGCTCCTCAAGTTTCATCGCTCTTGGGCCCTTGGGGTTGACAGAAGTAGTATCACACATTTATATTTATATCATATTGATATTTTCAACTCAAATAGCACTCTATAGTTTTTCTTAATTTCCCTGGCATTATATTTGCATCTCTGTGCTTTTACAATGACAATCTTAGTTCCTGATTAATTAATTTACTTATTCGGTTTATCCTAAAATATACATGAAATAGTTTAAAAACTGCATCCTATTTTAAGATTTCTTTGCAGTTTTTTAAATTTTGTTTTGGCTTTAAACTATAGCCCACTAAGCAGTACAATGTTCAAAAGTCATGTGAAATAATTTTTTTCTCTGTATAGTTACAGTAGCAACTTTATATAAAATTGAGTTCACTTGTTTCATGATTTCAAATTTTACAGCTTACTTTTTTCTGCTCTTTGTTTTAATTTTATTTTTTAGATATGTAAAAAATGTAAATGCTTTAAAAGTCAAAACTACATAAAAAGGTACTCAGAAAGGCCTCGCTTTCATTCCTTATCCCCTCACCCCAAGTAATCTTTTTTTTTTTTGGTGAGGAAGATTGGCCCTGAGCTAACATCTGTTGCCAATCCTCTTCTTTTTGCTTGAGGAACATTGTTGCTGAGCTAACATCTGTGCCAATCTTCTATTTTATGTGGGATGCTGCCACCGCACAGCTTGACGTGTGGTGCTAGGTCTGCGCCCTGGATCCAAACCCGTGAACCCTGGGCCACTGAAGCAGAGCCTGCGACCTTAACCACTATGCAACCAGGCCGGCCCATACGTAATCACTTTTATTAGGGTCTGTTTTACCCTTCCACTATTTCTTTTAGGAAAACAAGCAAATAAATATATCTTTCGAAGTTCTTCCCTTATATACCCTGTTCCACACCTTGCTTTTTTCACTTAACATATCCCAGAAATCACTACACATTAGTACACAGAGATAATTATTGTTTGTTTTTCAAAGCACTGCACAGGATTCCATTGTGTGGGTGTTCAGTTAGACAATCAGGCCTCTATTGATAGACATTTGGGTTGTCTCCAGTCTTCTGCTGTTGCAAACAATGTGGCAATGAATAACCTTATGCATGTGTTGTTTATTTGTGGGAGTTTATTTTCAGTGTAGATTCCTAATAGTGGGATTACTGGACCAAAAGTCAACCTGTCTGCTTTGCTCCAAATCCGTTACAGGGGTTGTACCATGTTATACTCCTACCAGCAATGCATGAGACTGCCTGTTTCTCCACAGTCTACCCACTAAAGTGTTTTCAAACTTCTGGTGTCACAGGCTAATTCACTGGGCATTTCCAAGTGAGGATAAGCATCTTTTCATATGTTTATGAGCCATTTTCACTTTTTTCTCCTGTGAACTGTTTATGTCACTTATCCATTTTTTTCCATCAGGCTTTACTCACTCCCTGGTTATAAGATCATCAGTCCATGTTTTCTTCTAGTACTTGAATGTTTTTATTTTTTACATTCAGATTTGGCCCGTTTTGAAACGGCAGATACCAGGGACAGGAACACTATCAGATAAGCATGAAATATCTTGTGGTGTCAGAGATTAAGGAAGGAACAAACGATGGGGACATGTCAAAGGGACACAGACACCAAACTAAAGGGGCTTCTACTGGCCAAATCTGGGACAATTTGAGCAACAAAACAATGACAGATTATAACCCATAAAATAAGAATCCACGTGAGTATGTGGATGTAAATGAATGAATGAATGAGTAAATGGGAAGGACGGAAAGCTCTTCCTTACAGTAGAATTCTAACTATTGAACATAGAAAAAATCACGTAATTAGAAAAATCACCATTTGGTAACCAGCACAAAAATAACTGTTTCAAGCAAGAATCCTCAACAGATGCTAAAAAGAGTAAGTGCAAGTAATCAGGAACAGATTTACAGAGTCTCAAGGCATTTCCCCACAAAGATACTTGTCTGAAGTTGGGTTCTCTGGAATTAGGTGCCTGAGATAGAACTTGGGGTGCAAGATGTTTACTAGGGATCAACAAACATGAAAGGAAGGGGGAGGAAGCAGAACTGGGCAGAGAGTCTAACTGCAGGGCGGCCTATGAAAGCCAGGCTGACAGGCAGGCAGCTTCCGGCCCCTTCTTACTAAGGTGAGGGTGCAGCTGCCCCAGGAAGGGTGTGACCTGGGTGAGGCAAGTCATGCTGAACGAGCTGATAGCTGGAAGCTATCTGCTGACCGCACTCGCCACAACTGAGCAGCAAGCCCTGAAGGGGGATGTGTGTGGTGTCTCTGAGTCTAGGAGAACACTTTTATTAACGACAAAGAAAAACTGTACCTTTACAGAACGGAGAAAGCTGGCAGATACCACCTTAAGTAACGACCAAAGGTAACAGTCCCCAAGATACTACAATCAATGACACAGCATCACCTTTGTGGTATTCTTGCTAAAACTGTGTACCCTGAATCTAATCATGAGAAAACATCAGAGAAACCTAATTTGAGGGACATTCTACAAAAACCTGTACTCTTCAAAAATGTCATGGTCATGAAAGACAAAGCCACGACTGAGGACTCTCCTAGATTATCAAACAGACCTGAAAACTAACTGCAACCTGCAATCCTGGACTAGACGGCAGAGCCAAACAAAGGATCAGTGGGACATCTGGTGAAGTGTAAGACTCATAGACTGGAGAGCAGTATTGTATCAAAGTGAATTTCCTGATTTTGATAATTGTACTCTGACTATGTAAGAGAATGTTCTCTGCTATAGACTGAATACCGTATCCCCCCAAAATTCATATGTTAAATCCTCAGGCCCAATGTGATGGTATTTGAAGGTGGGGCCTTTGAGAGGTGATTAGATTACGAGGGTGGAGCCTGCCCTACAACGGGAGAGTGCCTGCCCTATAAAAAAGACCTCAGAGATACACACCCCTCAGCATGTGATGACACTGCCAAGTTACAGCAAAGACACGGAGAGTGGAGAGAGTTCTCATACACCCACTGCTCTCTCAGTTTTAATTAGAGGCTTTGTGGTTTAAAATCTGGCGGGGTTTGCCCCCTTTATCAATCTTCTTTTTCAGGGGTTTCCTGGTTGTTCTTTCTTATTTATTTTTCCATAGGACCTTTAGGATCAACTTGCCTGGTGCTAGAAAGAAGAAAAAAACTTCATTAGGACTGGAATTCATTTTTACATTAACTTGGGAAGAACTGAAATCTTTGTAATGTTGAGTTATTCTATCCATGAACGTGAAATGGGAAACATCCTTCCATTTGTCCAAGTCAACTTTTGTGTTTTTCAAGAATGTTTTCTTCTTACAGGTCTGGCATAGTTCCTAAGTTTATTCATAAGTATTTTATTTTTTGATGTTATTGGAAATGGAGACTTCTCTTCCACCATATTTTCAATTATTCTTTATTTTCATTATTGTGTCTATGTAGAAAGTATTGGTTTTGTTTGCTGACTTTATACCCTGCCATTTCACTCCACTCTTTCTGCTCAGGTGCTCTGTCATTGCGGCTCCTCTCGGCTTTCAGCAGGCACCGCCCCATCGCCTGCACACAGAAGCTGCTCTCCCTCTTCCCTCCTTATGTTTTCTTCTCTTATGTTTCTAATTATTTGCTCTTGACTCAATGTGGTAATTGATTTTGTCAATACAATATTACAGAGCAATGGCCACAGTAATAAGCACTTACTTTGTTGTTGGTTTTAGTGGAAATCAATCAAGCATTTTGTGTGTGTGCGATTTTGTTTGAAAAGTATCCATTTATTCCTATTTTACTAAGTGTTTTCTTAATATCAGGAATGGATGATGGATTTTTCAAATACCTTTTTGGCATCTATAGAAATAAAGTTTTTCATGCTAAATGTATTAATACGATGAATTTAATAACAGAAGTAGAAGGAATGAGCCGTCACCTCTCCTATCTACTGGTAACACCACTTTCTTCAGAGGCACAGTCCCCTCAGCGCTGACCTCCCCCTGCCGCCACCACCATTGCTGCAGCTTTGCTCCCAAAGGTCAAGAATTGTCTAAGTCTAAAAGGATTACAAACAGATGTTTCATGAAAAAAGAATTTTATGGTAAAAATATTTTAGAAAAATATTGAGTTAAACAAAATTACATACTTAGTTACAGCAGGGCTTCTTAAAACTGATAACAGGCAAATCGGCACCGTGATATTAAAGACAGGCGGTACTAGATGACGACCAAACGCACCTGACCACGTCCATTCCCGTATCTTTGACTCCCAGGGTCACGTACAGTACATGCAACACTCTAAGCACTCAACATTTGTTAAATACCTAAATTAACAGAGATGTTTGTAAGGTCAGGAGAACATCTGTATTCAAAATTAACTGTGAGTTATCTACTGTGTGGATATGGGGACTGCAGCTGTACAATCAATTCACTAATTCAACAAGTACCCACTGTGTACACATTATGCAGGACCTGCTTCAGGTTCTGGAAACAAGCAGTGAACATACTACTGAGGAGAGAAACACAAATAACCACATGTCAAATAGTAATAAGCGCTGTGAAGAACAACAAAGCAGGCTGAGGAGAAAGTGAAAGAGGAAGTACTGGTTTTCTATGGGGTAGCCAGGAAACCTTTCATAGGTGAAGATGTGAACCGAAATCTTGATGAAGCGAGAGCCAGCCATATGGAAACCTGGGAGGCAAGCCTCCCGGGGGAAGGAGCAGTGGGACCATGGATGGCCGGATCAATGACAAGCAAGGAGGCCTGTATGGCTGAAGCACAATGAGCCGAGGAAGAGGCGGTCAGAAGTAACAGTGGCCAGAGCATTTAGGGCTTTACAGACTACAGAGAGAACTCTGGATTTCATCATGAGCCAAGTGGAAACCCTGGAGGGTGCAGAGCAGAGGCGCTAACAATCTTGACTTGGGTTTTAAAAGATTCACTCTGGCTTTTTGGAGGGTGGGAGGAGAATATAATGTTAGAAGGCTACTGCATAACTATGACCTCTACCCCTTCTTTTTCAATACTTACAGAAAGTATACCCGTTACCCATAGAAAAATGGGAATGACAGAGTATCAGAAAGAAAAAAAGTCAGTATAACCTCACACAAGTGACATACACTATTAACACTATGGTGTGCAGCATTCTCTCCTTGAGCTGCTCCCGGTGTCCCTTCCACACAGTTAGCTTAAACTGCCCTAAAGACTTCACATTGAATAAGTTCAAGTTTGTTTTTATACGTTGTTCAATTAGTACGTTAATAAAAATTACTCCTTCTATGATTCCAACTGGGTGGACCAAAGCTCCTATTAGTAAATACAATGGGCAAAAGAACATACAGAACAAGTGTTTTAAAAACAGAATTTTTAAAAATCTTTATCATCAAGATTTATGGATCTCTTAGAGAGAAATCTCTTCTCCATAAAACCATACTCACCATTATTTGTGAGCTACTATTTCATTTATTTCAGTGTAGGTGCCCACTTGCTCAAGAAGATATACCACATATTTCAGCAATACCTAAACCTGGCAGCTTCTATGCTCACAGGAGTAGTGTTACATGTTAGTCTTCTTAAAGCCCCACGTGATGATGATGTGGGGGGCTCCTTCCCTTAGCAATATACTCTCCCACACACACACACTCCTGACACTACCAGCAGCTCACAGCAAAATAGGCACATGTTTTTGCAATATAATCTTCAAATACAGCCAATTAAGAAAAGAACATATTTAGAAAATCTGTGTGAGAATGTGCTCCTTCACTCAAGACTGTGGAGGTGGGGGCAGAGGGGACGACGATAATACAACTCTAAGAATTAAAACAAACAACTTCCCACCAAAAAAGGGAAGGCAAGAAAATATATGCCAGTGACTGTTTAAATCTTCTCCCTACCCCGAGTAACATGTGAAAGCCTAGTCTGCTAAGAACTTCACCTTATTTTGCAAGACAGGTTTTATCCCACTTTAAGCCCATTTTATAGCATAAGGACAAGTTCAGAGAGGTTAAATAATTTATTAAGATCACTCAACAAGTGTTAAAGTATAACAAGAAGGCAAGCGTGGCAGCTGCAGATCACACAAAAGGAGGGGGGAAGTAAGCATGTCAGAAGTACTGTGGGGAGGAGGCCACGGTGAGGACTTCCGGCGTCCCACTAACAAGCCAGCCAGCCAGCCAGGGTTTTCAGAAGAGGAGTGACAAATCGGGTATTAATTTTAATGGGATGATTCTGTCTGCTTCATGGAGAAGAGACAGGGTCCAGGGTGAGGATGGTGGCGGCATGAGGACGGGAGACAAGATACAAGGGTACTACAACAATATAGGTGATAACGTAGCTTAACAAACCACCCAAAAGTTAGTGACTTTAAACAACCAGCATTTACTATCTCCCACAATTGGGTGGGTCAGCAGTTCGGGCAACGATCAGCTGGGCTGTTTTTCTATCAGGGGCAGTCAACTGGCAGCTCAACTGGGGCAGGACCATCTGGGATGGCCTCACTCACACATCAGGGGCTTTGGTGCTTAGCTCATCTTGGCTGGGCCTCCTTCTCCATATGGTCTAGCCTGGACTCCCTTACATTGGCAGCCAGAACATTACAAGAGAGTTAAAGGAGAAGATGCATGCTGTCCTGAGGCCTAGGCTCCAGATTTCACACATCACTTCCACCACATTCTATTGGTTAAAGCAAGTATAAGGCTAGCCCAGATTCACTAGGGAGGTTGGGGGAGCGGTAAACAGACTCCACCTGTTGATGGGAAGAGGTACAAATTATTGTGGCCATGTTTTTCAATCTACTGCATAAGACAGAGATCATGGCGGCTTGAATGAACACAGTAGCAGCGGTGGCTGTGAGAAGAAGCCGGATTTGGGCACATTTAATGACAGGATCTGCTGATTAATCGGATGCGGAATGATTTTTCAACCAAGGAACTGGAAGGATGAACTGTCGTTTACTGAGCTAGAGTAGGAGCAGGAGGTACGGGGTTGGGGGAACTCAAGAGTTTTGTTTTGGACATGTTAAGTCTAAGAATCTGAGATGCCTATCAGGTATCTGAGCAGAGATGTCAAGTAGACAGATACTAGAGTCTGGAACTGAGCATGCTACGTCGTCTTTGCCACCAAGTGGAAGCGGCCAGATGAGAAGGAAAGTTTTATTTGCATGACTAGGGCATAACGTTTTTCTTGCAAATAGTCTGACCTGGCTCCTGAGATGTCCCGCACCTTTTCCTTCCACATTTCTCGTCTTATAAGAAAGCAGTGAAGGCCCAAAGAAATTTCAGTTTATGGGGAAGAAAATATAAAAGCTCTTTTTGTTCATTTCGGTGTTTTTGGATACGTATTTTTAGAACTCTCACACCAGTTTGGTTTCCTCCATCAACAGAAAACAATATCAGAGCAGGTTAACTCACTAGCAGTCATAAAAAAAATTATTCTCTAAAAAAAGAGAAAAAAAAGAAGGTTGGGATAATTGTAGAATGCAAATAAAGAGGTTTGCAGGGCACTATAGCTTTCAAAAGGCAAGTTATATAGAAAATTACTACACTTTAGCTCTAAAAAGAGATAATAAATAACAAAATTAATAAAAAGGTTTTTAAAAATATTCTAATTCAGGGGCTGGCCCCGTGGCCGAGTGGTTAAGTCTGTGCGCTCCGCTGCAGGCGGCCCAGTGTTTCGTTGGTTCGAATCCTGGGCACGGGCACGGGCATGGCACTGCTCATCGAACCACGCTGGGGCGGCGTCCCACGTGCTACAGCTAGAGGGACCCACAACGAAGAATATACAACTGTGTACTGGGGGGCTTTGGGGAGAAAAAGGAAAAAATAAAATCTTTAAAAAAAAAATATTCTAATTCACATCTTAACTTTTCCTATAATTACGTCAACCATTGTGGATGAGATTTAGGGAGCTAGATTTTTTTTTAACAATATCAGCATAATTTCAAACAGTCATTGTTTCATAACCCAAAACCAAGACTGCAGAACCAATAAGCAATATGTAGCCTTTAACCCCAAAGACTTGAAATATAAGATTGATAATTTAATTAGTATTGTTATTGTGGATGTTTGTTTGTTCTAACACATTCAAACATGACTCAAATGAGTTTATAAGAGCATGATTCTATTCAATTCAAGACACAGTGATTCAAAGTCTACTAGTAACTAGACTCTCTGGTGGTTACAAAGATGAATAGGACCCCATCATACTACAAACCTTGTAAGCAGGGTTTTTCAAATACTTAAATATGATACAATAAAGGGCATACTTTTATATTCTAATTCAACACACAAATGATTTGTAGAGGCTTACTAGAAATATACCCTTAAAACTATAAATATATTTTAAAAACAGAAAAATACAAATTAGAATGTAAAGTAGAGAATGAGGGGAGAAATAGTGATACATGCTACAACACAGACGGACCTCAAAAACATGTAAAAGACACCGGGCACACAAGACCACCTACTGCACGACTCCAGTTACCTGAGCCGTCCAGAAAAACACGCCGAGACAGAGGGCAGGTCAGCAGCTGCCCCGGGCTGGGGGTGGGAACAGGAACTGACCATAAATGGGCATGAGGGATCTGAATGAAGTGAGAGCAATTTTCTAAAAACGAATGGTTATGATGACTGTACAACCTGGTAAGTTTACTAAAACTCACTGCATTGTACATCTCAAATGACTGAATTTTATGCTATGTAAATTATACCTGGATAATCTTAAAAAAACAGGCAAAATAAAAACTTTTACAGACATACAACAGCTGAAATAATTCATCACCAACTGACTAGTATTACAATAAATGTTAAAAGGAAGCCCTCAGGCAGAAAAAAAATGACACCAGATTGAAATACAGATACATAAAAAAGAATAGAGTACCAGAAATGGTAACTACATGGGTAAATATTTATGCTTTTTTTTTATTATTTAAATCTTTTAAAAAGATAACTGTTTAAACAAAATAACAGCAATATAGTGTTAATTCTATAACATATAAAATGCATGACAACAACAGCAAAAAGGCTGGGAGGAAAGAAATGGAAGAATGCTTTTATAAGGGACTAACTGTAAAGTGATACATTGCTTGAAGGTAGATTATGATAAGTTAAAGATGTATGGTATAAACACTAAAGCAATCACTAAAATAACTGAGTTACAGGTAACAAGCCAACAAAGGAAAGAGAACAGAATCATAAAAAATAATTCAAAATTTAAAAATCATTTAAAAATTGATTAATTCAAAAGAAGGCAAAAGAAGGAGGAAAGGTGAACAAAGAACAGATAGGACATATTAAAAAATAGCAAATGATAAGACAAACTTAACCATATCAATAAGCGCATTAAATGTAAATGGTCAAAACACCCCGATTCAAAGGCAGAGATTGTACAGCATGGAGACTGTAGTTAATACCGTATTGTGTATCTGAAAGTTGCTAAGAGAGAAAATCTTCAAAGTTCTCATCACAAGGAAAAAAAATTTCTAAGTACGTGTGGTGACAGATGCTAATTAGACTTACTGTGGTGAGCGTTTTGCTATATATATATATATGTATATATAAATATAATCATTATGTTGTGCACCTGAAACTAACATAATGTTATATGTCAATTATATCTCAAAAAAAAAAGCAAAAAGGCAGTGATTTTTCAGATTGGATTAAAAAAGCAAGACCCAACTATATGATGCTTACAGGAAACACATTTTAAATATAAAGACCCAAAGGGGCCGGCCCGGTGGTGCAGCGGTTAAATGCACACATTCTGCTTCGGTGGCCTGGGGTTCGCCGGTTCGGATCCCGGGTGTGGACATGGCATTGACTGGCAAGCCATGCTGTGGTAGGTGTCCCACGCATAAAGAAGAGGAAGGTAGGCACGGATTTTAGCTCAGGGCCAGTCTTCCTCAGCAAAGACGAGGATTGGTAGTAGTTAACTCAGGGCTAATCTTCCCCCCCCAAAATAAATAAATAAAATGAAATAAATAAATAAATACAAAGACCTAAACAGGTTAAGGTAAAAGCAGAAAGACAGAGCCTACTAACACTACTCAAAAGAAAGATTTGTGGATATGTTAATATCTGCCAAAGTAGATTTCAAAGCAAACAATATCTCCAGGGATAAGAAAATCATTTCATAACAATAAAGGGTCAGTTCAACAAAAGGACGCAACAATCTCAAACATTTTCTGTACCTAATTACAGAGCTGCCAAGTACACGAAGCAAAAACAGAACTACAAGGAGAAAAACACAAATTCACAATGATAGTCATACCTCTTTCAATAATTAATTGATAGAATAAACAGAAAATCAGCAAGAACACAGAAGACAAACAACACTATCAACCAATTGCCTTAACTGACATATATGGAACATTATGACATAATAGAATACTCAACAACAAACAGCAAAATACACTGCTAAACAGAGAATGCATTTTTATCAAATGCACAGGGAACACTTCCAAAACAGACCACATTCTGGGCCATAGAAAAGCATGAATACATTTTAAAGGACTCAAGTCATACAAGGTATGTTCTCTAACCACACGGAGTTATATCTGAAATCAGTAACAAAAATATATCTAGAGAATCCCCAAGTAACTGTAATCTAAGTAGCATACTTCTAAAATAAACCATTGGTCAAAGAGGAAGTCAAAAGTGAAATTACAAGATAATTTAAATTAAATGAAAATCAAAATACAACATATCAAAGCCGATGGGAAGTGAATAAAGCAGTATTTAGGGGTAAATTTATAGGACTAAACTAAGACAGGGCTCAAATCAATGACTTCAGTTTCCACATTACAAAACTAGAAAAAGAGCAAATTAAACCCAAAGTAAAAGAAAGGAAATAATAAATATCAGATAAGAAATCAATGAAATAGAGAACAGAAGCACAATAGAGAAAAGTCAATGAAATCAAAACCTGTGTTCTTCTGAAATCAATAAAACCCACTGGAAACAAGTGTGTCAAAATGGTGTACTCCATGTTGATGTTTAAGCTATTTATCTTGTCTCATTCTAAATTTAAAGAAATACGAAGGAGACACAAGAAAGTATTAGATATATAGACTCAGAGGTCACAGCTCTACTCTGCACACATCTCTCTGAAAAAAGATAAACGGCATCTGCATCCTTGGAGAAACCACTGAGCTCTTCCAAGCAACCGTCTTCTCAGAAGTAAAATAAAGGGACTGAATTAGATCATCTGTGAAGTCTCTTTAAGCTCCAAGATCCTCTACACACCAAATACAAGGTATGCATCTTCCACTAACAGCTACAAACGACCAGAACAACACCTTCTGAAGAAATCCTGGGAGCCTGAATTAGCACTTTCCTCAAAAATAACCACCTTGACCAAAGCAGAAAAGCTGGTCAATCCACCCATAACTAAGTTCATATGTTTAAATATCAGCCTTGGAGGAAAACTGAAGGAGAACTTCAGTTTAATTTAAAATCAAGGACCAATATTACTAATTCCTTCATCATGACTTCTCTGCTTATCACCCCTGCGAGATGGCCATCTTACATGCATTACTTCCTACTTACTCAATTTTGTCCTCAGTATTACTCCTTCCAGTAACAGGAGTTACTGATTATAAATGAGTGCGTGCGTGTGTGTGTGTGTAATTACAAAATTAGGAAGCTATGAGGCTGGGATGCAATGAGGGCCTCTCGCACAACTTCTTTGTTCAAATGTCCAACTGCGGACCAGGCACTTGTATTGTCTGAGATATTTAGGAACCTTCTGCTGCTACCTTTTAGGAGAAAATTATCTTATGCAAATAGATCACAGATAAGACTAGAATCTTCACTGAGTGTCCAGATCTGGATAATCAAGTAGACTAGCCCTGAAGAGTAGTAATCTTGGCTCTGGAGCCAAACCACCTGAATTCCAATTCTGATTATGCCATTTACTAGTTGTATGACCTTGGACAAAATACCTAACTTTATGGAGATTATTATGAAATAAATTAGCACGTGAAGATATAAATATCATCACCCTCTCTCAGATACTTTAAGAATACCAGAAGCTAAGAAAATTCTATGAAAATTATTAAAACAGCACTTTAAGTAAAACCCACACTTTACTCAATTTAAAGATCCTATAAGGTTATATATCAATACATTTCAATGGCAGGGTTTGTGCTTACAAAAACATAAACAAACATAAGTATTTTAAAGAACAGTTTCAATATGACAGTAAACGAGTTTTTACACTCCACCATATAGTCCAATGACACTGCAGATCTCTAAACTCAGATAACTTCGAGGTATTAAATGCAGGCCCTATATAATACCTTTCACCATTGAATATTTTAAAATTCTGTCAAGCACTGGCCTTAGTTGTTGCAGAATGTTTTAACTTAACAAAATCCTTGGGTATAACCTCTAAAGGATGGGCCCATAGCCTAACTTCAGTGATCTCCAAAAAGGGCAACCAGGTAACTCCGCCCACCCCCCATTATGGACCAAACAATTACGGTCCTGTGACCCTCATGGCTCACTACGTCATCAGCACAGTGGAAAGATGGAGGTAACATTCTAATAGCCAAAATAATTGTGTTACCTAACCAAAGGACCTATTTGCTCAGAGTCCTATTTCCTACATCTGTGCCCACAGATATTGAGAGGGTGATGAAATGTGCCCTCTGTCCCCACTAGCACACAGCATTTCTCAATTCATGTTCATTTCCTTTTCTTAATGTTTGATGTCACATTTTGATATTTTTGACAAAAACCACCTACAAGTCAAATGTGCAATTTCAGCATAAATGCACATTCTTAGTATTCCTCCAGAAGCTTTACTTCAAAATCAGTATGGAATTAGAAAAGGGCGAGAATAACCTTCTCACGGGATCAAATAAGATTACTAAAACTTTGGGAATTAATGCCCATTTCAGAGTAATTAAGATAAAATATCATGACAAGCTGATGACAATCCTATGATCACTATGACTTTCTAGAAGCAGCCTCAAGAAATACCTAAATCTAGTTAATTTTAATTGATTCAAACAACAATTTGCCAAACATTTTGGTATGCAAAAGGACGAGACTGAACAATAATATTCAGCAGATTAATGCTATTACTATTTGGAAATGTATTCCAAAACTAATTTATTCTGGGCCTCCAGGCAGGGATAATTTTCTTCAAAATTAAATGTTCTACAGGTACAAAATAATTTTCTTAAAGGTGGATATTTTCACTTAAAAACCTACCCTCAAAGCTTCCGAGCCAAAGCGTTCTCTTCCATATGCAGAACTCAGTTTTAACCAAGTAGTTATTGGAGAGATCTACAAACTCAGAGCCACGAGTGAAGTCTTGACTCTGCCACTCCCAAGTAGACCGGACGGCACACCCTCTCTCACCCAATCAGTATCTACAGGTGTCCCTCGGTATCCGCGCGAGGACTGGCTAAGACTCCCCAGAGACCCCGAAATCCGCGGATGCTCGAGCTCCTTAGTGGGCTCTCGGCGTCCGCGGGTTCCGCACCCACCAAGCGTGTATACTACGTTTACGATGCGTGGTTGGTTGAATCCGCCGATGCGGAGCCCGCAGATACAAAGGGCGGACTACACGTAATGTGCCTTTTTTAAAAAGTATATATAATAGCAGTTCTTTAGGTAACTGTGGCCTCAAGTCTGCAGACTAAGACCAGATCACTTTGGGATACCAAGGGATTGCTTTTGCAAACACCACTCACCATTTGGCCCTAAGTTTTCACGAAGAATTGATATAAGGAGCAGACACACAGAACAACCCGGAGAAGGCCAATGTAAGTCGAAAACAGCTGCACAGTCAAAGCCTCTGAACAATTAACTTAGAGCGAGCAATCGATAGCACACAAACAGCAGCAGCCCTCAGTGTTCTGACTGATAATTTCCTTCCATCTTAACGACCACCTATTCACACCAGTATCTTAAATTCCTGGAGCGTACTGCAGCCTTACTCCTCCTTTCAAGGGAACCAGGTAAGAAACTGGGCACTAAGCGCTAACGAGGGAAATGGCAGTAACGAAAATAAGGCCTGCACCCTGAGGATGAAAGAAACATCCACCTCCATAATCAACAGCCAAGAAAAGGATAATCGGGCTGTACATCGTCTCAAGCGTTCTTTGTCTCACAACAACATTTTGTGTAACTTACTGGGTTGGGCCTTGAACTAAATGAACTTGAAAGTGGGTCGAGCACCAACACATACCCAAGGCGGGCGCCCGCCCGGGTCCCCGGCGCCGCAGGCCGCGCGCTCCCCCGGCCCCGGCGGACGAGCCGGCTACCAGGACGGGCTTTCCTCAGCTCCAAACGGCGACGGAAGGAGGGCCGCGCCGCGCGTCTCCGAGCTCCCCGGCGCTCCGCGGGGACGGCCTCCAGCGCCGCCACCGCCGGGCCCAGGGCGGCTCCCGCGCGCGCCCGTACTCACCCACGCACAGCTCCACCACGTACGCGTAGTAGGACCAGGCGACCACGAAGGCGATGAAGAGCACCGGCACCCAGCCCACCGTGCGCTGGCAACAGCGCCAGAACGTCCACGGCGCCATGTTCCGCCGCCCCCCGCAGCACCCCGCGCCCCGCGGCCGCGCCGCCGGCGGCTTCTCGCCCGGGCGCCCCGCCTCCGGGGCCTGGCCCGCCGGAGCCAGGGGCGGAGGCTCCCCCGCACCGCCCCCCGCCGCGCCCCGCATCCCGCCCCGCCCCCGGCCGGCCGGCCGCCGCCGGAGCCGTGCCGTTGGGGGCGGGGCTTCCCGGCGCAGGAGGCGGGGCCCGGGCGCAGGGCGGGGCCGGCGGGGGGCGCGCGCGCGGGCCGCGGGCTGAGGAGCCGGGGAGGGACGGCGGGCCGCGTGGCCGCGGGGGCCTCAGCGGAAAGCGCTCCCGGCTGGTTGAGGGGACAGGGATGCCCTTCGCGGCTCGAGGCTCAAGGCGGGAGGCTAGTGGCAGGGGTTCCTCGGCTGCTTCGCGGGCCCCCGCGTTCTGAACTTGCTCCCCGGGGCTCCGTCGGCCCCTGACTAGTTGAGGCTCATTCTCAAGTAGGACGACACCCTGCCCCACTCAGGGTGCGGGCGAGGAGCGCGTATTGCTATAAGCCTCCTCCAGTGATCCCGATGTGCTTGTCTAATTAAGGACCCCTGTGTTTTGGAATAATTTGCTCTGTGTTTCAGGTGGAACCGCTCCGTTTCTCGAAGATGGAACCAGTAGATGCCTGTGATTAGGATGGAAGCCATGTCGAGGCCGTCAGTTTGATTTGAAACCCAAATTTAAGATTGAGTTGTGAGAAGGGCAGCAACAGCCCTCTCTCTCCCTGCCCCTCAAATGACTCCTGAGATTTCGAGAATTTACTTACAACTGAAGAATCTTGCTAAACAGTGCCCGTAGTCATAGTAGAATCTAGAAGCACCACTGTGAAGACGTCATAGCTCACAAGACATCACAAGGTCAAGAGCATGAAGTAGAAGTAATTCCAAACCACATTTCCTGTTGCTGCCGGGTCTGTTCTGGTTAGACTAAGATTTTCACAAGCTCCTGCTCACTACCGTCTGCATAAAGCAGACTTCCCCCTTTTCTAGTGTGATATAAAGGGAGTAGAAGTAGCTAATATTTAACCACTGCACACTAGTGCTAGAATAATAAAGGATGTGTGAAATACTTTGTTCTCCCAGATTTTATACCTTGAAAGTCATGTTAGTGGCAAAGTTGACAGTAGGTTCAAGGCATTAAAGTGGATCAAACCGTTTTTCAGAGAGGCTGCTTAGGAGGGTTAGGCTTCAAGATGCAATTTGGATTGACATGGAAGATCATAGCTTAAAGCCTTTTCCCCTCGTGCCATCTGTATATCAGAATATCCAGCTAAAGCTCAACGCAAATGCCATTGCCTCCAGAAGTCGCACTGATCCTGTCAGTTGGAAATGATTTCTTTGGTATGCCATTTTGTTTATGACACATGTGTTCATTTCCTACAGCTGCCGTAATGAAGTACCACAAAGAGAATGGCTCAACACAACAGAAATGTATTGTCTCACAGTTTTGGAAGCTGCAAGTCCTAAGTTGACAGGAGGGCCACTCCCTCTTAAGCCTGATGGGGAGAATCCTTGCCTCTTCCCAGCTCCTGGTGGTAGCCGGCAGTCCTCCGTGATCTGAGCTTGCAGCTGTGTCTCTCCAATCTCTGCCTCTATTGTCATGTGGCATTTTCCTTCCCTGTGTCTGTGTCTCTATGTCTGTTCTCATATTGGATTAAGGGCCCACCCTATTCCGGCGTGACCTCATCTTAACTAATTACATCTGTGACAATCGTATTGCCAAATAAGGTCACAGCCTGAAGTACTGGGGTTAGGGCTTCAATATATCTTTGGGGTAACACAATCCAACCCTTAACAACACACACAAATATTTTTGATAGTAATTGTAAATGTCACCTTACTTACTACCTTGTGAGATCCGTGAAGGTAGAAGGCATTTCTTACACATCCTGCTTGCTCCACAGTGCCTTGCTGGTAGGAAACATTCAGTAAGTTGAGTGGGCATTTGAAGGCTTCTATTGTGGTCTAACTATTCTTCCCAATTTTTGGAGTCACATGAGCTTTTGATTTCTAAGTGATTGTCACATGTTCTAAGAAGGTGTTGATTCTATATGGGATCTAGAAAGTATTTCTGATCTATTGCCTTGTCCAGAGATCATTCCAGAGAGGACACACATTTTCAGGGAGGTAGTAAGATTTGAGAATGTTTCTATCTTAAATGACGAGTCGTGAGTTACTGTTCCTTTGCCTGTAAGCAGCAGGAGCCAGCATCTTCGACTCCTTCCTTTCTTTTCCATGTTGACCTGGTGAATTCACTGCATCTCTGCTACCAATTGTGACAACAGAGAACCATTTAAAGACTTTAGGCAGGGTAGCGATGTGAGTGCAATTACATTTTATAACCACCACTCTGGCTCTGGCCGGAAGAATGGGTTTGGAGGGAGGAAAGACTAGAGGCAGAGAGACCAATGGGGAGGCTGTCAGTCTACAGGCCAGTGGGCGGCCTGAACTAGAGTGCAGCGGTAGAGAAGGGGATAAAGAAGCTATTTAGGACTTCAGATCAACTTTGATCACTCACGCTGCTCCAAGAGCAATAGTAGATATAAATCTAAAAGTAGAAAACCAACAAGACAAACTCAGGCTCAAACCTCCCTCCCCAGCCTCTATCCTCCCCAGCCCCCAACAGAGGAGGCAGAATAAAATTGTGCTGATCAACCCCTAGTTTCCTGGCTTTTAACAGACTCTGGAGGACACACTGAAGCTCCCTGACCTAGAAGTGAACCAAGCTGCCACCTGGCCTGGTGACCGGATCTGTGGTGTCCCCATTGTTACCACCAGCCAGGAACTTCAAAATGCCTTTCAAATTCTAGTTCTTAACTGAGGGCTGGGGAAGAATAAGGGCCAGAGGCAGCCACAAAACCATTAGACAGAATTCATGGAAACTGTGTCCATATAGATAGGGAAAGAGTGAAGAAGAAAACACCTCAAAGTCACAAATTCAGAATTAAACCACAATTCCAAAACACACAAAGAAATATTATACTAAGAAAGAATTGCAAAAGAAGATCAACAATAAGAACTTGAATTCACTCAAAATTAATTTTATGAAGCAGTCTTACAAAGATTTTTAAAAACAGTATGTGGCATACCCAAAGAGGTAAATGAAGAGATAGCTTCCATCTAAATAGAACAGGAAATTTTGAAACAAACAAAATAATAAATAAAAATGGAAAAAGATCAGGTAGATTTGAAAAATAACCGTTTAAAAATCTTCAAAATAATAAAATTGTCGAATTAAAAATTCAATAGAAAAATACATTCTAATCTGGACACCAGAGAAGAGGGGCTTGGTAAGTTGAAAGATAGTGCTCAGTAATTCATGCAGAACACAGCACTAACAAAGAACTTTTTTTAAATATGAAAAACATGCGGAAGATATACTGGCAGGCTTCAATGACCATCTATTATTAGATTTTTAGAAGAAAATAATGAGAGGAATGTCAAAGAAAGTTTTGATGAGATGATATATGAGAATATTTCAGAATTGAAGACATAAGTACTTATGTTGAAAAGGCACTTGAGTATCAGCTAGGATAAATAAGATAAATCTATACCTAGACACAGAGTAGTGAAACTGTTGAACATTTAGGGTAAAGAGAAAGATTTTACAGGACTACAGAGATGAAAGTCAGATCACCAAAGAAACACAGACTGAGAGCTGACTTCTTGTCAGTGGTAACAGATGCCAGAACACAATGAAGTAATATTTTCAGTGCTGAGGGAAAATAATTAATATCCTTAAATTTTATAGCTGGAGAAATGATCACTTAAGAGTAGGAGGCAAAGTGAAAAGGCAACCAATGGGATGAGAGAACATATTTGCAAATCATATATCTGATAAGGGATTGATATTCAGCATATGTAAAGAACTACAACTCAACTACAACAAAAAGCCCCAAACAACTTCATTTAAAAATGGGCAAAGGATTTGAATAGACATTTCCCCAAAAAGATATGCAATTGACCAATAAGCACATGAAAAGATGCTCAACATAACTAGTCATTAGGGACATGCAGATCAAAACCACAATGAGACGCCACATTACACCTATCAGGATAGCTATTATAAAACAACAGCAACAAAAGCAGAAAATAACAAGCGTTCAGCACGTGGAGAAATGTGGAATCCTTGTGTATTGCTGGTGGGAATATAAAATTGTATAGCTGTTACCGAAAAAGTATGGCAGTTCCTAAAGAAATATATAATTATATTGTTATAATTATCATACGATATGATCATATCATATCGTACCATATAATTATCATATGGTCCAGCAGTTCTACTTCCAGTCTACGCCCAAAAGAAATGAAAGCAGGGACTCATACAGATCTTTGTACACCCACATTGATAGCACTAGTAGTCACAATTGTTGAAGGGTGGAAGCAACCCAAGTCTCTATCGTCAGACGAATGGATAAATAAAATGTGGTATATAGATACAACGGAATATTATTCAGCTTTAAGAAGGAAGGAAATTCTGACATATGTACAACATGGATGCATCTTAAAGATATTGTGCTAAGTGAAATAACCCAGTCGCTGTATGGGGTACCTAGAGTAGTCAAATTCATAGAAACAGAAAGTAGAATAGAATTTCCAGGGGCTGGAAAGAGGGGAAATGGGGAGTTAGTGTTTAATGGGTGCAGAGTTTCACTTGGAGACGATGAAAAAGTTCTGGAGAGGACGGTGGTGATGATGGCAGAACAATGTGAATGTAGAAATGATGAATTTTATGTTATGTATATTTTGCCACAATAAAAAAACTGATGGCAAAGTGAAGACGTTTTCAGACATGAAGACTACGGAAGTTTACCACCTACACTCTCCATGAAAGAACTATTGGGTGTCTGAGCACGTAGAATAGTGACCGAAACAAGGAAGGTGTTCAAAACAGAAAACAGTGGTGAACACAGATATTGGTAAAATGTATTTGTAAATTTAATTACAATTAATGTAAAAACTTTAACAACTTTCTTGTGTGTTTAAAAAAGAGTAAAAGGAAAGCTCTGGTCAGCAATAACCGAGTGAAGGCATGGAGGGTGCAAATAGTAAGCAGGTGTTAAGGTCCTTTTATTCGTGAGCTGGAGAGAAACATTGAATAACTTTAGACTTTGTTAGAAAAACTGATATTTAAGTATGTACATGAAAACAAGGGTGTTCACTGAAAGAATAGAAATGCAATCTCCAACTTTTAAGCTATCAGAGTAGCAGTTGAGAAAATAGAGAAAACTTCTTGAGTCCAACTGTAGATAGGAAAGGAGAAGAAAAAAGCAACAAAAAAGGGCTGGAAACAGAAAACACACAGGAGATGAGAAAGTTAAAACCAAATCATCAGTAATTACAGTAAATATAAACAGAATAAACACCACATTTTATTTTTCATATAAACGTACATGGGGAAAAATTGGAAGCAAAATGTTAGCAGCCATGATGGCTTTTGTATTTTCCAAAGTTCTACAAGAACATGTGATATTTTCATAATCATTTTTAAGAAGAGAACAATGCCTGGCATACAGGAACAGGTGGTAACAAACATCGTCATTGAAAACGCCAGTTCAGGCCTTCGTCTTGCTGCTGCTGCAGTGGGGAGGAATCTGACCGCAGTCTTTTGAATGTCACCCCATCAAAGGTTGGGGGTTAGACTGAAACACATGAAAAAACATAAACCTGTGTTTCTTACCTCTGCTGACAATAAAAATAGTCCTTAAGAACTTAAGAAGGGTGTGTCTTGCTTTAGGAACAAATGAGTTAGGGAAAGTTGCAAGTCTGTTCTTTCAGTGACCCACTCAGAGAAGAGAGAAGGGGCAGGAGTGGGTTGGGGCAGGTGAGGGAAACGAGAGTGGAGGGAGCCGCCTGGGGACGCAGAGGCCTCCCTGTGGCTGGAGGCCTGCTTCCCTCACTTCCTCATGCTGTCTCCGGGCGAGCCCTGCGCTTGCGTTAGCTCACCAGCCTCCTCCCTGCCCTCCCCACAGGACACTGGCAGGCCTCCAGGCCTTGCTACACATTCCTTCTTCCTTTATTCACTCGTTCAGTAGACACTTTCTGAAGACCTGCTTTGTGCCCCACACTGTTCTAAGTGTGGGGAGCAGAGACAAAACCCTGGCTCCTGTGCAGCTTTTGTTCTTTCTGGGTTCTGTTCGCCTCCATACCACGGTTAGAGCGGGCCTTTAGGAAACCAGATCTGCCTAACACACTTGAATGATTGGGCTTCAAAGGTCCTGCAGCCCTGCCGCCTTCCTACGCCCACCTCATCTCATCTCCTCAGCCCTTTCTTCCTGCCTTGCTCTGGGCCTGCCCCCCTCGCTCACCCATCCCCTCACCTCGCATGGCTTCCTTTCCTCTCCTTCAACCTCACCTCAGGCTTCCTGTGCTCCTAGCAATGTGCTCCATCTGTGCGCTCTGCCCTCTAAGGGTCCACCCCTTCCTCTCACCCTGGTATTCCCACCCCCCTTCACACTTGGCTCATTTCTGCCTTCCTAAATCCCCAGGTGTCCCGCCTGGCTGCTAAGGGATGGGGTCCAGATCTTGTAGGACCGACCTCTCCTCTCAGACCGTAACTTCGCTGAATGTAAAAGTAACATTCCCATTACTCATCACTGAAACCGCAGAAATGCCACATGCATTAGTGGAGAGAGCTTCCAGTTTATGGTGGCCTTTCCCCCCTTTTCTTCTTTAATCTTTTAAATGTGAAATAATTTTAAGTTTGCTGAAGAGACATTAAGATAGTACAGAGAGTTCCTATATAGCCTTCACCCAGCTTCCCCTAATGTTAACATCTCATAGAACCACTGTATATTTATCAAAACTAAGAAATTAACATTGCGCAACACTTTTAACTAGACTACAGGCTGATTTCCACCAGCTGTTCCACTAATGTCCTCCTGTTCCAGGATCTCACATTGCATTCAGTCGTTACATCTTCTTAGTCTGCTCCGATCTCTGACCATTTCTGTCTTTCCATGCTTTGCCTGGAAAAATACTTTAAAAAAAGCACCAGTCAGGTATTTTGTAGAATGTCCCTCAGTTTGGGTGAGTCTGATATTTTCCCATGACTAGACTGGGTTATGGATTTAGGGGATGAAGACCACAGAGGAGATGTGCGTCTCTCCTAACATTGTGTCGGGGTGGCTGTGATATCCACTTGCCTTTTTAGTGGTTATATTAGCCTTGATCACTTGATTAAGGCACTGTCTCCACTGTAAAGTCAGAATTTCCCCCTTTCCCTACACGATTCTTTAGAAAACAGTCATTAAGTCCAGCCACGCTTAAAGGGAGAGGAATTAAATTCTGTCTTCTGGAGGGAGGAATGTCAAGGAATTCGTGGACATCGATTCAAACCATTACACTAATTAGTAAGTATCTGGGAGAGGTACTTTGAGGCTATGCAAATGTCCTGTTTTTCCCACTAATCTTAATATCCGTCAGTGTACCTTGGCTGCAGCAAGGTCTTTTGCTTTGCTGCCCAGTTGACTAATGATCTGTTTTGTGACTAATGAAATGCAGCTGAAAAGGGAGACCAGCGATCTAGCTGTCACGGTAGGCTGACGAATCCGTTCCTGACTTGATTCCTGCAGGAGTTTCTGGCTTGGTTAGATTTGTGTTTGCACATCTGGGAGTCTGTCCCCCAGAGAGCGTCCTGGCCACTTGTTCATTGATCAGTCCAGGCAAGTGTTACTGATGCATTCTGGCCGCAGGAAAAGGCTGAGCTTGGCTCCTGCCATTGGAAACATTGATTGACTCCTTACCAGAGAAGAACAGGTTTTTAGAAAACGTTACGTAGCTCCACTGTCGCCCTCGTTGTGATCTCTCTCTCTGGTTGCTTTGGACTTGGACTGGCAAGTTCTTGACCAACAAAGGCAGAGTGGACATGCCATTCCAGATGGGGGAGGGGCTGATGCCAAGATCTTTAGCGTGTGTGTGTATTGATGTGTTTGTGTGTGTGTGTTGGAGGGATTCAGCATGTGGAACTGCCCTGTGGCCATGCAGCCTGTGTGTGAAGTCCCTGTACAAGCACTCAGGGACCTCGTCTGTGTGTGATCATTTCATTAAAGACAGCCACTTTCCCTTGACTGGAAGCTTTTTGGAGGAGGGACCGGGTCTCTTTTGCTTAGCATTGTGAGCCCAGCACACTGCCAGGCACATAAAAGGCACTAGATCATACTAGTTGAATAAATGCATGACAAGTAACCTGGCATTAGGGATGTCCATGCTTTCCCTAGTTTTCTTGAATTCTCCACAACTTCAATCACAGAAGCAGTCTAGTCTACGGTGGCTATATTCTCTGGTATTATTAGAATAGTGTTATAGTTTATTTATGTTATGAGGTAAAAAACATTTGTGGACTAGCCTAGGGATTGAACTTTGATGCAGAACACTATTAAGGATAAATGGACTTTGGGCATAGATCAAAAAAGAGAGGTTGTGGTGTCAGTGATATTTGGATTCAAAGCCTAGCTTCATCACTTATTAGCTTGTAATATTGTGGAATTTATCTAAGCTCCTTGAGACTCAGTTTCTTCTTCTGTATAACAGAGATAATAGCATGTCTCTCATGGCCTTTGTTGTGAGCATTAGATGAACTGGTGTATACAATGTATGTATATGTCAGTATATAGATAGCATATGTATGTATGTGCTTGCATGTAGATGTGAACCTATATCTACATTTGTGTATATGTATGTATTCTAATAGTATATATGTGAGTGTGTGTCTCTCTCTCGTATGAGGAACCGGTTAGTCGGGTGTTAGACAACCACAAAAGCAAAGGGGACACTGAGGCAACGCAGAGGAATTAGCTGCAGGAAGAGCCACTGCTCCTAAGGCCAGGGGCACAAAGAGACGAGGTTGGGTGTGTTAGAATCTAGAAGCCTGAAGCAAAGGCGCTGTCCCGCTGAGGGCGAGGCGCCTGCCAGTTGGCGCTGGTTCTCCAGGAGGACACAATGGGCTGGTTCTGGGAGTGCCAAAACAACAGCAGCAACAAAAGCGGGAGACTGGTACCGACGGCTGCTGGGAGTGGGGGCGGCTGCGACTGTGGGCCGCTGCTCGGACGGCAGGCAGACAGGAGCATGCCTTTCCGCTCCTCCGTGCCTGCAGAGGCAAACAGCAAAGGGCAAACGGGCATCGCAGGGCCCGTCCCAGCCTCGTAAAGCAGAGTATGTGAGGCAGGGAGGGCTGGAATGGAGAGACGACAGCTTAGTGACCAGCAACATCATGACTTAATTTGATTCGTACATCATTTTCACAGCTGCCTAGAATTGCATTGCACAATTTATTTATCCATTTGCATGGTGTTGGACATTCAACTTGGTTCCAAATTTGTATTATTTGAAATAATGCTGCAATGAACATTTCTTTAATTCTCTTTGGAGTGTAAAATTTTGTAGTTTGGGAGAGCTAAGATGACATTCTGTAAACCATAAAGGAGTTATTAATACTTTTTTCTGCCAATGTTGAATGTCTAAATATTATGTAAATCCAGGTGTTATAAATGTCATAAGCAAAATAGTTTCTCCTGTTTCATCCTCTTGGAAAGAAAACTCTCACAGAAGGAAGAATAGCCCCTAGCAGAAGGCAATGAATGGAGCGGGTTTCAATAAAAGATGTGATACTGATGCTGCTGAAGAAATAACCTGTCTCATTTACAACGTGTTACATAGAGAGTCCAGAGATTAATTTCCTTCCTCACTGAATGTAACCCAACACAAATTGCGCATTAATGGTAGGTGTGGTAATGCACCATGTTCACTTCTCTAAGAGCTGGTACACATTTAGCTAGGGCGTGTCAGCCCAAAGTCTCCCACGGTGCTTCTCGTTCAATAAGGAAATCATTTTGGAAATATTCTTTAATTTTCTGTCTATTTACTTTTAAAGATCATATGTTTGGTGCTCAAGAAGATAAAACATTTTCAGGGCTGGCCCTGTGGCCAAGTGGTTCAGATCGCGCGCTCCGCTTCAGTGGCCCAGGGTTTCACTGGTTCGGATCCTGGGCATGGACATGGCACCACTCTTCCTGCCATGCTGAGGCGGTGTTCCACATAGCACAGCCAGAGGCGCTCACAGCTAGAATCCACAACTATGTACTGGATGGGGAGGTTTGGGGAGAAGAAGAAGAAGAAAAAAAGCTAAAACATTTTGGAAAAGCAAGAGTGCCATCTTGTGGAACATTTGTATTTAGTTATTTTAAATGGACTGTAGTGCTTTTGCAGAATGATTTGCAGGATTCTTTCAATTTTTCTCAGTACGATTTTTCTCCCTGAATCTCATCTTTTTGTCTCATTTATTCTATGGCATTGGGGTGGTATTGGTGTCGATACTTGCCCAGCTTTTGAGGGCATGGAATGTCCATGAAATAAAACCTAACCCCTCATCAGTCCTACGTTGCCTTTGTCTATTTGTTTTCTCATTTGCATCAAACTGATCTTGCAGTTTGTATTGCACTTAGCCAGGGAGCATTGGGAAACTTTCTTTAAAAATCCACTTAACAGTAACAATTTAGAGGTAAATGTCTGCTGCTTAAGAGGGAAGGGGAGAGAATGTGTTGATAACTCTTCAAAAGTCAGGAATGACTCCTTTTCAGCACAGAAACTCCCTAATCGACTTGAGTTCGGGTCAGCTGTTCAACATGTGCATTTGTTGCTCTTGGTTCTGCTTTTCTTTGGTACAATGCTGGCGGACAGGCTGGCTGGAATCTGGAGAAATTTGCACGTATCATTCAGAGAAGGCTTCAGGGCACTACTACTTCAGGGTGGGCACTGCCTTTTCTTCTCTCTTCTTGTCTCCCTGCTTAATCACATGGGCAGAGGTGAGGGACGCTGGGAATACAGGACACCTAGGGGCTTAGAAAAAGAAAACCCAGGACTCAAATGGCTGGCAGTGAGGGCCTGGCTGGCTCCTCTCTACATACTCACATCTCCCTACTATTTCACCCCCTGGCCCAAGATAAAAGTCTAAAACATGTCCTAGTAAAAGGAGGAAAAATAAAATATACAAATCAAATTAAAATCTTTTACATATCTATTAATTTTTGTGCACTTTCAAACATATTGGTGAAAACAGGTTAAGTACATAAAATTTTTGGAGCAACTTGCTCAGTGGTATCCTTTTTTGATCAGGCAGCCAACTTCTTGAAAGCTCTCCTTTGTACCAAACCAGGTTCATTTTGCCCACTGCATGATATGCCGATCACCGAGATGACGAGTTTGCCACAGAGAGAGGGTTTATTCACGAGGCAGCCAAGCAAGGAGACAGGAGAACAAATCTCAAATCCGCCTCCCTGAATGGGGGTATGGAATATCTATGGGATAAGGGGGTGGGGAGGGAATAGATGATTGGAGGTGAGGAGAAGAGAGGTAACCAATGATCTGTGCAAGCAGAGTCAAGCTTCATGGCTCTTCATAGGACACATATTCACAAAATGGTGACGTTAGCCTGATCTGAGGGTGGAGTTTTTGGCCCCCTGACTTCAAGGGGTCAGCTGTTGGTCATCCATGCAGGCCAAGTTGATGAGTTGGTCTTAACCGGCCTGAACTAGACAAGGAGTCAACTCTCAGTTCCAGAAAAACTCAAGCACCCATTACCATGGTGACCAAGCATCAGAAGTTATCTATAGGGTGGGCTTCAGTAATGTGTTATCTAACTACTTTTGCAAACAGTCAACTGAGTACAGTTAAAGCAAGTTGGACCCTGGTTTGATCCTGAAACTTATTTTCTCTTTCATCCTGATCGTCTGGCCTTGAGTTATAGCTTGCTTTCATAACTAACCTGTTAACTCTTTCTGATTTATTTTTTCAGTGATTCAAAAATATTGTTTGAGCATCTACTATGTGCCGGGTGTTGTTTCAAGTACTAAGAACACAGTGGTGAATAAGAAAATTTGCCTGTTCTTATGGAACTGAAATTCTAATAAGATAGACAGCTAATAGCCAAATTAAAAAATATATACATCTATACTTTTAGGGATGATAAAGTTCAATGAAGACAAACAAACTAGAGTAAGAGGCTGGAGAGTGTTTGGCGATCACAAGGATGGGGCTTGATCTGTGGTGGTTTCTTTGATAAGGGTCACTTTGAGCAGCAAGCTGACTTACATGGAAGAGTGAGTCCTATGGAAGACCCAGATTCAGAGCGTCATAGGCCAAGGGAATAGCAAAGGCAAATACCTGGAGGCACGAGTGAGCTTGGGGTTCCAGGAAAAATGAGATCGCATGGTGGCTGAGCAAGAAGCAGAAGGACAGGAGTGAGGCTGGGAGAGTGTGGGACAGGGGCAGGAAGAGCCTTGAGACCATGCTAAGTGTTCGTATTTTAGTATTATGGGAAGCCTGTGAAAGTAACCCAGCTAGGTCGTTCACCATTTTAGTGGTTGCTCTAGAGTTTGCATTATACATTTACAACTAATCCACGTCCTTTTTCAAATAACACTATACACTACAGGGATAGTGTAGGTATGTTTTAACAGTGTATTCCCAATCCCTCCCTCCCATCCCTTATAGCTCAGCTGTCATTCATTGCATTTATCCATAAGCTATAATCACCCAATACATTGTTGCTGTTATTATTTTGAACAAACTGTTATCAGTTAGATCAATTAAGAATAAGAAAAAAGATTTTATCTTCATTTATTCCTTCTTTAACGCTCTCCCTTTGTTTATGTAGAGCTGAGTTTCTGACCTACACAATTTTCCTTCTTTCTGAAGAATTTCTTTTAACATTCTTGCAAAGCAGGTATACCAGCAACAAATTTTCTCAATTTCTGTTTGTCTGAGAAAGTCTGAGAATTTTTGTTTGCGTCACTTTTGAAGGATAATTTTGCTGGATACGGAATTCTAAGTTGGTGGGTTTTTTCCTTCATTTCTTTGAAATATTTCACTCCATTCTTTTGTTTGCATGGTTTCTGGAGAGTTCAAAGTAGGATCCTGAGACAAACTTTGGATATATTAATATATTCTATTAAATTATAAGATGAAATCATTTGTTTTAGGTGACGTTACATACCTCAGATGCCTTCTGTGGTTAGTGTTTTATGTTGGACCTCAGGTGCATAGAGTTGAGTTAATCATACACCTTATTTTGAGGAATACCATCATCACTGGTCTAAGCAATGTCTCTCTCACTTTATTTCATTATTGTTTGTTTCCCCCTTCATTCCTGTTCCCCATTGCCATTTCCTTCCCTCCTTCCCTCTGCCAATAGTGTTGTTTTGTATGTACGTATTTTTACTTTACATAAATTCTATTTGCTATTGATTTTACTTGCTTTTTGTTTTAAACTCAATATTATACTTCAAAGATCTAGTATGTTGTTCTAGTTTACAGTTCTAATTCCCACCTGGCCTTCTACAGCATGCATCCAGTACATCTTACTCATGCATTTCTTAGCGATGGGCACCTAGGATTCCTCTGTCTTCCTACTACTACAATCAATACTGGGATGAACATCTGTACATGGTCTCATGAGATTTGTGCTTATTTCTCTGGAGGGATCTATCCAAGAGTGAGATTTCTGAGTCATAGGGTGAACACGTACTTAATTTCTCTAAAGACTGCCAGAGTATTCTCTAACCCACAGCACATGATGCATCCCATTTCTCCATGTCCACATGAACATCTGGTATTATCAGATTTCTATTTTTTGCCACTCTGATAAGTCTAAGTTTGTATCTTGCTGTTTTAATTTGCATTTCTCTGGTTACTAGTGAGCAAATTTCTTTCTTAGCCACTCAGATCCATCTCCTGCTCAATACGTCATCTTCTCTTGGTGAATTACCAAAATCAGTATTAACTGCTTATTTTTCTATTGAGATCATTTGTTTTTTGTTGTTAGACACATTCTAGATGATACTGACTCTAGGAGATATTTTAGAAATATATAGGATTTTTTTTTTCTTTTGGATTTTCTAATATAGTAGTGCCTGAACATATACATATTGGTTAAATGTTATTTTATCAAAAATTCTTTATTTATAAATAAGTTAGTGCTTCATGTTATTTTTAAAAGTATGTCTGTAGGAAGGTTATGTTACCTATGAATTTCATTTCAGGGTAGTAAAAAGGGCATTACAAAATGTTTTTTTCATTTTTTTTCTCCCCAAAGCCCCAGCACATAGTTGTATATCCTAGTTGCAGGTCATTCTAGTTCCTCTATGTGGGATGCTGCCACAGCATGGCTTGATGATCGGTGTGTAGGCCCGCACCTGGGATCCGAACCCATGAACGCTGGGTTGCTGAAGCAGAGTGCATGAACTTAACCACTTGGCCCCGGGGCCAGCCCCTACAAAATATTTTTTAAAAATGGAGGTGGTGGTAGGGAGGATATTGGCTCTCATTTGGTTGAGAAACACTGATCTAGATATTAATCCCATGTTGGCTTTTGACATTTCCAAATACTTTTTCACAACCTGTCACCCATTGGTTAACCTTGTGTATATGACACATTACATTTAAAAGAAAAAGCTTTATTGAGATATAATTCACATAACATACAGTTCACCTATGTAAAAGATACAATTCAGCATTTATTGGCATATTACTAATTTTTAAAAATTGTGTAAAATATATATAACATAAAAATTTCCATTTTAACCATTTTAAGTGTACAATTCAGTGGCATTAATTACATTCATGTTGTGCAACCACCACCATTATGTATTTCCCTAAGTTTTCATCACCCCAAATCAAAATTCTGTAACCATTAGCACTAACTCCCCATTATCCCTCCTCCCCAGCCCCTGATAACACCTAGTCTACTCTGTGTCTCTATGAAGTTGCCTATTCTAGGTACCTGCATAAGTGCAATCATACAATATTAGTCCTTTTGTGTCTGGCTTATTTTACTTAGCATAATATTTTCAATGTTCATCCATGTTGTAGCATGTGTCAGAGCATTTCTTTTTATGGCTGAATTATATTTCAGTGTGTGTGTGTGTGTGTGTATACATACACATTGTATATATATATACACACACACATACAGAAAGACACACACACACCACATTTTGTTTTTCCATTCATCTGTTTATGGGCACTTGAGTGTCCTTCTGACTAAGTGAATAATGATGTGATGAAAACTGGAATGCAAGCATCTGTTTGAATTCCCAGGAGTGGAATTGCTGGATCATATGGTAATTCTATGTTTAGATTTTTGAAGAACCACTCAACTGTTTTCCATGAGTGGTTGCACCACTTTGAATTCCCACCAACAATGTGTGAGGGTTCTAGTTTCTCCACATCCTCACTCAAACTTGATATTTTCCTTTTTCTTTTTTTTGATAATAGCCTCTTAATAATGGGTGTGAACTGGTTTTGATTTGTGTTTCCCTAATGGCTACTCATGTTGAGCATGTATTCATGTGCTTAGTTGCCATTTGTTCATCTTTTTGGAGAAATACCCATTCAAGTCCTTTGTCTATTTTTTAATCTTTCTGTTGTTGTTGTTGAGTTGTAGGAGGTCTTCATATATTCTGGCTATTAACCCCTTATCAGATATATGATTTGTGAATATTTTCTCACATTCTGTGAGTTCTTTTCATTCTCTTGATAGTTTTCTTTGATACACAAACCTTTTTAATTTTGAAGACCAATTTATTTTTTCATTTGTTGCCTGTGCTTTTGGTGTCATGTCTAAGAAATTATGGCCAAATCCAATGTTATGAGCTTATTGCCTATGTTTTCTTCTTAGAGTTTTATAGTTTTAGCTCCTGCTTGGAGTTCATTGAGCTTCTTGGATGTGTATATTCAAGTCTTTCATCAGACTTGAGACGTTTTCAGTAATTATTTCTTCAAATATTTTTTCTTTCCCCTTTTTTTCTCTTTCTTTTGTGATTTCTATAATGCATACCTTGGTACATTTGATAGTGTCCCACAGATCCTTCAGATGGTTCATTTTTCTTCATTCTTTTTTCTGTTCCTCAGACTGCACAATTTCAAGTGTATTCTCTTTAATTTACCAATTCTTTTTTCTGCCTGTTCAAGTCTGCTGCTGAATCCTTCTAGTGAGTTTTTCTGTTTGGTTACTTTTTGGAATTCCTATCTCTTTATTGATACTCTCATTTTGTTCAGACACCATTTTCCTGATTTCCATTAGTCTTTGTCCATGGTTGCTGTTAGCTCACTGAACACATTTAAGACAGCAATTTCAGTGTCTGGGCTTCTTCAGAGATGGTTTCTGTAAAATTCTTTGTTTCTTGTGAATGGATCATGCTTGCTTATTGCTTTGTAATTTTTTGTTGAGAACTGGACATTCTAAGTATATGTTGTAGGAACTCTAGAAATCGAATTCTCTCACTCCTCAGTGATTGCTTTTGGCTCTCTGTGGGCTGGATCTACCCTTGTTTTGCTTTCCAAAATGATTTTTGCCAAGTGTGGACTTCTTGTTGTATGGTCACTGAAGCTTCTTTTCCATTTTCTCTGTGGTCAGACAGTGACATGACAAAGATTTCCTTAAATGTCTGGCTCCCAAGAAGATGGGAAAAAGGTCCTGTCTCTCTAAATCCCCTGTAGCTCGGAAGCTGTTTCAGCCTGTGGGCGTGGGTGTTGAAAAATGGCTGACTTCCCTACTGGCCCTTCAGTGATCAAAAGCAGTAATCAGCTATCAAAGCACATCACCTTGACCCCCTGGGAGGACAAGACTCTTTTTGCTAACCCTTGCTCCAGTAAGCCACAGCAGGAACACAGGCTACTACCTCCCCAGCTGCCTGCCACTGGGCTGGGGGCTGGTAACTGCAACCTTGCAAAAGGCTCAAATTCATAAAATTTACCAGCCTTTTCATCGTGCTCTCACAGATACTAGACCTGTTCTACTAGACTCCAGAATTCCAAAATAGGTTCTTCAGACAGTTTCTGCCAGTTCCATAGTTGTTTTGGTGGAGAGACAGGATTCCCGGAGCTTTGTACTCTGCCATCTTCCTTGAAATCACTCTACACTGTTTTGATTTTACAATTCAATCCTGTGAGGGTAACCTTATTTCTAAGTTTTGGGAAGGCACTTCAATGTTCTTTCTATCTCCAGCACCTGTTCTGCTTTCCATCCATGTTAGAACCTCTGGCCAGACTCTCGACATTTGCCCTCTTATGTCCAAGGCAGAGGGCAAATCGGAGCTGTCTTGTAGCTCTCCTACAACAGCTCCTAAGGGAGTTCTCTCTTTCCTGCCCAGTCCTATTACAGAAAAGCTGAAACATCAGGAAAGGTCATGCACATATGGGGATATTACTCGTCTCATTTTCCTTTTCTTTCAGTCATTCATATGTCACACTTTTTGAGCAACCACTTGTGCCAGCTCTTTGATGAATGCTGGGGAGATATTGTTAAAAGAATTAAGAGTCCTTGTTCTTAATGAGCTCAGAGTTGAGTGTGAGAGGCAAATAAAAAAATTCCAGTACATTTTGATAAGTTTTGAAAGAGGGGTGGACAAAGAGATGCTGAAGGAGCTAAGAGAGGGAATGCCTAAATGAAGTTAGCCAGGGAACATCTATGGAAGCAGTAGTAAGTGCAAATACTTGAAGAGTGAGAACATGGCCAACTAGAGTGAAGGCAAGTAATTTTAGTATAAGCTGTGTGAGGGTAAGTATTAGATGAGGCTGGAGAGGTAGGTGGGAGGAAGATAATGGAGGAGTTGAATTTTACTTTGTAGGTGATTCGTGTCATAGGATTGTCAGTAGTGGAGTGATATGATTTATGTTTTACAAAAATTAATCTGCTGTGAAGAAGGATTTGAAATAAGAAGATAACAGTAATCTTTAATAGTTAATGGGGGTTTCCCTCCATGTGTTTTACATATTGTTTCATTTAATCCTCACAAAAATGCTATTACATTGGAACTATAATCATCTCCACTTTTCAGATGAGGAATGGGCACAGAGAGGTCAAGTACTTTCCCCAAAGTTAGAAAGCTAATGAGTGATGGAGCTGAGATTTGAATCCAGGTAGTCTACCACCAGTCTTGATGCTTCACCACGGTGCTTTTCCTGGGGCCCAGACCTAGAGTCTAACAGTTAGAATTCTGTTGAAGTTACCTGTGTAATAACTCATCAAGGCCTGAACTATGGCAGAGGCAAGGGGGCTGGAAGGCGGACAACAAATCTGGGAGATTTTGAGGAAGCAGAATTGAGAAGACTTGATTCACTGTGGAGAAATATGGGAGAGACCCCGGGACAACTGCCTGGTTCCTGGTTTGTCTCTCTGTGGAGAGAGACTCACTGAAACAGATGAAGACGTGAAGAAAGGAGACTTGGAAGGGCAGGGGAGATGATTAGGTCAGTTTTGGGCATGCTGAGTTTGGCCAACCAAATGGAGACATCCAGAAAGTAACTAGGCTTGGGTTAAGGGGAGAGAAAAGAAGCCAGAGGTGTGAATGAGATCCCTGAGGGAGTGGACAAGGAAGAAGAAAGGCGAAGCCAGGGCTCAGGATAACCCCCACTTCCCCTCACCCTTTATGGGATAGGCAGAGAAATACAAGCTAACCACCAAAATATTAGGAGACTCAATGATCGATTATTCAACAAAATGACATTAAAGAAACAAATAGTGGAAGATTAAGTTTAGAGAATTAGGATGTCCAGCTGCTTTCAAAGTGACCATCACTATACTCCTAAGAGGAGACACTGGCAAGTCTAGTGTGCTTATTGAAACAAATGTTTATCCACAGTCTTTTCAAATGGGATCAAGTCTTTTCCCAGCAATTATATAATAATGTCAAAAATGAATTATTCACTTTCAGGCATTTTTTTTTCAGTTGTAAAACATTTCCTTTTGGTTTTGAAAAAATGAAAATTGTATCCACATCCCCTGAACATCTTGTTTTAAGAAAGTCTACTCTTCTGTTCTCTAACATTGCTCCATTTTAAAAAAAATCTTAATTGTAATTATATACTTAAAATGTTTCCTGGTTAGTTTTCAGTCTTCACATTCAGACTGGGTCTCTCATGACAGTAGGGACCATTTGTTTTAATTCACCATTGTATGCTCAGCAACCTAGCAGGCTCTCGGCATACTTCTGACTGACTTTAAAAGCCTGCCTTCCTCGCCGTTCTTCCTGCTTCATCCTTTGTCTTTCTCCTTCTCTTTGTCTCTTTCTCCTCCCACCCTCCTACCTTCCCTTCTTTCCTTTTATTCAACAAATAGTTGTTGTATGCCTTCTATAAGCCAGGTACTCAGCTAGACCAGTATATACGAACATGACTAAGACAGTGGCACTGTTCCTGCTCTTGATTTAACAGTTTAGGAGACAAAATTGATGTGGACAGCAATTTGATATCTAAAATTTCACTAGGAGGACAAGAAAGGGAAAAGCATCCTGGTCAGGAGGAGCTGGTGTGTGTAAAGGCTTGGGGCGTAGGGAAATGTGAAAAGCACATGGTGTATGTGGGGAAAGAAGTGTTATGGGGCTGGAGTGCCGTATTAATGGGATGCTTTGGAAAGTGAGGAGGGAAGAGTCAGTGCCAGGTGAGGGGCCTGGAATAGTTAAGGTGAGACTGTGAAGACACCAGAAACAATCCTAGTTTTTGGATTTTTATACCTCTACTCTTTACCCATTAGGGCATCTGGGCAGACAGGTGAAGAGAGTGTCAGTATTTTTATGGCTAACAGAGGAAATGTAGAGGGTGCACACCTATACTTTTCTGCATTGTCCATCTTTTCTCTTGGTTTTGTTTTACAATAAAGAGATAAAAAAAAGTTATTTCTAAAATAATGAATTAGAACAAATTTATGTTTTTAATCAGCAGCAAAATAAATGTTTTTTTATAATTGGACAAAAGCTTTTACCACTTGTTAACTCAAGCATTAAATTATAAGAGAGAGTCTTCCAATTTAGCAGATTAACCTATTTTGAGGCCTTATCCGTTAACAAATGTAAGAGAGAGGTTTCTCTTGCCCCATTAATCAATCAATCAATTAACTTTCAATATAACCTTATGGATTCTTTTATTCAATAGGTTATACATATACTCAGAGACATTGTGGGTTCGGATCCAGACCACTGCAATAAAGCAAGTCGGACAATTTTTTGTTTTTTTCCCAGTGCATATAAAAGTTATGTTTACACTATAGTCTATTAAGTGTGCAATAAAATTATGCCTAAGAAAAATGTACATACCTTAATTAAAAGAGACTTTATTGCTAAAAAATGCTAACCATCACCTGAGCCTTCAGCAGTCATAATCTTTTTGCCGGTAGAGGACCTTGTAAATAATGCACTATCTGGGAACGCAATACAGCAGAGTGTAATAAGACGGGGTATGCCTGTAAAACATGACTGCCATGAATTACTTCGATGCTCAAAGTGTACCAGATTCAGCCGGGGGAAGCCGCTTCAAGTACGTGCCTGTCCTTCTGACGTGTCCCCATTATTTTTTGAGTACTTCCTTACCTCTGGGCACAAGATGTTCCAGGCTCATCTCGTACTTTCCCTGCACAAGTCTTAGAATCAGCCATTTATCCAGGGAGCGCAACATGTTTTAAATATTCTAAATATTCTTCAGAGGCATGTTTTAAAAATAATTTTTATTTACCATGTTTAAAAAACGCCATTTCATAATACCATAATACCATCTAATGCCAATTAATTTCTAGTGCCATTTTAAACACTTACCCACAATCCAATATATGGGAATGAGACCCTGATCTTGTGACCAAGATTCTCCCAATTACACTAGTTTTAAGAATATAAACTAATGAGGCTGGCAAGAGATGAGAGTATTTACATTTAAAAAAATGTAGTTTTAAAAAACGTGTGTAAATAAAACACATCTCAGCAATTTTTGAACCTTTATAAATACTTTATTCTATTTCCAGATAGGATATTGAAATTTACATGTTATTTTTAAGATAATATATAGGTAGGTAACTGAAATAAAATATACAAGAAATTTATCAGATATAAGATAATGAGAAAACCAGAAATGTTTTAAACTTAATTTGTCCTATTAGGAACATCAGGACTTGTAGAATCAACCCAGGCCTTGTGTATCAATAATTTCTTTCTGTAAGTACTTGTTGACCCTTCCAGAGAGCATGCTGTGCTACTGTGTCTAAGAAATCAGTGAATAACTAGGTTTTCCATCTTAGCAAAGTACAAAGCATTACTTCAATCCTAGGTCTTCTGACAGAATCCAAAAGCAAATACAAGGCATCTTCATTATTACAAAGGAAATCAATGAAGACTCAAAAGGATAAACATCCAGTACTTAAAAAAATCCCAAATTCTCAATTTGGAGCAATATAATCCCCATATTATCTTTTTCTAAAAAAGACCTTTTCCAGCTTGTTTCCAGACTTCTTTTACTCCTTTAATGCTTTCTTTTTTCACACATTTCCAGTATTCTTGTATACTTAGTTGTTGTGGTACCTGTTAACCAAAAGTAAAAATTAACAGGTCATTCTCTTTGAGGTTAAACATGACTTCATGTGTACTTTGCTACTATTTACTTCCCACATTCCTCCCAAAAGTATCTGAGGTGGATTATGTCGTAAAAGATGACTGAGACTGAACCGTAAAATAAGGGTAAAAGGTAAAAAGTGAGAGTGACGTCAGAATCTCCTCAGGGTAACCAAGGGATGGAGGCAGACTGTACATGAATGGATGTTCCTCCCTCAGAAGACACTGAAGACTTCGTGGAATCTGCTTTCATATGCTGCTCTCAAAATGTAATTATTTCATAATGTTTTTATTTTATAATATTTCCCTTTTTCTAGTGTACTTTATTTAGCTATGTGGAATAAAAATTATAAGCCTAAAGCTTTGATTTAATCTTGGCTAAAATTAAAAAGAAAGAGACTATAGGTTACAATTTCTTTTTAAGAAAGAAAAGAAATAATTCACATAGTGCTTTGTGAATTAAGAGCGCTGTGTGGTAATTATTCCTCTCAACTAAATGAGAAAGTAAAGGGGAGAAAATATTTGGATCCTGGTGACCACAGGAGCACAGTATTGCTGGAAATCCACCTAATGGAAGCTAAAGTCTATTTTAGATTATACATACGTTCTTTGTCCTATCTTTGCTTTACAGCACTTCTCTTTAATGTTTTTTGAGAAATGACAAAGAGGCTCCTGGGTATGTTAAATTGTTAACTGCAAAAGTTGGTTTAATATCCAGGAATATGATTATTAACTATGAGGTGTTAGATGGCTATAAAGCTTGTAAAACATGTTTACTAATGGAAATCATATTTGTTTATTTTTCATAAAATACGTTTGTAGCAGGAAAATGAATTTGCTTTTCTAAGTTGCAAATAAACAGCTTTGTTTTTCTGAGCCCACCATATCCTCTCGTCCTTCTCCCTTCTTCTGGCCTAACCACCTACTGATGTAGTTCTCTTTGGAGCCTTGTTTTCAACCTGAAGACTGTTTTCATGAGAGTGCTTCTAGCAGGTTCTAAACAAAATGTTGAGTTTGGTTTGTCCCACAGTTATAGACCAACATGTTAATTTGAGTGAATAATGATGATACCTAATATTTAGTTCAAATGTCTCAGCCACTATGTTAAGTATTTTACACCTAATTCTCCTACTAATTCTTTCTGGTAGATTCTATTGGTTTCTTCATTGTGCAGATGAGGAATCTGAGGCTCAGAAAAATTAAGTGGCTTTGCAAGATTCGGCAGTTAATAAGTGATAGGGTGGAATTTGAATCTAGGTGTGTCTAACTACAGAGCCCAAAGTAAAATTCTAGGCTATGATATCTGAATAGTGGTTTCTGATTAGATTCAGATTTAAAAAGAAAAATGTTACATCTCATCTGTAGGAGATAGTTCAGTGTTAAATTAAGGTTTGCAATCTCTTTATAAAAAGATAACTTTTTTTCATGAGTTTTTGATGAAAACTACATTTAGGACTACACATTTGTTCAAATTCTAGGTTTAATGTCATTCATTTAATTACATGTAAACATGCAGTTATTTAAAAACTCAAAATCTGTTACCCATAAGCCTCGATGCATCCTGTTTTTTAACACCCCAAGAAACTCTCCATGACTAAGACATTCATCACCATCCAAATCAAAGATCTTGAAGACAGTGTCCAAAATGTTGTTCGAGAGCTCCTGTCCTGTTGCTACTTTTACAGCTCTCTTAAACTCCGCTGAAAAGAAAGAAAACAAAACAACTGGACAACCATGCGAGAGAGTCTAAGTGGAATTAATCTAAATTTTCACTATTTGAGAAAAACAAATCTAAATACTCATTATCTGGGAAGCAAAAACATAATACTCACCAAGACTGTATTCAAATAATAAATTTGGCTGAGAAATGTAATGAAAGTAATCACAATATAAGTAGCCTATTTTAATCTAATCAGTGTTTTAACACAAATATTTAAATATTTTCTTCTTTTCTAGGGAAAAATAAGAAAGTAAAAGCAAATAAAGTAATTGTTAAACATAACAGTTGGTGTTGCACATCTAGAATAACAATTGAATTAATTAAAAGGCCAATGAATTGTTTTACTGATAATGGGCTCCTTGATTGGTATTATCTAGTTGAGGAATAGAGTGATATTGTTTACAGATGATAAATAATTCATATAACTTACCTAGTCTGACAGGGCGATGCGCTAAACTAAACATTTGCATGGCAATAGCAAAGTCTTCCAAATGGGTCGTAAAATGACAAAATGACTTGAACTCATCCAAAGTAATGCTCTAATAAAAGAACAAAAGTGAGTTTTTTTACAATCTTGTAAATACATTAAAATAATCTTATGAATCTAAGTGTGAGCCCTCTTTTCCATCATAAAGCTTATGAACATATATCTTTCTAAGTAAGTCTATTAAAAAGTTTGAGATGCAGAATAGAATTAGAGATTTTCAAGATTAGGAGAACTCTAAGAATTACCTGGCAGGGCCACTGGTTGGACTGTGCAGACGGCACCCTGTGTGAATGGGGTCTCCCGGAGTTGTGCAGCGCAAGACTTGAGGTGGCCCTGTGTTAGAGACTGAATTGTGTCCTTAAAATTCCCATGTTGAGGCCCTAATCCTCAATGCAACTGTGTTTGGAGATAAGGCCTTGGGGAGGTAATTAAGGCTAAATGAGGCCATAAGGGCGGGGCCCTAATCCGACAGGACTGGTGTCTGGATAAGAAGAGGAAGACCCACCCAAGAGCTCTCTCATTCTGCTGTGAGCACAGAGAAAAGGCCACAAGGGTACACAGCAAGAAGACGGTGGTCTGCGAGCTGGGAGGAGACATCTCACCAGAAATCAGCCCTGTTGGCACCTTGATCTTGGACTTCTAACCTTCAGAATTGTGAGAAAATAAATTAAAAAAAAAATTTGTTGTCTATGCCACCCAGGCTGTTCTATCTTGTTACGGCATCTTGAGAAGACTAATACCTCCTGTCGAGTCCTTAGTTTTCTACTTTGTTTGGTCAGTGGACACAGCACAGAGGAAGAGTACTGGCTTGTGGAGTTGGTTGGACCTATGCTAAAACCCCAGTTCTGCCATTTACTGTGGGTGTGGTCTTGGCCCCTCTGAGCCTTAGGGATTGAGTAATGTGGTGAAGCTCTACTAAACGGAACAATCAGGATTTGATCCTTGGTCCATCTGACTTCAAAACCTATGCACTTAAAAACAAAACAAGCAGATCAAGAGTGGAGGTGACATCAGTGTCATGGTGGAGTGAGCTCGCCGGGGACTCTCTCCCCTCCAAAATACAACCAAAAGGAGCAACACATTCCAACAAAAAAATGCTAATAGCACAGAAATCATCCGAGACCCACATCAGCCAAACGAGGGTGGAGAAGCTGGAGTCTGCCTCGGAGGAGCTGGAACGGGGTAAGAGAGAACTTCGTTCCCTCCCCTAGAGACTGGGATCACTGCCACGCGTGAGGGAAGGAGCAGGGGAGGGGCCGGGCATCCGCATGATCATCCAGGACTCCCACAGACTTGTGCAGTGGAAACTCTCTAACGGGGGAAAGCTTTCACATGGGGTAAGCCCAGCAAGCCAGGGCCCCAAAAAACCAGAGAGCCAGAGCTGATTGGAATCCAGGTCTGCGTGGGAGAGAAAGTGCCCCTCCTCCCACAAACTGCGCTGTGCGCCAGCATGGCAGCTGAAGGCGAAGGGCTCAGAAAGTGCTGTGCTCGACTCCCATCTAGTGGTGACAGGCTGTAACTGCAACCGAATAATATCACTGCATAAAAACCATTCCTTTACCATCCAGCAATTCATAAAAGCTCCAGACCAGAAGGAAAACAATAAAAACACAGAATTATGTCCTGAGGACTTGGAAATAGATAAACTAAGTGAGAATGAATTCAGAATAGCTATCATCAAAAAACTCAATGAGGTAAAGGGAAATATGGAGAAACAAGTCAACGAGTTCTGGAGTTATTTCACAAAAGAGATTGAAACTATAAAGAAGAATCAATCACAAATACTAGAGATGAAAAATACAATGGATCAGATAAAACAGAATACAGATCCCATGAATGCCCGTGTAGACACCACAGAGGAGCAAATTAGCATAACTGAAGATAGACAGGTTGAATGGCTCCAGACAGAGGAAGAAAGAGCACTAAGATTAAAAAAACTGAAGAAAATCTCCGAGAAATAGCTGACTCAATGATAAAAATGCAACTTAAGAATCATCGGTATTCCCAAGGGTGTGGAAAAGGAAAATGGAGCTGAAAGTGTGCTCAATGAACTAACAGCAGAGAACCTCCCAAATCTAGGGATTGAGAGAGAAATGTGTGTAGAAGAAGCTTTCAGATCTCTGAGATTTGTCAATGTAAAAAGACCTACTGCAAGGTGTATAGTAGTAAAAATGGCAAAAATGAAGGACAAAGAAAGAATACTCAGGGCAGCAAGGCACAAGAAAATAACCTATAAAGGAACACTTAGACTTTCAGCGGATTTCTCTACAGAAACCTCACAAGCTAGAAGAGATTGGAATGACATATTCAAAACTTTAAAGGATAAAAATCTTGAGCCAAGAATACGCTACCTGGCAAAAATATCCTTCTAAATCTTTTCCAGACAAACAAAAGCTAGGGGACGTTGAAGCCACAAGACCCCCCCCCTACAAGAAATCCTCAAGAAGGCCCTCATACATGAAAAAAGAAAAAATGGGAGAAAGGGGTCACAAAACACAGAGTAGGGAGACAAATAGAATCATAATAGGATAGCAAATATTCAACTATGGTATTAGGATAAAGGGAAGGAAATCACCAAAAACAAAGACAATCTTATCACTCTAACCACAAACTCACAACACAAGTTGGAATAAGAGATGAAAATAAATAACTTAGGAGGGGAGGAGGAAAGGGACTGAATCAGTTTAGGCTAAGGACATAAGAGGCTACCAGAAAATGCACTATGTTATCCACGAGATTCTGAATACAAACTTCAGGGTAGCCACTAAACTAAAACACAGAACAGAGACACAAAACATAAATAAGGAAAAAGCTAAGAAACCCAGCATAAGAAATTGCAGAAGTCAATGGGTAGGCTAAAACACACAGAACGAGAAACAAAGGAAATGCAGGAAAATCGGAAAACGAGCAACAGAATGAAAGCATTAAGCCCTCATGCATCAATACTCACCCTCAATGTAAACGGATTGAACTCTCCAATAAAAAGACACAGAGTGACAAAATGGATTAAAGAACAAGGTCCAACAATTTGTTGCCTCCAGGAAACACACCTCAGCTCCAAGGACAAACACAGGCTCAGAGTGAAGGGGGGTGGAAGACAATCCTCCAAGCTAATAGCAAACAAAAGAAAGCAGGTGTCGCAATACTTAGACAAAATAGATTTCAAGATAAGGCAGGTAAAGAGAGACAAAGAGGGGCAATATATAACGATCAAAGGGACACTTCATCCAGAAGAAATAATGCTTATAAATATCTATGCACCCAACACAGGAGCACAAAGTTCATAAAGCAAATATTAACAAACCTAAAAGAAGATATCAAAAATAACACAATAACAGTAGGGGACCTCAACACCCCACTCACATCAACGGACAGATCATCCAGACAGAAAATCAACAAAGAAACAGTGGAGCTAAACAAAAAGCTAAAACAATTGGACTTAATAGACATATATAGAACACTCCATCCAAAAACAGCAGAATACACATTCTTCTAAGGTGTGCATGGAACATTCTCAAGGATAGACCATATGTTGGGAAACAAGGCAAGTCTCCACAAATTTGAAAAAATTGAAATAATAACAAGCATCTTCTCTGATCATAATGCTATAAAGCTAGAAATTAATTACAAGAAAAAAGCTGAGAAAGGCACAAAGATGTGGAGACTAAACAATATGCTATTGAACAAGCAATGGATCATTGAAGAAATTAAGGAAGAAATAAAAAAATACGTGGAGACAAATGAGAAGGATAACATGCCATACCAACTCATATGGGATGCAGCAAAAGCTGTATTAAGAGGGAAATTCATCGCAATTCAGGCACATCTTAACAAAGAAGAAAAACCCCAAGTAAGCAATCTTAAACTACACCTAACTGAATTAGAGAAAGAAGAACAAACAAAGCCCAAAGTCAGCAGAAGGAGAGAAATAATAAAAATCAGAGCAGAAATAGATGCTATTGAAACAAAAAAGGCAGTAGAAAGGATCAATGAAACAAAGAGCTGGTTCTTTGAGAAAATAAATAAAATTGACAAACCCCAAGCCAGACTTACAAAGAAAAAAGAGAGAAAGCTCAAATAAAGAAAAACAGAAATGAAAGAGGAGAAATAACAACAGACTCCACAGAAATACAACAGATTATAAGAGAATACTACGAAAAACTACATGCCAGCAAAATGGATAACCTAGAGGAAATGGATAAATGCTTGGACTCCTACGATCTCCCAAAGCTCACTCAAGAAGAAGCACACAATTTGAACAGACCAATCACAAGGAAAGAGATTGAAACAGCCATCAAAAGCATCCCAAAGAATAAAACCCAAGGACCAGATGGCTTTCCTGGGGAATTCTATCAAACTTTCAGAGAGGATTTAATACCTATCCTTTTCAAGCTATTCCAAAAAATTAGGGAGATGGAACACTTTGTAACACATTCTACAAAGCCAACATCATGCTTATACCAAACCTGACAAGGACAGCATGAAAAAAGAGAACTACAGGCCAACATAGCTGATGAACATAGATGCAAAAATTCTCAATAAAATTTTGGCAACCCAAATTCAGCAATTCATCAAAAGGATCATACATCATGACCAAGTGGGATTCAAACCAGGGACACATGGATGGCTCAATATCTGCAAATCAATCAACGTGATACACCACATCAACAAATTGAGGAATAAAAACCACATGATCATCTCAATAGATGCAGAGAAAGCATGTGACAAGATCCAACAGCCATTTATGATAAAAACTCTTAACAAAATGGGGATGGAAGGGAACTACCTCAACATAATAAAGGCCATATATGACAAACTCACAGCCAACATCATACTCAAAGGGCAAAAACTGAACGCCATCCCTTTGAGAACAGGAACAAGACAAGGATGCCCACTATCACCACTCTTATTCAACATAGTACTGGAGGTTTTGGCCAGAGCAACTAGGTAAGAGAAAGGAATAAAAGGAATCCAAATAGGGAGTGAAGAAGTGAAACTCTTGCTGTTTGCAGACGACATAATGTTATATATAGAAAAACCCAAAGAATCCATTGGAAAACTAATAGAAATAATTAACAACAACAGTAAAGTTGCAGGGTACAAAATCAACTTATAAAAATCAGTTGCTTTTCTATAATCTAATAATGAACTTACAGAAAGAGAACTCAAGAATACAATTCCATTTACAATTGCAACTAAAAGAATAAAGTACCAAGGAATAAATTTAACCAAGGAGGTGAAGGACTTACACAATGAAAACTATAAGACATTACTGAAAGAAATTGATAACGACATAAAGGGATGGAAAGAGATTCCATGCACATGATTAGAAGAATAACCATAGTTAAAATGTCCATACTACCCAAAGCAATCTACAGATTCAATGCAATCCCAATCAGAATCCTGATGACATTTGTCATGGAAATAGAACAAAGAATCCTAAAACTCATATGGGGCAACCAAAGACCCCGAATTGCTAAGGCAATCCCGAGAAAAAAGAACAAAGCTGGAGGTATCACAATCCCTGACTTCAAAATGTACTACAAAGCCATAGTGATCAAAACAGCATGGTACTGGTACAAAAACAGGCACACAGGTCAATGGAACTGAACTGAAAGCCCAGAAATAAAACCACACATCTACGGACAGCCAATCTTCAACAAAGGAGCCAAGAACATACAATGCAGAAAAGACAGTTTCTTCAATAAATGGTGTTGGGAAAACGAGGCAGCCACAGGCAAAAGAATGAAGGTAGACCAGTATCTACCTTCATACACAAAAATAAACTCAAATGGATCAAAGACTTGAAGATAAGTCCTGAAACCATAAAAGTCTTGGAAGATAATATAGGTAGTACACCCTTTGACACTGAACTAAAAAGGATCTTTTAGAATACCATGTCTTCTCAGACAAGAGAAACAAAAGAAAAACTAAACAAGTGGGAGTTCATCAGACTAAAGAGCTTCTGCAAGGTAATAGAAACTAGGTTCAAAACAAAGAGACAACTCACCAATTGGCAGAAAATATTTGCAAATCATATATCTGACAAGGCGTTAATCTTCATAATATATAAGGAACTCACACAACTGAACAATAAAAAAACAAACAGCCTGATCAAAAAATGGGCAGAGGATATGAACAGACATTTTTCCAAAGAAGATATACAGATGGCCAACAGGCACATGAGAAGATGTTCAACATCACTAGTCATCAGGGAAATGAAAATCAAAACTACACTAGGATATCACCTTACGCCTGTTAAAATGTCTATAATCACTAAGACTAAAAATAACAAATGTTGGAGAGGATGTGGAGAAAAGGGAACATTCATCCACTGCTGGTGGGAATGCAAACTGGTGCAGCCACTATGGAAAACAATATGGAGATTTCTCAAAAAGCTAAAAACAGAATTACCTTATGACCCAGCTATACCACTAGTGGGTATCTACCCAAACAACTTGAAATCGACAATCCAAAGTAAGATATGCACCCCTATGTTCATTGCAGCACTATTCACAATAGCCAAGACTTGGACACAATCCAAGTGCCCGTCAACTGATGACTGAATAAAGAAGATGTGGTATATATATATACAACGGAATACTACTCAGCCATAAAAAAGGACAAATTTATCCTATTTGCAACAACATGGAAGGACCTTAAGGAATCATGTTAAGCAAAATATGCCAGACTGAGAAAGACAAACACCAGATGATTTCACTCATTCGTGGAATATGAACAAACACACGGACAAAGAAAACAGCTCAGTGGTTACCAGGGGAAGGGGGTGGGGGTAGGCACAGGGGGTGAAGGAGAGCACTTATGTGGTGACAGTCAAGAAATAATGTATAACTGAAATCTCACATTGATGTAAACTATTATGAACTCAACAAGAAAAAAAAACCAGCAAAAAGTAAAAAAAAAACCCTAGTTTTTCCACTGAAAAAGTAAACAAAGTGTGAAAATTCTTAATTTTAAAGTAAATTCTTCCCTGCCTGAAGTAGTTTCTCTTTGTAGGAACCTTCAGGATCATACCTCTTGAATGTGTGGTCTTATTCAAATTTCACTGCTTTCAGCTTTTGTGAATTTATGGAACTTTTATTTTTAAAATTTTAAGTTTTTGAAGAAGTAATACATACACATGGTAAAAAAAATTCTAACAGTACAATGAATAAAAAATGGAAAGTCTTTTCTCTTTTGACCTCCAGCTCCCTTACCCAGAGGTAAAGCACTGTTATCAATTCCTTGTGTACCCTTCCACAAATGTTCTACTGATATAAAAGCACACACACACATCTACTCACCCTTGTTTTACACAGAGGGAGTATCTTCTTCATACATTTTTACATCTTGCTTTTTTCTCTTAATGACAGATCTTATCAATACAAATAAGAGAATGGCCATTTCTCTAAATCATGATCTCAAAGCAGCTACCGGGTGGACCTTTTTTTCTTTTTGCTGAGGAAGATTTGCCCCGAGCTAACATCTGTTGCCAATCCTCTTTTTTTTTCTAATTTATTTTACTGAGGTTATAGAAATTTATAACATTGTGAAATTTCAGTTGTACATTATTATTTGTCAGTCACTATATAAATGAGCCCCTTTACCCCTTATGCTCACCCCCCAGCCCCCTTTCTCTCTGGTTTTACATATGAGTGAAATCACGTGGTGTTTGTCTTTCTCTGTCTGGCTTACTTTGCTTAACATAAAACCCTCAAGGTACATCCATGTTGTTGCAAATGGGACGATTTTATCTTTTTTTATTGCTGAGTAGTATTCCATTGTATATAGGTACACTACATCTTCCTTATCCAATCATCAGTTGATGGGCACTTGGATTACTTCCATGTCCTGGCTATTGTGAATATAATGCTGCAGTGAGCATAGGGGTGCATAAGTCTCTTTGAATTGTTGATTTCAAGTTCCTTGGATAAATACCCAGTAGTAGGATTGCTGGGTTATCTGGTATTCCTATTTTTAATTTTTTGAGAAATCTCTACACTGTTTTCCATAGTGGCTGCACCAGTTTGCATTCCCACCAGCAGTGGATGAGGGTTCCCTTTTCTCCACATCCTCTCCAACATTTGCTATTTTTTGTCTTGGTGATTACAGCCATTCTAACAGGTGTAAGGTGATATCTTAGTGTAGTTTTGATCTGCATTTCCCTGATGATTAGTGATGTTGAGAATCTTTTCATGTGCCTGTGGGGCATCTGTATACCTTCTTTGGAAAAATGTCTGTTCATATCCTCTGCCCATTTTTTGATTGGGTTGTTTCATTTTTTGTTGTTGAGTTGAGTTCTTTATATATTTTGGAGATTAATCCCTTGTCAGATACATGATTTGCAAATATTTTCTCCCAGTTGGTGGGTTGTCTTTTTGTTTTGCTCGTGGTTTACTTTGCCTTGCAGAAGCTCTTTAGTTTGATGAAGTCCCACTTGCTTATTTTTTCTTTTGTTTCCCTTGTCTGAGTAGACAGACATGGTATTTGAAAAGATTCTCTAACACCAATGTCAAAGAGTGTACTGCCTATATTTTCTTCTAGGAGTTTTATGGTTTCACATCTTACCTTCAAGTCTTTAATCCATTTTAAGTTAATTTTTGTGTATGGAGAAGGATAATGCTCTACCTTCATTCTTTTGCAGATGGCTGTCCAGTTTTCCCAACACAATTTACTGAAGAGACTTTCTTTTCTGTCTTGTGTGTTCTTGGTGCCTTTGTCAAAGATCAGCTGTCCACAGATGTGTGGTTTTATTTCTGGGCTTTCAATTCTATTCTATTGATCTGTGTGTCTGTTTTTGTACCAATACTATGCTGTTTTGATTACTATACCTTGGTAGCATATTTTGAAGTCAGGGATTGTGACACCTCTAGTTTTGTTCTTTTTTCCCAGGATTGCTTTAGCTCTTTGGGGTCTTTTGTTGCCCCATATAAATTTCAGGATTTTTTGTTCTATTTCTGTGAAGAATGTCACTGGGATTCTGATTGGGATTCCACTGAATCTGTAGATTGCTTTAGGTAATATGACATTTTAACTATGTTTATTCTTCCCATCCATGTACATGGAATATCATTCCAATTCTTTATGTCATCATCAATTTTTTTTTCAATGTCTTACAGTTTTCATTGTATAGGTCTTTTACCTCCTTGTTTAAATTTATTTCTAGATATTTTATTCTTTTTGTTGTGACTGTAAATGGGACTGTATTCTTGAGTTCTCTGTTAGTTCATTATCGGAGTATTGAAATGCAACTGATTTTTGAAAGTTGCTTTTGTACCCTGAAAATTTGCTGTAGTTGTTGATTATTTCTAATAGTTTTCTGATGGGTCCTTTAGGGTTTTCTATATATAGAATCATGTTGTCTGCAAACAGTGCAAGTTTCACTGCTCCTTTGCCAATCTGGATAGCTTTTTTTTTCTTTTTCTTGCCTAATTGCTCTGGCCCAAACCTCTAGTACTATGTTGAATAAGAGTGGTGAGAGTGGGCACCCTTGTCTTGTTCCTGTTCTCAGAGGGATGGCTTTCAGTTTTTCCCTGTTGAGTATGAAGTTGGCTGTGGGTCTGTCATATACGGCCTTTTTCATGTTGAGGTAATTTCCTTCTATACCCCTGTTATTGAGAGTTCTTATCATAAACGGATGCTGGATCTTGTCAAATGCTTTCTCTGTATTTAGGGAGATGATCATGTGATTTTTACTTTTCATTTTCTTTATGTGGTGTATCACTTTGATTGATTTGTGGATGTTGAACCATCCCTGAGTCCCTGGTATAAAGCCCCCTTGATCATGGTGTACAATCCTTTTAATGTATTGCTGTATTTGGTATGCCAATACTTTGTTGAGGATTTTTGCATTTATGCTCATCAGCGATACTGGCTTGTAATTTTCCTTCTTTGTGTTGCCCTTTTCTGGCTTTGGGATCAGGGTGAGGTTGGTCTTGTAGAATGTGTTAGGAAGTGTTCCATGTTCTTCAATTTTTTGGAACAGTTTGAGAAGGATAGGTATTCAATCTTCTTTGAATGTTTGGTAGAATTCTCCAGGGAAACCATCTTGTCCTGGACTTTTATTTTTTGGGAGGTTTATGATTACCATTTCAATCTCTTTACTTGTGATTGGTCTATTCAGATTCTCTATTTCTTCTTGATTCAGTTTTGGGGGTTGTATGAGTTTAAGAATTTATCCCTTTCTTCTAGATTGTCCAATTTGTTGGTATGTAGTTTTTCATAGTATTCTCTTATAAGAGAATACTATGGTATTCTGTGGTATCCATTATAATTTCTCCTCTTTGATTTCTGACTATTTATTTGAGCCTTCTCTCGTTTTCTTAGTGAGTCTGGCTAAGGGTTTGTCAATTTTGCATATCTTCTCAAAGAACCAGCTCTTAGTTTCATTGATCATTTCTATTGTTTTCTTGGTTTCAATTTCATTTATTTCTGCTCTGATTTTTATTATTTCTCTCCTGCTGACTTTGGGCTTTGTTCGTTCTTCTTTTTCTAGTTCTGTTAGAAGTAGTTGCAGATTGCTTATTTGAAATTTTTCTTGTTTGTTAAGGTAGGCCTGCATTGCTATGAATACCTCTCTCAGTATTGCTTTTGCTGCATTCCATATGGGTTGGTATGGTCTATTTTCATTTGTCTCCAGATTTTTTTGATTTCTCCTTTAATTTTTTCATTGGTCCATTGCTTGTTCAATAGCATGTTGTTTAGTCTTCACATCTTTGTCATTTTCCCTGCTTTTTTCTTGTAGTTATTTTCTAACTTCATAGCATTATGGTCAGAAAAGATGCTTGATATGATTTAAATCTTCTTAAATTTATTGGGGCTTGCCTTGTTTCCCAATATACGGTATATTTTTGAGAACGTTTCATGTGCACTTTAGAAGAATGCGTATTCTGTTGTTTTTGGATGGAGTGTCCTACAGATAACTATTAAGTCCATCTGGTCTAGTTTTCCCCTTAAATCCACTATTTTCTTGTTGACTTTCTGTCTGGATGATCTATCCATTAATGGAAGTGGGGTGCTGAGGTCTCCTACTATTATTGTGTTGCTGTTAATTCCTCCTTTTAGATCTGTTAATAGTTGCTTTATGTACTTTGGTCCTCCTGTATTAGGTGCATATATAAATATGAGTGTTATGTCCTCTTGGGGGAATGCTTCTTTTGTCATTATACAATGCCCCTGTTTGTCCCTCTTTGCCTTGATTACCTTGAAGTCTACTTTGTCTGATATAAGGATGGCAACACCTGCTTTCTTTTTTTTGCCATTAGCTTTGAGTATTGTCTTCCATCCCTGCACTAAGCCTGTTTTTTGTTTTTTGAGGAAGATTAACCCTGAGCTAACTACTGCCAGTCCTCCTCTTTTTGCTGAGGAAGCCTGGCCCTGAGCTAACATCCATGCCCATCTTTCTCTACTTTATATGTGGGACGCCTACCACAGCATGGCATGCCAAGCGGTGCCATGTCTGCACCGGCGAACCCTGGGCTGCCAAGAAGCGGAACGTGCGAACTTAACCGCTGAGCCTCTGGGCCGGCCCCTCAAGCCTGTGTCTGTATTCAGTGCTAAGATGTTCCCAGAAGCAGTATATTGTTGGGTCTTGTTTTTGAATCCATCCAGCCACTGCGTGTCTTTTGATTGGAGAATTCAATCTATTTACATTTAGAGTGATTATTGATATATGAGGTCTAATATTGCCATTTTATCACATTTTCCAGTTGTTTTGTATTTCCCTTCTCGTCCTGTGTATTTCCGACTGCCAATTCAGTTTGGTGGTTCTCTATGATGCTTTTCTCAGTATTTATCATTTGTGTCTCTGTTTGGATTTTTTTTAGTGGTCACCGTGAGGTTTGTATAAAAGATGTCATAGATGAGATAGTCCATTTCCTGATAGCCTCTCATTTCCTTAGTCTTAGGAAGCTCCATTTTTGCCTTTTCCTGGGATAAGTTATGCTGGCACAACTTATTCCGTTTTCTGTTGTAAATCTGTGATTACAATAAAGTGACTATAGTTAGTTTTGATGTTTTCCTCCCCTTTATCCTTAATGTTATAATTAACTGCTTCCTGGCCTGTTCTGATAGAGAGCTGCAATTTTCTAATTTTGCCTGTTTATCTCCTTGTTTAAGGCTCTGTAAACCCTTTTTTTCAGGTATTAGGGCCTTGTTGATCACTTCTTGTAGGCAGAGTCCTGTGGAAATGAACTCCCTCAGCTTTTGTTTACCTGGGGAAGTTTTTATTTCTCCATCATAACTGAGGGATATTTTTGCTGGATAGAGTATTCTTGGCTGAAAGCTTTATCTTTCAGAATTTTGAATATATCATTCCATTCTCTCCTAGTTTGTAAGGTTTCTGCTGATAAATCTGCTGAAAGCCTGATAGGGATTCCTTTGTGGGTTATTTTCTTCTGCCTTGCTGGCCTTAATATTTTTTTGTCATTGACTTTTTTCTTTTCTTTTCTTTTTTTTTTTGAGGAAGATTGGTGCTGAGCTAACATCTGTGCCAATTTTCTTCTTTTTTTGTATGGGATGCCTACCACAGCATGGCTTGAGGAGCAGTGCTAGGTCCGTGCCCAGGATCCAAACCTGTGAACTCCAGGCCGCTGATGCAGGGCGTGTGAACTTAACCACTATGCTGCTGGACTGGCCCCATCATTGGCTTTTGATAGTTTTAATATTATACACCTTAGAGAAGATGTTTTTACACTGATGTAATTAGGAGTTCTATTCACTTCATGTACATTCAGTTCCTTCCCCAGGTTTGGGAAGTTCCCAGGTTTTCTTTCTTTGAATAAGCTCTCTGCTCCTTTCTCCCCCTCTTCTCCCTCTGGAATACCTAAAATCCTTACGTTGCATTTCCTAATGGCATTGGATATTCTCGGAGAATTTCTCCATTTCTTTTTAGTCTTAGTTCTCTCTCCTCCTCCACCAGAAGCATAAATTACCAATTTTGTCCTCCATAATATTGGCTGTGTTATTAAAGATTGCAGATTTTTCTTTATCTTGTTCATTGTGTTTTTTGTTTTTAAAAAAGAATCACACCTTTATTTTTTTTGGTGAGGAAGATAGTCGCAGAGTTAACATCCATGCCAATCCTCCTCCACTTCGTATGCGGGACACTGCAACAGCGTGGCCCAATGAGTGGTGCACAATTCCATGCCTGGGATGCAAACTCATGAACCCTAGCCAACACCAAAACGGATCAGGTGAACCCAGCCACCAGGCTAGCCCCTGATCTGTTGTGTTTTTCATCTCCAACATTTCTGATTTTTTAAAATATTTTCAAACTCTTTTGTGAAGAATTCTCTGTTCATTAATTTTATTCCTGATTTCATTGAATTGAGTTTTCCTGTCACTCGTCGAGTTTCTTTATGATAACTATTTTGAATTCTCTTTCATTTAGATTGTAAATTTCTGTGACTTCAGGATTGATTTATGGGTAGTTGTCGTCCTTCCGGTCTGGAGTGTTAATATACCTCTTCATGATATTTGATAGGATTGACTTGTGCTGTTGCAGTGGTAGTATCTGGTCACAGATTCTATTACTGCCACTGGGTGTGTGGGGGCTGGCCAGAAGCTGTGTATTCTGAGCCTGCTGTGATCTCTGGCAGCTGTGCCTGTCCTTTGGAAGCTGTACTGACTGGGGCCCATCTGCATTTGCCCACTGTCCGCTGCTGCTTTACACACGTAGGCGCAGGTGCTCTGGTGGGAAGGGGCAATTTCTTTCACATGCAATACCAAGGGCACTCTCACTCGGCACTCACTGTCTGCCCTCCTGGGCTTCTTGGCTTTCTGAGCAGACTGCTTAGCCTCCCCAGTGTGGAGTATTCCCACAGACTGGGAGGCAGCTCTGAGAGTGAAGGCATTCCTGTGGAGGGCTGCCCTTTCCCCGTCTCCTCTCAGAGTCACATGCCGGCTGCCATACATGGTCCTGTGGCCTAGATCGCTGCCATTTGGTAGGGAGAAGAGCTCTCCTTACCTTCTTCCACCGCCTTCTGTGTGGTCCAGCACCTCCACCTTAAGATGTATGGCTGCATGGATCTCCCAGACGTCTATTGTGTTGTGTGAAGTTCCTGTTGGTTTATGAATGTCCTTTTCCATTCTATCTTAGGGAGGAGAGACTAAGGGAAATGCTCACGCCACCATGATGCTGACATCACTCTATGTCAATCTTCTTTTGGCTTAAGCCAAAAAGAGCAAACTGAGCTAAGAGCTGTGGCAATCTTCCTTTATTTTGTATGTGGGTTGCTGACACAGCATGGCTGCCACCGAGTGATGCAGGTTTGCATCCAGGAACTGAACCCAGAGTGGAGCACGCCGAACTTAACCACAAGGCCCCAGGGCCAGCCCTTGGTGCAACCTTTTTTATTTTTGCTTTACTGATAGGTGAAAAATGCTATGTCATCAATGTTTGAATCTGTATATCTTTGATTGTGAATGCAGTTAAATACTTTTCACTTTTATGTTTATTAGTCATTTACGGATTTCTCTTGTATCCTTTTTATGTCCTTTGCCGATTTTTTTTTTTGAGGAAGATTGGACCTGAGCTAACATCTGTGTCAGTCTTTCACTATTTTTTTTAATGTGTGATGCCACCACAGTGTGGCTTGACAAGCGGTGCTAGGTCCGTGCCTGGGATCCAAACCCATGAACCCTGGCCGCTAAAGCAGAGCATGCAAACTAAACCACTACGCCACTGGGCCAGCCCCGTGCCCTGATTTTTAATGGGTTGTTAGCTGACTTACTGCTGGGAGACAGTTTCATGTTTCTGTACATCCTGCAGACAGAAGCACAAACTACCTTTTTGTTCCAGACTATCTTTCCAAGGATATTTGTAAACAGCCTTGAATATACACAATGTCTCTCTCAGGAGCACAGGACAGCTTTGCTTACTGCTTGTTATAAAAAATTCAGGTTCTCTAAGATGAGGCTCCTCAGCTGTGATTCCTCAGTTGTGGTCCAAATCCACTGTGTTGGCAGCATCCACCAGGACCCCTCAGCATTGTCCCCATGGGACTTGGGAGGCAAGGGGGAACTGACACAAACATGATGCTCATGCTGTTGCTATGGTATGCATAATAAAGTTCTTTATCTCTGACCCAGCATCCATGAAATGGTATAGGCTGACTTGCAAATAGACAAAATTTCAGACACTTTACAGTTATTAACACATTGATTTTTAAGATTCTATTAAATACTAAATAGGGTAAAATGTCAGATCCTTCACAGTTCTTAATTTTTTTAAGATCCCATCATAAATTGAAGAAATTGGTCTATTACATGTGATGCCAATATTTCCCATTTTGTTAATATTTTCTTTTGACTTTGATTATAATTTTGGGGGGATGAGGGGCAGGCAACAGAATTTATTTTTTAGGTGGTAATTTCATCAATTTTCCTTGAAAGCTTCTGGGTTTTGCTTAGAAAGATATGTATACCCACTTCTAAGATGATCGTTTCCAAGTTTTCTTCTATACTTATTCAGTTTAATTTTTCTTTCTAATTCTTTGATCCATCTGGAATTTATTTTACGGTAATGAGTGAGGTAGAGATTTACCTTCATTTTCTCCCTCAGGTGGCCAGTGAATTATCCTTATGCCATTTATTAATAATTCTTCTTTTACCCAACTAATCTGCAATATGAGTTTACATATACTAAATTTCCACCTGTATTTGGGTTTATTTTTGGACTTTATATTCTGTTCAACTGATATTTCTGTCAAACTCACTATCAGTAACAAACTGTTTTAATTACCAATGTTTGATGACACATTTTAATATCTTGGCATCTTTCTTTTTAAAGACTTTTTTTTACAGCAGTCTTAGGTTCACAGCAAAATTGAGGGGAAGGTATAGAGATTTCCCATATACCGTTTACCCTTTCAGCATTCTTTTTCTATAAACTTTTATGGCTTGTCTAGTTTCCTCTTGAGAATCCAATGACGTTTTTATTGAAACCCATTAATGTTCACCAATATCTGGTTCTCTTCTGATTCCTGCACATATGAAAGATTATACTTCTTTGCCTCCTTGCATGTAGGTGGAGTCATGTGGTTAGTCTGGCCAGTAGCATTCCAGGCCAAAACATTTAATTGTTGGAATGTAACTCCTTTCTTTTCCTGCCACATCCTCTGAGGGTGGTGTTTTCTCCAGAAGGTGGAGCTCCAAGGTGACAGAACCGTGGAGAGACTGGATCCCTGAGCAACTATGTGGGCAGAGCCTCTCGCCAGCCCACAATGGAAATGTAGCATGATTGAGGAAAAAACTTTTCTTGGGTTTGCTATGGGATTTCAGGGTTAATTTGTAACTGCAGCAAACCCAGGCTGTTCTGACTAACATAACCATTACATTTATAGACTAATTTAAGGGAGAACTGCCATATTTATAACACTAAGCCTTCCTATTCAGTAATAGAGAATGTTGCTATAATTAGATAAATTTTCTTCAATATCCATCAAAACTTTAAAGTTTTTTAAATACATTTCCTGTTAAGCTTATTTCTAATTGTTATACGTATTTCTATTGCAATTATAAATGGAATCTTCATTATCTTTTATTATCTTTTTCCTCACTATAGAAATAGCTTTTAAAAAATTATATTAAAATACATGCCCATTCCAAAAATATGTTTTGGAACAAAAAAGTAAAAACAATACATAAAGTAAAAATCATTTGAAATCTCACCAGAGTACATTAATCATTATTAATAGTTTGGCAATCATCATTTCATGCATCTCATGTGTATATATATACACACACACACACACACGCCATTACATTTTCTAACTTGAAATTTGTACATAGGATAGCTACTTCTAATACATTAGCATTATAACAGGCACTTTATTGAATTTTTATTGTTTCTAATCGTTTTCCAATTTGATTTTCTTGAGTTCTCTAGGCTTATAATCACATCTATGCAAATGAAGAGAACTGTTGTCTCCTTTCAAATTTTTATATTCTTTTATCTTGTTAATTTGCACTGGCTAAGATATCGAGAACAACAGTAAATATAGTGGTGATAATGGACATTCTTGTCTTATTCCTGACTTTACAGGAAATGCAAAACTCATGTTTGCTATGCAGATTCTATCTTAGGCAAAGGTTCACTCATAAGAAAATAGTATGTGGATAAAATCAAATCTCAACTTGATTTTATACTTAAATAATAGAGAGTAGCATAGTCTTGGTTAATTTGAAAGTTACTTTGACTATATAAATATGTCTAATTATTTCATCTTTATCACAAGCATAATAAAAAGGCATACAAACCTCTCCTGCTGACAACTTCTCTCTCACATTTTTCCAATAAATATCTTTATTTTCAGTGTTAGTGAAAAAAAGTAGCCACTCTGCAAAGTCTTCTTTTCTCATGAAACTCAAACCTTTAGAGAATTGAAGGAATTCCATTTCTTGGATCTCCGCTTGTAAATTTTCCATAAATCTAAATGTTAAAATACAAAATTGATATGAGTAACTAGTGGCCTTCAGCCTTAATCCTGTAAATGGGATTGCAAAGCCCTTCCGCACTACCTACTGAGTGGCTGGGCTCTTGATGCAATGACTCAAACGAAGCATTAGTGCTGTGCAACGGGCTGCGGGCAGCGGGAGGAGGTGGAGAAGCTGATTCAGTGCAGCACTTGCTTCAGGCTGTGACTCTCCATACTCAGTTTGTTTGTGCAAATTATACCTGGCAACCTACGTTCTGATAAACTTAAAGACTTAAACAATTATGTTAAATGTTGCTTTGATACATCCACAGCAATTTTTTCCCAATATAGTAAAATTATCAATAATCAGGGAAACTTAAAATTCAGTTGGGATACTGCTTTTAGAATGTTAATCATGATTAATGTTTCCTAATGTTTTTCAGATACCAAAGTTGATCAATGTAATCAATGGCTTTGCATCAAAAGCTCAGATTTACTCAAAAATGCTTACGATATTTTGGACAATAACATGTCTATACGACACAACGTTCTTTTTTAATAAAAACATGACACTTTGATCAAACTCATTAACAGCTTTCTGAGAAAGGTACAAACAGGAGGGATATCAGATTAAAAAATGTTTTCTTTGAACAAGAATTTAGAAATGTTGCACTTGATTTATTTATAACCTAAATCATGTGAAAAGTACTACTGTCTCCATGAATTTTAATATGTTGTAGATCCCTTTATGGAGATCGGCACCTTTCCACATGTTAAAACATCTGTATTCTCTCTCATATCACAATTTAATGGAAATATACACAGGGTGAAAAAGAGGTATATTCCAGCTCAATGGGAGAAAAACTATCACTGTTAAAAAACTACTTGCTTTAGATTAGATTATACATCCACCCCATAAACCTTAACAGCGTCAAGAAAGAGTCTGATTTTAGGCCTCTATGTGGTAGCTAAGGGTCTTTTACCTACAAAATTTTTTGAATGTATTGTATACAAAGATTTACCAGTAATACGTGTCTTTCTACGTCAAAGTAGAATTTTATCTAAAATTTGAAGCATTCCAAGTTGGACTGATAGATCAACAAGATCTTCTACTAATATGCTTTATCTTTTGTTTTACTGCGTACTGTGATGACAATCAATTTATTCTTACTAGGATTGTTAAACGAATGCTTTACTTGTAAATAAGTGTACAGTGAATTAGGGAAGTACAAAATATGGTATAAAAACATTACTAACTTCTTCCTTTTTCTTTTTCTTCAGACTCTGAGGCTGAAATATTATGAACTTAATTGCTGTTAAACTAGACAGATGTTCCTCAACTTAGGATGGGGTTATGTCTTGATAAACCCATCGTAAAGAGAAAATATCCTAAGTTCAAACTGCATTTAATACACCTAACCTACTGATCATCATCGCTTAGCCCCGCCTACCTAAATGTACTCAGAACACTTACATTAGACTACAGTTGGGCAAAATCATCTAACACAAAGCTGATTTTATAACAAAGTGTTGAATATCTCATGTAATTTATTGAATACTGTACTGAAAGTGACAGAGTGGCTGTCTGGGTACAGAAGGTTGTCAGCATTTTGGCAGTTTACCCTTGTGATCGCGGGGCTGACCGGGAGCTGCAGCTCGCTGCTGCTGCCCAGCATCAGGAGAGAGGATTGCACAGCACATCACCAGGCCAGGAAAAGACCAAAGTTCAAAATTCAAAGCACAGTTTCTACTCAACGTGTTATCACTTTAGCACCACTGTAAGTCGAAAAATTCTAAGTTGAACCATCGTAATTCAGGGAACCATCTGTACATTGTCTAGTTTAAGCTACTTTCGTCTTAACTAATTATACTAGCTTTGAAGAACATAAGTATATTTTATGACGACAATCTTCTCTAAGTCTAAAATTACAGATCGTGCTATGACATGAAAATTTGGAACAGGATATTGGACATAAATACATGAATTAAAGAATGTATAGTATATGTAAGGCCACCAAATGCACTCTGAACACATTATATAGTTTAAAAATTAGTGGATTAATTGGAAACAATGGGAAAAATCTGCTTTTCCTTATCTGGGGTTTTTAGGCCAAGGCATACTGAAGCTGCTCAGACCAGCTGTGCGAGTCCATTGTGCGTGTCTTCTCACCTCTACTTCATGCCCGGCAGCTTGAAGCTGGCTTAGGAGACTATTTACACTACTAATTGGCAAATGCTACAAATCAGGGGTGTTCTTCTTCAGAGTTGACTGTTAAATATATTTACCAGGACACCACTGCTTACAGACATCTTTGAATTTATAGAAACTCTTCGTGAATTTAGAACATTTTCAACAAGTAATTGGTATTTCACACTTTAAAAAAATTCCAGTCCTAAAAAGTACATCAGTAGCAATATCATTCTAACTTTTCCTGATGAGAAACTTGAGACTAATTTTATTCCCTTTCTAACCATTTCCCTAATATATCTTAAATTGCAGAATTATTTTCAGTTTTAAACATTTATTGGAATAAAAAATGAGCTCAAGGGGCCAGCCCAGTGGTGTGGTGGTTGGGTCCATGTGTTCCGCTTCAGCAGCCTGGGGTTTGCAGGTTCAGATCCTGGGTGTGGACCTGTGCACTCCTCACTGGGCCACACTGCAGCAGCGTCCCACATACAAACAGTAGAGGAAGATTGGCACAGATGTTAGTCCAGGACCAATCTTCCTCACCAAAAAAAAAGAAAGAAAGAAAAAAAGAGGTCAAATGTACCACATGGAAATAAACTCAGGGATTATTTCTGGTCACTGTTTTTAAGGGTAACCATCAGAGTTTAAAAGAAATGCAAAAGAAAAGGCCCCAAATAAAGTAGGAGAGAAGAGGAAAAAAAACCCAGGAAAGACATAATAAAACAAAGAGGTACTGATGCAGAGTGGGTAAATGCCATTAACAGCTGCCTCATGATCAACATTTTTTTTCCCTGAACTATATATATGCTGACAAAGAACTGAATTTTCACAATTAAATTACCTGTTGATTTCATATCAATGAATAAACACCAAAATTCCAGGAGACAGAACTTAAATTATAATTTACTTTTTATTTAGATGGTTAAGTGGTACTTCAGTTGGAAATCTTTAACTAGTTGTAAAAGTAAAAACAACCCCAAACAAACCACACATTTATCCACATGCTCCCCTATTAAGTGATGTTTCTCTTGACACGTGGCAGTATCTACCTACATGTCTGTCCCTCTGGTCACCTGATCCAGCACCACTTCCTTGAAAGCTCACTCAGGGCACCAAACCACCTGTCAGGGAACTGCGAGATTAACTCGCTCAGAAACATTGTGACTACTTAAACCTCGCAACACAAACCTGGGTCTGAATAACACCTCTTCAGTTTCCAAGGTATATGACCCTGGACCAGTGTCATAAAATCCCAGTTACAAAAAGGGAAGCCTATCTCATTCTGTAAGGACAGGTGAAGTAATACATGTAAAATACTGAGACAAATGCCAGGCACACAGTAAGCACTCAACACAGTAGCTTGATGGCACTGAGGACGGACATAACTATCTTTTCCTATTCATCCTTACTCAAGCCCAGACTCCACTCTCAGCTGCTTTGGCTGCTCTCTTGACCCCATCTTCAGCTCCCTTAGGCTGCTGAAGGCCTTCTTTAGGTGTAACTTGAAGAAAACCATACAATAACTGCACATAGAGGTACTAGCATAAATTCATGGTCTATGCCTTCAATCGTGTTCTCAACCGTTCCAGACACCCTTCTGCTGGCCTAGAAAACTCTTTTTATTTCACACAGTGGCTATTTCAACTCCTTCGCACTCTACAAATTTATCTCACTGGTTTTTTATTTGTCCTCAGAAGATGACCTTGCCCCAACTTCTCAGGGAAACTAGAAATCATTATTTAGGAAATTCTCTCATTTTCTTGCTATCACTCCAGAAATGTAACAGCACCCAGGAAAACGAAGTCCCTTTTCCTGTTGATGGCTAACTTATCTAGCTATACTCTGCATTCCATCTACATCCCCGTATTTCCTCCTTTGCAGGGACCCTGCTCCTGTGGTTATTCCCACTGACTTCTGTATTCAGTCTTTTCCTCTTTACATCATCGTTTAAACATGTGGGGAAAACTTTCTCACACTCCTCTCCTGCTATTGCCCCCTCTCTTCCTTTTGTAGTCAATCTTCTTGAAAGAGTTATCTGTATTTCTTTTTCTACTCATACCTCACTCACTCCTCAGCCCGCTGCACTCTGGCTTCTGCCTCCACTGACAGTGTGTAAGCTCTGTTCATCATTTTCTTGCCTCAGTTCGCTCTTACTTGTGTTCTCCAGCTCAGTGAATAGGTATCACAGCACTCAGTGGCTCCAGTCAAAAACCAGACGTTATCTTTGATTTCTCCCTCTCTCTTCATCCAATCAGTTACCAAATAATAATTTCCTTCTCCTAAACAATCCCGTGGACTCTGCCCCTCCTCTTTATTTTCGTGGCCACCACCTTGCTCTAATCACCATCATCTCTCCTTTATTAATACAACAGCCTCTAACAGATCTCCTTGCCTTTTGTTTGACTTCCTCAGCTAATCTGCTGAATCCGACAATCACCTTACTCTCCTGTTTAAAAAGCTCCGATGGCTCTCCACTGTTCTCATCAAGGTATCAAAAACCTTCATAATTCTGCCTATGTTTACCTTTCCACCTTTCTCTCTTGCCAGTCTCCCCTTTAAATTTCTGCTTAAGTCACAACGAACTTCTAGTTTTTGAATTTGCCACGTCTTCTCTTACCTTCATATATATTATTTTACCTATTTAGTAATTGTGGGTTCAGACAACGCTGGGTTGATAAGTCTTACCAATTTTGCAAATATGGATTCTTTTCCTAATTGGGAAATTAAGAAAATTAACTACCTGGACAGAGCAGGTAGTTAACGTATTGTCTATCTACATTACATCAATTAAACTATTCTAAGGAACGACAGTAAACTTAAAATAATTTTCAGAATTTTTTTCTAACTTAGACTAAATTCATTGTGTATTGGCAGCACCACAGGATGAAGCTATTTAGCACTGAATATTCATATTATCAGTCAGTCTGTAATCAAAATTTAGGGCAGAAAACAGATGGCAAGATGGTGTTTCTTCTCATGTCCTCTGATGGGGGAAATCTTTTGCTAGGGTTAAAGGTTAAATAAAAACATCAATATTTTGTAAAGTAAAATTCAACTTGGAGATTTGAACAAAATTATTGTTTTACTGGAGTGCAAAACAGATTTTTTAAATAATTATTTCTTAGTGCAAAGTCTATACTTACTAAGAAACGTTTCTGTTCCAGATATGTCTTAGTTTTTTTGTGTAAATGAAGAATTTAAATTTACTTAAATTTCTATAATTAATAATGCATGAAAAATGGAATATTGACTGGTTAAATTTGATAGCAATATCTTTTGCTATATATATAGTTTTTGCTTTATAACTGTGGATTTCTTGATAAGTTTAATTACATTACTAGCATATTTCCAGAAGACTTATAAGGACTAGGGATCCTTCATTAAATTCATGTGAATTCTCAATATTTTGTCTTAAGTGACTACGAACTACTACTGAATTTTCAAATTAAAAAATTGGTAACAAAATTGAAAAGAGCTTGCCATCTCTGATGAAAAATAAAAGTGGGGTCTAGTTTTCTGTTCTAACTTAAAAAATTCTCCTATCTGAATTTTAAAGCAGTCCGTCCTTGGGGGAAAAAAGACAATGAGAATGCCACACTTTTATTTTGGTTTTGAAGTTTTTTTAGATGTTGAATTGAGGAGCCTTCTGGGAAAGAGATTGAGGATATTTCAAGCTATCTTAAGCGAGAGAGCTGGGGAAATGCAAACAGAGAAAAAAACCAGAGAAAGGTAACTCCCTAAGGAGAGAGATCTGGTAGCTGGAAAACAAGCTGCTCGAGCCTCTGAAAATAAGTTACTATGAGTTTGGCGCATATTCTGCATGTATACCACGCATGTGTTACGTTCTGTGTACTCTGATATAGAGTGTCTCATTTAATTCTCAAATCAAGCTCAGACTTTTCGGATGGGGGACCGAATATAATGTAAACGAAAGCAGAAAGAATAGAATAAAGATTGGGAAGAAAGATACTTGCATGAATTAGAGATTTCCTGTTTTCTTTTACTAGATTACTATAACTTATGATTTTATAGCTTACTTTTAGATTTACTCACAACACTGTAAAACAGGCAGGACAAACGTAAATTTTTAAAGACTAAAAGAAGGCACGCGATTTGCCTAAGACCATACTGCTAAAGGCATACACGTTGGAGATACTGCGAGTTTGGTTCCAGACCACCGCAATAAAGCAATTATCACAATAAAGTGAGTCTCACAAATATTTTGGTTTCCCAGTGCATATAGTTGACACTATACTGTTGTCTATTAAGTGTGTAACAGTATTATGTATAAAAAAACAATGCACATACCTTAATTAAAAAAATATTTTATTGCTAAAAGAAATGCTAACCATCATCTGAGCCTTCAGTGAGTCATAAACTTTTTGCTGTTGGAGAGTCTTGTCTCAATGCTGATGGCTGTTGACAAATTAGAGTGGTGGCCGCTGCAGGCTGGGGTGGCTGTGGCAATTTCTTAAACTAAGACAACAAGAAAGTTCGTCACACTGACTGACTCTTCCTTTCACAGACGATTTCTTTGTAGCATGAGATGCTGTTTGATAGAATTTTACTCACAGTAGAACTTCTTTCAAAATTGGAGTCAACTCTCTCAAACTCTGCCACTGCTTTATCAACTAAGTTTATGTAATATTCTAAAAGCTTTGTTGTCATTTAAACAATCTTCACAGCACCTTCACAAGGAGTTGATTCCATTTCAAGAAACCACTTTCTTTGCTCCTTCCCAAGAAGCAACTCCTCATCTGTTAGAGTTTTATTATGAGATTGCAGCAATTCAGTCACATCTTCCAGCTCCCGTTCTAATTCTAGTTCTTTTGCTATTTCCATCACATCTGCAGTTACTTCCTCCACTGAAATCTTGAACCTCTCAAAGTCATCCACGAGGGCTGGAATCAACCTCTTCCAAACTCCTGTTAAGGTTGATATTTTGACCTCGTCCCATGAATCATAAATGTTCTTAATGGCACCTAGAATGGTGAATTCTTTCCAAAAGGTTTTCAATTTACTTTGCCCAGATCCACTGGAGGAATCACTATCTATGGCAGCTATAGCCTTATGAAACGTATTTCTTAAATAATAAGACTTAAAATCAAAATCATTCCTTGATCCATGGGCTATATAGAATGGATATTGTTTTCGCAGGCATGAAAACAACATTAATCTCGTTGTACATCTCCATCAGAGCTCTTGGGTGACCAGGTGCATTGTCAACAAACAGTAACATTTCGAAAGGAATCTTCTTTTTTACAAGCAGTAGGTGTAAACAGTGGGCTTAAGATATTCAGTAAACCATGTTGGAAACAGATGTGCTATCATTCAGGCTTTGCTGTTCCATTTATAGAGCACAGGCAGAGTAGATTTAGCATAATTCTTAAGGGCTCTGGGATTTGGGGAATGGTAAATGAGCACTGCCTTCAACTTAAAGTCACCAGCTGCATTAGCCCCTAACAAGAGAATCAGCCTGTCCTTTGAAGCCAGGCATTGACTTCTCCTCTCTAGCTATGAAAGTCCTACATGGCATCTTCTTCCGATATGAGGCTGTTTCGTCTACACTAAAACTCTGCTGTTTAGTGTAGCCGCCTTCATTAGTGATCTTAGCTAGATCTTCTGGATAACTTGCTGCAGCTTCTATATCAGAACCTGCTGCTTCACCTTGCACTGCTATGTTATGGAGACCCTTCTTTCCTTAAACCTCATGAACCAAACTCTGCTAGCTTCAAACTTTTCTTCTGCAGCTTCCTTACCTCCCTCAGCCTTCAGAGAACAGAAGAGAGTTAGGGCCTTGCTCTGGATTAGGCTTTGGCTGAAGGGAATGTTGTGGCTGGTTTGCTCTATCCAGACCCCTTTCTCTGTATCAGCCATAAGGCTGTTTCACTTTCTTATTATTTATGTGTTCACTGGAGTGGCACTTTTCCTTTGCATTTACAACTTGGCTAGTTGGCGCAAGAAGCCTAGCTTTTGACCTATGTCAGCTTTTGACACGCCTTCCTCACTAAGCTTAATCATTTCTAGCTGTTGATTTAACGTGAGATGTGTGACTCTTCTTTTCTCTTGAACACTTAGAGGCCACTGTAGGGTTATTAATTGGCCTAATTTCAATATTGTCATGTCTCAGGGAATAGGGATGCCTGAAGAGAGGTCGAGAGATGGGGACATGGCTAGTTGGTGGAGCGGTCAGAATGCATACAACATTTATCGATTTAAGTTTGTCATCATACATGGGTGTGGTTTGTGGTGTTTCCAAACAATTACAACAGTAACATCAAAGATTACTGATCACAGGTCACCATAACAAATACAATAAAGAAAAAGTTTGAAATATTGCGAGAATTACCAAAATGTGACACAGAGACACAAAGTGAGCAAATGTTGTTGAAAAAATGGCACCGATAGACTTGCTCGACACAAGACTGCCACAAATCTTTAATTTGTACAAAGAACAACGCAGTCATGTGTCGTTTAATGGCAGATACGTTCTGAGAGATGTGTCCTTAGGAAATTTTGTCATTCCAAGAACATCATAGAGTATACTTACACAAACCTAGATGGCATAGACTACTACACACCTAGGCATGATGGTACTAATCTTATACCACCATTGTATATGTGGTTCGTCACTGACTGAAATGTCGTTACGTGGCGTATGACTGTATCTGTGAAGCACAATAAAGCAAAGAGCAATAAAAGAAGGTATGCCTGTATTAAATAGCAGAACTAGGATTTAAACTTATTTGTACCCCAAGTCCAGTGCTCTTTCCCTTGTATATGGCTATCTCACTTCTAAACTTTTGGTACTTGTTAGTACTTCTAATTGCTTATTAAAGTGTAAAGTGGTTTTTTTTTTTTTTTTTTGGAGGATTAGCTCTGAGCTAACATCTACTGCCAATCCTCCTCTTTTTGCTGAGGAAGACTGGCCCTGAGCTAACATCCATGCCCATCTTCCTCTACTTTATATGTGGGACACCTACCACAGCATGGCTTGCCAAGTGGTGCCATGTCCGCACCTGGGATCCGAACCGGTGAACCCCAGGCTGCTAAAGCAGAACATGTGCACTTAACTGCTATGCCACTAGGCTGGCCCCAAGTGTAAAGCGGTTTTAAAGAAAAACAAGCTGAATTTTAGAAGCCGAAGTGAAGTATGTCCCCGTGCTTAAAATTGTGATTTTAGTTATTCTCTGCTGAAGGATGTTTTAGAGAACAATCTGTGAAATTTGACACTGGTCTTACTATGATTATTAAGGATATAATTCTCTGCATTACATAGTGTTCTTTCTATGAAGACTCATGGGAAAATTTCCTTCTGGCTGTATGATGGGGAATAAATGTCCTCCTCTTACGCAGAATCAGTGAGCTTTAACTTAGGGACACAGTGAATTGTGTACCTGGTCATGTATCCCTCTTCATACTGTCTGTCAGAAAGCTCAGAGTCAAATTTGTGGTTTATTCTTAGCAAATGTATAGAAATCTCATGGTTTGCATTTTGTGTGCTAGCTAATTCCTGGCTCCATTTTATGATTCTACTGTTGTTTTTCTTTTGTTCATCTTTGTTATCTACTTCTGATGTTAGTGTTTATATTATAATTATGATGCCTATTCACAACTAGACACCTATTTGGAATAAGAAATTAGATATAAATCAACATAATTACTAACATTTATATAATCCCTAGCTACATATAATTATAAATACATTGATATATCTTATATAAACTCATTTACAACCTTATTAAGTGGGTATCATCAAACTATTTCACAGATGAAGAAACAGAGACCTGAGATTCAGGTTAAAGTATTTGTTCATCAAATTACACTTAGTAAACTGTGTAGTTCAGCCTTTGAACCCAGGTCTGTCTAAATTATAAATATGTTTTTGTCAAAATATAATATTGTTTCTCTAAATGAGAATAACATTTACAAGCAAATGCCATCATTAGCTAGCACAAAAGCTGTACCTTTGTGTTACCTTCCTTGCCTTTCCTTGAGGCTAATAAGCTGCATCTTATAAGAACACCTCTTTATCAGTGAAGCTGTAAGCAGGCAGCTGAGCTGAAGGACAGCAAAGGTGAACATCTCTTTTTATAAGCAAGGGTTACACATTACACGCCCATAAAAACAAACTAAAAGCTCCAGAGAACACACACTGAAACAGTTTTTGTGGCACTTCAATGGTTAATTTGGCCAGTATGTTGGTGAAAAGTTTTTAAAAACATTATATGCATAGAAGCTCTTTTCTCTTACTTTATGACATCCAAAATTTTATGACCATCAAATTCTAGCCCAGTATAACTGTAATTTTAACTTTAGGGGGACTCTGCTCTATCCAAGAGACAAGTTCTTGAAAAATTGCATGTAAAGCAGTTTTTGTTAATTGGATCTTTTTAATTGCACGATGGCATGACACATTTCTCAGGGTCTATTATTTACAGAAACGTAAAAAAAGTTTAAAATAAGAAGTCTAAGTGAAATTATTCCCTTTTAGGAAAATTAAAGTTAAAAGCAACTTCTAAAAATTAACTAATTTAGGGACTCTTAAAAGTGAAGGGGGTGGTGTATTAGTATCTGTATGGTTGCAGTTTGCACAAACACAATCAATATGATAACTGCTTGTCTTGTTTTAAACTATGATACTTTATTTTGAAACTTTAAGAAATGTTGAGAATGTATTTTTCAAGTATACAAGAAGAGGCATGTTTTAAATTTTGTCAGGAAAAGCTCTCGAGAGGTTAAATGACTCACTGGAGTTTAGCTACTGGGAAAATTGGGACTGGGATATAACTCAGAAACCTAGGGCTTCAGCTATTCTTCCTTCCTCAAATGCAATCAATCACTAAGCCCTACAATTTATATTATCTCCTCTGTCTGGAAAACTCTCCCACTTCAAAATCCTTATTGTCACTACACTAGTTCAGGGCTCTTACCATTTTTATCTGGAATATTACAATGGTCTCCTCTCTTATAAAATCTATTCTTTACTCTGCTGCCAGAACGACGGGCACATGTGATGAGGTACCCTTCAGGTATTGTTCTTCGGGGCCTCTTTCATTGCGTTAATTCAAGCTTGATCTTACGGCATACAGAATCATCTACAGTGAGTAAACTCTTCTCCAGCCTCTGTTCTCACCTCTTACCACACCACCTAATGCTTACTACTCTACCTAGACCCAACTGCAACCATATGTTTCCACGCCTCTATGTCTTTTCTCATGTTGTTCTCTTTCCCTCAAATGCCTCCCTGCTCAAACCATTTTTGCCTGGTGAATTCCTGCTCAGCTGTCAAGATTCGCCTTAGGTGCCATTTCCTCCAGAAAGCCTTCTCTGATCACTTACTTCCAACCTCCCAACCAGATACACTAAGTGATCTTCTGTGTTACCAAAACCCCTAAACATCTGTGATAGCACTGACTACAGTGCATTTAAATGTTTTCTCTGCATGTTTACTAGACAGTCCCCAGAAGAGACTAGCCCTAGTACCTGATGCAGGGTGTGGCACAGAGCAGGACACAAGATGGGCTCAACAAATCTTTATTTAATTGCATTGAGTTGAACAAGATGCATTCTCCTGCCTCCCAAATTAGTGTTTTTTTCCCCACCCTTCTGTACTGCTTTTGACATTTGTTTTAAGACTTTGGTTAGTGGAGAGGCACACTGTCTCATTTTGCGTGGAGGTATTCTTATTGGGGAGAAGGTAAACAGGACAATACATTTTAATGTTTACAATATTATGTAATGTAAGTATTATTCTCATTTTACAGGTAAATAAATGAACTTAGGGAGGGCAAACAAGTTGCTTAAAATGAGCATTAGTGTCAAGTTTTATTGGAACATGGACATGCTTATTATGTGTTAACATATCAACATGCACTGTTCATGGCTGTCACCCTCTAATAGCAGAGTTGAGCAGCTGTGACAGAGATCATATTTACTATCTGGCCTTTTACAGAAAAAATTTGCCAAGCCTTGTGCTGGAGAATCAGAGGCCACATGGAGCATAGTTGAGTTGTCCCAGCTGAGGCCATCTTAGAAGAGCCAGCTGCTGGCAATCCACGAGCTGACCACAACTGCATGAGGGTGCCCAGTCAAGAAGAGCTGACCTGGGCCCTGATCTGGAGAACCACCCAACTGACCCAAAGACTCATGGAAATAATAAATAGTCATTGTTCTAAGTTAAGTTGGGTGGGTTTGTTTTACATCAAGAACTAACTGATACAAGGGGCATATTAGCTGCAAACATTAAGTTACTAAAAAGAATTCTTGTGTTCTAGAAAACAGATATTGTTTTTCATAATACATTAGATACATTTTTGAGAAGACTAACTTAGGTTTATATTTCATAGGTTTTGTTCTCAAAAAAACCCAAAACACTATATAGATCCATATATAGTATTTAGTTTTATGGTCTGTAGTTCTGAGAAACAAATATCCAGTTTTCTTCACTTCTTACCTTTAAAATTTCCCTAAATGAATAAAAATATTTGCATTTACCTTCGAAATTCTCTATAATGAAGTTTTCTTTCTCCTCTTTTTCCAAAGAAACGTATCTGAAGGGTTGTGTTAATTTCAGATTCTTTCACTCTTGGTTCCTATAAAAAAATGATACAATAATTTCAAGTAATTATAACCAAGAACAAACATGGATCCTGTAGCCTGGATCTCTCAGGACAATATCCACAAAAGATTCCTGTAACAACAACAACAAAAGTGGAAATAAGAGAGGTGGCCATTCTGTTATTTCGAATAACCATTCTATAATCATTTTTTGCTCACGCAGGAGAAAAACAATGAGGGCTAAGATACTCAAAATACTTAAGATAGGTTTAAGCAGTAAACAAAATCTTAAATCAGGCCAAAAAGAGAGCTTAGAAGAGAGAAATAAATGTTATTTCAAAATGTGATCTCTAGGCATTTTCTAATGAAGGAGGACTGAAAGAATTAAAGCAGGAAAGTCTTCGAGCTTTTGCTGAATGTTAGAAATACTTGAAAAAAACTTGCTTTTCCTTATTATAAAATTAATTGGTGAGAATTCTATTAAAGGTAATGAGTGAAGCAGATTCTTCCTCCTTCAAATCCCCAATAAAATAAACAACAAAAATAACAAAAGAGAACTGTTAAAAAGATGATCAGCAGCAACTAAACAACATAAGGAGGTACAAAATTAAACCAAATATTTTGAAAAAGAGCAGTTGGAGAAAGAAACACTAGATTCATGTATTGGATGGTCCAGCACGTCTCCTAACCCTGCCTCTCAGAAACAGCAGCAGCAGGTGAGATTACAGTCTTGTGTCACTTAATGATGGGGATACATCCCGAGAAACGCATCATTAGGTGATTTTGTTGTTGTGCAAAGGTCAAAGAGTGCACTTCAACAAACCTAGACGGTTTAGCCTACTACACACCTAGACTATACAGTACGAATCTTACGGGACCACAGTTGTATATGCGGTCTGCCCTTGACTGAAATGTCATTATGTGGTGCATAACTGTATTACATTATTAGAACTTCATCAAACCTTCAATTTAGTTGTAAGTAGATTAGTGGGGTGAGAAGACAGCCCTGGGATAAACCAGGGAAAAACCTCAAGAGAAGCTGCTATATAGCTTGGTGGGATGGAAGCAGAGGGAGGGCTTCCAGGGCTTAGAATCTTTCAGGGTACTAGGTTAAATTGAGGGAATAATCTGAAGTCCATAGAGTCGGGTATACCTTAGAGAGGTGGAGAGGGCTGTGATCCAGGACATTTAATGGGATCACAGAAGAGTGAACAGAACTTAGCAAGGGCTACATTTAGGGGACTCTCTTTCCCCTTGCTCTGACTCCTTTAGTCTACAGAACAGGGGATCAAAATGCAATATGTGCAGCTCAGAAGGAAAAAGATAAATTGTTCCAGATAAGCTGGGAAGAGAATGAAGGAGAATTTCATTTATGCTCTATCAGAGCAAAGAGGAGGTCTGGACAAAGCATGAGCACGAGCAAAAGAAACGGCATGATAACTAAGCAAAGGCACTGTAGCAAGAAATAGAAAGAGAACAAATCAGGCAAAAGACCCAAAAAACCCAGTCTAGAAGAACACACAAACTCAAGGAACAAATACATATCCCCATGAGTCCTTTATTTATATTAACTTTTTTTCCTATTTTGAGATAATCCTAGATTTACATGCAACTATAAGAAATAATACAGAGGGGCTGGCCCCATGGCCGAGTGGTTAAGTTCGCATGCTCCGCTGCAGGCGGCCCAGTGTTTCGTTGGTTCGAATCCTGGGCGCGGACATGGCACTGCTCATCAAACCACGCTGAGGCAGCGTCCCACATGCCACAACTAGAAGGACCCACAACGAAGAATATACAACTATGTATTGGGGGGCTTTGGGGAGAAAAAGGAAAAAAATAAAATCTTAAAAAAAAAAAAAAGAATGAATACAGAAAGATCTCTTGTACCCTTTGCTTAGTTTCCTCCAAAGGTGAGATCTTGCAACACAAAAAACACTATTACAACTTAATACAGTCAACATGCAGAAGATTTCCTTCATCGCAAGTATCCTTCATGTTGCTCTCTTACAGCCACATGGATTTCCCTCCTGTCCCCACCCTCTCTTTACCCTCTGGCAACCATTAATCAACTCTCCTTTTCTATAGTTTGGTTTTAAAAAATGTGATAAAAATGAAATCATACAGTATGTAACCTTTTGGTAGTGTCATTTTTCATTCAGAATAATTCTCTGGATATTCAGTTGTTGCTGTATTAACAGTTGGCTCCTTTTAATTGCAGAGGAGTATTCCATGTATGGATTAACACCGTTTAACCATTCACCTGTTGAAGGATGTGTTGGCTGTTTCCAGTTCCTGGCTATTACAAATAAAGCTGCCAAAAACATTCGTGTACAGGTAATGTGTGTGAACAGAGTTTTTCATTTCTCTGGGATGGCTGTCCAAGACTGCAATGACTGTTTTATTATGGTATACAAGTGGCACTATCATTTTACATTCACACCAGCAATGGATGAGCGATCCAGTTTCTCTACATCCTTGCAATTTGGTTGTCGGCATTTTAATCATTTGAACAGGTGTGTTTTGACATCTCACTCTGGATTTAATTTGCATTGCCCTAATGATTAATGATGCTGAGTATCTTTTCATGTGCTTGTTGGCTACTTATATATCCTCTTTGGGAAAATGTTTATTCAAGTCCTTTGCCCAGTTTCCAATTCAGCTGTTTGTCTTTTTGCTGTTGAGTTGTAGTTCTTTATATGTCCTGCTACTAGACTCTTATAAGATGTATGATTTGTGAATCTTTTCCCATTCTGTAGTTTGTCTTTTCACTGTCTTGATAGTGTCCTTTGATGAGCAAAAGTTTTTAATTTTGAAGTCCAAAATATCCATGTTTTTCTCCATTGCTTCAGTTTTGGTGTCATATCTAAGAAATCACTGCCAAATTCAATGTCATGAAGCTTCTCCCCTTTGATGAAGCACTTCAAAGAGTTTTATAGGTTTAGCTCTTATATTTAAAGTCTTTGATTCATTTAATTTTGGTATATGGTGTGAGGCAGGAATCCAACTTCATTCTTTTGCATGTGGGTATCCAGTTGTCCCAGCACCACTTATTGAAGAGATTTAGGCAAATGCAATTATTATATATGTGTTTTGAAACAGTTTTTTTCTTTATAAAGTAGAGCACTTTTCATAACATATAGATCTGCCATAATTTTTAATGGCTATTGTACTGTATAGGCCATTTTGCGTGTGTGTATACAGACAAACATACAAACACATTTTTCCAGTGTAACAAGCAATATTACTTTCTTTCTTTTTTATTAACATGTATTTCTTTTTTCCCCCATTCTTGTATTGTCACAGAAAAGAGTGAAAAGGCCTGAATATGCCCATGTCCCCTCAGAATAGGGAAATCCCACATAGGACATGTGAGCTGGCCAAGGCTGCCTGTTATACTAGAATGTACTTATTTCCTACTGTTAGATATTTAGGTTGATTCCAAATTCTTTTTACTATAAACACTGCTGTGAGAAACACTGTTACGCATTTATCTTTATGCACTTGTAATTAATAAATTCCAAGAAATGAAATTGTTGGGAAAAATGGCGTTTGCACTTAAATTTTGTTAGATATCTTTGCAATTTACATTAGCCCAATGGTGTAAAAATGCCTACTCCCTCATACCTTAGATAACACAAAGGATTATCAATTTTTTTATCTTTCCAAATCTAGTAGGAAAAACAACAATAAAAAAAATCACTATTATTTCAACTTGCATTTCTTTGATTATTCATTTATCAGTCATTTGTATGTCTTCTGATAACTGCCCCTTCATGTCCTTTGTCTATTTTTTCTATTGAGATGTTAGTTGTTAAAAAAATAACTCTGGTCAAATTTACCACAATTTTTCCTTTATGGCTTTTGGAATAGAACTACCTTCTCAATAACGTAAAAACATTTATCCGTATTTATCCTTATACTACTTCCATGGTTTTATTTTTGACATTGAAATCTTTGATTCTTCTGGAATTTACTTTGATCTAAGAATTGAGACACACACCCAGCACTATTTAGTCAGTCAGTCCATCAGTCATCAACATGGATGTAGTGAATGCCCATTATGTGCCAGATACTATATTAGGCTTTGGGGATTCATGGTTTTCTGCTCCTGTGGCATAATTGGGCATTATACAAGTTATTAAAAAGAGTAATCACAAGCATGAAAATCCTGGGAAGAAGTATGAGGAACTATGGGAGCATTTAACAGAGTGCCTGACTCACTTACCAGCTCTGCCAAGGCTTCCCTGAGAAAATGCCATTTGAACTGAGACTTGAAGTCTGAACAGAAAATAAGAAGTGTTCAGACTTCTTATTGTCCTCTGTTCAGAAGACACATGGAACATGTATAAAGGCCTGAAGGTGCAAGAGAGCACGGTGTGATACGGCTGGGGTATAGAAAGCAATAATAATAAGTGTAATAGCAAATATATACTGCTTATGTGTCAAGCATAGTTCTAAAAGATCAAAATGTATTAACTAATTTAATCCTCAAAATAACCTGAGGCCGATTACAATTATCCTCGTTTTGCAAATGAGGAAGCAGATGCAAAGAGACGTAAATTAATTTGCCCAGGGCCACACAGTTATTTAGTGATGACACAGCATTTGAACTTAGGTGGTCTTCTGAGTCTGAGTTCTTAACCACTATGCTATGGGGCAGAGAAAAGCGGTACAGCCGGAGCTTGGAAGACAGCCAGGACTGGATTCCTCAGGCCGAGGGGAGTCAGAGCATATCTGTGCTTTTGGGTCTCCTGGATCTCATGTGAAAAATGAATTAGAGCAAGACAAGAGTGGAGGCAGGGAGATCGATCAGTCAGGAGGCTACTGCAGTAACTCACGCAAGAAATGACGATGGCCTCATCAGGTAACGGGAGTGGAAATGGAGGGAAAAGGACAGATTTGAGAGACATTTAAGAGGTAGACCAGACAGGACTTACTAACTGGATGTGAAGTGTAAGGAGATGTCGGGAATGACTTCTAGGTTTCTGGATTACTGAAAAGTAATTTGATGAGCAGTTTTTTTCCTACTGATTTAAAATGATACCTATATTATATACTGATGCCAGTATATATTTGGGTTTATATTTTGACTGTTCTATTTCTCATTATACCACTTGACCGTCCCTCTCATTACTTGCACTTTCCAGAATGTTCTTGGTTATTCTCTGATGTTTACTTTTCCAGATGAACTTCAGAATCATCTTGCCAAGTTTCTGTATACCTCCTGGCTACAATCACTTCCTCCCTGACCACTATCACCAAACAAAGACAAAACCAAGTACTCAGTTGTTGAGTTTTAACCGATATTGCACTGAATTCATAGATTAATTTAGTGGAAATTGGCCATTTTACAATGCCCACTATTCCTATCTAAGAATAAAGCCTGACTTTACATTTATTTCAAACTTCTCTTATGTTCTCTCTTATGTTCCTCATGTTTCTTCATGTAGAGGCTTCAAAATATTAATCTTTATTTTTGATGTCTTAAAAACTAGTTAATTATTAAATGCTCAGTGTCATTAATATAAGACTCATCAAAATACACTCTAGTTCATGCTTTTGGTATATAGTATGGTATTTATTTTAAAAGGTAAAATTTTACACTATATGAAATATATTAAATATGTTGGTTTACCTAAAATATTTGCTTTTGGAACTTACTACCATGTTTATTAAAAGCCAGTGTAGACCTACTGACCAATTAAAATATGGTAACTGCCTTCTGACTTCCACATGATATAGTGAGGCTGACAAACTCTCTCCCCAAAAAGCAAACAGCTGGACAAAATGGTCAAAAAACAACCATTTCAGTGCTGTGGAATTTGACCAACGGTATACGACAAACCAAGCAGCGTTTTTCATGCTAACTACTAAACACTGAGCAGTGCTCTGTCTGTGGTCTTGCCTGTCCAGCTTCGTACAAGTTCTACAGAGAGAGACAGGCTGTCCAAAACCAGAGTCTCCCTGCTGCTGATGAACGGAGCTTACTTGATCTGGAGCATTAAATTGGCAATCTTGGTGGCTCCATTAACTGAGGGTGCAAGCCTGTTTGGAGCAAGCAAAGGACTGGTGGACGGTCAGGTATTTAAAAGGTGGTTTCAGGAGGTGAGGCAGCCATAAAGGACTTGCTGAGCTCTCCTCATATCCCAAGTTGTGGCTGCACACACAAGAGGGTTCACACCAGCTCCGGCTGCACACATATTGTTGGGCTCAAAGAACTGGCACAGGTGTGCGCAGTGGCAGAGTTGAAAAGAGCTGGCAGTGTGAACGTGCCTCCAGCCTCACACAGACCCATCAGAAGAGGGGGAAGCCTCATTAGCTCTTGGTGTGTTAGCATAATCTCTGGCCAAACACTAAACCATGCAGACACAGGGATGACCCCTAGGAAGCCAGGCTTAAAATAAAAATCTAGAAAAACAATTGAAGAGAAACAACTGCAGCCTCACACTGTGGGGGAGACAGGTTTCGGACATTTAGTCCAGGCAAGTTACTAAACAGACAAATGAACAAGAACCCCGGCCGGGGGAGAAAGACAGATCTCAGCACATTAGGTTAGATACATCCTTCTGGTGGTTGCTGGATGGCGTCGCCAGTATTTTACTCTATCATTTTGATTTTAGCTAATAGGGAGGAAAAGATGGTTTTAATGGAGCTAATGAATTCTACATTATTGATTCTTAAAAGACTTTACTTCGTAAATTTATAAATTAGTTGCTGTAAATGTGGATTTTAAATGTTTTATTAGGACTTCCATACAAGTACGGGCAGGTAGTTATGTCTGATTTTTTTTCTCGATTCCCATATAAATGCCCATGAAATATACTAAAACACAAAACTAAATGCATATTCATTACTAGATAGTATCTCATTACTAGATATATTCTCAATACTAGGTGTAGCCTCATTACGGGCAGAATATGATTAGGATGCCTACCATTAACACTATTATTTAACATTTTTGGGGTAATTTTGTGCAATATATAAAGGAATAAACTAAGATTAATATTAGAGATACTATAATTTTACACTTAGGACAACCAAGAAAATCAACAGAAAAAAAATCAAAATAATAAGAAAATTAAGTAAGACAGACTGGTACAAAAACATTAAAAATAAAATAGACTTCCTGTCAAGAGCAATAATTTTTCCCTTGAGGGAAAAAGAGTCCATTTATAATAGTAAAAAAGTAAAGTACTGTAATGTTCCTAGGGAGGCACTTAAGAAACAAATTTCAGATGAATGAAAAAACAAAACGTAAAGAATGAAACCACAATTAAATCAGAGGATAACACAGGTTACTATTTATAACTGGTTTAGATGTGGGGAAAGCATTTTTAAAAATGAAACTAATTAGATAAATAAAATTAAAAGACATAAATATGACATTAAAAATAAAATATAACCAAAACATCATAAACAAATCTGAGAAATATTTCAACATTTTTAACAGACACTAGGTTAACTGTCTTACTCTTAAAAGCAAACATGAAAAAAAACCTAAAGAAATTCCCAAAGAACAGAAAAGGAAAATTTATAAAATAAAACACACAAATGGTTTATATAACTATCTTAAAAAAAGACTAACAGATATTCTTTCCCCTATCAAAGTGGCACAGATTAAAAAACAAAACAAAAAGAGATACCAAACCTGGAGAGACTGCCAAGAGATGGGCATGCTTATTCAATGCTGGTGGAACTGTAAATGGTTATAACCTTTCCAGAAGGCAGTTTGGCAATATGAATCAAAAGCCTTGAAAGTACTCATGCCTTTTGACCCAACAATGTCACTTTTAGAACTCTATCCTAAATGTACATGTTTAGCTATTTACTGCAGCATGACTTCTAATAGCAACTATATGGAAACAATCTTAATGACCAATTCAGGTCAACAGTTGAAAATGTTATATCCATGATTAGATATTTGTTCATTCATTAAAAAATAATTACCGAGCATGCAGAGTAAGCCTGGTGCTTTACCAGGCTTTGGAGATACAACCTGGATATTCAGAACTAACCTTACCAAATGGAGATCTGGCTTTTGCCTTAGGCTGCCAACAGGGGCTCTCTAACAGAAGAGTGTCTTTTTTCACCTGGGGGCCTTTGGCCATACCAGATAGTCAAACAATGAGATTTAGGGTGGGGGCTTTGGGTCACAGGCATCAGGTTGACCTCCAGAAGGGCTGGAGCCTGAAGTCAACCACATGGCCAGCCAACCTGGTTTACATGGCTGACCCCAATAAAATCTCTGGACACTCAGGCCCCCGTTGGCAGTACTCTGTGTGTATTGTCACACATCATTGCTGGGAAAGTTAGCACTGATCACAACTCCACTGGGAGAAGACAACTAGAACCTCTGTGGAACTTTCTGGAACTCTGTCTCGTGTCTCTTCCCTCGGCTGATTTTAATCTGTATCCTCTCACTGTAATAAATCATAACCATGAACCTAGCAACTTTCAGTAAGTTCTATGAGTCCTTCCAGCGAATCATCGAACCTGAGGGTGATCTTGAGGGACCCTTGAACTGGCAATTGGCATCAGAAGTAAGGATGGCCTTGTGGACTGTTCCCCAACTTCATATAACCCTGGAGAAGTATGATGCTTATATTCCAGAGGAAGACAGACAAACAATTATACTAATGTGTGAGAGATATTATGAAACTGGACATAGAGGGTTCTTATAAGAACACAAAGGATATGTATGAATAGGATATCCTATTCATCTAGGATAAGGGAATACCATTCAAGGACTTGGATATGGGAAAAAGAAGTCCAGTATAGGAATGCTCAAAGGAAATGAAATATACAAAGAATTGTGATTTTAATAATTTGCAAAATATGAAGCAGACACTCTAAAAAATGAAACGGTTTGGAAATTTAAGAAAATCTAATTGAAAGCATATTGTGGCATTACAATTGACTGAAAGATTATCAGTAGAAAATTTGTTGATATACATTACTGGCAGAAATGAAAACTGGTTCATTTTCTATAGAAGATATTTGCCAATATTTATCAACAACCTTGGAAATATTCATACCTTTTGACCCAGTAACTGAATTTCTGGGAAGTTATCCCTCAGATATATTCACATATATACAAAATGAGATAATTATAGAATTATTAATTGCAGCATTATTTGTACTATCAAAAGACTGGATATATGTTATCTATCTTTCAAAAGGGGAATGGTTACATAAACTGGTACATCCAGACAACAAACTACTATGAAGCCATTAAAAAGAATGAGATATTCAGATATATTAAGCAAAAGTGGGAGTGTGTGGAACAATGTATAGTGTGCTACTGCTTGTATAAAAATGCAAAGAAGAATATATAGATATATTTACTTATTTACACATACATACAGCCTTACATATGCATGACATCTCTCAAAGAATACACAGGAAACTGACAGCACTCATTGCTCAGGGAGCAGAACTGGGTGACTGGGAGGAAAATTCCGTCCTATATATATACTCTTGTGAACCATTTGAAGTCTGGACTATGTGAATGTAGCACATCTATTTAAAATATTTAGAAAAATTGTTACTTATAATTTCCCCAACTATTTAAGAATACTTATTTGAACAAACCAGAGAGAGAAGCTATTATAAATATCATGGATTTAGAAATATTTAGTTTGTTTGCACATACCTGGCATTCTGTTTCATTAGCTACTGTCGTCTTTAAGTCATCTTGTTTACTTATGATCTTCTGCAGCTAAAAAGATTGCAAACATGAATTTAGATGTGTGTCTACTGAATTTTTCAAAACAACCTAAAAAACAGATGGTAAGTTTTTATTATAAAACATATACTAGTTATTTGTTAAATATTAACTTAAATCCTTTCTGCATTATAACTCCTAATGTTATTTTTTTCTTAGACCATGTAAGAATCAAAGTAGAAATAGATAAGTATTAACATTATTATTATTTCAATGTGCATCACTTTTTCTCCTAAGAAGGCTAGCTTACTTCACATATACACATTCTAAAAGCATCACTCTATAAAAACTTCATGATTGCCCTTATTCTTCAAGAGAATTTTTATTCATAATTTTTTGTATCACAGATAGTTTATGGCCACATTTTCAAGTATACAGCTCCTAAAAAGCTACTTATATATACGAATGTTTTCCCTTCATGCATTAAAATAATTTAAAGATCTACATTTCTATCAATTATAAAATTGTCAATAGCACCTTGAGACTGAGTTCATTAAAAAACCTACCTACCTTTCAGTCATGTGTACCAGTCCTCACATGGAAAGCAAATTTAAAAAGAAAGGTTTTTTAAAAAATTAAATGTAGACAAAATCTCAAACTATGGATTCAAATCAATTACAAGACAAACTTCCACTCATTTTTTTTTCTAGGCTATTTCTTTGTTAATAGTTTGAAAATTGCTGCAACTAAAGTCCAAATTAATTATCTCAAATTTAGCTGTTTCTATATGTTTGTTTTAGGCAAATGGTTTATCTCTAGTTCTCTAAATTCCTCAAACTTTTCAATACCCCCCCTCATACTCATTTTAAGGAAAAAGGCTGAAAAGCTTTATATTTGTTTTATCCTTTATTTTTTAAGCTCACAAGCAAATAGTATAATGCCAAGTTCAACACTCAAACATTTCTCCCTTTGTTTACTGCACCTCCTTTTAAAATTTTTATTACGGAAAATTTCAAACATAGCAAAGTAAAGATGATTCTATAATAAAACATCATATACACATTATTCAGCTTCAACAATTATCAGTATTCTGCCATTCTTTGTTCACCTGTACTTTACCCACTCCTTGTTTCCTTCTCAATTATTATTTATGGCTCTTCAAGAAAAATTTACATACACTGAAGTGTACAAATCTTAGCCATACAATTTTGACATATGGATACACCTGAGTAACCCATAATCCTATCACAGAATAGAACATTTCCTTTTCTTAGAGTTTCTTTGTCTCTTCCTAGTCAATCCTTTCTCTCTGCATCCCCACAGAGGCAGAATCAGAATTCCGACTTTTTCCCACCTAAATGAGTTTCACTTAACTTGAAAATTCAAATAAATGATATCAAATCAAATATTCTTCTGTGTTTGCCTTCTTTCACTCAGCATCAAAATGGTTTTGAGATTTATCCATGTTATTTACATATCAGTAAATTGTTCCTATTTATTGTTGAGTTGTAACCCAGTGTATGAAAATACCACCATTTATCCATTCACCTGTTGATAGAATGTTTGCACTGTCTCCAGTTTTTGGCTACTGTGAATCAAGCTGCCATAAACTTTCTCTTTTCCAGCTTTATTGAGGTATACTTAATATACAAAAAATCGCACAAAATAATGTATACATTTTGATGAGTTTGGACATATGCATACACCTGTGATACAGCACCACAATCAAGGTAAGAAACATAACCATCACCTCCAAAAGATTTATGTCTCCTCTCTCTGTTTTTCGTGGTAAGAATCCTTAGCATGAGACACACCCTCTGAACAAGTATTTAGGTGCACACCACCGTAGTTAATTACACACGCTATGTTGTACAGCACGTCTCTGCCATAAACTTCTTTGTACAGCTCTTTTTTTTGGTGGACATATGTTTTAGCATTTCTTCCAGATAAACACCTAGGAGGGGAACAGTTAGGTCTCATAAACTATTTCACCATGGTTTTAACTTGCATTTCCCTGGTGGACATGTGGAGTACTTTTTCAAGTGCTAATTATCCATTTGTGCATTTTCTTTTGTGAAGTGTTTGTTGTAGTCTTTTGCCTAGTTTTAATTATTTACTTTTCTTTAAACTATTAAGTTGTAAGAGTTCTTTATATATTCTGGATACAAGTCCTCTGTCAGATATCTGTTTGGAAAATACTTTCTCCCATCCTAAAGTCTGCCTATTCATTTTTGTAACGGGTCTTTGAACGAACAAAAGTTTTTAATTTTGATAAAGATTACTAACTTGTCAGGTTTTTTTTTCCCCCTTTCATGGCTATTGCTTTTAGCGCCTTGAGAAACTCTGCCTATCCTAGATTCTGAAGATATTCTCTTATGTTTTTTCCTAGAAGATTAATGGTTTTAGTTTATATGTTTAGATCTATAATCCATCTCAAATACTTTTTTGTATATGGGGTGAGGCAGGGGTTATGGCTAATTTTCTCCCATAAATATATCCTATCCAGTTGTTCTATCGTCATTTGTTGAAAACACTTTTCTTTTCCCATTAACTGATTTGGTGCCTTTACTGAAAATTAAGTGACCATGTAAGTGTGGATTCTTTATTATCTTCCACTGATCTACCTGTCCACCCTTAGGTCAATTAGCACAATGTTACCATTGCTGGAGCTGGGCAGTAAGTCTTGAAGTCAGGTAGTGTGAGTTATCCAGATTTGTTCTTGTTTCTCAAGATTGATTTGGGTTGTTTCAGGTTCTCTGCTTTTATATACACACTTTAAAACCAGCTTTTCAATTTCTATTGGAAAAAAAAAAACCCTAGGGTCCGGCTCCGTGGCTGAGTGGTTAAGTTCGAGTGCTCTGCTGTGGCGGCGCAGGGTTTGGATCCTGGGCGCAGACATGGCACTGCTCATCAGGCCACGTTGAGGCAGCGTCCCACACAACTAGAAGGACCGGCAACTAAGATATACAACTGTGTACAGGGGGGGTTTGGGGAGATAAAGCAGAAAAAAAAAAAGATTGGCAACAGTTCTTAGCCCAGGTGCCAATCTAAAAAAAAAAAAAAAAAAGCCTACTGGGATTTTGCTTCAGCGAGTTGAATCGTTAGAGCAACTTGGGAAGAAGTGACATCTTAACACTACTGAATCTTCTAATCCATTAACATGACATATTTCTCCATTTATTGAGGCCTCCTTGATTTCCTAACAGCAATGCCTGAAGTTTTCAGTGCATGTTTTTGTTAAATTTATTTCTATTTATTTTATGTTATTTGATACCATCCAAAGGAGAAGTGATTTTCATTTCATTTTCCAACTGCTTGCTACTAATACAATTGATTTCTCCATACTGATCTTCTATCTTGAGACCTTGCTAAATTCTCTTACAGTTCTAGTAGGCTTTGATTTTGTTTCTGGTTCCCTAGTATTTTCTACACAGTCATGTTGTCTGTGAATAAAGCCAGATTTACTTCTCCCTTTCCAGTATTTCTTTTTTTTCTTGCATTACTATTATCACTAGAATCTCCAGCAAAATGTTGAAGAGAAGTAGTAAGAAAAGACATCCTTGCCTTCTTTCTGATATTAAGGAGAAAGCATTCAGTATTTCATCTTATCGTATGATGTTATCTTTAAATTTTTTGTAAATGCCCTTTATCAGATTAAAGGGCAGTAGCAGACTTGCATGTACTGATATGTTCCTGTTGGCTTCTCTTTTATTCTGTTAATACGATGGATTGCACTGATTGATTTTCAACCATAAAACAAATTTTGAATTCCTTGGCTGAATCTCACTTGGTTGTAATGTATTATTTTATACAGTGCTTGATACATTTTGCTCTATCTGGTTAAGTATTTTTGTATCTTTGTTCACGAGGAAAGTTGGACTATAATGGACTTTTCTTGTTAGATCTTTGCCAAGTTTTAGTTATCAGGGGTATGCTGGTCTCATAACATGAGAGGGAAGTGTTCCTTTTTTTCATTTTCTGAAAGAGTTTGTACAAATTTGGCACCACCAGTGAAACTATCTTGGCCTGGAGATTTCTTTGTGGGAAAGTTTTTGATAAATTCAATTCCTTTGATAAATAGCTATTCAGATTTCTATCCTATCTCTTGCTAAGTTTTAGTAAGTTTTGTTTTTTAAGCCATTTGTCCAGTTCATCTGAAAAATCAAATTTACAGTCACATATGAATCAGTTGTTCACAATATTCCATTTTTATCCTTCTGACAACTGTAGGATCTGTCATGATAGCTCATTTTCATTCCTAATACTGGTTATTTTTGTTTGTTTTGGTAGATCAAGTACTGAAAATTAGTCAAAATTTATCATATAATTTAAAAAACAGAAATAACAGATGTTATTCATGATTATAAATTTTTGTAGAAAATTCAAAAATTTTCTTTTAAGACATTTATTATAGTTGTTATAATTTTCACAGTCATTATCAAATGGTTACAAATAAAACAAAAAAGGCAAAAAGGATTCGTTCACTGAAATAAGAATTTTTTAGGAGGCTTCTTACAATATTGGGCTTATTCCAATATGGTATGAAATTTAGAACAAGTGTCTGTCCTAAAGTCTATCCAAGTGGGTTTAGTGCCAGATAAAGTGTGTCATGTCAGAATCTCACCTAAAATACTTCAGTTTGAACTCAGGGAGAGAGTTATAGTAGGTTCTAGTGTACTTGAAGATTACAGTGTTGCATATTTAGTTCTATAGTAACAGTTTCATTTGAAAGATCATAAACATTTTGTACCCAGGTATTTTCTTACACCAAAAGGTCTCTCTGATCTACTAAAATACTTTCTAAAAAGGCTGTACATGATGCTGATTTATGACAGCAATGTACTAAGGGCCTATTATGCGAAGAAAGTGCTGTTCTAAGTGTTGGGAATATAATGGTTAAGGACAGATAATGTCCTTGCTTTTAGTGAACTTACATTCTAATGGGCTAGAGATAACAAGTGAACAAATAAGAGAATTTCAGATAATGTCAAGGGCTATGACTAAAGTAAAATAAAGTAGGGTAACAGGATTCAGAGATTGCTGGGAGGAGTTACTGTTAGATAGGCTTATTCTGGGTAGTCCTCTTTGAGGACACAGCATTTGGGTTGAGATCTGAATAGTTAAAAGCTATCAAAAGAACGAGGAAAGGATGTACAAAGAGGGAAGAGTAAAATTTCTGCTAGAAATACAGGTACGTTGTTAGAGAAACAGAAAAAAGGTAAAGTGATTATATATACGTGGCAAAAGAACATGACACATTCACCAAATACAAATTCTGTGTCTAAAAACGTACTGCCAAGGGGCTGGCCCCGTGGCCGAGTGGTTAAGTTCGCGCGCTCCGCTGCAGGCGGCCCAGTGTTTCGTTGGTTCGAATCCTGGGCGCGGACATGGCACTGCTCATCAAACCACGCTGAGGCAGCGTCCCATATGCCACAACTAGAAGGACCCATGATGAAGAATATACAACTATGTACTGGAGGGCTTTGGGGAGAAAAATGAAAAAAATAAAATCTTTAAAAAAAAATAAAAAAAATAAAAACGTAGTGCCAAATTGACTATTTAAATTTATACTGATCTATATTTTCAACTTTAGGCTGAAAACGAAGAAAAGTATGTAGGGTCAATTTAACTTATTTTTGCTTTCAGGATCATGATAGTTTAAATTCCGGAACAAGAACATTATTCCCAAATCAAGAAGAATAAATTCTACTGAAGGCCTTTGTATTTATTTAATAATAACTCTAGCAGGCATATTTAGCATGACAAAATTATAACACTACTATATTAAGAGTACAGTCCTTCCTACCAGTACAAAAGCAATGTAAAACAAAAGGACCACCTAAGGAGAAATTTATACCAGTAAACAGACTTGTCATTCATCTATTGTTTGAAGAAACTGCACTAAAACCCTGGCACTTACCTCAAATAAGCAGATGTGCCATCTGTCAAGATAAAGATTAAGTGGATTAACTACTACTGGCTTTGATCATTGCTGGTATTGTTTATTACTATCTGACAGAAAACAGCTTCTACAGATAGTTGCTATTTTACTTGTTCCTGGGATGAAGACGTAAGCAAATACCCTTACCATTGCAGTTTCTAGATCTGGATATTAAAAAAAACACGAATATACTACCGAACACAAAAGTAACAACTGAGGCAACTTACGTTTTAGGACAATTTGACAAGCCTTATATTAATATATTTTATCATTACTTTTGCATTTGCTGTTCAAATCACTTTGTTATATTTATGTTTTGGATATTAAAATAATTCTTATTACTTTTCTAGCACTTATGGTAGGAAGAGCAATAAATAAAACACACTGGGGAAACGTTCAGATAAGCTAACAAAGAAACCCAACCAAAAAACTCCCTGCCCTTTAAATATGCTTTTCTGATCTGAAAAGGACTGTTTCGTTCTTTCAACAAAACCTCAAATGTAAGATGTTACACACTTAGGTTTCCTAATACAATGACCATAGAAGAGAAATAATTGCTCAAATAACTAATGTAAACATAGTTTTTTCTCCTCTCTGGTGTTATTTTAAATTGACGTACTGTATCATGCTCCATGCGTTATCAAGTTTAGTGTATTATTTCTAAGATCTGCACAAAGAAGTTTTAATAGGCTTAGAAGGTTGACCTTTACAACCTTAAAGTTAAAAAAAAATTAGTGACATATCTTAACATATTGTTTTTCTTGTTTTCTTAATTTATGGGTTGATTATCCAAGGATTTTCCAAACATTTAAGGAAAGAACTGAAGTATTTAGAAAGTGTTCCGTAAATTCAGCATGTTAAACTATCATGTTTTAAAAAAAAGTATTTGAAAACCTTTTAAAGTAGGGATGGCAGCAGTTTCAGGAGTAGAGTCCATATAGATAGTAGGAGAGACTAGGCAGCAGGAGGCTCTAGGTTTCACTGTGAGAAAAGACCCAAAGAGGGAAGACGGAAAACAACATGCCCTCTACTGCCTTTTTTCATCTCACGTTCAGCGTCTCTTTTCTCTATAGGCTTTGTCATCTAGCCTTGAGTTACCATCAAACACTAATATAGTGCATCAAAACTTTGATCCTGCTAAGTATGTATGACAGTGATATTACCAGGGGCTCTATTATGTCTACTTTATCAAATTACCTCCCACTTTACTATCTAGGGATGTATGTAGAGTGAGTAGAGTACTTCTAAGATTTGGCTCCCTATGCCTCGTGACTCCCAGTAATAAAAGCAGAAAGTTCATCCAGGTCTGAGGGAAGTATGGTATGTGCAAACTCTAACAGCTTAATTAACCTAACAGAATTTCACCTTTAAATATCATAGCCTTTTCATAATTATTAACCTCTACTTGAATAATAATAACAATCTTAAATATATCCTTTTTTTATACCTGAAGTAGGTGGAGTGTAATGGTACCTTGTGACTCATGACACTGGTATTTCAGGTTGTGTGCAGACAAATGTATTTTCTTCCTTAAACTAATAACAAATTAATTTCCTTCTTAAATCATCGAACATCTCAGAAGAATATATATGTATATATATTTTTGAAATTTTTTATTGAGTTAATGATAGGTTACAATCTTGTGAAATTTCAGTTGTACATTATTGTCTGTCAGTCGTGTTGTAAGTGCAACCCTTCACCCTTGTGCCCACCTCCAGCCCTCCTTTCCCCTGGTACCCACTAATCTGTTCTCTTTGTCCACATGTTTAAATTCCTCATATGTCATTCTCTATTGGGCTTATTTCACTTACGAGAATTCTCTCAAGGTCCATTCATGTTGTTGCAAATGGGACGGTTTTGTTCTCTTTTACGGCTGAGTAGTATTCCATTGTATATATATACCACATCCTTTTTATCCAATCATGTGTTGCTGGGCACTTAGGTTGCTTCCATGTCTTGGCTATTGTAAATAATGCTGCAATGAACATTGGGGTGCATGGGACTTCTGGAATTGCTGACCTCAAGCTCTGTGGATAGATACCCAGTAGTGGGATGGCTGGATCGTATGGTAGTTCTATTTTTAATTTTTTGAGGAATTTCCATACTGTTTTCCATAGTGGCTGCAAGTTTGCATTCCCACCAGCAGTGTATGAGGGTTCCTTTTTCTCTACAACCTCTCCAACATTTGTTACTATTGTTTTAGTTATTTTTATCATTCTAATGGGCGTAAGATGATATCTTAGTGTAGTTTTGATTTGTATTTCCCTGATGATCAGTGATGATGAACATCTTTTCATGTGCCTATTGGCCATCCATATATCTTCTTTGGAGAAATGTCTGCTCATGTCTCCTGCCCATTTTTTGATCGGGTTGTTTAATTTTTTGTTGTTGAGTTGTGTGAGTTCTTTATATATTATGGATATTAAGCCATTGTTGGATGTATGACTTGCAAATATTTTTTCCCAGTTAGTGGGTTGTTTTTTTGTTTCAATCCTGTTTTCCCTTGCCTTGAAGAAGCTCTTTAGTCTGATGAAGTCCCATTTGTTTATTCTTTCTGTTGTTTCCCTTGTCTAAGAAGACATGGTGTCTGAAAAGATCCTTTTAATACTGAGGTCAAAGAGTGTACTGCCTACATTTTCTTCTAGAAGCCTTATGGTTTCAGGTCTCAGCTTTAGGTCTTTGATCCATTTTGAGTTTATTCTGGTGAATGGTGAAAAAGAATGGTCAATTTTCATTCTTTTACATGTGGCTTTCCAGTTTTCCCAGCACCATTTGTTGAAAAGGCTTTCTTTTCTCCATTGTATGCCCTCAGCTCCTTTGTCAAAGATTAGCTGTCCGTAGAGGTGTAGTTTTATTTCTGGGCTTTCAATTCTGTTCCATTGATCTGTGCACCTGTTTTTGTACCAGTACCATGCTGTTTTGATTACTGTAGCTTTGTAGTATGGTTTGAAGTCAGGGATTGTGATGCCTCCAGCTGTGTTCTTTTTTCTCAGGATTGCTTTAGCAATTTGGGGTCTTTTGTTGCACCATATGAATTTTAGGATTCCTTGTTCTATTTCTGTAAAGAATGTCATTGGGATTCTGATTGGGATGGCCTTGAATCTGTAGATTGCTTTAGGCAGAATAGACATTTTAACTATGGTTATTCTTTCAATCCATGTACATGGAATGTCTTTCCATCTCTTTATGTCGTCATCCATTTCTTTCAGAAAAGCCTTGTAATTTTCATTGTATAGGTCTTTCACTTCCTTAGTTAAATTCACCCCGAGGTATTTTATTCTTTTTGTTGTGACTGTGAATGATATTGTGTTCTTGAGTTCTTTTTCTGTTAGTTCGTTATTAGAGTACAGAAAAGCTACTGATTTATGTAAATTGATTTTATACCCTGCAACTTTGCTGTAGTTGTTGATTACTTCTAAAAGTTTTCCAATGGAGGCTTTGGGGTTTTCTATATATAAGATTACGTCATCTGCAAACAGCGAGAGTTACACTTCTTCCCTCCCTATTTGGATTCCTTTTATTCCTTTTTCTTGGATTGCTCTAGCCAGGACCTCCAGTAATATGTTAAATAAGAGTGGTGATACAGGGCATCCTTGTCTCGTTCCTGTTCTCAGGGTGATGGCGCTCAGTTTTTGCCCATTGAGTATGATGTTGGCTGTGGGTTTGTCATATATGGCCTTTATTATGTTGAGGTAGTTCCCTTCTATCCCCATTTTGTTAAGAGTTTTTATTATAAATAAATACTCTCTGAAAGCTTGGCAGAATTCCCCAGGAAAGCCATCTGGTCCTTGGGTTTTATTCTTTGGGATGCTTTTGATGGCTGTTTCAATCTCTTTCCTTGTGATTGGTCTGTTCAAATTGTCTGCTTCTTCTTGAGTGAGCTTTGGGAGATTGTAGGAGTCTAAGAATTTATCCATTTCCTCTAGGTTATCCATTTTATTGCCATATATGCCATATAGTTTTTCGTAGTATTCTCTTATAATCTGTTGTATTTCTGCGAAGTCTGTTGTTATTACTCCTCTTTCATTTCTGATTTTGTTTATTTGAGCCTTCTCTCTTTTTTTCTTTGTAAGTCTGGCTAGGGGATTGTCAAGTTTATTTATCTTCTCAAAGAACCAGCTCTTTGTTTTATTGATCCTTTCTACTGCCTTTTTCGTTTCAATAGCATTTATTTCTGCTCTGATTTTTATTATTTCTCTCCTTCTGCTGACTTTGGGCTTTGTTTGTTCTTCTTTCTCTAATTCAGTTAGGTGTAGTTTAAGATTGCTTATTTGGGATTTTTCTTGTTTGTTAAGATGTGCCTGAATTGCGATGAATTTTCCTCTTAATACAGCTTTTGCTGCATCTCATATGAGTTGGTATGGCATGTTATTCTTTTCATTTGTCTCCAGGTATTTTTTGATTTCTTCTTTAATTTCTTCAATGATCCATTGCTTGTTCAATAGCATATTGTTTAGTCTCCACATCCTTGTGCCCTTCTCAGGTTTTTTCTTGCAATTAATTTCTAGCTTTATAGCATTATGATTGAAGAAGACGCTTGTTATTATTTCAATTTTTTTAACTTTGTAGAGGCTTGCTTTGTTTCCCAACATATGGTCTATCCTTGAGAATGTTCCATGTGCCCTTGAGAAGAATGCGTATTCTGTTTTTGGATGGAGTGTTCTATTTATGTCTATTAAGTCCAACTGTTTTAGCTTTTCATTTAGCTCCACTGTTTCTTTGTTGATTTTCTGTCTGGATGATCTGTCCATTGATGTGAGTGGGGTGTTGAGGTCCCCTACTACTATTGTGTTATTTTTGATATCTTCTTTTAGGTTTGTTAATAGTTGCTTCATGAACTTTGGTGCTCCTGTGTTGGGTGCATAGATATTTATAAGCATTATTTCTTCTGGATGAAGTGTCCCTTCGATCATTATATATTGGCCCTCTATGTCTCTCTTTACCTGCCTTATCTTGAAGTCTGTTTTGTCTGATATAAGTATTGCGACACCTGCTTTCTTTTGTTTGCTATTAGCTTGGAGGATTGTCTTCCACCCCCCTTCACTCTGAGCCTGTGTTTGTCCTTGGAGCTGAGGTGTGTTTCCTGGAGGCAACAAAGTGTTGGACCTTGTTCTTTAATCCATTTTGTCACTCTGTGTCTTTTTATTGGAGAGTTCAATCCGTTTACATTCAGGGTGAGTATTGATGCATGAGGGCTTAATGCTTTCATTCTGTTGCTCGTTTTCCGGTTTTCCTGTTTTTCCCTTGTTTCTCGTCCTGTGTATTTTAGCCTACCCATTGACTTCTGCAATTTCTTATGCTGGGTTTCTTAGGTTTTTCCTTATTTATGTTTTGTGTCTCTGTTCTGTGTTTTAGTTTAGTGGCTACCCTGAAGTTTGTATTTAGAATCTCGTGTATAACATAGTCCATTTTCTGGTGGTCTCTTACTTCCTTAGCCTAGAGTGTTTCAGTCCCTTTCCTCCTCCCCTCCTAAATTATTATTTTCATCTCTTATTGCAACTTGTGTTGTGAGTTTGTGGTCAGAGTGATAAGATTGTCTTTGCTTTGGTGATTTCCTCCCTTTATCCTAATGCTATGGTTGAATATTTGCTATCCTATTCAGATTCTATCTATTTGTCTCTCTACTCTGTGTTTTGTGACCCCTTACTCCCTTTTTTTTTTTTTGCAGGCATGACAGCCTTCTTGAGGATTTCTTGTAGTGCAGGTCCTGTGGCTACAACGTCCCTTAGCTTTTGTTTGTCTGGAAAAGACTGAATTTCTCCCTCATATCTGAGGAAATTTTGGCTGGATAGAATATTCTTGGCTGAAGATTTTTATCCTTTAAAGTTTTGAATATGTCACTCCAATCTCTCCTAGCTTGTAAGGTTTCTGTAGAGAAATCTGCTGAAAGTCTGATGGGGGTTCCTTTGTAGGTTATTTTCTTCTGCCTTGCTGCCCTGAGTATTCTTTCTTTGTCATTCATTTTTGCCATTTTCACTACTATATGCCTCACAATACTTCTTTTTACATTGACAAATCTAGGAGATCTCAAAGCTTCCTCCACACACATTTCTCTCTCAATCCCTAGATTTGGGAAGCTCTCTGCTATTATTTCACTGAGCACACTGTCTGCTCCATTTTCCTTTTCCACACCCTCAGGAATTCCAATCATTCTTAAGTTGCATTTTCTCATTGAGTCAGCTATTTATCGGAGACTTTCTTCAGTTTTTTAAAATTCTTAGTTCTCTTTCGTCCTCTGTCTGGAGCCATTCAACCTGTCTATCTTTGATTATGCTAATTTTCTCCTCTATGGTGTCTACAAGGTCATTCAGAGAATCCATATTCTGTTTTATCTGATCCATTGTATTTTTCTGGTATTTCTAATTGATTCTTCTTTATAATTTCAATCTCTTTTGTGAAGTAACTCTAGAACTCATTGACTTGTTTCTCTATATTTCCCTTTACCTCATTGAATATTTTGATGATAGCTATTTAGAACTCATCTTGACTTAGTTTACCCATTTCCAAGCCCTCAGGACCTACTTCTGTATTTTTATTGTTTTCCTTTTGGATTGGAGCTTTTATAAATTGCTGGATGGTAGAGGAGCGGTTTTTGCTCCTGATGCTATTACTCAGCTGCAATTACAGCCTGTCGCCACTAGATGGGGGTTGAGAGCCTTGCGTTCTGAGCCCTCTGCCTTCAGGCGTGATGGCCCCGGGCAGCGTGGGTTGAAGGAGGAGGGGCACTTTCACTCACGCTGACCTGGATTGGATCAGCTCTCGCTTTCTGGTCTCCGGGGCCCTGGCTTGCTGGGGTTCCCCCATGAGAAAGCTTTCCCCCGTTAGAGGGTTTCCACTGCACTGTTGGTAGGAGTCTTGGGTGATACCCGGCTGCACGGCCCCTCCCCCGCTCCTTCCTTCACCTGCAGCAGCGATCCCAGTCTCTAGGAGAGGGAGCGAATTCTCTCATACCCTGTTCCAGCTCCTCTGAGGGTGGCTCCAGCCTCTCCGCCTTCCATCGTTTGGCTACTGTGGGTCTCTGATCATTTCTGTTATTAGGTTTTTTTTTTTTGGTTGAAAAGCAGTTGCTCTTTTTGGTTGAAATTGGGAGGGGAGAAGAGTCCCGGGTGAGCTGACGCCGCCATGTTGCTGACGTCACTTCTCAAGAATATAGTTTTTTAAGCTGCTGTGACAGGTTCTTCTTTTTAAAAATTTTATTGAGGTCGTAACAGTTTATAACACCATGAAATTTCAGTTGTACATTATTTGTCAGTCACCATATAAATGTGCCCCTTCAACTCTTGTGCCCACCCCCAACCCACTTCTCTGGTAACCACTAAACTGTTCTCTTTGTCCATGTGTTTGTTTATCTTCCACATATGAGTGAAACCATACAGTGTTTGTCTTTCTCTGTCTGGCTAATTTCACCTAACATAATACCCTCAAGGTCCATCCATGTTGTTGCAAATGGGACAATTTTGTCTTTTTTATGGCTGAGTAGTACTCCATTGTATATACCATATCTTCTTTATCCAATCATCAGTTGATGGGCACTTGGGTTGCTCCCACGGTTTGGCTATTGTGAATAAAGCTGCTGTGAACATAGCGGTGCAAAAGTCTCACTGAATTGTTGATTTCAAGTTCTTTGGATAAATACCCAGTAGTGGGATAGCTGGGTAGTATGGTATTTCTATTTTTAATTTTTTGAGAAATCTCCATACTGTTTTCCATAGCGGCTGCATCAGATTGCATTCCCACCAGCAATGTACGAGGGTTGCCTTTTCTCTGCATCCTCTCCGACACTTGTTGATTTTGTCTTGGTGATTATAGCCATGCTAACATGTGTAAGGTGATATCTTAGTGTAGGTTTTCTTTTTTTTAATAAATTTTTATTTTATTTTATTTTATTTTGAGGAAGATTAGCCCTGAGCTAACATCTGCTGCCAATCCTCCTCTTTTTGCTGAGGAAGACTGGCCCTGAGCTAACATCCGTGCCTATGTTCCTCTACTTTATATGTGGGACACCTATCACAGCATAGCTTGACAAGCGGTCCCATGTCCACACCCTGGATCTGAACCGTCGAACCCTGGGCCGCCAAAGTGGAATGTGAGCACTTAACTCTTGTGCCACTGGGCCGGCCCCCCTCTCTCTTTTTTTTTTTGGTGAGGAAGATTGGCCCTGATCTAACATCTGTTACCAATCTTTTCCTTTTTGCTTGAGGAGGACTGTCCCTGAGCTAACATCTGTGCCAATCTTCCTTCATTTTGTATGCAGGATGCTGCCACAGCATGGCTCGATGAGCGGTGTGTATGTAGGTCTGTATCTAGGATCTGAGCCTCTGAACCCTGGGCCACTGAAGCAGAGTGCGCAAACTTAACCACTGTGCCATCGAGCTGGCCCCTTTAGTGTAGTTTTGATTTGCATTTCCCTGATGATTAGTGATGTTGAATATCTTTTCATGTGCCTGTTGGCCATCTGTATACCTTCTTTGGAAAAATGTCTGTTCATATCCTCTGTCCATTTTTCAATTAGGTTGTTTGTTTTTCTGTTACTGAGTTATGTGAGTTCTTTATATATTTTGGAGAGTCACCCCTTGTCGGATATATGATTTGCAAATATTTCCTCCCAGTTGGTGGGTTGTCCTTTGTTTTGTTCCTGGTTTCCTTTGCCTTGCAGAAGCTTTTTAGCTGGATGAATTCCCATTTGTTTATTTTTTCTTTTGTTTGCCTTAGCTGAGTAGACATGGTATTCAAAAACATCCTTCTAAGACTGATGTCAAGGAGCATATTGCCTATATTTTCTCTAGGAGTTTCACGGTTTCAGGTCTTATCTTCAAGTCTTTGATCCATTTTGAGTTAATTTTTGTGTATGGTGAAAGATAATGGTCTACTTTCATCCGTTTGCATGCGGCTGTCCAGTTTTCCCAACACCACTTATTGAAAAGACTTTCTTCTCTCCATCGTATGTTCTTGGCTCCTGTGTTGAAGATTAGCTGTCTGTAGACATGTGGTTTTATTTCTGGGCTTTCAGTTCTGTTCCATTGACCTGTGTGCCTGTTTTTGTGCCATACCATGCTGTTTTGATTACTATAGCTTGGTAGCATATTTTGAAATCAGGGAGTGTGATACCTCCAGCTTTGTTCTCTTTTCTCAGGATTGCTTTGGCTATTTGGGGTCTTTTGTTGTTCCATATGAATTTTAGGATTCTTTGTTGCAATTCCGTGAAGAATGTCATTGGGATTCTGATGGGGCTTGGGTTGAATCTGTAGTTTGCTTTAGGTAATTTGGACATTTTAGCTGTTTCTTCTCCAGAATAATAATTTCTATCTACTGCCATCAATTGTGCATTTCCTATTCCCTCCTCTTCAGCCTTCTGCTTTGTTGCATCGGTCCCTATTGCCCTCTTGAAACTGCTTCTGTAATGGTTCCCAATGTCTAGATAATTTCAGGGGCTCTCTACTCAGTCACCATCCTATTTGACCACTTTTTAAAGAGTATGATATTAAATACTCCCTCATTGTTACCCTTCTTCACAAGATTCCATTACCCGACACTCTCTGGGCTTTCTTCTTACTTCTCCAGTACTCTGCTTACTCCTCTGCTCCTTCTCAATTTTCTTCTTTGGCTTCTCAACCTCAGCTTGATCTCTTAAATGAAACTGTTTACCAAGACTCTGGTCCTATTCCTTTTCACTCTCCATCCTCTCCCCTTGAGGTCATATACTCTCATGACTAATGATCACTTCTATCAGGATGCTTCCTAATCCAGACTACACTCTTCATCTCCAGACAGTTGCCTGCTACACTTGTTTATCCCTACAGGGATATTCTACCAATTTATCAAGCTCAACATTTCTAAACTGAGAGTTAAGATCTTTTTCAACTCAATCTTCCCTTGAATTCTCCTTCAAATGAGGCAGGTTAACACTGAGGAAAGAAGAGGCTCTAGAATTGGATGGACTTGGAATCAAATCATGGCTGCAATACTGTCTGCATATCAATATTCTCATCTTTAAAATGGGAACACTACTACTAGTTTTGTAGGGTGCTGTAAAGATTCAATAATATACGTTGGACATAAACAACCCTCAATAAGAAATAGTCACAGTCTTCTTTTCTTTTTGACCAATTAGTACTATCATCATTCCTAGTCAGGCTAGCTGGAAAAACGAATGACCACCGATTATTTCTTTCCATTCATTTCTCTATCGAATTGGAAGCCAGGTTCTAAAGAGCCTATTCCATAATATCTTGTGATTGTTTTCCTACTTTTCATTCACAGTTGTAAAACTGGACTATTGCAACAGACTAGGGAGCCTCCTCACCTCCAATCTCTCCTCTTTTAATTCATCTTTCATGCTGTGGCCAGAGATGAATTTTGGAACACTGAAGTGTAATTATCTCCATTAACCACTGCCTGCTGGTTTCTCCTGACAGCAGCGTACAGTTCATATCAGGGAATCCACTTCTTAGGTGTCTCTGTTCACATTTTGGGTATGACACACAACAGCAACAATGTTTTTACAGTGGTCTCGATTTTATAGTTTATTTTCTCAAGGGACCTCTGATAATGGCTATTTAATCACTGTTCATGGCAAACAGAACAATATTGTTACTTCTTCTTTCTTTAGATTGAATGGAATTAAATTCAAAGATAAATTTATGATGACTGTCTAGGATTTCCTTTCCTCCTTGCTTTTTGAGTATTTTTTACCCTGAGGTCCTGAGTAAGAGCTGCGATACCTAAAAATCCTTGGTTCTTTCCAGTTTGTCTATTCACAAGCACCTTCAACCTGGTGGAATTCTAGGCTGCCTTCAGAAACTAGCTGTTCTACAATGGTAATACTTTACCCTCACTGCTTCTTTGGGAATAAGCAGATTTGCTAATGTTGTTCACAGTGACTTTCTAATGAAAAAATTTTTTTTACAAACCTGTTTTTCTTATAAATAATGTATTTTGAATAGATCAAATATCCCTGAAGTAGTATAGTTTTCTCTATAGCTTTCTATTATATTTTAACTTCTACCACTTTAAGAAAATGAATTCTATAAGATTGCTACCTGTTTTTCTGAATAGTACAGTGAAATCTCATATACCTAGAGGTATACTTCAGGCAACTTCAATCCCTGGAATCTTCCAGCTTTCTTACTTAAACTGCAAACCCAGGAGTAACAAAAATCTTTTGCAGCATTTGAAACAATTGTCATAAGAGGCATGCAATAAAATATACATGAAATTTTCTTAGAATCTATAGTCTTGTATATTCTAAAGCAGTGTTGTTGAATGGAAATATAATAGAGCCACATAAGTAATTTTAAATTTTTTAATAGCCATATTAAAAATGTAAAAAATATATAGAACAATGCTTAACACATACTAACTCCTATCGTGCATCACTTAAAGATGGGGATACATTCTGAGAAATATGTCGTTAGGTGATTTAGTCATCATGTGAACATCATAGAGTGTACTTACACAAGCCTGGATGATACAGCCTACTACATACCTAGCCTATACGGTACTAATCTTATGGGACCCCATCATATATGCAGTCTGTCATTGACTGAAACATTGTTACACGGTACATGACTACATAGAAAAATTCTTGATGAATTAATGAGTACATTTAAATAACTACAGGAGGCCCTCTTATCCTCGGGGGATATGTTCCTATTGGATGTCTGAAACCATGGATAGTACTGAACCCTATATATACTATGTTTTTTAATACATACATACCTATGATAAAGTTTAATTTATAAACTAGGCAGAGTGAGAGATTAACAATAACCATTAATAAAACAGAACTATAACAATATACTGTAATAAAAGTTACTGTAGACCTTAGCAATCTCAGCATATAATTTTTTTTCTTTCCTTATTAGCTTGAAAACTTTCACCATTTCACTGTAAGGAAGCACTTTATGGCTTCTCTTTGGCATATCTGAATTGCCAACATCACTACTCTTACGCTTTGAGGTCATTATTAAGTAAAATAAGGGTTACTTGAACACAAGCACTGGAATACTGTGACAGTAGATCTGATCAATCAGACGGCTACTAAGTGATTGCTGGGCAGGGAGTGTAAACAGTGTGGAACTCTGGAAAAGGGGTGATCCACGTTCTGGGTGGGATGGACTAGGAAGGCTCGAGATTTCATGTGGTGTATATTTGTCCAAACTCATCAAACTGTATACTTTAAACAAGTGCATTTTATTGTATATAAATCATAATTCAGTGAATCCCTTTGACAAGGTTCCATACCACAAGCTTTGCAAATTTAATTACTAAATATTTGGTTTTATATATAAGAAACTCTCTCAAAGACTAGAAGCAAAGGACATAGCAAAAAAGGTTCGAAATAGAGAATAAATTTATAAAACAGCAGGATCCCACAAAATTTAGATTTATACATATCTTTAGATATTTTTAACATCTTTAGAAATTATCTGGAAGAGAGTGTAGAATGTATAAATCTAAGCATATGGGAGAAACTAGGGTAAATGACACGAATATCTATGTGAGTGGGCAGTAAAGCAGCAGATGGAAATCTCAGCGTTTTAGCTTAAAGTATACAGATGGTCCCTGACTTATCATCTTTTGACTTTACAAATGTGGGAAAGTGATACACATTCAGTAGAACCTGTACTTTGAATTTTTATCTTTTCCCAGGCTAGTGATAGGCAGTATGATACTTTCTCGGGATGGTGAGCAGTGGCAGCTGCAGCTCCCAGTCAGCACCGTGATGATGAGAGTAAACAACTGCTACACTTAAAATCTTTTTACTGGGCCCAGCCTCATGGCCGAGTGGTTAAAGTTCTGCACACTCCACTTAGGTGGCACAGGTTAAGCACAGGTTCACAGGTTTGGATCCTATGCGTGGACCTATTCTGCTCACCAGCCATTCTGTGGAGGTGTGCCACATACAAAAAACAGAGGAAGATTGGCACAGATGTTAGCTTAGGGCAATATTCCTCAGCAAAAAAAGAGAAAAAAACCTTTTTTACCCAGACAACTATTCTGTTTTTCACTTTTTGTACAGTATTGAATAAATTACATGAGATATTTAACACTTTCTTATAAATAAAGCTTGGCGTTAGTGATTTTGGCCAACTGTAGACCAATGTAAGTGTTCAGAGTACATTTACGTAAGCTAGGTTACGCCACGATGCTTGGTAGTTTAGGTGCATTACACACATTTTCAACTTATGATATTTTCAATTTACGATGGGTTTACTGGGATGTAATCTCATCCTAAGTCTAGGAAGATCTGTGGTAGAAAACATTTTAATCTGATGTGGCCAGTATCAGTAGTTGTTGAGTTAATTTAAAAAGTCTGTTAAAGTGGGGAATCATTTGAAAAAATAAAGATCCCTACATAAACATTTTAATTAACTTAAATAAACATCCATTTTAGAACCAAGCCCTTTTCTACGGAGTGGAGCCACTGATTGGAATTACTTGTTATTTTTCTTGCTTAAGTATAACTATAACTAACATCATTTTCAGTTTCCAGCTTCATTTTCTTTAAAATGCAGCAAAAATGTAGGGCCGGCCCCAAGGCTGAGTGGTTAACTTTGTGTGCACTGCTTTGGCAGCCCAGGATTTCTCTGGTTTGGATCCTGGGCGCAGACCTAGCACCACTCATCAAGCCATGCTGAGGTGGCGTCCCTCATAGCAGAACTAGAGGGACCTATGACTAGAATATACAGCTATGTACTGGGGGACTACAGGGAGAAGAAAAAGAAAAATAAGATTGGGAAGAGATGTTAGCTCAGGACCAATCTTTAAAAAAAAATAAAACAAAATTCAGCAAAAATGTAAAGAAACAGGTAAAGTTAATATCCCCAAATTATTTCTTCATTGTGTAGTCAATATAAAAACTGAGATATTTTACCTTGCTTTCTTTTTTCTTCAAAATTTAGTGTGTATTTTACACTTACAGGACATCTCAATTCAGATGTCACATTTCATTAGAAATACTTGATCCGTACTTAGATTTCATAAAATTTACAATTGAAAAAGTAGATTCATAAAACCAAGTTGTTTCAAACATACTTAAAAATTTTCCAATAGCGAACATCAGTTTTAAAATGCAAACTTTAAATTAATCAAAACTAAAAAACTCACGTTTCAGTCACAAGCCACATTTCAAGGGCTCAATAGCCACATATGGCTACTAGCTACTTTGCTAGACAGTGCAAGTACAGACTATATTTTATATATAATTTTAATAAGCTTTGTTGTCTATTTCCCAGTACACTGGAGATTGGAAGAAAAAAAAAATAGATGACTAGAACTGACAAATATTTCTTCACTAAAGTACTCTAATAAGTTAAAAACATTTAACTCTAACTGGCACATATCCAACAGTTTACATGTACTGAAGTTATTTTTTAATATTATCATCAATTTTCTTGGAATGGAGTGAAATTTACTGGTTGGATGTCCTAGAGTTATCTCTTAGGAAATACCATTTAAACATATCTTTATAGCTTTTCAAATATTAGCCTTAGCAAATTTCTGGAAAATTTGCACCAATTTCTACCTACTGTGGTTTTTCATTTTTCCCCCCCATTCTTTATGAAGGCTTAAGTTTTTATTTTTCTTATTCTTTTCTTTGGGCAGAGGGCTGTAAGAACAATTTTTAATATGAAGACCTATCATTTGCTGAAATCATACAAATAAAACCCTAAAAAATGCAGATGCTTAAGCTCGTTTCCCTTTTTGGAATCTTATGCTTTGTTCCTTAATGGTTTCCTCAAGGTTGTATTATAGAAAATTTAATACTTTTGAATGTATAAATGATTGCATGACACTCCATACCTAAACAGTGGATATAATTGTGATTTTTATGGAAATGGAAAATTATCACACATTCAGGTGTTTTATGATAAACCAAGAACAACTAGAATCTACTCACCTTAAAAAATTCCTTTTTCTCAACCATCTCATCCCCATCTGCATCCAGCATTTTAAAAGCAACATGAAACCCAGTATGGGGTTCTGCAATCAGGTGAAAAATGAATAATTTAAATATTGGTGAAATGCAAATTATCTGCAGATCTACAGATCTTGAAATGTGAAAAAGCCACCAGAAACTATGTTAAGTGTCTAAACAGAGAAAAAGAAGATCTCATAATAACAATTTTCAAAGGTGTGCTCTTCTGCAATTAAGCATTCTGCCTTCAAAGCAAAATTAATTTGAGAACTTTATTTCTTTAGCTCTACTAGGGGCTTTCCTATATTCTTATAGTACCTTGGCTATTTTCACATTGATTATTACTCTTTATTTCCTTTTCTCAGAGTAGGGTTTTTTTAAAAAAACTTTTTATTTTGAAATAATTTTAGACTTCCAGAAATAATGTAAAGATACTATAGTGAGTTCTCATATACCCTTCACCCAGCTTCCTCTAACATCAATTTCTTCTATAACCACAGTATCTTTATCAAAATTAAGAAATTAACACTGGCATACCTTTTTAAACTAAACTACAGACTTTATTTGGATTTCATATTTTTCCACTAATGCTGTTTTCTCTATTCTAGCATCAAACACAAGAAACTAGGTTGCAGTTAGTTGTTATGTCTCCTTAGTTTCCTCTAAGCTGTAAAGGCTTTTCAATCTTTCCTTGATTTTCATGACCTTGACAGTTTGAAGAGTAGTCGTCAGAAATTTTGTAGAATGTCAAAGGATTTTTCAATATTCCTAAGTGAAGGCTAAGTCTGACTCTTCTGTTCCACAAGCCTTCTACTAAGAAGACAAAGTTTGGGGAGCCATAGTGAGAAGGAGGTAAAAGAGACCTAGAGGGGTAATCTAATCCAACAGTATCATTTTGTAGATTTAGAAACTAAAGTACCAAGAATATTTTTAATGGTAAAGACACAAATACCAAAATTCCAAAACCCTGTTCGTTAAGAATAGGAAATTCCACATGACGGTTGCGAGAAATTGTGGGATACTTACTAGTGAGGATGGTAAGCAAGAAAAGATACTCAGTATATGAAATTAACCCTGAAACGATAAAATAAAAACATGAGAAAATAAGTTTTAGATGGTTTAGAAGTAATCACATATATACATATATATATACACATACACACATATACACACACACACACAGTATATGGAAACCTCACCTAATTAAAAACAGACACACTTTTACTTTAAATTACCTCTCCTTGGGATAGTCGAAAACTTTTATAGTAGAGAGTTCAGTACTAATACTTGAAAAAAAAGAAAAGATACTATTTTTCATCATGTTACTATTACTAGTAAGGAGGAGGAATGGATGGATGCTGGCTAGCAAATAAAAAGTATCCACTGAAGATTTTATTTGCATGACACTTTACGTAATTTCTACTCAAATTTTACTATTCATAAAATCTCAAGTAAATTTATAAATTCAGTAGAATAACACAGATTTGGATATACCAAAGGTCAAACTATATTATTTAAAATGAAATAATTAAATCTTTGTAGCAGTGATTTGATTTCCTTTCGGAAAACCATTCCCTTCTCATTCTCAAACATGCCGTTTGGGTATGACAACACATGCTCATCTTTGGAGGCAGACGCTGACTGGCCTAAGCCAATCATTGTACTCCTGCAGAATTGGTGCAGGGATGGGCAAGTAGCTGACCCAAGCTAATGAGCAGGTTGCATTAGTCTGGCTGCAGGGACTGCTTCAGGGGTGGGCCATGCCCTAAGCTGGGCCCCTCAGAGTGGCCTGTCTGCTGAGTGGTACTGCAGAATTTCTAAGAATGCTGGGTCATCCACTTTATCCGCCCTCCCCAACCCCCACGCCCCCCCTCCCCCCTGGCTTTGATGTGTGAATGTTTCACTTAGGAGTGTGAGGCCACAGAAACAGTGCCTGAACTTTCAGAGATCCAGTGTTTAGAGCCTGAGAATCGAGCCAATCTTTAATTGGCAGACCTGAAAGATAAACAGTGGTGATGTTTTAAGCCCTGGATTAAGCTAGGCTTGAAGCTAGTTCTAAGTCTGGCTGCTAAATAAACTTCCTTTCTGGCTCAAGTAGATAGCATCAGGCTTTATGTGCTTGCAACAAAAAGAATCATAAGAAATACAGAAACAATATCTTATAAATTATACCTTCCTGATAAGCTAAATAAATTTTCCCTCTGGATCATAAGCTTGGTATAATAGCAAAACACACATTAAAAAAAACTTTGTCATGGAGAACTCCAATTACATACAAAAGTAGAGAGAATAATATGATAACTATATAGGTCAGCTTCAGTAATTGTCAACTCATGGTAGGTCTTGCTTTATCTGTACCTTTTCTCATCCCTTCCCCCCACCTCCACTGGATTATTTTGAAACAAATCCCACATATCATTTCATAGAAAAAACTCAGGCTGTATCTTTAAAAGGACTGTTCCCTCCCCCAAACATATTTACCACACCTAAAAAATTATCAGTAATTCCTTAATATCATCAAATTTAAATCAGTGTTACAAACATCCCCATTTCAGAAAAAATTTTAAGTGTGCTCAAATTCATAGAAGGTCCTTGCATTACACTTGGTTAATAGGTCTCAAGTCATTTTTTTATTGTGATAAAAGACATATAACATAAAATGTACCATTTTAGCCATTTTTAAATGTACAGTTCAGTGGCATTAAGAACATTCATATTGTTTTGCATCAATTATCAGAACATTTTCATCATCATAAACTGAAATCCCATACTCATTAAAACTAACTCCCCCTTCTCTTCTGCCCCATCCCCTTGTAACTCTATTCTACTTTCTGTCTCTACGACTTAGTCTACTCTAGGTATCTCATATACGTGGAATCATACAATATTTGTCCTTTTGTGACTGTCTTACTTCACTTACCATAATGTCTTCAAGGTTCATCCATGTTGTAGAATGTATCAGAATTCCATTCCTTTTTAAGGATGAATAATATCCCTTTATATGTACATACCACATTTTCTTTATCCATTTCTCTGTTGATGGACATCTGGGTTGTTTCAACCTTTCGGCTATTGTGATTAATGCTGCAATACTGGTGTACAAATATCTGTTTGAGTCCCTGCTTTTAATTCCTTTGGGTACATAGCCAGCAATGGGATTGCTGGAGCATATGGTCATTCTATGTGTAATTTTTTGAGGAACCACCATACTGTTTTCCACAGTGGATGCACCATTTTATAGTCCCACCAAAAACACACAAGGGTTATATTTTCTCCATATGCTTGCCAATACTTATTTTTTTTCCCTTGATAATAAGGGATGTGAAGCGGTATCTCATTGTGGTTTTGATTTGCATTTCCCTAATGATTTGTGATGCTGAGGATCTTTTCATGTTTGAATTAGCCATTTGTATATTTTCTTTGGAGAATGTCTATTCCAGTCCTTTGCCCATTTTTAAATTGGGCTGTTTGGTTTTTCTTGTTGTTGAGTTGTAGGATATATCCTGGATAGTAACTCCTAATAAATGATTTGCAAATATTTTCTCCCATCCTGTGTGTAGCCTTTTTACTCTCTTGATAGTGTACTTTGATTCACAAAAGTTTTCAATTTTCTCTTTTGTTTCTTGTATCTTAAATCTCTTTTAATTTATAGGTTCCCCCTTGTCTTTTTTTCCTTCCTTTTCAACTTAATTGTTGAAGAAGCCTGATCATTTGTCCTGGGGAGTTTCTCATAGTCTAGGCAATTTTGCTGATTGCATCTTCTTCGTGTCATTTCACATGTTCCTCTAATTTCTCTATTTTCCACAAACTGGTACTTAGATCCAGAGCTCTGCTCAGATTCAAATTTGACTTTTGGCTAGAATTCTTAATAGATGGTGCTGTATACTTCCACCAGGAAGCCAAAATGTAAATGTTTACAGAAAACGCTAAATACCACTGATAATAGGAGTTACAGAACTTTAGAAAAATGTGAAATCATTTCCAGAGTTCAGATGATCAGAGATGTCATACAAGAAGTAATTCTAAAAATGGTCTTTGAATGATGGGTGAAAATTTTAATTAAGCTGGTGTGATATAAGTGAGAAAGCCATATAATATAGATGAAACCGAATAAGAAAATCAAAAAGTGATGGTCTGTCTGAACCAATGTTCATGTGGAAGAAGCAATGGGAAATAAAGCTACCAAGGTAGTGCAGAAATGAGGAAGAAAGGCTTGAAGCAGGTGATGGCAGTGGATACGTATTTACTGTTGAAGGAAGGAAGACCACAACCTAACAGCTCCCAATCAAATAAAGCAGAGACTCAGGGACAAAAATAGTTCAGAGCAAGGCAAGTAAAGATCTTGCGTCTACGTAATTCATTGTTTTAGCTAACAGTAACTTTAGGTATATATTTTAAATGTTTTTAGTGACTTACATTTTTTTTGCATAACCAACTTTCTTGTTGTCGTTTTTATTTTGGAGCAGGCGTACTTCTCTTTAATAAAAAAGCCTATAGTAAGTCTTCAGATATTTTTTCTTAAAAATATTCAGTGTTTATATAAAAGGAGAATAAATTAAATGTGTTTTGTCATATCTCGTACCTGAGAGAAGTGCTCTAACGTTAGTTGAAAGATCAAAGTATTTCATCTCTTGGCAGCCTCAAAAAGTGAATAGCTTTTTTCTAATTTTCAAAGGAATATGACAATGTGAAAAAATGGCCAAATTGCTAGACTGAACTGGGCTTGGTGCCAAAAGGAGACCTCACTTTTCTTTTCTCTAGACATAGGTACATATCCTTTACACAAGGGGAACTTTTTGAAAAAGAAATTCCAGAGTCTTTCTTTGAAATACTGACTTAAAAAGCTTGAATAAAAACAGAGTTGAGAGACAGTATAAAAACAGTACCCTACACTCTCAAGACAGACTATAAATAATACAGTTCTACAACAGCATTCTAGGTATCTGCCTTTTGAAAACGCTTTTAAAGAAAACTGACACCTCAGCACTTTATAGGAGAAAAGTTTAATACATATTTGTTACATTTAATTGTAAAAGAAATGCTGTTAAATGGCAATGTTTCAAAATTGCATGTTAAATAGGGAAGTATTTTAAATAATTTATATTTAAAAATTTGTTAAAGAATTCTTAAAGACTACTAGAAGAGATGATTAAATTCTGTTAGTTACTCTGTTTCTCTAGAAATATTTAAAATTTGGAACCATTCTAAAATATGACTTGATAGTGAATGCAATTTTAAGAACCCTGTTCCCCAAAGACAAATTACCACATCATAAGAATATACTGGGCTGGCCCAGTGGCGCAGTGGTTAAGTTCATATGTTCTGCTTCGGCAGCCCAGGGTTCGCTGGTTTGGATCCCGGGTGAGGACATGGCACTGCTTGGCAAGCCATGCTGTGGCAGGCGTCCCATATATAAAAAGTAGAGGAAGATGGGCATGGATGTTAGCTCAGGGCCAGTCTTCCTCAGCAAAAAGAGGAGGATTGGCAGCAGATGTTAGCTCAGGGCTAATCTTCCTCAAAAAAAAAAAACAAGAAAAAATATACTTATATCCTACATCATATCTTATAATTTATATTCAGTACATCCTTGAGGATGGTATTATATTGAGAATTCTGCTCAGTTTTTAAAAAATGAATAATAATTATAATTTGTTTTTCTTTATAATAATGTACGGTGGGTGAATTATTTTATTTCAAGAATATAGTACCTTTTGCTAGTTGATACATTATAAATTTTGATAGTTCTTACTTCATTAATATAAACAAAGGAATATTTCTGAAAAAAGTTTTTGTTGAATTTTTCCTATAAAATATTCATATTAGTGTTTTTTAAGTTGAAAACTACACTTCAACTCATGTATTTCAGAGAAAAACTAAAAAATAACTATTAAGTCCTTCCTCAAGATTTTTTCTTGTTCTGTTTCCCGCAAGTTCTCTAGAGATAGGGAGAAGAGAGGATGAATTCAATAAATATTTAGGAGGCAAAATTAGAAAGACTTTGTGTTTGACCGCATGTTAAGGATGGGTGGGGCAAAAGAAGAAAGGGTTCAAAGATATTTCCCAGGTTTCGATGAGCTGGGTGAGCGGTATTACTACCAAATGAGACCAAGAATAAAGGAGGAGTTGGTTTAGGGGTAAGATGGTGAGTTCAGTTTAGGATATGATGAATTCAAGGTAAGTGAGAGATTCACAAGCAGATGTCAGGCAGCTGGTTTGTGTAGAGAAGCCTGAAGCTCAGGAGAGTAGCCTGGGCTGGAGACACTGGAAGAGAGTTGAGAGTGATTAGTATACACGGATGCTAAAACCAAAGAGGCTGAAGCAGAAGAGCAGGAAGTGAAGGACAGAATCCCAGGAAGCACCAACTTTTAATGGGCAGAGGGAGGAAGAGAAGCCAATGATGGAAAGAGAAGCACAGAGAATTGGGATGATGTGGTTTCAGAGACTCCAGGAGAACCTGTGGCACGTGGATTTGCTTAATAAAATAAGATCTTTTATTGACAGTTGATCTCAGGGCACTGTGCCAGATGTTTACATGTTTTCCCACTCTAAGCCTGGAAATAGATAGAAGTATCTTTATTAAAGCAGCTTATAAACTCCAAGATACACAGAAGTTGTGAGGTTCCATGTATTCAACCTGTGAAGCCTTTCCAACTTTAAGGACACTTTTCACCCAGCCTGCGGTAAAGTAGATGTGTTGGAGGGACGGACAATGTGAAGAGTCAGGGCTGAGACCCCAATCAGAGTTGAATAAAAGCAAGCACAGGAAAGCCAGCATCTGGAGAAACGGTGAGACAGTCGGAGTTCTCACTCTGCCCTTGCATGGTTCTTCTAACTCTTCAGAATTACGCAACTCTGCTGTTCTGCCTCATTTCCCTGTCAGTTGCTTAATTTTCTTGTCACCAATAAGTCCTATCTTTAAGACCTGATTTCCCTACCAGTCCTTTATTAATGAAGGCTGCTCTTTTATACACTCCTGTGTGAAAGGTGGGAAGTTAATTCTCCTCCTGCAGCTGCCCAGTGTACATTTCTTATTCTTTTCTCTCCGACTGAAGTGCGTGCTCTCTCTATTATCTATCCTTGCAGTCATTTATTCTTTCTAGTTCCTCTTAAAGCCGCTCTGGCTAATCATCTTTCCTCTATTTCTCCTACTCATAGCCTCACGGACTTCGCTTAAAGCAAAAAAAATCAAACTTTCTGCTGTTTCCATTTTCTATTTATTTTTTGAATAGTGAATCACACTAAGGGCCTTTCCCCCAATCATCCAGAAATACTGGCTTTTCATTCTCCAAGAAATCTTGGAAATGTATGATGCCCTTGTTCATTCTGAGATATAAATAGTCCTCCAGCTATGTAAAGAACAGGGAAAGAGAACTATCCAATGAGGAAAACACTTTAGTAGGTTGATAAATGTATCTCCTTGATAGTTAGAAAGGTGTATATATATAGATATAGAGACAGATATAGCAATAGAGATATATATGTATCAGTAGTCTCAATTTAAAGCAAAGAATAAAGAAAATCTACAGGCATCCCCCTCCTCCCCCTGCCCTGCTTCATATGAAGAATTTAGACTGTAACTAAACACAGTTTGGGAAACTAGAATAACTTTCTAGCTTCTCTTCAAATCTCACAGTTGCTTTCAAGGCTTCCATTAATCTGTTTTATATAAGCTCAACCACTACTCACTATCTTCTTCATATCAAGAAAATGAATGTTTGCTTTCTGCTCTTTGACATCTCAACTCCCACATCATATGCTAGGCCTCAAAAACATCACCCTGGGCTGCCCTGTGGCCAAGTGGTTGGGTTCACCCACTCCGCTTTGGTGGCCCAGGGTTTTGCTGGTTCGGATCCTGGGCGCGGACATGGCACTGCTCATCAGGCCATGCTGAGGTGGCATCCCACATGCCACAACCAGAAGGACCCACAACTAAAACAATTACACAACTATGTACCAGGGGCTTTGGGTAGAAAAAAGAAAAATAAAATCTTTCAAAAAGAAAAAAAAAAAAAAACCAGAATCAACCAAAAAAACCCATCAACCTTCATTTGGCAGGTAGTCTCCTACTTTCTTCAAAGTTTGTTAAATCTTGCTGTTAAACCTTATTATTTCGTATGAGATACAGAATTTCTTACGCTGTTTTAGGATTGACTAGTCAATCCCTTCCTTCAAACTCACCCCCATTAGAATAACCTCATGTTTGATTTTGCCAGTTTAGGTGATTCTGGTTGAATTTCATCAAAAGAGATAGAAAAGAAATAACTAGGATGGTAAGAAAATATAAGAAAGGATGGGGTCATAAAAGCCAAAAGAGGGGACTGTTTTGAGGTGAGAGTAGATAACAGTATCAAATACCGAGATCACACAAGCAGAGAATATAAAATATCGTCATTCGATCTGGTAACAAGGAGGCTTAAAACATCTATTAAATAACACAGTAAAGATGCACAGGTTCACAATCCTTCTTCCTTCATGGTAAATAAGCTGTGTAGATTCTCTACTGTATATTGTCTAATATACAGTTGCAAACCTCACAATTTAATTCCTTAATACTATTTTGGTTAAATAAAATACATAAATGGAAATTTAACAACAAATCAACATTACCTTTATCACCAAGGTCTCTAAAAAACGTAGATCCACAACCAGCTTTTTGGATTCCTGCCAGTACATCCTCGATGTCCTTTGAATAAACATATTAAAATATTTCAATTTAACTTATAAAAGCTGTTTTCTATCTTACAAAAAAAAAAGAAAGAAACTGCCTCACTCCGCCACATTGCTTACCTTTTTTGTCAGCTTCCTGACTGAAGTTTTACCTATAGAAAAGAAGAAACATTATTTAGTAGCCATATTGCTTGGTAAAATGCAATTTCCATTAAGAAAGAAAATAATTTAAAAGACAAAATAAACAACTAATTATTTATAAAAGAATAAATGTTTGGCAATTTTAGCTCACATCATTGAACCAAAGTTATGAGCCAGAGAATTCTAAGTCTAAACACAAAGACATTGTATTGTAGTTCTTTGTAAGACCTAGTTTCAACTTCACTCACCCCATTTCAGACATATGAAATCGTATGACCACCTTCCTTACTTTAGTTGTCTGCACCATAAATAAATTCTTGCCAAATGATTTCTTTCTTCATGATTATTAAAATCTGTCTCTTCTTGCATTCACTGATTAAAAACGTACACATTCATGTTTTAGAAAGTTACACTTTTAAACCCTGAAAAGTTCTCTTAAGCTTACAGCTCTCCAGTCAAATTTAAAAGGTTAGCTAACATGACTGCTTGTTCTAAGGTGATGTTACTTTTAATGATTTCCTATTGGATAACAGATTTAAAATTCTTTCCGGTTTTCAGCTATCTTCTTTACTTCTTACATAATTTCCCTCTGATCTATTCTAATTCTAAAGTAATCACATTGCTTATTTTGTTGAGACTTATTCTGAAGATAGCCTCAAGCCATTTTACACATCTAGAACAATAGTAAAAATGTTTTGTTTCTGACATAAGATATGCGCATCACGAGTTTCCCTTCTTGCTCTCAAAATTATCTTATCCATGAAGTTCCCTCAGTACCATTAAATGGTCTATGAAAATTTAGGTGACAGGTTAAAAAAAAATGAATACTTTCAGAGGTGTCTTTTCCTTAGCTTGGGATACTTAATTTGGACTATAAATCTACTGGGGACAAATACTGTTATTTGGTAATAAACTGTTAAGATTTTATTTTTGCATTATTCATCAAATTTTAGTTGTGAATACGACTATATAATTTTTACAAACATCTATGACAATGTAAGCTTAGGTGTTACTATTTTGGGATAATTTTTATTCATTAATAAACTATTATGTGTCACCCAATGATAAAGAACTCTAGATTCTAATATTAGGTGCTATTATACCATGAGATCATCAAATAGACAAAATTATCATTTAATTTACAAATCTAAATGTCTGTGTGAATGTGTATAAAGAAATACGTAGTAATGTAATGCTGATAACCCCCAGAAAAGCATGTAATACATGTATTTTAGCTATCTGCATATTCTTATTAAAAAAAACTGATTATGATTCACATGCCTTATATTGCTTTTCTTAAAGTTACGTCACAAATTATTCATTACCATATGCACTTTTATTTTTAGAAAATTAAGGTTAGTCCCATTAGTTTTTTAAAGAGAGATTAATCCTTGCACACAACTGATAAAGTACTCTAGGAAGCAATAACTGACATTTTGAGGCGGCAATATGGATGGTTTCTAACACAAAAGATTATTTCTAAGGGGTCTTATATCTTTTTTATAGCTAGATTCTTCTTTGGTCTTTTAGAAATCTTTCTTGGGGAAAAAAAAAAAAAATCCTTTGGGGCCAGCCCAGTGGTGCAGTGGTTAAGTTCACATGTTCTGCTTTGGCAGCCCAGGGTTCGCTGGTTCAGATCCTGGGTGTGGACCTACAGATCGCTTATCAAGCCATGCTGTGGCAGGTCCCATATATAAAGTAGAGGAAGATGGGCATGGATATTATCTCAGGGCTAGTCCTCCTCAGCAAAAAGAGGAGGATTGGCGGCAGATGTTAGCTCAGGGCTAATCTTCCTCAAAAAAATAAATAAATAAAAATCCTTCTACTTGAAACCCAGTGAGGACAGAAGAGATGCCAAACAGCTAAGCCAATAAAACTCAGTACTATATGAATGAAATACAACAATAAAGTCAGAAACTAATTGAATAGTATTAACACCAGAGTACCGGGTAAGAACTAAATTGTAAACACTATTGAGGCAGATCCCATATCAGTCTTACTTTTATGTAGTTCAGTGCTTAGCACTTAAATATGTACTGAACAAATAACTGAATAAAAAATTAGAAAAGATTCCAGAATGCTTTCTTATTCAGATCCCTGCCTGTTAATCAATTATTATCCCCATTTTACAAATAAAACAAATAATGCCCAGCGATGGACAAGAGGAATCAGGTCACGATATGGCAGTGGAGAATTTCTTTTCTCATACAGATTTTTCAAAAACAGGTGTTAGACTCTTTGAGCCCCATTAAAGTAGTAATGGGGACCTGTGGACTACTTTCAACACTTGAGAAGACTTCATGGAACTGAACAGTTAAGGATGGTATGTTAGAGCAGCAGTTTTGTTACTTTCGATTATAACTCAAAACGATGACACTGGTTATTTCATGTTGATTACAAGTTTCGTTTGGTATTTGCATGTGTATTTGATCATTAAAGATGGAGAAAGCATGTACTTAATGAGCTTCTTTTGTAAAAATCATTTTCTTTTTTTTTTTTTTAAAGATTGGCACCTGAGCTAACAACTGTTGCCAATCTTTTTTTTTTTTTTTTTTATTGCTTTTTCTCCCCAAATCCCCCCAGTACACAGTTGTATATTTTAGTTGTGGGTCCTTCTAGTTGTGGCATGTGGGACGCCGCCTCAGCATGGCCTGATGAACGGTGCCATGTCCGCACTCAGGATCCAAACCTGCAAAACCCTGGGCCGCGCAAACTTAACCACCTGGCTACAGGGCGGGCCCCAAGTAAAAATCATTTTCAAAACAGAATCAATCATTAGAAAATGATAAAGAAATTATCTTTGCTGATTAAAAACTTTGGGTGTCACTATCTTACATAAAATTCAATTTTTAGATTAAAAAGAAAAACATAAGGCAGAGCTACCTAGAACACCTATTCACTCTTCTTTCTCCTAAGTTGTTAAACTTTTCCCTAGTAAGAGAAGGGGTCGTGGTGTTTCAAACCCAGAACACTCTGGTAGGGTTTTTCCATAGGTGCTTGTCTCACCCAGGCGGGCCTACTTTTATACCACTGTTCAAGGGCTGTACCAGGAAAGGGACCAGAGTATCAAAATAAGAGTTCCACGGTCTGATCTGCTTGCTACATGAGGAGCTATGACCTTTGTCCTGACAGCGATAACAACACAAGGACATATTAAATATATCTAAGTATTTCTGGCCATGTTTTTCTATTTAAGAGTAAAACTCATCTGTTAAATAATCTAATTTCTCCTTCGGGTTTCCCCCTTTTTTTTGGGTCTATCTAGCTGTCTGTTTTGGGGGGGGGTATGGGGAGGGTGGAGACGGGACGGGACTCCTGCTTTTCTTTCTTTGGTTATTTTTACTCTCACACACATAACTTCAGTCATTATTTTCATAGCTATTTCATATATTCACATACTCATATATGAAAATAACAGAATGGGGAAAAAAACTTCAACAGCAAAAAACATAGATCTAGAGTTGAGGCTGTAATGTTTTATTGTAGGAGTATGAAAGAATGGAAAATACACTGTGGCTTTTCTTGGCAGAGGAAGGTACAGATCTTCAAGCACTATGATGGAATTTTGGCTCAGAAAGTAGAATGTTTTTAAAGGTCTCCACCTATTCTAGAGATTCCACTATGTGGTTTTCACAGTTTACAGAGGATTTCTGAAGTAAAAACCAGGAATAAGCACATCTTGTTACAGGCAAACAGCCATTTTATTACTTACAATAAGTAAAACTGCACTAATACAATATCAAGTGTTGTTACAGGTCAAATAAATCTTTGCCTCTAGCCAAAATAAAGTTAGCTGATACTCATAACTATAAAAACATTACTAATGATATCTAATTGTTTCATTTTGCTGGAGGTAAGTGGACTTTTGACACACAAAAATTAGACAACAGAGACATGTCCATCATATCTTTTGCATAAATATATCAAACAACTTGGTGTCAATATTAGAGTTAGTATAAAACAGAGCTGATTACTCCAATAGCTGCTTGAATTCAGTCACAGCTATTATGGAAACCATGGCAGAAGATGACACATTAGCAAAACAACTAAACTCCCTAATATCACTAATAAGAGAGTTATTCAGCAAAGCATATGGCTTGTTTATTTTTGCTGGAATATTTAAATAGTGAGAGCAAGAGATATCTCTGACTGGTATTTCTCCTGGAGGGAGACAAATGGCGATCCCCTGAAACGCCTAAAACTGGCATCCCTGTCAACATTGCTAAGTCAAGTCCTGAAATATATTTAAATAGTTTTTGAAGGGAAAAAAGAGAAATGTGACTCTTTTTTGTAACCTCAAGCTCCATGAAATAATAAGAACAATACTATACACAACAAATTATTTAATTACAGTTTAAAACTGATATAAAGGGGGAAATACAGCAGCTAAGAAACTAAATAATGGGGAGAGGAGAAGATAAGGGAAAGCTTCACCTAATAAGAGATACTTAAGTTAAGACCTGAAGGATTAGCATGAATTAGCTCAGAAAAGTGGGGTTAAAAGCATTCCAGGAATAGCATGTGAATCAGTTCTGAGATGGGAAGGGTTGGAACGCTCAAGGAACAGAGTAGGCTCTGTTAGTCTTTTCCATTGTGATGAGAAGGAAGGAGGGGCTGAGTGCCATGCAAGTAGTTTTGGTGGCAGGAAGCTGAGGTTATTACTATCTAATGATTTCCATTTTCTCTCTGAGTAGGTGATCAGGTAATTTGCTAGCGTGTGTAGGAGAAAGTGTAAGGCTAGGGGCTTGTACAAACTTAGCATGATGATCAGAGACTGATGGTGTAAAGAAACAGGATTGGTTTTCCTATAGAGAAGCTGCATTCTGTGACCCTGATAACTCGTTAATTCCAGTAGTTTTATTATTTGTAGATGATTTGGAGTTTTCCACATAGATAATCACGCTTCTGAACAAAGACAGCTTTATCTCTTCCTTTTAAATTTGTAGGTCTCGTTTCTTTTTCTTGCCTTTTTGCACTGGCAAGGATTTCCAGTGCAATGTTGAATACAAGTGGTGAGAGTGAACATGCTTGCCTAGTTCTTGATCTTAGGGGCAAAGCATTCAATTTTTCACCATTAAGAACAATATTAGCAATTGGCTTTATGTCCATATGGCCTTTTAGGACCTAGCCTCAAAAGTGCCATACTGTCACTTTCACGCATACTTTATGAGTTGAGGCAGCCACAAAGGTTCAAAGGAAGAGGACACATCAGCCTCCATCTCTTGACGGAGAGTGGCAAAGTTCTGAAAGAGCTTTTTTTTATGGGACCAGAAATATTGCTGCAGTCATTTTTGGAAATACAATCTGCTATAGCATCGTGGGGGACCAGAACTGGTCACCCCAAAATGTGTCTCTTTGACTTGATTATTTTTAAGAACAAAAGACTCTGAAAGAAACTTTGAGCTTCCCTTTTAACTGCCTAAAAGAATTTAAGATAGAAGGCCTGTCCCAGGAATGAGCTATCACTGTGGATGATTCCTAGGTGTGGTAAACAGGAAGGCATCTAGCCAGGGTCATTTTATCAAAAGATCTCTTTTGAGGCTCCCATTGTCTAAGATGGCCCAGCAAACACTCGTTTATCAAACAATCGCTTTCCCATCTCCATGCAAACTGCCTTCCTCCCCTTTGAAGTCCCAAACCACTAACCCCAACATCCTCCTTTGTCTTTAGCTGAAGATGATATTTAAGCTGGCAGCTTCGGCCATTCTGGTGAGTGACTGAGTTTTTCTGGGCTTCTCCCATGTATACATGTTATTAAACTTTGTTTGATTTTCTCCTGTTATTGTCTCATGTCAATTTAATTCTTAGACTAGACAGAAAGACCTAGAGGGTAGGGGAATAGTTCTTCCTCCCGTACAGCATCTTAACTGATTTTTTGCCTCATATGGAATAGTCTCCCTTTTTTCTTCACTTAAGGAAATTCTATCCATTCTTCTCATACCCTTTGTAAAGTTCTGAGTACCCCAGCCCTCACTGATCTCTCTGCTAAAACTTTACCACACTTAAGATAGTCTATTACCCAGACCCTTAGACTGCGAATTCTATTAAATACAACATCTGTTTTATTCACCACTATAATCTGCAGGCGTAACATAGTGCTTGTCACATGAAATGTATCCAATAAAAATTTTAATAAACGTATGGATTATAACTTATCATTTCATTTAATAATTTGTATTGATTGATGTATTTATCTATTCAATAAATATTTGTGCCAAGCACTGTGCTTGGCAGGGACTACAGTGTCAAACAAGAGACCCTGATGCTGTTATTCATTAGCAGTGACTAGCTTATGAAGTAGGCTTGGGGTATATGTGTGTGGTGGGGGGAGGAGCAGAGCATCTACAACACATTTAGAGTTGTTGACCTGAAATGCCTCTGGTATTTTTGAGAGGAGATATCCAAAAGGCAGGCAGACATATGGGTGTGGAGGTCAGCTGAGAGGTTGGTCCTGGAGATATGTACATGGAAATCAGTGTTCAGCAAACAGCTAAATCACTGATGTAAATAAGATCACTGAGTAAGAAGGCAAAAAGGAGGAGAGAAGACTGCTTGAAGATGGAACCTTAAGAAATAACTTCTAAAGCAGGCATTAGTTTTGTCCCTACAACTGCCCTGAAGACTCTTTGAAAGCCTGTATCGTTTATTGCCTAAATCCTCCAAAATATTTATTAATATAGTCTGAAACACTTATTTAGCATTAAATATCAGACTGAGTTGCTTTATGTATCAGGGTTACACATGTCCACAACCCCCTATCAAAAACCAGATATTACCCCTTCCCCCATGGAAAACCAGATATTATAACAAAAAATTAGAGTTTGTTATCTTGCCACAGCCTCCATTTTATAAACACGCTATGGAACAAATCTGGGAACAGAATTCAAGGCTTCAGCTGTGAAAGGGGTAGGGCTGGTGAATAAATCTTTTAGGCTAATGCTTCTTGATGTCACATTCCAAAACAGTACCAACTGGTGCTGATAAATGACCTTTTAAAAATGAACAGGAAACAGTTTTTCCAGTTTCTTGTTATAACAATCACAAAAATAAACCAGAAGTCATATGTATATGAATGCTATTAGAAAAAAGAATCTAAGTCTTTTTTTTCTTCATGATACTGGCAAGTTGAATCATTTTAGAATTAAGGGCTTTAATTTATCTTGTTTTACTTTTTATTTGTTGTATAGATCCCATAAAGTAGGCTTAAACTGGATGGGATTCCAAAGAATCTCAAATTTAAAATTATTTTATAGAGGCTATCAGAAAAGTAATAACTCACTTCGAGCTTTGTTTATGAGAAGAATGATATCTTAAAACTTTCATTCTATTATAGCTTTGTCTGTAACTCATTACTTCTTTTTAATGATTCCTTTTTATATCATTCAGAGAGGAAAGAGTACTCCAGTAAGGCAACAATGAGTAAGCTGATTGTAAGCAGAAGAATGTCTGAAGAACAGGAGAAAGAGAAAACACTTCCTGAATCCAAACCCCTGCAGGAGGAGCAGTCTATCTTAAGAATGAAACGCAGGGCCTGTGGACTTTCAACCTGCTCTTCTCACACAGCAAAATGCACTCCCCAGTTGGGGGAGGCTGGTGATGAGCCAGGTGACATATAAGTCAAGTTATTTGCCTCTTGCAGCCTGACAACTAAGGAAATCCTTATTGGGCTCCCTCTTAGGTGTGTGTTTTTATGTGTGTGTTTACAAGAAAGCCCAGAGAGTAGACAGTGTTTGTGTGTGTAGAGCAATTGGAACATCCGATGCTTCTGTGCAGCGTCCAAATGCTGTGAGAACAGACTGTGCTCACGGTCCTGGCCGACCTAGGTGCAGATTTTCTGTTCCACGGGAGGAGTGGGAAGGAGACTTCCTGGCGAGGGCTTGGAGGCCTATGCAGCTAATTATCACCAACTTGTGATTTTAAAAGTTTTATTACATAAAAATGAGTTAGTCCCTACAAATCAGTTCACTTTTGTCTTAGAAATGCACTAAAGGAATATTTCGGTTCACATACCTACTTGGAGATACAACAAATTCTCTGATATTGGAAAAGCACAGAGTGTCATGTTTTTATTATTTTAGTGTCATTCTCCATTTATTTATTTATTTAAACATTTTGTTTTTGTTTTCTGGAAGACTGGATATGAGCTAACATCTGTTGCCAATCTTCCTCTTTTTTTTTCCCTCCCCAAAGCCCCAGCACATAGTTGTATATCCTAGTTGTAGGTCATTCTAGTTCCTCTACATGGGACACTGCCACAGCATGGCTTGAGGAGTAGTGTGTAGGTCTGTGCCCAGGATCTGAACCGGCAAATCTCAGGCTGCCAAAGCAAAGCATGCAAACTTAACCACTTGGCCATGGGGCCGGCCCCATCATTTATTTTTTCTAAAGTATAATAATTTAAAAATTAATGTCTTCAATTGGGAACAAGAATGGTATTTTTCACATATGTATCTTTTACAGCTTTAATGTTATAAACTTCATATATCATAAAATCTATCCATTTAAACCATATAATTCAATGGGTTTTAGTATATTCATAGAGTTGTATAACCATCACCACAATTTAATTTCAGAACATTTTCATCACGCCTAAAAAGAATGAAAAGTCCATTAGCAGTCTTACTCCCCCTCCTCAACTCCTGGGCAACTACTAACGTGCTTTCTGTCTCTATAGATCTGCCTATTCTGGACATTTCAGATAAATGAATCACACAATATGTGGCCTTTTGTGACTGGCTTCTTTCACTTAGCATAATGTTCTCAAGGTTCATAATGTTGCAGCATGCAACAGTACTTCATTTTTAAAAACAGATGAATAATATTCCATTGCATGGTTATACCACATTTGTTGGCCCATTCATCCACTGATAGACATGGTTGTTTTGGCTATTATGAATAATGTTGCTATGAACATTCAGGTGCAAGTTTTTGTGTGAACGTATGTTTTTACTTCTCTTGGTTGTATAGCTACAAGCGGAATTGCTGGGTTATATGGCAACTCTATGTTTAACATTTTGAGGAACTGCTGTACCATTTTCCAAAGCGGCTGTACCGTTTTGCATTCCTATCAGCAATGTCTGAGGATTCCAATTTCACCATATCCTCATCAACACTGTTTACTGCTTGTCAAGAGTAGGTATTTAAACACGAGAAATTTCAAGCATAAACTTGAAACTAAAGAAATCCAGGACAACCTGAAATCACAACAGACTATGCCAGACAAGGCATTGCCTCTGTGCCCCAATAATGAACATGATAGCAAAGAACCTACTTCAAACACAACTAATAAACTGGTACTAAGCATAAGATAAAGAACCTTATTTAAAATGTAGGTTTTATTAGTGTGAAGATGTAATTAAGCCTGAACTTTATCACCTCTTTTGGAAGAAATCCAGAGCAACAATTATATAAAACTCTTAGTCACACAATGGCATTTAAAAAGCAATGATGCACGGGGCCGGCCCGGAGGCATAGCCGTTGGGTTCATGCGCTCAGCTTCAGCAGCCTGGGGTTCACTGGTTTGGATCCCAGGTGCAAACCTACACACTGCTCATCAAGCCATGCTATGGTGGCATCCCACATACAAAATAGAGGAAGACTGGCAACATATGTTAGCTCAGGGCCAATCTTCCTCACCAAAAAAAAAAAAAGAGCAATGATGTAAATATTTCAGGAAAATCACCCCAAATTTTTCCACTGAAAAAGAAAGAAGCTGGTACAAAGACTTCGTTAGGGAAACAATCTTTTCAACAAATGGTTCTGGGAGGACTAGATATCCAAATGCAAAAGAATGAATTTGAACCCTTACCTTCTATATATAAAAATTAACACAAAGTGGATCAAAGATCTAAATGTAAGAACTAAAACTATAAAGCTGTCAGAAGAAAGCAGGTGTAAATCTTCATGACGCTGGATTAGCCAATAGTTTCTTAGATATGACACCTATGGCACAAGTAACCATAGGAAAAAATAGATAAATTGGACTTCATCAATATTAAAAACTTTTGTGCATCAAAGGACACTATCAAAAAGGTGAAAAGACAACACACAGAATGGGAGAAAATATCTGATAACGGTCTAGTATTTAGAATTTATAAAGAACTCTTACAACTCAACAGTAAAAAGATAAGCCAATTAAAAAAGGGGCAAAGGATATGAAGAGACATTTTTTCAAAGATGACATTCAAGTGGACAACAAGCACACAAAGAGACGTTCAATATCATCATTAGGAAAATGCAAATCAAAACCACAAGATAACACTTTATACCCACTGCATGGCTATTAATAATAAAAAACAAAAATGTTATGTTCACAAATTTGTACATGAATGTTCAGAGAAGTGGTATCGGGATAGTTGAAAGACAGAAACAACCATCAACTGATGAATGAGCAAACAAAATATGGTATATCCATACAATGGAATATATTCTACCATCCAAAAAAGTGAAGTACTAATACATGCTATAACATGATAAACCTTGAGAACATTACACTAAGTGAAAGAAGGCAGGCACAAAAGGACAAATATTGTATGATTCCACTTATATGAGGTGTCTAAAACGGGCAAATTCATAGAGACAGAAAGTACATTAGTGGTTGCCAGGACGTAGGAGGAGGGGAGACGGAAAATGATGCTAATGGTTACAGAATTTCTTCTAGGCATAATGAAAATGTTCTGAAATTAGATAGTGGTGATGACTGAAGAACCTTGTGAATATACTAAAAGCCACTGAATTGTACACTTTAAAATGATAAATTTTGTGGTGTGTGAATTATCTCTCAATTTTATACAAGTTTTCATTAGGAGCAATTTTGGTGAATTAAAACTAATACAATTAATAACACAGCTAAGACTTACTGAGCATATGCTATGTGTTTAGCCACTGTTCTAAGCACTTTACATAAATCATCTCATCTAATCCTCAAAATAACCCTATGAGGCTGATACTATTTTTATCCCCACCTTATGGATGAAATAGATTTACAGAAGAGATTAACTGTTTTGAAACAGATTTACAGAAGAGATTACTTGTTCTGGATTATTCAGCTAGTAAAAGGAGGTAGTCTAAAGCCAAAGTTTATGCCTTTGTACAGAATCTAAATTTAAAAATTTCAGAGATGTTACAGGAGGAGAAATTCAAACAGAAGAAGGAAATTTATCCCATAGTTTTGAGTTAATAAGAGAGAGGAGTTCAAAAGAAATGTATGAAAGTGAATTAAAGCCTTAATTGACCCTGAACGTTGCGTGGCCCCTCTCTCATTCTAAAAAGCCAATGCAAAGTACACTTTCTTTTAATTAACAGTAGTAAGAAAGGAACTGAAAAAGATTTCTCCTTGAATGTAATGAAAAAAAAACCCCAGGACTTCTTTAAAAAAATCAAAGCTAAAATTTCCAGTTAAGGAGAAGCAGAAATTAGTACACCCTAAGAGGCAATCTGCTAGTACATCTATCAGGCAATTTAGCAATATACTTCAAAAGTCTTAAAATGTTTATATTTTATGATAACACTTCTAGAAAATTATCCTATAAAATAACCAGTTAAAGATTCATGGAAAATATCATCATTATAGCATTATTCATAATAATTAAAGTTATAGAAAATGATCTAACAATTAAGTCATGGTATATTAATAAGAGTACTGTGTAGTCATAAAATAATATTTTAGAAAAATATTTATTGACAAGGAATAATCCTCATATACATTAAAGTTAAGTTACAAAACAGTATATATTATATAAAGCATGATGTCAAATTTGTAAAATAATGTGTGTTAATACTAGTTACTTCTGGATGACAGTGACAGAATTACGGTTGACTTTATTTTCTGCTCCATACTTTGTAATATTTCAGGTTCCAAAATGAACAAAGATTTTTGTAATAAAAAAGTATTATTTCTGGGTCTGCCCTGTGGTGTAGTGGTTAAGTTCAGCGTGCTCCATTTCAGCAGCCCAGGTTCATGGGTTCAGACCCTGGGCACAGACCTACACCACTCATCAAGCCATGCGGAGGTGGTGACCCACATACAAAATAGAGGAAGACTGGCACAGATGTTAGCTCAGGGCCACCTTGCTCGCCAAAAAAAGGTATTATTTCTTAATTTAAAATTTGTAGCTGCTAATGTTTACCTGATGAGATCTTAATATGGATTTTGCAGATTAATGGCTTTAGACTTCTAATTTTAGTCTTTTAATTGGGAATGTTAATTATAACTAAAGCTGCAGGTTTCCGCACATTCACTAATTTAATCATCATGACAACATTATGAGGTAGACACTATTATTTTACAGATCTGCAAACAGACAGGAGAGGTTAGGTAGCTTCCCCAAGGTCACACAATAGGGCTAAAGTGGGGAAGACAGAATTGATTCCAGGTCTGTTTGACTCCAACATACCACTCTGCCTTGATCACAATGGTACCACACATTCCAAGGTACCTTACATATATTGTTTATTTATTATTTTTTAATTTTTTTTCCATTTGGCAGACATATGAAGCTTTATTATAGCACCAAACTGGAAACAAGCTGTTGTCCGTTAACAGAGAAATGGATAAACAAAACATATTACATCCATACAGGAAAACAGTACCCAGCGATAACAAATTACTCACATAAGCAACATTTATTAATCTCAAAATAATTACGCAACAGGAAGGAAATAAAAATTTTTTTAAAAAAAGCATTTAATGATTCCAATCATATAAAACTCTATAAAATACAAATTTTCCGTGAAAGAAAGTAAACCAATAGTTGCCATGAAGGCAGAGGGAGAGATTAAGGGCACAGGCGACTCTGAGAGGTACAGATATGTCCATTATCATGATTTGGATGGCCTCATGAGTGTACACTTACATCAAAGCAATCACATTGTATGGTTTAAATATGTGCAGCTTATAGCACATCAATTACACCTCAGTAAAGCTTTGTAAAAAACGGTTCAAATGTAAGTCTAGATCTCCTACTTTTTCTCATAACCAGAGGTTTAGAAACCCTGCATCAACTCAATCTCTCTCTTCATGCCTCGAGAAGGGCAGCCCTGCAACAGTGGCAGAAAAAAGTGGCAAGGATGATTTCTATCTGGGTCAGTAGGAAGAGCTGCTGGGTCACAAAAACCACATCCCTGGGCTACAGGATCTCCCTTCTGTCTACTCCCATTTTCTTGTCTATGCAGCAATATCCTTGAGATGACCAGTCCTGAGTGAGGCCAGAAGAAACAAAGCTTTGTTGCTCTGACAACAGCCTCAACAACAGAGAGGGCGTAGGCATATAGAGTGTACTACACATTCATCCTGCGTAGCCACAATCACGGGAACATCTTGTGGATGAACCTTTAGAAGAGGTGCATCCTCTCTCTCCTGTCTCCTTCAGTGCATATTAATCAATCACATCCAGTGTTTCTGGACAACTGGTTTCAGCGTGGCCCCTGTAGCCTTATAACCAGAGACATCAAAAAAACCAAACTTGAGACATGAAGACACACAATTCCTTTGCAGTACCTGGGGTACTGCTTCCCCAATAGTGCTTACATTATGTGACATCCCTGGGAACAGGGAACCAAGATCTACTTCTCATGGAAACACTAGAGGTTGTCATAATAACTATACCCTTCTCCACGTGACCTCTGGGCCCACAAAAATCCTGGCATCCATGACATAAATTAGGACCACAAAGACCTGCAGTCTTTCCTAGGCAGCCTTTGGCAGCAATGCAGGTTAGACCACAACTGGACTTTTTAAGCCATAAGCCGCTGGCATTACCCAGGCTGATCTTGGCCAAAACTGGGTCAGGATCATGCCCTAATTAGTCAATAGAGGAGAGAATCAGACCCCACAGAACATTAATAATGTTCTCCAGGGAATGGGAGAGAAAACAGACATTTGCCTTCCCTGAGCACACTGGGGTGAGTGATACACACTGTGTGGAACTTCAGGTGGTAGAGGGAAAATGGTTTCTACCACAGAAACTGGCAGGGAAGAACATGCAACAAGGCTCCTAAAAGCTTCCCACAAACCTGGAACTATGGGGAATCTCCCCACTGTGGATGCTCAGATGTATGAGGTTTCACTTCAGGCAGATGACTCCTCACAAAGACTCTCTAGTTCTGTTACACTGAACAAAGAAATACCACGTTCCCTGCAGGTCAAAGGCCTTTCTCCTGTGTGGACTTCCTGTGGCAAAACAAGGTTTAGACCTTTAGATGAAGGCTTTCCCAAGTTTGCAGCACAAAAGGAAGTGTCGCTGGGTTGTGAAGTTTCACACTGAATCACAACAGGCCATTGGCTAAAGATTTTCCCACAGCTGCTGCATTCATGAGGTTATCTGGTGTGAAGTTTTCTGTGTTGAATGATGTGGGAGCTTTGACTAGTTGATTTCCTACATTCCCCACACTCATAAAGCCTTTCTCCTGTGTGAACTCTCCAGTGCTGGATGAGGTTGGACTTTTGGCTAAAGGATTCTCACACTCATCACACTTATATGGTCTGGCTCCAGTGTGAATTCTCTGGTGTTGATTGAGAGTGGACCTGTGGCTAAAGGATTTCCCACAGCCACCACGCTCATAAGGCCTCTCTCCAGTGTGAATTCGCAGGTGCTGAACAAGTTTGCATTCGTAGCTGAAGGCTTTTCCACATTCACTGCATTTATAAGGCCTTGCTCCACTGCGAATTTTCTGGTGTTGAATGAGGTTGGAGCTTTGGCTAAATGAATTCCCACACTTGCCACACTTATAAGGCCTGGCTCCAGTGTGCACTCTGGTGTTTAACGAGAGACAGCTGTAACTAAAGGATTTCCTACATTCACCACATTCATAGAGCTTCACTCTAGTGTGAATTTGTAGGTGCTGAACAAGTCTGAAGTTGAGCTGAAGGCTTTTCCATATTCACTGCATTTATAAGGCCTTGCTCCAGCATGAATTCTGTAGTGTTGAATGAGGCTGCAGCTTTGGCTAAAGGATTTCCCACATTCACTGCACTGGTGAGACTTTGTTCCTATAACTCTCTGGCAATTACTAAAGATGGAGCTTTGCTTAAAGGGGTTGTCACAGTCGTAACTTTCTCCAGTGTGAACTTGCTGATGCTGAAAAAGTTTATATTTGGAGCTGGCTGATTTCCCATCTTCACTATACTTGTAATGACTTTTTTCACTATGAAAGGCCTTCCCACACTTGAAACTGCCATGTGGCTTTGCCTCTTTGAGAGTGGCCTGATGCTGGAGAAGACTCAACAGGGCCAGGAAGTCCTTCCCAACTTCCCCACAAGTACAGCGCTTCCCTGACACATGGATTTTACAGGTTGTCACAAATGAGGCCTTGTCCATGTCCCTTCCGAATGGCTTCTCATCGGTTTGCTTTTGGCGCTAGTGGAGGTTTGGACTGAACCACTGTTTTCCACCTGCCTCACAGGTGTATGATTTCTGCCCAAGACGTGATCCTTGGTACTCAGCCAGGTACAAAATCTCTCCCCCAACCAGGACACATTTCTCAAAGGGGTGAGTCTTCTGAATGGGTCGACCTTGCTTTGGAGTCTTGCCCAATGACGTTTGTTCCACAGAAACACACTGCACAGAAAAGGCCTCCTCATCCTCCATTCCTACCAACAACCAAGCGAGGTCACAAGGGCAAAGTTCTCCAGCATCACATCGTGGCACAGGCATCTAGGAGTCTCATCAAGCAGACCCTACTCCTCCCAGAGGTAGACAACCATGTCTTCAAAGGACACACTGAGCCGGTTCCCTCTGCGCGGCCGCCACCACTGGCCTCGGGGCAGAGTGGGTGGAGGACCCGGGCGCCGCCTCGCAGGGACCTGGAGGCAGAGTCGCTGCAGCCGGAGCTTCAGGCCCACCTCTGCGCCGCAGGGATGACGACCCCCATAACCTCCTTGGGGCAGATCCAAAGCCCCAGACCCTCTGGGAGGGAAACAGACCTGAGAAGAACCAAAACAACTGACAAGAGGGGGACGCCGGAAGTCCCGCCCCGTTGTAATGGCACATACGGAAGCACCCCTCTCCTGAGCCTTCATTGGCTCAACGCTGACATGGCTCGGCGCAGGATCCTCTGGGCAATGTAGTCCTCACAGGTCCAAAGACCTCGAAGAAAAGCGCCACATTAGAACCTCCTGGAACAAGGGCAGAGCAGCACCGCAGGGGGCGCTGGGAAATGGTATCCTGGCTCCGGGGGCAGCGGAGGGGCGACGGGCAGCGGAGAGGCGACGTTCCTTCTTAAAGGGGCCGTGTCCAGATTCCTGCGTGGTTGCCTGCAACAGGATCAGGATGGTGCATGTGACTCCGGAACAAAGTCTATTGCTGAGAATGTACTGGACTCACTGCTTGTATCTGAACTTTTCCTTCAGTAACTTTCTTCTTTGTAAGGAAAGTGTTCCACGTCAGCCGGCTCCATCAGCATGGCCGCCACCATCCGGGCCTGCGCACAGAGGGAGGCCGGGAGCGGGCCGGCGGTTCTCATACTGACCCTGGAACGGATCATCTCCGGCGGCACCGCGGCCGAGCCTCAGACTCACCTTTGTACAACGGGGACAGCGACTCCTCTGAGTCCTTCTCGGTCTTGTCACCCAGGCCCCGACCCAGTGGTTAGAACTTCTCTCCGGATGATGAACACAGCCAAGCAGCCAAAATGACCGTCCAGAAGAACCATATATTGTTTAAACATTTCTCAAACTTGTTTGATCAAGACAATCACCTGGGCGGTGCTTGTTACAAAAACAGAAATACAGCCATGCGTCGCTTAATGATGGGAATACGTTCTGAGAAATGCGTTGTGAGATTTCGTTGTGCGAATATCATATCGTGTACTTACACAAGCCTAGACAGTAGTGCCTACCACACACCCAGGCTGCATAGTACTAATCTTATGGGACCACCATTGTCTGTGGTCTGTCGTTGACTAAAACGTCCTTATGTGGCACATGGCTGTATGAGAGAGAGAGGGGGTGGTGGTGATTGTTTCCATGGCCCTATCCCAGACTTTCTGAATCAAAACGATCAAGGAGAGGCAGGGCCAAGACCTGAGATTTTTAACAAGCGCCCTAGGTGAATTTACTATCAAGCAAGTTTGGGAAATTCTCTGTTAGCTCATTTGATTAGAAAGAATGAAATGATACCCAATTTTACACAGCAGGAAACAATCTCAGAGAGATTAGGAGACTAGCCCCAAATCAAATAGCTATAATAGTGGCAAAGATGAGAACTATATATTTTAACTGCAACAATTTTAGAATTTAAAATTCATTTGTGGAATAAAAGACCAAGATAAATCCACAAAGACAGGCTCACCAAGCAACCCTGGCACATGCACCGTAACAAATTCTATGGTCATCCTAATTATAACCCTTGTCAGAGTTTTCAGAGTAAACCGTTAATGCCAATGGGCTAATTCGAATTTGGCTTATTTATTTACTTGCAGCAAAATCTGTGTTGTAAGTATAAGCAAGGGCATGTGCTATACAGAGCTAAGGAACAGTCAAGACCAGCATGCGGCAAAATTGCTGCAGTATCTTTCTATTGGCCTATTCCTCTCTTCCCAGACGCTCCCGACATCTAGTCTATGACCCATTATTGCTTACACTTGGCTATTATTAACAGAGAGTTAAGCTGTGACCTCATTCTTGAGGGGATTTATATTATAAAAGGGCTCCTGAATGTGAGGAAAAAAGACTTTCAAGGAATTAAGCTAAAATCAGAGTCCAACAAGAAGTGGAACAGATATTTTTAGAGAGTAGGGGTAGCAATGTCTTAGTTTTCCCTCAAATAATATTGCCAATAATGATTATGAAGTGTAGCTGCACAAACGGGAGCTACAAATATCTGTTTTCTCTATTTTAGGAAAGAGTTCTTAAGGTAAAAATTCACTATCATCTCACCCCAGACACTTTTGACTTTCCAAAACTACATAAATCATTAACTTTTGGTTTTCAGTTTTAAACCACTGAAACTTAAAGCTGAGATACAACTAAAAATACTTATTGTGAGGGTCCCCCAATTATGAGAATAATATTTATTGTAAAATCTATAAATATAGAAAAGTAAAAAAATTAAAATCACTCATAACTGGAGAATTCAGATATGACAACTGCCAATATTTTTGCATTTTCCCTAATAAGAGTAACAATAATATAAAGTAGCTAAAATTTCAGAGCTTCCCATGAGGCAGGTACCTCAGTGCTTGACTTGTATTATATTACTGAATCTTTACAACACTTTGAGGTAGGTACTATTAGCATTTCCATTTTACTATGAGGAAATCTAGGCTCGAAGAGCTTAAATAACTGTCTGTCCCCGCTCCCCCGCCCACCCCCCCCCCCACAATTGGTGGGGCCAGTATTCAAACACAGTTTATGTCGTACTCTAGGACCTGTACTATATAATAATACCCATTATTCCTTTCCCCCCTCTTTTATATATGCCAACTCCAACCATCCTTTGATGCCACTGGGCCCCACAATCTATTTAATACCACCATCTTTTCATTATTCCTTGCCTGCTTATGTTGTAACTTCCCACCTGGCTCAGCTTTCATGGACAATGATTATAATCATTTCCTTGCACACACACCAATTCCCTTGCCTCTATTTCACTTTGCCATATGCTCTTGGCTAACTCCAGCCCTGGTTAGATCCAACTCTGCCTACTCCATGCCAGCACTTGTGCAGCTGAACATGGTGGTGAAAAATAACCACAATCATGTTGATCACTCATTCTAAATTCATAAGTAATAACCTCAAGTGGGATTTTAATAAGGCTACTGGCAATCATATCATACTTCTCCATCCTCAACCCTCTTACTGTTTTAGAAGACTATTTCTGCAGACCTCAAATACCTTCCCCCTTTTCACTCTCAGCTGATTACCTGGCTTCTTAATTCACTGAGGAAAATAGATAACTTCTACAAGCTCCCACCAGGTAGTGTGCCTTTTCTTGTGCTACTGTGGAGGAACTCTCTGTGCTCCTATGTAAAGCTAAGCTTCCTGTGTTCTTAGACTCTTGTACTTTGTCCTAGAAATTTTTCCCTCTCCTTGCTGCACTGTCAAGTTTTCCTCTCTCATCTGCCAACACATGTACTAGTGTTTCTCCCATCTTAATAAAAATCCTCTCTTGATCTCACTTCCACTTCCATCTACTGCTTCATCTCTCTCCTTCCCTTTATGGCAAACTCCTCAGTGTATATTTTTGTTTCTTCCATTTTCTCTTTTCCCATTTTCAGTGAAACCTATTCTAGCTAGGCTTTCACTTTCACACCACTCCACCAAAACTGTTCTTATAAAGGTCACCGATAACCCTCAGGTTGCCAAATCCAACAGTCAATTCCTAGTCCTCATCTTACTTGATGCCTCATCAGCATTCTTCATGGTCAATTCTTCCCTCCTCTTAAAACACTTCTTCTACTTGTATTTCACAACATGCTACTTTCCTTCTATCCTTTTTAGCTGCTCCTACTCACTTTCTTTTACTGGTTTCCTTCATATCTCCAACTTCGAAATGCTGGAATACCTCAGAGGCTCATCCCTTTGACTTCTTATCCAAACTCACTTTCGCAATCTCATAAAATCTCTTAGCTTTAAACAGCACTAATCTACTTAAGACACTTAAATTTACATTTCCAGTTCAATTCTCTTCCCTACTTGTTTGTGTATCTAACTGCTCACTCAGTATCTCCTTTGGGAATCTAAGAGAAACTCTTATTCATAAATACCTACTATGTGCCAAGTACTTCTTATTCTGGGCATTTGGTTTATGTCACTGAGCACAAGAGACAAAAATCCCTGTTGTCACAGAACAAGTATTCTAGGGGGAGAGGACAAAAAATAAACAATAAACTTCAAAAATAAGTAAATTACATATAGGATATTGGAGTGTGACAAGTGCTATAGAAAAAAACTGAACAAGGTAAGAGGAATTGAAAAGGCAGCTAAATGGAATGAGACGGGGGCATGTGTGGTGTGAAGATTGCATTTCTTCATTGAGAAGGTGACATTTAAGCAAAAACGGAAGGGATTAGCCAAGGATACGTCTGGACATTGTTTTTCAGACAAAGTGAACATCCAGGGCAAAGGCTCTAGAGTGGGAGAATGTCTGTTGTATCTGAGGGAAAGCAAGGAGGCCAGTGTGGCTGGAATGGAGTGAGCTAAGAAGAGAGTAACACGTGTTTAGGTTAGAGAGGTGATAGTGGTGGGCAGATAATTTTATACTTTATAAAACACTTGAATGTTAAATTTCTTTAAATCAGCTTCAAGTATCTATCTAATTTGGATTTATGAAAAAGAGAGTGGCAGTAGATAGCATCTTTATGAAAAGAGCCTTTGGAGAGAGGGTTAGAAATTTATGTTGTGGCTCTTGAGGAGTTGGACAGTCCCCTCCCTGCAATTTGTGCTGACTTTGTAGCAGTCTTTCCTATATTTTCTTGGCAATGTCTACAAATGAGATGGAAAAAAACCCCCACAATCTTGGTGTATCTTTCACCCACTTCGGTGCATCTTGCCTTGGTTTGGTCAGCTAAATAAAAATGTAGCTCTGTATGACTAAATGAATTGAAATAGAGTGTCCTTAACAAAATTTACTAAGCTAGAAAGACACCGTATATCCCTCTATATATGCTATTATAATAGCATTTGTTCTAAGGTAAAGTTGCACACATTATATAACAATAAAGCAATACATTTAAGCATGTTGGCCATTAAGGCAAAAAGGAAAATTATGCTTGACCAAAAAATTTTTGTTTTCTAATGTAATACAGTTTTCTAAAAATATAAAGACATATTATGGTACTTCTAAACACATGTTCAGCAAACTTTTAATTCTGAAGATGCCAAAATTAACTGACTAAAATTACAACGTAGAAGGAACACAACAAACATCATATTCTACTAAAACAAGCAGCATGCTAAAATTATGATAAGAAAAATTCATAAGAAATTTAACTTCTTTTAATAATGTTTCTCCAAGTAAAATTTAACTGTTTTTCTCATGACAATGATATAGTGTTGTTTTCTTATATATATAGTTTTATCATGGAAGAGCTCATTTTTAAGTTGTGATGTGTGACTGAAGCAAAGTACTATCCATAGGCTAGAAGGAGGCACAAGTCAGAGCAAGAAGGGCTCTGAATATTAAACTAAAAGTTAGGGGACCCACCAAATAATTTTAAGGAGAGTAAAAGGATCAAACTGTTGGTATGAAAAAAAAAAAGAGGTCTAGACTGAAAAGAGAGGAGGCTACTGCAATAATCCAGGGGAGAAATGCTGAGAGCCCAAACTAAGGCAAAGGAAATAAGACCAGAGAACGGTAAATGGAAGAGAAATTAAGGAGGCAGAATAAGCAGTCTTGGTGATGGATTGGATAAAAAGATGAGAGAGCTGGAGATGTCTGAAAACTCCCAACAGACTGAGTGACTTAGGAAAGTGAGGAGGGTTGTGTCATCATAGAGAAAGAGAACACAGGAAAAGAAAAGATTGGATGGGAAAGATGATGAATGCAGTTTAGACATGCTGAGTTTCAGATGCCTGTGGGGATAATACAAAAGTGTTAAGTGTCGAGTAGATAGCAAGATATGTACTTCTAGTGGCCAGCAGAGAATTTGACGCTAAAGAGAAAAATATCTAAAGTAACACAACCACTTAAGCAGTTGAAATCATAAGTGCCAATACAATCATTCAGGGATTATGTATAAGGCAAGAAGAGCTGAAAAGGGCACTGACATCTAAGGGTCAATAGGAAGAAGAGAAACCACAAAAGAAACTGAGAAGGAATGAATACAGTAGTTAGAACAATACCAGGAAATTTGTGTCACAGAAACCCAGGGAGAAAAGTGTTTCATGGAGGGAGTAGTTCACAGTGGTAAATGCTCCTAAAAGGTGAATTAAGTAGGCAGAAAAAGCAGCCATTGGTCTTGGCAATTTGGAAGTCACTGATAATAATAAAAAGAGAATATTCAGTAGAGAGGTGAGAGAGGAAGCAAGACTGATGCACCAAAGAATAAGTGGGATGTAAAGGAAGGAGTATGAATGGCTGAAATCCGGCTGGTAAGAGAACAGCTAGAGAGAAGTGAGATTATGCTAGGGACTTTTCAAGATGGTAAAGACAGGAGACTATTTCGAAGTTTCAAAGAATGAGACAGTAAAGATAAAAAGAATGATGGAACTAGAGGAGGTGGTAGGGAGATTAGTCTTAGTAGGGTGAGGAGCACCACTGGGAGAAAGTTAATTAGGGATTTGTAAAATGCTTTGGAGAATCTAGGTGAAGTTGAAGAACATAAATTAAGCGGCTCCAATCATGTGATTTTCTCCAACAGTTCATAGCAGGCTGGGTTTAATAAGAAGGACAAAGGAGAAAGATAATCGAAAGCAAAATGATAAACCACACAGGACGAGGAAGGAAGAAGATCCAGAAGGAGCTAAGAGTTTCAGAATAATGGAATAATGGGAATTAGAAGCTTTTATGAGGTCAAGAACAGGTGTGTTGGGTATTAGAAAGTCGGGGGATAATTAATAAGTTGTTGCCAGAGAGTGAGATTCTGTAATTTGAGATTTCAGAACTGGTGCAATTCCAGGTAATGGACGTGGGATGTAAACAGGTAAGAATGGTCGCTGGAACTGAGGAGAACTAAAGAACGGTAAGGCTAAAGAAATTTAGTAGAGAATACCACCATAACTTGGAATTCAGTAGAAAACAACATAAACAAGGGAAAATGGTGTTTTAGCTAGATAACCTAATTCTCAATGGAGCATGTTTTTATTGTTTTTAGAGTATGCAATGGGTTAAGAATGACACTGATCTTCCCCAAACCTAGCATAGAATGAAGAACGAGCAGCCAGCATCCAGTTGAAAGAGGCATGGGGAGATGGTTTAAATAAGCTCCATCAATTACTATTAATAAAGTGCATTATTTGCAAAAAATCCAGAAAAATTAATACCAGGTAATAATGAATTTAGGATCTAATAAATCTCCGATTGTTTTCTTTCTTTCTGTTTATACATGAAGATCATGGGTCATTGGGTTGGCTCTGTTTTTCCTTGTTTTGCTGTTCACCGTGATCCGTAGGAATGCAATCAAGATTCTTCTTCTTCTTATCCATGATGAAAAATGAAGATGAAGTATATCATGTGCATAAAGGATGCATTATTTGGTCTGCAATATTAGTGAATTCTTGATTTAGCTAAATGCTTTCTGATACAGTTTAATTGCATTCCAATGAATAATAAAAGTGGAAGCATTATAAGAACCTAAATTGGTTAAATCAAGGGTCGCATAAGAACAACAATAATGAAACAAAGAAAAAAAGCCACATAAACTCTTAACTTGATTAGAAAAATAGCACAGACCTATGGCTAAAATAAGGTAAGGCAAAAGTTAGATTCAACTGAAAGAACACAAAAGGGAAATTCTTTAATGACATTAAGCATAAGAGTAAATAGTTGATCTTATAGGAGGAAGAGAATACAAATGTTTAATGAAAGAAAGTCAAAGGAGAGAACCACTGAGATAGGTGAAGAGAAACCGACATTAATACACATTATTTACAAGTATATGACATGTTAATACTTTGAAGATGCTGATCAAGTTTTTACAACCCCTACTTGAAATCCTAATCTGAAAAAAATGAGCATAAATTATAGGACACAGCATAGACATTTCTGATAACCAAGAGGTGTTTGGCTAAAAAGTACTTCTAAAGAATTATTTCATTATCCTTTGTTTTTTTTCATACTATCATCATCTGTTTTGTACCTTTTAGAACAAAAACCTTTAGAAAAAACAATCTATACCTGCCATTTTCATTTCCTCTTACTTTTCTCTTTAACTGCGACTGCTCTCTCAAACCTGATTTACCAAAGTTCCTAATGACTCATGTTCTCCAACAGCCTCTTCCCAGTTGTCTCCTACTACACCATTCTAGAACACCCACACTACTGACCAAACATTTCCTGACTTCCATGATACTGCATTCTCATCCTTGGTCAATGGTCTTATTTAAAAAAATCTCTGTAACTAGCTATTCTTGCTTCACTTATCTTTTAAATGTACATTTAAGAAGTGTTTTTAACTTTTTCTTGTTTATACAAATACTGCAGATGAATTAGAAAATTAAAAGAACAAAAAGAAACTATAAAAACTGCTAATTCCAAAAGCCAAGCGTAAATTATTAGTAATTTGGCAAAGATCCGTGCAGACTGTATTTTATTATAGTTATATGTAAATAAGAAAAAAATGGGCTGTATTCTTTATATACTTTTTAAAAACCTGCCTAAATGACAGAATTGAAGGGAAAAAAGTTCTACAATAATAGTTAGAGTTCAATACTCCTCTTTCAACAATGGATAGAACAACTACAGAGAAGGTCAATAAGAAACTGGAACACCTGAACAACACTATAAACTAATTAGACCTAACAGACACACAGAACTCTTCACCTAAGAATATCAGCATATACATTCTTCTCAAGTGCACATGGAATGTTCTAGGACAACCACAGAATAATTCAAAAAACAAGTCAATAAATTTAAAGATTGAAATCGCACAAAGTGTTTTTTTCTAACAGTGGAATGAAACTAGAAATAGAAAAAACTGGAAAATTCACAAATATGTGGAAATTAAACATACTCTTAAATAGGTCAAAGAAGCAATCACAAGGGAAATTAGAAAACACTTCGAGAAGAATGGAAATGAAATCACAACATACTAAAACTTATGGGACACAGGAAAAGCACTGCTAACAGGGAAATTTATTGCTGTAAAAATGTACATTAAAAAAGAGGAAACATCTCAAATCAAGAGTCTAATTGTACACATTAAGGTGCCAGAAAAAGAAAACTAAACTGAAAGCTGGCATACGAGAGGAAATAATACAGATTAGAGTGGAGACAAAATGGAGAATAGAATAACAACAGAGGGGCTGGCTCCGTGGCCGAGTGGTTAAGTTCGTGCACTCCGCTGCGGGGGCCCAGGGTTCGGATCCTGGGCACGGACATGGCACCACTCGTCAGGCCACGTTGAGGCGGCATCCCACATCCCACAACTAGAAGGACCTGCAACTAGGATATACAACTGTGTGCAGGGGGGGTTTGGGGAGATAAAGCAGAAAAAAAAAAAAAAAAAAAAAAAGATTGGCAACAGTTGTTAGCCCAGGTGCCAATCTTAAAAAAAAAAAAAAAAAAAGAATAACAATAGAGAAAATCAATGAAACCAGAAGTTGGTTCTTTGGAAAGATCAACAAAATTGATAAAACTTCAGCTAGTTTGACTGTAAAAAAAAAAAAAAAAAGAGAAGCCTTAAGTTAAATTACTAAAATCAGAAATGAAACGGTGACATTACCACTGATTTTAGAGAAATAAAAAGGATTCTAAGAGAATACAATGGACAACTGTATGCCAACAAATTGGATAACCTAGATTAAATGGACAACTAGAAACAAACAAATTAACAAAATGAACTCGAGAAGAAGTAGAAAACTTGAATAAGCCCAAACAAGTATGGAGATTGAATCAGCAGTCAAAAAGCTGTCCAACAAAGAAAAGTCCAGGACCAGATGGCCTCATTGGTGAATTCTACCAAACATTTAAAGAAGAATTAACACTGGTCCTCCTCAAACTCTTCCAAAAATTGAAGAGAAGGGAATATGTCTGAACTTATCCTAAGAGACCAGCATTACCCTGATAACAAAGCCAGAAAAAGACATTACAAGAAAACCATAGGCCAAAATTCCTTACCAATAACAGTGTAAAAATTCTCAACAAAATACTAGCAATCAGAATTCACCAGCACACTAAAAGGATTACACACCATGACAAAATGGGATTTATCTTTGGAATGCAAGAGTGGTTCAAGATGTGAAAATAAATCAATGCAATATACCACATTAAGAGAAAGAGAAAAAACCCCTACATTATCATCTCAATGGATAAGAAGCATCTGATAAAATCCAACACCCTTTCATGACAAAAAATTCAATAAACTAGGAATAGAAGGGACCTTCCTTAATATTATAAAGGGTAAAAATGTAAAATGAGAGCTAACATTATACTCAATGATGAAGACTGAAAACTTTAACAGTAAGATGAGGAACATGAAAAAGATGCCTACTTTTGCCATTTCAATTCAACATGTGATGAAAAGTTCTAGCCAGAGCAATTAGGCAAGAAAAAGAAATAAAAAGCACCCAGATAGAAAAGAAATAAGTACAATTATTTCTATTTGTAGAAGATATGATTTTATGTGTAGAAAGTCTTAAGAAATTCACAAAAAACTGTTAAAGCTAATAAATGAATTTATCAAAGTTTCAGAATACAAAATCAACACACAAAAATCAGTTGTATTTCTATACAACAGCAATGAATCATCCCAAAAGGAAATTAAGAAAACCATTCCACTTGCAATAGCATCAATAAGAAAAAAATACTTAGGAATAAATTTAACCAAGAAGGTGTAAAATTTGTACACTGAAAACTACAAAACATTGCTGAAAGAAATTAAAGAAGATTTAAATAAATGGAAAGACATCTTGTATTAATGGATTGGAACACAGTATCATTAAGATGACAATACTACCAAAAGCAATCTATGAATTCAATGCAATCCCTATTACAATTCTGATGGTGATTTCTGTAGAAATAGAAAAACCTATTCCAAAATTCATATGGAATTCAAGAGTCCCCAAATAGCCAAAAGAATCTTGAAAAAGAAGAACTAAGTAGGAGGACGCATACTTTGATTTCAAAACTAAATAGCAAGCTACAGTAATCAAGACTATGTGGCACTGGCAAAGGACATGCATACAGATCAAGAGAATAGAAGAGAGAGTCCTATAAACCTACACATTTATACTCAAATGAATTTCGAAAAGGATGCCAAGACAATTCAATGGGGAAAGAATAGTCTTTTCAACAATGGCAATGGGACAATTGGAGAGCCACATGCAAAAGGATGAAGTTGCAACCTTTTACCTTACACCATTTACAACAATTAACTCAAAATGGATCAAAGACCTAAACTTAATAGCTAAAGCCATAAAACTCTTAGAAGAAAACAGGGGCAAATTTTCCTGACTTTGGATTTGAAAATGGTTTCTCATCTATGACACCAAAAACACAGGCAACAACAAAAAAACCCCAGATAAATTTGACTTCATCAAAATCAAAAACTTTTGTGCAAAGGACACTATGAAGAGAGTGAAAAGACAATACCCTAGAATGAGAGAAAACTGTAATTTGCCCATTTCAGCTAAGTTATCTAATTTATTGGCATACAATTGTTCATTGTATTCCTTTATAATCCTTTTGAGTTCTTTAAGGTTGGTAGTAATGCTTCCTTTCACTTCTTTTTCTAATAATTTGAGTTTTCTCTCATTTTTTTTTCTTGGTCAATTTAACTAAAGCTTTTTCAATTTTTGACATCTCTTTTCTTTCTTTCTTTATTGAGGTAATATTGGTTTATAAGAGTATATAAATTTCAGATGTACATCATTGTATTCCAATTTTTGTGTAGACAACATCTTGTTCACCAAGCAAAGACTAATTACCATCTATCACCATAAACATATGCCCTATAACCCCTTTTGTCCTCCTCCCTACCCTCTTCCCGTCTGGTAATCACCAATCTAATCTCAGTATCCATGTGTGTGTTTGTTGTAGTTGTTTTTTTTATCTTTTACTTATGAGTGAAACCATATGGTACCTGACTTTCTCCATCTGACTTATTTTGCTTAGCATAATACCCTCAAGGTCTACCAATGTTGTTGTAGTAGCAACATTTCCTCTTTTTTTCTGGCGGAGTAGTATTCCATTGTATATATATACACTGTCGTCTTTATCCATTAATCCACTGATGGACACTTAGGTTGTTTCCAAGTCTTGGCCATTGTGAAAAATGCTGCAATGAACATGGGGTCCACACACCTTTACACATTTTTTTTGTGTGTTCTTTAGATAAATACCCAGAAGTGGAATAGGTGGATCATATGGTAGCTCTATTCTTAAATTTTTGAGGAGTCTCCACACTGTTTCCATAGTGGCTGCATCAGTTTACATTTCCACAAGCACTGTATGAGAGTTCCCTTTTCCCCACATCCTCTCCAACATCTACTATTTCTTGTCTTGTTAACAGAAGCCATTCTGACAGGTGTGAGGTGATATATCATTGTAGTTTTCATTTGCATTTCCCTAATAATTAGTGATGTTGCACATCTTTTCATGTGCCTATTTGCCATCTGTATATCTTCTTTGAAAAAATGTCTCTTCAGATGTCATGCCCACTTTTTAATTGGGTTGTTTGCTTCTTTGTTGTTGAGACGTATGAGTTCTTTATATATTTTGGGTATTAACCCCTTATCACATATGTAGTTTACAAATATCTTCTCCCAATTGTTAGGCTGTCTTTTCATTTTGTTGATGGTTTCCTTTGCTGTGTGGAAGCTTTTTAGCTCAGTGTAGTCCCATTTGTTTATTTTTTCTTTTGTTTCCCTTGCCTGGTGAGACATGATATTTGAAAAGATGTTGCCAAGACCGATGTTGAAGAGCATACCCTCTATGCTTTTTTCTAGAAGTTTTATAGTTTCAGGCCTTACATTCAAGTCTTTAATCCATTTTGCATTAATTTTTGTGTACAGTGTAAGATAACAGTCTACTTTCATCCTTTTGCACATGGCTGTCCAGCTTTCCCAACACCATTTATTGAACAGACTTTCCTTTCTCCATTGTATGTTCTTGGCTCCCTTGTCGAACATTAGCTGTCCATAGGTGTGTGAGTTTATTTCTGGTCTCTTGATTCTGTGCCATTGATCTGTGTGTCTATTTTTGTGCCAGTACCATGCTGTTTTGACTACTATAGCTTTGTAGTATATTTTGAAATCAGGGAGTGTGATACCTCCAGCTTTGTTCTTTTTGATTAGGATTGCTTTCGCTACTCGGAGTCTTTGGTTGTTCCATATAAATGTTAGGATTCAATGTTCTATTTTTGTGAAAAATGTAGTTGGGACTTTGATAGGGACTGCACTGAATCTGTAGATTGCTTTAGGAAGTATGGACATTTTAACTATGCTAATTCTTCCAATCCAGGAGCATAGAATATCATTCCATTTCTTTGTGTCTTCTTCAATTTCTTTCAACAACATTTTAATAGTTTTCGGTATCCAGGTTTTACACCACTTCGGTTAAATTTATTCCTAGGTATTTTATTCTTTTTGTTCCAATTGTAAATGGGACTGTATTCTTAATTTCTCTTTCTGCTATTTCGTTGTTAGTGTACAGAAACACAACTGATTTTTGTATGTTGATTTTGTATCCTGTAACTTTATTCATTTATTAGTTCTAATTATTTTTTGGTGGAGTTTTTAGGGTTTTCTAAATATAAAATTGTGTCATCTGCAAATGATGACAGTTTTACTTCTTCCTTTCCAATTTGAATAGCTTTTATTTCTTTTTCTTGCCTAACTGCTCTGGCTAGGACTTCCAGTACTATGTTGAATAAGACTGGTGAAGTGGGCATCCTTGTCCTAATCCTGTTATCAGAGGGATAGCTTTTAGTTTTCCACCATTGAATATGATGCTAGTTGGTGGTGTGTCACAAATGGCCTTTATTATGTTGAGGTACTTTCCTTCTATACCCATTTTCTTCAGAATTTTTATCATAAATGGATGCTGCATCTTGTCAATGGTTTCACTGCATCTATTGAGATGATCACGTGATTTTTATTCTTCATTTTGTTAATGTGGTGTATCACATTGATTGATTTGTGGATGTTGAACCATCCCTGCATCCCTGGAATACATCCCACTTGATCATGGTGTATGATCTCTTTAATGTTTTGTTCGATTTGCCAGTATTTTGTTGAAGATTTCTGCATCTATGCTCATCAGTGATATCGGCCTATGATTTTCTTTTTTTGTGTTGCCCTTGTCTGGTTTCGGTATCAGGGTAATATTGGCCTCATGGAATGAGTTAGGAAGCTTCCCTGCCTCCCAAATTTTTTGGAAGACCTTGAGAAGGACAGGTATTAAGTCTTCTTTAATTTTCGGTAGAATTCACCAGGGAAGCCATCTGGTCTGGGACTTCCATTTTTTGGAAGGTTTCTGATTACTGTTTTGATCTCCATACTGGAGATTGGTGATTTGGTTTTGGAAAGTTCATGATTCTAAGAATTTATCCATTTCTTCTAGATTATCCAATTTGTTGCCATACAGCTTTTTGTAGTATTCTCTTATAATCCTTTGTATTTTTGAGGTGTCCATTGTAATTTCTCTTTCATTTCTGATTTTATTTGAGCTTTCTCCCTTTTTTCTTAGTAAGTGTAGCTAAAGGTTTGTCAATTTTGTCTGTCTTTTCAAAGAACCAGCTCTTAGTTTGACTTTTTCTCGTTTTTTTAGTCTCTATTTCTTTTGTTTCTGCTCTGATTTTTATTATTTCCTTCCTTCTACTGATTTTGGGCTTGGTCTGTTCTTCTTCTTTTTTTAGTGGTTTCCGTAAAGTTTGCAATATACATTTACAAGTAACCTAAGTTCACTTTCAAATGACACCATCCCGCTTCATGGGTAGTGCAAGTAACTTAAGAGTATTCCCAATTCCTCCAACCTGTTCCTTTTAACATTGCTATCATGCATTATTTCACTTATCTATAAGCTATGATCATCCAGTATGTTATTGCTATTATTATTTTTATTATTTTGAATAAACTGTTATGTTAGATCTGTTAAGAATTAAGAAAAATAAGTGATTTTATCTTCATTTATTCCATTTCCAACTTTTACTTTCTTCATGTAGATGTGAGTTTTTGATCTGTATCATTTTCCTTCTCTCAGAAGAACTTAACATTTCTTGGAAAGCAGGTGTACTGATGGCAAATTCCCTTAGTTTTTGTTTGTCTGAGAAATTCTTTATTCCTCCTTCACTTTTAAAGGATAATTTCACTGGATACAGAATTATAGGTTGGTGAATTTTTTCTCAAAATTTTAAATATTTTACCCTTCTCTCCTCAAGATTGCATGGTTTCTAAAGAGAAGTATAATGTAATTCTTATCCTTGTTTCTCTATAGGTAAGGTTTTTTTAATGTTGTTTTGTTAAATTGAGATATAATTGACATACAACATTATTATAGGTAAGATTTTTTTTCCTCCTCTGGCTTCGTTCAAGATTGTCTTTGATTTTCTGCAGTTTAAATATGATATATCTAGGTGTAGATTTTTTGGTATTTATTCTGCTTGGAATTCTCTGAGCTTTCTGAATCAGTGGTTTGGTGTTGATAATTTTGGGAAATTCTGAGCCATTGGTACTGTAAATACTTCTTCTGTTCTTTCTTCTCCTTCTCATAGTGGCATTATGTCCCTGGTACTCTTTTTGAATTGTCCCACAGTTTTGGAGATTGTGGTTTTTTCCAGTCTCTTTTCTTTTTAGTTTGGGAAGTTTCTATTAATATATCTTCAATCTCACTGCTATTTCCTTGGCCCAGGACATTACTCTGATGAGTCTATCAAAGGCATTCTTCACTTCTGTTATACTGTTTTTTATTTATAGCATTTCCTTTTGACTCTAAGAGTCTCCCTATCTCTGCCTACATTACTCATCTGTTATTATACGTTGTGCACAATTTCTGTTAGAGCCCTTAGTATATAAATCAGTTACTTTAAATTTTCGGTCTGATAAGTGCAAAATCTTTGCTGTATTTGAATCTGGTTCTGATGCTTGCTTTGTCTCTTCACTGTGCTTTTTGCCTTTTAGTATGCCATTTGATTTTTTTTGCTGAGAGCCAGATATGATGTACTGAGTAAATGCTACTGAGGTAGACAGGTCTTTAGTGTGAGGTCCTATGTTCATCTGGCTAGCATCAAGCTACATTTACTGCATGCTGTAGTTGTAGGTGTCAGAGGCTAAAATTCCTCTGGCGTCCTTGTTTTTGTCTTCCGTTTTGTTTTCATTTCCCTAGAAACTTCTTACATAAGGTCTGAAAGCTGCAGTTCTTTCAGCTATATTCCCCTGTTATACAGGAGCCCTACTGATGTGTGGTGAGCTGTGGGGAGAGGGGAAGTATTCTATAATCTTATGATTAGGTCTCAGCCTGTTAGTGAGCCTGTCTCCCTGGGTTGTGATCTTCACAAGTACTTTTAGTTTTTTGGGTTTTCTTGTTTTTCCCTCTTAAGTGAGACCGAAAGGCTAGAGGTGGCTGAAGTTGGGTATTTCCATTCCTCCAGGTTGGTTAGACTGTGGTAAAACACCAATGGGTTAGACTTTGGTAAAACAGTTTCCTTTCTCAGCAAGCCTTTGTTAAGGAGAACAGAATGCTCTAGAAGTATTTCAAAATGGTTGCTTTTCTCCTGCCCCTGAGGGAAGGAGAGAATTTTTCTGATCTTCACTGTGAGAACTTGGTGGGGCTCCTCCAGGTAAAATTCATAAAAGTATATGGGCCCCTCACGGCTGGGTCTTCACAAGTTTTTCTCTCTCAAGTCAGTTTGTGTTCAGATTCTAAGAATTAGCCAATTACTCTTTAAATATTTCTACCAGATGCTGGCTCCAGTGGTGGTATCTGGGCACCAGTGGTGATTTCTGGACAGTTTCCGCTCCAAGGAGGCTCTACTTCTCCGCATCTGCCTGTCTCCAGTACAGCCTGTGTGCCCTGTGGTCTCAATTCACTGATGGAGCTAAGAAAAGCTGCTGACTTTTAGTTCTTCAGCTTTTTTCTTGCCACGAGGATGGGAGTAACAATGTCCAAGTTCTTTACATGTTGAAGAGGCTAAACCACTTTAAAAAAAAATCTTTTAGTATTTCCCCATGATCTACTTAGACAAATTTTCGAGGAGTGAACTTATTGCATTCAAAGTGAGTAAATATTTTTAAGGTTTTTGATGCATTCTGCCAAGCTTTCCTCCAAAGAAGCTGTACCAAAACAATTTAAATATATTTTACCACCTTATTTTCTTGCTTGTAAACCTTCATTGCTTCCTCATCATTCAAGATGAAGTCCACCCATTGCCACCAAATGTCTCTAGTGGTTGCATAGGGTCACTGAAATCCTCTGTACAATCTGGCCCTTATTTGTTTTTCAATTTGATCTCTCACTATTCCCCAATGCAATCCTTTGGTTCTAGTGATTGGTGAACTTACTGTCCCTAGAACACGCCATTATCATTCATTTTGTTTTTGTTCAAGTCGTCCCTTAATATTAATAATGCCTTCCCAAGACTTCTCAGTCTTTTTCAACTCAATCTACACTTCTTACTGCTCATCTTGCCCTAGCCCATTTCACCCATTTCATATACATTCATGCACTGCATAATGACGTTTCCATAAACAACAGCCTGTGTATATGATGGTGGTCCCATAAGATTAGTACCATAAAGAGTTGGTGTGTAGTACACTATACTATGTAGGTTTAAGTACAATCTATGATGTTCACATAATGATGAAATTGCCTAACACATTTCTCAGAATACATCCCTGTCGTTAAGCAACGCATGACGATACAGCTATTGATAAGACAGTACTTCCAGCACACTTTGAAAGGTATCCGGAAGCCAAGAAGTTTTCATAGAACACTTCTGCAAAATAGGGCACAGAGGATAGGACTGTATCTAGTTTATTCAAAGTAAAAAGGGACTAGTTTGGGTAATAAAACTAAGAATTTCTGATATCACTTGGAATAACTAAGAGTTGACAGTTTACGAAATAAAATTATGTAAGCACAGCTTTTGGATTTTTGCTTCTCATTCTATTTTTTCAGGGCTTTTTAATCAATGGCATCATGACTACATTATATGGCCCTCCTAACTGCTCCAATTTAGTTTCTTTTTTTTGACCCAATTTAAAACATCATAACACTGAAAACTAACACTCTGGATAAATTATTCTATTAATAACATATTTAGTGACATTTAAAAATTTACCTGTTTTTCTTTAGAAAACCCCATATACATAACAACTATTTCTCAGATAAATACATATAAAAGTTTTAACTACACTCATGTCACAAGGACTGAAAAGTCTAAATAATAAGTAAATGCAAGGTACAAAGAATGATGATAATTAAAATGAAGAAAAGTTGTTACCAATTCTCAAAAATAGGTTTTTCAGCCCTAATGTTTGATTTTTTTTAAACTTAGAAAACAAAAAACTCACGTTCCATTTGCTCAAACATTACTGAAAAGAGGAAGTCCCGTGGTGTCATATAATATTCTCCTTCATATTCCAGTGAAGAAAACTGCATGAAGCGCTGTTTACGAAGAGACAATTTCCCCATCATCTCACCATAGTCAACATTTTTCTAAAAGGAAAAGAAATTGCAATTTAAGATTTTTTCAGTACGATTTCCCAAGTTAGCTACTTCAAGAATAATGTTTAAAGAGTAATTTTAGCATTTAGGTCTAACAATCTTCAAACTTTTAAATCATTCATTTAACAAATATTTACTGAGTGCCTAATATGCACTGTTTTAGGCACTGAATAAGACTAACTTGAGGGAACTTACATTCCAGAATGGGAGAAGGACAATTAAGGAATAAAAGTATAAAAGTAAGACAGTGAGAAGTGCCACAAAGAAATATAAAGTAGGAGAAGAAAGTGATAAAGAGTAATATTTTAGACAGGATAATCGAGGAAAGCCTTTCTAAGGAGGTGACATTTAAAGAGATTAAATGAAGTGCAGCTAGTGAGCCATGGGGCTCTCTGGAGGAAGAACACTCTAAGCAAGAGGTAAAGTGAGAACAAAGACTACGAGATGGGAATAAGCTTGGTGTGTTCAAGGAACAGCATGGCAGAAGATCAGATCAGAGAGAGAGGTAGGCAACAAACAGAGCACGTAAAGTTGTGTTTTCATAAAGACAGCATACATCATATCTGCAAAATAGTTCTGCTTTCAGAAATACATTCACACTGTGAGTGAAGAACACGAACAAGAATAGGTAAAATACTGTTAATGTAAGAGTTCGTATCTCAGACAGTGGGACCTAGATCTTGATTCAAATGCTGATAGAGATAATATCGAAATCTTTATTGTTAGACTTCCGTTGAGCACTTACTATGTGCTAGGCACTGTATTAATTAAATACTTTACATGGATTACTTAGTTAATCCTCACAATAACTGAAAAATAGACACCACCGTAGATATGGAAACTGTAAAGTAAATGGCAGAGCCAGGATAAAAAACCAGGGGTGTCTGACTCAAAGTATTTCAATATTTAACTACCACACTATTCTCCTACCCATGGCTGGGCACTGTGTCCTAGGTAGAGTGGAAGATGACATGCCACTTGACACAGATACCAAGGTCAATATAGTAATCTTGACACAGAATGTGAGTATTATCTGTGAAATTCAACAGCACACTCTCACCCTGGTTTGCTTTCCTTAAGGCACTGCTCTAACTTGGACCACAACATCGTTCCTGGACACACCACCCCCTTTTCACACTTACTACTGACCCTATTATTTACCCTGACACACAAATGATGTTCACTGACTAGAACTGAAATGGGGAAAAGTACAAATTCCAGTTGTTTAAACCTCTCCAAAGTCATCAGCAGCTCCTTTTTGGCTGATCTCAGTTCTCTGACTAGTGTTAATTCTCCCTCCTTAATTGGACAGTTGGTTTCCCTGAGCAGTTAGTTTTCGACCACTTTTGTGTTCTGCACAGAGCCTATTAGAATACTGGACACACATACACAGAATGCTCAGTAATACTGCAGTGATCTGTACTCCTATCTTCTCTAGAACTTGTCTATTCACGTCTTTCTTTTTCTTCTTCCTTAAATTATCACTATAAAAACAACTCAAGGGGCATGTTTTAATTACATGAGTCCATACGCTTATCCTAGTAATCAGAAAAATAAATTTTATTAATATTTTCTGAAAATTTTATACATGAGGCAGACATATATGTGTGTGTGTGAATGTATCAATATCTATAGGCAGTAACAGATATATTATCAGTTTATTTAACATACTATCTGTAGAAAAAATAGTGGTAAACAAGACAAACATTAATTCCTACCAGAATGTGCTGAGGGCTTTGGCAGGGAATTTATAGAAAGTAACTGGATGGGATAGGGAAGGGAGGATAAGAGTCTTCTCAGTAAACGTCACAGCATGAGTCCCAGATATAAGACAGAACACAGTTTATTAGAAGAAATGAAAGAAGCTGAACATGGCCATATTCATTATTAGCTTAGAGAATAGTTATATTTATCATACTAATGTAAATATATAGTCTATTAAGAGATTAACGGGGACCAGCACTGTGGCTTAGTGGTTAAGTTCAGCACACTTCTCCTCAGCCATGCTGTGATGGCAACCCACACACAAAATAGAGGAAGACTGGCACAGAACGCAGGGTTAATTTTCCTCAAGCCAAAAAAAAAAAAAAAGAGGAAGATTGGCAAGGGATTTTAACTCAGGGCAAATCTTCCTCAGCAAAAAAAAAAAAAAAAAGATTAACGAAGTAAATAATCTATAAAGACATACAGTATATTTCCAAATCCTTGGCTCTTTTACACTTCCTAAGATCTAAGTTGCTCATGACTGGTTAAAAACGCCTTTTACCGGGTGCAGCCTGGTGCCACAGCAGTTACGTTTGCATGTCCTGCTTTGGTGGCCCAGGGTTCACCAGTTCAGATCCTGGGTGTGGACCCATGCACTGCTTGTGAAGCCATGCTGTGGCAGGCATCACATATATAAAGTAGAGGAAGATGGGCATGGATGTTAGCTCAGGGCCAGTCTCCCTTAGCAAAAAGAGAAGGACTGGCAGCAGATGTTAGCTCAGGGCTAATCTTCCTCAAAAAAAAAAAAAAAAAGAAAGAAAGAAAGAAAGAAAGAAAAAAATGTTTCTACCAACAACTTAATCCTTTTTGTATAAATAAATACATTCTTCTTTCCAAACTTGGTCCTAACTTACATGGAAAACGACCAAGAAGTAAAAACACAAACCTCCCACTCTCTTACAGCAAGAAATGAAACTATTTTCAAAGAATTCTATTTTTTCTTCTAGGAGATTTAGACCTTAAAAATTTCCCTCTCTCATGGTTACTGTTTTCTATATGCCTGTATGTGTACTTGCATAAGCATACATTTCTGAAGAGTCTTGAGAAGAATCAATTATTCTGGGATGTGCCATTTTAAATAATGATTGATTGGGTTGCCATCCCTTCCAGTTTTACAATTTTGTTTAAATAGTCTCCTCAGTAAAGGAGAAACGGTAGAAGTGGTGAAACTAAAGCTCCCTTTTATGGGTTGATTTCTTCTGAGCTTGAAGCTGGCACATAAATTGTAGACCATAAATTTAGAAAGTCATTCACAAACAAATGACCTCCAAACGTGTCATACCATCATGACTCTCTCTACCAGTAGATGGTGTGGTATAAGACCGTTTTAACAATCCTTCTACCAGCATCCTCACAATTCAACCTGGTACTGTGGCCTTTCATTCCTATTCCACTATCCTCAAATCTTTCAACTCCCATCATCAGCACTAATAATGTCTTTCCTTTTTCTACTCCTTTCTACTACCTCTCACACTGCTTGCCGAGTACACAGCTATCATTTGGAAGTCATCACCACTGTAGACTCTAATCCTACCATTTCCCCTATGGAAGACACAGTGGAAGCCCCCAAGTCACAATCTCTTAGTACTAGAGTCTCTCCCTTCATCCTAACCATACACACCCCCATCCCCAACAAGTAAATATTTAACTGGGCACCTACTAATTTGAGGACACTCTAGGAAGAGACAGAAGACATGAATCAAGGGGCAATAGTACAGTCATAAATAACAAAAATAGTAACGTTACTTACACATGTAGTATATGCAAGGCAGGGTGCTAACATCTTTACATACACGGTCTCACTCAATGTTCACAATACCTCTAATAGTGGACATCATTTTTATCATCCTTATTTTACAAAAGAAGAAACCAAGGCTTGTCAAGTTTAACCAGATTGCCTAGATTAACACAGCAAGTAAATTATTAGCAGAGGTAGGATGACAACAATCCCAGTCTCAACCACTATCCTATACTAGCTCCACTAAGAATTATATAAATTAGGAACATAGAGAAAAGAGTGAGGGTAATGACATTTGATGAAGTTTTCATAAAAAGAGTGGGATTTAAGCTAGGCTCTAGAGAATAACAAAGAAGAGAACTGGAATTAGGGCTAAGTGTTGCCTATTTCCTAAGTCATATGCATTATTTCCCTTATTCAATCAAATTTAAAGTAAGTAGGATATTCTGAATATGTTTCTTTGCTACAACAAAATATACACTGAAGAAAAAAAAGTATTGTTCTGAAATTGCCAGAATCTTTCTTTTTTAAGATTGGCACCTGCGCTAACATCTGTTGCGAATCTTTCTTTTCCTCTTCTTCTTCTCCCCAAAGCCCTCTGGTACATAGCTGTCTGTTCTAGTTGTGAGTGCCTCTGGTTATGCCATATTGGACACCACCTCAACATAACCTGATGAGCGGCGCCATGTCCACACCCAGGATCCAAACCAGCAAAAACCTGGGCCAGCCAAGTGGAGCGCGCGAACTTAACTACTTCGCCAGGGGGCCGGCCCCCCAGAACCTTTCTAATTCCAAGTTGACGAGCCAACAAATCAGTTTTATTCAGATCACCTTTATCATACAATAGTTGAAGTTTTAAAAGTACATTTTAAAGGACCACTTGTATAATCAATGTGAACTATATATTTATGCTTGCTTCATAAAATTTGGAAGATTAATTTGCCGTTTTTAATCTTTTATTTATCTGTACGGTTTATTCTTGCCTTACTTCATTTGTACAACCATTATGATCAAATCTCAGACTTACTAGATGCATTTAATTGTCAAGAATTAACAATTCTCCCTCCCCCACTCTTTCTTTCATCTGTGTGCTTTTCCTGCTCACGTGTGCATGCCCTCTTCTTTTCACGTGTTCCTTTCCCTTCCTTCCTTCCCTCACATGCCAGGTGGCTTTTTCTGTTGTTACTTCTGTTTTTATACTCCTTGAACTAACCATATTGTTGTGAGTACTCCTTTCTCTTATCTCTACTGTCTCTTTCTCACTTTGGCATATATGTGGCACATCTGTGGTAGGCTGGGCTTGGTAAACTGAGCTAAGGCAAAGACAATGGCTTGTAGACTTCGGTAAGTGCAGTTAGAATATCAGTTTGGATGGAGAGGAGGAGGAGGAACAACAAAGGTCAAAATATTAAAGTTTTGTCTGAGAGTAACCACACAAGGGCAAACGCCTAGCGTAGTCCTGTCACATATCAGGCAGTGAAAAAGTTCACTAATTCATTCTCAAACATTTAAGAACTTGCTATGTGTCATTGTTCTGCGGGTAAATAAATGGATACTATGAGGTCTCCATCTTCAAGGAGCTTACAAAAGGGAGTGCTGAATAGCAAAGAAATAATTAAGAGCACTGGCTCTGAGGTCAGCCTGGGATTCAGATTCCAGTTCTGTCATTTACTACATATGCGATCTTGGACCAGTTACCTCTCTGCACCTCAGCTGACTCACAAAAAATAACAAAACTGGAATCAAATTACCTCGATTTAAATCCCAGCTCTGTCACTTAACCAGGTTACATTATCCTTCTCCTTCAGTTAACTAATCTGTAACTACTTCAAAGGGTCTGTAAAAAAAGAGCATTCAATGAAATGATACACATAAAGCCCTTACTATAATGCCCAGCACAGACTAAGTGCTATAGAAGGTTAGTTATTACGAACATCGTAATTTCAGCAAATGCTCTAACAGAAACATACAAAAAAATTCTATGAGAAGGCAGTGAGAATCAGTTAACTGCCTTGTTAATTGGAAGATTTAAGAAAGACATTACAGGGCAGGAGATATTTGAACTGAATCCCAAAGGCTGAGCAGGAGTTTGCCAAAACAAGGAACAACAGTAGAGCAAGCTGTACCACAGTCAGTTCTGAGATTTGGACAGCTAGATCCACGATATAGAGGGTCTTTGGAGTATACAACAAAAATGGACAGAAGAGGAGAAAAGCAGACATACTACACTAGAAAGACAATTGTGGATACAGACATTTTCTTTTGTTAATTTATACAAGAGCCACCATATATGTAAGACATTGGAACCTAATAAGGCCAATTCTATAGGATACCTTGTACCATGATTCAGCACTTACTCTTAATCTACTACCAATCCAATAAATTTGGTTATTTAGTTTCAAAATCCCAGCATATAAAAAACATTAAATTATAAATGCTGGAGTCAAGTACTAACAGCAGAAGGAAGATCTAATAGCCTGACAGTGAGATAGGAGAGAAAAATAATACACAACAGACCTGGCTGCAATAGTCTAGACCAATCAATGCTATCCCGACCAATTACTAGCCTCTAGGTCTATTTATAATGATGATCTTCAGGCACTAAGGAGATGCTAACTATGTAGGGAATATTCTGTTAAAAATCTAGGAAATCATATAACGTAGTTTAACTGTTTTAAATGTAAATCTTGCATAAAAAAAGATGTTTCATTGCTTACAAGGATAATTTCAGTTGTCTGGAAGATTCACTTACATGGCACAACTCACACTCCAATGATGCTGTATAAATTCAGCATTACTGTCTGATTTACTATATATCCAAAGCACTTTGCAGAATGTATGTTATAAAAAAATACCAGGGCTATGTTTATATAAACTGAAAATGATTAGAACTGTGAATAAAAACAGAATGTCTTTCAGAAAAATACTAGTAGACATAGTTTGGGTTTGTCATAAATACTATTACATATAAAATAAAATTAGACCACAGGATACAAATCTTTTCGTCTTTCCAATATTGTTAACATACACTTTTAAAAGAACTCACCACTAGTGTACTCTTAGTCATAATGAGGTATCCCTTATAAGAAAAGCATCTATACAAATAACAACTCAGTACACTGACACACAGGTTTGCAAATTTCAGGACGTCAAGAGAAATGTGACTGTTATCTCCTAAATCAATTCCTTTCAAAGATAAAAAGTATCATAAGGCAAATCATAATTTTAAGTCATTTGTTTAGGATATCAATTCCAGTATAAATGTTGCTATCCACGTCTGAAATCCTTCTAAGTATCAAGGGCTGTTTCAAGGCTATGGGGAGGATATCCGCACTGGAGGAAGTTGGAATCTCCAGATATTAGAGAATCTGTTGCATAAACCAAGTTTTCTTTTTTCCTTTGGATTTTTGGTTTTTACTCTCAATCTATACAATAATCCATTTGAAAATAAAATCTTGGAAGGTCTTTTCTCCACGCTAGTTTCTGTCAAAAAAAAAAAAAAAAGGTATAATATACCATCCTGAGAGTTAACTCAATAAAATCAAAGGGTCATTAAAAAAAAAAAACCCTAGCAATTGATGAGGAAGGAGTAAGTAAAAGTTCTTAAAACCTCCCTCCCACAACATGCGAAAAAAACAAAACTAAAACCAGAAAGAAGTAAGCACAACCATCTGATGCCAGCTTCCAACCTCCCACTTTACACTTGTTCCTGGAAGGATCTGCTGCATACTGATAATTTGGACCAAACTATAAGACAACACTACGATTGAAATCTAGTTTCTTCTTCCAGACAGAGGAGTGCTGTGTAATGGAACGAGAGGATAAAATTCTGAAATACCTCCTTGATTAGGGCCACCATGTACAGGTGTGTATACTGCACAACTCTAAGGAACACCATCGACATTGTAATCATCATACAATTGTCCAGCAGATGGCTATAAACTGCACTGAGGAAGGGGTATCTTTTTCTAATCTGCATGAAGGTACCATATGTGTGCAAGGGTAATGCTGTCACTGATACCTTCCAATTCATGGGGATTGTGCAGGCCAGAGAAAAATACAGAATGTCACACTGGAAACTCCTATTGCTCACTGCATTCACTAAAGGCTCAACACTTGCCATGTTCTCCTCCCGTGTCCTGTCCAAGTTGGGACTAGCACCAGCAAGTTATGGCTTGGTTGGGCAGAGGAATACTGCATTGATGAGCACACTAACTTAAAACCTATGAACTAGGTATGAGGGCATTTCTCTAAAGAGGCAGGCACCACAAAATGGGGGAACAAAGTGAAAATCAAAGGCCAGCCCATGGGATGGGATAAACCCCAACTTCGCAGAACAGGGAAACTTTCAGAGTAGATCTAGGACACAGACCTGTTCCCAACTACAGTAGTCCACAGCCCAGCTCTTTCTCAAATCCCTCAGGCAGCTGAATGATTGAACAGTTATATAAACTACTAACACCTTGTTCTTTAGCTAATATTCTAATGCAAAGATAAAAAGAATGCTTAGATCAAGATAGAAATAAGTCAAGGATATATATTCACATTATTTTTGGCAAATAACATGTTTGGCTAGAATGTCTGTTTAACACCTAACGTTGTGCCCAGGCAAATTCTGTGGGAAAAATGAAGGCAAGAGCAATAGGAAACAATTAACAATGAAAATCACGTTCTCAAAGAAAATAGAAAAAAATGATAGAAAACAAAAGAGGCAACAGATATATCATCAGAGAGCATAGATAAGATGTAAGATGACAGAAATATTCAAAAAGAAAGCTGGTTTAGCTAAATAAAAGAAACAGAGGAGAAAAACACCATTACAAAACAAACTTTAAGAAGCAGCAAAGATGAGAATCAACACTGCAGAAAATATATGGACTATCTGAGAGGGCAAAAAGTCTCATAGAAGGCAGAAGAAAAGCACAAAGAAAAGCAATTAAGGAAAAGAATATCCACATGCAGGACAGACACCAAAGATTCAACATGTGTATAACTACTGTGCTTCAGGAAGAGAAAGAGCAAATCAAACATCCATTTCAAAAATACGGTGGAAAAAAAACTTTACTGAAATGAACCAAGACTTGAACGTGCTACTCTATTTGCCACTGCCCTATGCGTATGTACTCTAGGTCTGAATAATCCTAGAAAACCTCAGGGGAGACTGGTCAATTTTAGTCTCTTTCAGAAAATCTAAATAAGGTGGACATTAGAAAATCTAAATGAGGTTAGAACCGTGATGCCCTTATTGCTGGATTTAACCTCTTAAAGGCTGTTCTCTAAGGAGTTAATACAAAAAAAATGACACAGTAAATGAGTAGATGTGATTTATTTCTAAGATTATTCTTAAAAGACACGCATCACCCTTATATACTATTTGGGGAAATGAAAGCAGTATAAGGGAGATAACACATTCAAGGTATTCAGCTTGAAATGCTGGAGAGGATTTTTCTGCCCCTCCTCACCCCAAATAGTTGACTGCAGTTCAAGAGAACTATTCCAGTAGGAATGGACTAAACAATATTATTCTTAACCCTGACCTGAATAATGAGATTTCATAAGATACTTTTACAAAATCTACTCTGTTGGCCAATGTATACAATTACACATAAATAACCAATGCACTGGCATGAGGCAAGCAGCTGCCTGAGGAACTGACTCCTCTGGAGGAAAAGAGTATGGAATGCAGTGGTAGAGATCAAAGAGCTGCTTAGGGCCTGTTGGTTATGTTACTCTAAACCTACTCGGAGACTGAATTGAGACTCTTGGTAGGCGGAAAGTGATGGGAGTGGGGATAAATTCCTCCTATTACCACAACAATTTGCTTCTTAAACCTGCATCTAAAGCTAAATATATGGAAAGGAAGGGCAGAAGAAATACTGGGATTTGGGGCGATACTGAACATGTGAGAGTCATCCACATGGTTCTGGTTATATATAAAATGCTCCATGGATTTCAAGGATTACTTGTAATGCAGTAAAAAATGTGACAAAGGAATTAAGAGCAATGAGTGATGTGAACTGGATAAAAGAGATCTTTGAAAGCTGATGACTTCTGTTAAAACATTTCACTAGTTTATTGCCTTTAAAGCAACAGGTGCTTCACCATTCTGTCTCTACTTTTTATCCATGAAGTGACAAACTGTAAAAAGTTCTGTGTTCTTTGTTGAACATTCTTTGGTCTCTACGTTTCTCAGGAAGAAAGTGGGAAAAGAAAGGACCTTCCTTACAATGCTTTCAATATGTCCAATATATACACATTGCATTAGACAAAATTTACTAAAACCTTATTCATTTGGGGCCTTTATTTTGGAATTTGTAATAGTCTGGATAAAATGTAATTGCTTTGATGTCTTTGAACTTTCTGTGGTATAACTGAAAGACATCTTTTCTCCTTAAACAAAACTTTACAATTGGAAATTTTCAGTCATTAGAACTTTTCTACTTTGTTGTTAATCAGGGAGATTTTATTGTACGTTGAAACAGACTACTGCCAGACCAAATGAACAATATTCACTGCATAAGCCATGCTTCATGATAAATTCTACAAAATAACAGAATATTAGCCAAGGAGACAAAAGTCATTTCTGGGAAACCTGGAAGCTCTGGAAACTACTCTCTCTGGCTTCTGATTACTGTTTCATCTAGTGATGGCCTAGTCTAGACTTGTTTCCAGGGACTGGAAGGAGGCTAGTGTGGCTTTTCTAACATGAGCATGGTAAAAAGAAATGGCATATGCTTATACATGTTAATTTTTTAAAAAATCATAGAATTCTGTCTGGGGAAGAGTAGCTACTGTCAAGAGATGCTGATGAGTAAAGAAATACACATCCTCTCTTCCAGTAACTGCTTTTTCTTTCCTGATCAGATCACTGAGCAGAATACTCATTTTCCCTTCCATCATAATTACCTTTCAGGAAGGACATGATAACTACATAAATTTTTGCTTATGCTCTAAACAAAAAATTTAAATTAGGTTTCAAGTGACTGAGGAAAAAACAAAAAGACTAGAGCCTGAACTTAAAAATCTCAATACCCTCCTAAAGTTTCATCAATGTCATTCATTGCAACCATATTTAAGTAATGTTTTTCTTAACAAATGATTAAGTTACTTTAGCTTATTTCCCTACACAGGAGAAGGTAAATACTACTTTGTGAACTCTTTCTACAATTATTCAACATCAACTTTTTTAATAAACATTATGTGCCTCCTACCACCAAGCACTGCACAGAGATAAAATGACAAATGAAGAGGCACTCCCCTCTCTAGTGGGGAGGCATAACAGAAGGTGGCTAAGCACTAGAAAGAAGTATGAAAAGAGCAACTAGCAAACATGTACGTCTCACAATGATAAATTTCAAACCGATAATTATTTTTCCAATGTTATCTATCAACCATAACATTTTGACTTCTTACTTTGCAAAATGCGATACACATCAGACTAACAATGTTTCAAGATTATGTAACTAAATTTAAATAGAAAACTAGTAACAGGTCTGTTATCAGTAAATTTATCTGGATTATGACCTCTCTTCTTCGGGCAGCTGAGAAACACAGCAAAGCAGTAATAAGGAACCTTCTGTGATGGAAGCTGTGAGCTAATTTCTGGAACCTTACACACTCTTGCAGAAAGGTCTCCTAGCAACTGAGAACTTCAAGTAAGCCTGGGGAAAGGGCTGCTATCAGAGGGCTGAGTCATAAACAGAGGCCACCACTGGGGATAACACATTTAGGATATTGTATCCCACAACATATGACACAGAGTGGAGCAAAGAAGGGATGGATTAAAGGATTCCTCTCTCCTTCCTCCCATCCCTTCTTGGGGAACAGCTGCAGTCTGTAGCTGCACAAGTATTTTGCAGTTCCGGACTGCAGAAGGCAAGTGATTTATTCATAAATATTTTGCACTGCTTTCCTCCCATGCTCCCACATTCTGTGTGATCTACTCGGACTTCCATATCCCCAATCCCCAGAGAGATTTTCCCTCTATATGCTTCCTCAGTTTACAGGAAACTCGTGGTGAGGATGGCTCTTTAAAGCTTGTGGCTGAATACTGATGGTAGTTTGCTTTCTACCACCAAGTCCCTTAAGCCCCACACCCTAATCCAACACAACATTTGGTCTAGGACTGGAACTATTATTAAAAAATGGCAACATATTGCTTGCATACAAACAAATTTTATCCAAAACAAAAATAGAACAATTTTTTAAAAAACCTTCAGAAAGTCTAATGAAGGGGCAGATTTGCAATTTCTCATTAAAAATGAAAATTATATTACTATTTAAAAATTCTACTGATACTATTATTTTTTATGAATTAGTCTTTGTACAAAACAGATATTATACTAACTTAAAGTATCAACCTTAGTTCTGTTCATTGCTAAAGTGATTTTCCTAAACCTGACCTGGTCTGCTGGTGTATCCTTAGCCTTCCTCTGAGGAGCTTCAAAAAACCTTTACTAGATACCTTTCCAGAGACGGACTACATACTCATGATGCTTCAGAAAGCAAAGTATGTCATATAGTTAGTTGGGTTTTGCCCCTTTGTTCATTTGGCTAACTTACTTGTTAAGAATTAATTCCAGCAGTTACCTCCTCCAGAGTACCCATTTGGGGTTAAGTATCCTCTTGGTATGAGCTACAGAACCCTGAGTAAACTTTTATGAAAGCCCCAACGACTCTGTACTGGAACTGTCTGTGCCCCACTACAATGAATTCCTCAAGAACAGAAAGTATCTTTTTTCTCTGTAACCCCAGAGCCTATTACATGGTTATTATGGTTAAATGGTTAAAAAAAAGTGTGCCAGGAATAAATGGATCTTTATGAATGGGAATCAAGTCCAAATTTAAAGTGTGATCTTAAAAAACTAATTTATAAATAGATTTCAGTTGGGGCTGGCCCGGTGATGCAGCCGTTAAGTTTGCACGTTCCACTCTGGCGGCCTGGGTTCACAGGTTCAGATTACGGTGCAGACCTATGCATCACTTATCAAGCCATGTGTGGCAGGCGTCCCACATGAAAAATGGAGGAAGATGGGCATGGCTGTTAGCTCAGGGCCAATCTTCCTCAGCAAAAAGAGGAGGATTGGCGGCAGTTGTTAGCTCAGGGCTAATCTTCCTCAAAAAAAAAAGAAAATTCTGTCCTTGAATCAATATGCAAAAGTTTGTTTTTTGGTGCTTATATATTTTAAATGCTAGTAATAGTTTATTAAAATATTTTTAGATAGCTAGGTATGTACTCCGCCATGTGCAACTGCACTAAAGAAGTATGTACACAAATAGAAATAAAGGCCTTCTGTTTCCTTTTGTTATAACCACAAACTACTGCACACTGTTAATTACTTTAGATTTAAAAAATGCCTTCATAACAAAAGAGGTAAAGCCATTAATAGGTGGTGGCAGTGTTAACTGTACCAAAGGATACTGTCTTATTTTTTTGCTTATTGTAGAGATCATGGAATCTCAGAGGCAGAATGCTCTGAAACTGGACTACACCAGCTGCTTCACACTCTCTTTCTACAAATCTGAATAAACAATCTAAGGGGTTTCATGCTTAACCCATGTTTGGCTTAGGGTTTAAGGGATTTCTTCAGCGTTAGCTTGGAGTTCACTGACATAACTTAATACAATGTCTAAGATAAAATTTTGCTATTAAAATGTATTTGTAGAACATGAGCAGGGATGAGCCAGACATTTTACCAAGCATTGGCAAAATAGGTAAAGTTTACCAGCAAAGGTACTAAGATGCATGCCATTTGTGTTTCTCGATTTTATATATTAAATCACCAGTAAATAAATACATAGATTAGGCAATACAAAGACACAATACAAAAAGAAAAGTAATACACACATATGACTATATATTTTGGCAAATTATTTTTCAGGCAAAGTTCTGCTCTGTATTTGTGAAGTACAAACGTGGAACAAATCACTTAAGATCTGGCAAAGATTTGCCAAAATCTCCCTTTCTGTTTTTACCTTATTCTTTGGACATATTTCATGATAAGACAGCCATGCCCTCATCTAGTAATTTCTGAGGATACTTTAACAGTGAAGATTTTAAAAGATTCCATAATAGAATTTGCTATACAATGACTGAAAAAATCAAACATTGTTTTTTGTTTGGGTTTTTCTTTTCACTTTAAGGTAGCCCCAAGCATAACTAAAGTAAACAAGTGCTAAATAAATAAGTGAAGAAGAATTTGCCACTCTACTACTTCGACGGCCCCTTCTACTAGTACTCACAGTCACTTCTCTCCCTCAACTCCTCCACCAACCTTCTGTGTCTTTTACAAGAGTTGGTGCCAAATAAGGAAACATGAGTTGCTACATCTTAACCTTTGAGCACAGGAAAGTAGTAGTATAAAACACCAGTGAATCATATACTAAGTTAGTAGAACTGTTAGCATTTGTTCAGGCAACAGTGAGGTCTGCACCAAATATGAAGTTCTTCGGGGTATATGTTAAAGAGAAATCTTTATCTTGACCCCTGAGAATCTTAGTATCTTATGAGAAACAAAACCAGTGAAAACTTGCAGTTTATGACAAGTTGTTACAAACATACCTTAAGGGTGGGCATGGACAGATCTAGCACCTGGGTAAACCTGCCCTTTTAAAATTTATTTGGTGATTAACTCCTGTACTCTTTATAATCAAGAGAATAACCTTAGTTAAATCTTAGGAAGAGATCGGGGGAAAAAAAGAGGAACAGCTATTTGTAGGCTAGAATAGACAGAGTCCGAAGTTCTGAAACAATTCAGGCAACCCAACCTTCAAACTTGAATTGCTAGTGAAGTCCCAACGAGTAATGATGAATATTCAAAGACTTGGACGGACTGTGTCACTTTGTTTAGTGTAAAATTAGTTTCTAAATATTTATGGCTATTGTTTGGATACTCTTTTAACTTACAAATTTTTTAAACTTTATGTATGTAATATATATTATTACCAGTATTAATAATATTCCTGTGAATTTATAGCTAGACTCCTTATAGGTCGACTCCTGAGAATGTGAATAGCCCAACTCACTTTCAGGATATAGAGTAAAGAGAACAACCTTGACGAAGCTCCCTTGGACAATGGATGTTTATGATTTACGGAGAGGGATATGATACTAGACAAAGGCTTCTGTTCCGTTTATAACGCTGTAAACAGGATAAGCCAGTGCCAGAGGGCTAACAGAATGTACATTGGGCTAGAAAAGAGAATGTGGAGAGTCACAACAGAAGTGAAGAATGGGTGAAAGGGAAGATTAAATACCATAAAGTAAAGGTAAATATCACAAATTATCTGATCGGAGGGGAATATCATCCAAAGGCTAGGAGTAATGCAGTGACATGATCAAAGCAGGGAACTGGAAGATAGTTTTAGATATAACATTTGAAACATTTCATAACGTGAAGAAAGATGATTATTAAGAAGCTAGAAGGGACAAGGGATGTAACCTAAAAATTTAAAGCAGAGGCCCTTAACCTCACACTACGTGGTCATACTTCCTGGTGTACGTAACTCCCTGAAATTATATGTGAAAAGGTGTGTATGCACTTTTTGAGAGAGAGTATATAACTTTTATCACATTCTCAAACAGATTCACAACCTATTCAAAGATTAAGAATAAATGACAAAGATGAATCAGTAAACATGAGTGATAACAGGGTAAAATACGAGTAAAATAAAATGCTCCAATTTTAAATATTGCTCATATTAGAACAGTGTATATAGTTAATTAACTTTAAATAACTGAGATGAATATCTGACTTAATCCATTTTCAACATATGGCTGTAGAGGTCTCTTAAAAAAAAAGGCTTCCCCGACAGGACTAAGTATAAAATGAGAAATCTATTAATTCCAGGTCCTTTAAAAATGTCTTACATTTTCCGCTAGCTAAAGCAGATTAATTAAAATAAAGAATATACAGGGGCCAGCCTGGTGGCGCAGTGGTTAAGTGCACATGTACCACTTGGGGGGCCTGGGGTTCACCGGTTCAGATCCTGGGTGTGGACATGGCACCGCTTGGCATGCCATGCTGTGGTAGGTGTCCCACATATAAAGTGGAGGAAGATGGGCATGGATGTTAGCTCAGGGCCAGTCTTCCTCAGTGAAAAGAGGAGGATTGGCAGCAGTTAGCTCAAGGCTAACCTTTCTTAAATAAAATAAAATAAAAAAATAAAGAATATACAATTGCTGGTAGCCAGAATAAAGCAAAGTACTAAACGACATCACCGCTGTACAAAATTTTCAAATAAAAGCTTGGTCCTAATAAAATCTTACATGTATATCTGCACAATTCTTTCTTTAAAAATTGAGGTATAATTGACATGAAATATGATAATACACAATTCTGATTTTTGTATCACTGTATCTTTTCACTGATGTGGTGCCAAAGCCACTAGGCTTGCCTTCTCCAAACTAGGCACTATTCCATAGAAGGAAGCAGTCACCACACTACGCATAATAAATACTTACAGCTTTTAGCAGAGAAATAAAGAGAAATATGGATGAGAAGAGATTGGAGAGCAAGGATATAGGGGGAAGAGAAAGTCTCCAAAAGGGCAAGGATGGCTCACTTTCACTATAAAGACCCTATTTGGAACCACCATAATTATTCAACTTCAGAACTATTAACTTTATTTCTATAATATCAAAGAACAGTGCTTTAATACATTAATGTTGTCTTGTAAGGTTTTAAGTTAAATGAAAACCTTCCCACTCAAGATATAACACCCAAAACTTTAACAGTGACTAGCCTTTTCAAGCCATGGTAGAGGGAAGATGGTTTTTACATGCTTTTTTTCCTAAATTTTCTAAAATATACAAATATTTCAGGAAGAAAAAACACTAACATAAATAATTTTTAAGAATCAAGAAACAGCCAACAGCTCCAACTCCCTTTCTAATATATTTCAAGGATTTCAATATCCATAATAAAACAGTATTTCTTTAGTGTTTCAAGAAGCAATCTTTTCATGACTGTAATTTAAGGTGAATATGATGATTGCCTAATGGCCAAGTATACTAGTGGAACACAAAGTCCTAATTTAAAAACAAAACAGTAGCAGTGTTAACTAAATAAGTCAATCACAAATAAAATAAGATAAAAGTTTTTAAAAGAGAAAAGTGTGTCTCTGGCTCAAACTACTGATTGTCCTCTTTCTATTGCAATGGTTTTCTGGTTAAATCCCAGTGTTTCCTTATAATCCATCTTTTCTGGCTTGCCATTAAAGTATCTTAAACATGGTATGTCTGACACTAAGAACTACTAGGAGAGAAGTCTTTCATATTATACTTCCACGTGTGCAGGACTGATAATTAGATGGGCTTTTAGGAGGCTCAGCTGTTCATTGTTTGTCCTTTGCAGTATGCAGTCACAGCGATGGGGAACGCACTGAAGCAACCCATTCAAAGCAGTACTCTACCATAAGAGTAAGCTCCTGACCTGGACTTTGGTCCTGGAGCAATTCCAAGCATTCCAGAACTCCCCAGGACTGTGGGTTTGAAAACCCACATATTAGGGATCTGCTTCTGATTTGAGCTGGTTCTTAACTGGGCAATTATGACCAAATTAAACTGAAAAAAACTTTGTCTTTAAAACACTTGATAGTGTGATTTAATCTCTTGGTATTTACACTGCACACACACACAAACATAGAAATCAACCCATCTATAATTTCTTACTATGTATAATCTTCTAATTGTGTATACTAGCAAATGAGAAGAATGATTTGAGATTCCCAAACAGCAGATTACTAAGTCAATCATATTTTGCTCTGGAATATCTAGAACAATTTGTGGAAAAACACTGTGCTTTCCTATTTGAGGTTCATTTTGCCTAATTTTAAAAATGGTTTGCAGGGCACATAACAGCTAAACGATGAGAGACTGAGGAAGGAGATGCCTGGAACTGTAATATGTAACAGGAAACACTTAAGGTATAAAGTTTCTAGTACATAACAGATAAATTATACAATATACATGTGGATAAACAAGACTTCATAAGGCCATATTTCTTAATTAACAGTAATCACAACTTTTATTCTACATACCACACATTCAGGGAACTTTCATACATGTCAATGAAAATTTTCTACACAGACCAGGCTGTACTTAAATATATGATTCACTTAAATATATGAGTCATTAAATATTATTTCTATAATAAATATTGAAATTATTTATACTTTAACAATCTTATTTATGGTTAGGTTATTAAGAGAATATATTCTCCACTGGTTTACTTTATCAAATTTTTACCACTTTTTAAACTATAACTTTTAAATTCATATACCACTACTATTGATGGCTTAGGATATTTTTGTGCACTGCTGTAATTCATAAAACTCCAAAATTCAAAGTAACAAAAGCATTAATTTGTATACATTATCTACTAGAACACATGTTTTATAGAATAAGAGCAAACAGTAATTTTTTACTCAGGTTCAGCTAAACAAATATAGTTGCAAAAGGAAAGATTAAAAATACACTTCTGCTTTTATATTACAATTTGTTTTTCTTTCTTTCTTGGCCCCCCCAGAAAAGCACCTCCACAGATTTACAGTAGGATATATAAGTACTGTCCTTCTATTATACAAGGAAGGAAAGTAGACAACCTCTCATTCACACAGGACAAATAGCTATGCCAAAAGCACAAATTACATCTAATTACAGGGTATAACTCTGTCATCTTTCTTTTCATAATCTAGCCATTTATACACTTTGATTTTTGACTTCCATTTGAGTTTATTAACATCAAAGCTTTGTCATCACTTATCTGTTTCTAGAGACATTTTCACCTGAGGCAATGAAGTATAAAAACGTCTTTACATTCTTGCTTTACTGTTGCAAGAAAGCTTTAGCTTTCATTGGGGTTACAATGTTTCATGGTTATTAAACTTCTGTATGTTGCTGTAAAGTTTACCACCGTTGGCATAACAATTTTACAAGTACTATCATTAAACGCAACGCACTGAAAATACACTCCAATCCAAGTACATTCCAGTAAGTTCTAGCTTTACCCATTGCCAATGTCTTATCAATGTCTTCCCCAGCCGTTCACAAAAATAATCACCACAATACTATGAACGACTTGAAATAAAAGCAAGCAACGTTAATTTAATTTTATAAATTGTTTAGGGCTCTCATAACAAATGAAAATAGCTTCATTGTATTAATTACATTATTGGGGTTTTAAAAACATTTATTGACATGCAATAAAAAAAGAGAGTCCTACATCTAATGAAACTTGCAAATTCACTTCCCAGGTTAATATATTTGTTTGACTGTTTAAACATGATGATACACATTCCTTGCTTTTATTTATTTAAAATCTGCGACCATTTGTTTCAGTCAGGTTGTACTCACAAAATATAAGTTCAAACTTGAATTTAAATATCAAAGAAAATCTTTAACGTTCTCTTAGATTTTTAATAATTTTTAAATTCAATGCCATGATGCAATATATTACTCATGTTAAACTCACAATACTGTCAAAAATCGTAATACTGTTAAAAAAGAGACAATAGATCCAAAATGCAGTCACTTGTACTAAACCTCACACAGCAAACTAAGACTTCATACCTAACTTAACAGCAGTTTCAGCCTCTCCCAGGAGTGAAATTTTAAACCAATATCAGTCTGGAATTTCCTGATCAATACTAGCGAAGTCATCTGCATGACAGACACCTATTCTTCCCCCAAAGAAATGGAACCTTGTCTGAAATAATCCGTCTTTTGTTCCCTTGTCCCACTCTCTTCTGCCTATAAAAGCCGTCCATTTTGTGTGGCTTCTTGGAGCTCCTTTCTACTTGCTAGATGGGATGTTGCCCAGATTCATGAATTGTCAAAGTCAATTAGATCTTCAAATTTACTCAGTTGAATTTTTTTTTAACAATACCAAGGTTTCTTAAAAATAATCTGTTAGATAATACTTTGAGCAACACTGGAAAAATCCACCAAAAGAAAGTCATTAGAAGTTTGTGGCAATGAGTCCTATATTCATCATAAGCTCTCATTCTTCCTGATCTCTAACATGGCCTACGTTTCTCTGATTTTACCTCCTAATTTTCCAGAGCCGTTCAAATCAGATTCTTTTGGCTTTTTCTTTTTTTTTTTTAATAGGAGGAAAGTGTGGAATTGCATCTATAGCCAGAAATAACCATACCCTCTACTTTCATGCCTGTTACAATGGAAGAAGAATCTTTGTTACTATCAAAGACAGTGCATGGAATACAATATTCTGCCATGTTTTCCTTGACAAAAGCCTCAAAATCCAAATTCCAGGTAGGTTATAAAAATAAATAAAACATAAGATTCAAGACTTTTAAGTCAGCCTGGATATTTATTTAGAGAGACCTCTAAAACTTACTTATTAACCCTCAAACGAAGTAGTTTATCTACCATGATTTGACAACAATGACAAAATAGCATCTTCTTCTGACCACTCTTAGCCTGTTCTACCTTTCTTGCTCCTGCCCTGAGCACTGGGAAATAAGTTTCTGATCTGAGCGAAACCTTCTCTTTTCATGTTTCTTTGAGAGGTACTTCCACGCCCATGATTTCTCTTTTTCTAAAGACTAAGGTTTTGTCAAGCAATATATGTATCTCAATTTAAGTGATGAAAATGTAGCCAAACTCTCACATTCTCAGGCAATGACAACTAGGTCATGAATGTCACCTGGCCAAAAGGGGTTTTAAGACACCACTGACTCTAAGATGTATCCTGATTTCAGATATGCTAAAATGTTAGGAAAAGAAAAAGTCTCCTAGAATGAATGAAATGTAAGTACAAGAGTGCTGTGATTACTCTAATTCCACTTTAATGTTAAGAATTTCTTAAGTTATTTGATATTTTAACAAATTATCTTTAAATATTTGGCAAATGCTATGAATCAGAACATAAAATATAGTTTCTGAGCTTAAAGGCTAATAATGCTGTTAATGAGGCTATATATTAGATACACTCATAAGAAAATGCAAATGCTAATTAATGGCACAAACCAAAATTGAAAAGTTAAACAAAGGAGATATTAAAGTAGGCTTCATGGAGATCATCTCCACGGATATAATTAGGATGGTCAGAGGAGGGAATTCCTACTTACTAGCAGGAATTGATAAAACAGAAACTGAAAATTACATGGATGTCAAAAATTTAAAATTATAGGCATGAAAAACTAGCTCTGAGAAGAAAGCATCAGAAAGTTTGTAAGACCTAGTGCTGTTTTGTAATCCAAGTTTTTAATAGATTAATATTGCTGCAGTCTGCCTTAAACAACACTCAATCATAATCTAAGGCAGGGTACGATTAAAAGGCAAAATATTAGTTTAGAAATACGAATCAAGAAGGTCACTATATGGGATCTAAATACAAAATCACACCTACACACACGTTATCTCTAAGAGATGTTCTCATATAAGGCATTTTATCATGCCAAGATATTTACATGGATCTATCTTAAAAGTGTTTTTTCTCTAAGTTCTTTTTACTTAAATAAAAGCAAATAAAAACATCAAGAGACATGAAAACATATTTATAAAATGCTAATAATGATTAGATGAGAAATGATTAAAATTAGACCTGATGACGAAATCACAACCACAATTACACAAGAAAGTAACTTTACTCAGAAAATAATACATTATCTTAATTTACATAATAACTTTCCTCTCAGAAGATCAAGGTGATTCTCCCACAGATTGAGTCACATTTTCATAAACCATGAAAGCCTAAGTTTCCTAAAGTATAGTTTTAAAATATGTGCTTTCTGGGGCCAGCCTGGTAGCGTAGCAGTTAAGTTCGCATGTTCTGCTTTGGCAGCCCAAGGTTCACCGGTTCGGATCCTGGGCACAGACATATGCACCACTTATCAAGCCATGCTGTGGCAGGTGTCCCACATATAAAAGTAGAGGAGGACGGGCATTGATGTTAGCTCAGGGCCAGTCTTCCTCAGCAAAAAGAGGAGGACTGGTGGCAGGTGTTAGCTCAGGGGCAATCTTCCTCACTAATAAAAAAAAAATAAAACTACCAAGTGATCCAGCAATCCTACTCCTGGGTATACATCTAAAGGAAATGAGATCAGTATCTTGAAAAGTTACCCCATGTTCATAGCAGTATTATTTAGCCAAGATGTAGAAACAACCTGTGTCCATCGATGGATGAATGGACAAAAAAGATGTGATACATATGCCCACACTCATGTGATGGAACATTATTCACCCCTGGAAAAGGAAATCTTGACATTTCCAATAACACGGATGATCCTGGAGAACATTATGCTAAGTGAAATAAGTCAGATACAGAAAGACAAATACTACATGATCTCAATTATATGTGACATTTAAAATAGTCAAACTCATGGAAGAACAGAGTAGAATGATGGTTGCCAGGGGTTGGGGGAAATGGGGAGATGTTGGTCAAAGGATATAAAGTTTCAGTTATGCAGGAAGAATAAGTCCTGGAGATCTAATGTAGAGCATGGTGACTATAATAATACTGTATGTACTGTATAATTGAAATTTGTTAAGAGGGTAGATCTTAAGTATCCACCCCACACACGCACACACACACATTTGGTAACTATGCGAGGTGATGGATATGTTAATTAGCTTGATTATGGTGATCATTTCACAATGTATACATATAACATCAAGTTGTACACTTTAAATATACACAATTTTTATTTGTCAATTATATTTCAATAAAGCTGGAGGATAAATAAAGTAAAAAATCCTTCCAGGAATGCTGCTAAAAATCTGGGAATGGGAGAAACTTACATTCTCCTTTCTTCCTCCCCTGGCATCACTTTCATCAAGTGCTACCTCTACTTAAACCACAGGAACCTTGTGTAACTCTGTCCAAGCATCTGTGAATATCCTAGACTTTACTAAAGCCTGGATAGGAGATGGGGGAGATCAAAAGGTAAAACAGAATTCAGCCTTTCCAATCCTGTCCATCCCTCTCCCTTCCGTTTCTATGCCCAGAGGTCCCTAGATGCTCCAATTCTTCTGCTTCTATTATGCAAAGCAGCCTTCCCTCACCTTTAAAGCATGAGCCAGTCACATTCAGGTTCTTAGGGGGCTTACTCTCTACCAGAAACACTTACGTAAACCAAAACCATTCTCTCCCTAGGAGGAATTTTGGCCAGTTTTTTTTTTTTTTTTTAAAGATTGCATCTGAGCTAACATCTGTTGCCAATCTTTTTTTTTCTTCTTCTTCTTCTCCCCAAAGTCCCCCCAGTACATAGCTGTATATTCTAGTTGCAGGTCCTTCTAACTGTCCTTGGCCAGTTTTAAGATGCAGATTGTTATATTTGTATCTTCGGTGAGTGCAATCAATATTATACAAAGTGTTTATCAAGCATTTAGTTACATTACCAAAATATAGTGTTTATTAATATAGTCGATTTTTGCCATATGTCAGGATTATTTTCCAAATTTAAAAATAATTGGCTTGCAGTTTACAAGTTGAAGCATCTAAATAATTGGGAAAAAAATGCAACTTATTTTATTTAAATTCTAAAATTAATTTGGGTATTTTAATGTGATTGCTTCAGGACAAAAGCTTGCTGTCTGTATAAAGACAAATATAAATCTTAATAGCCACAACTAGAAGGACCCACAAGGAAGAATATACAACTATGTACCAGGGGGCTTTGGGGAGAAAAAGGAAAAAAAATAAAATCTAAAAAATATATATATATAAATGTTAATAATACGAATTAAAAACTAAATCTCATACACAGTAACAGGTGACATGGACCCATCATTAAACTTTTGAGATAAAGGTATACCTATTATTATTACATTATAGGTTTCATCAATATTCACCCATTCAATAAGTATTTACCACACCTCCTATGCATGAGACTCTTGTCTAGGCTCTTGGGATACAGCAGAAAAGAGTAAGGTTTCTTAATTACTTATGTTTTCTACTGGGAATATGCTATGACATGTCTCTGTGACTCTAAGTGTGTAACTGAGTATACATTGGACGTTTAGTAACTTAGCTGATTCTCAACATTTCTAGATATTGCTTGTCGATTATTTCTATAAATGCCAAACCAAAGTTAGACAAGGTCACTTTGTTATAAAGTGCAGTTCATTCACTCGCTCTTTGGATACTAAACATTTATTGTGCGACTGTGATTGTTTTAGGCACTAAGAATACAGAGATGAAAAAGACAAGCGGCCATTCTGGCAGGGAAAGACAAAAAAAAACAAGCAGACAAAAAATAATTTCAGAGAGTGATAAGGTCTAGGAAAGAAAAAAAAATTATTAAATGTTAACAGAGGAAAGAATTCCAAAGATTTATGAATACAAACATAAACAAACATCAAAGTGAATCTAAAGTCTATGAATCTACATAATAAAGAATTCAGATTTATTCAGAATAAAGAACATTTATACATCATTATGGACTAGGTTATGCAAAATAATTTTACTTAAAAATTTTTTTTAAATGTAGTGGACAAATTTTTCATTAAAAAACAAATGAAAAAAATCTTATTATGAAGTCAGGGAAACATACAACATCCAATGTCATATATAATTTGGAAATTGATATATAAGGCCAAAAAGTACAAAAATTTAGAGAATTAAATATTCATACAATTAGCAAATGAGTAAGAACAAATAAAATATTATCAATGTTGCCAATTGTGAACTATATTGTTTTTGATGTTTATGTTTCTTTTTTTTTCTTTCCAGTTTTAGGTCTTATTACAATCATTTGTAACACCAATGGTTCAGAAAAGCTTTTAGTTTGATCTTACATGCTGTTGAGTTACTTAGTGATATGAAGATTTGTTTGTTTTCATCAGTTTTGGTTTACTAATATATTATTTCTAGCTTATAATAACAAAACACAATAATAGCTATAAAACTTTTATTATTGAAATTCCTGCAGGAAGAAAATAATTTTGCTATTGCAACTATAAAACTCTCTCACTCCTAACTGCTTTCCCCAATGAAATAATTTTTTAAATTTGTAAGATATCAAGGCTGATTAAGAACGCAGCTATCCCTATAAAGCAGAATGAATGAAATAATAGAATAATTTTGTTTATCTTCTCCTTTCTATCACTTCTTATCTGATTTTACTATGCCTCAACCAAATATAATAATGTTGTAAAGGGAATAACAGTAAAATCTTAGAATAGTTTTCAAACATTCTAAAGTGTTTCAGAAGAAGCCGTTTACATAAAACTAACTGATATGCTGACATGCTCTAAAGCAAGTTCCCTAAGGCTGTCTGTAGGAGGCAATACTGTGGTCCAGTTGTAATCACTAAACAGCTTTTGAAACAATACAATTACATTTTACATAAGACTTCTGCAACTCAATCTTTGCAAATTTATCTTCTAAATGTCTTTCAAATTCACCCACTAATTAGCCATCATCAACTCTCTCCTGAATACTGCAACAGCTCCCTAACTCCAAGTTTCCATCATTCCCTTCACTAAAGTCTCAATACTCTTTCCAAGGGTCAAAGCCAAATTTGTGATATAGTAATATACGTAATCCTTTATGCATTAAATAACATGATATGGTGGCGGTTTAATAAATACTCTACTTTCAAAGAAGTGATACTTTGAGACATCTGTAACAACTGTAATATAATAGGGAAAAACGAGATTTCTTTTCTATTGACGACAAAGTCAGTTGCTGTTACTACTACTACTGTAGCTTGTTGCCTACATTCATAATTGAAAAAATGTTAAATTGGAGGTCAGTGAAAACAAAAATATAACCTTCTACCTAAGTTCATAGACTCCCCGAATTCTATGTCTGGGTTTTTTGGGGTCTATGAGGGTTAAGAACCCCTACAATGGGGGCCAGCCCAGTGGCATAGTGGTTAAGTTCACGTGCTCTTCAGGCCAGGAGTTTGCAGGTTTGGATCCTAGGTTGTAGGAGCTCACCTACACACCACTCAGCAAGCCATGCTGTGGCAGCATCCCACATACAAAATAGAGGAAGACTGGCACAGATGTTAGCTCATCTAACATAAAAAGACAAAAAGAAAGAACCCCTACAATGGCTCCCTGCAGTCCTCAAGATAAAAATTTGTTCATGCGCTTAAGGGGTGCTTCATGATCTGATTCCCTGACACCACTCAGCCCTGGTTTGAGCCTTATCTTTTGTAGCTCACATTCTACTGAGTCAAACTCTTAGCTTCACACCTTTGCAATGCTATTGCCTTTGCCTGCAATATTCTTCCCATTCTGTTTGCTCAGCAAACTCCTAAGCATCCTACAGGTATCAGTTTACCTATCATTGCTTCAGGAAACCAAGGTTGTGTTAGGTGCTCTTTCAGCCTGCTCCTGTAGCACCCAGCACTTACTACCCCATCACAGCATTTACTTCACTGTATTAAAACTGCCCTCCTTAATTAAACTGTAACCACTTGAACTGTGTCTCAAATCCCTACTCCTTGCATACTGCCTTGCACAGAGCAGGCACTTTGATAACTGTGGAAGGCGGAAAGGAAAGAAACAAGGGAAAGTCCAATTTATTTGCTGTTTCATGATCATGAACTCTACCCTTAATCCTGATTGACCCTCACAAATGCAAGCGTTGATCACAATGGGAACCAGAAAGTGTAGGGTTCAAGTGATATAAATTCACAATTTTTACTGGGAAAATCACTTAGTGTGATGAAATGACAAAACCTAAAAATGTGGATTTTATTCTAGGCAGAATGAGGCGCTAACGGTTTCTGAAGAAGGGTACATTATGTGGTTCAAGTGATACTCTTGGGAAGATCAACCTAAGGATCCTAAATGGGAATTAAGAGGTTGAGAAGAGAGGCAGAGAAACCAACGATGAATAATAAATTGAATTGCTTGACACAAGATTAACGAACAAAAATGCTACGAAACATTAGAAGATACATCCTTCCACTTGTGACTATAAATGGTATGAGGATGGGGGAGAGTGACTGCACGTATTATCTATGCAGCATCTTAATTTAACACAACAAAAAACACCATTTGTCAATACTGAATTTTAATCCACAAGGCCTGCTTTCCTCCCTTTTGTTGTATCTTGACTGCTCCTTACGTTTTTCATTAGAAAGGTATAATGTAAATCTAACCGAAAAAGAATAAGATACTCCTTTTAATTTTCAAAAAAACTTCACACAAAAAACTTAAATGTCCATAAAGTATTTTAAAAGTAGTACTCTTTTCTCAAATTTGCAAATATTTTATGTGGCAATTTTCTACTGAACTAGGGAACTTGACCTTCACTTTTAAACACATGTAGGTTTTGGAAGAAACATCTTGTGCTTAGTACTTACAGCCCCCTGAAGCATTAAAGTTTATGATCACGTACTAACGTTCCTTACAATTGATTATAGTATCTAGAAATTATCAACCGGTTAATTTTTATGGCTGACATTTTTATGATTAAAAAACAAGCCACCTGTTCGGACACCTTCCCCAGGCTCGGGAAACGCCCTAGCTGCGGGGCCCACCCCGCGCGTGGCGGGGAACTGCATGCACAGCGGGCGCAGCTCGGGGCGCCGCGCGCGGCGGGGAGCGAGGGAGCAGGTCAGCGCCGGAGAAACGAGCCGGGAGCGAGCGCGGCGCGCAGACACGCCCCCGCCCGGCGCCCCCGCCGCGTCGCCGGCGGTCCCAGGGGAGGCTGACTGGCGCTGGCCTCCAGCGTCCCCGCGGGTGCGGGGGCGCGGCGAGCGAGGGGCAGCTGTCGGGGGTCTTGAGCGCGCGCCCTCCCCTGGCTCTGAAGGACCGCCGGCTCCCGACCCCTCCCCACACCGGGCGTCTGCGAGGGAAGGAGACTGGCTGGGGCTGGCGGAAAGGGCCGTCCCCTACCTGTGCGAAGACGGTGAAGCTGCCCTCGGGGGCCGCGACAGTAGCGCGGCCGTGGTACCATGCCACTCCTGCTCCTGCCAGGGCCACGCCGGCCACTGCCGCCGCCACGGGCCCGGGACTGGGCAAGGCCCGCCGGCCGGCGGCGACTCCGCGCCGCAGTCTTCCGCCCCAGGCCGCCAGCCGAGAGCCTCTAGCCGCAGCTGCCGCCATCTTTGCGGAAGCGCCCCATCGCCGCGCCCCGCGCCGCCGCCGCTTCCCACGACCCGAGCGCTCCCGCGCGGCCGCGGATCTCGCGAGCCCAGGGCGGCTTTCGCCCCGCCTCCCGAGCCTGCGTCCTGTATCCGAAAGCCGGGCGAAGTTCGCAGCGGCGGGAGGGGGCTCGGTTTAGGGCATGGGTTCTGCTGCAGGACGAACGGGCTAAGTGGGAAACGGTGCGAACGCTACCGGAACAGGGCCCCCGGTTGAAGACAGCGTGGACCCCCTATTGTGTAGGAAGGCTCCACCTTTTCCGTAGGGGCCGTGTGTCACCCAGTGGGTCACCGGTGGGCGACCTAAGCACCTCTGATAATTGTGGTAACGTGTGTAGTTTGCCTGTCCGATGGGCAGGATCTTAAGAGTGGAATCTCATCCCTAAAGTGGTTGAGGTGTGGAACTGAAAAAGTCTGCATATTCCTGAAAATTAGATTTGCTCTAAATTCCACAAGCGTACCTATATTAAAAATTTCTTAAAGCTGTTTGTATCATGTTAGTTGGAAATCTACATAAGCTGCAGATACTTTCTCACAGGCCCTTTAAAAGGATAGCAGTTAATTCGCCCAGCCTCTGGTAAAAAACCCTTGTTAAAAAATGTGTTCCCCTATTTGTCTCACTTTAACAGCTAGGCAAACTTTTTTTAAATTTATTTTTTAATTGTGTTAAAATATACATAATTACCATTTTTAACCATTTTTAAGTGTACGTTTCACTGGCATTAAGTCTGTTAACATAGTGCAACCATCACCACTGTCCATCTCTAGAATTTTATCTTGCAAAACTGGCAACAGCAAAAAAATAATGTCTTCCTCATCTATCTTGTTCATGCTTCGTAGTCTCATATTCTTGACTGCTCTCTCACTTTTGTTGAATTATATTCTATCCCAGCCTTCTAATTTTGATGAAGTATTTTCTTGTGAACACCCAGATAGAGCCACTCTATTTCAGGTGTCGACGAAAATAATCCATAACCAATCTATAAATGAAAATTTGGGAGAGTTTATTCTGAGCTAAAATCTGAGGACCATGGCCCGGGGCCTTTCTTCCCCGAAGAAAGAAGAAAGGGCACCAAAGAAGTGAGGTGTACAGAGTGGTTATATACCTCAAAACAGGATGTTTCACATATGATTGAAATGTCCCTCCCACAATAGCCACAAGATTGCCCTGTCAGCACAGTGCTTGATGGACACAGTAGGTAGTGGGTCTGCTATCTCAGCGGGCAGGTGTAGCAGGAGGCAAGTCTATTGTCTCGAGCTGGGTGGTCACAGGTGAGCCCAGCAATCAGTTCCTAGCCTAAGGAAAATGCTTAATCCTTAAGGAAATGCCAACGTTGGGGGTGGGGGGGTGGGGAAGGGAAGTTGCACCTTTATCTCAAGTGCCTTTGTTCTTGCCATAGGGAATATCTAAAGCAGATATACAATGCATGCTCAACGGCCATGGTCAGGCCCTTTTGGAAAGACCAGGTCAGGGCGAATTAGGTTTACACCAAATGGCTTCCTCATATACTCCAGCATATCCTATTACTTGCCATTTTTATTTGTCACAGGCAATCGCTATTTGCTGAATGTTGAATTTAAACTCTGTTCTGATAACGTGTTTGATAGTGTCTATTATCCCATCTCATCCCATTGGAACCAAGTCCAATGCAGCAGCCGCCTACCCCGTGTCCCTATCATCAGGGACCCAGGTGTTTTCCCTAGTGTGGGCTTGGAACAGTACCTCAGTCCTGGTTGTTCCATTGGTCGTAAGAAATTATTTAGCTAAGGCAGATGACTTGGCTTTATTTTGTAGCTTCTGATCCTCCATTTTTTGATCTTTCCTTTTCAGAGTAAATTTACTTAGTAAACTTTGTTTGGTCTGCAATGTCCCTAGTCATTAGAAGCTTTACTTGGGCCTGCAGTAACTTAGAGCCAAAGTCAAAGGTGCCAAGAGGCCTGATCGTATAATCACTGCCATCTTCAAGTTTGTAAAACAAACAAAAAAACCAAAAACAAAAACAAGTGCTACACTAAATCCAATTTGACCACTTAATTCCTTGGATCGTTTTGTCATGATCCGCCCTTAGTTGTTGCTCTCTTTTTCGTAGCCAGCTTGTCTAAATTAATCCTCAGTCAGAGCTTCCTCACTTTTCCCCCAGCTGCTGGAACCACTTTCCTGTGCCTTCCCAGGCAGGAGGTAAGTGGATGAGACTCACTGTGCCCGGATTTGTGAGCCAGACCACAGAGTTTGAATCCTGCTCTACCAGGATCATCACTGTGATTTGGGGCAAATTACTTAATCTCTCTGAGTCTGAATTTTCTCAGCTGTAAACAACTCTGTGGTTTGGGGTTGGTGGACTAAACGAGACATTCTGTAGGAAGTGACTAGCCAAATGCCTGGCATGTGGCAGACTCACGGCAGATGTCAGTTTACCTTCTTTAAGATTTTGCTTACTCCTGCCTTCTGATCACAAATGAGCTTGACTGAATGTCCATGATTCCAGATCACTAGCCTGTCTAACCTGAGATTTTCCTGCTCTTGTGTATCTAGCTTGAAGTCATAGACCTCTGGTCTGTTTTTCACATCTGTTAACTCTGGTAGCTCTTGGCGTATGTCCTGCTTTTCTGGATTATTGACACCTAACTTGTTTCTGTCCCCTGGTGATTGCAGGATTTCTAGGATATGTTCCGTCATCTTGGATGTCTTGCCTTGTGGCTTATTCTTTTTCTTTTCTTTCTTTCTTTTTTTTTTTTTTTTGGTGAAGAAGATTTGCCCTGAGCTAACATCTGTTGCCAATCCTTCTCTTTTTTTGTTTTCTCTTTTTTTCTTCTCTCTTTTGCTAACATCTGTGCCGATCTCCCTCTATTTTGTATGTGGAATGGCTCCATAGCACGCCTGATGAGTGGAGTAGGTCTGTGCCCAGGATCCGAACCCACGAACCCTGGGCCAAGCAGAGTGCTTGGAACTTTAACCACTGGGCCATGGGGCCAGCCCCCATTGTAGCTTATTCCTGATTTCCAGAAACCGTGGTTAAAATGGTAGTGTTATATATATTCATACTGCATAATTCACACAGTTTCTCCACCCATTTAGTGAAACCTCACATCTATTACTTATTCATGGCCCCAAGACCCAAATAAGTGCATGTTACTATTAGAGCATTTGGCATATTTAAAAATGTATTTTTCCCTCACTTTGATACCCTCATGGCTGAGCATATCTTATTTTTCTATTTCTTCATCACCTAGCACAGTGCTCAGCACACACTAGACATTCAATGAATGAAGAAATGAATAAATAGATGGCACAAATAAAACTCTGGAGTATCAATTTCCATTCTTCGGTCACCAAACATACAGAAATATATTATTACTTCAGTGTAATTTATTTTCCAAGGCAAAAACCTCATTGTAAATTATTTTCTTTTGCTGAAAATCTTTGAAACTACTTGGAAAACTGTGCTTTGTAATCAGTTTTATTGTGTTATGTGCCCGGGTCTCTAAACTCATTAAGATTTAATGTATTCAAACTTTTCTTTTCCAGAGGAAACAAATTCTTTTAATAGAACCAATCTCTAGCCGACTAACCGTTCTAAGAATGAACTCTTCCCTAGCGGCTGCTGACATTTGTCTAAGCACCCTGACTATATTGGTCTTTTTAGGCTCCAGCTTTGTTCATTTCTTCATCACCAGCTGTAGAGAAAGTCCTTGGCTGGGCTTTATTTTCGACCATGCAGTTTATAAGCCAATCTCCAAATAAGGAACTGCTTCTCAAGCTATAAGATCTATGCTGTTTGAAATGGTAACTGGAGAAAAACAGAAACAGTGATCGTTTCATTCTTAATTCTTACTTCACTTAATCATTCTTAGTCCACTTACTAATCATTCTTAGTTCACTTACTCTGTGCTCTTTTTCTCTAGGAAGGTCAAAAGTTATATGGAAGAAAAACTGTTCTGAAGGGGCTTTACTTTCACTGCAGGGACCAAGCCTGCATTTCAAAACAATGCAAGATGGCATTTAACAGTCGTCCCTTACAGAGGAGGAAGAGGGTGGTGGGCTAGAGAGATCAGAAAGGCAGCTAGGGAAGAGCGGAGACTTGATCTGGAACTTAGAAAGTGAGAGCGGTTTGGACAGGTAGAATCCGCCAAGACTGGAGGAACAACAGGGTTGAGAGGACAGGAGAGAACTAGACACGGTGTGTGTTTACGTGGCTTGGAGCGGAAGGCCTGGTTTAGGGCTGACCTTGAGTGGCTTGAGGGCCATAAGGGGGTCATGCAATAATTTCCACCGCTAATGGAACACTTATCAGCTCTCTTGACCCTCTACACGTTTGTCTTTGGAATATTCATGCCTCCTTTCTGGCATCCCCACCCATCTTGTGCCTGATCTCCTCCTCTGCATCTCAGACACTCTACCCAGTGGTTGTCTTCTGCCTGTCAAGATTTTATCCTGGCCTTCCTTGCCCACTATCCCATGGGCTTCTCCAAATTATCTTCCTTCCTACTTACAACTAAAACTTTGTTTTTCTCTGGGTTGCTGGTCTTGAAAAAGGAGATTGACTACCTTTTCTTATTGAAGACATTCTATTGTATGTCCGTTTTAAAAGACTAAGTTTTAACTCAAATGCATCTTTACTCTTAGTATATGTGGGGAAGATAAAAATTGCTATCCTGATTCTGAAAGATTATTTACTGTTATATTACAGAATAACATATATTAAGATTGATTATCTTAGGTGGAGGAGAAAAAAATATGGAGGCTCTCAAAAGATAAATTAAAGAGGTTGGACTCAATCCTATAGTAATGGAGTAAACGACATATGAATGGACGTTATTAAAGAACCATTGCTTGGAATAGACAGAGATTAAACTATATTTATGGTGGATAATTGTGTAGCGGAGGGTATGAATCACTCTCAGAGGCCCTCGATGAGTCAAAAGAATTGCTAATTATGTCTTTTCCGTGCAGTTTGGGGCCTTGGGTAAAAATATCTGGGTATCTTGATTGATACCAGCATGTGTAGAAATAGGTCAAGATTCAATCTTACTGACAGTGAAAAAGCAGTGCCAAGAGTTGCATTTTTAATGTCTTTCAGATCCTTCTCTGCTTCTCATTCTCTTCCCGTCATTCCCGTTTGCACTCTCATTACTGCGTGCTTTGATGATTGCAGTCGTCTCTTAACACATACTGTTGATTCTAGTCTTTTTCTCCTCTGAAGCATCCCATAGATCTATGTCAGATCAATCTTCCTAAAACATTTCTTTCACCATACTTCCATTAGCAGTGTGATTTAACCTTCCTAAACCTCTGTCTCCTTGTCAGAGAATGAGGAGATTGGTTTCAGTTTATTTTTCCAGTTCTAAAATTCTTATTCTATGCCACTCCAAAGCGGGTTTTTTTCATTCAGCAAACTGTATTGAGTGTGAAATACGTGCCAACCATAGTGCTACACCTTTGAGATGGAAGGGCACATAAGACATGGCTCCCCTCATGGTGCCCTGTTACGGGCAGGGGTCTCCACACCTTGGACTGTGGCCCCTATGCTTAAAGTTTTTATGTATGTTTATTTATTTATTTCTTAAATATATGTATTTACAACTAAACATTAAAAAACATGTAATAAAAATTTTGATGATGAGATAAACATGAAATAGTATTTACAAAATAAAATTTTAATTTTATTATTAAAGGTGCAATGAATGTTTTGCTCTCAAAGTGTTAATATTTTAGTGACATCAATGTGATTAAATTGCCTTTGTTAATTTGGGCAGTCTTGGTTTAAGTTTTATGAGATAGAAATACAAAAGTTTGGCATGGTGTTCAGTTAACTTAGACATTAGTTTTTAATGACTGTCAAAGCTCAAAAAGATATCTCACAAAAATATATTAATTCAAATGGAAGGAGTGAGTGTATTATTAACTGAAGTAATGAAATCATCATATTTGTGTCTTTTTAAGCTTTTTGTTATGAAAAACTTAAAGTATATACAAAATTAGAGAGAATAAAATGATGAAACTTGTGTACATCTAACCTGACTTCAACAGTTACCAACTCATGAGCAATCTTGTTTCATCTGTAGCCCCCCCCAGCCCCCAACTAGATTATGTCGAAGTAATTCTCAAGCTCATATAATTTTATTCTACGTGTTTCATTATTTTTAAAAAGATGAGGACTCATAAGAAAACCCACACCAATTTTTTGGATTTGTATTTCTTAATAATGTTTGTAATCCAACGAACACACAAAACTTCACTGAGGGAAAAAAGTTGCAAAGATTGCATAAAATGCTAGGAAGTTAGGGAGACACCAAGGTAATGGGAAGAAGAAGAGTAACAAGTCTTACTGTCCAAGTGTTGTGGAGCATTTCTATGTCACGGGGAGAGCTGTCTGTGTTGCAAAGAAGTGCACTTACAAATGGGTGATAGCACAATGTTTGAAGTTGCAAACAAGATTTTCTCTGAAAACACATTTATGGAAGAGATTGTATATGTCCAGGAAATTTGATTATTTTCACGTCAGTCATAATGCCTCCACAATTATGTATATCCAACCAAGAAATAAAATTAACACTTTTCTTTCCTTTGTCCTTTTTCAACTGTAAACCATACATCTCAAGCAAATCAAAGATGATGGCCAGAGAAGAGTTAAGAAAGATGGTACATCCAGATGAGCAAGGGGAAGAAGGGGACAAGAACTAAAAAAATCTGATGAAATGCTCCTTGATCCCAAGATTTCAGCAGAAATGTTGAAGTCTGTGATACGTCCTCATGTGCATCAAGACATCCAGAGTATCATAGCCTATCTTTGTGCAAAAGACTAAGGCACTAAGTTAGTGCAAAAGCTTCACTATTTTTACTATTAAAAAAAAACAAAATAAAAAATTTTAATTTCATTATGCTTTCCTTTCCCCCAGGAGTAGATCTGTTGGCTATCCGTCTTTAGGCTGCCACGCCATGTGAACGTGTGGCAGCAGCATTACTGGCCTGAGGTGATTTGTCCAGTGGAGGCCAGCGGGGCTGGAGGCTGGTCACCTAGCAGCAGAATCTCAGTGCCCTTCAGAGGCGTCTTTCTCCAACTGACTGGATTGCCCTGAGGTTGTTTTGTGCTTCAAGGACTCAGAAAAATACACCAAGATGGTCACCATTCAAAGGCTGTCCCAGAGACAATGATGATCATAAGGTGTCGAGAGATGTTGGAGATCTGGCAAGGAGGGTGGGAGCTGAGTGTGACAGACCACTCTCTGATAACTCACACAGGGGACAGATCTGCACCTTGAACACAAGCAGACTGGTGGCTGGGGATGTCGGCGATGTGCTGCCTGCCTGGCTTGCAGGTAGGTGATGCAGCTGCCTTGAGGGCTTCAGTCCGGCTCACTGTGCCTTCCTGACCGTGATGACAGTGACTTCTTCCAGTTGTGAGACCTTCAGCTGCAACTTCTGGGTGTTGGGGGTTGGGAGTGAGGCTTCAGGAAGTGGCAAAGACCAAAGGCCAGGACATTGTTGTTAGAGCTGTGCAGAAGCTGTGTGGCTTTAAGAGCTGGCAGTTCCTGCCATACCATGGGGGACTTCTTCAGAAGTTGAGCCAATACTCTCAAATCTATGAAGCCAGGTGCAGAGCAACATCTTGTTTGGGAGTGGACTTTGGTATGGGGTGTTGGTATGTGGAAGAGCCAGTCCAGGTGGAGTGATGGGGCTGTTTCTGGGCTGCCTAGGGGGAAGGGGTGACCATGGAAGGTCTGTCTTCAAGGAGACAGCCACAGGGCAGGGTGGCAGGTCTGCCTGTACCACATAGGCCCGCTGAACTTGGACACCAGGGGCAAGTGCCCTATTTGTCGTTACACTTTGGAGGTCCCTTTGGCCTCCTGGGGAGCTTGAGACATTTTGTAGGGCTGGGCCTGCTGAGTGGGCTGGGAAGGCTGCTCCTCTTCAGTAGGAGGGCCTGAGCAGGAGCCCTGTCCAGAACCAGGAGGGCAAGTGAACTGAAGCACCAGGAAACTGAGAGTGTGAGCGCTGAGCCTGAGCATGGAAGCTTCAGAGGCCACCACGCCTGTTGCCAGTTGTCGGGGTAATAGTGAGGACAGGAGCTTCCTACCAGGGGCAGGTGCTGCTGCAGCAACTTCTTCCCTGAGCATGGCAGGCCTGCTGGCCAGTGGCGTTTTCGGGCCATTGGCTGCTCTCTGCTGCTCACACTCAGCTGTCCCGCGTAGATGAGCTGTGATTCCACGTCCCGGGCATGGGGTGTGGTGAAGACAGTAGGCAGCTTGCATGACTGCACTTCTGACTGCACAGCCTGAAATGCCACCGTGATATTTGTATTACAGTTTCATCTAGCAGCTGGGCGAATTCTTTGTTGGAGCTTGGCTCCTGAAATCTCCAACTTCCTTGATGTCGTTCACCTGTTCTTTCAAACTAATTGGGTTTGAAACTCATCAAAAATGTTCATTTCAAAGATTTTCAGATGAGTTAGAATATTTGGTGCTCAGGTTTTGTAAGTGTGCAGATATAAGAGTTTTTCTAGGTCACACTTACATCATTTTGGGCTAACAAACCACACAGTCATGCAAATATTGGTTTTTGAAATGTACTCTCCAAGCACAAGTTTCTTTCAAAAAGCAATTACTTTCTTAGTCGTTGTTAAAAACATCACTTTTGCCTTTAAGAGATAGATTAATATGTTTTTTATATTTATATTTAAATAATATATATTTTTTATATTACTAATACGACTTGTCGTAGAAGTGGGCAACAAATATATAGAACATGTTGTTTTGTAAAAGAAAGATGTGCAACCCAGCCTTCCATGGGACAGTTGCTTCAGTGACTTTGCTACGAGGTGACTAGCAAACTATTGTGCGGTCCAAAGAGTTTTGTGGCCACATTCTATCTCATTTTAGAGTATTGGAAAGATTCTACAATATATTAAACATCTTATTCTTGTGAGATTAAGCATTGGTGTTTTCTCAATCTCAGCACTATTGACACGTTGGGCCAGACAATTCTTTGTTGTGGGGCTGTCCTGCACAGTGAAGAATGTTTAGCAGCGTCCCTGGCTGCTCCCCGCCAGCACGCCCTCCCCACCCCAATCACTTGTGAAAAGCAAGAATGTCTCCAGACATTGCCAAGTACCCTCCAGGGGGCAAAATCTCCCGCAGTTGAGAACCACTGCTCTAGGATGCCAGCTCCAGGAGGTGGGGAATTTTGCCTGTTTTGTGCACCCTTATGTCCCTGGTGCCTAGAACAATGCCCAGCACGTAGCAGGCTTTCAATAACTACTTATTAAATAAATGATTGAATGAATAGAAACTTAGTTGTTTTTATTATGATAGGAAAAACAGAGATTTTCTCAAAGGGTTTTTGGGCTTTTGTCTTTGTGGTTAAGTAAGAAATCTCCAAAGGACCTCATAAACACTTATCTTTAAGTTTAGTAAAATATTGTCAAGTACTGAATGGAATATTGCTGAAAACATTTATTTGTAGAGGCTTATCTTCATGTTCTGGACGCTTAGTTTTGAATTCTTATCATGGCTCCATACCATTAATAACTAATATCTCAAGGCACAATATACATTGAGGTTTAGGTTCATCATTAAGGCCAGTGGATATAAATCCATTTTTCAGATAACCTTCTTGATAATTTTGGTTTTTTTACTGAGTTTGTCCGATTAGATAGTTGTTCTCCTCTCATAAGAAAGTTGGAGAGAAGAACCTTACTATTTTTTCTTGTCACTGGTATTTCAGTATTATCTTCTATTTGCAGTGCTTTTGCAGGAGTCTTTTAAAGCCAGTTATCCATTATCATCAGGCTTATTTTCATTAGTGCTAGATACTAGTACCGGTAAATCCACCTTCTCGGATGCATGGAAACTGCAGCACTTGACAGTGTACTGAAAGATGATGATAAACTGACGACGTCTAGCACAGCTCCTTCAGGTCGTCGAACTCTTACGCTTTTGTTAAGATACTTCACATATTGTCATATGAGGCCATCTTACATAGGAAATAGGTATTTTTGCTTTTGTTGGATTAAAATAAAACAACACATAGAAGTTTTAATATTTTGTTCCTATGTCGTCTGTGGTTTGTACTCTCACCTTGAGAAGCACAGATCTGGTGCATTTTGGATCAAATCCAATCTCCCAGCTGAGCATTCTCAGTTGTGGCAAAAATAATGTTATAAATCCACCAAATCCCATTTTATTTTCTTCTTCTGGGGCACACAGGAAGTTGCATTTCCCTGCTTCCCTTGCAGTGAGGTACAGTCATGTCATCACATCTGGCCAACAGTATGTAAGGAGCATTGAGAGTTGACTTGCATCCCTGCTGAGCCAAGGTAGTTAAGAGCCAGTGTACCTTCCTGCATGCTTGGCACGGGTCATCTTCTGCAGTGATCTTGGAAGGCATGAATTCCAGAGGGGATAGCTAAGAGAGAATTCCCTGCTGAAGCAGACCTACAGAAGAGAAACACACAATCAACGTTTGACTTTGACTTTTTTGTGTTAAGCAACCTAGACATTGTGTTGAGTATTACAGTAGCTAACATGAATTACCCTGCCTGATACACAAGTTATCTGCTAATATTCCCTATCTAAGTTCTCCAGTCTAGCTCTCAGATACTTACTGTCTTTCATCGACATCATTCTGAAGAATGTTGTACAGCAAGATGAAACTCACTGTTATATTAAAAGACTGTTGTTGAAGTTGTAGCCTACTGAGTCATTTTGTATCCTCTGATGAGGCCCCAGAGGGGAAATGTCTCTTAGTTCTAGTAATAATAAAAAACCCCTCACCTGTGTACCTGGTCTGCTCTTTTCTCAAGGACACTCAGTGTCTGGTAACTGATAATTTTTTTTTTGGTGCCAACTTTGCAGCTTGTGTCTAGTAACTGTATAATATACATTATTCTGATATACATTATTCATGTTTGTTGATATACATTATTCTGATTTCCTACCTTTATTTTTCTGTGTCTTTGTACTTTCTTGCTAAAAAATAAAAATAAATCCATTTTAATGTTTCTTTAAATGCCTCAAATAAAGAAGTTGATATGCATTAAAAACATGTAGACTTTTACTGTTACCTGTTTTCTCATATTTTTAAGTTAGAATATAAACTCCTTGAGAGTTTGTAACATGGCTTCCAGATTTTTGGTATCTCTCCCAATAACATTTAATAAATATTTATTAGTTGATTGATTAATAAAGAAGTTAGTATATGCGTTGATTTAAAAGTGTTAAATTTAAAATGAAATTAGATGAGACAAATGGAACAGAAGTTAGGAAGACATTATAACAGTAAACAATTAGAGACCAGACACAAACTGTAGGTGTATTTATGTGGTGTACATGTCTTTTGTTATATATATGCTTTTATATATTTCAGTTCAAATGATCTCAGTGTGTATTGCAACCTTTTTGTAGGCAATATTTCATTTCACATTCAACTGTAGATATGAAATAACTCATTATTTAGGCGTAAATATAGTGTTTACAAATTTCATTAAAAATCTTTTAATGAAGTACAAGGAGAAAAGTAGGGATACAGCACACAGGGCATTTTGGATTAATATAAGAATTGTTTAAAGATATTTTTCCCTAGTGCAAATATCAAAATTATCTTGGCTGCAGAGAAATAGATACTGAAACACTGCATTGTGAGTTTTTCAAAGATGATGGAAATGATGAATTACACATCACTGTGAGCGAAGATAGGGCGCTGGCAGTAGCGGTATCTGCCAACATCAGATGGGAAGGCTGCTGCGCCGGACTAAAGTAGAGGCCCATAGCACAGACAGAAGGTGCTGTGGACTATTTCCATACTTCCCCAGATGTCTGTGATGTTCCCCTGGGACAGGCTTTGAAAAACCACTATGGCTCTGGGTCCTTATTGACTGGTAACTCCTCAAAGAGCTGTCTGCAGCTTTGGAAAGATATGCTATGTTTGAAAGCATGGTTTTTATGGGTGAACTGCCAGAAAACAAATATATAGGACTGTGATTATGGCTGTGTATGTGTGTGTGTGTGTGTGTGTGTGTGTGTGTGTGTAACATTTGCTTATTTGTGACCAAATGTTTGACTTTGTATAAAGTATCTTTTTGTATATGATAATATGAGGTGTCCAGAGGGTACAAAATTCAGACATAAGTAAAGTATTACTTACCCATATATAATATGGTATATAAAGTATTAAATGGTATAGTATAGATCTGAAGCATTCTTGGAAAAACAGAGGTGTCCCTTTGTGAAAATTCCGCAGTCTTCTCTCTCTGTGAGGCCTCCTCAAATCCTAAATCCTTCCTCTGCCATGTGTGAGGCTCTTCAAAATACTCTCCTCAGAGATCAAAATTCTAAATTTCAGATTGGGTTAAATACATTTTATAATTCATCCTGCAGCTGTTGGAGCTCTAATGGAGTAAAATGAGAATTGCTTTTTAGGGCATATTTCTCAACAGAGCAGTTTTGAAAATGAAACCAAATCTTCATGCTCCACTTGACATTGGAATTTGAAGTTATTTTTACAGGCTCCACTGCAGTTTCACTATGTGAAACATTAAAAACATATTAGAATATAATAAGTTAATAATTAAAACAATTTTCTCCCAACATCTTGTTCAGTAAATAAAAAACATGAATACAAATTATATCTTGCTATCACCTTCATGCTTTTTCATATTTATGCTTGGACCCAATAACACATTTTCTTGTGTAAAATGTTTCCTCCCTTTTAATTATAGCCAGATTTGCTGCCTCGGCAGGTAGAGCTTTTATTAACTTGAAAGTATGTTTGGTTTAAGTAGAGAATGTGGGAGCAAACCCTTGAAGGAAAATCACGTTTTCTCTGAAATGCAGTGTGGTATCTAAATATAGCCTCGACGAAGTCCCTAGAACATTGAGGTACTGGAAAATTTTCAGGTCTCCCTACCCTCCTGGGGCCAGTTCTGCTTTGTATTTTACAAAGTATTGACTGTATGAAACCACTGAAGCTTAACAGAAAAAAAAGCTTCAAATTCATAGTAAAGCCCACCAAAGAAACAAGCCGAACAAAAGCAAGAGCAAAGGATGGGACTGCGTCCATCTTCTTTTTTGTCTCTGACTTGAAAGGCCTTTGACCCTGGCACTAGTGTGAAGTGGATCACTTTTGTTTGGTCCTGCTCTCCTTCCTTCTTCCATTACACTCCCTGCAAGCAGCCCGTGCCCCATTCCCGGAGGGCCCTGCCCAGCTAACTGCCAGCCAATGCCTGGTAAAGCACATGAGAAAGGCTCCTTTCAGAAAAGGGGGAATTGCCGTCCCTCATCTCAGCCCACTATGAGGAATCGGGCTCAAACTACAGCTTAAGGATGGAAGGATTTGGGTTCCTTTACAGTGAAGACTGTTAAATATCAGTTCCATAGTAATTCCGGAAGTCTTTTAAAATGAGAGAATTTCTCATATGTCTGAGACACTTAAGGCTAATCTGGGAGGCGAAAGAGCAAATTCTGGGTAATCTTATCATGGTTACATGTTAGGGTTTTTTATATACAACAAATTATTTGAGGGCTGATCATTACTCTTTTGTGAAATTCTGAAGAGCTGGTGAATCCCAGATTTGGAGCAACTAGTAGAAAACTCTCATTTTATATACTTAAACAAATAGTAATGAAAAATAAAAACAAAAACCCTGACAAAATTAATGGCTTGCCCAAAGTTATATCTCAAGATAACGGTGGAGTCAAGAATAGAAACTCCATGTTTTCTAGTCTCAGTTGAGCACCCTTTCCACAATATACTACTTCTCAAATTTAAAGTACAATTAATGAGTTAACTGATGAGCTTTTTATAAACAATTTAAATATCCCATAAATTGTAATATCAGCTGAAGACCAGCCTATTATCATCTTTCTAACCAGCACGAATATTTACTGGAATCAGTGTGGACAATTCCGAATAGTTTAGATCAGTGCTTTTCCATACTGTAATGTGCAAAGGACCCGGACGTCTTGTGAAAATGCAAGTCAAGTTCTACAGGAATGAGATGAAGCTTGCGTTTCTAAAGAGCTCCCAAGAAACTCTGATGCTGCTTGAGTACAGGGCTGAGACTGGGAATGGCAGACCCTTAGTGCCCTAGGAAAGGCATGATTTCTGTTTTTAGAGAGTTTACATTTGAAGCAGTAGATGAAACAAAGAAGCAAAAGTAAGACAACAGATAAATATATCTTGAATTCATCTGATTTTTTTTCTTTAAGATTGCCACCTGAGCTAACAACTGTTGCCAATCTTTTTTTTCCTGCTTTTCTCTCCCCAAATCCCCCCAGTACATAGTTGTATATTTTAGCCGTGGGTCCTTCTAGGTGTGGCATGTGGGACGCCTGCCTCATCGCGGCCTGATGAGCGGTGCCATGTCCACGCCCAGGATCCGCACCAGCAAAACCCTGGGCCACCAAAGTGGAGCATGTGAACTTAACCACTCGGCCACGGGGCCAGCCCCTCGTCTGATTTTTTTAATATGTATATTATTTTTCTCTGGATGTTAGATTTTTCCCAATTAGATGAAAGCCCCTCCTGCTCAGTTCCTTTTTTACCTTTTTATAGAGTGTCTAGGAAACCTCTCTGTATATAGTGGCTGTTAAGAAATGCCAACTGACTGTCATTATCATAGGCCACTGGAAATATCAGATGAAAATTCCAGGTGGAACTGGATCAGTCAGTCTTGTGATAAAATTCCTTTCAGTAATGGATTATCTGAATGGTTGGATGGTGGGCTTCTTTGCAACTTCACTAATTCCCCAAATACTCGCCACTTCACCGGCAGAGTAGGGGCAGACAGTCTCTTCAGTGCTTGGGAAGATTCTGCAGATTTCAAGGCCAATGGACAGAGTGTATGTAGATGGATGGCTATTAACTGTTTCCTGGTTAGACCAGAGTTTGAAGGTGAGGAAGCAGGAGGTGGAAGCAATGAAAAAGACTGGGGTTTCCTCAAAAATAGTCTAGAGCCGTGCTGTCCCATACACTAGGCACTAGCCACTTGTGGCTATTTAAATTAAATAAATGAGAAATTTAAATTCAGTTCTGTAGTTGCACTGGTTACATTTCAACTGCCTGGTAACTACACGTGGTCAGGGCTTACTGCCTTGGATAGCAGTGCAGATATGGAACATTTTCGTCATGACAGAAAGTTCTCTTGCTCACAGGGGCAAAAAAGGAATGAGAACTTGATTTGAGTGGTGGCTGGGAGTTACTGAAGAAATGTTTAACTAGATAGTGAATGCCCGAAAGCATTTCAACTGAAGGAGATGGGTGATGGAGTGGGCAGGTTTAGCTTGGGGGTTGCAGGGAGGTATAAAATTAATTGCTCACATCATAACCGATTCTTTGGATTCACTAGATTTTTTACGAACTGTGGGCACTTACTACATTACCTCACAGAGCCATCCCAGAGCCCATCCACTTAGGAAAACATTTCACTGACCTGAGCATTTAGTGCCTTCTGCAGTGCTGTAGTATATTGCTTTACATGTATTTTATGTTATGCAAGCTACTCTCGATTTTGTGGCTACCTGGGTGGTAGACACATGTTCTTGAGTTACTCAACTCAACTTGTGAAAGCTATTTACTCTGATGCGCGGACATCAGGATCAGAGGTTCTGCTTGGGTGTCTTATGACATTTTCTGATAATTTGTTTTCATTCACACACTCATTCAACAAGTATTTATTAAACACCTACTAGGTGACAGGCATTTGTTGACTCTTCTACTTTCTTCTCTTCTTCAGTGACAGCTTCTTTCTTCTGGTTAAGATTTTAAACACTAATAAAATGAAATTGCCCAGCCAGGACTAATATTACGAAATATTTTCTAAGTAGAGAAAACCACATTGTTTAGCAATCTGGGCCAAATGAACTAACTTCTGTTTCAGGAAAAGAGAACTTTCATAGTTTTCTTTTCTGGTCTAAGATCCCCTCTGATTACTCAACATCCTTAGTCCCTGTATCCGTTTCCTAGGGCTGCTGTTACAAACAAACACAAATTGAGTGGCTTAAAACAACAGTAATGTATTCTCTCGCATTTCTGGAGGTGGAAATCTGAAATCAAGGTGGCAGCAGGGCCATGCTCCCTCTGAAGGCTCTAGGGAGGAATTCTTCCTTGCCTCGTCCCACCTTCTGATGGTGGCTGTCAATCCTTGGCATTCCTTGGCTTGCAGCTGCACCATTCTGATCTCTGCCTCCATCATCACATGGCTGTCCTCTGTCTGTGTGTCAGTGACTCTGTGTTCAACTCTCCTTCTCCTTTCCCTTATAAAGATACCAGTCAGTGGATTAGGGTGGACTTTAGTCCACTATGACCTTATCTTAACTTGATTATATTTGCAAAGAATCTATTTACAAATAAGGTCACATTCACGTATGGGGGTTGTGACTTGAACATCTTTTTGGAGGACACAGTCAACCCATGACAGTCCCTCTAAATATGCACATACCTACATATACATACAGGTCATTGATTTTAGCCCCAGTAAAAGTAGCAGGGAAGCAGGACTATAGGGAGAGGCTGAGGTTCAGCAAGAGAAGAAATAGCATTACTCTGACCTTATTCCTTACGGCTTCTCCAAGGAGCAGATGGGATGAGCCGTGAGTAAGATCAAAGACAACTCAGGACCAGAGGGCAGAGTGATGAGCACACTGGACACCAAACGGATTATAAATCACTTCAAGTCCTTTTAAGTTGCTTCTTATGCCTTTTATTCTCTCCTACCACTCTTCCCTCTACTTGCCTCTGTTCTCTCTACCCCCACCCTTCCATTTTCCATTCAGTCTCTCTGTCATCCCCTTTCTTTGAGCCCAAAAGCAAAAGGAAATATATTATGTGATCAAAGAACTTTCAAAGGATGCTTGCGTATTTCCCATTTGGTTATAAGTGCTTTATGAAATTTTACTGTTTACAAACAAAACAACCAAAATCCTAGGGTAGGGTTTGTAAATTTCTTTATGCTTGATGTCAACCAAGTTTTGGTTGAAACAGTTTTCTCAAATCCTCCGTTCTGTCATTAATTTCCATAGCACATGGTAGCAATATACAACATCTTATTAATCAGTATATAGACATAAAAACAAACTAAGAAAACAGGAGAGAAACCTTCTCTTAACATTTCCTAGAGAGCTGACTCATGTTATAGGTTAATCTACTCTGATTTTCATGAGACTTTTGTTCATTCATTTCTATTACAAATATTCATAAAATACCCACTATGAACAAAGGATTTTGCTAGAATTTGTGGACCATACAGAAATAAATAGAACATAGTCCCTGTTTTCAAAAAGTTTCTAGTTTGGCAGGAGAAAGACTAATATATAAACATGTCTGGAAGAAGGTAAAATGGGATAAATGCTGCAATACAGGGTCAAAGTGTTTGGGGAAAGAGGTATTGATTATGACTGGGAGTGTTCTTGGAAGAGGTAACGGCGTTTACACTGGGAATTCCAGAATGGAGAGTATGTCAGCTAGTAGATATTCCTTGAAGAACATTATTATCAGAATACTTGAACAAAGGTGTTGAGGAAGGACAGAGTAGAGGATGATCTGGGAGAATACCAACAACTGTAGAGTGTGGTTAAAGGGAAGTGAAGTGAAAAATAAGGCTGAAAGAAGTTTAAAGATCTGGGTGAACATGATGTGGTCTACACACAAATCAAAATATAATGATGTACACCAGAAACTTATGTAATGTTATAAACCATTGTTACCTCAATAAAATAAATAAATATCCAAAAGTTAAGGATTTGCCTTTGAATTCTAGATTAAAGTGTTTGAACTTCATTTATCCTTAATGGACGATCATCAACATTTCTCATTGGATGACTAAGATCAGTTAGGAAGCTGTTGGAATGGTCCAGGAGTCAAGGAGCAAAGATCTGAGCTAGGAAAGGAGTAGAGCATATGGAGAATAGGAGAATTTGAGGCACAAAAGAGAAGTAGAATCAAAAGAACCCGGCAGCTGATAGGATGTTGAAAATGAGGGAAAACACGGAGCAAGTGGAATCTTGGCAATGCCATCAAGAAGGCCGTAGCAGCCGAGGAGAAGGTTTCTGCAGGGAGAAGGAGTGTGGTAAAGAGGGGAGTAAAAATTCTACTTTGGTCCCATGATATTTTGAAATGCTGTCATAGGGAAGTCCAGCAGGTAGTGAATTGCATGTTTGGAGTTTTGAAGTGTAGTCGGAGCCAGTGTTCATGAGGTCAGGGGTGAATATTGTTAACTAGAGAATGGATTTTAGAGAAAAAGGGGTTGACTAGCCTTTTCTATGCTATAGAAATACTCTCTTATCCACTCAAAGTAGATTTATCATACTGCAGAAACAGAAACAAAAGCATTAGCATTTATTAAACATAACTGTATCTAAAGAGAAAAACATATACAAAAGAGAAAAACACTAATGAGATAAGAAAAGACTTAAGGATTTTAGGGAAAGAAGTGTCTGTCCCACTCAGGGCCTAATTTAAAGAATTATTTGTTGATTGAAGGAAGTCTTGTTATTAAGGGATTTTATATTTTATAATGGGTATTTATCCTCTTAATATTTGGATAGGACAGTCAGAATAGACAGCCAATGAACTGGAAAATAATTTTGCCTGCTATGCTTGAGTCCTTCTAATCAATCAGGAGGCATTTCTAGTTTTATTTAATTTGAAGATGAATTTTCCTACAGTAGTTAAGTGCCCAAGAAAGGGACAGTCTTCCTCAGCAGGTCTTAAACTTCCCACTCAGAAAGTGTTCAGAAAAAATGTGATTGGCCATGTGTTGAGGATATTTCAAAAGGCATTTTTACTTTAGGAGGGAAATTGGCCTCAACCACGTCCTAAGACTGTAAGAGCTCTTGATGCTCCTTGCAGGATTAGGAGTTAAAGACTGTGTTAGGCACTGCTCTGTTAGAGGCCGGTTATTGCCCCCTGGTGCCAAGGACATTCCTGTTGTTGATTCTCTTAGAACCTAAACTTGAAAGGATCACAGGAGATTGTAAATAACCTTAGTGCCTTTCATCTTTCCCCGCAATTCTTACTTTCTAATCTTTTACTGCATGTTCCATTTCTGGGTATGGAGAATAAGAATGGGAGCATGTTTTAATGGATGTTTTGTTTTGTTTGAATTTCAAAGGCAGCCACAAAGAGAAGCTTTATTTTTAAATTACATCTTTCAAATTTTATTTCAAGCCAACCCTTGGAGTTTAAATGGAAAAATTATCAAATTATGTTTATATTATTATAGCTGAAGACTTGGTGTCAATACAAAATACCTTAAATTTTTTAATTGACTGTAACACTGACAATTTTCTCTCTATATATTAGTATACTTCATTATTTAACTTATTTGTTTTCTCATTTGAATTTTAATCTCTTTTCTGTGCTTGGACTATGTGCTTATACTTACTATTATTATGAAATTAGTCCAATAAGTATGGCAAAAACGAAGATAATCTTTGTAAGTCTTAAATAAAAACAAAGAGAAAATATAAAGACAGTATCGTCCACTTCAGTAGTGATTTTGTAATAGAGTAAAAATAGGATTGTGGTTCTATCATTTGGTAGTCTTAAAGCCAATATTAATCCGATTTCTAGTCTCATTAGCAAGGGTCATATTCACCTACATTTTTTCAACAACAGGTGGCACTAACACACAAGCATCTCAGCTGTACTCAACCCAACAGAAATGTAAACAGGTGGGAGGGAAATATCAGATATTCAAAATGCCTGAAGAACAGGAATTCCATTCTGATAAAAACAGATATATTGAGGAGACACGTGAGATAAGAGTAGCTCTTGAGCAGGAAGATGCTTCAAAACATGACCATAAATGCCTCAAAATATGAGATAGTCTGATCTCTTCTTGAGGAGAACAACAATAAAAACCACTCTCTTGGAGAGTGTCTAACCTGAAAATCTATCTAATTTCTCAAATTAAATTCTAAAGAATGGAGGAAACCAAAGATTGCATTTGCGTATCCCGCTACAACACGGGCAGAGGTAGGAGACATAGAAGAGAGTAGGGAAGAGAAAGAGAGAAGTTCAGACATAGGATGACAGGGATTCGAAACTTCCAACAAAAGGTGCTGTGTACTTTCTGCCTATTTCTTTCTAAAAGGTATAAAAATTGTGATGATCTCATAGATGTTTAAGAAACTGTCCTCTCGGGAGAAAAACAACCCCATGAAGATGAAGAATTGACTATAAATATCATGAGATGTTTGTAGTCATTTCATAGTTCTCCATTTGCAAAGCTAGCACACATGCAACTTTACTTACATTAAATTCCACTGAAGAAGCATTGCAATGTGGGTGTTTACGCCAACCACAGTCAAACAAAGGCTTCTCTCTAAATAAGCGAAATTTAATTTTAGACAGCTACATAAAAATCTAATTGCTGTTAAGGTTTTTCTTTAAACAAAAATCTTTATTAAAACAAGAGCACAACAATTAATGGATTCATTTAACACCTCTGGGTTTCCTTTTCCTTAGTGGTAAAATGTAAGGGCTAGATTATTTTCAGTATTCCTCTATTGTTCTATGACATTACATGTAAGAATGATATACAGTTTAGAGCAAGATTTAAAGAAATATAAACACCCAAAGTACAACTAAGTATTTATTATTAATGCTTTAAAGTTAATCCTTTAAATTTTTTCCTTCCAGTTATAAGTTGACAAATTTATACTGAATCTTTCCTAACGTCAAACATCTAAAGGCATATAGCATAGTTCAGGTGTTCCTGGATTTTTATAGTCTTTGGAGTAAAAATATATTTCTTTGAATATATTCACATTATTTGAATATCTTCGGCTAATAAAATATTTCTTTCTATTATCTACTTTTCTTGCTTGACTACTGAAGCTTTGAGTATGTTTAAAATTCTAATTTGTATCAGGTATTTAAGATTAGCAACTCTTTAATAATTTAATAACTTTTGTAACCTACCTTTGACACTCATCAATGACACAAACTACTTTGGAAGATGAAACATTAAAAAGAACTTAAAAATAACTCTTGCCACTCATATAACCCATGGTGGTTTTAAGGACTAGGTCAAGTTCTACTTCTTTTGTAAATCTTTCCTTTTAATACTATTTACCCAGCTTGACTATGTGTGATAATTTTCATCTTCATTCCTGTATATATCTCTCCAAGTAGGTACTTGAAGTCAAATTATTTTCGTGTATGTTTTTCTCTTTTCTCTCTCTTTTTTCCCCTTTGAATTTCTATTAGTCTGATATCATGCATCCTAGATTGATTCTGATCCTGTCTAGAATTCTGTTGGGAGTAATTTAGTACCCTTTTGGTCTTCAAGAAAGTTGTGGCTTTCTTCCTTGCAGACTTTGCTACCATTACTCCAATTCTTTTCTTCCAGAACTTTGTTGTAATTTCTTACCTGCTGAGGGACCTCTCCTGATCTTTTCATTATTATTTGGGTTACATTTTAGCAGTGTCTTAGAAGGGAGAGAAGATAAATGTGTATGTGTAATCTGTTTTCTATAACTAGAATAAAAGTTATGGTTATTTTGGTTAAAATTTAAAGACATTAAGTTAGATCAATGGTTCTTAAAGTTTGGTCCTTGGACCAGCAGCATCAGTACCCCCTGGGAATTTGTTAGAAGTGCAAAACCCTGGGCCCATCTTGGACCTACTGAATTAGAAACTTTAGGGATGATTCTGAACAACTCATGTTTTAACAAGCCCTCCACGTGATTGTGTTGCAAGGCAAAATTTGAGAGCCACTCACTGATTTAGATAATTGGACACTTCTTAGGGCATCATTTCTTTCTTCTTTGCTTTTATATTGAGTTAATTTCAGTTCTTCTCTTTTTGTTTATCTTCTTTTTAATAACTTCTTCAGTGTACACTTAAGTTTTAGTCTTTATTCTTTACTAAAATAAGCATCTAAGTCTAAATTTTCATGAATTACTGCTTTTGCTATATCCCTACAGGTTTTCAAATGTGGTGTTTATATTATTCATTTATAAATGTTTAAAATTTTCCATGGTGATATCTTCTTTGACTCATTTTCAGAAGTTTTTCTTTAATTTCTAAATAGAAGGATTTTTGTTTATCTTCTTGTTGTTGCCTTGTCTTGTATTTAGAGAACGTGACTTGTGTGATATTTCTGTAAAAGGTAGAGACTCACTTTACATTGCTTTTTGTAAACATTCTGTTTGTGCTTGAGAAGACTGTACCTTTCCCTTACTGGATCCATTCTAGACATGTGCAATAAGTCACACTTGTTTGCTGGGTTGTCCAAATTCTTCCATATCTATAGTTGCTACTGTTTTTTGTTTCCCTGACTTGTCTTGTTTCCTGTTGGAGAAAGATATGTTGAACTCTCTTCCCTCCGCATACACATCTTATGATGGCAATTTATCACTTTCTTCCTGCAGTTCTAGCAATATTTGCCTTTTTCTTTTGAGGCGTATAAGTTTTGGAATTGCAGTAATTTGTTGGTGCCCTGAACCTTTTTATCATTGTGTAGTGATATGTCCTTAACAATGCGTGTGGTTGCAGAATCTTTTGTCTATAATTACTGGAGCTACTCCAGCTATCTTTTGCTTACTAGTTTCCTGCAATTCTTTTTCCATATGTAAAAGTAAATTAAAATTTATTTAAAAAATTTCCTTGTCCATATATTTTGTTTTTTTGTGAGCAGCGTATGGTTGGGGTTTGCCTGTCTTTTATCCAAGTTTAGGCCACTAACTCTTTTTTTGGTAGGGAAGATTCGCCCTGAGCTAACATCTGTGTCAATGTTCCTCTATTTTGTATGTAGGATGGCTCCACAGCATGGCTCATGAGTGGAGTAGGTCCGCATCCTGGATCCAAAAGCACGAACTGAGGCCAGCAAAGCGGGGCGTGCAGAACCTTAACCACTTGGCCACGGGGCTAGCCCCCACTAACTTCTATTGTGACTATAGATGTATTTCAATTTGTTTCAATAATCTCACTTAGTGCTTTCAATTGGTCTAGATTTTCCTGGTTTTTTTCCTTCTCTTTTGCCTTATAAATACTGATTTTTTTAAAAGATTGTATTTTTTTTCCTTTTTCTCCCCAAAGCCCCCCAGTACATAGTTGTATATTCTTCCTTCTGGGTCCTTCTACTTGTGGCATGTGGGACGCCACCTCAGCGTGGCCCCATGAGCAGTGCCATGTCCGCACCCAGGACTCGAACCAATGAAACACTGAGCCGCCTGCAGTGGAGCGCACGAACTTAACCACTCGGCCACGGGGCCAGCCCCAAAATACTGATTTTTTAAAACAGAATTGTTCATTTAATTCACTTTCTCTCTGTCTACTGGTCAGAAATTATATGTTCTATTTTCGTATTTGAAATCTTACTCTGCATAGTTACTTTATCAACATTTAAAGTTAATATCTTAGTCCCTTTTTGAATAATCCAGGCCCTTAGAACACTTTAGCTCTGATCACTTTTTCTCAGTTTGCATGTTATTTCCATCCAACATTTTATCCTAGCCTTATCTTTACAAATCAGATATTATAATTGATTCAAAGAACAAATATTTACTTACATTTTTATGCATTTTAAACAAGTTATTTGCCCACCATTCCTTCCTGAAACTCAGTCCCTCCTTCTGAGATCATTTTCCTGTTTCCTGAATACGTTTTAGAAATTCCTCTAGTGTAGTCCGTTACTGGCAAACTTTCAGTTTTTAATTTATCAGAACATTTCAGTTTGTACTTTTCCTTGAAGTATAATTTTTCTTGGTACACAATTCTAGATTGGTATTTATTTATTCCTAGCATTTTGAAGATATTCTATTGCCTTCCTGCTTCCATTATTGCTTCTGAGATGTCTGCTTGGAATCCAGTTGTGGGTTCTTGGTGATTTATTTTTTTGCTCCCTAAGATATTCTCTTTATCTGTGGTGAACAATAGTTTACAGAATGTGTCTAGCTGTGGGTTTTTTTTTCATTTATTTGTTTATTTTCGGATGTACATCATAATATATTTCGAATTCTGTGTAGATTACATCATGTTCACCACCTGAAAACTAATTATAGTCCATCCCCTCACATGTGAGCCTAATCACCCCTTTTGCCCTCCCCCCTCCCCCCTTCCCCTATGGTGGCCACCAATCCAATCTCCAATGCTATGTTTGTTTGTCGTTGTTTTTATCTTCTACTTATGAGTGAGATCATATGGTATTTGACTTTCTCCCTCTGACTTATTTCACTCAGCATAATACCCTCAAGGTCCATCCATGTTGTCACAAATGGCCAGATGTCATCATTTCTTATGGCTGAGTAGTAGTCCATCGTGTATAAATACCACATCTTCTTTATCCCTTCGTCCCTTGATGGACTCCTAGGTTGCTTCCATGTCTTGGCTACTGTGTGTAATGCTGCAATGAACATAGGGGTGCAAGTATCTTTATGCCTTTGTGTTTTCAAGTTCTTTGGATAAATACCCAGTGGGATAGCTGGATCATATGGTAGATCTATCCTTAATTTTCTGAGGATATTCCATACTGCTTTCCATAGTGGCTGCACCAGTTTGCACTGCCACCAGCAGTGAACAAGGGTTCCCTTCTCTCCACACCCTCTCCAACATTTGTTGTTTCCTGTCTTGTTAATGATAGCCATTCTGACTGCAGTGAGGTGATACCTCATTGTAGTTTTGATGTGCATTTCCCTGATAGCTAATGATGTTGAGCATCTTTTCATATGCCTGTTGGCCATCCATATATCTTCTTTGGAGAAATCTCTGTTCAGATCTTTTGCCCATTTTCTAATTGGGTTGTTGGTTTTTTTGTTGTTGAGCTGTATTAGCTCTTTGTATATTTTGGATATTAATCCCTTATCTGTTATATGGTTTGCAAATATCTTCTCCCAATTGTTAGGTTGTCTTTTCGTTTTGTTGATGGTTTCCTTTGCTGTGCAGAAGATTTTTAGTTTGATGCAGTCCCATTTGTTCATTTTTTCTTTTGTTTCCCTTGCCTGGTCATACATGGGACTTGAAAATATGCTCCTCAGACCAATGTCATAGAGCATACTGCCTATGTTTTCTTCTAGAAGTCTCATAGTTTTGGGTCTTACATTCAAGTCTTTAATCCATTTTGAGTTGATTTTTGTGCATGGTGTAAGGGAATGGTTTACTTTCATTCTGTTGCATGTGGCTGTCCAGTTTTACCAACACCATTTATTAAAGAGACTCTCCTTTCTCCATCATATGCTCTTGGCTCCCTTGTTGAATATTAGCTGTCCATAAATGTGTGGGTTTATTTCTGGGCTCTCGATTCTGTTCCATTGATCTGTGTGTCTGTTTTTGTGCCAGTACCATGCTGTTTTGGTTACTACGGCTTTGTAGTATATTTTGAAATCAGGGAGTGTGATACCTCCAGCTTTGTTCTTTTTTTCTCAAGAATCCTTTGGCTATTTGGGGTCTTTTGTTGTTCCATATAAATTTTAGGATTCTTTGTTCTATTTCTGTGAAAAATGTTGTTGGAACTTTGATAGGGATTGCATTGAATCTATAGATTGCTTTAGGAAGTATGGACATTTTAATGATGTTAATTCTTCCAATCCAAGAGCACGGAATATCTTTCCATTTCTTTGTGTCTTCTTCTATCTCTTTCAACAACATTTTATAGTTTTTGGTGTACAGATCTTTCACCTCTTTGGTTAAGTTTATTCCTAGGCATTTTATTCTTTTTGTTGCAACTGTAAGTGGGATTGTATTCTTAATTTCTCTTTCTGCTGCTTCGTTCTTAGTATATAGAAATGCAACCTATTTTTGTACGTTGATTTTGTATCCTGCGACTTGACTGTATCCCTTTATTGTTTCTAAAAGTTTTTTAGTGGATTCTTTAGGGTTTTCTAGATATAAAATCATGTCATCTGCAAAGAGTGACAGTTTCACTTCTTCTTTTCCAGTGTGGATCCCTTTAATTTCTTTTTCTTGCCTGATTGCTCTGGCTAGGACTTCCAATACTATGTTAAATAAGAGTGGTGACAGTGGGCATCCTTGTCTGGTTCCTGTTCTTACAGGGACAGCTTTCAGTTTTTCTCCATTGAGAATGATATTTGCTGTGGGTTTGTCATATATGGCCTTTATCATGTTGAGGTATTTTCCTTCTATACCCATTTTATTTAGAGTTTTTATCATAAATGGATGCTGTATCTTGTCAAACACTTTCTCTGCATCTATTGAGATGATCATGTGATTCTTTTTCTTCATTTTGTTAATGTGGTGTATCACGTTGATAGATATGTGGATGTTGAACCATCCCTGCATCCCTGGAATGAAACCCACTTGATCATGGTGTATGATCTTTTTAATGTATTGCTGTATTCGATTTGCTAGTATTTTGTTGAGGATTTTTGCATCGATGTTCATCAGTGATATTGGCCTGTAATTTTCTTTTTTTGTGTTGTCCTTGTTTGGTTTCAGTATCAGGACAATGTTGGCTTTGTAGAGTGAGTTAGGAAGTCTCCCCTCATCTTCAATTTTTTGGAAGAGTTTGAGAAGGATAGGTATTAAGTCTTCTTTGTATGTTTGATAGAATTTACCAGGGAAGCCATCTGGTCCTGGAGTTTTATTTTTTGAGAGGTCTTTGATTGCTGTTTCGATCTCCTTACTGGTGATTGGTCTATTCAAATTTTCTACTTCTTCTTGGTCCAGTTTTGGAAGGTTGTATGTTTCTAAGAATTTATCCATTTCCTCTAGATTATCCAATTTGTTGGCGTATAGCTTTTCATAGTATTCTCTTATCTTTTGTATTTCTGAGGTGTCTGTTGCAATCTCTCCTCTTTCATTTCTGATTTTATTTATTTGAGCCTTCTCTCTTTTTTCTTGGTGAGTCTAGCTAAGGGTTTGTCAACTTTGTTTATTTTCTCAAAGAACCAGCTCTTGGTTTCATTAATTTTTTCTATTGTTTTTTTTAGTCTTTATTTCATTTATTTCTGCTCTGATTTTTATTATTTCCTTCCTCCTGCTGATTTTGGGCTTTGTTGTTCTTTTTCCAGTACCTTTAGATGCACCTTTAGATTGTCTATTTGGGATTTTTCTTCTTTGTTGGGGTAGGCCTGAATTGCTATGAACTTCCCTCTTAGAACCACTTTTGCTGTATCCCACAGACTTTGGCATGTAGTATTCTCATTTTCATTTGTCTCCAGGAAATTTTGATTTCTCCTTTGATTTCTTCATTGACCCAATTGTTGTTCAGTAGCATTTTGTTTAATCTCCACATTTTTGTGGCTTTTCTGGTTTTCTTCCTGTAGTTGATTTCTATTTTCATACCTTTGTGGTCAGAAAAGATGCATGGTATTATTTTGATCTTCTTAAATTTATTGAGACTTGTTTTGTGGCCTAATATGTGATCCATCCTAGAGAATGTTCCATGGGCATTTGAAAAGAATGTGTATTCTGTGGTTTTTGGATGGAATGTTCTGTATATATCTACTAAGTCCATCTGGTCTAATGTGTGATTTAAGGCCAGTGTTTCCTTATTGATCTTCTGTTTGGAGGATCTATCCATTGGTGTAAGTGGAGTGTTAAAGTCCCCTACTATTATTGTGTTACTGTCTATTTCTCTTTTATGACTGTTAATAGTTGCTTTACATATTTAGGTGCTCTTATGTTGGGTGCATAGATATTTACAAGTATTATAGTCTCTTGTTGGATTGTTCCCTTTATCATTATGTAGTGCCCGTCTTTGTCTCTTGTTACAGTTTTTGTTTTTTAAAGTCTATTTTGTCTGATATAAATATTGCTACCCCTGCTTTCTTTTCTTTGCCATTTGCATGGAATATCTTCTTCCATCCTTTCACTTTCAGTTTGTGAGTGCCTTTAGGTCTGAAGTGTGTCTCTTGCATGCAGCATATACATGGGTCTTGTTTTTTTTATCCAATCAGCCACCCTATGCCTTTTGATTGGAGCATTTAGTCTATTGACATTTAAAGTAGCTATTGATAAATACGTAATAATTGCCATTTTGTCACTTTTTTTTCTGGGTGTTTTAGTAGTTCTTCTCTGTTCCTTTCTTTTTCTCTTGCTCTCTTCCCTTGTGGTTTGATGGCTATCTTTAGTAATACGTTTGATTTCTTTTGTCTTACTTTTTTTCTTGCTTGTTATAGGTTTCTGATTTGTGATTACCATGAGGATCCTATTTAATATACTATGCATATAACAGTCTATATTGAGTTAATAGACTCTTTAGCTTGACCTCTTTCTAAAAGCTCTACTTTTTCACTCCCCTCCTCCCACATTATAAGTTTTTCAAATCATATATAGTCTCTTGTTTAGTGTGTGTCTATCCGTTACCCTCTTATCATTGAAATAGGTGATTTTAGTACATTTGTCTTATAACCTTCATGTTAACTTCACAGGTAGTTGATCTGCAGCCTTTACTATATTTTTACCTTACAAGTGATTTTATGGCCTGGTTTTTTGTTGCTGTTGTTTTGTTTTTTTGATAATTTTTTTTATCTCTATTTTTGGTCATTGCTTTCCTACTTAAATAAGTCCCTTCAGCATTTCTTGCAGAACTGGTTTCTTGGTGATAAACTCCTTTAATTTTTGCTTCCTGGGAAGCACTTTATCTCTCCTTCCATTCTGAATGACAATCTTGATGGATAGAATGTTCTTGGCTGTAGGTTTTTTCCTTTGCGCACTTTAAATATGTCATGCCATTCTCTTCTCACCTGTAGGGTCTTGGCTGAGAAGTCTGCTGATAGCCTGATGGGCTTCCCTTTATACGTCACTTGTGGCCTTTCTGTTGCTGCTTTTAGGATTCTCTCTTTGTCTTTAATTTTGGACATTTTAATTATAATATGTCTTGGTGTGGGCCTCTTTGGGCTTATCTTGTTTGGAGCTCTCTGTGCTTCCTGAACTTGGATGTCTGTTTCCCTCCTCAGGTTAGGAAAGGTTTCGTCTATTATTTCTTCAAAAAATTTTTCTACCTCTTTGTCTCTCTCTTCTCCTTCTGGGACACCTATAATCTGAATGTTAACACACTTGATATTGTCCCAGAGTTCCCTTAGACTGTTCTCATTCTGTCTAATTCTTTTTTCTCTTTTCTATTCTGCTTGGGTGATTTCCTCTAGTTTTTCATCTAGCTCACTGATCTGTTCTTCTGCTTCCTCTACTCTGCTATTGAGTCCCTCTAGTGAATTTCTCATTTCGAGTATTGTATTCTTCATTTCTGATTACTTTTTTTTAATATATATCTTACAGTTCTTTGCTGATGTGCTCACTGTGTTCATCCAGCCTTCTCCCCATATCTGTCAGCATCCTCATGATATTTTGTTTGAACTCTTTGTCTAGTAGGTCACTAGTTTCTGTTTCATTTAGTCCTTTTTCTGGGGTTTTGTCCTGTTCCCTTGCTTGGAAAGTATGCCTTTGTCTCCTCATTATGCCTCTTTCTCTGTGCTTATTTCTATGTATTAGGTGAGTCAGCTATGTCTCCTGATCTTGGAGAAGTGGCCTTATGTGTGAGATGCTTTATGAGGCCCAGCAGTGTGCTTCCCTCTCATCACCAGTCCAGAGGAACCAGGAATGACCCCTTTGTGAGCTACTTGTGTCCTTCTGCTGTGGCAGGGTTGCTCCCACTGCAGGTACCCAGGGAGTCTAGTCTTCCCTTCCCTGGCCAGCTGTTTGTAAATCTGGTTTGGGGGGGCCTCAGCACTATTGGCTACAAAGACTATCAGCACACTCCTGTTGCAGTTTTCCTCTTAATTGGTTGGTAGCCAGTGTAGCTGGTTGCTAGGCTCAGGTGCATACAGTTGTGATAGGCCTCAGGCCTACAAGGCTGTTGTCAGTTCTCTTAGGAGTGCAGCTGAGTGGGGCTGGTCCTAGGCACAGGGGCACTCAGTTGTTTCAGGCTTTGGAAGGTGGGGCTGATCCTTTTAATGGCTATTTGTGAAGCACAGGTCTTCTGCCACTGATAAGCCTCACCCCCCACAGGACCACATACACCGTCAACACAGTCGTGGTCTGTGCACACTTCTCAACCCCCTGGAGCATACCCCAATGCTGCACTGCAGGGGCCCCCACTTCTCCACCAATGCCCCCCACAGTTCACCTGGTCCTCACACAGGCCCTGCCCCATAGAGGCAGACACCCTTGCCTGCCTGTAGAGGATCAAGGCACCCAGTCAATGCAGGCTGAAAAGTAGTCTGAGGGCTTGCTGTTAGGTGGGGCTGGTCCCTAGGGCGGTTGCCTGCCCTGGCTGAACTGGATTAAATCTGTGCTCCAGTGGACATGGCAGACCCCTGGGCTAACAGGCCAAGGGATGGACCTCAATGGCACCCACCGGGGTCTGTGTCAGCCTGCCTGGACCAGTCTCAGTCTCCAGAGAGGTCCCTCCCCTCACCAAGATGCCCCTAGAGCCCACCGGGTGAGTCTCGTTTCACCAAAGGACTGTCAGCCTTCTCTCTGGTGATTTTAGGTTGCTTCAATGAGTGAGTTTGTGCATGGGCCATTTAAGACCTGGGTCTTTTCGGCTTTTGGCCGATAGCTTTTCTGGGGGTGTCCCTGCTGCAGTTAATAGCCAGCAAAGCCAGACAGTAGGACCCTCGTCTCAGTTGGGCTGAGTCTGAAGGATGCTTATAGCAGTATAGGCCCCGCTCCGGACCTCACTCCTCCAGCGAGGGCTGCGTAACTTAGGGTGTCTCCCACCTGGCCAGCTGAGAAGCTCTGCTGCTCCCAAAGGTGGCTTTTTTCCTCTCTAGCAGGAATTACTGCCTTTTCTGCCTTTGTCAGGACTGTCCCTCATTGTGGGGGTTCTTTTCATCCAGTTTTCAGTTTTCAATCCAGGGTAATTTTTCCAAAAATTGTTGTAACTTGGTTGTGTTTGTGGAAGGAGGTGAGTTCAATGTCTGCTCACAGCGCCATCTTGACGAGATCCTAGCTGTGGATTTAAAAAAAATTTTCCTGTTCAATACATGTATTGCTTCCAATATCTGTGAATTCATGTCTTCCTTTAGTTATGGAAAATTCTCAGTCATTATCTTTTCAGCTACTGTCTCTTCTCCATTCTGACACCTTTCTCTTTCTATTAGACTTTTATTTTCCACTCTCTCATATCTATTAATGCTTCTTTCAAATTTTTCACTTTCCTGTCCTTCTATGCTGCATTCTGAATAATTTTTTTTCAGATCAATCTTCCAGTTCATTGATTTTCTCTTCAGCTGTATTTTCTTCTGTTTAATCCATTGAGTTTTAAAATTTTCAGGAATTATTATTTATTTAGTAAAAATGTTTTATTCTGGCAAATACACAACATAAAATTTACCATCCTAACCATTTTTAAGTACACTGTTCAATAGTATTAAACACATTCATAGTGTTGTGCCACCATCACTACCATACATCCCCATAACTCTTTTAACTTTGCAAATTGAAACTATTTCCATTAAGCAATAACTCCTAATTTCCTCTCCCCCTAACCACTGTCAATCACCATTTTACTGTCTGTCTTCATGATTTTGACCACTCTAAGTACCTCATGTAAGTGTATTCATACAGTGTTTTTCTTTTTGTGACTGGCTTATTTCACTTGGTGTAATGTCCTCAAGGTTTATCCATGTTATAGCATATTGCAGAATTTTTTTCCTCTTAAGGCTGAATAATATTCCATTGTATGTACATACTACATTTTGTTTATCCATTTATCCATCAATGGACATGTGGGTTGCCTCCACATTTTGGCTATTGTGAGTAATGTTGCTATGAACGTGGGCATGCAAATATCTCTTTGAGACCCTGCTTTCAATTATTTTGGGTACACACCCAGAATTGGAATTGCTGGATCACATGGGAATTCTATTTTTAATTTTTGAGCAACTGCCATACTATTTTCCACAGCAACTGTACCATTTTACATTCCCAGCAACAATGCACAAGGGTTCCAATTTCTCCACATCCTCACCGACACTTACTGTTTTCTGGGTTTTTTTTTTTTTTAATAGTAACTATCCTAATGGATGTGAGGTGGTATCTCATCATAGTTTTGATTTGCATTTCACTAATGGTTAGTGACGTTGAGCATCTTTTCATGTGCTTATTGGCCTTTCGTATATCTTCTTTGGATAAATGTCTATTTAAGTCCTTTGCCCATTTTTGAATTGAATTGTTTGGTTTTTGTTCTTGTTGAGTTTTGGGAGTTCTGTATATATTCTAGATATTAATTCCTTATCAGATATGTGATTGGCAAATATTTTCTCCCATTCTGTAGGTTGTGTTTTTACTCTGTTCAGAGCGTCTTTGATGCACAAAAAGTTCAAAATTTTCATCAAGTCCAATTTGTCTATTTTTAATTTTATTATCTGTGTCTTTGGTGTCACATTCAAGAAATCATTGCCAAATCCAATGTCACAAAGCTTTTGTCCTATGCTTTTTTCTAAGAGTTTTATTATTTTGGGTCTGTCATATAGATATTTAACCCATGTTGAATTAATTTTTGTATATGATGTTAGGTAGGGTCCAACTTCATTCTTTTGCAGTGGATACCAGCTTTCTCCAGTACCATTTGTTGAAGAGACAGCCCTTTCCCCCATGAACAGTCTTAGCACCCTTGTAAAAATCATTTGATGCTATATGCGATGGTTTATTTCTGGGCTCTCTACTCTGTACCATTGGCTTATATGTCTGTCTTTATGTCAGTACCACATTGTTTTGATTACTGTAGCTTTGTAGTAAGTTTTGAAATAGTGTGAATCTTCCAGTTCTTTCTCTTTTCTTTCAAGATTGTTTTGAAACAATTTTGGGGTCCTTTGAGATTCCACATGAATTTCAGGTTGGGCTTTTCTATTTCTGCAAAAAAGTCACTGAGATTCTGGTAGGGATGGCGTTGAATCTACAGATCTTTTCGGGTAGTATTGACCTTCTAATAACTTTAAGTCTTCCAATCCTTGAACGAGGAATGTGTTTCCATTTATCTATGTCTTCTTTACTTTCTTTCAGCAATGTTTTGTAGTTTTCCTTGCATAAGTCTTTTACGTCCTTGGTTAAGTCAGTTCCTAAATGTTTTCTTCTTTTTGATGCTATTGTAAATGGACTTGGTTTTTGTAATTTCCCTTTCAGATGGTTCATTGCTCATGTATAGAAAGCAACTGATTTTTGTGTGTTGACTTTGTATCCTGTTACTTTGCTGAATTAATTCATTAGTTCTAGCAGGGCTTTTTTTTTGGTGGAATCTTTAGGGATCTCTACATATAAGATGATATCATCTGCAAACAGACGCAATTTTACTTTTTCCTTTCCAATTTGGATGCCTTTTATTTCTTTTCCTTGACTAATTGCTGTGGCTAGAACTTTCAGCATTTTGTTGAATAGGAGCAGTGAAAATGGGCATCCTTGCCTTGTTCTTAATCTTAGAGAAAAAACTTTCCAACTTTTGCTATTGAGTATGATGTTTACCATGGGTTTTTCCAACATGGCTTTAATTATATTGAGGTAGTTTCCTTCTATTCCTAGTTTGTCCAATTTTTTTTTTTTTTATCATGAAAGGGTGTTGAATTTTGTCAAATGCTTTTCCTGCATCAATTGAGATGATGATGTGGATTTTTCTCCCTTCATTCTGTTGATGTGGTATATTACAATGACCAGTTTTTGTATGTTGGACCATCCTTGCAATCCTTGATTAAATCCCACTTGGTCATGATGTATACTTCCTTTAATATGCTGTTGAATTTGGTTTGTTAGTATTTTGTGAAGGATTTTTGTATCAATGTTTGTAGAAGACATTGGTCTATAGTTTTCTTTTCTTGCTGTGTCTTTATCTGGCTTTGGTAACAGGGTAGTGCTGGCCTCATAGAATGAGTTAGGAAGTGTTCTCTCCTCTTCAGTATCTTGGAAGAGTTTGAGAAGGATTGGTGTTAGTTCTTTAAATGTTTGGTAGAATTTACTAGTGAAGCTCTCAGGTCTAGGGCTTTCTTTGTTGGGAGATTTCTGATTACTAATTCAATGTCCTTATAGTTACAAGTATATCCAGATTTTCTATTTCTTTGTGATTTAGTCTTGGTAGGTTTTGTGATCTAGGAATTTGCCCATTTCATCTAGGTTATCCAATTTGTTGGTGTACGACTGCTCATAATGCTCTTTTAGAATCCTTTATATTTCTGTAGAATTGATAGTAATGTTCCCACATTCATTTCTGATTTTAGTAACTTGAGTCTTCTCTTTTTTCTTTCTAAGTCCATCTAGCTAAAAGGTTGACAATTTTGTTGATTCTTTTTTTAAGAACCAACTTTAGTTTCCTTGATTTTCTCTACTGTTTTTTTATTCTCTATTTCATTTATCACTGCTATAATCTTTATTTCCTTCCTTCTGCTAACTTCAGGTTGTTTGTTCTTCTTTTTCTTGTTTCGTAAGTCATAAAGTTAGGTTGTTGATTGAGATCTTTCTTTTTTTTAGCTAAGTGTTTATAGCCATAAATTTCCCCCTTAGCACTGCTTTCATTGTGCCCCATAAGTTTTGGTATGTAGTGTTTTCATTTTCATTCATTTCTAAGTATTTCTAATTTCCCTTGTAATTTCTTCTTTGATTCATTCATTGTTTAAAAGTGTGTTGCTAAATTTCCATGATTTTGTGACTTTTCCAGTTTTCCTTTTGTTATTGATTTCTAACTTCATCCTGTTGTCGTCAGAGAAGATACTTTGTATGATATCTATCTTTTTAAATCTATTGAGATTTAATTTGTGGCCTAACATATGGTTTAACCTGGAAAATATCCTATGTGCACTTGAGAAGAATGTGTAAGTTGTTATTGTAGGGTAGAGTGTTCTGTATATGTCCGTTAGATCTAGTTGGTTTTTTACATTGTTTAAGTCCTCTGTTTCAGTATTTATCTTCTGTCTGGTTATTCTATTTATTATTGTGAGTTGGGTATTGAAGTCTTGAACTACTATTGTAGAAGTGTCTATTTTGACCTTCAGTTCTATCAGCTTTTGCTTCATATAATTTGATGATCTGTCATTAGGTGTGTAAGTGTTTATAATTAATGTATTTTCTTTCTGCATTGAATCTTTTATTAACATATAATGTCCTTATTGCTTGTAACCTTTTTTGATTTTAAGTGTATTTTGTCTGGTATTAGTATAGCAACCTCTGCTCTCTTTTGGTTACTGTTTCCATGCAATATCTTTTCCCATTCTTTCACTTTTAACCTGTTTGTGTCTTTGGATCTCAAGTGAGTCTCTTGTAGCCAGTGTACAGTTGGATCATGTGTTTTTTATCCATTCTGCCAATCTCTGTCTTTTGATTGGAGAGTTTAATCCATTTACATTTAAAGTAATTACTGATAAGGAAGGACTTACATCTGTCATTGTGCTATTTGTTTTCTATATGCCTTATAGCTTTCTTGTCCCTCATTCCCTGCATTGCTGTCTTCTTCTGTGTTTAGTTGATACTTTGTAGTGAAATGTTTAAATTCCTTTCATGTATAATCTGTAGCTATTTTCTTTGTGGTTACCATGGGGATTACATTTAATATCCTAAAGTTATAACATTCTAATTTGAATTTATACCAGCTTAACTTCAATAACGTACAAAAACTCTGCTCCTTTATAGCTCTGTCCCTATCCCTTTTGGTTGTTGATGTCCCAAAATTACATCTTGATACATTGTGTGCCCCAGAACATAAACTAATAATTCTTTTAAATATATTAGTGTCTTAAATGATCAACTGTTAGTTATTATTCATAAATACTTTATTTTTGATAATTTCTTATCACTTGCTAATTTTTGTGATTCCATTTAAACATTATATACATAAGTATTTTATAGTCTACGGGTGGTAATTTAAATATCTGAAGTCCCTGAGTGTCCAATTTTGTCATTTGTTGTTTCTGTTGACTCATTCATGGTGATCTATCTTTTTTTTTTTTTGCTTTTGGTTTTGTGATTTGTGATTGGGAGCTCACATTTGGATGATATTAATATGTAGAAAACCGGGGAACCTAAATTGAGTAGGTTTATTTCTTCTGGAAGCCAGGGGTTTTGTTGGGCCCTTTCTAGAGTCTCTGGCTAAATTCTCATGTCTTTATTTCAACTCCTCTCCTTTAATGATGGCTAGGTTGATATTAATATTTACCACCAGGACAGTGCAACCCTTAGTCTATGTTTATAGCTCACCATTTATTTTTCCTCCTTGGAAGTTAACATTATGAATTGGTTAGAATACGCTAGGCTCTATTGTATTAACAAATAATTCCAAAAATCTCAGTGGTTTAAAACAGCACAAGTTGATTGGTCACTCATATAGGCCTGCTGCAGGTCAGAGCACCGACATCTCCAGGGCATCTGTCCTCCATGCTGAGACTAAGCAGCCTGGGCTGCTTTGTTCTTACAGTTCCACTGTCTTAATGTGAGGCCTCTGCTTTCATGATGTAACAAGAAGAGGGAGAACAGAGAATTATATGTGAAATCTTTACTCTATCTGGATACGCTTGTCATCCAGCTTCCATTTATTTGGGGAGTTACATGACTCCCTCAGCTGCAGGAGACCTGGGAAATGCAGTCTTCTATATGCCCAAGAAGGAAGAGAGAACTAGTTATTAGTGAGCCCTAGTAATGGCTAATGTATCTTAACTACTGAAAGCCCAGCTATGCAGCAAAAATGGTATTTTATGCTGAATTTATTTGTTGCCCAGTGAGAGGAGTTTTCAGACTATCTGGACTGTGCTTCTGCTGGATTGGAAGGTCCCAGGTCATTCTTATGTGCACTAAGATTTGAGAGCCTCTAGATGTCACAAATCCTACTTTGAGTTTTTGAAAACTCAGTTGACTAATTTTGATGATATGTATAGAATAATGTGATATTGTTTACTTTTACTTACTTAAGAGCAGTTACTTGTATTCTTTAAATGTAATGAAATAGAATATAGTGGATATGAGTTTGGATAGAAGCAGCACAGATATGAAGGAAGATGTTTGAAAAAATATAGATCAGACAGGATTGAAAAAGGTAAATAAGTTTTGGAAAAATTTATAATGCACACATGCTGATCCTTCGAAGCAATTGAGCATTTTCAGATTCCTCTCTGATAAGTATTGATAATGGTACTCACATGACATGATCAATTCTATAAAATTTAGGATGTGTAACATTAGTGGAATTAGTTCTTTCTAATTCTTATCAGAATTACTAATTTTGTTAACCTCTTTTATTGATTTTCTTTTTAACATGGTGTTATAATATGAAAGTTTATGGGTATTTTCACCTCTAGGCTCTGAAATAAGCTGAATTAAGAAGCATAATAGGGGCTGGCCCCGTGGCTGAGTGGTTAAGTTCGCGTGCTCCGCTTCGGCAGCACGGGGTTTGCTGGTTGGGATCCTGGGCGCGGACATGGCACCGCTCATCAGGTCATGCTGAGGCAGCATCCCACATAGCAGAACCAGAAGGACCTACAACTAGAATACACAACTATGTGCTGGGGGGCTTTGGGGAGAAGAAGAAAAAAAAGACTGGGAAAAATAAAAGAAAAAGAAATATAATAAATCATGTCAAGATTAACAATGTTAATTGATATATTTTACTCCAAACTCTAGTAAGATTTATTAGGATCTCTGCATCTAAACCTAATGTAAATTACAGAGCTTTGAATAATTGCAGTGTGTGCAGCTGGAAGAAGCAACTTAAATAGGAAAGAAATCTCTTACGTCACAACACTGTTAAGGAAACAAATATAGAATTACTAGTGTTTAAATCTATTTTCGGTATTTTAAAATTATATGTTGCATGAAAATGCTAAACTCTAAGAAGCTTATTGAGTCTCCAGCTTCTTTGTCTGAGCAGCTGCCAAAGGCTAATGATTATAATTTGTATTATTATTGTTAATAATAATAATTAATAGTGAAGTCTGTCTTAAAATGTAATGCTTTAAAAAATAATATTGAAGATGACAAAGTGTATATAATTTTTACCTCAATAAAGTTTAAGATTGTAAAACTACATCATAATTATTGTTTCCTATACAACACATTACATTTTAACTGGGATTATTTCCTGTAGTTAAGATATTTAAAGAAAATACTTATGAAAAATACATCAAACACTTTGGGAAAAGAGGTGTTATCTGAATAGAGGAAAAGGTGTTATTATTCTAATATTTGTACTAACAACAAGGGAAAAAGACTCATTTGTCCATTACATGCAGTAATATGAATGTTTGAATTCTCTAGAAGTTAATTTTAGTTTTGAATGGCTATTTAATTGACCTCAAAATTTTAAAATACTCTTTTTTCATGATAAACTTTGGTATGGGATTCTGCAAATTTCTTATATACTGACTAACAAAAAGAAAAAGCTTTTTCTTGGAACATAATGTAACAATGGCCAACATAGGTGATGTCACATGCCTGGCACCTGACGTAATGCTCAACACATATGAGCTCACTGAATCTTCCCAGCAGCCCTTGAGGAGGACAGTCACCACCCTTGAGTGTGGAGGGGATGGAGGCTCAGAGAGGCCAGGTGAGCTGTCTGGGAAGAGTCCGATTCCAACCTTCCTTCTTAACTCTGGTGCTGTACTTTCTCTCAGAGAGGAAGTCATCGACTAGACTGCCAACATATTGCTCTTTTTAAACCTAATCCACCCCCCAACTAGCTAGTTTTCAGTAAGATAATAGTTGACTTGTGTACACACAGTAAAAACAAGACAATATATTGGAGAAATAAAACTAGAGTTAATAAAAGTAAAAGGCAAAATTTGAAATTTCTTTTACAATTAAAAGAATGATATAATTTTAGATTTGGAAGAAACATTTGAAATCATTTATTAACACTCTAATTTTACAAAGGAAATAAAAGGAACCTAGAGACTTGAAGCGTTTGTGCTGAATCTAGCAATATAACTAGGTCTACAGACTCCTAGTTAAGTATTTTCTTCTAGATAAAGATTTTATTTCTTTTAAACACCATCTTGTCAGTAGGCTGTAATAGTTTAGCATTCTAAATACAGACTAGTGGAAACACAGCCTGCCGGGCGAGGTGGTTGTTGATGAAAAGCTTGTTCGCTTCTTACCAAATCACCATGAAGCTGCATTTCCCTACCTTCAACTCTTTCTTTTTTTTTCACCTGCTCTTATTGATTCTTAGATAATGCACATCCAGTTTCTCTAACCGGAAAGTGACTAGAAGATGAGCCTACTGCTTTGGATCGACAATAAAAGATAGTGATATAAAGATAAATGCTCCACATGGACATAAAAATATCTTTAGAAAACGTTTTACCTGTGAATATCCTATTGGAAGGCAGAGGGAGATCAGTTTCAAAGCTTGTGGTCACCAGCCTGATGGCATGGGTAGCAAGATTTTGGGGGCCAGTCTACGCCTCAGACCTCTATGTCAATCTCGTCAGCAGTGGCATTGCTTCTCTGGGCTGCAGTGTAAGCAGGTTCTGAAACTGACCAGCGTCCTGTCTTCAGCACCCCGTTGGACACTGTTCTGTTACAGCCCATAATAGCTACCTTTCTCTAGTGCTGGTCTAACTCACCTGTGACAGCAGCAGCAGTCCTGGGACTTGAAGATGTCTACAGTAATGGTAGCAATGACAGCAACGTGCCATGGGAAGAGGCCCAACTCAGATCACGGAAGCAGCTCAGACAGCACTAGTGTGTGGACTCATCATTTCCAGTGGTTGCAGAATTGTGGGATAGCAGAAAGACCAATAGCTTTGACAGCAGAGGACCCGGGTGAAGAGAGGGAAACTAGTGCGTATGAGGTGCCTACTCAGTGCCAGTGTTGCGCTAGCGACTGGATGAGGTAATAATCTCATTCAGTTATTCAATCTAGGTGTATAATCTCCATTTTCTAGAGTGGAAAATTCCATTTCTGAGAGGTCAGGTAACTGGACCGAGGTTGCCCAGCTTATATGGGCAGATCTAGGATTCAACTGTGTTCATGGGGCCACTGTTGTGCTGAACCTCCAGGCTGCATTTCCCAAGCTCTGGTGTCAGGTGGCTTCCACATTGGTTGGGCTAAAAGAAGGCTAGAAGCTTGGCAGGGAGGGAGAAGCCAGGGTATTTCTCTCTTCCCCTCTCTGCCATGGTTCTGCCAGGTCCGCCATGGGTCCAGCTTCCATCGAGTGACCTTGGGGCCAACAGCTCACCTTTCCCCTTCAGTTCAGGGTGTTGTTGCTAATCCCGAGATTGCTTCACTCAGCTCTTCTATCGCCTCTAGAACACCTCAGTTCCAGTTTTAGTTGACTATGAAGTTGATGTCTATACATATTTTTTTAAATAATCTGATTTAAATTCAAGAGCTGCCGCTATTACCTGACTTCTTTTCTCTAAAACTGAGTTACAACTTTTGCCTTCCCTTTCTCCTAGGAGTGTTTGAGGCTCGAATGAGACAGTGTGGGGGAAGACTATAGTAAACAGATGTGTTATTATTATATGTTTCTGTCACTGAAACTGATAACCTACACAGCCACAGGACCCGGGACTTTGAAAAGCCTTTCTGTATATAAAGTCTTGTGCGTGCGGGAGTAAGGTTTACCTTACTGCTGCCTGGGTCCCACCCACAGAGATTCTGATTTCAGTGGCCCCGGGGACGGTCTGGGCAACTCAAGTTTTCAAAAGTCTCCCGGTGGTGCTGATGTGCAATTGGGGTGAGAATCAGACATTGCTTTCTATCAGCAGTTCTTAAAGTGTGGTCCTCCGACCAATAGCAACAGCATCCCCTGGTAACTTGTTAGAGATGCACTTTCTCAGGCCCCAAGGAGAGACTCTCGAGTGGGGCCCGCCGTCTGCATTGAACAAACCCTCCAGGTGAGTCTGACGCCCCCTCATGTTTGGGTGTAGTAGTGATGGATGAATGGGCCGTCTTTCCGCCTCAGAGGTTTTGCTGCCCATGGCCTTTTCCCTCCTTTCCCCTCTGCTCTCCTGTGGCTAGCAAAGGGGAGCCTCTTGCAATCCTAACCACAATTCTTTGTACTTTCTGTTACCATGTGCATCTACTCCTTATATAGCTCTCTCGGCTGCTGCTTCTACCAAGGCAAATTGAGATGGGATTTATTCATGCAACACCTAGCTATGAGGCACCCACTATATGCCAGTAACTGTGCAAAGCCCTGGCAGTGCTGTAGTCAAAAGGGCAGAGGGTCTCTGCCGCCACAGCAGCACCGTCTAAGGAGAGACCACCAAGCAGCTGAGCAATTAAAACCTGTCGTCATAATTGCTACAAAAGAGCTCTTACCCTAGCTTGTTTTCCAAACACAAGAATAGCACTATTATTTCTCTGACGCCAATGATCATATTCATATGATCTATATTCATATCAGGTTTTCTTTTTTGTGTAATGGAGACAAAACTAATGTACCATGTTAGATAAAGGGAAGAACCAGTTTCATTAGACGTATACTAATAAGGCTAGGGAGGCTTCAGTATGTCCTGAAGGGGCGGGACCTGAAGGAGACCAGCAGAAGTCTCCAGAAGCTGGCCACCTGGGTCTCCTCTGAAATTCAGCAGACGAGGCACCTGGTCTCTGACCCTCATGAGTTCACCAGCAGGTGGGTATGCTAAGAATTTGGGAGTCAGGCTTCTGAGTGCACAGCAAATGAAACTCTGATGCCCCTGCCTGGGAGGACAAGCGTTCACTTGAGCAATAATTAGGAAGCTGAACGTCTTTAAAAATACATGTAAGATTTCCGACCTAGTATGATTTGTAGAACGCGAGCAATTTTGATGTGGTAGTGTTAGCTCTCTCCACAAGAGGGCGCCTACATTCTTTGTTTTTATTTTTCACCTGGAAGCAACAATCCATATTTTCATACTGTCACGGAATAAACAGAAGAGTGACATGTTTTGCTGTTTGCAGAGCTGATTTCATGCGATTTTGACAGTTCTGTTACATTCAAACAGTGACAATGTTTTCCAGTGGGACTTCGGGATGTTAGATCGGGACATCACAGAAGCGTGGGCTGTTTGTCCTAACAGAATCCTTCTACGATATGGGGTCTGTGCTGTTTGGATTATCTGTAAAAACATCTCCTTCATTAGTGCTATGAACAGGATCTGTCAGTAAAATAAAAGTCTCCAAAATATGCTTCTGCATATTTGAAAGAATATTTGCATAACACAGAAAGCAAGTGGTTGATTCATCTAAAATGGTGAAACAATTGAATGGCACGTCTTCTTATTATTCAGGCAGTTCCAGCACTAGGGAGACATTATAATATAGTGAGTTCAGACTCCGGTAACGTGATACCTCTTCTGATCGCCCCCAAGAATAAGAAAGGGTCTGTCTGTTCCAGAGGGGCAGGAGGACACAGGAGGCAAACACAAACTCATTATTTAGGAAAAGAGGTGGGTGGAGAAAGCTGAAAATCAAAAATCTACGGCTTTTGAACTTAGTATGAAATTGCAACTTGGATAATGAACTAAGCAGATAAGAGAGTGAGGAAATGGAACTTAAATTTTAATGATACTAGTCAAAGGTGTGCAAAAAGCAGTCCCTGTGGCCAGGCCTCTGCCGCGCCTGGTGGTCTAACTGTCTGGCCCATGGGTGAAGATGCCATTTTTGGGCAGATTTATACAGTTTTCTGCTTTCCCTGGAAATAATTCCCTCCCTCCCTCTTCGCTTCCCTGCTCATACCTTTTTGCTCCTAAATCAATGTGACAGCGAGAGAGGGGGTCTCTAGGCCGTATATTCTATACAGTTTTCTGCAAAGGTGAGAGATACCGAAACTTCTGAGACTAATGATCTTGCTCACCTTGCCCTGAGATTTTCTTTCCTTATAAGATGAAGAGGAGCTGGGAAAAAACCCTTTCTATGCTGCCTTACTAAGTTCAGCATTTTCTGTAAAAGCCTTCAGCGTAGATAAACCCCTCGGCCTTTAATCGCACGTGACCCGGCGCTCGCACGGCTGACTGCGCCGCCACCGCCGGGGAGAGGGCGCGGGGGCCGGGTTTCTCTCCGAGGCTGCAATCAGCAGAGATCCTGAATGGGAGCCGTGGTCGGGTCGCTCTCAGAGTTTCCAGTGTGCTCCCCGTTCTGTCATTATCTCGGGGTAATTGGAGTTGAGAGGGGAGGACCTCTAATGAGCCGCTTCTCTCCCCTAATGGCCCGGCCTGGGCATCAGCGCGGCCCCCGCTGTTCCGCATGAGCGAGCCGGCCGCCGCCCAGCCAGTCCCTCCAGGAAGTTTCGGGCAACGGCCTAATGGTAGCCTCGCTAATGGCAACAATTACAGAATGGCCTTTTCAGTCGAGCCGTGTGCATCAGTTAGAGACTAATCTCATTGAGCAACAACAGGCCCGGGACAATGTCCTTCGGGGACCAGTGCTTCAGCGTTGTTGGCCAGAAGTGGTTTTCACGTCTGGGGAGAAAGCCAAAACAGACACGACGCGACCCTGCCCTCCCCCTGCCCCCAGGCGCAATGGGGCTGGTGGGGGCAGCAGCGCCCCGCGCTCAGGACCCAGCTCCTGCCAGGGCGGCCCCTTAGGTGTTTGCGGCGCTCCGTTGAACAAACAGAGCATAAGAGGGCAACAGAGCCATCCGCTCTGCCTTCAGATTGATCGGTACCATTTCGAGAGGAAAAATGCAGGGGCGAAGGACAGAAGAGGTTCTCGGAGGAGGATCCTGGGGGTAGTGGGCTCCCTGAGCTGTGAGTAAGCGCTCTCCAGTGCTGTTGACATCACTGAGCTGGTTTACCATCACAGGTTGAACACTACGAGGGCGACAAAACGTGGGCTTCCAGGCCTGGTCGTGAGAGCCACCGTCTTTTAAGGTCACATGGCGTGGCTTCACTTAATCTGTTAGAATGGCCAGCTTTCCCAGTCCGGGCAGCACTGACGACCCTAGAGGACCTGGGCGGGGGCAGTGGGGAGGAGGTGCTCTGCTCAGGTCCCTCCAGTGCGGGGTCAGCTCCCGAGAGTGAAGGTCTCAAACTCTGCAGTGTGGGCGCCTCACTGCCACCCGAGTCCCCGCTCTGAAAAGACTTACTTCAGTTTGTCGTGGGCACTCTTTCTCTAGATGCTTTGGTTAATTTACTTTTAATTTACTGAATTTAATACATTGATAAATTTGGCATAATATGGACACATACAGTACATTTTCTCTGTAGAAAGACGTGTGTTGAATGAGTTGCAAAATATTTTTAAATGTAAAAACCATGTAAGAAAAAAAATTTAAGACAACAAAATGTTTACTGGGTGGATTCAAAGGTAAGCTGGGTCTTTTTCATCATCATAATTTTTCTATAGCATAATTGATTGATTCAAATCTGGACGTTTTTGTCTGGGAAAAAAATGAGACGTTTTGAATTTGTTTTAGCTTTATTGAGATGTTTTTTTCTTTTGATGAGGAAGATTTGCCCTGAGCTAACGTCTGTTGCCAATCTTCCTTTTTTTGCTTAAGGAAGATTGTTGCTGAGCTAATGTCTGTGCCAGTCTTCCTCTGTTTTGTGTGTGGGTTCACCGCCACAGCCTGGCTGCCAACAAGCGGTGTGTAAGTCTGCGCCAGGAACTGGGCCTGCAAACCCCGGGCTGCCGAAGTGGAGTGTGCAAACTTAACCACTCCACCACCAGCCGGCACCTATTTTAGCTTTTTTGAATTCATTTGTGTATGATAGGTGTTGATTTATCATCCTAGAAAAGTGAGGATGAGAGAAAATAACAAATACCTTTAGTGTGCTAAGTCTTAGAGTTCTTGCTGTCATTTTTAGGGTTAAGTGTTGGTTTCAGCCATAGCATGCAGACACACAAATTGCTCATAAAATATAATTTCACTAGAAGATAATCCCTTATTCAGTTGAAATGAGGAGCCAGTGCTGAATTCAGCTCACAAGTGACCAATTTAATTTACATTATTTGTGCTTGAAAATAATTGCAGGTGCAAAGAGGGAGGGGCTCGTGTGAGCACCTGGCCTTGGGTGTGCTGGGCTCATAATGCCGGGTCAAGTCGGGTCCTGTAATATTCCTGCTCTGCTTTGCCTGGAGTCATTTCAGTGACTGGTGGCTTTAAAGAGGAGGAGGCACCAAGGAAAACAGCAGGCTTCACTTAATGTAAAAGAATAGCTTCATATGGACTGATTTCATTCTTTTTGTTGTAGAATTTAGAGAAAGCAAGCAGTTCGCAAAGCACCTATTTCTGGTTTGAAATACAAATTATGGTTTCCCACTTGTTAAACATTTGCTATGTTTTTACGACACTTTACCTAAATGTTGATAAAGTGCGCATAAAGCAGTGATTGTGTGTGTGGGGTGGGTTCCAAAACTCCCCGGGAACTAATTTTTTGTTGCTATTGTTATTTTACAAATAGAATGGAAGTTTGATTTCCCGCAGTGATTTCTCAATTAGAAGTAGATTTAGGATACAGTGACTTTTATGTGTCATCTTTGGGTTAAAAAGTCAATTCGTCACTTTGAAAGTGCAAACAAATGAGCTTTTCCTTTGGAGAAATAGAAAAAAACTCCAACGGACTTGGTAAACATCTTTGTCCCACACTGACAGTCAGTAGAATGGAACCTGTTCCATCATTAAGTGGCACCAATGTGAGGTGCTGGGGTTACGTGCTGGCCTTAGTCCACAGAAAACCTACAGCATGTGAGCAGCATGGTGACCACTGGCAGCTGTCAGGCCGTGAGAACAACATGCCAATTACTGGAGAAAACAAACAGCAGTGTCCACACACCCGTCAGGAGATACAAATAACAGAGTGCACACATTTTTAAATTTAACGCATTTTTTCTGCTCCACAAATGTACAATAATAATAATCATCACATTTTTATTAGACACTGTGCATTTATGAGCAAGCTTGGTGGTCTCTTTGGGCCTCTGCCAAGGTCTAATGGAGCCTTCCGAGTTGTTCAGATTCTTTTTTAGGGTTTTCTGTCCTTTCTGCATCATCTAAGGAACGACCGCAAACCCACCAGGAGTACAGGGAAAGCGAAGGAGGGAGCTTTCATTTTACCTGAGTCAATCTACCCCCGCTTTTCCAAGCCAAAGACATTCTTCTAGAAATAACTGGGCTCTATAACAGAAGTTGAACAGAAGATAACCACTCACAAAGGAAAAGAAAAATGTTAGAATTAGCCTTTTGTTCAAAAATTGGTTTCAGATCCAAATATCAACATTCGTTGACCCATTATGCCAGATAGTATGTTTACTTATCAATAGCAGCAAAGCTGAGGCTTTGCACAAAAACATCACTTGCTTTTTAGAAACCAGGAATGAAATATGGTTGAAGGCAAAGTTAATGCTGTAACATCAAGGCTAAAGCATAAGAAATGCCTTGAGTGAATGAGGAAAATTTTGGAAAGTAGCCACAAGTATTACTTTATAGAACTTGAAAACTTCTCCCCTTGTATTCAAGCAGGTGGCTGTAAAATGTGCTCAAACATCCTGACGACAAGCACTGTTGGGATCAGGAGAGGAGAATTTAATTTTTTGGCATATAACCTACTTATCATACATAATCAGAGCTGGAACATAGAAAGGTGAGACAGGGACATTCATTCAGTGGGTCAACAAATCTTTACTGAGCACCTAAGATGGACCAGCCCCACTTCTTGAGACTTGGATCTACTGGTGAACAGGACAAAGAGCCCTGACTCTGCAGACCTTACACTTGGGTGGCGTTGGGGAGCATATCCTCCTGAATGGAAAGTGCAGAGAAAATCCAAAAATATAGTGTAAGGTTGGAAGGTAGGAAAATGAAAATGAAATAAGGAAATCAGTGTTATTCAGCGTGGGAAGATAGAGTTGAAATGTCTCATTGATGGTATTCAAATATATGAAGAATTGTGATCTTGGAGAGGACAGTGACCATCTCCATTGAGGATAGCACAGAGGGAGCCAAGCCAACTGTGAGGACACACACCTTCCTCCCACAATGCATGTGTGTATGACATATATGTATGTTTATTTATTTTCAAGATGTACAGTCAGCATATCTTCCAGAGGAGAGATGTTTGAGATGTTCTCAGAGTGATTTCATCTTTTGAAAGTTAGGTAGGTACTAAGAGCACAGGTAGATTAGTTGTGGGGCATAGCTAGCGAGGTTTTAGCAAAGGGTGAAGACCAAGGCCTGGTCAGGCCATCACACCTTCCTCTCTTCCCCTGTGCTCTGTTTCTTTTACAGATTGCCAGCATGATGTTGAGTGCCTGGAGGGCAGGGACGGTATCTTACATAGCATTGAAGTCCCAGCATCTACAGGACCATGCACTTAGCGGAAGCTCAGTCCACGTTCATTGGCCAGATTTGAGGAGCATGAACAGGGCAGGAAAGCCTCGGCAGGGAGAGCTGCGCTACCAAGAACCGTCTGAGCGGGCAGTCACCTTGGGCAGCTCTCTGCACAGCTCCAGGGCACAGCATTCACCTTCTCGGAACACCACTTCCCGCAGCCGTGCAAGGAGAAGTACCAACCTCAGGATGAACAGTGTCTAGTTTAAAGGCTGTTCCTTGTGGCGTTGTCTATAAGAGTGAAAAACTGTTGACAATCCAAACATCCATCAATAGGAAGAAATTGTTGAATTATGGTACATCGATACTATGGAAAATGAAGTGGCCATTATAATGCACGTTCTGACACAGGAGGATGTCCTTGGGATAGCATTGATTTTTAAAAAGCAAGCTGCCTATCAATATGTGTAATTTGTTCCCATTTAAAGTAACAACCCTATATGTAGGTACTTAGAAAAAGGTCTGGAAGGATACACGTCAAGTACTGGTGAGTGCCTATAAGAAGATGGGAGAGACTTTCTTATTTTTACTTCATATAGTTCTGAATTGTTTGGCTATTTTACAGCAAGCTTGTATTGCTTTTGCAATAACATATATATTATGTATATACACATGGAAGAGTCCCTCTCCCGCATGAGAATTATTCTCTTTTGGTAGTCAAGAGTAAATGTATAAATAAATATACATATTAAACATTACTTATTAATTTAATATCTATTGATTGAATGATCCTTAGCTAGCTAAAGCAGAACAATTCACATGAGGGAGAAAGACCATCCCTCACTAGTAAGAAAAGCCCATTTTCTGTGACCAAAAGCCCTGTCGTTTGGTCGGGCCTGTGTTTTTTTCGGTGACGAGTAAGGGGCAGTGTTCCCAAAGGCCCGGTCTGGAACTGTGTCCAGGATAGGAGACTTCAGTTCAGAAGGCCTTCTTTCTGCTCAGCACGCAAGTCCTTCATCTTGATGACTTAGCTATCCTCTGGCGTTGGCGTCCCGGCCATGAGGACTCTAACAGGCAGTTTTCTCAGCGCTCACAACTTGGTGATGAGACTGGCTGTATGGGCCAGGGAGCCTATTACAGTCAGTATGAAGACCACCGACTATACCCTCAAACTGGACCTCCACCTGGGAGCGCTACAAAAATGCACCCACGTGGGCTCCACCTGGACCGTTTTACTCAGCATCTTTGAGGGTGAAACCTGGCTCCCAGCTGATTCCAGTGCTCAGCCAAGCTGGAGAAGTGCTGACTAAAACTAGATAAGGGAATGAGAACCGTCAGTGAAAATCTCTACAGGCGAAACAAGCCAAAGGCTACAGGGTACTGCAGAGTTCCTCCAAGTGTGGATTCCCTGATCACGAGCCAGAGTCACTTGGGGTCTGCATTAAAAACATGGATGTTTTGGTTCCACCTAGGAAATATTGAATTGGAATCTCTATGGGTTGATCTCAGAAATGTGCATTTTAAATAAGAATTCCAAGTGATTTCCAGGTCAAGTTCTGGGACCCGTTGTGCATAGATCTCGTTTAGCAGCAGAATCTTCATTGGGCAGCCCGTTACAGGAAGCTGTTGACTGTGGGGAAGTGAATCTTTTGATAAGTTATTGTATCATGTTTAAGAAAAATTAATTCATCAACCTTCCCAATAGAGGTAATGTATTTCGGTAACTGGTTTTGTGAAGCTGAACACAAATGTTTTGATTACGTTCATTACTGTAGCTATAGCAATGGCGTAGCTTCAGAACTTCTGTCTATGTCATACCTTTTATTTAAGGATCTTACCGTGTTTCATAGGCATTCTTCTCATCATGATTTTGACACAGTTTGTAAATGTTACTGTCCTCGCTTTTTAGTCCAAGAGTAACAAATTCATAATTAAAAGTCACATCCTGGAAGTATCTAGTATTTCTCTAGACTTTGTTGCTGTTCACATATACCAAATGGTACCAGAAGAATATGTTTGTCGTTAATATCAGAGCTCTGAACTCTAATGGGGTGGCATTCAAGTGTTTGAGTATCGTTAACAGAAAGACGTATTATAAATTTATACCTGAATTCAAAAGGCTGGTCCCAGACATTGATCAAGTTAAAATCAATAATCTGTTTACTTTTTTGTGATTAACTTCAGAAATGAATTTAGTAAGACTTTCTCTGATCCAAAACTTTATTTTAGAGGTGGAAAAAAGTAGTTGTGAAAGCACTGTTTCTGAAATTGTAGGCCCGTTTTTTAAAAAAATCATAATTTGCTTGTTCAATACCCTTTTTTGCCTTTTGCTTTGGGCATATCTAAATAAACCAAGTCAAAAGTTTCAGTACAATTTAGATCAGCATTCTCACTAGAAGGGGAATTCTAGCAGCAAGTCTGAGATGGGTCCCAAGCAACTATATTTTGTTGTCATTCCACACATAACCCTGAGCACAGCCAGGACGGAGACCAGCAATACTCTGCAAAGTACAAGTCAGTCTCCTATGGAGAGTCTTGACTTTAACAAAAATAGTGAAATATTGTTTTGCCAACACAGGTTTGTACTTTTTCCGTTCGTTTTAGTGGTCAGCATCAAATCCTAGTCTGATATTTAAATGCTTATTATTTTAAAGTGTTTGAAATCAAGGCTCCGTCAATAATTCAAGATAAATCGAAACCACCCCCTTGTTTTTCTTCATCACCCTTAGAGGGGCTGTGGATGAGAGGATCACAAAGTTTCCTTCCACTTATGTGATTCCATTTTATGGCTCTGATATGTGGGGACCTGAGTGCACTAAATGGGTTTAAATTTCGAGGCCTGGATGAGTTATAACTCAAGGTACTGTAAGAATTCATGTGTAGAATGGCAGAGCCTGGTCAATGGTATTTAAGAAAATTTTCATGACACTGAACAATCTTCTACCACACTAAAAAAATAATGGTTTATGATCTGTCAGTGTGTGGCTGAATTGGTCTATTTAACTGATTACTTATTATTGAACATTTAAGTGGTTTCTAATTTTTCTTTTTTTTTTCCTGGTGTCTTTTTTTTTTTCCCCTCAATGAATGTGATGGTTATTTTATGGTCAGATGTTTGGTCAAACATTATTCTGGGTGTTTCTGTGAGGGTATTTTTGGATGAGGTTAACATTTATATCAGCAGGCTGAATAAAATTGATTGCCTTCCATAATGTGGGTGGGCCTCATCCAATCAGTTGAGGTCTGAATAGAGCAAAAGGCTAACCCTCTCCTGTGTAAGAGAGAATTCTCCAGTCCGATGGCCTCTGAACTAGAGCATTGGTTCTTCCTGGTTCCACAGCAGCTTCTGGCCTTTGGACTTAAGCTGGGGCATTGGCTTCGCAGATTTTGGACTTGCCAGCCTCTGTGATCACATGAGCCAGTTCCTTATAATCAGTCTCTTTATACGTATATATATATATGTATCTTTATATATATAATATAATAAAATAATATCATATATAATAAATCTCTCTATGTATATATACACACACATACATATGTATATATAATATTGATTCTGTTTCTCTGGAGAACCCTGACTACTACAATGGGCAATGAAAAACACACGATTTTCAGCCTTTCTTTTTTTCCTCAATGACAAGTATAGTAAATTGTTAGTAAAAATTATGTGTTGTGTTAGTTGTAAATTAGAGTCATTGGGCATGAGGACGCTACAGTTACAATCTAGAAAATTTTCTCTTATTCCACTTTTGAGATGAAATAGATCTTGAAAGGAGCAAATGATATTTAACGTAAGTCCAGTTAAAGAATAAGTGAAAACTGATTCAAATCACTTGAAATATATTATTTTAAAAAATTAATAACATAAATTGTGTTTCATGACTAAGCAGTGCGGTAGACATGTGATGATTTTTAAAGTTTTAATAGTTTAACTGCAATTGAGAACAATAACTTTCACTATCTCAGAACATTAGTATTTTCAGTTATTTTAAAAATGGATATATTTTCTTCATCTTGCCCTTCCAAGCTCACTCAAAACTCTGATACCATTTTAAAGGGCGATTTCAGCAAAGTCTGGAAACTAAAGGTTAAGAAAATTTAACAAGCTTATTTTCCTCAAGTTTTGAGAAACTTGATTGGAATTTGTGGCAGAACTCATGCTAGTGTGGTCTTGACCGGGGTTTCCTGACCTTGGCACTACTGACATTTTGGGTTGAATAATTCTTGTTGTGGGGTCCTGTCTGGTACATTGCAGGATGTTCAGCGGCACTCCTGGCCTTTCCCCTGTAGATGCCAGTAGCCTCCCGCCCCCCACCCGCCTTGTGGCAACCAAAAACGTCTGCAGACATTGCCTAAAGTCCCCAGGAGGGCACCATCGCCCCGGTGAGATCCACTGGTGTAGATACATATGGCAGGAGAAAGGCCAGTTATGTCAAATACATTTTATAGCCTAAAATAAATTTAAATAAGATATTTCCTAATGAAAGTAAAGTGTAATAAAGGACAACAGTCACCAAACATTTGGAGCCTACAGTGTGGGAGTCAGAGCTCGTCACCACCTTTTGCCTCCTCACATTTGACACTGTGGTTAACAGGAAGTGGATTTTGCTTTTCATTGATATACATTGGTTTTCATCAGGATTAGAGCAACAGCCTATCTGGAACAAGAATCCTGCCCTAATTTAAGGCCTTATCCAGAGAGAGAGCTTCTAACCCTAGTGATAGGACTTTGTGTCTGATTTAATGATGGTTCAGCCAAGAGGAAAGCTCCCAATCCACCGAGCATTGGGTCAGGCTGACCTTGGGAAGGAAGACAGAGGTTTAGCAAGGGCATTATTTCCTGAGAGCGCTGTTTTGGTGGGGTCTGAAATACTAGTGGCTTTAAATAAATTAGGAGGTTGGAGGAAAAAAAGAAGAGAAGCTTTGTGACTGTCAGGGCTGGTTTGATGGGACCAATAGGGGAGGCTAGTCCCCACGTGTTCAGTCACTCATCTCCGTGTGGCCTGAGCTGTTCTGCAGATGTGGTTCACATCTAAAATCAGTTGGCTTTAAATCGAGGAGATTATCCTAGATAATCTGTGTTAGCCTGATCCAATCCGTTGAAAGGGTTAAAAGCAGAACTGAGGTTTCCCTGAGGTAGAGGAAATTTCGCCCGCCCATCACAGCTTCAGCGCCCACCCCGGAGTTTATAGCCCGCAGACCTGCCCTAGTCAGTCCCCACCATTCTCTGCAATAAATCTCCCCCTCCTCTCCCTCTCTCCTCCTCTGTTGCCCTGTAAGCCTTCATGAACAAACTGACTTACAATAGGAGAACCACCGCCATTGTTATTATCAAGGGACATAATGAGGACAGGACCCTATCTCATTTATTTTGTTTCCTTCTGGAGTCTGGCACACGGCTCTCAATACATGATGAATTGAATGATTCATTATTAGCAATCAGGCACACAGCTCTGGAGTACATTAAGCGATATTTTGAATGTCTCTGCTAAGAGGTAGGTAATTTTTATGAAAAAAGACATCATTTAGCTTTCAAAATTCAAAAAACATATTTTGTCATGATATAAGTAACATTAAGCACACTATTGAAACTCTGGGAAATGGAGGGCAGGAACACTAAGTTCATGGTCACAACAGCTATGCTGGCATTTTGGGGTGTTTCTTTCAGGCTTTCCTCTGAAACCCTACCCCAGGCAAATGTTGTTTTTGTATAGTGGTAATCATGTTGTATTTAATTCTTTTTTTGCTTTTCTCTTTGCTATTGCTTAGACTTCATAAACATCATTTTCTCTTTATTTTTTCCTTGTTGAAAATAGCTTTACTGTTTAAGTAAAATTAATTTATGCTCATTAATAAGACGTACCTTTATTGAGCCCTTTTTAGGTACGAGGCATTTTACATGGTCTATCTCTTTATTCCTCCAAGCACGTGGCCAGCATCACCATCATCCTCATTGTACGGATGAGGACATGGGACTCAGAACCATTAAGGAGCATGTCCAGTCCGCCAGATGGCAGAGCTTCTGAAGAATGTGCTCTTTCTACTTTGCTATACTGTCTTGTTTTGCTTGTTTTACATTCTCTTTTCTTTTATGGCTAAAGGGATATATGAGTTGTGGGAGAGCATTCCTTTTCATCCTGTTCTATGGAAAAGAATACGTGCAAACACTCAATATCTGGCTCCATATTTTATCATATAGTGTAGGTGTTTTTCTAAAGCTCAGCAAAGTGTGCCTTTTTTCTTTTAGGTGCACGACTATTGATGCTTTCCTTCAATTTGTGTTTTCAAATTTAGTTCATGCTCCAATAATTTTAACTGAGGAAAAAGCCATAGTTTTTAGGTTTTCGGTTAGTCACTGGCAAGTATCCTATTCGAAATCCACATAATCAGATACATAGTTGAAACAGAAATAAGTAAGTAAAATTCAACTATCATTAAAGAAATATTCAAAGATTAAGAACGGGCAGTGTTGGGTCTTTTGGATCTCCTCGTAGTTTTTCATGTGAGAAGTAATTCAAAATCCAGCGTTCTTTCCATATTTGTGCATACTTAGAAATACAAGAAATTCTGATTGTCCTTTCATTGTGTGTTCCACACATTGAAGTAAACAATGCCACACTAAAGTAAACAACCCCAAATATAGCTGATCAATTAAAATATGTACATGATCAAATTCTAGCACTGTGGAGAAGGAATCATCACCATTGTTGGCATTTTAAAACATGATTTCTCTTCCTTTGCCCTCAGGTGGCTCCTGTGTATTGCAAGTAAGAATGCCTCACCAACATTACCTGTCTAGAGAGATGGAGAATGCTGAGTGTGGTCATATTTTTCTACTTTTCTTTGAGCCCATGCTTTTTAATTATTCTTGAGTGAATGCTTATTCACAACTTGATATTAACCGTGTGTCCTCTGGGTCTGGCCAGTTCATGAATAAGACTCACTCTCCTCTCCTCTCCAATATATGTATTAAATTGCATTAATACTAGGGGAGAAGTTTTGGCCAAAGGGACTTTCTGGATCCCCTTCAGAGGATACCGCATAAGTATTGCTGACCACCATGCTCAAGACCAGCTCATCTGAATAGCAACTACTCTGCCACAGTAAAAGGAGATTTATTGAATTGCAAAAGCTATCTAGAAGATACTTAAAGATGTTGCACATTCCACTTCTTTGAAAGGCCAGCTTGGTAAACCTGTCTAGAGAGGTAGTAAGGATAAACACATCCTCCCAGTTCTATAATGTTGAGAAGCCAGCATAGTTATCTAGAGGTGAGTTTACATACCAGCATAATTTATAGAATTAATGTGCCAGGAGGTTCATATAGTGTACAATTTTACTGCTATATATATATCCTGAGAAAAATTTGGAATGTTACTTTGATTTTGCGTTTTCTCCAGTCAGTAACCCAGTGGAAAATGCTGTCTGAGGTGATTGTTTCATAAATGTTGTAAACCCATCTTTATGAAGATCTAAGGAGATGGTTCACCAATAACATTAAGCCCCAAGTTGAGCCTGTCCGTGTTCATGCCGTCTTGTAAATGAAGCCTAGCAAGTACAAGTTGGTTGTTGAAGGCTGTGTTGTTTAGACTGAAATAATCTCCCATTTGTTTTTATGTCTTTCAATTAGAGAAAGAGCAGACACGCCAGGTCTCAGAAGAACTCGGAAAAGCCCTCCTGGCCTTTCAGAGGAGCAGTTTTGTCCAGGTGGTATGACCTCGGAGATGCCCTGCTGAGTCAGGTACCCTCGTTTACCCATGGCACAGACCTGGTAAGAGGTTTAATTGAGATAGCGAATGCATGAGATCTTTGAAAACTATAAAACACCATGAAATATAAGGTAAAACCCTTGACATAATTTTTCTCATTTTCAAAAATAAAATATGAAACTACTACTTTTTGATAGTATGTAGTTGCTTGAGGCACGCTAGTAGTCTTATTGCAGCAACCAGGAAAAACTGGGTAAATTACAAAAATCGTATTTTTAGGGGCCGGCCCCATGGCCGAGTGGTTAAGTTTGTGCACTTTGCTTCTACAGCCCAGGGTTTCGCCAGTTCAGATCCTGGGCGCAGACATGGCACCACTCATTGGGCCATGCTGGGGCAGCATCTCACATGCCACAGCTAGGAGGATCCACAACTAAAATATACAACTATGTACTGGGAGGATTTGGGGAGAAAAAAAAAAAAGAAGATTGGCAACAGTTGTTAGCTCAGGTGCCAATCTTTTTTTTTTTTTTTTTAAAGATTTTATTATTTCCTTTTTCTCCCCAAAGCCCCCTGGTACATAGTTGTATATTCTTCGTTGTGGGTCCTTCTAGCTGTGGCATGTGGGACACCGCCTCAGCGTGGTCTGATGAGCAGTGCCATGTCCGCACCCAGGATTCGAACCAATGAAACACTGGGCTGCCTGCAGCGGAGCGTGCGAACTCAACCACTCAGCCACGGGGCCAGCCCCTCAGGTGCCAATCTTTAAAAAAAAAAAAAGAAAATATATTTTTAAAGGCATCAGAGAGTTGTGGAAGAAACGAGTACTAGATGAACTAAAATTACAGACAGGGACAAATTGTTGCAAGGTGAGCTGATGATTGACAGCTGTTTTTGGCCCTAGGCACATTTGTTGATTCTGGACACAGGTTGAGGATCATACTTGCCTCAGGCAGAGGGTCCTTGTGAAAGAAGGAGAAATCAGCAAAGCTTTAACCAATACGGGGCTATTGACAAGTTGGAAACTCAAGGGGTTTCAAACTCAGCCGGTTTTCTCCACAAGATATTTGCTGAGTTCTTGGGATTCATGGGATGCTGGAGAGGGAGGCTGAAAGTTTCTAAAAGGCAAATGAAACCTCTCACAGGCTTGTGTTCTTAAGACCCAAGAAGCCTCTGGGTGATAGGGCCTGCTGTAACCACATGGCTGTTTCCCCTGCTTAAGACCTTTACCAGCTTTTGAAGCTTTGAGGGGCCAGGAGGCTGGAGAGCTGGTTTGAAAACCTCTGAAAGGTAGAGGTAGAGCTCCTGTAATCTTTCAGGGTTGAGGCCCCATCAGCCTCTCCATCAGAAGCATGAGAGGGCTACACCCAAGGAACGGGGGTGAACCAGAGGCCTACAGAGTCTTACTAAAACTGCAGACCAGCCCCAACTTCATTCAGTCCCGAATGGGATGCAGGTGATCAGTGCCTCACCCAGGCTGTCTAAAAGAAGAAAAGGGACATACTCTCTAGTGGATTATAGTATCGTCAGAAGCCTCTACTTTTTTATATACACTGTCTGGCATATAATCAACAATATCTAGACATGCAAAGAAAAAACAAGAAAATATGAATGATAATAAAGAGACAAAAAACAGCAGAAGCAGACCACTCCAACAGATAAAACTGTTGGATTTAATAAGAGCCTTAAAATAATGTTCAGGAATATATAGAGAGATGGAAACAACAGATGGAAATATGGAAAATTTCACCAGAGAATGAGAATCTATTAAAAAAGTTAAATGGGCATTCTAGAACTGAAAAAACCATTATCTGAAATTAAGAGCTTAGTGAGTATTAGCAGCAGAATGGTTATAGTAGAAATTAGGACTAGTGAACTGGAAGAGAGATTAACAGAAAATACCCAGACTGAAACTTTGTAAAGAGAAAAACTAACAGAAAACAAAATAAAACAAAAATGTCTAACATACACATAACTGTAGTCCTAGAAAAAGAGGAAAGAGAGAACAGTAGAAGTAATATTCAAAAACATGGTGAGAATTTTCCAACACTGGAGAACATCATTCACAGATTTAAGAAGCTTGGTAAACTTGTAGCAGAATCAGCAGGAAAAAATTATATCTAGGGACAACAAATTAAAACTGCTGAAAAGTCATAGACAAAAAAATCCCAAAATCTTAAAAGCATCCTGAGATACAAGACAATCACCTGCAAAGTAACAAGACATAGATGTGACTTCTCAACTGAAATTACAGAAGCCATAAGACAATAAAAGAAAACCATAACTTTGGTGAATAAAATGACTGTCAACCAGGATTCTATACCCAGTGAAAGTATCTTAAAAGATGATGGTAAAGTGAAAATATTTTCTGACAAACACTGAGGGAATTTGTGGCCAGTAGTCTTCACTAAAAGAAAACCACGGACAGTTCTTTAGGCAGAAGGAAAACGTTTCCAGATGACAACTGGGAAATGCAAGGGGAAATGCAGGAAAGCACAACTATAAATGAATAGAGGCTGTACAAAAATAAAAGATGAGGGTAGGCATTCTGTCCTATACATGTACGTGTCCCAAACAAACTCTAGCACCATGCCTTGTACAAAATATGTACTCAAAAACATCTTTTGTATGTTTTCTGGATATTTTCTCCTATTGTAAAGAAATTCTGGTCTAACTGGAAAAGGAATTCTTTAATAAAAGTGCGAAGTTTTTGCTGGCACATAAATAATAGGAGTTAGATGTCCTTACTTTCTTTTTTAATAATTTTCTCTTTACCTTTCTTATTTTTCTTCTTCATTCATTCTTCACCACATGTGATATATGGCTTCTAGAAATTTGTCACACCTCTAATATTATTTTATTCTTCTTAATATAACTTATGCTTTCATAGTTTTTCTATTCTTCCTACATCTTATGTTTTTAGGTACTTATTACAAAAGTGGTAACTTGATAATTATCCATCGAATCACTAAAAAGCATAGAACTGTAAGAAATGAAGCAGATAGATGTTCCATTAACGTGGCATTCTTGTTAATGATAACAAAGAGCAGAACTGAAAGAAATGGAGAAGAGGATACAGACAGGTAACTCAGTGGGAGTCTGAGTACAAATCAGCTTAAGTTGGGGAGAAGTAGGAGCAGAGAAACCTGGGTAAAAATCTGGTCTTGGGAAAGAATAATGAGTAACAGAAAGTATTGGGAAAGATAAAGGCTTATTCTAATGAGAGTCAATAAAATTCCAGACAGAGGATTTTCATGGTATTTTAAAACACTGATTGGCATTTGTTACGTTTGAAAAGTGAAGTAACTGCTTTGTATAGTCTGTGGATTCTTTGGGGGGAATCATTATCAATCACAGTGGTTGTTTATCACACTTAGAATAGCACCCAGCTCTCGGCAAGGTCTACAGTGCTCTATAAGGAACTGGCCCTTGGCCATCTCTCCTACTTCGTTTCACATGACTATCCTTTCCCTAATTCTGCTACTGCCATCGGCTTCTGTTCCTCACTCATTTCAAGCTCCTTCTTTCTTCATGGTCTTTGTGCTTGCTGATCCCTCACCTGGAATTCTCTTTACTCAGATCTTAGCAAGGCCAGGTCCTTCTTGTCATCTTCTTAGAAAGTGTCATCTTCTTAGAAAGCAGAACTTCCAGTCACATCCACAGAACTCTGTTTTATTTTCTTATAGCACTTACTACTCTCTAGAATTATCTTGTTTACTTGTTTATTGTCTGCTTCTCTTCACAGAATGTCAGCTCCATGACAGCAAAGGCCTTGTCTATCGTGTTATCACAAACATATGGGCCAGTAATAATTATTGTGACAAACAATAGTGACAGTGGGTGATAGGAGATGGCCATTTTAGATAGAGTGATGAAGAAAAATCTCTTTAAGAAGGTGGTAATTCCATACAGACTTGATGAAGCAAGGGTACAAGCCATGGGATATTTGAGAGGAAAATGTTCAAGCAGAAGGTGAGCCACAAGATGGGAATGTACTTGGCATATTTGAAAAACAACAAGGAGGCCAGTTGTAAGAAGTAGAGTGAACACATGGGACAGTGGGAGATGGAATCAGAGTGGTAGCCAGGGCTCATATAGTGAATATTGCTGTAGGTAATTAGGTATAAGGGTAACCGGAGAGTGACATGATCTGACTTATTGATGTGGCATGTGGGTAAAACGCTTAAGAGGAGACCAGTGAGGAAGTCATTGCAGTAATCCAGGGCAGAGGTGTTGGTGGCTAGAACCAAGGTGGCATCAGTCAGCATGGTAAAAAGTGGCTGGCTTTGGATATGTTTTGAAAGAACTGTTAGGATTTGGATGAAGAATGACTCCTTCCTTTTTTTCTTTCTTGGTCTGAACAGTTGAGTGAATGCCCGTGCCCTTTACTGAGACGGAATACCTAGGGGCCCAGACTGCTGAGGGAGTGGTCTGTGGACGAGAGCTCAGTTTTGGTGGCGTTAGGTTTTGGAGGTCTCCTAGGCAATCAGGCGTAGGAGTCAGAGAAGCAGCTGGATAACTATCATTATTTAGGGGAGAGAGAAGGGCTAGAGATGTAATCTGGGACGTCTCAGTTAATGGGCTTTATTTAAGGATTTGGGAGTAGGTGAAAGGAAGGGAAGTGGAAACAAAGAGGCAAGGTTGGAGGAGGTCACATCCAGAAGTGGGGCAGCTTGGCTGGCCGTGAGGATGAACTCTACGTGGGAGGTGGGCATTTGAACCAGCAATGCGATGTAATGTTGGGACAATGACAAGTGAAGAGGGTCCCAGGGCTGTGTCAGCCATGTTTTATGATAGGAGAAACAGGGAGAGGCCGGAAGGTAAAATGGAAGGAAAAAAAGCTGAACGTGGTTAAGGAAAGATAAGAACCATAGTGAGAGAGATGGCAAAGAGGGCATCTTGCAGGGCTTCCCTGGAGGCCTGATGTGTTTGACTTTATCACGTTTTCAGAGATGTGTCAATTCATGCACTTGGGGTTGTGTGCAGGAAAGTGGTCCCTGATTACAACGTTTTCTGCAGTTGCTCTCAAGATCTTTGTATCAGTCACTGTATTTCCATTCCTTTCAAAGAGGAATATGTAATTTTTATTTTTTAATTTTTTTGGTGGGGAAGATTAGCCCTGAACTAACGTCTGTTGCCGATCTTCCTCTTCTTTTTCCTTGAAGAAGATTGTTGCTGAGCTAACATCCGTGCCAATCTTGCTCTATTTTGTATGTGGGACGCTTCCACAGCATGGCTTGATGAGCAGTGCATAGGTCCGCACCCAGGATCTGAACCCGAAAACCTCTGGCCACTGAAGCAGAGCGTGTGAACTTAACCACTATACCAGCCAGCCGGCTCCTGTAATTATTTTTTAAAAATTAAACTGTGTTTATGTTTTTGTAAATAAGTCCTACATTCATGTGACTCAAAAAGGTAAGAGAGTGTTTATAGTGAAATTCTCCCTCCTACCCCAGGTCCCCCAGCTGTACAGTTTCTTTTCTTGAAGGCAGCCAAAGCTAGTGCCTTTGTTTCTTGTTTATACTCCAGACATATTACTTACATGCATAAATAGAAAAGTTTCCCCTTTATGACACAAATGATGGAGTAACATATACACTGTTCTGGATCCTATTTTTCCCTCAACAATATCCTTTGGGGCTTAGTCCACAGAAGGACTAAGGAAAAAGGAAAAGGAAATTGTTTTTTCCTTTAACAAGTTGCTTAAGATTCTATTTAATGGATTTATTATAATTCATGTAACCAGTCATTCTTGATGGACACATGGGCTCTTCCCATCTTTGCTGCTACAAAGAGCACCACAATGAGGAATCTTCTGCACACATGATTTTGCATGTGTGTGCAGAGACACTTAAGAGAAATTTCCAGAAGAGAGATCGCTGAGTCAAAGGATCTGTGTATTTGTAATTTTAGTAACTATTACCAAAGTGCCCTTCATAAAGGCTATGTCAATTTCCTCTCCAGAGTAATGTGAGAGTATCTGGGTTCCCCAAACTCTAACACAGTGTTTCATATTATTTTTTAATATTTGTAAAATTTATAGGTAAAAAATGGTATATCAGCCCAGTTTTATTTTGCATTTCTTTTATTATGAATGAATTAAGCATATTTACTAATGTTTAAGAACCATTTGTATTTCCTTTTCTGTGAACTATTTTATTCTATTGTTAGTATTTTTCTTTTTTCTTTCAACACTAATTATTTCACTCCCCTCTTTTCTTGCTTGCTTGGTTTCTGAAGAGAAGTCCAATGTAATTCTTACCCTTGTTCCTCTATAGGTACGATTCTTTTTTTCTTCTTTGGCCTTTTTCAAGATTTTCTCTTTGTCTTTAATTGTCTACCCTGTAGACATGGAATATGATATATTGAATATGATATGCAGTGTAGATTTTTTGGTATTTAACCTACTTAGTATTCTCTAAGCTTCCCAGATCTGTGGCTTAGAATCTGTCATCAATTTTGGAAAATGCTCAACTGTTATCACTTCAGATATTTCTTCTGCTTTTTTTCTCTCTTTCGTCTCCTTCTGTTAATCCCATCATGTGTATGTTATACCTTTTGTAATTATCCCATAGTTCTTGGATATTCTATTCCATTTTTTCATTCTTTTTTTTAATCTTTGATTTCAGTTTGAGAAGTTTCTATTGACATATGTTTAGGCTCACTGGTTCTTCCCTCGGCTGTGTCCAGTCTACTGACGAGCCCATCAAAGGCGTTCTTCATTCCTGTTACAGTGTTTTTGATTTCTAGCATTTCCTTTTGATTCTTTCCTTTAATCTTCATCTCTCTGCTTACATTACCCATCTGTTCTTGCACCTTGTCCACTTTTCCATTAGAGCCCTTAGCATATTAATCATGGTTATTTCAAATTCCTGGTGTGATGATTCCGACATCTCTACCATATCTAAGCTTGGTTCTGATGCCTACTTTGTCCCTTCATACTGTGTATTTTCTTTTCTTTCTTTCTTTCTTTTTCTTTTCTTTTCTTTTTTTTTTACCTTTTAGCATGGCTTGTAATTTTTTGTTGAAAGCTGGGTGTGATGTATCAGGTAAAAATTACTGAGGTAGATAGGCCTTTAGTGTGAAGTTTTGTATTTAGCTGGCTAGGAGTTAGGCTGTTAATTAGTTTGCAGTAGCCGTGGTGTCAGGGGCTAAAATTTCTTCTGGTGTCCTCGTTTTTGTCTTCCCTGTTGTCTTTGGGTTTCCCTAGAGACTCCTTAAATAGGGTCAGAGGCTTGCAGTTCATTTAGCTCTAATCCCTATTATCGCCCAGGAACCCTGTGGATGTGGTGGTAAGGCTGGAGGCAGAGGCAGTGCTCTAGTCTGATGACCAGTCTCAGGCTTTTAGTAAGCCTGAGTGGGGTATTTCCCTTCCCCCACATTGAAGACTAGAGGGGGCTGAAGTTGGATTTTTCCCTTCTGCCAGGTTGGTTAGGTGCTGGTAAGATACTTTCCCTTGAGGGCAGGCTTTGTTAACAAGAACAGAGAGCTCTGGGCATATTTCAAAAGGGTCACTTTCCCTTGCTCCTGAAGGAAGCAGGAGGGGATTCTTCTCAGATCTTCTCAGTGACAACCGGGTAGGGTTCCTGGAGGTAAATCAGGAAAGTGTAGGGGCCCTTCTAAGACTGGGCCTCTTTTGAACTTTTAACTCTCACGCTTGTTCACACTAAGCCTCCAGCAACTCATCAGTTACAATTTAAAGTGTTCCTACTGATCCTGGTTCCAACTGTGGGCTTCTGCTCTCATAAGCTGTGAGTCTCTGTATCTGTCTGTCTGTCTCTCTAGTTTTCAGGACAGCACTTTGTCCTGTGACTTCAATTCTTTGAAGAATCTAAGAAGAGTTGTTGACTTTTTCAGTTTGTTAAACTTTTTTCTTGTTGTGTGGACGGGAATGATGACTTCCAAGCTCTTTACATGTCAAACTGGAAACCAGAAGTTGTAGTTTTCTTATTGATTTGTAGGAGCTCTTTATATATTAGGGAAATTAGTCTTTATCTTGATATGAAATGCACTTTTTTTTCTATTTTGTCATTTATCTTTTGAATTTCCTCCCCATGCACTTAAACAAATGTTTTTGTGTGGTTGAATTTATCATTTATCTTTTAGGTGTTTGGTTTCTGTGAGACAATTAGTAAGGCCTTCACAATTCAGATTATAAAGGAATTCTTCCATTGTTTCTTTTAGTACTTACGATTTTATTTTTCATATTTAAATATTTGCTCCATTTAGGTTTTATCCTCATGTAAATTGTGAAGAATAGATACTACTTATTTTTTCCAGTTTGTCTATTCAGTTGTTTCAAAACCGTTTACTCAATAGTTCATTTTTTTTCCCATTGATTGATTGTCATGCATTAAATTAAAATATGTATTTGGGTCTATTTCTGTAATTCCTATTCTGTGTTATTGCTTTATCTTTTTATTCATATGCTAATATGAATAATTCATATGATACTCCTCTGTTTTAATTAGTATAGCTTTAAAACATTTAAAAATATTGTACGGCTAGTTACTTCCTTATTTTTCTTGTCAATTTCAAACATTTTTTGTCAATTTAATTTTCTATATTAACTTTAGCATCAGTGTTTCTAATAAAAAGACGTTGGTATTTTTGTCGTGATCAAGTTAAGTTTTTAGATTAATTTAGGAGCGACTGCATATTTATGAAATTGAGTTTTTCTAAGAACATTGTATGCCTTTCCATTTGTTCAAGTATTTTTTGCATCTCTAGAGAGCTTTAAACATATTTCATCATAAAGATCTTGCACATTTTTGTTAATTTTTTTTTTGAGGAAGATTAGCCCTGAGCTAACATCCGAGCCCATCTTCCTCTACTTTATATGTGGGATGCCTGTCACAGAGTGGCTTGACAAGCGGTGCATAGGTCTGCACCTGGGATCCGAACAGGCGAAACTCTGGGCCGTCAAAGCAGAATGTGCAAACTTAACCACTGTGCCACCTGGCCGGCCCTACGTTTTTGTTAATTTTATTCCTAGGAATCTTATCTTTCTTTTCTCTTTTTCTGTATTATAACTGGGGTCTTCATTCCTTCATTACGTCTTTTAACTGGTTGTTCATATATGTATATAAGCTATTTATTTCTATATATTTATTTTATGGAAACATGCTATTTATAAAAATTTAGAAGTATATGTCTATTTTAAGAGAGAGCAGTGTTGCACAATGGGGGTCTGAGGTCTGTGAACTTGGCTCCACCATTTATTAACACTGTGGCAATAGGCACGTCACTTAATCTTTATAAGCCAGTTTCCTCAATGTATAAAAGGGAATAATAATAGTATCTATCTTATAAGGTAATTTTGAGGATTAAACAGATAAAGCATAAAAGCACTTAGTAGAGTGTCTGGAACACAGTAAGCAGTTAATTGATGTTGGCTACCTCTGTCTGTCCTCTGACCATTGAAGCTTAAATCTGGTCCATGGAGGTCAGAGTGGGAACAGACTTCAGGCTTCCCAACCACTGCCCTTCACCCCGCACACCTCACAGTTCCCAAACAAAAGCCCTGGACTGAAGGGTTGTAGAGTGGGGTCGGGGGAATGCAAGAAATGGAGATGGAAGGTTAGAGGCCCAGTTACACCTTATTGTTGTAGGAGAGGAATGAAAAAATTCTGTGGTGATGTTCGCTTGGGGGTTCCAAGGACGTGGAAGGAGGAGACACATGTTAACGAGCAAAGTAGTGGAGGCGAACAGAGCACATTTTTCAAACGGTCACCTTAAGTTTGTAGGGACTTGGGACCTTGCAGGCCATTTTTACAGGCACGTAGCACATGCCCATCTTCAGCACAGCTCCCTGGGGTCCGTGAGGGACGGATGGAAATCACAGGGAGCAGGTGGGGTTGGGAGAGCTGGGTGCAGATGTGCGGACCCCTCTCCTAGTGCTCATTGCTCTTCATCTCTCTCTTTACTTCCCTTGTCATTTATTCCTCCCCGGGTCTAAGTACTAAATTGTCAGCAGAAAAGAGAGCTGATAAACTGGAAGAGGGGAAAACAAGGGGGATTAAAATATTTTAAGAGCTATCCTAAGAGAGCACTGGGGTTGAGATCAATAATAATATTTGCTGAATACCCTCTGGGCAGAAATCCACGGGGAACCGTCAGAGGAAGAGCATAATAACAGCTACCAAGTCTTAAGTGTCTGTTGCTTGCTGCCTGCTTTATGTGCATTTTTCTCTTTATTCCTAACAACAGTCTTCCAAGGCAGGTGTTATTATGCCAATTAGACCAAGTGTCTCTAGAAAGCAAGGCCTCAGTCCTCTTGGAGCTCCACGTCTAGGTACTAATTGAAGATGACTTGTAAAACATAAGTACAGGCCTGCACACAGAGCTCACGACCATGGTAGACCTGAGAGGGCATCGTGAAGAAGTCAGCCATGGCCAGTGGGGTGGGCTCCAAAGAAATGTAATGTGACCAGTGAAAGGAAGGACATTGTTTTCTTTACTGTAACAGGAAAACACGACCAAACAGAAGCAGGGGGAGAAAGCTGCTGGGCAAGTTAAAGAGACAAGGAAGCAGCAAAGCTTCCTGCAGCTAGAGCTAGGGATGCAGATGAAATGTGAACTAAGCCAAAGGCAGTGGGAAAGAGAAGCCACAGGAGGATGCTTCTGACTGGGAAAGTCTTTAATCAGCTACTCAGCCCTCCCTCCCATTGCTGCATCGCTTTTTAAAGTGACGGTCGTGAGGCTGCAGGATTCAAAAGAGGAAATGGTCTTTTCTCATTGGCTGACAGTCTAAATTCAGACCGAAAGAATGTGGTTGGAGACAGCTGGTGGAAATTGTCCCAGTCCTGTCTTCAGGGGAAATGTCCACGTGCTTCTCGTCTCTCTCCTTGTCGTCTCCCTTTCTCCATCTCTCTCTGTGCCTGTCTCTTGTTTCGTCTTCCCGTCTCTCTTTCTTCATCAGGTTTTATGAAAAAAGTAACCAAGCCGGCGCATTGTACCCAAGTGGTCCAGGAACGCCCCTGCTGAACCCAGCGCTGCTGACACCCTCAGTGATGAATGCGAGCTTCTCGGGTGGTTTACGAGAAGTGACACTTCCTCCCCAGCTTCTTGAATCTACCAGTGAGCAGTTAACATTAAAGCCCACCGTCGAGGTGACGGCTGTAAATACCGCGGGGCAGGGCTCCGGGGCTTCACAAGCACGTAAGCAAGACGCACGGAGTCAGCCCCCGACACCCAATGACCTGGGACTGCGGCAAATGGGTGTGGGAATGGAAAGCAGGGAAGCTCACCTCGCCCCTCTCCTTCCTCCTTGCCGGGCTCGGAGCTCGCCTTCCACCCCGGGGGGCAGGGTGAGGTCGCTCCAGGTCGCCGGCACCTCCGGCGCCCAAGAAATCTGCAAATTCATTGCTCCCTCTCATCTTCCGGCGAAACCCTCCCTTCCTGAGTAGGGCCAGCCCAGCCCTTCACCTCCAGCCTTCAGCCGACTACTAAGGTGGATCCGACTTCTCCCCCATAGAAAGGCTCTGATCTCCTTTCCCACCGCAGGGGTCCAGTCTTTGCTTTCGACTTGGCTTCTCCCTCGCATGTCCCGCAGTCTGGAGCTCTGCTCAAGTCTCGGCAACTTTCACCATCTTGACCCAAGAGTCGGGCCATTTCTAAGACAATGTGAACAAAGACGAGCGGAGGGGAGCGGGGCCCGCGGGCGGGCTGCAGAGCGAGTGTGTGTGTGTGTGTGTGTGTGTATGTGTGTGGGGGACGCTGAGCTCAGCGCCCGCCCCCGCGGGGGACCGGGGCACAGGCCGGCAGCCCCTCGCGCTGAGCGCGCCGCCGCCGGGCTCTCGGGCGGGCCTGGCCCGGCAGGGCCCCTCGCGGCCCCGGGCGGCGGATTTCTTTGTCCCGGCCTCCGGCTGGGCGCGAAGGCCGCCGGCTGCGAGCAGAAACCCGAGCCTGAGCTCTGGAGGTCAGGCTTCCACGTGCGGCCCGTGGGCAGAGCGGGAAGCAGCGGCCGCGGTCCCCTGGCGCCCCCCACGCGCCTCGCGCCCGGCTCTCCCGGCTCAGCCGCGGGCTTCGGCCTGGACGGGGGCACTGGAACTCGCCTTTCGCTCCTCCGAACAGAAACTGGGCCGGGGCTGGCACTGTTCGCCCTAAATCGCATAGTTTGGGGGAAAGAGGGCGCCCACTGGAGCGCTCTCCTCCACCCGACTCTCCGGAGACGCGCGCGCGCGTCGAACTCGGGGACCCAGGCGCTTCTCTGGCGCCCCTGCCGACTACACCGCGGCCGCCCCGACCCCGGCGCCGGGCGGGCCCTGAACACAGCGCCGACCCCAAGATGCCCAGCAGAAAGCCCCGAGCAAAACCGAAACGGTGGCCACATCTGCCTCTCTCGCTCTCTCTGTGTGTGTGTATGTGTGTGTGAGAGAGAGAGCGAGCGAGAGGGGGAGAGAGAGACAGGGAGGCTGGCTTCACATCCACCCGTCTTACCTGCAATACAGCTTGCACTTGTGTTTCGCAGAAGAATGAACGAGAAACTGCCATGTCCGTTCAAGCTCAGTAAATCAAACCCCCTTCCCTCCAGCTCTCTCAACTAAGTTTTATTTCCTAGCGCAATGCAACATGACAGAGTCCATGTGAAAACTAGTTTCCCAGTTTCAGTCTGAACCTCCATCAGTGTATCGAGCAAGGTTTTAGGTTACCAGCTTCAATTCCTCAGGGGAACCTGGCGTGTCAGGAGACTCAGGCTTTCCGCCTCCTGCTTCTCCCGGTACATCTTTCTTTGTAAAGCAGGGCTCCTGCGTCGTCCCCAGGAGGTCCCGCGCTCTGGCACGCCGCGCGGGGCCTGCCGCAGAGCGGCGCGGCCGGTAGGGCGGGCGCTAGGACCGCGGGGCGGCCGGGCGGCCGCGGCGCTACCTTAAACCCAGCCCAATGCCGCTGCCTGCGCCACTCTGCGCGCCGGCGGGGGCTGCGCAGGAGGAGCGCTCGCGGCCACGGCGCTCGGCGGCCGCGCGGCGACACCTGTTCGCGGCAGCCAGGGCGGCACGCGAGCTCCGGACGCCGCTCTCCTCGCTCGCCGCCCGATCTAAGCCAATGGACATCTGCCGGGCCTCTGGAGAATTCTGGATACTAGCTTTGGACGCCTAAAGTTTTTTTCTTCTTTTTGTTTTTAAATTAATATTATTATTATTTTTGGAGGGGGGACCGGGAGGGGAGATTGGTCGCCGCCGCCAACGTGAGATTTTTTTTTTTTTCCCCTTGAAGGATTCATGCTGATGTCTGCAGAGTCGGTTAGAGTAAAAACAGCGCATGCCTTCCTGGAGTCAGGATCCGTAAATTCTGACGTAGCCCGTGCATCTTAAAAATCCCTATAATAACGCCTAGGCATTTAAGTTGCTATGGTCATTCTGATCTCAAACCAAATGGAGGAGCTACGATTTTTTTTTCCTTACTACGGTCGGATGGGATGAAGACCTTCCTGCCTGTTAAGAGCTGGGGATCTATCTATTGAGATACATAGATATGTTTATCAATATGTCAGTGTGTGAGTATAAAGTGGTGGTTTCTTAGACTATCGGTGGTTTGACCTTGAACCTGTGCCAGTGAAACAGCAGATTACTTTTATTTATGCATTTAATGGATTGAAGAAAAGAACCTTTTTTTCTCTCTCTGCCTCTGCAGTAAGGGAGGGGAGTTGGATATACCTCGCCTAATATCTCCTGGGTTGACACCATCATTATTGTTTATTCCTGTGCTCCGAAAGCCGAGTCTTCTGATGGCTCCCTTAGGTGAAGTTGGGAACTATTTCGGTGTACAGGATGCGGTACCGTTTGGGAATGTGCCCGTGTTGCCGGTGGACAGCCCGGTTTTGTTAAGTGACCACCTGGGTCAGTCCGAAGCAGGGGGGCTTCCCAGGGGACCCGCGGTCACGGACTTGGATCATTTAAAGGGGATTCTCAGGCGGCGGCAGCTATACTGCAGGACTGGATTTCACTTAGAAATCTTCCCCAACGGTACTATCCAGGGAACCAGGAAAGACCACAGCCGATTCGGTAGGTATACCATTAACCCTTTAGTGTCCGTGCGATGACATGTTCGGATTCTAACTACCAAGAAGGCGGTGGCCGGGCGGGGGTGCGGGAGGCGATCTCTCCCTCTATCTCTCTCTGTCTTGCCAGCTCAAAAAAAAAAAAGGAAAAAAAGAAAAAAAAAAAGCCTCCGGAATTGCAGATCTGCCGTTGGCACTGATGCAAGTCTACACTGAAAGGCCTTTTTTTTTTTTTAAAGGAGGGCATAATTTATAAATATAACGCAAGTTCCTAGTTCTTATGCATCAGATACTCGGGAAGATCTGGTTTAGGAAGTTTCTTTTGAATGGACTGTTTCCACGAGTTTAAAGCTTTAATCGTTAACTACTGAGCACTTAAAAATGCATTTTCCTGATGGCAGTGATTATCGTCTTGTGCCTAACTGAAGTTTTTGCCCCTTCCCTCTTTCCTCTAGTAAGTTTACTGCTTGAATTGTAAATTCAGCGTATCGTTTTTTCCTGCCGTGAGGGTCTAAAAGCCCGGTGGGCGAAGGTCGCTGGTTTGTTCGGTTGGGAGGAGGACTGAAAAAAGTCAGGTTTGAGTCTCTGTCAGCAGCAGGGGCAGAGACGCTGGGGGGAAAATGACTTGGGAAGGGGCAGAAGGCTTCCCAGGAGTTTGTCCTTGCAGCTATGAAGTTATCACCTATGCTCTGTAATCTCCATAGTGTACAGCCCTGTGTGGGTTTCCTGGGTGGCTCTCTTGGGTGAGTGTGTGCACGCGTGCAAAAGCTGCGAGCTAATTTTAAAGGGCATTCCGAGGATTTCATTTCCCGAGGAGGGTATTTGTGACTCAGCATTGAGCGTTGCAGACCCGAGGGCTGGCGACTGTCCATTTTAATGCCCGCTACCCTGAGCCCAACGGCACTAAGTCCGCGAGCACCGTCCCGATGGGGAGACTCGGGTTTCTTCCTTACTTGCAAAAAAAAAAAAAAAAAAAAAAAAATTGCCAGTTTGGGCGACCAGACTGTTGGAAGGAGTTAACTTCTGAGTGAACCCACCTGACAACACTTAAACTGGGTCGTAAAAAACAAAGTCCTGTGGTGATTTTTCTTCCTCATGCTTTAATGCCAGATGTTGACCACAATCTAAACTATCTGTTTAGATTCGTGGGGCCGTAGATGATGCCAGAAGGTGAGGGAGATTCAGGCCTGAGATGGGGATGGTCCCCGATACACGAGGCCTTGCACCTACCAGTGTAAATATTTCTGGCTGTCTCCCTTCTCTGCTAAAAAAAAAAAAAGGAAATAGCTGCTGCTCTTTGCTTTGCAATTATTCAGTTGAAACATAACTCCCCCTCGAGGAGTCATCGCAGCTCTGGTTGTGCAAAGCGAAGAAGAAACTTTGCTGGAAGTGCTGCCTCTCTGGCTGCTTTCAGGCTGCTACGGTGCCTGGCGTTCAGGTCCAGAACCGCCGGCGGCGGGGCCGAGCCGTCCTCCCGCGCTCGCCGCCGGCAGGTGCCCGCTCGGCTGCCCGGGCCCCGAGGCGCGCTCGGCGGCCGCCCGGCCGGCTCCGCGCGGTCCTAAACGCGCTCGGTTTCCGGCTCCCTTTCCACCCGGCACGGATGCGCCCTTGGTGCTGCGGAGACTACTTGTGTCCCGAGGCGACGGGCAGGGGCTGACACTTTCTGGCCGTGTTTAGGGAATCAGATTTTTCTTGCCTAGTTTAGTCCCTTCTCTTTCTCTTTGTGTGCGAATGTGGGTCCAGCGGGGCTGAGAGCCGCCGCCCGGGGCAGTGCGGTCGTTTGCGGTGTGGGAACCGCTGGAGGCGCGCGCCGCTGCGGGAGAGTTCGTGGCAGGGATTGAGGACGGCTGGAGGTCGGACCGCTGACTTCCCCCGTCCCACCTCGGGCCCTTCTTCCCCTTTCTGAAGCAAGAGTCGGGTCTTGGAGAGTCGCTGGGCTCAGCGGTGCCCGGGAGGTGGGTCGGGGGCCCCCGGCCGGGCAAGGCCTGAGCCGCAGGGGAAGGGGTGGGGGACAAAGGGCCGCGGCGGTGGGCGGAGGGGGCGGCGTGTGCTATTGTTAACCGCTTTCCCGGAGCGAAGCTCGCGGCCCGCGGGCCCGCTTTCCTGCGCCCCGGCTTCGGCCCGGCCTCTCGGCCCGGGGGAGCCCGGCAGGGGCGCAGCGCCGCAGGGCCAGGGCCAGGGCCAGCTTCATTGTGTGAATTAGCCGAGCCCTGTCTTCGAGAGAGCACCTCAGAATCCCCGGTGTATCACTAGTGGACCCCGGCGTAGAGAGATATGGGATGTTCCAGTTGGGGCTCCTCCACGCCCGCCCCCATGGGCTTTTTTTTTTCTTTTTTGATGCAGTCACCTTTAGGATAGGACGTTTGCTACATGCAGTCGAGTCATTAGAAATCCCGTAACTCTGCCACCAAGTAGAGCGAGGATGCAAGGATGGGATGGTGGGGACCATCAGGATTGGGAGAACCCGAGAGGCGCGTTCTGGGATCAGCGGACAAGGACTGCTGGTACAGCGGCTGAATAGAGACCATAAGACAAAAAAACCCTATAGACTTCGTCACCCCCCCTCCCCCCAATCCTGGAGCTTGGAGAAAGGTGTCGCCAAGGAAGTGACATCTCTACTCCTTAGACTCGCCTGGCACTGTTGGCTGGGTTGGTGGGCAATGTTGGGTGGGAGGAGAGGGGAGCGGAAGCCCGGGTCCAGGTTGGGAGTAGGGGGCGCCGAGCCTCGAGCTCCAGGGTCTGCCAGGAGCCGGCCGCGGGGGAAGGGCGCGCCTGCGGCTCCGCTGTGTCACTCACCCTCGTTTGGATGGAGCTGAGTGGGTGGCTGTGCGCAGTGGGGGTGGGGAAGGAGGGTGAGGCAGGAGGGTTATTTAAGTCTTTCATCCGGTTGCAGTGAGAAGCGGCCCCCGGGGTGACAGCAGTGCCGCGGTCTCCCGCTGCTACCGCTGCGGCAGGTCCCAATATTAGCAACCCCTGCAGCGCGATGCGTGTGCCGGGAGCCTCCTACCCTCGCTTTCCCTGCCCCGCCCGGCAGGAGGCCTGAGCGGTGGCGCTAGGACCCGGCGGCGCGCGGGGAGGGCCGAGGGCGGGGCGGGCGCGGGGCCGGGTCTGCGGCGGCGCGTCCCACCTGGGGCCCCGCCCCGCGCCCGCCCGCTGCCGGCGGCCGCCCCTCCTGCCCCGGCCGCCCCTCCTGCCCCGGCCCACCTCCCGGGGCTTCGCCTTCACCCGCTGTTTCCCTTCCGATTCTTTAGAAAACAGTAGCTTCGGGGGGGAGGGGTGCGTTTCCACCTTGATTAAAACTGAAGGTACCTTTTCTACCTGAAATGAAACGGCGGAAGGAAACGTGCTGGAAAAATGATGTTTGCTAGCCCCATGTAACCGCAGGTGACTGCGGCTGCTGGCGAGCTTGGCGGTGACCCAGCAGCGGCAGTGCAGGGGACATGGGGGCAGGGGAATCTTACTGTTGTCCCAGCAGGAGATGCGGCGGTGACAACTTAGGTGGGACCTTGAGGGAGCCCTTTGTTTTCCTTTGAGGGTGGTGGTGTGGAGATGGGGTTGAGCATGGAGAAAAGGAGCTAGGGGTTGTGTTACTTGGTAATGGGCCGGAGGAACGAGATGCTTCGTTTTCGTATATGTATTTTTCTCTTTAAAGCACTTGCTAGACAGGGCAAAGTGAGCAGAACCTCAACTGAGGAAATGGCAATGTAGAATAATAAAGAAGTGAGCATTGAGCCCTGTCTGCTCTTTCACTTGGCACAGGGAAGCCTGAGCGGGTTGACCCCTGGACTTCTTGGAAAGAGGGTCCCTTCTCCTGCTGTGCCCTTTAGCTTGGAGTGGTGGCTCTGAAAGGCGGGGGTCCTCAGGACCCCAGATGACCACCCAAACTGGGGCTGCTGGTTCAAAGGGGTCAGGGGTCAGGTGGAAGTTGTACTAGAGGGGAGAAACATGATAGTATTTCTTTTTAAAGGTTAAAAAAATCTTATATCTAGGGTTTTGCAATTTAAAAAATTCTGTTCTGTGTATCTGGCTGTTCACTATCTCACTACGGCAAAGACTACCTATTTAAGGAGCTGTTTTCAGGATTGGTTCAGGTTCTTGAAAAATTGGTGGCGTTATAAAATTCCCATTCAGTCAGTCGTTTCCTAAGTGAACTCTGAGATTTGCTGGAGTTGCTACAGACTGGGCCTGACTTGGCCGCAGGCTCTGTGATGATTGATTTGGCAGCCCTGGTGTGGGATTTTCGGGGTGACCAGGGGTGTTAGTCTATTTTCGAAAGCCTCCTGTCGTGCCTCTCTCCACCGTCTGCACACATTCTTGTCCTCTGAAGAATGCAGCTCTGTTGAGTGTTGGGGGCTTTTAGGCTAGAGGGTAGTTTAACGTGGGCCAGAGTGGAGCAGCTTCTGCCCAGCCTCCCATTTCCCATGACTGGCCTTGTGGCCTTGGAGGTGAGGCCCAATTCAGAGGGGTTCTTGGGAGCTGGGCCAGCTTTGGGTTTGGCTCATTTGACAGAGTTTTGGGGCTGACCACTAATACCTGGTAAGTCTGGAACAGGGAGGAAGGTCTGGTGTGGTCATTTTCTTGAAGTAGTCCTGGGAACTGACCTTGCCTCTTGCGGACCAGGGACAACATCGGAGCCCATTGGACCCCATCGGACCGCCTTGCAGCTCAGTGAGCACACCCTCATTTGGAACTGCTGGCTCCATGAGAGGGAACAGCCAAATGCCACTCATCAGTGACCTGTGTTTCCCATGTCACTTCATCACTCGTTACTGTGGCCCTCTGAGTTGAAGATGTCTAAGTTGTGTCTGCATAAGAGGAAAAACAGGCCACTATGATACACATGTGAAGGCGACAGTTTTAATTTTAGGCGCAGTCTCACCATTCCTTCCCACCCTCCCTTCTTTACTCCCTCCCTCCTTCCTTTCTTCTTGCTTCTCTTCCTTGCTCTTTCTTTCCCGTCCTCTCCTATTGACCATTAAACATTTAAATATGTCTGCACAGAAGTATTCTTCTGGGCTAGTATTGGTCCAGCGCCCCTCTGTGCTGCCCTACTCATGTAAACAGACATGTGGGGAGTGGGCCGCACTCAAATGAGTACAGTGGGAAGCACTTGCTTGGTGGCAGCTCAGGCCCAGAGAGAGGTTAGTTGACCTGTTGGGGTTATAGAGTTTGTTGTGGACACGGTGGTACCAGGAATGATAAGGATTCCAATGTGGACGGGGTGGGATCTTGTTGCCAGGTTGCCAGGTCTTTCTGACCTTACAGCACTGGCGCTCTGTATCTGGGGGAAAGGCTGTGACTCAGACGTTCTGGTGTTCTGCTTGCCCTCAGATCACTGAGGTGGCCCCGGAAAAAGCTGGGCTGTTTTTTTGAGGTCTCTACTTTGCAAGGACCTGCAGAGAGATGGATGGTGGTCTGAGGTGATGAAATCTTTTCCACTGGGCTCACTATAGAGGTAGTTCCTTCGCATGTGGAGAGTCCCCTCGGAGACTTGTCTCAGGTATTCTTTCTTTCAAGAAACTTCCCCTGACTCCCGTCCCCAAGCCTGAGTGAGCAGCCCATCGGTGGGCTGACCATACTCTCAACATTTCCCTCTCACCGCATTCACCACATTGTTATTACATTTATCTGTTTATATGTCCTTCCTCCCGCTAAATGGTAAGCTCTTTGAGGGTATAGGGTCTAGGCTATATCTTATTCATCTTTATATACTCAACAAATGGCATGGTGCTTGGCTTTATAATAGTCATTTAATAAGTTTGTTGATTGAATAAGTCAATGCCTATGAATTACTTCTATCTTGTTGATGCCAGAAAAAGAAACAAGATGGATACCTTAATACTTTCATTTCCAGAATATATAATAATAATGTCAGAACTTAAGTCCTTTAATAGAAAAAGCTATGTGTTCTGTGTACACGAACTATTTGGGTAAACAGTCTGCATACCCACCGTCCTGTGTTCTGCGTGACAAGAAAGGCCAATCCCAGTAGCTGACGTGTTCACTTCTTCTGCTTCTTCCAGTCCTGCCCACTGGGTCTGTGTGATTCCAATTGAGTAGCACCTTCTAGGCGCTGGTGAGGGAATAACTATATGAAAATGGTACAGAAATCACGGGTACATGAAAAAAAGGTCAACCCAGCAATAAGATGTACCTAATTGATAAGGGTGTCGGCTCTGGAGTCTGATTACTTGGGGCAAATTCTTTAACATCCTTACACTTTGATTTCCCCTTTTGTAGACTGGAGATTAAAATGCTTAGGGTTGTTCTGAGGATTGAATGAGAGAAGGCCTCTCATTTGGCACAGATGAAATGCTCACGTATTCTAGCTATTATGATTGTTGTTGTTGTTATTATTTTTGATGTTCTGCAGACCAGGCATTCAGAGATCACATATTCCCTGTTTTCTGTTGGGCTTGATGGGCAACGTTGGCTAATATTCATTATTAGTTCTCAGAGCTATCTCATGTTTTGAGAGAACAGAAGGGTCATCAAACAGCCTCCAAGAAGATGCAAGTATCTTTTAGTTTTATGATTAAAGCTTTCCCCACTGTCTTGGTATATTAAATTAGTCAGACCTCAAAGGGGCAGAATATTTCCGTTCATTTTACAATGAAAATTGGACATTATGAATTCCTTACACTAATTTCAGGATAACTATGACCTATATTGTGGTATGTTTTCAGGTAGCTAAGAAGAGATTCACGTGTATGTGACTCCTAATAGTAGTGAAATGCCACAATTTTAATCATAAGAGTTAGAAATAGCACAATGAGGGGGTAGCCCGGTGGCACAGTGGTTAAGTTCACATGTTTTGCTTTGTAACTGGCCTGGGGTTCGCTGGTTCGGATCCTGGGTCCAGACATGGCACTGCTTGGCAAGCCATGCTGTGGTAGGTGTCCCACATATAAAGTAGAGGAAGATGGGCACGGATGTGAGCTCAGGGTCAGTCTTCCTCAGCAAAAAGAGGAGGATTGGCAGCAGATGTTAGCTCAGGGCTAATCTTCCTCAAAAAAAAAAAAAAAAGAAATAGCACAATGAAATAAAATGATTGCATCAATAAGGCAGTGCATCTCATGTGAAATGAATGTCATGCAAGTGTTGCCTTATTTATCTTTCCATTTGCTTTGTGAGTAGGGAAGGCTAGTAATAAACTAGCTTATTTTAAATGTATCTTCCATTATTGAGTCACGGATTAGCAGATCCAAAACGTAATTTGTAATTTCTCTTTATATTTTTTTCATACACTATTTCACATTCTGTTAAAATAAGTAGTTTTGCAGGTCCAGATAGATATTCTGTAAACTGTAAGTATGAGATATTTGTTGTGTTTTGTGCTTATAGGAGAATTAGGAATACTCCTTTGTAAGGAATCTCTCTTTTTCACGTCGCCTTGGAACCGTTTGCTTTCTTCGATTTATGTAGTTCATGTCTTCTTTTGATTGCAGCACAGTCTATTTTGTGAGAGTTGCAAAATTAATTGTTTAAAAATCCACGTAAGTGCTTTTTCATTAGTCACATGGGACTGCCTATAGCACAGTGTTATCCGTAGTTTTTTCTAAACTCTTAAGGGTAAGTACATTTTTCAATATTTGAAGATATTTTTAAAACAAGAACTCAATATTTGGTATGCGTTAATGCAAGGTCTACACAAAGTGTAGCATTTTATAACAAAATTGAGAAAATGGCTAAGCACAGTAATATTAGCATTGTCCCGAATACACTGTGGGATAATCATGTTAAAACAACAACATAGTGAGAGAAATTGAAGCTGCTGTTGTGGGGCCATAAAATTCGGGATTTATGCCCAGCTTAGGTGTTGTTATTCTTGGTGAGTAAGAAAGGGGAAAGAAGGAAATAAAAGAAGATCATTACATTGATTTGATTTCGAACTATAGTATTCCTGGCCTATTTTAAATCAAGAGCATTTTTGGAACCAGCATTTTTTCCCCCAGAATATTATGTCATCTTAATTGCTTAGCTATCTCTTTGAGGCTTAGATAAGTACAGCAAAAATCAATACTTTGTTTCAGCAGAAATATCTGGGATATGTAGGCTGGTTTAGTTTTCCAGATGAGGCTCAATAAAGTGATGCAATAGAGAGCGGGATAATTTTCTGTATAAACCAATAAAGTCTTTGGTTAGCACCTTATACTCTCGTTTTGAGGGAATTAAGGCCATTCTCTGAATAGCATTTTTTTCCCTATTTATGCCCATGCACAAATACTTAATTTCACATTTATAAAGTGGAAATAAGTGTTTTTTTCCATAAACTATACTCTTTTAGGTTAATTAGGATATGTACATTGGTTTATCTATCATATCACTTCTTAGCATATCTATGTAAATACTAGCAATTTTATTTTTAAAATGTACTTGTTATGTGTCATGTTGATAAGTATTTTTGCATAATTATTATAAGATAGAATTTAGTTGAAAAATCGGTTGTTTTAGGCCGTGGTTTTAAGAGAAGACACTTGCTTAGTGAGTGTGAGATTGTGCAAGTTGGGAGCTGGGCTCAGTGTCCTCTCAAAATGCCTGGGGATGCTGAGACTCTAAAGAGGTGCTCTGTGCTCTGACTTGTCTCCCGCCTTCTGCCGTTTGTCTCATAGGCATTCTGGAATTTATCAGTATAGCAGTGGGCCTGGTCAGCATTCGAGGCGTGGACAGCGGACTCTACCTCGGGATGAATGAGAAGGGGGAGCTATATGGATCAGTAAGTACCGTGAGAGACGTTGCCCATCTTTATGTCTCACATTGGATTCGAACTGCATTTTCTCTAGATTATGAATAGCTAGAAGTGAAACTGAGTCTGTTTGCAAGGAGAGTGTAAGTTTTTCCTTTTTGAGGAAAACCATTTTGTTTTTATTAATAGATATCAGCCCTGGATCTTCACCAGACCAAAGTTTCTAAGACAATGCTTTATTTGTATACCAAACCATTTTCATTATCAAGTAAATAAAAAATTCACAAGTGTGAAAAATCCCATCTTCTTGTATTGAATGGGAGTGATTTTCGAAATGAATTGAAATTATCTTCTCCCAAGTTTTGCCAAGCATTGTAATTAAAACTAGAAATAGACCATGCAGTGAGTGTGAACCCTTTTTCTGAGCTGCATACAATTTTCATTATGTGGAGAGAGAAGAGAGATGGAAATTGTCAGATATTCTTGTATGTGAATAAGAATATAAAAATATTATAATTATTTGCAAGTATCATGGGTTTCTTTTTTCCTGTCTCACTTCCCGTCTCCACTGGGTTGTGTGTCCCTTGGGGGAGGCAGTGAAGAAAAATTTGCTGTAGCTTCCCAGCTGCCAGGCACTGCTGTTGGTGCTCGGGACGGCAGTGAATGAGGCGAAGGCCCTGCTCTGGCTTGAGAAGAGGGGACTGACTTTACATCTTTGTATCTCTTTACGTCTGCTAGCGTGGTTTCTAAACCATGGTGTGTGGTACACAGTAGGAACACTTTTGCTAAACGTATGAGTATGAAAAATAGATTATTAGTTACTCTACACTAAGTTGAATTTTTAGTAAAAAACTTGTAGTGAAATCAGTCTTAGTTTTTCATTGCCATTGTTGGTAGTCAAATGAGAATTTAATCCACGTTATCTGGAATATGAGAACTTTGATTAGACTCTACAAAAAGTTGGACGTTAAAGGAAGCTCAGAATGGAAAAAGTTCTGGAGTCCTGTCGACAGAAATGAAAGGTATTTTCATATAGAATCAGGAGAAATTGTTTCTAGTTATACTCCTTTCCTATCCATATACTAGTAAATACATATGTGTGTGCACACCCACACATGTGCAATGGTTGGAAGTAGTATCACACTTTTACTCAAAAACTCCAAATGACAATAAATTATGGCCTGTGTAATTTGAATATAGCACATACCACTTTTAATGACACACGGATGATTTTTCTGCCTTGGTTAAATTTGAATCTGGATGGGTTGATTTTGTTAGCTATTTAATTCTTTTTTTAAAAAGTGCTTCCTTGAGAGAAATTATTTTAAAATATGTTTTTAAACATAAGACTGAGTTTAGCCTTTTAAACATACTTCTTGGTTTAGGTAAAGTTATTTACTTTCTAAATTATCTTTGTCAACACTTTTAAGTGCAAAGATACAAGATGTAAGGAAGCTTTAAAATTTTTAAAGTATAAAGTGATGTTCTTTTGTCACTCCAATTTTTTTTTCACTTTCAGGTGTATAATGTGGATTTAATTAAGTCGGTCACAGTTGAACTCAATAAAATGCTTTTTGTGTGTAGGACACAATCTGACCTTTAGTGGGAGAGACTATAGTTTATCACAATGGTCTCTAAACTGTTTTTTATCACGTACCATCACACCAAAAATTTTTGTTTTGAGTGTGGATCTCAGTAATGCCTATTAAATTATTTTAAAATTGTATATATAGAATATAGTTCATACATGTTATTTTATTTTATAGAACATGTATTAAGGTACAAATTTTTAAAGGATGTGATGAATGAGTAAATACAAGCAGAGGCCATGGTGCTTGTGCCCCTCAGTGGACCACCGTGCACGACCCTCCGGAGCGCCTTCCTGGTACAGAGAGGACCGGTCTTTCAGATGAAATCGCGGCCTGACAGCCCCCTGTGGTTTATTGGTTGACAGGAGAGCAGATGGAATTGGTGTTCAGCAAAGTGGCCTCTGCGTTTGTTGTCCCGGCTGAGCCTGGTCTCTCCGTCTGGGTTCTTTCAGGGGCTTCCTTCCTCATCTCTGCTCGCATCTTGCTGCCCTCCTTCTGTGTACCCCCACGTACAGCACAGGCTGGGAGCAGGGTGAGGGCTTGAGGAGGTCCCTGAATGTACACCCAGTGAAGACCAGCAACAGGACTGCCTGAAATGGCAGCCGGGGGCAGAAAGTTGGAGAACCCTGTCCTGTTACATTTTCTGTGAATCCCAACTGCCTGTGTAGGGCTTTCGAGCACGCAGAGTGTAGCTAGGAGTGTGCTTGCCGCCTCCACTGCCAGGGCCACGCACTGGCGCAGCTGGCTGGCAGTCCCCGTCCCGGAGTCCCAGCGAGGCAAGGGGGAAAAGGCGAGAAAAGGCAAAAATGACTCTTCCTTCTATGCTTGAGAGCTGCACGCCTTCTCGTGTGTATCCTCAGGCTTGGAAACCACTTGGAGGAAAGTCTGGCCAGGATCACTTCTCTATATTGCGATTTCCTTTGTGGAAGAGTATCTTAAGCGGCTTCTTTGCATCCAACTTCTCCCATCCCCAACCCATTCTCCACACTAACGGGAGAATTACCTTTCAAACCCGGACGCGAGCGTCGCTGCTCCGCTCCGACCCTTTCCGACCCGTGGCTCTGAAGGCTGCTGCCTGCATTCCTTGTGCTGCGTAGCAGGCCGGGATTTCACCGACCGCTTGGCCGAGTCTGCTTTGCCAGGGCATCTCTTGACTTCAGTCAGGCTGCTCACTGTTCTCCACACAAGCCGGGCCGTCTGATTTGTGCAAGTGGTCAAGTTAGTCCCTCTCCCAGGCATGCCTTTCTCTTCCCTTCTCTACCTGATGAAGCAGTGTTCTTTCTTGAAGATTCAATGAAATCATTGCCTCTTCTGCAAAACCTGTACCGTACCCCTAACTCGAACCCTAGTTACTCTGGTTATCATTTCTTCTGGTTTACTCTGGGCCCCGGTAATACTTAGTTTATATTTCTATTATCAGGCAAGTAAGAGTACAATTTATCATGTAGTTAATTGTATTTCTGTGTTCTCCAATGTATCAAAAGGACATGGGCCACATATTTCTTTTTTTTTTTGAGGGAGGTTATCCCTGAGCTAACATGCCCCATCAATCCTCCTCTTTTTGCTGAGGAAGATTGGCCCTGAGCTGACATCTCTGCCCGTCTTCCTCTACTTTGTATATGGGACACCTGCCACAGCATGGCTTGATGAGCGGTGCTAAGTCCGCAGTCGGGATCCAACCTACGAACCCCTGGGCCACCAAAGCAGAGTGCGTGAACTTAACTGCTACGCCATGGGCGGCTCCAACACATATTTCCTTTTAGTGTTGCCTAACACATAGCAATGGCTCTTACATATAGCAGGTGCTCAATAAACGCTTGTTGGATTGAAATGAATTAAACATTGTGATTTATTTTTATGCTCCATTAAACATATAGATGTGGACCTCACTGTATGTCCACTTGTATGGTCAGTGTGTACTTAGGACTCTGCTGGAAGGAAGAATCCCTCTCTTCCATTCCCATGCTGAAATGGACTGTGATGTGTCATCCCTGCTGTGTCCAGCCCAAGGGGGATATGGCCGAGGCTGGAGAAAAAGATAGTGTTGTGCGAGAACATGACAACAGGAGTCAGGAGACTTGAACTGTCATTCTGTCTCTGCCTCTGGCGAGGTGCCGGGCCCTCATTCTCCTCATCTGCAACATGGAGAGCTTGGCTTGGGTGTCTGGACTGTCTCCTCCTACTCTGGATCTCAAGCATTTATGGTTTGGATTTTTCAGGCTTCACTCTTGAGTCTCGTCTGCCTAACCCGTGATGTTCTCTGTGCACACAGGATGTTTATGCAGCCAGGTCTTTCTGGTCTTACGCGTAGAGCTGGGAAGGAAGCTCCCTGGGCAGCCAGCCTCCTTTCCCTTTGGCCTGTGCCTAATGCAGGTGACGGGAGAATGAGGGTGAAGCCTGGGCTCCTCAGGGCCAGGAATCACATCTTCCATTGGGTTTGTGGGTATAACACCTGGTGTGGCACTTGGAATGAGGAGTGACCAAAATGCTGCACTCTCTTTGTGATTAGACTGAGAGAAGGAAAGAAAAGAAACAGGCAATGATTCTGTTATCAAATGCACTAGAAATTGTAACTTAAAGAATTTTGATCTGTATGAAGTTGTGTAAAGCTCAGTAAAATAAACTGGAGATGTTTTCTTTCTAAGCATTGGGGAAACCTTGAAAAGACTGATCTCATTAGGAAAGAAGGTAAATAGGAGATTTGGGGAAGTAGCAGTCACTTTTATAAAGTAAATGAGTGTATAAATATAGCAAAAATTACTTTAAATGTGTTTTCATATTTTGGGATTATTTTTCTCTTTTCATCTATGTAGTGCTTATGTTTCCAAGATTACCTTGGAATAGATCTAAAAGGTCAGAGGTCAGTGCAGTAATATTTCTTCAGAAAAATAGGTAGGATTTTGATATTCTATTAGAATGTAGAAATAGGAAAAACTATATTGCTAATGTGCATCATGTTGTGATTTAAGGAAAACCTGAATAATTCCAGCTATGGGGTGGAGTTGGATTTTTGTATTCATGTGTTCATCCATCCATGCATTCATTCATTGCTTTGCTCATTCACTCACAAACATTTATACCTACTATGTGCGTAACACTGTGCTAAGTGCATAACAGTGCAACAAATATCTCAAAATCTCGTAGGAGAAATATGCTTATAAATAATTCAGTGCAACATGAAATGTGCTATTTTAGGGGAATGCAGACCTGTCTTGGGGGCTTAGGAGAGTGTTTCAGTAATTGCTTGGGGAAATTGGGTTGTGACATTTAAAATGAGTCTTGAAGGATGAATAGGCGTCTCAGAAAAGGAAGGACAGACAAGGTAGGGCATATAAGCCTTCACATGTAAAGATTAGAATGTCCTGGGTGAAATTTAGAGAGGATGTTAGGTCACACTCACACACAAGTGCATACTTGGCAAGAGGATTGAAGTATTAGAATATTAGTTTACTTTTGTCACTTTTGTCCTTACCAAAGAGACAGGAAGTAAGGCTCCTATGGTTACTTTTAGGCTCTTAATCTAAATTATCTGAGTGCTATCAAGATACTTTAAAACATCAAGAATAATTGACTATAATAAACATCTCACTAAAAAAGAGTGCTATGAAAAAATTAATTTCCTTCAAGAAGCTTGCATTTAATGAAAGATATTTGACCTTTTCATTAAAAAAAGGTAGCACAATCACTAAAATTGTAATGATGTGGGAGTGTGGAGCGTGGAATCTGCAAAAGTGATGCAAAAGGATAGCACGGATTTCTGGTTTGTATCACGTCTATAGCACTTACCTTGTTCTGTCCAGGATTTTAATTCCTGTTGGTCTTTCCCACTAGATTCAGTTTTTAGGAGTCAGAGTCTCTGTCTTTAGAATCTTTCTGTTTCTTAAAGGCCCAGCAGTGCGTGGTATGTGCAGTAGGCATACAGTAAGTGTTTGGTGACCCAGCTATTCAGCCTGTCCCAAAGCACATACACGCAGAGCCTGGCTGTATTTGAGCGTCATGCATTGATAGCTCTGCCCAGCAAGTAGTTGCCAGCTTATAGTATCCTGTGTTCCCACTGGAGTTATCTCATTTAACTGTTAACACTGAGAGTGAGAGAGGCTCTGTGATTTGATCAAAGGCCCAGAACTCTTAGACTGCAGAGTAGGGACTCAAGCCTAGTTCTTGCAACTGTCGGACCAGCGCTTCGGAATCCCCCGTCATCCTGACAGAGATGCTTGTAAAACAGGTGTTTACTAGTGGATTTGGTGGTTAAGTTTCCAGAGATACGACTGGGTCTTGGTTTATGTGAATCCCTATAATCAATGACTGAGGTGTGATGGGTTTTGACTGTGTTTGCAATGCACATAAACTTTTCTTTTTAAAGAATGGCATCTGAGCTACCAACTGTGGCCAGTCTTTCTTTCTTTCTTTTTTTTTCTGCTTTTTCTCCCCAAATCCCCCCAGTACATAGTTGTATATTTTAGTTGTGGGTCCTTCTAGTTGTGGCATGTGGGACGCTGCCTCAGCATGGCCTGATGAGCGGTGCCGCGTCTGAGCCCAGGATCCGAACCGGCGAAACCCTGGGCCGCCGAAGCGGAGCACACGAACTTAACCGTTTGGCCATGGGGCCGGCCCCGCACATAAACTTTTTAAAAAATCAAAAGGGGCAGTTGTCTCCAATGGGTGGAGACACGTGAGCCAAAGAAGTTTCTTGTGTGGTGTTTCCAGTGTGGAGAGTGGAGGTGGGAGGGACCCTCTAGATCAGCCTGTCCCAGAATGAAGGAATGTATTAACCACTTTACATTGTTTTTGTTTTTGAGGAAAATTAGCTCTGAGCTAACATCTGCCACCAATCCTCATCTTTTTACTGAGGAAGACTGGCCCTGAGTGAACATCCATGCCCATCTTCCTCTACTTTCTATGTGGGACGCCTATCACAGCATGGCGTGCCAAGCAGTGCCATGTTCATACCTGGGATCTGAACCAGCTAACCCAGGCCACCGAAGCGGAATGTGTGAACTTAACCGCTGCGCCACCGGGCCAGCCCATGTATCAACCTCTTTAAGAGGAAAAAATAAAGTATCTTGGATCCTTAGAACCCCATATTGACTTAAATTGTTTTATTATGTTATTTGAATATGTACAAACATAAACTCCTTATACCTCTTTGGCAACTGCAATTCAAAACATATGAATATTAAAATTCACACTAAATTATAAACCAATAAAATCCAAATTGGCATGATGGATTTAATGGACTGGATGATGTCTGAGGCTCACTTCAGACACGGCTTCAGTGTCATTGTGGCCCGGCAGCTGTGGCCCAGCTTTGAGCTCAGCACACCCATTCCTCAGAGCACCTGGAGGCCTCGGGAGGGCAGTTCCCCCACCATCGTCCTAGTTGAGTTACTGGGAAACCGGATGATATCCTCTGGTCATCACTGATGTTCTGTCTTTTTCTTTTCCGATTAGCCCTACGGTGAAAGTAGCACTACTTAGTGTGGAGAGTAATTTTAAACACAAATACATTTGTAGGTGGCAGCATGTGGTTATAGGTCATCTGGAGAGTCCAGAATAGCCTTCAAACAATTCATTTACTTTTTCATGAAATGAAAAGACAAAGTGAGAACGTTCTTGTAGAAAACTTGTAGCCACCCAGATTAGGTGCTTTGTCTTCCAGGGATCTGCAGATGCCACTTTTGAAAGCATCCTGGTACGTGTGAGGTCCTAGCAAGGAGGGTCAGTGGTGTGCTGGGAGGCAGCTGGACCTTGGCAGTTTATTGGAGACCTTCTTGTCTCCGTTAGGCGCTCTGCAGTGCTGACTGAGCAACTGTTGACCACGCAGAGTAAATTTGTGTGTTTACGGAACAGGGTACCATCCCAAATGGCAAGGAACCACTAGACTTTGCAATTTGTCATTATGGTGTGTCAGTTCAGATTGCTTTATGGTAGATGTTCAGGCATGTCCTGTGCATGGCGTCTCCAATGAATGTAATTCATGTAAGGAAATGAAAAGGGTCGTTTGCTTGGTAATCTACTTGCTAGCAGGCTTGCTCTGGAAATGGGTGGTTTTAAACCTTATGCATTTAAACCAGATGCATTGCCTTATGTTGCATACGTACATTGGCAATTTTCAAAGGGCCAAATAATAATTCTTTGATGATAACGAGGGCAGCTCCTCAGAGGAGCATCTTCTGCTGTACTCTTTGATTTACTTCATACAATGTCCTTGTTTGAGAGATGAGGAGAGGAGAGTTTAGTGGCTTAGTGACTTACTCAAGGTCACATAGATAGTAAGCGACAAATTACGGTTTGAATGTAGATGAATTAGTAAACCTTGTCCGATAAATAATGCATAAGAGTGACCATCCATTTTTGTGAATAAAAAATATTTTTTTACCAGAGTAAAACACATATTAGAGCAGGATTTTAGTTTTTCCTTCATAGATAGGATTTTTGGAAAAAGTTTTTCTTTCTGGTAGCCTAGTTTTTATTTAGTGGTTCATTTCTTTCCTTAGCATCTGTACTGCTGGCCATTAGTTAGTGGAAAATCATCTTTAAAAAAAGTGTCTATTTACTGAATTTCAGTTAAGTTTATGTTGTTTAGCAGGGTAGCTGCATTTGCTGGTTGTCTGAGGCATGTTGAAGACCTCCCAGGCACAGCGGCCAACGCCGTGGAGCACAGGGCTGGAATTTTACAGGGTTTGGAAATGATTTCGCTTTAATTATTAATAGCTCAGTCTTATTAATAGCTCCTCTGCGATAAGAGGTGGGAGGAGGATGGTTCTGGGTACCAGGTCACGTGCTCAGGAATGGGCTTTCTTCACGCTCGGAATCTTGGAGCAGAATCTTCTCATGACAGACGCTGCTTTGTACACGATCCTGGCTCTTCTCTCTTCCGACCTTCGGTTTGCGTGTGTTCCCTGCTCCGCAGGGCTGCCTTGTCTGAAGTCCCCTGCCTCAGTCCCTGCCAGGGAAGTCTGATGAGGAAAGCTTGAGAGCCTGGTTTTGGGAAGCCCTGGGTCAGGCACTTATGAAAGCTGTTTCTTGGGGTGGAACCTGGACAGGCACCTAGTTCTTCACTGTCCCTCATGGAATTCCAGTTCATGACAGGGACGCTCTGTGAAGGTGGCACTTGGTTACTTTGGTTTCCCATGGAACTGCCATACTTGAAACAGGGTCTTGCATGCAGTTGGCACTGAATAAATGGAATGTGTGAATGTGTTGGCAGTAGGATCCCAAATCACCTATTTCTTTTATCTGTATTCCAGGCAGACCCTGGTTTATAAGCACCTAATTTATGAATAGCTATTTGAGGTGTAGACCAGAGTGGGTTCCTGATCATTTTGAGTTTAAACCTTATGGCTCCCTTTTTATAAAAATTGTTATGGAACCCTGCATGGTACTAACTGTACTTGTGTCTTTTGATTGAAAAAATACATTATGACAAAAACTTCTGTGAATTCATTAACACTTTAAAATGAATTTGTTACAGAGCAGTTCATATATTTGTTTGCGAAGAGCCGCATGTCTGTGCGATGGATATTTTATTTAGATCATTTACTGACACTGCTGACCCCTGGTTCCTAGCCCTTCGTCTCACTGCGCACATGAAATCCAGTCAACTTGTCAATTGGGGGCTGTGAAGACAACCAGTAGAAGTGGCCTTAGGACAGGAGGGGCACAGGCTTGCTGCGTCCTCCGCCCCTCACCCACCCTCTGGGCCATTTCCTCACCCCGTCCTTCATCTGCCCTCTCCAGCGCCTTCCCTTCTTTCAGAGGAGATTGTCAGTCACACAGAGCCCTGAACGGTTATTTCTCAGACCATTTTTGGTGGCAGAGCTTCCTGCCTCTCCTGTCAGCCTCTCCGAGCTCCTTGCACTCCTGCTGGTGGACAGCCTGGTTCAGAAGGAGGAAGCGCTCCAGCCTGTTCCTCACTCACTCTCCCACTCCGCTGCTCTAATGCTCACTCAGTCACCCCCTCTTCCATTCACACCCACTCTTGCTTGCTTGCTTTCACAAAGTCCACAAACATTATTTATCTTGCCTGCTACTAATACGTGCCAGGTACTTTAGTAGGTGCTGGAAATACAGTCGATCCTCATTATTTGCAGACTGTTTATTTGCAAACTTGTTTACCTCCTAAAATTTGCTCGTAACTCTAAAATCATTACTCACTGCACTTTGTGGTCATTTGCAGACGTGCGCAGAGAGGCAAAGCACGAGTCCCCTGACGGGCGTCTTCTCAACTGAGGTGCCACAATGTGATGCTCTGCCTTTTTATTTCAGCTCATGCTGTGAACAGCTGTCCTTTTAGAGATATATTTAGTGCCACGTTTTTCACATTTTTGTGTTGTTGGCGATTTTGCCATTTAAAATGCCCCCAAAGCGTTGTGCTGAAGTGCTGTCTGGTGTTCCTAAGTACGAGAAGGCTGTGCTGTGTCTTTTGGAGAAAATACATGTGTTGGATAAGCTTTGCTCAAGCGTGAGTTGTAGTGCTGTTGGCTGTGAGTTCATTGTTAATGAATCAACGATATTAACTTACACAGAAACTCACGTAAAACAAGGTTGTGTCTTGGTTATTATGACCAGGGCTCCCAGGAACCGAACCCCGTGCTTCCCTGAGGAGCAGTGGTTCAGTGTTCGCTAATTCAGTGTTCACGGTGACTTTACAGAGCATAACTCCTGTGAATAAGGAGAACTGATGGTACGTGCAAATGCAAATGGCACTTCCTCTTGTGGGTGATCTTAGAACTGATTCAAGAAGAACTCGAGACTTTGTTGGGGGAGTCATATATGCAAACCAAGAATTACAATCTGGTATGATAAATATTATAATAGAATTATGTGCAAAAAGGGCTTGGAGAGCTTGGAGTGGGGAGCTTAATTCTAGGGGTAGGAGAGGATGTCAGGATTATTCACAGAGGAGATGGAGAAAAACAGGCAGGTGTTCTCAGGAGAGAAAAAAACTTGGGTGAAGGCAACTTTGCTGCAGGGTTTGGAAACATGGTGGCTGCTAGGTGTTTCCTGATTCTGCCATCTTTTCTTCCACCTCCCCTGTTAGGGTTCTGTCTCTGCTTCTGTTTTTCCCAGCTGCTGCCAGAGGCTGCATTGCTGACCTTTGGAGGGTGCTCCCCTGCATTCACAGCCATTCCCGGGACGGTGCTGCTCTCTTGCTGTGTCCTGGCCTGGCAGGTGCCCTTGAGCCTCATGGAGAAAGCTGGCCTCGCTGGAGCAAAGTGGGAGGCACTGCTCAGGGAGCAGCTCCAGCAGCTGCCTGACCACCGCGTCCCTCCTGCCTCCCCCATGCCAGGGACTGACTGGGACTTGTGCAAAGATATCCTTTGGCAGTCTGTTGACTTGGTGCACCTCAGCAGCATCCTGACAGGCAGCTGAGAAAAATGCCTGCATTCCTGACACCCCTGCTGCAGAGGGCTCCTCTTGAGGATTAAAAGGTTATGGCATTAAGTGGGAGAGACATGCGCAGAGCTGTCTTCCTTCATCCTCTCTGTAAATGCCTAAAGTCCTGACATAAGTTGATCCCCTCCTTTCTTAATCTTTGTTGTGTTGTAATTCTTCATTGAAATCTCCATCGACGTTTGCTTTTCCTTTGTCATGAAGTGCCCAGAGCTCAATGCAGTATTCCGAGAACAGACTTGCCAAGGTCATGCCAAAGACATCCCTCTCGCTAAGGCGCATAATGTGATTGCTTTGCCCTAGTGGGGACTGATTTTTGCCTATTTAGCTGCCACTTTGTACTGTACGTTCTCGCATACCTGCTGTCCACTCTCAGCTCTAGATTTCTTTCTGTTCTCCTGGGCCCTTCCTTCCTTCCACCCATCCATCCATCTGTTTTCCATATGAATTGCTGTGTTTCTGATAGTTTTCTCTTGGTTGGGTTAACTTGCCTTGTATTTTTTTTCTTTCTCTCTCTCTCTTTCAAGTTGATTTTCAGTTTTCCATGTTTTGATGAAATATTCAAGCCTGCACTTGCATTCTGAACAGTTTGAACTAGGAGATAAAGCATGGAGTAGTGGAAACACGGGGCCCAGAACCTACCCAGCTCTGTCGTTCACTAGCTGTGTGACCTTGGGCAACCTCCTCAAACAGGCTGAGCTGTAACTATGAAACAGGCTAATGGTGGCCACTTCATAGCAGTGCTGTGAGGATTAGAGAAGGTGATGCCTGTGAAGCGCCAGCATGGTGCTGGGCTCAAGTGGCTGCTCAGTCCAGGCTTGTTGCCTTAGCATCTTCATGGGTGAGCGTGGCAGTGATGGAAGTCCTGTCCTGGTCAGCCTCGATCCTCCTGACTGGATGGAGATGCACGGAAATTGTGTTTCTTCCAAGTTTGAATTCTGAGATAAAGATTTATGACACTCTATAAAAATAAGTAAACATTTTCCTTCAAATCAAAATATGGCGTCCCTCGAATTATACTTTAAAGAGTTAACCATAAAGCCTTACTTATTAATTTTATATACTTGATTCTCATTTGTAGCTCATTATTATTTTATCTACTTAATTAAATAATTTTTCTATTTTGGGATTTAATTTACTTTATGATTATTATTATTTTAATGTTCACATATTAGTGAATTCACTAGGCTGTCACAGCACCCAAAATGTCTATCATCACAATGGGGTTTTCAAGGTTAAAGCACTGTTTTAAAAGGCCTGTGTCAGCATATGAGTTTGATGCTTTGGAGGAACAGATGACTAGTCAGTGGTGCCAGCGTTGATCAGGGCTGGCAGAGGGCTGTCGCGCCTGAGCAGAGGGGCCCAAGTGTTGCAGAGAGGAAGGGACGGCGACACCAGTCACTTTCTAAGAGAGAAGAGTCAATTATGAATCACAAGGTGGGGGTTGGGAGGAAGAGTTGGGTTCCAGGGAAATCTGGGCTGACGCGAGTACAGTTGGAGCTCGGAGTTGGGGACCCAAGGAGTCAGGAGGATGCCAGAGACAAGCTTCATCCACCTTGAGTTTTTACTTGGGATTTCTCTGTGGGCGTTGGAGGGGGTGGAGGTGCAGAGGAAACATGAGCATCGGCTGGGGGTATTTGAGAAATTCAAGAATCCTGGTATTATTTCTCTTTAGTGTTGCATTTTATCTGCCTTGTTGCACACATCCAGCTTTCCACTCAGGTTTGAGCGCTCTGTGACATCGCTCATTTTTTGTTTTCTTACAAGATTTGGTTTTTCTTCCAAGTAAGTTCTCTTAGGGCAGCTTCTGATGCAGGGTTTGTTGGTCAGGCAAACATTCATTAATGAGCTATGTTTACTGAGGCCAACATTGGGAGGAGGATGGTGGCAGGCCCCAAGATGCAAGGAAGTAGTAGGCAAGATGCCCTGCAGGAGGGGATCATCCTAATGGTTTCCCTGGGAGGAGGGGGGAGGGCCCCTCTTGCCAAAGTGATGTCTCTTCCCTGTCCTCCTTTCCTCCTTGAAATAGCTACCTCATTCCCTTGGCTTTCAGTCTGTGTTTCTGATCTGTGCTCCCGCCCCCTCTGCAGTGGGCAACTGATGCAGCACATTTTATTTGGTTTCTTTCCCTATTTTCCAACTCCACAGCAGTTTCTTTTCCTTTCCTGTTCACTTCTTCCTTACAGAGTTATTGTGGATAGCTCTGCTTTCCACATTTTGATGTTCCAAGACTGAATTGCTAGAATCTTAGACACAAAGAGACCTTAGGAATCTCTTAGTCCAATTCTCTCATTTTACAGATGGGGAAGTTGAGGCCCAGGATTGTTAGTCAACCCCTCTCCAGTTACCAGATTTGGTATGTTGTTTGTGGAAGGTTGGCATTTCTTTATCTAAGGAAATTCTGTGAATCTTTTAGTTCTTCAAAAATTGTCTTTGGGCTTATGCTGTCATTATATTTGTTAACCTTTCAGTTTCTCTAGTTTTATTTCTACAAACCAAGTCCTGAATTTGGTCTGCTTAGTCTACCATAGAAAATCTTTGGTACGTTTTCCTCGTTCAGTCCCTCCCTACAGTACACCCAAGGATCCTCATGAGACGGAGTAGCTGGGTTCAGTAGTCTCTGGGCGGTATCCTTTTTGGATCCCTTATTTCCTTAATTTCCCTCTCAGCCTTTTAGCTCTCCAATTTTCCTCCATCGTCAGTCAATCTGATTCTTCAAGGGCATACTACTCTCAGTTTTTACATAGAGTAATATTTAATTTGAAGTTTTTTCAGCTTTTGCATATCTTTGATGTGCATTTTGAGTGGTCATTGAATGGCATGCTACTCTTATCATGTGATAAGAAATGTTGTGTGTGATTTCTTTTTAACTCAGTGTTCTAAGATCTTAAAAGAAATTTCATGAATTTTCCCTGTAGGGTTCTTTGTGGAAGAATTAAGTGCGTGTTGCTTACACATTGACACAAGCACAGATATTTTTTAAAGTGAATATTGAACTTCTCAAATTTGTATTCTGTCCTACCTTGAGTAAGATTTTCTTTCCCCTGTGGGACTATGTCTCTGGAAATGTATTGCAAATTTGTGAGCTAATATATTTTGCTGAGCAAATGTCCATTTCTACAGGCAGCTTCTAAGGAAGGCCTCTAAATTGTCTAGCCAGTCCCGTGGTACACTTGGCAGGCTCTGTCCTTGGCAGCATCCTTGGTGCCATATGGCTGGTGAGAGCACAGCCTAGAAGATGTCTGTGGGTGCCCCTAGGTTCAGACTGGGCCCCCGGCCTTTGAGTCCCTGAATACCTAAGAAGCAGCTTCTGGGAAGAAGGTGTTTCTGCTTTTTTTTTTTTTTTTTTGGTCGAGGGGAATGGAGAGAATGTAGGAATTCTTAATTTTCTATATATTTTGATGAGACAAAATGAAAAATTGCCTGCCTGTTTGCTTCCTTTTTATGCATTGACCAGACACAGCTGATTCAGTTATTCCAGCAGCAATTGTGATGGCCAGGATCATGGACTTAAAAGCAAGCCCATCTGGAATAGTGGGTATTTTAAAGAGGTTTTGAAAAACGGGGCTTAAGGTGAGGCACATTGAGGACATAAGAGGGTTGGATCTGAATTGGAGCTTCTAATGAAATAAATAGTGCCCTCCTGCCAGTTCTGTCTATGTTGGTTGCTTCCTGTCTGTTTGGGGACTTCTCCCAGGAGAGAAGAGTTAAAGGACCTGCTTCTTGTTAAAGGTCCTTTAGTCATTATATTTAATCACCCTGATCCTTGCAACAACTCCCATTAAGACTTTACTGCTATGTTATTAATGAGGGAGAGGACATCTGTACAAGTCATTGTGGTTGAGGCAGGCTTAAATACCGTGACTGTAGGAAACGGTAGGCAGGAGGACGAGTGGCTCCCTCCCATCCTCACCTTATGAAACGCTTGGGGACACTACAGTCAGGTCAGTTTCTCTAGAGTCTAAGTTTAATAATGGTTTAAGCAACCCAGTGAGTTGAAAAAAGGCAATCATTTCGACAGTGTGGTTAAAGCTACTATGTATATATATAAATAAAAATATGGAAATCATATTTGAAAATAGCAGCATGATATGTCTATAGTTTTCAATGAGTAAGTTTTATTGAGTAAGAAATTTTGAAAAATTCTGATTTCACTTTTCAAATAGGTATAGATACGAATTGGGCATAATAATGCCCATGTGGATTATACATTTTCTAATTGTCTAATATTTTAAATTCGTGTCTATTGTAGTGCCCGCTTATCCTCAGTTTCGCTTTCTGCGGTTTCAGTTACCCATGGCCAACCGTGGTACAAAAATACTAAATGGATGAGAGAGAGAGAGAGCGCACATTCACATAACTTTTGTTACAGTATATTGTTAGAATTCTATTTTCTTGTTCGTTATTGTTGTTAACCTCTTACTCTGCCTAATTTATAAATTAAACTTTATCATAGGTATGTGTGTAAGGAGAAACACAGTCTATTTGGGGTTCAGCACTGTCCACGGTTTCAGTTGTCTACATCTTGGAACTTATCCTCTGTGGATGACGGGTGTATGAGTTGATGTCTTACAACATTCCTAAACATTCTCTGGGGTCTACTATAATTTTCACATTATTATCTCATACTTTGGTTTTAATAGGTTTGCTAAAAGTTTTGATTTCAGTTTTTCCCACTGCTCAGAATTTGATGATATAAAATAAAAAGAGGTTTCCATAGTTGCTAACATTCAACAGATTTTGTTCCAAAGCATAGGCTTTAGTAGACTTTTGAATTAAATCCACATTCTCCACCCAAACCTAGTGATATAATCCAACAGTTCAAAGATAGGTATGCTATAAACAGCTGCAGTTAAATAATCTAAAAAAAAATTAAAACATGGAAATACAATAAAACAAGAATTGATCACTTTATAGTGGAATACTCTATAAACTATCCGCATTGGAAACATGTGGTGAGTTTTAAAACATCTGACTTCTATAATTCTAACGTGTATAGTTTATTTGAAGGCAGAAACTTTTTTTCTCCTCTACATATATATAAGAATACAGATTAATATATTTTTTTCTGTCTCAATTTGTATTCATTTACTTATTTGTAATTTAGAAAAATCACTTTGGAGTACAAATACTTAACATAAATATATTCACCTCAACTAAATATTTTGCCACTAAATACTGAAGTGTTATCATAAGGAGATTAATTCTGTAAATCTTGCTACTTTATCTATCTTAGCCTAAAACAAAAATCACACATTAACATAATCCCAAATAATAAGAAGAAATTATTTAAAAGCATGTACATGATATAGAAAAGTAATAGTCTTTACCTTTTAATTGTCATTTTAATTTTTAAGATGTGCAAGCTTCCCTGAGTGGTGTTACATCAATTGTGTAATAATTACGGGAGTTGAAATGTGCTAGTGGTTTTGCAATGTAATGTCTGCATAATCTCATTTAACTTGTTAACTGAAGTTGTACGATACGCCCAAGTATGAGACCATTGAACTCTTAACCATCACAAAAAATGCCCATGCAGATTATACTGTTTTCAATGGAATAATTTGTTTTCTGGGTTGCCTAGAATGTTCTATTATGTGTGTATAAATGATGCTCTACAAAATAGCCTGCTGGGGGAAATAGAGCTGTGTTTCCTGAGCAGTGAAAAGGCTAGGACAATTTCTTAGCTTATTCAACTGTTTCTTTAAAGGTTTTTTTTTCGTGTACTAAACCCTCCAACACGTGTAAAATGAAAATCTTTCATAAATACTGAAAATAAATGTTAGATTGTGATATCCCTACCCCTGTAGAATTTTGTTCATCCCCTGTTTTCGTTTCATCTCCACCCTTTCCTCCTGCAAAATGAACAGTGTTTTTTAAGAATTACATTTTGAGGTAAAGAAGAAAGGAAGCACATGTGACTCTTGGAATAAGAGTTGCTGCCCTTAATTCCTGACATAGTCTGAGGACCCTCGCCCTTCCCTGCGTGGCCCTCCCAATGCCTGGCCCCTTGGAAACAGCGTCAGGAGTTCCCCTCCATGACAGGGTCTGGAGGAGCCACACTGCTTAGGCAAAAGTAAAAAAATGGAAGAGGCGCATCTTGAGAGTATGGCATCTCCAGTGGACCTCCTGGAAACTTCTTGCTCTAGTGGCTTCATTACTGTGATAGCAGGATCCTGTGACATAGACGAGGGGCAAATCAGTTCACGTCTGGGCCTCACTGTCCACATATTTAATCAGGAAGGGTGCACTAGCTGTTTTCTAAGGTTTGTTCCAGTTCTAAGAGGTCCTGATGTTGACATAATGTCAGCAACCACATTGTTTATTGAGGGCTTCCTCAGTGCCGAGCACTGTCCTCTGATGGCGCATTTGTAGTAGCCCTGTCTCAAGATGCTTGTTGCCACCCTGCTTTAGAGACGAGGCTGCTGAGATGTGGAGAGGCTAGGCAAGTGATTGTAAACGTCCCAGGGCTAGTGAGGGCCGAAGCTGGGTTTGCAGAGGCCTTTGACTCCAAAGCCAGGCTCTTCACCATTGTGCGAACCAGCTGCCTTCTGCCAAGGTGACCCTTGTGTATTTCTAATCCCAGAAGGGCTCTTGTGCTATAGGCATGATGTGTCTACAAGCAAATATCAACTAGTCATCACTCATGGTTCCGAAAGGAGGAGGAAGTGTTCTGTTTTTTAGGTAAAGTGTCTGTCAGGGGCTGAGACTGCCCACTGAGAAAAAGAAAGCTTAATTTGAATAGTTTTTCATGTCCTTTGTAGAGTTAAAGGCTCAGTATACAATTCCATAATTTGGTTCATTTTATGAAGTAAAAAAACAAACGGAGCAGCTGGCCCAATGGTTAAGTGGTTAAGTTCATGTACTCTGCTTCGGTGGCCCGGGGTTCGTGGGTTTGGATCCTGGGGGTTGACCTAGCACTGCTCATCAAGCCATGCTGAGGCGGCGTCCCACATAGCAGAACTAGAAGCACTTAGAACTGGGATATACAACTATGTACTGGGGCTTTGGGGAGAAAAAAAAAGAAGTTTGGCAACAGATGTTAGGACCAATCTCCCTCACCAAAGAAAGAAAAAAAAAGAGGAAGCGATACCAGAGCGCTCTTAAAAAAAAAATGAACAGAATTTGTTTAGAAAATTTTCTTAATCGCAGCAAACCCAAACCAGACAGTTGTAGCCAGGACTAATCTTGTCTGTGAGGAGGATATTTATTATGCAGATGGAAGTAAAGACTAAAATAGCTGTTAATGCCTTTAGCACTCTGTTTTTATTTCGTCAGTTTTAATTGAGCTGAACGAGAAATTGCATTCAGCCTCATCTCCTGGCGCAGCGTAGGGCTGTGTTTCCTGAGAAGCACGAGACTCTGGGCTCGTTGGTTTGGGGGTGCCTCTCCACTGCGCCCCTCCTCCTGCAGGCCGGGTCTGCCGCACCTGGAGGGGAGTGGGCCAGGTGAGCAGAGCTACGGAGAACTGGTTGCTCCCTGCAGTTCCTTTGTCCCTGTGAGCCCAGCGCCGCCGTCCCTCCTCTTCCCATCATTGCTGTCCTTGCCAGATGCATTGCTTTTTCTTTCTGCTTCCCCCTTTTTCGATCCTCTCAGCAAAGCCTTGTCCAAGGAGATAATACTTTGTTACAGACTGCCCAGTGCTGTCTGAGCCCCTGGAAGAGCTCCCAGCAGGAAGTGCAGGCCCTGTGCGCTTTCAGGCGCGTTTTAAGCCTTTGGTTCCTTAAATCAGGGACATAGAGAAGCTGCCTTGCCGTGGACTGTTGGGGTTGTCGGTGTTTCCCTTGCCCTCCTGACTTGTTCCACAGAACCGGGGATGATGGGCACTAAGCTGTGATCTTAAGCGTGTGCGTGTAAAAGGGTGTCTATGTTTGGGGGACGTGTAGTTTGCTGTCTGTCCTCTGGGTCTGAATGACAGAAACGGAAGAACTCCAATGCCCTTGTCTGTTTTGCTGTTTTGACCCTGTGTGCGGACATGTGTTTGTTTGTTTTCTTATTTATGTAGCATGCCAGGTGTGCAAGAACAAATGGAATATTTCTAAAAGTCATTTTAGTGTTTCTTTTTTAAAAGTACCCTCTAGGAAGACGGTGTTTTTAGAAGCTTGAGTTTAGTCGTGCGAGGAGGCCCTCCAGTGCTGCTTGTTTCTGCAGGGCGCAGCTCAGAAGCGCACCTTCGTGCTTGGAGTGCGCTCATGGTTGTGGCATGTGACCTGCTCCTTCCTGCCCAGGAGACGCGCAGCCGCAGGAGCCCTAGGCTGTGGGGCTAAATGGGACCCAGGCTTTCCTAAAGCTGAGGTGGAAAGAGAAATGTAATATGTTTATGAAAATGTGGAATCTTTTTGCTTTAGGAATGCGGAAAAAGTGCACCTTTTTCTTGGCGGCCATGTGCCTGAGAATGCAGCTTTTTAAGTTGGGAGGGGGGATCTGCTTCTATCTAAGTTCAAGGAAACAGGCGAGCTTGAATACTGCTTTTTACTTCTTTGTACTCAGGAAGACTCACTCAGTCACGATAGAAAGGATTATATCTCAAAATGTGGGCCGAGGATTATCTGCATCAGAATTCCCCCAAGGGCCTGTTAAAAATGCATATTTCCAGACTTTCTGGATCAGAACTTTAAAGGGTTGGGGGTTGGAAATCTGCATTCTGAAGAGGCCTCTCCAGCGATTCTGCACACTGAAGTTGAAAACCACTCTTGCAGAGTCGTGCGGAAGTCCGCTGCTCCCAAGGGCAGGAAATATCTGACATCGCTGGTGCTGTTGCTCATGTTGGTCCACATAGCAAGTACTTTATACAAAGTCTGTTCAAGATGAATCAGTTATTTGAGCCGTGGGCCTGAGCAAAGGCTCCCCCTCTCAAGATGGCCACCACCCAAATCGCTGTAGTAAAAACGAGAACAACCCACCACGGGAGTTGTCCTTTGCCTGTTTGACTCATTCAGAGAACTGGCATGTGGAAAAGTTCAACTAGAAAACATTTAGAATCTCTTGTGTTTTAGTCATTATGAATAAAAAATTAGAATGTAGTTAAGTTTATAAACAGCTATTGCAAAATGTGTTAAAATGGGTTAAAATCAGTATTTTCTCTTCAGAGTTATATTGTGTAGCCATTGAATATTGCTTTAAATACAGAGACCTAATTTTGCAAAATATTTCTTTGCTTTTTTTTTTTTAACAGGAAAAACTAACCCAAGAGTGTGTATTCAGAGAACAGTTTGAAGAAAACTGGTATAACACGTACTCTTCGAATCTATATAAACATGTGGACACTGGAAGGCGATACTATGTTGCGTTAAATAAAGATGGGACCCCAAGAGAAGGAACGAGGACTAAACGGCACCAGAAATTCACACATTTTTTACCTAGACCAGTGGACCCCGACAAAGTACCCGAACTATATAAGGATATTCTAAGCCAAAGTTGACAAAGACAATTTCTTCACTTGAGCCCTTAAAAAAGTAACCACTATAAAGGTTTCACGCGGTGGGTTCTTATTGATTAGCTGTGTCATCACGTCAGCTCCACTGTTGCCAAACTTTGTCGCATGCATAATGTACAACGGAGGCTTGGATGGGAACATGCTGATTTGTTCTGTACTTAAAGGCTCGTCCTCCTGGAGGACTGCCTGTGCCCACTTGCTTGATTTATTGTGAGAGGAGGAGAGGGAGACTGAGAGTGGGGGTGCGTGTGGGAGTGGATGGGGAGCAGGGGAGATTGAAGAGAGAAGCAAAAGCAGAGAGGACGACGGCCTGATGCATGCTGGGAAATAGACACGCTTTTCCATTTTTGATCAGTTCTACTTCATCCTATATCAGCACAGCTGCCATACTTCGACTCATCAGGATTTTGGCTGGTGGCCTGCACAAGGGTACGCTGCATTTTCAAAGGCATGGAGGGTGCAGTCTTACTTAAAAGACTTTTTCAGTTAATTCTCACTGGTGTCATCCCAGTGAATTGAAAGCAAAGACCTCTTAGTAAAAAAAAAAAAAAGTTAAATTTATTTATAGAAATTTCAAAGGCAACATTTTATTTATTTTATATATTTATTTATTATATAGAGTTTATTTTTAATGAAATATGTACAGGCCAGATAGGCATTTTGGAAGCTTTAGGCTCTGTAAGCATTAAATGGCAAAGTCCGCTACAAACCTGTGGTAAATTCATGCAAGTAAATATAATGGTGCATGGATACGAGAAATTCTAATGACCCTAATGTACTAAAGGCGACAATCTCTTTTGTGCCCGTATTATTGTAAACTTATGCACATCATTCATGACACTGAGTATTCACTCTTCAGACTGCTTGTTTCATAGCTTCTCCCAGAGGATTAAAGATAAACTGGGTCTTAAACTTTTATTCTGTGTCTGTAATATTTCCTCTCTCATAAATGACTTCCTCCGTCATTGTTAACTTCACGGTTGGAAAAGATAAGGGTTGGTATATATCCTATTTGTTGAAATCTATTGCAGAATATACCAAAGCTAAACAATAAGTGTGCTTCTCTTTTGCTCGGTCTCCAGAACAACGGGACTAACAACAACCGTACTGATTTAGAATTCTCAAAAGGGAAAAAAATAACTTACATAGCACAGATTTTTTTTTTTAAGGGACAAGAATCAGATTAACAGGATCATTCTTGTAAACTTTTTATTTGTGTACTTGGCTATCAAATATGAAATTATACAAGTATGATAGGGGTCATTGTTACGTCTTTCACAGAAAATCTTTTTGGTGTGAACTGCCCTTCAAGAGGAACTTGCAAAATGAAATGAATAAATCTTCATCAGTAATGACAATGAGAGGGAAAGTATTATACTTGTTGACTGTGTTTTGTTTTTTTAAAGTGGTCTTCACAAGCATTCAAGTTTTTTAGAGAGGAAGTTCCTGTATAGCATATCTTTTACAAGGCTTTTATAACATTTTATGCTGAAAAGCATAAGAATACATATTTCTTCAGGAGCAATAATTTTGAAACTTGCCCTTGGGCAAGGGAGACTATTTCTTACTATATATTAAGGAGAAAAGAGCCAAATTCTTAAAGCAATATTTAAGGAAAAGGAATTTATAACAAATTCTCATACCACAGAGAACACTTTCTAGCCAGTTATGTTGGGAAATTGAAAGTGACAGTTAAAAAAATGTGTTGGGATTTATGCAACTAATGTTAAAATTTAATATTCCAACTATGTTTTGCTCTGATGCACATTCTCTATGAAAAATAAAGTCTGTCACTGGTGACTTCGAGGTGTTCTGAAGCAGAAGCACATGACTTCCTGCCGTGAGCACACGGGCCCGTCTGTGGTCCAGGTCGGAGTATGCAGCAGGGCCCTCCTGCTGAAGTGCGTAAGGAGAAACTAAGTCTAACCTTTGGAATTAAGAAGACATATTTTGAGGGGAGGGGACAGACGCAATGTAAAGTAGTGATTTATGATAAAGGTCAGAATGTCCTCTTCGTTTATTTTCTTGTTTTTTTTTTTTTTTTTTTAACTTTCACAACAGAAACTGCATTTAATTCCAAGGTGTAGTATTCTTATTTATTATTTAAGCCTTTGCTGCTGCTGAAATGTGCACATATTCAGGCTTTAGTTTTTCCAAAAGGCATTTAATATTTTTGGCTGAAAAACATTAAACATCTGACCACAGGGAAGAATCAAGTTTCTTGGATATCATAGGCACAATATTTAGCACTGAAGAAATTGACTCTAGGAGATAGCCAAAAGTAATCTTAAAGTAGCATGAGACGCTAGATAATCAGCCTAAAACAAAGAAAAGAATTTGTGAAAAAGACTAAAATATCCATGCATTCCTAGAAAATGCTACTTTAATGTCTACTTTTGGAGATATTTTGTTTTGGTAACTTTTTTTTTTTTCAAGAAAAATTGTTATATGCTTTTGGCAATGATACAATAAACTGTAATGGTCTGTAAATAAATATTGACTTATGCAATTTATGTAAATAAGTGTTCTGGGAGAGTAGATGGCTCAGGGTTTTGGCATGGGCGTTGTCCTTTTGGGCAGTAGAGCCAGTCATCCCCAGCTCATGGGTTTGCATCCGGTTCTTGTCATAAGAGACCCAAAACCCGTTGGATGGGGCGGCCCCGAGCCACTGTGGAATGGGTGGTTCCAGTTTTTGCAAACAGTTGCTCAGACAACCAAACCACTATTTATTGGTGCCAACACTTGCACCTTGGTCAAAGACTTATGGGCATGGACTGAACCACCCTCCCATCTGTCAGTGAATGTCCCCAGGCACTGTCGAAGGACATGCCAGGTCAGCGTTGGGGAACCTGTTCCTGCCAGGTCCTGTTTTGTAGATAAACAAATGGTTTCAGTTTATGGTGTTTTCATTCTATTTCATCTCATTAACACTACAACATTGTGTTATTTACTTGATAATCTGTAATTGTATGTAAATACATACAGGATTATGTAATTTGTGTAAATACATAATTACAGACTTTTGAAAACTGGTATTTTTTACTTGATGTCCGTTTTGGAGCTGCTTCAGATTATGTGCCTACATGAACCAATGGAATTTTACAAACATGCTCTCCTTGCTCTTACAGCTGTTGTATGTGTGTTGAGGGGATGGAGGGATGTGGGGGATGGACGGGGAGGAGCAAACACATCCAGATGGCTTTTCTTTTCTGAAAGCATTAGAAGAAGCAGCGAGTAATCTTCTGGGATAAAGATTTATTAACTTGCAGCAAGCAGAACGCACTGTGTGTGCACATTTACGTGGATGGTGAATGACAAAGGCATATTGTTTGAGGTCAAATTCTGTTTGCTGCATCATTTGACCTTGAAATGTGCCAAAGTTAGATCCACTATTTGTGGTCACTTGCACGAAAGAGCAATGAAATAGTGGGGGTAGAATAGGCCGGATGGATTCAAAAGCTGTCCTAGCCACTGAGTTCCTTTCAAGTGTGTGTGTGTGTGTGTGTGTTATACGCTAAAATTACCCACGTGTGTCCACAGACGTTTCACATTTTAAAATGGATATTTTATTGTTAAAAGTGGAACGGTGAGGAATTATAAGAATAAACTGTGCCTACTTCCTTCAGAGTATAGCCCCAGATTCCGGGATTCAGGTTTGTAGAATGAACCCCGGCCACAACAGGTTTGGTTACAAACGTGTGAGCAGTGGCTTCGAGTGTGATTTCTACCTTTTACTTGCCATGTGCCTCTGTGGCTGCATTCTCTTAGGTCTTTAGAAAAGTTTTTTTCCAGTTTTATTGAGATATAATTGACATACATCACATTATGTTTAAGGTGTACAGCATAATGATTTTACTTACATATGTGGTGAAATGATTACAACAATGACTTTAGTTAACTTCTGTCATCTAGAAGAATTTCTGATGTAGCTTTTTCTTCACCAGGAAGGAACATGTGGAAATAAGAAATAGCCACTTCTATGATTTTCTTTGGAAAGAAAGTGAAAACGAGTATTCTTGGTGTGTATTCTTCCTCTTGCAAGGATAGTCATCAGGTTGATAGACTTCTGGCTCTAAGGTTGGACGATTATTGTGATGGCCACCAGGGAGGCAAGCAAAACACCAAAGAGAGCCCTGTTTGCTACTGTGGTTAATGGTAAAAGAGAAAATTCTTACTTAGATTTCTCATTATTCTCCAACTATATTCCAGCTTATATCTTGAAAAACATTTTTAAAATTTAATTTTAATTTAAAAATTTGTAGGCACATTGACATCTCAGTAGTCCTTGGCAAGCCGTGCTTGAGCCTGGCTCTGGCTTTTTTCCCCTATGGCCTTCAGAAGATCCTTCTAATTGTGTTCGTGGCTTTAGGTATGATTCCCATTGTTATTAGTGGACTTAGCCAGGAATATTTGATACTGGGAACTTCTTAGAGTTTTAACTCCTTAGAGTTAAAAGAAAAATTGTAACGTGGATGTTCAGAGCTGAACAGCGGGCTCTGTCCTCCTCACACAGGAAGGGCAAGCATTCTTGACAGTGTTCATGGCTCAGCTTGGAGAAACTTATTTTTAAAAATACTCAAGCAGGCTTTTTCCTAACCATTTTGTGGGATGTTGCAAAACATTCTGTAAGCTCCACCTGGCTGTTGCCTCGAGCTTCTAGTGTCTGCATATGTCCTGGGTTGGGAAATGACAGCTTTGGGAGATTTCTGTTTCTGACTAATAAAAAGAGGGCTTTTCCTAGTTTGTGAAGATGTTAGAATTATAACTGCTTTTTCAGAAGGAAGTGATACTCTCAACATCTCTTTACCCTCTGGTTCACCAAATTCTTCCTTCTTCCCCAACCCGTCCCTCCCTCCATTTCTCTCTTCCTATTTTTCTTTCCCTCGCTCTCTCCCTCCTTCCTTTGTTTTATTGTGTGGAGCTGGCATCAGCAATAAAGAGACAGGCACAGTCACTGAGGGCATACACAGAATTGAAACAAACTGGCATACTGGTGTATTGTGCTGAACACTGTGATAAGGAGGGTACAGGGGCTGGGGGACGTAAGGTGTGCCCGAGGTCATGATGTCTAAGGTGAGAGGCAAAAGATGAGTAGGAGGTACAGAGGAGAGAGCTATAATCTCTGGCATTCTAAATGTGTCAAGAAAGTGCTTTGCATTTGGGGAATTTGGGCTCACTGTATCTTTTACCGATGCTTCCTGGATGACTGATTGAGCCTGATGGCCAGCATTAGTCTTGGAGGGGTTCCTACCCCTTGTGGAGTGGCATTGGTTCATGGAGATGATCAGAACCAGTCTTTGAGTCACAGCAGCTCTGTTGCCCTGTACTTACTGACGCCATGCTCAGAATGCTCTTTTGTTATTCTTGGTTTCTATCCAGAGGAAGGTAACTCTGTTAGTTTTTGTTAATATTACTCACTTTAATTTTTCCCTTCACATTTACTTTGTGTCATGGGCAGAATCCACAACATCATAGCAACTGAAGTACAGAATAATGAAAAAGGAGAAAATATAATCTATAAAATGTCCATTTCATTCTTTCAACAAATGTATAGTTCAACACTGACATGGAACAGTGCTGAGGATAAAGTAGGGAAAAAAACAATGTTCTGATCTTATTACCTAAATACCAGGCTGGGTTTTATGTCAATGAATGTATAAACACACGGTACCCATGTGAGATACTGTAGGACTGGGACGCCAACATTATAAGGCAAGTAGAACAATGTTGGCGATTTTCCATGAACTTCACCTGTCTTCAACTATGTATTCAATTTACATTAATATATAAGAACTCAGTTGGATGCAGCCCCATTCAAAATCCTATCGTTTTAAGTAGGACAGCGTTTTTAAAATGTCCTCAAATTTGCTGATATAGATTCTTTCAATAGATGAGCTCCTTCTTGGCAGTAAATGAGTTTCTTTTGAAATAAACAGAATAGAGGCTGCCCTATTTTTCCCTCCTTGGGAAAATCCAAAGGAAAAGGCAATGCGGGGCTGGCCCGGTGGCTGAGTGGTTAAGTTCGCGCGCTCCGCTGCAGGCGGCCCAGTGTTTCGTTGGTTCGAATCCTGGGCGCGGACATGGCACTACTCATCAAGCCACGCTGAGGCAGCGTCCCACATGCCACAACTAGAAGGACCGACAACGAAGAATATACAACTATGTACCGGGGGGCTTTGGGGAGAAAAAGGAAAAAAATAAAATCTTTAAAAAAAAAAAAAAAAAAAAAAGGCAATGCAATTCCAAAAACTTATCAATTGTAGATTTGTGATGTCTTTTAAAGGTACCAGAACTCAGTGAAGCCAAAAGAATTAATGAAGCTTTGGAAAATACCTCATCTCCCATAGAATCCACCTCGTTGAAATATAAATGGGCACATAACCATAGCTTTCATAGCAGAGAGATGAAGCTATACATCTTGATTAGAGGGATAAAACTTTTCATTTTGTTTTTCTCCACCAGAATTACAAATCTGTAGTCAATCAGCTTCTGGCCTCCTTGTGGCTTGCTTTGGTTTCCTCTTCCAGTTATAGGGGTACCATGACTTCCCACTCTCCTGGGTCTCCTCCCCCCACCCCACATTTAAAGAGTAGATTTGTTTAGGCACCTGTTACAGAATAAGTAGAACTGACAGAATGTGATGGATGGTCTTTCGAATTTACTCAGAAGAGTTCTTAAATTTGGCTTCGGAAATGAGGGCTAATTGAATTAGGGCAATATTTGAAGCAGGGCATATTGGCAAGAAAAGAAACTCTCCATCCTTCAGGAGATCCATCACGACTGTCCTTGTCTAGATACAATCTAAGGGTAGAACCACCCATGATGCTGCCACTCACCCAGCATCTGAAGTGACATCTAGAAATAGAGTCGGGTTCTGAATGGCTCTTTGGTGAATGAGGGCAAAATTAGAAATCAAGCTACTTCTTTTGATGATCTGCTTTAAAGAAGCAACTGTAAATTTTGTGGTAACTCTAATGTGCCTATATATTTGATTCTTCTTTCTTCCTCCTGGCGTATTTCCTGGCGTATGCAAGAAGTGTGAATTCTACTATTGTCGTCTCAGAGCTTTCACTTGGTTCCAGATGCAAAATACTTATTTCTTTTAAAATACAGATCATTAAGTAGAAGATATGTATTGTATTAACAATGCCTCTTGTTGAAGTACATGGATTAGCTTGCCTGAAAATATAGTCTAGTCACATCTATCCCATATCCATGAGACATGGCCCCATTCTGTGTTCCACGTGGTCCTAAACGTGTTCTCAGATACATCAGTACTTTGATATGGCCAAAATACTTCTCAAATGAGTTTTTCTATGCCCTAATTAGCTGGGTGCTACAGAGACTTGGGTCACATGCTTTTTCAAATAGCAGAAGTAAAGATTATAGCAAACGTAAAAATAAAAACAATAAATATTATTGTAGTTTGGATAAATAAAAGTTATTTTTTGTAGTCATGGGTCATATTTGACACTTTAAAAAAACAAACAAATAAACCTTTAAAAATCGGTCAACTATTGAGTTTTATTCTTAGATAAACCCATGATTTTTCAACATGTCTATATAATACCCAGTAGGTGATTTAGAACCTGACCAAAATTCAAGTGAAGGGAGCTTTTCATTGAAACTCACTGATTTATTCAGCAAGCAATTATTGATATGTACCAGATTATGAAAGTAGAAATAAAATTGTTAGATTTTTAAAATATACAATATAAATATATATTGATCCACTTGACTTATGCCTACCTCTTGTAGAAGTGTCATGAACTAATTGTTATCAGCTTTTCTTCTTGTCTCCCTTACATAAAATATCATTTCTTCCTGGAGAAGAGGACTGGGATGTGGTTTAATCATAGCACCATCTCTTTAAAGCAGGTACTTTAAATAATGGACTTATGTCATTTGGAAATTTTCTTTTGGTTACCATTCAACTGAGTGCTTAAAATTGTTCCTAAAGGAATTTCTTCCTGGTTTGACTTTGAATTGAAAAATGTCTCTGAAAAATAAAACATGCATAAAGTCAATATGATATAATTTAGCATATCTTTGGGGCATGTTTTATAACGATTAGTCTATATTTTTAGTTCAGAACAGCAGTTAAATTTCAAAATTCCTCTGTGACTGTTTTTATCTCAGAAACATGTGATGGCTTGTCATGAGGCTATCTTATTTGGGAACTACACCCAATGGTTCTGAGCACACTCAAGGAACTATATTAAGGAGCATGTGACAAATGTATGAACAATTTATAAATACATTTGATTAGTTACTGCTCCTTAGAAAGGGGCTGTGTACTGATTAGTGCGTGAGTATAAGGAAACAACTTGAGGATAAGGAAAGAATCACCCTGAAGGGTGAGCTGTAGCAGTACTTGGAGCTTGCAAAGGGCCGGTAATAGTGCTTCTTCCTACCACCCAAACTGGAAAACTGCAAGATTCGTAGAGCATTGGGTAGAGTACCCAGAAGGGTTTGCCTCAGTTGTGGAGAATAATTAGCCTTAGACTAAACACTGTTCCAATCCTACCTAACATATTTTAAAAGAAACACTAAAAAGGATCAAATTATTCAAGTAAATGTAACTTCATTTGCAGAACAAAGCTCAACAATATTTATGGGAGTAAAAAATATCTAGCATCCAGTGAGATAAAATACACCATGTTTGGCATCTAATGAAAAATTGCCAGACGTGCCAAGACGCAGGAAAATACAACCCATACTGAGGAGAAAAATCATTCAATTCAACTGGACCCAGAACTGACAAAGATGTTAGCATGAGCAGAAAAATACATTGAAACAGGTACTATAACTATATTCCATATTTTTTAAAAGTTTGAGAAACAGAAGATATAAGAAAATATTCAAATTTGACTTATAGAGATGAAAAGTACAATGTGTGAGGTGAAAAATACATTGGATGGGATTAATGGCAGTTTAGATACTGAAAAAGAAAAAATGCACACAATCTAAAATGAAAGACAGAAAAGGAATAAAAAAAATTAAACAGAGCACAAGTGAACTGTGGGAAAACATCAAGCAATTTAATATATGTGTAACTGGAGTCCTCAAAAGAGAGGAGAGAGAAGGAGACAAAAATATTTGAATAGATAATCACCAGAAAGTTTCTAAATTTGATAAAAACTATAAATACACAGATCCAAGATGCTCAAGGAACCTAAAGCATACGAAACATGAAGCAAACAAACAAACCCAAACTACACCAAAGCACATCATAACTAAATTGCTGACTGCCAGTGATAAGAGAAAGTCTTAAAAGCAGCCAGTTAAAAAACACATATTATGTGCAGGCATACCTCGCTTTATTGCACTTTGCAGATATTGCATTTTTCACAAGACCCTCCTCCAGCCAAAGATTATGACTTGCTGAAGGCTCACATGATGGTTAGCATTTTTTAGCAATGAAGTATTTTTTAAGTAAGGCATGCAGATTGTTTTCTTAGACATAATGCTATTGCACACTTAATAGACTACAGTATAATGTAAACATAACTTTTACACGCATTGGGAAACTAAAAAATTCGTGTGACTCACTTTATTGCCATATTTGTTTTATTGAGGTATCTGGAACTGAACCTGTAATATATGCCTGGATAGAGGAACAAAGTTAAGAATGATAGCAGATTTCTTGTCAGAAACAATGTAAGCAAGAAGACAGTGGAGTAACATCCTTAAAGTGCTGAAAGAACAAATCCATCAAACTAGAATTATATACCCAACAACATCTTTCAAAAACAAAGGTGAAATGAAGAATTTTTCTGAATTCATCAGCTGACCCATACTATATGAAATTTTAAAAGTGCAAATATTAATTTTTTTTGAGGAAGATTAGCTCTGAGCTAACATCTGCTGCCAATCCTCCTCTTTTTGCTGAGGAAGACAGGTCCTGAGCTAACATCTGTGCCCATCTTCCTCTACTTTATATGTGGGATGCCGCCACAGCATGGCTTGACAAGTGGTGCATAGGTCCGTGCCTGGGATCTGAACTGGAGAACCCCAGGCCGCCAAAGTGGAATGCCTGAATCTTACCACTTTGCCACCCAGCTGGCACCAAAATATTAATTTTTAATGTTAAAAATTTTTAAATCTTAAAATCCTTCAGGCAGAAGAAAAAAGATAACACAGGGAAATATAGTTCTATCAAAAGGAATGAAGAGCACCAGAAGTGATAACTACATGAATAAATATATAATTTCTTATTTAAATTCTTTAAAAGATGATTGACTAAACAAAAATGATAACACCGTACTGTGGGATTTATCACATATGTACAAGTAAAATGTATGACAACAATAGAGCAAACCTGGAAGGGGAGAAATGGAAGTATATTATTGTAAAGTTCTTATACTATACATGGAGTGGTATAATATCACAATAAATTAAAGATGTGTGGTATAAACTTTAAATCAATCACTAAAATAAAGTGTTATAACAAGATGATAGATTTAAACCTATCTATATTAATAATCACGTTAAAAGTAAATGGTCTAAACACCCCAAAGCAGAGATACTTGGCCTGGATTAAAGAAAAGCAAGATCCAGCTGTATCCGACCTACCAGAAAGACGTTTAAAATAAAGACACAGGTTAAAAGTAAAAGGATGGAAAAATATATACCATGCTAACATTCTACAAAAGAAAGCAAGAATGGCTATATTAATATCAGACAAACTTGATTTCACAGCAAAGGGTCTTACCAGGGCGACAGAAGTTAATTTCATAATGATAAAGGGGTAAATTCATCAAAAGGACATAAAAATCCAAAATGTTTGTTTACCTAATAAATAGAGAATCAATATGTACGAAATAAAATGTGATAAAACTGCAAGGAGAAATAGCCAAATTCACAATAAACATTTAAGATTTCAATAACCTTCTTTCAATAAATGATAGAACAAGTAGACAGGAAATCATTACATATATATCATATTTAAACAACACTACCAACCAATTTGACCTAATTGACATTTGTAGAGCACTCCACTCAACAATAGCAGAATACATACTCTTTTCAAGTGCACGAGGAACATTTACCAAGATGTTCTAAGTCATAAGACTAATCTCAATAAATTTAAAAGGGTTCAAGTCACACAAATCCTATTCTCTGACCACAACAGAATCCAACCAGCAGAAGCTGCTGTGGGTAATCCCCAAATACTGAAAACTAAGTAACAACTTCTAAGTAACCCATGATTCAAAGAAGAAATCATAAGTTAAATTATAAAGTAATTTGAACTCAAAAGTTGAAATACAACATATCAAAAACTGTGGAACACTGCTAAATTAATACTTGGGGAAATTTATAGCACTAAATTTCCTGTATTAGAAAAGAAGAAAGCTCTCAAATCTTAAGAAACTAGAAAAAGAGGAGAAAATTAAACCTAAAGTAAGCAGAAGAAAGGAAGTACAAAGATCAGAGCAGAAATTAATGAAATAGAAAACATAAAAACAGTAAAAAAAATCAATAAGACCAAAAACTGTTTCTTTGACAAGATCAATAAAATCAATAGACCTTTAGCCAAATGGATCAGGAAAAAAAGAAAGAAGACACAAATTGTAGATATCAAAAGGAAGAGGTGAGATCACTACAAATTCCACAGACGTTAAACTAAAATAAGGGAATATTAGAAACAATTGGTGATAATATTTAATGTTGGATGAATTAATTTAGATTAAATGGACAAATTCCTGGAAAAACATAAAGTACCAGATACCAAAGCTGACTCATGAAGGAATAGCTAACATGAGCAGCTCTATGTTTATAAATATTAGTTCTATTAGTATTTTTGTATTTAACATTTAATATTAATATAACTATAACTATAGATATTAATGTTAATTACAAAATTAATAATTGAATTTGTAATTAAAAGCCATCCCACAAATAAAACTCCAGGCTCAGAGGCATCACTAGTAAATTCTAAACATTTAAGGAAAAAGAAATACCACTTTAAGATAAACTCGGAAAATCGAAGAGAAGGAAATATTTTTAAGTTCATTTTATGAATTAAGCCAGAGAAAGACACTACAAGAAGAGAAAATGACAGACCAATATCCCTCATAAACATAGATATAAAAATTCTAAATATAACTTTAGCAAATTGAATTCAACAATATATAAAAATGGTAGTATATCATATCCAAGTGACATTTATCCCGGGAATGCAATGTTGATTTACCAATTGAACATCAATCAATGTGATTCATCTTATCACCAAGCTAAACAAGAAAAACATAATATTATCTCAATAAACAGAAAAAGCATTAAAAAAAATTCAAATCATTCCTGATAATACCTTTAGTAAATTAAAAATAGAAAGAAATTTCCCCAACCTGATAAAAGATGTTTGTGGTAAAACTGTGTGAACATCATACTTATAAGTCTGAGTGCTTTACTCTCAAATTCAGAAACAAGACAAGGATGTGCACTCTTACGGCTTCTATCCAACATTGTACTATAGATTCCAGTCAGTGCAATGAGGCAAGAGAAAGAAAGAAAAGGCATCCAGATTGGTAAGTAAGAAGAAACACTGTCTTTTTTTGCAGATGACATGATAATCTATGTGGAAAATTTGATGGTATCTACAGAAAAGCTACTAAAATTAAAAAATAAGTTAGCAGGATGCAAGAGCAACAGGCAAAAATCAACTGTATTTCTACATATTCTTAACAAACAATTGGATATTGAAATAAAAACATTTAAGATGAAGAAATATTGGGATAGACGTGACAAACGATGTTCAAGATCAGCACACTGCAAACTACAAAACACAGCTGCGATAAATTAAAGAAAGCCAAAATAAATGGAGAGATACACCATGTTGTGTATTGTTAAGATGTAAATTTCCTGCATATTGATCTGTTGATCCAAGGCAATCCCAATCAAAATCTTGCAGTCATTTTTTTTTTTAGACATTAACAAACTGTAAAATTTACGTGGAAATGCAGAGAATCTAGAATAGCCAAAACAACACTGAAAAGAAACAAAGTTGGAGGACTGACACTACTTGAATTCAAGACTTACAAAGCTACGCAATTAAGACTGTGGAATTGGTATAAAGATATGCAAATTGATCAGTGGAACAGAATACAGAGTCCGTAAATAGACCTATACATAAGTTGACATCTAATGAAAAATTATATTTGTTACCTTCTATTTTATTTTGATAAGCAAATACCCAAAAAGAAAATGTAATTTAGCAATGAAATCACTGAAAAAGAGATATGACATGCTAAATTCATCATTTTATCTCCATACTTTTTAAAATTAAGACTATTTTTTTAGAGCAGTTTTACGTTCACAGCAAAATGGAGGGGAATGTTCAGAGATTTTCCATATATCCCCTATTCACACACATTCATTGCCTCCCCAATATCAACATCCCCCATCAGAGTTGTACATCTTTTACAATTGATGCACCTACATTGATGCATTATGGTCACTTAAAGTCCATAGTTTACATTATGGTTCACTCTTGGTGTTGTACATTTTATGAGTTTGGACAAATGTATAATGATATGTACCCATCCTTATGGTTTCATAGAGTATTATCACTGCCCCCCAAATCCTCTGCACTCTGCTTATTCATCCTCCCTGTCCCCAACCCCGAGCAACCACTGATCTTTTTACTGTCTCTATAATTTTGCTTTTTCCGAGGTTCATATAGTAGAAATCATACAGTATGTAGCTCATTCAGATTGGCTGCTTTCATTGAAAAGCATGCATTGAAGTGTACTCAATGTGTTTTCGTGGCTTAATAGCTCATTTCTTTTTAGCACTGAATAATATTCCCTTGTCTGGACATACCACAGTTTATTTAACCATTTACCTACTGAAGGACATCTTGGTTCCTTCCAAGTTTTGGCAGTTCTGAGTAAAGCTGCTGTAAACATCCGTGTGCAAGTTGTCGTGTGGACATAAGTTTTCAACTCCTTTGGATAAATATCAAGGAGTATGATTGCTGGATCTTATAGTGAGAGTATGTTTAGTTTTGTAAGAAATCATCAAACTGTCTTTCAAAGTGGTTGTACTTTTTGCATTCCCGCCAGCAATGAATGAGAGTTCCTATTGCTCCACACCCTCGCCAGCAGGGACAGCTAACTTTTGACAAAGATGCGAAGGGAATTCAGTGGAGAAAGAACAGCCTTTCAACAAATGTATGGAACAATTGGATATCCATATACAAAAAATTAAATCACACCTTGTACCATATACAGAAATTAACTCAAAATGGATTATAGACCTAAATATTGAACCAAAAACTATAAAACTTTTAGAATTAAACATAGGAGAAGATATCTGTGACCTTGGGTAACGATTTCTCACATACAACACAGAAAGAGCACAGTCTCTTTCAAAGACATTGTTAAGACAATGAAAAGAAAGGCCATGGGCTGGCAGAAGATATTTGCAAATTATGTCCAGATTTATACGTCAAGGGACTTATATTGAATATATATAAAGAACTCTCAAAACTCAAGAAAATGGGCAAAATATCTGAACAGACACTTCAAAGAATATACGAATGGCAAATAAGTACATAAAAAGATACTCAACATCATTGCTCATTAAGGAATGCGAAATAAAACCACAATGAGATACCACTACACACCTATTAAAATGACTAAAATTAAAAAAAATTGACCATTCTAAGTGTTGGTGAGAATTTGGAGGCACTGGAACTCTCACACGCAGCTGGCAGGAATGTAAAGTTGTACAACGTCTTTGGAAAACATTGTGGCAGTTCCTTAAAATGTCAGACATACGTTTGCTATGTGATCCAGCCATTTCACTCTTACATAGGGACCCAATAGAAATAGAAGTACGTGCTCACGCAAAGACACACAGATTTTTTTTATAACAGCCAAAGACTGGGAAAACCCCAAATGTCTACTACAGGTGAATGAATAAACTATGGTACATCCATACAATGGAATACTCTAACAATAAAAATGAATGAATTACTGAAACATGCTGCAGCGTGGATGAATCACATAATAATTGTGCTGAATGAAAGAAGCTAGACAAAAAGGAGTACATACTGTATGTTTCTATTGAAACAAAATTCTAGAAAATTAAATCGAATGCAGAGTTATAGAACATAGATCATTGGTTGCCTGAGATGAGTAGCACGGGGGTGGGAGGAAGGATTACCAAGGGGCATGAGGAGACTTTTGGGGGTGATGGATATGTTAATAATCTTGATTTACTGGGTGTATAAATATGTCAAACTTATCAAATTATACACTTTTGTGTAGCTTATTGTATGCCAATTATACCACAATAAAAAATTTAAAAATATTATATAATATGATTACAAACAGCATTGACCTTCCAGAGCTGTCACATGGATACAATGAGATAATGGATGCTGACGTGACCCTGGCACAGCAGAGAATCCAAATGCAAGTCAGCTCCCTTTGCTCACAATTACGGCTGATGTTTTCCTCTCAAGGAAGAGCTCCTCAAACTTGCTGAACAACAGGCACAAGGAGACTTCAGAGAAAGGGACACAGGATTAGGGTATTCGTCCTGGATTGCCATTTGTAAAAACTCAGCTCTTTGGGCTGGGGGCATCTGCCAGAGAGAGGCAATGAATCTGGGGACGAGGGGAGCATTTCCTGATGGGTGATGGAGGAAAGAGTCTTCCACCCGATTCTGAACTAAAGCTTTGTGTGGGACAGCACACTGTCCATAGGAGAGAATGGCTTGACTCAGAACATACAATAAAGGAGACGTAGAAGCAAAACACCAAGAAAATCAAGACTTAGATGTAATGGCATATAGAATACCTTTCTCGGCTTGCTTTGTAATGATTAGTTCCATATTCCTAGTTCAGAACAGGAGTTAAGTTTCAAAATTCCTGTCTAGCTGTTTTTATCTCAGAAACACGTGATAGCGTGTCACGAGGCTAAATTGGGTACCACACCCGATGGTTCTGAGCACACTCAAGGCACTATATTAAGGCCTTTGCGACAAATGTATGAACAAACTATAAACACATTCGATTAGTTACTGCTCTCTGGAAAGGGCTGAGCATTTGAAGGAAACGCCAGAATTTAGACTATGCTATGAAGTTCATGAGAGATTAGAAGAAAGAATTAATACAACCTGTAACCCAGTGACTAAATTATCCGTTCCTGGCACGGTGGGACTTTATATTTAAGATATGACACGAAGGTCACAACTGTAGGATTATGGATTAATGGTCTGAAAACAGTTATAAATAAAGGAGAGCAGGTCCAGTCAAAGCCTCATTTTTGTCTTCTACAACTAGAATGAGAACTTTTCATTTGAGGGGCAGTAAATAAACCAGCTACGGCTTGTCTCAAAAGAAATTAGTCCATTTTGTGCCTTTCCTACACAAAACGGGAAATACTGGACTTAAAAATTACATGTTCCAATTGTACTGCTTAACTATTTAAAAAGGAGGTTGAACCGTTGAAATATGAATCATTTAGATTGGTGTTAGTTCACATTTGGGTAATACCAGTTTATAGAGAATATTTATTTGCATTTTCTCATGGGATGGAAGATCAATGAAATTGATCAATATTTTAAGAATAGTGGAAGTTACCACTAGTGTCATTCTTCAGCATTGATTAAATACCCATTCTCTACAAGCCATTTGGCATAGTGTTTAAAAGCATAGATTCTGTAATCAGGTTGCCTGGATTAGAATCCCCTCTCCACCATTTTCTCTATCTTTGTAGCCTGGGACAAAACTCTGTACCTCTTTGTGTCTTCTCTTGGTCCTCTGTCCGTCCCTCTTTAGGAGTTGTTGTCAGGATCAGGTAAGCGAAGACTTAGAAAGCGTTTCAAATAGTGCCTGGCACACAGTAAGCCCTCATCAGATTTTGGCTATCCTTACATACCTTACATTTGAATCCTTAAAATAACTTAAGAAGAAACTGATTATCTCTGTTTAATAGGTAACAAACTAGCTAGTTCATGGTATACCTGTGCTTGCACCCAGGCTTTCTGACGTGGGCCTTAGCTTTCCTTCCCTATAGTGTATTACAACACAAGAGGGATGCTGTCCACCAAGATTTCTACTTTTTGGAAACTCTCACCTATGATTTTTCTTAGATTGTAGTGGATTCCTTTGTACTCCTCCTGACTCTGTTCTGTCAGTCCAGCTTCACAGGCTACAGTGTCCTTAGCAAGCTGTAGTGCCTCTTGGAATGCAAAGCAGAGGGTAGGCACAATCTCACTTATCTTCACCACATTTTAATTTTTTTATTTTAATATCTTTTTTTTAAGATTGGCATCTGAGCTAACAACTGTTGCCAATCTTTTTTTTTTTCTGCTTTTTCTCCCCAAATCTCCCCAGTACATAGTTGTATATTTTAGTTGTGGGTCCCTCTAGTTGTGGCATGTGGGATGCTGCCTACACATTGCCTGATGAGTGGTGCCATGTCTGTGCCCAGGATCTGAACCAGCGAAACCCTGGGCCGCCGAAGCAGAGCACGTGAACTTAACCACTCGGCCACGGGGCTGGCCCCCCTTCACCACATTTGAGAGAAGTGAAGTGATGACCCAGCATTAGCTTCTTTCTTTTTCTTTTTTTTGAATTGGCAACAAACGGAAGCTAGAGAAGTGAAGTGACTTGATTAGGTTCAGTTTCCACTGGGGGTGAGAAATAGTCCACCTTACAAGACTATCTAATTTTTACACTTTATGCATCCCAATAACGTGCCCTCTCCCCTCTGTTCAACCTTCCAAGTTTGTTTACTTCATCTTCGTGCAAAAGAGATCTGATCAAATAGGCAGTCCAGGAATCCTGAGACATTGCCTGCCTGAGCCTCGCTTGTCATTGGACTCGATGGGAGAAGACCACAATTTACCACCAAGCATTGCCAATTGTCAATTGAGGTCCATTCTTCCCTTCTCCAACTAGTGGGTAGCCAGGCCCGTTGCTACCCAACTAAAGACTCAATTTCCCAACCTCTGTTTCAGTTGGGTTTGACCACCTGATTAATTTCTAGCCATGGAATACAAGCAGAAGAGATTTATGGCATTTTTAGACCTGGGCTTCAAACAGCACACGCTCACTCCCCCATCTTTCTCTTTCCCATGAGTTGGAAAACACGTGACTTGAGACTCAACTTTGACCATGTGGACAAGCCCAATGTCCTAGGGGATGGAGGGATGGTGGAGATGTGAGAGGGAAGAAACCTTAGTTCCTTAAATGTCTTCGCAGAGTAGAGCATCCAGCCCTCTTTGGGCAGTTAAGAGAGAAATAAACAAGGACACTATCTTATTAGATCTCTTTATTTCACCTTTGCCTTTTTCCCTCTCTTAGACAGGGTTCTTAGGTTCTTCATCTCTAACAGCTTTCTGCTGGGTCTTTCACAACAGAGTTTGGTTCTCTTTAAATGAGTAATGAATTCTAAAGACAAACACAGAAAATAGCCCATAAGCAGTGCCGCCATCTATGTTCATTGAGCGAGAATAATTTGTTTCAATTCTTTGCAACCTTTGGCAATTCCATTGTTTATTTTCCCCTCCAGAACTACACTTTGGTATAAAGACACCTTGTTAGTGACTCATTGCTAGGTACATTGTTGTGCATTCTCTCTGGTTTGGATTTTGGTGGTTTATTGCTAGGATCGCACTACATTTTATAAATGACTTTTGAAACCATTTCAGAGATTATCTAGAGAAGACTAAAAATGTGTACACAAGGAATCTAGCACTAGGAAAAGTGCGGTGGTGGAAAGATACATGATCGTCTTATCTACCTATACTTAATAAAAAGTCAGCTTAGAGGATTCTGTAACTCTCTATTGCACCAATTTCAGAAGATGCACAAACTCACCTTCTTTCATCTCTATAACTCAATAAAAAAGAAAGCCAACAATGTGTTTTTATTTTATTGCCACATAATGGTACTTGAATTGCTACCATATTGTTTACCTAATAACTCGTCTCTCTGGAACTAACACCAGAGGGCATGGATGGTGACAATCACTGGGAAGTAGGGGAGGCCATATAAGGAGAGGTGTTTTGGTGTTCATTGGGCCAAATGGGAGCCAGCAGCTTTGTATATGACCAAGCTAGCACAAGGAGACCCAGAGAGACAGACGATCAGGGCAGCTCAAGAGCCTTTTCTCTGCTCTCCCGCACCTGCCTCAAACTGTACACGACAGACCTTCTTTAGGGAGTGTCTGGAGCACCTGCCTGGATGTTCTCTGCCTGTCTCTCTTTGCTAGGGGAAAAGAATTCTGAATTGCCTCTCCTCGAGATCACTCTATGAAATTTCAATTTACCACCAAGCATTGCCAAATGTCGCGCCTGAGCTCACGACTTGTGTATCGAACTCCCTGTTGGATGGCTCTATCTGGATGTCTTGTTGGTACTTCAACTCAGTACGTTCAAACAGAATCTATTATTTTACTCCTTAACCCTGCTCTGCTCCCTGTGAGCACCATCTCAAAGGTGACAGCACTATCCATATAGGTACCCAGAAAGAAACTCGGGAGTCCTTGTCCCTGCCGCATCCCGACTCTACATATCACAGTCACCAAATCCTGCTGATCTATCTCCACATCATTTAAAAAATCATTTCCTTCTCTCTATCCCTTTCATCACACTACAGTTCAGGCCCTCCCTCAACATTTCAACATACTGCAACAGCTGACCTGGACACCCCACCTCAGAGCGTGGCCCTCCCGTCCATCCTTCGCAGAGCTGCCAGAATGGCGCAGATCCCTATCCCCATGCCCCTGGCGCCTGCCGTGTTCTGAAACGTTCTAGATTTTAGAAAGGTGTTGTGGGATATACACCATATCTTATTCAATACCTCCAGCAGGGTCTGAGGTAGCACCTCAAGTTCCATAACATTAATATTTCTGCTAAGAAAAATCTATTATGTTAAGTGGATAAATAAAATCTATACAGAGCCCAGTGCAGGTTAGGTTTTGTGGGCTTAAGGTCAGACTGGTCCGATTTTGTCACCTGAAGTGTTAAGCTCCGTGTTCTGAACCTTTTGGGTTCCACATTGTGTGCTCAGTTACATTTCACCGAGTCACTCTCCCCACTTCAGGAACTTTGCCGGCCCCTCTGCCTGCAGGACGGATTCTAATGTGAGTCGCAGCCCGCACCCCCTGGGCTCAAGGTGCCTCCTCATGGCCAACACTTGCTCCTCCTTCTCTCTCTCCTCTGTGCCGCTGAAATGCTCCTGCTTCCCCAACGGTGCTGTTTCTTGACTCCAGCCTTTGTTCCTGCTGTCCCTCTGCCTGGAGTGCCCCCTGCCCCTCGCTGGGCTCGCTCTTAGACTTACTTTCCACCTCATCTCCTTGGGGTCTTTACCCACGAGACAGCACCTTTCCCCTCGCTGGCCACAAAGCACTTTGTATTGAAATGGTTTGTTTTTGTGTCCCAGCTCCCGGGCAAGCCTGAGGGCGGTTCGCCTATGTGTGCCCAGTGCCCACAAAGTGCCTGCGGCCTGGGAGGCAGTCAGCGAGTTTATTGAGCCAACTGAAAAAGCACTCCTCCTTGCTTTCTCCCTGGAGTGGATTTGCCGCTTTCTCGTGGGTGCTAACGGGGGAACTGGGATTCTGTAGATGGACTTTAGGCTTTGGAGTTGACTCCTTCAGAAACAAACTTATTTGTCACGGGCTGTCTGGACTTGGCCTCCAAGTTTCATAACTACAGCTCATCAGCATTGGCTAAATTGACAAGGAGAATCCCAGATTCGCCACAAAATCCTGACGCAGCGGTGCTCCGTTGCTCTGTTCAACGAGCTGGTGAGAGAAAGCTGCCGTGTGGGTAGGGATCCCCAGGAGGTAGCAGAGAGAGGCCATTAGGGAGGTGGGCTCTGCGGGCAGCCCCGGTGGTCTCAGTCTTAGCTCCACCTCTTGCTTGAGACAGTCATTTAACGTCTTCACGCCTCAGTTTCCTCATTTGTAAACAGCATAGCAGACTGAGAATGGCATCTGGGAGCGTGGTGAGTCTAGAGAACTATTCCCACAGTTTTGGCTGTGCCTTGAACTGGGTCACCTGGGGCGAGTCACTCCACCTAATGTGCAAGTGGCTGTGCTGAGCCGGAACAGCAGTCTCGTCTATTGTATCTCACTGTACAAGTTACGAGGTGTGGGTAGCAGAGCAAGTAATTTTGTCGTTCAAAATTCAAAAACTCAAAAAATGTTCTTGTGCGCCTAGGACTGTGCCGGGCCCTGTGTGAGGGCTGGGGTTGCCCTGCCCACGTGGAGGCCGATGTGCCGTAGAGAAGGCAGCTGTGAACGAGTGATGCACAGGGTGGGCAGGGAGGGCTGCTAAAAACAGTCGGAGACTAACTTATTTTTTTTGTTTTTAGTAGATGAGAGTGTCTTCAAGGTTATCCACGTGTTAATGTCACTCACTTAGTTGCATTATGATAAGCATTTTTTATGGTGGAAAGACAGGGCTGGAAATTTGTTAGTGTGCCGGAAATTGTGCATAAACCTAGGTGCCCACATGAACTGGTTTGGAAAAAAATAAGGTAAGGATCATTGAAATGTAAGATTTTCAATGGCCCTTCTAACCCTAAAGTTCTATATCCTGCGATCCAGAGCAATGATCCTGCCAAAATTGTGCTTTCACTTTGCCACTGCTACATATCATTTTTGGTAGTAAATGCTTTATGTCATTCTATTTCTTTGCAAACTCGTCATTCATTCAGCTTTCATTTGGCCAATATTTATGGGACAATGACTCTGAGACAGGTACCGGCATTGGGTGCTGGGGAATCAACAGTGATCAAAAGGGATGCATTTGCACCCTCTCTGAGTTTCCCGTCTGGTGGGGAGGGATAGAGCGCAATATAAAGTGCTCCATAAGTTGGGTAGTAGACGTTGAGGGTAACTGGAAAACAATATGATTTAGAAAACAGGATTTCTTCCTGCTGAATTGCAGCATTACTCCTTAAGTATCTTTAATTTCTTTCTCTTTCTGTATCTTTAAAAAGAACTCAACACAACTTTCCCCGTGTTCTTCGTAAATTGTGCTTCCTTCCTCTCCCCTGGCTCCTGGCTGTGCCTCCTTGTACCAGCTGAATAACCCTTCCCGCCGTGTTTACGTGCTGCCGGTGTTTATAGGCTGCTGAGCATTCCCCTTGGCTGCTCACCAGTCACCACCCAGACGTGCTGGCCATAGTTAGTTATTTTAATCTTTCCCAGTAAATCAATTCTCCCAACCTCCCCATCTTTTTTATTACTCTTCTCTGCACTCCCTTCAGCTTTTCCACGTCTTTATGGTATTGAAGTGCCTGGAATTGAACGTAATTTTCCAGGTGGGGTTTGAGAAAGGCTATTAGAGAGGGACCCTCACCTCTCTTCTCTGCTGTTGAAGCCGTTGGGAGCAAAGCCCAAAACTACACTAGGCTTTTTGCTGCTGTGTCAGCTTTACTAACTCATATCTAATTTTCTTTGCACCCTCACCTGCCAGCTCTTTCACACAGCCTCGGTGGTTGCTCGATGGAGAGAGTGGGCATTGGTATTTCTACAGCGGTTTGACCAGCTCCTAGCTTTTAGTTGGGAATCAGCGCCAAGAATCAGACGGAGAAAAATCGAGAACAGCGCCCCATAGAACAAAGCTAGCAGGATACTGAATGATAGGGACAGTGACTGCCGTGCGTGAGGTACTGACTCTGCGCCAGGCTGTGTGCTAGCGGACTCATCGATATATTCTCCAATTCAGGCCTCATAATAATTCTGTCAAGTAGACTGAGGAAATCGAGTACCAGGAAGTCACCCAGCTAGAGGTGGCACAGCTGGGCTTGGACACAAAGCCTTGGTCTTGGGAACCAACACTTCTAATGGGGGCAAGGAGAGGTAGGCGGCCTCACAGAGTGATGCATGGAGCACCCTGGCGGCAGAGAGCGCTGGAATGAAGTACGGTTTCAGCATTTACTCGCCCAGGCATCACGCCCAGCACTGCTGGGCCTCATTTCCTCACCTGATAAGAGGTGGATCCTCAGAGGACCACTGAAATGTTTCAATAAGTGAGTGAAAGTTCGGTTCCTGGAGGCAGTAGACACTCCATAAATGTTATCACTCTCATCCTCCCTCGCCAGCAAGCAGCTTCCTGAGTTACCCCAACTAGAACTGGAATGCAGAGCTCGGGAAGACAGACCCCGACAGAGCAGGTCATTCAAAGTTTTAATTCTGAGGGACAGAAGGAGCTAATATCTGAGGACATTTCTAAAAGGAGCTTTACTTGAATGTATCTTCATGGCCAACTGCCAACTCTCAGCAGGAGCACCATCTCTTGACACCTCACTTTTATTTTTCCTCCTTCCTTTTAGATCCCAGTTGAAAATGAGTAATTTAACTTTATTTCTCTTAATCTTTACATAAACCTTGATCAGATGTATATAGAAAATGGAGTTTGATGGGGGAAATTAGGGTGCAAATGGTACAGTGTGTGCATCAGCATGGCCTTTTTGGGAAAAAATAGTCTATTTTGAAGCCATTATTGCATTAGAAAAACATGCTGGGCTTCCTCTCTCTCCATCTATCAATTCCTTGAGGCTTATTGTGGAACAGCATGGTGCAGTGGACAGCGTACGGTTATGGGAGTCATGCAGATCTTGAACCCAGGCAGTGTCTTTAAATTAGGATTTCTGCCAGTGAGTTGTTGGGAGGTATAGATAAGAAAACATATTCTTCACAGTACTTGATATCTGAGCAGGTGCTTCACAAATGTTGGTTTTTACTTCTCTTATCTCTTATTCTACCTCTCATTCTCCTTTATAACTCATGATGTGTGCAGTTTGCCAGATGACCCACAAATCAGTGAATATGCCTAAATTATCTACAGTATGTTCAGAACTGATGTATGCTATGCACCACCACCACCACCACTAATAGCATCACCACCATCATCACTGCCACCACCATCAGCAGCATCACCACCACCACCACCACCACTACCAGCAGCATCACCACCATCATCACTGCCACCACCATCAGCAGCATCACCACCACCACCACCATCACCACCACCAGCATCACCACCACCACCACCAGCATCACCACCAGCATCACCACCACCACCATTACCAGTCTTACTACCACTACCATCACTACCTCCACAAGTACTTACTGAGCACTCGTGTGCCAGACATTATGCTAAGCACTTTAGAGACATGTTCTCATTTATTTCTCATAATTAACCTTTAACATAGGTACTATTATTATTCTAGTTTTGAAAATGAGACTACTGATGCTTGGAGAGGTTAAATAACACATTCAAGGTCATACAGGACATGTGAGAAAAAAAGAAACAGGAGCCATGAGCCCTGCCCTGAGGAAGTGTATGATCTCTTGGGAAGCAAAATTAAAGCATATGCAAAATTGGTGACCTTGGAACACCTTCCCACAGTAAGTGCCAAATTGCATGGTTCAGGCTGGAAATGCTGCAGATGCTCAGGGAGCAGGGACTGGTGAAGGTCAAGGTGCCTGTCAGGTTCTTTTGTTTTATGGAATTAACATTTATTCAGGTCCCCCTAAGCACTGCATAGATACACGTGAGAAACAGGAATCTCAGGCAGTCATTCAGACTTCACAAGAATCCAGAAAAAGGTCAACAGGCAGGGCTCTTAGGGAAAACAGAAATTGAGGTAGACCCGGCCCCAGAGAAGTCGGACTCGGGACGTTGTACTGGATCCAAGGCTGCTCTAGTAACAGGGCAATCTTGTGGCCTGGCAGCAGCAGGAATTCTGGCTCCTTCTCTAAGGCTCTACTGTTAACGTAACTTGACCACTCACTGATGTTTTCACTCCTGCTCCTGTGAGTACCCTCTCCCTCTTTATCTTCTGTTCAGGTTTCTAAGAGAGGGGATCTCATTGGTCTGCCTACCTTATCATCCTTATTTAAGCAGAACTTTTGTAAAATTTTGTAAATTCACTGGCCACTGTCCAGCCTGTTGACTGTCCAGCCAAGATTAGAAGCCCAAACTAATCCCATTGGCTTTGGCCAAAGGATCTTAGCCGTACAAAATATGGTCCTCTATGCAGAAGGAGCCCCTTGGGATAGCTGTGACACCAGGATTGGGGTCACAGAGGCTTCTGTCACAGGAGAGCTCCAGGTGTGGCAGGCACCTTGATTGGCCTGTTAATTGCAGCTGGGGAAGGAGCTCTATGAAGGAGCTTGACGGGCAGGAGTTTTAAGAGAGGTATTCCAGTTTGGGAGAAAAATATTTCAGAAAAATCCACAGAAGGAGGAGTGAAATTAGCTTTTGGTAGCAGAGGACACAAGGAAAGGAACAGTGGGGAGTAGAGTCGGCTATGTCGACCTGATCTGGGGCCTTCCAAGTCAGGCAGAAATGTTTGGACCATAGCCGTGAAGCCCTAGGGAGCCGGTAGGGGTTTTGAAGTACAACAGCGATGTGAAAATGGGATTTAAGAAGAACCAGTGTGGTAAAGATATGAAGCACAGGTCGGAGCCGACAAGCCCTGACTCAGAGATCCCTGTCAGGATGTAGTTACCTTCATGGAGAAGTGTGGCCAGGACACAGGAAAAGAATTCCTTTTCAGAGAGATTTTAGTTTCTTATGCTTAGGCACCTTCTAGCATTTCTAACCCTCTTGCAGACTCAGGCAGTTAACATGTTCCCGTGACACTCTGTTTATTAGATAACTCACACAGTCCGGTTTGAACAACAAAAAACCTATTTGAGTGAACTCAAATCGTAGAGTAGGTTGGTAATGAGTCACAAGTAGTTTTAAAAATAGTTATTTTGTTTACTGAATTCACCTCCTTGCTAAACTCCTGAACTAAACTTCCATACTCTTGCTGTCATATTTCCTCTCCTATATTTTCTGTTTTATTTCTTACCTTTTCTTTTTAAGAAGTCCATTCGCAGTTTTTGTGGACGCCACCTCAATTTTTATTCTTTAATTTTTGTGTGTTCCTACATGCTGCTGCCTGCACACCACCAAGTTTGCTACTCAAGCCTCTGTGGTCCCTCTGGGAAACACAGTGCACTGAACCCATAAGTGAGTTTGATTAGCTTTTATTCAACAAAGTACCTCATAGTTTCTAAAAGCTTCCTTAAGATACAAGATTTGAGAGTATGATTAACAAACAACACACACCAATGGTGGTTTTGCTTTCACGGAATGAACACAAATCGGTTGATTTTCTCTTGTGTCTTGAACAAGTTCACCATATTACATAAAATGGAAGACGTCACTGATTGGAAGATCTACCATTATTTAATGGACTGCTATTGCTATGAACTAAATATTTGCCGATTAAACTAAGATGCACAGGAACATTGGAAGATACGTCTTAAGTTTAGAGATATGAAAATAAATGTGTAAAAAATAGATGTGTAAAACATGAAAAATAATTTGTCTTAGAATTGGTGAGTTATGATGGGTTACAAGAATCTTTTGAATTGTGTTTTCAAATTGAGAAGTAAACCAACGAAAGCAAGTCAGTGATAACCTTAATCCTAGGCCAAACCCTCCTCTTAATCCTAATCTGAATACTGCATAACCCTGTAGCTGACATTTTTAACCCTAAACAACTCGCCCTCTCTCCCACTGTCCCTATTCAGCTGATCACTCAATTCTTTTAATATTATAGTAGAAATTCTTCATATTTGATGACTTCCCCACTGTCTTAGTTTGGGCTGCTATACCGAAATAACGATAGACTGGGCGCCTTAAACAACAAACATTTATTTCTCACAGTTTTGAAGGCTGGAAAATCCAAAATCAAGGTGCCGGCAGATTGGCGTCTGGTAAGAGTCCTCTCCCTGGTTTGTAGATGGCCGACCTCTCGACTTCTTATTGTGTCCTCACATGGCTGAAGGAGCAGAGAGGAGGCCAGCTCTCTAGTGTCTGTTCTTATAAGGGCACTAATCCCATCAGGGGAGCTCTATTCTCTTGATGTTATTATCTCCCAAAGACCCTGCCTCCTAATACCATCATATTGGAGGTTAAGATTTCAACACAGGAATTTTGGGAGGACACAAACACACAGTCCACAAAACCACCCCTGCCTTGATTGGGATCTTCATCCTAATTTTCCTGGGCTCTTGGAAAGGCCCATTATTTCGTCTCCTCACCTCTGGTTCCACCCTCTTCTGTCCTTCCTTATTGAAGCCATTTATTTTCCTAAAATTAAAATCATCACGCCAGTTTTCTATTTAGTAATTTCTTTCCTCTACCTGGAGTGTACTTTTTTCCCCCTTCTTTGCCTGGCAAAGACGAAGCTCATATGTCACCTTTGTGACACCATGGGTACATTTTTGTTGCTGTGGCCTTTTTATGCTCCCATTAGCACTTTGTCCAGAAATAAGACCCAGGATCTGGCGTTGGGTGAGGATGAAAACTAGGCCGTGTGCACGGTCAGTGCTGGTAACAGATGAGAATGAGAAAGGTTCAGCCCATGGTCTGACTAGCAGGGTTCTGGGTGATTATTGATGACTGAAAAATAAGGTTACTAAGAGACTGAGATATGAGCAAAGAGGATCCGCAATTCTTAGACGATCAGGAATAGGACGTGTGACTGGTTGAAAGACTGATGAGATTAGTTCCCTCACTGGCTCTTTTCTCGGCTTCTCCATGTCTGGGTCAGCTTTGGCTCTATGGCAGGAGTTGGCACCCTACAGCCCACAGGTCAAATCTGCTTGCTGACTGTTTCTGTAAATAAATTCTTATTGGAAAATAGACACGCTCACCTGTTTATGTATTGTCTGTGGCTGTTTGTACACTGCCATGACTACTGCAAGCTGTTGTCACAGAGGCCACATGGCCTGCAAAGTCTAAACACATTTATTATACGGCCCTTTGCAGAAAAAGTTCACTGACTCCTGCTCTAAGACACCGTAAAGGCATCATCCTACGGTGCCTGACACTTTAAGCAGTCGCTTCTTGTCCCCACTAAAAGAAAAAAAAATGATTAAAATATGAAATGATAAGTTAATAAAAATAAAGAATAAGTTAAAAGTAGCACATAAAAAGAAAAATAGAAAAAATAGTAAAAGCAAAGGACTGGTTCAAAAACAACAAACCCAAGGTCCAAGCAAAGGTCTTTGTCTGATCGAACCCCTTTGAAAGTGCTGGGAAATGCTCTCTGTGTCTGCAGGACAGCAGGGCCAAGGGACAGGGTCAGAGGCTTTGAGAAGTGAGGGAGCCGTGGGCGGCAGACCCTTAGTGCCTCAGGGGGAAGCTTGTTTTTTAATTTAGGGAGACCAACTCCTCACCATTCCCCCCTTCCTGTCCCCTGTGCCTTCCTCCCCTGTCCTCACTGTGCAGGGATCTCTCGCGTCCAGCCTGTGACATGGACGCTGTCTTTTTGCTCCCTGTCTGTGGTCACTCTTAGCACTAAACTGTGCTTAGGAAATCTAAGACATGCACCTGGGAGGAGAGAGGCCAGGGCAAGAAGCCTCTCTTCTCAGAGATGGTGCGAACCTCCTGCCCAACCTGCTGAGAAGTGGTGCGGTTCCTGAGAGAACATATGCTGCTCGGGAGAGAAGCGAATGTGGGCTTGTTTGGAAGTGAGCATTTGACTCCCAGGCAGGCTCAGTCTCAGAGTAGCCCGACCTGGAGAGAGGATATTTCTGTCTTCTTCCCCAACTCCTTTCTTCGCTATTTATATTCAAATGTCATCTTTTGTCAAAGGTCTCTGGTGAGGCGGTAATAGGGGTTCTCAGGTAAGCAGCTCACAGGCACAAAGATCCACCCCTGGATAATCTGACAGTGTGGCTTGCATCCAACAGGGCCATATGTCATGTAATCCTAACCTGGACCCTCTGCCAAGCCAAGCTATTCTTACTGCCATTCAGAGACAGGTTCCAAAAGAAAAATCTAGAAGTGTTTGTGGGACTTAGGTGCCGGAGAGGCTGTGCCTAAGTCAGAAATTTTAAAATATGCTTCTGATCAGTTATAAATTCAAATGGCCCACTGGTCAAATGGTTAATGCCAGGCTGTCCTTGACCAGGGTTTGGCTGGGAAGGAGCAAGGCAGAGGGAGAGCCATGGACGAAGTGTGGTGATTTGACGTGGTTGCTTGGTCCCTAGATTTGGGGGTGACATAGCTCTAAGAAGTGAGGTAGAAATGGCTCTGCCAGCTGGTGCATCAAACAACAACTCTAGCTCATATGTGTGCAGAGCCCACCCACAAAACCCTCCCTTGGCCCCACCCATCTGAAGCCCTGTGAGGGACTTCCTGTGCACAGACTCCTCAGCCATTTGTTGTTCTCTTGTGGATGAACTTTTCTCCTCACTTTGATTAAGCAAACTGTATCACGGACACACTCGGTTCAATATGGATAGGGCCAGCAACGTCTGGGCATAATGCTGGCTGTGTGTGTACGTGTGCATGTGTTACAATAAATATAACACGAGAAGAATAAACAAAATTCTGATGAAATTTAGAGAGAGAAATCATATGCTATTGGGGGGGGAAGAAGAAAGATTCATTTTATGGAAGTGAAATATGAGATTTGAGATGGGTCTTGAGAGATGGATAGAATTTCAACAAGAGAAAAACAATCCAGATATAGCACGAGAAAAGGCAGAGAGGTAGGAAGGTAGATGCATATTGGGGAACAACGTGTAGCTTAATTTGAGGAATGGATAGGATATGGCTAGGGGAGTGGAGGAGGTATGTTAGGTGGGATCTATATCCGTGAGGATTAGGTTTGGCTGAGAGCGGCAGAAAACCAAAAGTAACAATGGCTTAAATAAGATAAAAAAATATGTAAAGTCCAGTGGTCCCCAGGGCTGGTATGGTACTCCGTTGTGTCAGGGACACAAGTTTCTCCTCTCTTGTTACTTCACACTGTGGGCCTTTAGTTGATGGTCCAAGATTATAGGGACAAAGAAGAAGGGGGTAAAGACCATGTGTCCTACCTCTTAGAGAGGGCTCCCAGAAACTACACAGAAATTTACCTTCATTCAATTGGCTAGAACTTAGTTACATGGCCACACCTAGCTGCAAGGGGTTCTGGGATGCTCTTCATTTTAGATGTCTACGTTCCTAGCAAATCACTGGGGGTTCTATTACCACAGGGGGAGGAGATAACTGATATTAAAGGACAACTGGTAGTATCTGCCCTGGATTATGGGGGACCTTGAATGCCAGATTGAGAAGGATATACTAAACTTCAGAGGTTAGAGGAAGCTTTTGAGTAGGGGAGTTATGTGAAAAGGAGCATTTGAGGAAGATTAATCTGTCAGTAGTATGCAGATGAGTTAACATGGGGAGAAAGAGAAGATGGGGAGACCAGTAGGTTTGTTAAAAATTGCTGTGGGGAATAAATGGTGAGCATGGGGATATAAAGGGGCAGAAGGTTCAAGACTCATTGCAAAGCCAGTCAGTTGAGAGAAGAGTGACGAGAAAGTCAATGATGATGTGAAGATTTCAAACCTGAGTGCTTGGGGGAATGGGATTGGCAATATTTGAATTGTAGACCCATAAGAGGAGCTGGTTTAGGACAGATTACGGTAGGTTTTGAATATGTTAAATTTGAGGTTCCAGCAAGATTTTCAAATGAGGCTTAAAATGAGTAGTTGACCTTGTGGGTCTAGAATAATATGGAAAGTTAGTTGCTAATGGGCCATATTTGGCTTTCAGGTGCAGTTTGTTTGCCCTGTGTGGTGTTAATTTGCACAATTTAATAAAATTGAATTAGTTGTTAATTACTGGCTTATAAAAATCTGCATTTCTGACTTCTTTTGAAAAATCTTAAGATATGGAATTGCCGGGCCCTCATTTTTGCAAGACAACGATTGGCTAGAGTTGAGAGTGAACTATGTGCGTCCACCTTGCTACAGTCTCCACCATTCCCTATTATACTCTAGTCCAGCCTGTTGTAGTTATTTACATTACCTGCCTGGCCTCTGTAGGTATGTGGGTGTTCAACCCTCGTTCTAGGGTTTGGAAAAGATGTCAGGGCCACAGATACAGATTTGGAGGCCATGCTTGTAGAAAGAGAGAGTTGAAGCCATTGAAATGAATGAGACTGATGAAAGAGAGAGAAGAGAAAGAGAAGTGAGGAGGTCTAGAACATTGGGGCATCCCATATTTATGAGTCAGAAGGACAAGTGGACCCTGCAATGTAGACTTGGAGGGAAAGTATCAGAGAGGTAGGAGCATGCCCAGAGCGGTATCACATCAAAACCAAAAGAGAAAAGGATTTCAAGATGGAAATCAGCCAGTGTCAAATGCTGCAAAAGAGGGAGGAAAATGAATCCCAGTCAAAGGCCATTTGCTTTGGAGAGTAGAAGGTCTTGCAGAGTTTCAGTAGAGTGGTGAGGGCAGAAGTCAAGTTGAAATACTGCTTTGATGTTCATAATAACCTGAGTTCATCTGTAGGAAGATATCAGGGCGTAGAGGAGGCCAAGGCACACCTCCCAATTTCTCTCTCACCTGGTGAGAGCACCCGGTGAAAAGGTAGGAGGGGGAGCAAAGAGCATACTCTCTGCCAGGAAGGAGGGTACTTTCTCTTTTCCACATCTATTAAGGTCAGGTACTTTAAATATGCTCCTTCATTAATCCTCACAAAAACCTTGGAGTTAGGTCTCATTATTTACATTTTTGTAGATGAAGAAACTAAAGCCTACAGAGGTCATGCGATTTGCTCAAAGTGACTTACAGAGTAACAAAACTGAGGAGTTAGGACTTGACGTAGCCTATGTCCTCTCTGTCTTCTCATACAGCAGCCAGTGACACTGTCCCGGGGGAGAGCAGAGGCCCCCTTGTTCTCTGTGATTTAGATCTCAGAGAACTTGCCATGTGCCAGGTTCCACGGTAAGTGCCTCGATCTGCATTTCCTCAGTTTATTTTCATAACAACTCCTCCTGGTAGGTGTTCTTATTACCTACATCTTGCAGATGAGGAAACAGAGAGGCTGAACTGGAGGGTTTTGCCCAAGGCCACGCAGTAAGGGCTGAGCTGGTGCATACTAGATTTACTCTTGTGCTCTCACTGTTTGCCTCCCACATGCTGTCCCCTCAGGAGCCAGAGTCAACTAGGGTAATTACCAATCCGTCCTCCTTGTCAGGCAACACAGGGCCCTGGTGACATTGCTGGATTCGAGACCCAAGAATTGCTTCTCCTGTGGACTGGCTTGCTCTCCTTCAGGGAGATGTCCCTTCACTTTCATTTTCAAAATGGGTCATTCAGACCAACTGATGGATCCTAATTTCCCCAAAGCAGGATGCATAGTCCAACAAAGGATTGTTCTCTGACTTGTGCTATTACTTATATAGAAAATTTTGCCAAAGAGTAAACGTGAAAACCTGTTTGCTTCTGTATTTAATGATTTTGCTATTAAAAAGAACAAAATGACAAAAAAATTTGAGATCATCCTGGAAAATCTGGGAAGCCTCTTGCTTAGAGGGCTCTTCCGTCTCTGTAATTTAAAGGACGGTTTGTCCGGTTGGGTTGGGCCCAGATTGCTGTCCGACTCCTCAATGCAGATGGCTTCTCCTTTGGGAAGTAGTGACACTCAGGAATGGACCCCTCGTGTTAACAAGAAACATAAGGTGGGGAGGGGCAGGGGGTTTTAACAAGGTATTTATCACAGTGATTGTGCCCAGGGGTTCTCACAGTGATTGCTTCATAAATTTTAGTGATCTTTCCTCCTCTGATTTATGTGGCTTTTCTAAAGGGCATTGTTCAGCAGTACATTAATGTGGATGCTAAATATAGCCAGGCAGAGCCCAGTCCACGCGCTCCAGTACCCACTGGAAGGCAGGCATCTGCCAGTCAATAACCTACTTTTGTTGCGGTGGTTCTTGCTAGAATGTATCATGCCGTAGAGGCTATTTATATCTGCAAGGCATTCTGAAAGTTGTTAGAAATCCTTCCTGCTGCAGCGTGCTGGCCTCGCGGGAGCTGCTGGAGTGTGAGTGTGCAGCGGGGCGTTCTTCCCAGCAGCTTGGGACTGAGTGACCTTGATGGGCTCCATCCTTCCTCTGAAAACAAAAACACCAACTTGGAACTTTAATTAAAAGGCAGCGAGTAGGCTATCAAGCTTGCAGCGTTGGCTGAACTGTTGTTAATCGCAATGTGGATTTGAGGTCACCATTGTGAAGCCTGCAACAGTGACCTACCAGGGTGAACATATCAGCTGAAGTGACCTCCAGCTCACCAGGAGGGAGAGGCTCAGGAGAAGAACATTTTTTGGTGCATGAAACAGACACGGTTGAGAACACAGGGAATTCTATTGGGACATTGCCGGCCACTGTCCCAAAGCGAGGGAGTGAAGAGAGCTTCACAGATAATGTTCTTCTGGTTGGCTCCATGTGGAACCTATGGGTTTAACCTCTCAGTTCTAGTCACTTGTGTGGTGACAGATGAAGTGGGCCCGGTTCATGGTTCAGCGTGGCTCTCGGGCTGCTGCTGGTTCAGCTGGCCCATAAAATGAATTAAGTCTGCTTGGGTGGGTTGTGTTTTGCATTGAAAACATTATTTAAAGGCTTTTAAAAATAGCATTATTGGTTTACATTACTTTGTGAGGAGGCACACACATTGTTTATTGCAAAGATCTCCTGCTTCCCAGGTTTAAAAAAAATCTCTAAATAAAGGGCTCATCCCACTCTAGGCTTTTCAGACCCTGACCACCTTGAGTGGTGGCGTGACTTGCACCTGGAGCCCCGACGTGTGGGGCGGGGGCTCCCCAGCCTAGGTCAGCACAGGATCCTCAGCGAGCTTTGAAAACAGGCATGTGCCTGGGCTTGGGAGATATTCTTCAGTGAGTCTGAATCTGTGTTTTAAGGAGTTTCCTGGAAGATTTTGATGACTGAGATGGTTTGGGAGCTCCTGGTTAAGGAACTTTTGGAAGTCCAAGCTAGTCATGGGATAAAAATAACTGGGATTCTCAGAGAAGAGGAAGAAAAGGGAAGACTCCAGTGTGTCCACTGCTACTTTCTTCTGCTTCTCTTGTGAGGATACTGGGGACATCCAACAAGACCAGCAACAACTGCGGCCGGGACTCAGTCCGTGCCTGGCTGTTCCCTGCTCCTTGCAGGACCCCCTTTGTCCTAACAATCCTTGAGCAGACGTTAGTAGCCTCATTCTGTCATATCCGTGCCTGATGGCTCAGCTGTGCACTAAAAGGTGGTAGAGACCCTGCCATGGCCCCTCCTTCCCACCTTGCCTCGGTTTCCCCCTGGGCTGGGAAGGAGCAGCCTAACCCCCGAAAGCCGGGTCTTACTCATCATCTTTAGCCACAGAGCTGAATCCCACCCCCCACTTCTATGGCTGAGAGGAGGGGGGCAGGAAGGTAGGACCCCACATCCCTGTCCTCTGCTCTTCGCAGCATTGAGCTCCAAATCTAACCCAAGGTTTAGCACAAAATTCGCCAGATTCCGTTGTGATGAGGGCTGGTATCCTACACTCTCTCTGATGGCTCCCAGAGCTAGAGGAGGGAAGTAGGCAGGGACTGTAGAGCTCCCACTGAAGTTGTCAAGGAGATGGGTAAGGCGATAAGAGGGGGAGGCCCAATTTGTAGGATTTGCTGATTTCCACAGTATAAATACTCTCATCACGGCTGATTTCGAACTACCCATGGCTCAACAACTAGCTTTGAAATTTCCTGAATGTTTGACCACTGAAGATTGCTTATCAGCAACTAAAAGTGCACCTGGTGGCTGTGGGCCGGTGTCTGTGCCATGCTGGTCTTCCCTTGCCCAGCTGGTGCCTCTCTCAGCTTCATTCCAACACCCCTTTGTTGTGGCCCTAGTCTCCACTCCTGCAGAGGGTCTGATGCACCTCCAGGTGTCCTGTGCACGCTGTACCAGTGTGATGACTTGCACACAGTGGGTGTTCAGTAGATGTTGCCCCTGTGGACTTTACCTGTAGGCCCCACTCCACCTGTACTCACGACTAAAGCTCCTCACTTCAGCAAAGCACAGGGACCCGGGAGCCTGTCAGCAGTGGGAGTCACTGACGTCACAGTCGTAGCGGGTCCTGTGTGTGGGACTGGTGGCAGCAGTCATTCCAGTGCAGGATAGGGAGGGGACTGCAATGAGGGGCTAAAGGCGAGGCAGGTGGAGGACAAGCCCTCAGACCTGAAGCTCGGGTCCTGTGTGTGGCCAGGAGGAACGCTGCTGAGCTCTGGGTCAGCCAGAGCGAGCGGTGACTCCTGGGACTGAGGCTCCTCATGGAGCGAGTCTGGGGCAGGGTGACAAGCAGAGCCAGGTGCTGGCGGAGCAGCTGCAGCTGCCCCAGAGAGCAGTATTTATATGTGCACCATGTGGAAAGCATCGAGAGTCCTACACTGGAATTTTTAAGCCACTTCTCTCTCTCTCTCACACACCATGTCCAGAAGCTTCTTAGAACAGGAAAATAGTGACGTGGATGTGGTCACCTCCGGCTTAAATATTATCTAGTAAACCGTAAACGTCCAGTGCTGAGCACAGCGATCACTCCACATGCGCCGGTCCCCCAGAGCTCAGCCGGTCTTTCTGCCCTGCAGCCTCAGCCCAGGGCTGCCCCGGCCGCTCAGGGTTAGGCTGACAGCGCTCTGTTGGGTCTCCTGCCTCTGTTCTGAGCTCCTCGGATTGGCCCTTTGCCTCCTAGGGAATTTTCTGTAATGAAAATCTGATCATCACCTTGAATAAAATCTCCGCTGTCTTCGGGGTCAGGTCTGCACTCCCTGGTGAGGCCTCGGAGGCCCCTCGGATCTGGCCCTGGCGTGCTTTTCTACTTTGGTCTCTCACGCCACACACGCTCATCCTGAGCTCCAGTCCTGCAGGCCGCCCTGGGGCTGCGTACGTGCTCTGCCTCACTCCATGGGGACCGCTCTGGCCTACTTGTTCACTGGCTCCGGCCTGCTCTCCTGTCTCAGTTCCAGCTTCATCTCCTTTCCTAAACCCCTTCCCCTCGGCCTCCTCCTTTTCGGAGTTCCTCTGTGCTCTGAAGCTCCCTCACACATGCCCACTTTAGCACACTGTGGAGTGACAGTGACAGCTCCTTGTATCTCCTGTGTCTCGTTCACTCTGATGCCAGTGACTTGATAAAATGCCCATCATGTAGCAGGCACAAAAAAGATGCGTTTTCAGTGGATTTACTCTAATGGATTATGCACCTTTTGCATGTTGGCCTTATTATGGCAAATCAGAAGCCAGCCTCGGCACCTCTCCTTAGGGATCGCTGGGCCGAAGGCAGGGTCGGGGGCAGAGACGTGCACAGGGAGTAGCGGGTGGTGTGGGTGTGATGGAATCACAAAGAATGCTCATAGCGCCTCTGCCCCCCTCTTTCTATCCCTGGCTCCAAATAATTGATAATTGACTGCATATATGGGTATATACAGCATTTTATTATAAACCCCAAGGGCAGAGCGCACATGGACCTCATTTGCTTTACCCACAGCCTAGCCCAGTGCCACGGACAGAAAAGAGCTTGATCAACACCTGACCACTCCAGAAGCTACTGTGTGTCTGGTTGAACCCTGGCGTGGAGCTTATCTCTCTGGTGGGGGAGCCTCGGCATCTGTGGGCAGCCTCATTTCAATAAGGGGGCATTATTTTGAGCAAACATCAACCCAGGAAATAAACATCTGTGGTGTTGTGTAACTGGCTTTCATATTGCCCCCAACAGAAAGTGGGTCATTGAAATGTGGGTAGAAAACAGCCTAGGTGATACCTCTGCTTGGGGAATGACATGATTTAAGCCCTTTTGTGTGGGTCTGATACCAGAGGCCATGGCACCGTGACGTGGATGGCAACGTTAAAAGGACGAGACACATGCCTTGTGGAGACCTTGGCCCTCTGTTTGACATGTCAGTTCTGAGTTTTATGACTGATGATGCAGTGAGTCAACACAGACAGCACAGCCCTGCAGCCTCTGTGGTTCAGGGGCTGCCACCGTGCTGAGGGCTGCTGGCTTTCATTCTAGACAAATTTTACAAATGTCCCAGCCCTGTGACTTTAGATAAGCAAACAAACCCAAAGCCTTTGCAACTCGATGTTTTTTGATCACAATTGGCAATTTTCTGCTTCAACCCAGCTTCTTCTACTGAAGCGGGCCACGTGCGGGTGGATTCGACTGAGTTTGGGGAGAAGTGCGAATCCCTGAGGAGTCTCTGTTTTTAAAAGCAACATTGCTATTTTATTTTAATATGCATGAGTAAGTCATATTACATTTCATGGGGCATTTAATAAGAGTGTTCAGTAAATAGCAACTTTAAGTAGGCTATTGAGAGTAAAAGGAACATATACTCTGAGACCCAGCCCTTCCTTGATGGTCCCCAATGAGACATACTAGTGCTTTGCTTTATCAAGGAGTCTTCTCGAAAACACACTTCCTAGACTCAAGATTGTTTTGACTTGATTCACTGGAAAGTCTTCCTCATCAGAGGAAGGTTTGGCTCATAAATTTATTAGGTTTCAAGTTATGTGGTCACGTGGAGGAATGGTGCTAAGTGCTGGAGCTCCAAAGTCAAATTCCACCAGGTGGAAGTTGTCAACGACAACCGCACGTGACGGCTATAGGAAGAATGGCTCACACGCCTTAGACGTTGATTATGGAACAAGAGCTTTCCGTGAATCATCTCATTCAGTCCTACTAGGCAGTTACTATTATCATGCCCATTTTACAGAGCAGGAAATTGAGGCTTAAGGGCATTGCCTATCACTTTAGTAAGAGGCAGAGGCAAGATTTGATTTAGGTGATTTGACGCTTCAGCCTGCAAAAACGTTCACTCTTGGAAAATGTCATCATGAACACAAATGAGTCGGGGTCCACTTTACGCAACAGGCAGAGCTACAGACTAAGACCCACGGTATAGGCTCTCTGCATCACGATGAGAAAGATGTCTGCCTCTCATTTCGATCTTAAGGTATAAAAAGATGTCTGTCATTTGTTCTGTGGACTCTTTGTGATCTTGCCTCCAGAAAAGTGAACTGTGCAGACCACTGGAAAGCTGGGTAGGCCGAGCTGTGGTGTGGAGCCCAGGCCCCTGTGTATGGTCCACAGAGAGTTCCCCGTGTCTTACCTCCAGCCCACACCTCATCAGCCTCCCTCCCCACGAGGTCAAACCAGGTAGGCAGAACCCCAGCCTGCCTGTCGGGGTGCTGTGTGGCTGTGATGGACTTGTGTCTTAATGGGCTGTTAATGGGATCTGCCATCCAAGTTTCTAGATGCTACAAACTTCACGTGCTGTAGAACTCACTCGGGAACTGTCGCGGATTGAATCGTGTTCTTCAAAAAGACACGTTGAGCTGCTAACTCCTGATACCTGTGAACGTGAGTGTATTGGAATAGGGTCTTTGCAGATGTAATCAAGTTAAAATGAGGTCATACTGGATTAGGGTGGGCCCTAATCCGATGACTGGTATCCTTATAAGAAGAGGGAAATTGGGCACAGACATAAGGGAAGAATGCCATATGAAGACACAGACACACAGGGAAGAAGGCCATGCGAAGATGGAGGCAGAGATCGGAATGCTGTGTCTATAAGCCGAGGAACAGGCTTCTCACCAGGAGCTCCTAGAGAGGCGAGGGAGGATCCTTCTCTGGTGCCTTCAGAGGGAGCACAGCCCTGCCAACACATTGATTTCAGACTTCTAGACTCCAGAACTGTGAGACAATAACTTTTTGTCTTAAGCCACTCCGTTCGTGGTACTCTGTCATGGCGGCCGGAGCAAACTAACACAGGAAGCTAGTTTAAAATACGGATTCTTGGGCCACACACATAGATTGTGATTCACAGGTAGGGCTCACAGTGGTTTTTTAAGTAAAAAGCCAGATGATGCTGATGCCAAGGCTCACTGTGAGTAAACCCTTACCCAGAAGATGGGTAGACCCAGTCACATCCATCACCTTCAGCATCAAAACTACAGAGTGTTTTGTAAGTTTATTTCATAGAAGAAAAAGATGCTTATCTGTCACTGTAGATGATCAAGAAAAAGAAAAAATGCACACTACTGGTTTTATAAGAGAGGGTATAAAAGAAAAGTGTCTTGGGACAGTGTTAGAGATAAGTCCTTGCTATCTGCCACCTGTCTGGGCTGTGAGGCCAGCATTCAGGTTCACACCCTATCTTATCTTTATTACCTTCCTTATCTTTAATGTTCTAATGTTGACCCAATGGGGGGCTGTTGTTTTGAACCAAAAGATACAACGGACTGGACTTAGAAATATTTTTATATAACTTCAAGCTTGCCTTCTGGACTTCCACTCCGCCAATCCACTCTGTAGCCAGAGCGATCTCTCTGAACACAACAATGCCGTTGCCTTACTCTGCTTAACCCCCTTCCACGGCAGCGCTGTCTTCAGGACGGAGCTCAAGCTCTTCAGCATGGCAGGGGCTCTTTGTAACTCGGGTTCTGTTCACCTCTCCGGCCTGTCTTCCCAGCTACATCACTGGACATTCTCCCCCCATCTCTACACATGCTTCTCTACCCACCGTCTACCCCTGGCCATTTTACTGGCTCACTCTCTCGGGCTCTCAGTTTAGAAGTCACTTCCTATGGGAAAGGTTCCTAACCCTTGAAGGCTGGTTAGGGGCCCCTCCTATGTGCTTCTGCAGAATCCCAGTTCCCCCTCACTGTGGCATGTGTTATACTGGATGGTTGTTGCAGGCTTACTGCTGTCGCCTCCCTCAACCTGTGTCTTATGGACTGAATTATGTCCCCTCCAAGTTCCTATATAGAAATCCTAATGTCCAATGGGATGGTATTAGAAGGTGGGGCCTTTGGAAGGTACTTAGGTCATGAGAGTGGAGCCCTCATGAATAGGATTAATGTTCTTATAAAAGAGGCCCCACAGAAGTCCCTCACTCCTTCCACCACGTGAGGACACAGCAAGAAGTCTGCAAGCTGGAAGAGGGTCTTCACTCCAACCACGCTGGCACCCTGACCTCAAACACCCAGCCTCCAGAATTGTGAGAAATACTATCTGTTCTTTAAGCTGCCCAGTCTGAGGTATCTGTTACAGCGGCCTGAGCTGACTGAGACGCCATGGTTTCTCCAAGGACGGGGAAAGTGTTTTACCCCAATGCCTGGCACATTGACACACAAGGGGATGCTCAATAGCTGTTTTTTTGAGTTGTTGGCTGTGAAACAAGTGTTCTCAGCTCTACTGCTCTGTCTTCACTGCCAGCCCCTGGTACACCTCAGAGGCCAACTTCTCCTTTTCTCTGCTCCTGGGCTTGGACTGCTGAGCAGTGCTGGAGAAATCACACAATCACGATGACTAAATCCATCACGAGCCCCCACGTTCTAACCCCTCTGCTTCCCAAATTGTTCTTGTTCACGCCTCGTGGGCATTGCTGCCTTTCCTCGCCCAGCATTCTGGGCTGACATTCTGCACCCCATTCCTCTCCTCTGACTCCTCAGAGAGGGGCCTGGCCATCCCAGGGGGTCTCCATCAACTCTCCTTCTAACTCCTTGCTGTCTCCTCCTCCTTTCCAAGTGTAACCCATCTCCCATTCCTTTGATTGCATCCCCCATGGTCCCTTTTGTCACTTTGCTTTAGCAAGTATGTCGTTTAACTTTGACCCCTTCCTCTCCATAGGCTCCTTCTCCCCAACTACAAACATGCTTATCTGATCCCTCCAAAAACTTATTTCCACACTATGCTCTCTTCTCAAGTTTCCTCAACATCCGTCCATCGTCCAGTTCTCTACACATCAGTCAACGTGATATTTCAAAAATATAAATGAAGATTGGGTGACTGTATTGATTAAAATCACCCAGGAGCATCCCAGGGCACTTAAGAGACAATTCGACTTCCTTCTTCACCATGACCTGCAAGATCATGTAGGCATTACACGACCTGGCTCTTGGTGGCTTCCCTAACCTCATCTCTTCCACATACGCCCTTCCTTGTACGCTCCAGCCACACTGGCCTTCTTTCTCTTCCTTGAACGTCTTCTCTTTAGGAAATGAACACTTTCTGTTCGCTTGCCTAGGCACTGCTCCCAGACTCTGCATGGCTGCCTTCTTCTCATTCTGGCCTTGGCTCAAACACCACTTCCTCAGTGAGTCCTCCTTGGCCACACAACCTAAATTAACACCCAGCCTTCTCCCCAGCGCTCTCTATAACACCAGTCAGTTCTCTTTCCTTCATAGCGCTTGTCACAGAATAATATGCAATTTTCTGTCACTAATTTGTTTGAATGCTTTTTATCTGTCCCCTATCCCTACCCTTAATGCTAGAATACACACTTTGTAAGAGTGGTGTCCTTGTCTATCTTCTTCTCCATTGCATCCCTGAGACCTCTAGCACATAGAATAGTACACACTAAATATTTCTTGAATGTGTGCCTTCACTCCTTCAACAAACATTTATTGAAATCTTCCTTTGAGTTATGTACATCTTGGATCTGTATTGCCTAGGAGCCCACAGAGTAGTGGGGAAACACACATATGTACAATTATAATAATATTGTCAGTGCCACAGCGAAGGTGTGGACAATGTGTAGTACGAGCTCAAGGGAGCCGGGGTCTCCTTCCACCTGGGGAGTCAGGAAGGGCTGACGCGGATGAGGGACAGGGAAAATGCTCAGAGCCTTGATTCCACTTCCTCTCCTGAGTGAGGAGACCCCGTCAACCTACCTCTGATGACTTCCGCCTCCTTTCCCTTCGTTTGAAGGCAGGCATTCCTAAGGTCCTTTTCTATGGGATGGCCACACACTTCCCTTTTGGGCCATTGCACTCACTTTCAGAAATTCAGTCATCCACTCTATGTAAATAATTACAAATATAAATCTTTAACTCTGGCATTTCCCCAGATAACTAGTCCAGTACCTTCAACAACTTGCGATTCTCCCTATCCAGATATTATCCTAAACTCGATATTTCTAAAATTGAATAGGTGTTCTCCTCCTCCCCAAATCTGCTCTTTCTCTTTTGTCACTCTCGCTTCTTCAACCACGCAGGCTGGTGTCCTTAGAAGTTACCCAGGTTATTCCCTGAGTCTCAGGTCCCACATTCCCTTCGTTAGGAAGTCTTTGGATTCCGTACCCCCCCCCCCCCGCCCGGGATGTTCTCATGGACAGCCCTACCTTTCTATTTTTACTTTGGGCTTCCTTGACTGCTCCTTGTGATTGCTATATTAACTTGTTTTTTGACCTTCCCTTTCTCTCTTCTCTGTCAGTTCCTCACATTTGATCATAGTTGTTTTCCTAAAACAGTTTGAAACATATATTAATATCCCTGCTCCAAAGACTTCATCAGCTCCGCCTACCCACAGAAAGCCCGAGCTCCTGGGCTGGGGAGCATCCATGGCTCTCATGGTCCAGTTCTTATCTGTGTTTCCAGCTCTGCCAACTCACACAAGCTCCTTGTCCCCAGTGCAGCCTGGCATCTTACTTTCTCTCCTTATGAGATCTCTTAACTTTGCCAGTACATACTCTGTAGCATAGCACTTTCATCTCATGCTGTTCCTGTTTCTCTGCCTAGAATGTCCTTTTCTTCATTTCCGTATGTTGAAATTCTACTTATCTTTCAAGATTCAATTCAAATATTATCTCCTTGGTAAACCCTCACTGATCTCACAGGTTAAAATTAGTCATTCTGTGTGTCCTAAAACATTTTTTTCCTAGCACTGATTATATTGTGCTGGTATGACATTTATTTATAAACATTTTTATATTCTTCACTTTACTGTTTCTTGAATGTAGAGACTGCGTCTTGTCCATTTGGTGTTTTCCTTCTGTGTTAGTCCGAGTCCTCTGAGAAGTAGATGCTGAGATGAGATTAGAGTTGCAATGATTTATTAGGAGCAACACTTGTGAGGGAAAATGGGGTGAGTTCTGTGGGGGCGGGGGAGGCTGGGGGAGCTTTAGATGGAAACGCAGGTCTGACCGCAGGCGAAGGAGATACTGAGAGGAGGTGGGCTCTGTGAGAGAATCTCACACTGCTGAGCAGTTCTGGGGGACGTTGACAAGCCTGTTTGTGGTTCCCTGAGCCAAATTAGCCCGTCAGAAGAATCCCACGTCTCCCAGCAAGGCACCTGCTTCAGCATCTCTGCTAACTCAGCCACTGGCCGGGAGCAGCATGTGGGAAGCATGGTCTTCGTGTGAACTCCGCGACGGTAGTTATGGCTCTTGGTCAGTTATGCTGCTCGCAGTCAGAGATCGCAGAGGCTCATCTTTGTGGCTTCCACACTGTCTGAAGCTTAATATCTTAAAGCTGACTTCTCCTTTGTTCCCCCTTGTTCTTGTTGTACTTCTAGAGTATTCACCTATTAAGGCCCAGGTCAAATACTACCTACTCAAGGAAGAATATTTGAGAAGAAATACTCCCTGAATATTTTAGCCTACTACATTCTCTTTTCAGAATCCCTATACCAAAAGTTTAACCTCTGATTGCTCTCTGATGGTATCTCGTGTGTTAATTCTGTCTTTCCTAGCTCATCTTTGAGCTCCTTGGGGACAGCATCTGTGTCTTAGAGTTCTTTTATATCTCCTACAACATTTGCCATAATGCTGTCCATATGTCGCTCCATAATTTATGTCCATTTATGTCACTCCATAAATTCTTCTCAGTTGGAATACTCATTGGTTCCAGCTGAAATTGCCCCTTTAACAACTCAAGAATGCTAATGTTATCTTTTTTCTTGGGATTTGAATACCAGTTACTGGTTCTTTAAAATTATAATTTTTATTTTTTAAAAAGTTGTGAGTTAAAAGTAGACATTGGACTATTCAGTTATTTATTTCTTCTTGTGAGCTTTGGTAGATTGTGTCTCTCAAGGAATTTGTTCATATAATTTAAGTTGTTGAAATTATGGGCATTAAGTTGTTTGTAACATTCCTTTATGATCATCCTAATATCTGTGAGATCTGTAGTGATGTTATATCTCTCAGTCCTGATACTGGTGATTTGTGTCTTCTCCTTTTCATTCCTGATTAGTGTGGCAATGGTTTATCAATTTTGTTGTTCTTGTCAAAACATCAGCTTTTGGTTTCATTGATTTTTCTCGGTTTTTTTCTGTTTCCTATTTCATTGATTTTGGCTCATCTTTTTTACATCTGTTTTTCTTTCTACTTTGGATTCAATTTTTTTTTCCCTATCTTCTTAAGATGTAGGATGATGTCATTAGTTTGGGAACTTTCTTCTTTTCTAAGATAGCTATTTAGATCTATACATTTGCCCATAAGTACTACTACAGTTACATCTCACATATTTTGATAAATTGTGTCTTTATTTTCATTCAGTTCAAAATACATTCTTTTTCTTGTTTTTTTAGTGGCTCAAAACCACACCAACTTATTATCATACGGCTCTGGAGGTTCGAAGTCCAGAATCAGTCTCCCTGGACTAGTGTCTGGGTGCTGCAGGGCCAGCTCCTCGTGGAGCTCTGGGCGAGACTGTTTCCTAGCCTCTCCCAGTTCCAGAGACGCCTGCGCTCCGTGGCTCGCGGCCTCCGTCCACCTCAGACGCCAGCGATGGCCAGGAGAGTCTTTTTCGTATAGCATTACTCTGATTCTGACTCTTCTGTCTTCCTCTTCCTTTTTTTTATTGAGGGGAAAAACAATATAAAATGTACCATCTGAAGCATTTTTAAGTATACACTTGAGTACTGTTAAGTATATTCATGTTGTTGTGAAACAGATCTCCAGAACTTTTTCGTCTTGTAAAACTGAAACTCTATATCCGTTAAACAGCTCCCTTCCCCCACTTCCTCCAGCCCCTGATAATCACTATTCTACTTTCTATTTCTATGAATTTGGCTACTTTAAATACCTCATATAAGTGGAATTACACAGTGTCTTTTTGTGACTGGCTTATTTCACCTAGCACAATGTCCTCAAAGATCATCCATGTTGTAGCATGTGCCAGGATTTGCTTCCTTCTTAAGGTGGAATAATACTTCATCGTATGTATACACCACATTTTGTTTACCCATTCATCTGTTGGACATTTGGGTTGTTTCCACCCCTTGGCTCTTGTGAATAGTGCTGCTGTGAACATGGGTGGGCAAATATCTCTTTGGGTCCTGCTTTCAATTCTTTTGGATATATACCCAGAAGTAGGATTGTTGGATCATAAGGTTGTCCTATTTTAAATTTTTTGAGGAACTTCCATACTGTATTCCATAGTGGTTGCACCATTTTACAATCCCAGCAACAGTGCACAAGGGTTCCAATTTCTCCACATCCTCACCAACAGTTATTATTTTCTAGTTTTTTTTTTTGATAGTAACCATCCTAATGGGTGTGAAGTGGTGTCTCATTGTGGTTTTGATTTGCATTTCTCCAATGATGTTGAATGTATTTTCATATACTTGTTGGCCATTTGTATATCATCTTTGGAGTAATGTCTGTTCAAGTCCTTTTCTCACTTTTTAATCAGCTTATTTGATTTTTTGTCATTGAGTTATAGGTGTTCTTTATATATGCTGGATATTAACCCCTGTTGTATATATGATTTGCAAATATATTCTCACATTCTGTTGGTTGCCTTTTCACTCTGTTGATTGGATCCTTTGAAACACAAAAGTTTTTAACTTTGATGTAGTCCCATTTGTCTATTTTTGCTTTTGTTGCCTGTGCTTTTGGTGTCATATCCAAGAAATTATTGCCAATATGATTTCCCTTTTGACTTGTTTTTTGACCTATGGGTTGTTTAGAAATGTGTTCTTTGTTTCCAAAACTTGGGAATTTTTCAGCTATTCTTCTGTTAGTGATTTCTAGTTTAATTCAATATTATATAGAGAACATACTTTACATGACTTGCATCCTTTAATTTGAAAGGATTTAAACATCTGAACAAACTTTCATGTACACTTGAAAAGAATGTGTATTCTGATACATCGATACATTGGTAGCATTGTTCAAATCTGTATGTATATCCATATTGATTTTCTGTTCATTTGTTCCATCAGTTATTGAGATAGGATGTTGAATCTGCAAATGTAATTGTGGATTTGACTATTTCTCTTTTGCAGTTCTATCACTTTTACTTCATGTGTTTTGAAGCTTTGTTTCCTAGGTACATACAAATTTTGGATTTTTATGCTCTCTTCATGAACTGAACCTTTTATTACTATGAAATGACCCTCTTGATTCTTGGTAATATTCTTTGCTTGAAATCTACTTTGTCTGATATTAATATAGCCAATCTGTCCTTTTCATTAGTAGAACCTTGGTAAATCTTTTTCTTCCTTTTATTTTTAACCAACCTGTGTCTTTACATTTAAAATGTGTTTCCTGTAGGCAGTGTATTGTTGGGTCTTTCTTTCTTTCTTTTTTTTTTTAATCCAATCTCTGCCTTTTAATTAGGGCACTTAAAACACTTATATTTAATGTGACTAGTGATATGGCAATATTTAAGTCTACAATCTATCTATTTGTTTTTGTATTTGTTCCATCTGTTTTTTTGTTCCTTTTTCCCTCTTTTTTGGTCTTCTTTTGGATTGACTTTCTTTTATGATTCCACTTATCATCTTTGTTGGCTTAATAGCTATATTTTTAATTTATTATTTTGTGATTGTTTTAGTGTATACAATATACTTTAGCTTATCATAGTCAACGTTTAAGTAATATTATACCATTTCATGTGTAGTATAAGAACTTTACAACAGTGTATGTTCATTCCTCCCTTTCTGGTCTTTGTGCTATTGTCATACATTTTACTTATGTTATAAACTCCAGGGCTGGCCGAGTGGCACAGTGGTTAAGTTTGCATGCTCCACTTCGTTGGCCCTGGGATTGTGGGTTTGGATCCTGGGCATGGACCTACACACTGCTCATCAAGCCATGCTGTGGTGGTGTCTTGTATATAAAATAGAGGAAGATTGGCACAGATGTTAGCACAGGGACAATCTTTCTCAAGCAAGAAGAGGAAGGTTGACAACAGATGCTAGCTCAGGCACAATCTTCCTCACCAAAAGAACACCCACTAAACTCCATAATGCATTATTATTATTTTTGTTTTAAACAGTTAATTATTTTTAAAAGAGATGTTAAAAATGAGAAAAATGTCTTTTATATTTACTTGCATGTCATTTTTGGTGTTCTTTATTTCTTTGTTTAGATTCAGATTTCCATCTTGTATCATTTTCTTTCTGCTTGAAGGACTTCCTTTAGTATTTCTTATAGTGCAGGTCTGCCGGTGATGAATTAGTTCAGCTTTTGTATGTCTGAAGAAGTCTTTATTTCTCCTAATTTTTGAAACTTATTTTTGTTTGGTACAGGATTCTGGGTTGGCAGTTTTCTTTTTTCTAAAGATGTTGGTCCACTGTCTCCTGGTTTGCATTGTTTCCAATGAGAAGTCCACTGACATTCTTATCTTTGTTTTTCTATATATAATATATATTTTTTCTGATTTTTTAAAATGTTTTTCTCCTCATCATTGATTTTGAGCATTTTGATTGCTCAGATTGACTGCTGTGTTGTAGTTTTCCTTATATTTCTCATGTTTGGAGTTTGTCATGTATCTTGGGTCTGTTTATAGTTTTCATCAAAACTATGGCTTTGGCCATTATTTATTCAAATATTTTTTCTATCCCCCTTTCTCTCTCTGCTATTTTGGAGATTCCAATAAACATATTAGGCCACCATCTGAAGTCATCCTGCAGCTCACTGATGATCTGTTGTCCTTATTGTTTTTAGTCTTTTTTCTCTTTGTGCTTCATGTTGCATAATTTCTATTGCTATGTTTTCCAGTTCATTAGTCTTTTTTTCCTGCAGTGACCATCTGCTGTTAATCCAACCCAGTGTGTTTTTCATTTCACACATTGTATTTTCACCTCTAGAGGTTTGATTAGGATCTTCCTAAAAATCTCCCATTTTGCTGTTTAACATGCTTAATCTTTCTTATCTCTTCTTGAATGTATAGAATACAGTTGTCACTGTTTTAATGTCTTTATTAATTTTATCATTTCTAAGTTTGTTTCTGTTGATTGTTTTCTCTTCTAATTATGAGTTCTTTGCATGCCTGGTAATTTTTGATTAGATGTCAGGCATTGTAAATATTTTCCATTTGGATGATTAATATATTTGTATTCCCATAAATATTCTTGAGATTTGTTCTGGGATGCAGAACAATTATGTGTAAATGTTTTGATGCTTTTAAGGCTTACTTTAAAGCTTTTTAAGGTGTGACTGGAGCAGCCTTCAATCTAGGGTTAACTTTTCTCCACTGCTGAGGCAATATGCCACTGAGTACACTACCTGCTGCCCCATGAATTATAAGGTTTTCCACTCTGGCTAATGGGAACAAGAACTATTTATGATTCTGTGTAAGCTCCAGGAATTGTTTCCTCTGCTCCTTCTGGGTGGTTCTTTTCTTAGCCTTAGGTAGTTTCCTAATATGCATGTTCTTATCAAAGCTTAGCTGAATGAAGAAGTCTTCAGATATCTCTCTCTGTTCAGCCCTCTCCTCTCTGGTACTTTGCTTTGCAAACTCTACCTGCCTTGGTTCCCCCAGACTTACAGCTCCATTTCCTTAGCTCAGGGAGACTGCTGGTGCCGCCTGCATTGTCACTGCACTGTGGCCTGGAAACTCTCTAGGCAATAAGCTAGAGCAATCCATAAAACTCACCTCACTTTTTTGTCTCTCTTGAGAATCACTGTCTTGTGTTGCCTGATGTTTAATTTGTGAAAAGTCTTTTTCATTTATTTTGAATAGTTTTTAGTAGTTTCTGGTGGGAGAGTTAACTTGGTACCTGTTAGTACATCTTAGCCAGTAATGGGGGGTGTCATTAGCGTATATTATTATTTTTTTAAAATTTCAGTTTTATTGAGGTTTAATCGACACATAAGATTGTGTATTTAAAGTGTACATTGTGGTGGTTTGATATATGTATACATTGTGAAAGGATTCCTCCATCTAGTTAATTAACACATCCATCACCTCATGTATTTATCTTTTTTTTGGTGAAAACATTTAAGTTCTACTGTCTTAGCATGTTTCAATTATATAATACAGTGTTATCAACTATAGTCACCATGTTTTACATGAAATCCTCAGATCTTATTCATCTCATAGCTGAAAGTTACATAGCTCTTTTACCAATCTCTCCCTGTTTCTCCTACTCCCTGGCAACCACTTCTCTACTCTCTGTTTCTATGAGTTTGATTTTGTTTTTTAGATTCCACATATAAGTGATACCATGTAGTATTTGTCTTTCTCTGACTGGCTCATTTTACTTAGCATAATGCCCTCAAGGTACATCCAAGTTGTAGTAAACGGAAGGATTTCATTCTTTCTCATGGATGAATAATATTCCATTGTATGAATATACAACATTATCTTTATCTATGCATCCATCAATGGATGCTTAGGTTGTTTCCATATATTGGCTGTTGTGAATAATGCTACAATGAACATGGGAGTGCAGAGATCTCTTTGATATCTTGTTTTCATTTCCTTTGGATATATACCCAGGAGTGGGATTGCTGGATTATATGGTAGTTTTATTTTTAATTTTTTGAGGAAGTTCCATATTGTTTTCCATAGTAGCTACACCAATTTACATTCCCACTGATAGTGTACAAGGGTTCACTTTTCTCCACATTTCTCCAACATTTATCTCTTGTCTTTGTGATGATAGCTGTTCTGACAGATGTGAGGTGCTACCTTAGTGTAGATTTGATTTGGATTTCCCTGATGATTACTAATATTGAACACCTTTTCCTGTACTTCTTGGCCATTTGTAAGTCTTCTTTGGAAAAATGTCTATTCAGTTCCTTTGCCCATTTTTTAATTGGATTTTTTTTTTCCTATTGAATTCTATGAATACTTTATATATTTTGGATATTAACTCCTTATCAGATATATGATTTGTAAATATTTTCACTCATTTTCTTTTTCATCTTGTTGATCATTTCCTTTGCTGCACAGAAGCATTTTAGTTTGATGTAGTCACACTTATTTATTTTTGCTTTTGTTGCCTTTGCTTTCAAAAAATTATTGCCAAGGCTGATGTCAAGGCACTTACCCTCTACATTTTCTTCTAGGAGTTTTATGGTTTTATGTCTTAATTTCAAGTCTTTGATTCATTTGGAGTTAATTTTTGTGTATGGTGTAAGACAGTGGTCTAGTTTCATTCTTTTGCATGTGTTTGTCCAGTTTTCCCAACACCGTTTATTGAAGAGACTATCTTTTCCCCATTAATGATAAGAAACATTGATAAGTTTCATTTGTTGAATGCTCATGCTGTGTCAGACTCCATATTAAGTGTTTTACATGCATTTTTTTCCTTTGATCTTCATAGCAACTCTTTTTGAAGCTTAATTATTTTTAGTCCCATTTTATGGCTGAAGAAATTGAAGCTCAGAGATTTAAGCAATATGCTTAGCTAAGAAGTGACACAGCTGGGATCAAATCTCAGGTTTATCCGTTAAGTTATATGATTAGGTCACCTCTAAGTTTCTTTCTATTTGTAATATTCCATGAATATACCAGATTGTAGAAATCTATAGCAACCTCTGAGCTCTTGTGGTTAAGAGAGCTTGAGCTTCAGAGTTATGTAAACATAAGAACTGAAAACAAAAGCATACTGTTTGTTGGGGGCCTAAAATGTGTTAGGCACCTTTGCTACCTCGTTTTCAGACAGTGTCATTTTTAAGACCAGTCTCCATTTCTTCTGGAATTCCAGTTGTATAGTTGTTGGACATTTTCATTTTATCCTCCTTGTATTTTAATTTCTTTTTCTCTTCCTGTGCTGCATTCTGTGTAATATCCTCAGATTTATCTTCAGTTTACTAATTCTTCCTTCAGCTTTGTCTAATAGTCTGTTAAACTCGTCCACTGAGATGTTTTAAATTTATTGATTATACTTTTTATTACTATAAGCTCTATCTGTTTTTTAAGTCTGTCAGTTCTTTTTTATTTATTTATTTTTTTAAAAGTTTTTGGTGAGGAAGATTAGTCCTGAGCTAACATCCACTGCCAATCCTCCTCTTTTTGCTGAGGAAGACTGGCCCTGGGCTAACATCTTTGCCCATCTTCCTCTACATTACATGTGGGACGCCTACCACAGCATGGCTTGATAAATGGTGCATGGGTCTGTACCTGGGATCCAAACCTGCGATCACTGGGCTGCTGAAGCAGAGTGTGTGAACCTAACCACCACGCCACTGGGCTGGCCTCTGTCAATTCCTTTTTTAAATACCATCTTATTTGTTTCTTACATATTTTTTATTATTTTTGTCGTAAATCATTTAAAATTTTATTTTTTAGTCTGTATACAATAGTTCTATTATCAGAAATTCTTAAGAATTGGATCCTGCTGTTTATTCCGTCTGCCAGCTCTCATTGATGGTGGTTTCTTTCTTGATATGCTATGTGTGAACTTGGGTTTGAGAAGAATCACATTGCTCCAGAGAGGTCTGCACTGGTTTTGTAAGTGATCCAAGACTTCATCTTGGGTAGCGTGATCTCTCCAAACTTCTCTGAGATCTGGCCTGGGGTTTTGAATTCCAAGAGGGGACTTTTTAAAAATCCAGTCAGAGATAGAAAGTCTTTCTCTTTCTCTATCTGTGCAGGGGGTGAATTTTTCCCTAGTTGTTTCTTCCCCTGCGTTGTCTTTGACAGCTGTGTCTTTATAGGGGGGTTTGTGTCACCCCCGGCTCCTCTGGGAGCTTGCTGAGATCGATCCTCCCTCCCCCCCTCCCCTGTGTTGTCACAGTGTGGGCTCACACGTTCTCACTCTGGTTTTAGGTTTCCTCTTCATTTCTGGCCTTTGGGATGTTCCCTTTTTTTGAGATCCCAGCTGGGAGTTTAAAAGGAATCTCATATTATACTTAGTATTTTAAGTTGTATTATAGTGGGAAAGTTTCCAGGTTATTAAGTCCTTAATATGGTTGGAAATGGAAGTTCTATTTTTATTAACGATACAAATCATGGTAGTTCTTCAAGGCAAGCATGGTTATCTCCAGTTTGCAAATAATTAAGTGCTTAGGAGAGGTTTAATACCTCGCTTAGCATCACACCCCTGGTAAATGAAGGAGGCCAGACTTGTCTTACTCAAGCCAGTGCTCTTCCCAGAACACGGGCCGGGAGCTTGGGGCAAGGAGTGAGCCCTGAGTGGGAAGAAAACGTCCCAAAAGAAGAATGGCCTCTTGCCTATGGCCTACTCTCCCTTCTTCACAAATTTCCTAGGACCATATCTGAAGACCTAATCATTTCAGAGCTATAGGGTTGGGGCACCAAAAATGTGTCATCAAGTGATAGACACAGATGTGTCTGGGAAGAGAAGTTGGATCATAGAGGCACAGACAGATGGTTTTGCATCAGCTTTTAATTAGATAAACCCCTTGTCTCTAGAGAAAGAAGACACAGGGCGATGTAGCGGTATCCTGAAGAATGACACAGCACAGGGAAGTCTGACTGAAGGTCACCTCAGAGGACAAGTGGTGGCCAAGCGCAAAGCTGCAGAGTCTGTGCTGCTGGAGGCGGATGCTCGTGTCTCCTGCGGGCGTGGCTTGCTTCCTCAGGCGAGGCTCACTCACACAAGACCCTCCAGATCAATCCATCGCTCAGGTCAGGAAATTTAAAACCATGGGTGTTGAAAATGAATCTCTCATTTCTATTTTCAGCAACATCTCCTCCTCCTTGCATTTCAGTTTCCCAAGGGCTTCAACCCCGATGAAGCTGTCAGTGGGTAAAGATATTAGGTTTGAGCAGCATTAACTAATTCTGGACTTCTAGGCAGGATGGCAGAGTGCACCCCCACTTTCGGCTCTCCTCCCTCTTGTAGCACTGCTAAACGGGCAATAAAACTATGATGGTAAAAAGGTGTGTACCTACCAGGTCAACAAAAACAAAAAGGAGAGAAGTGAGCCTGTGTCTGTATTTGAACGCATTCTGAGGAGGGTCACAGAACTGGAGGAGGATTTGGAATTGAATTAATAAGAACATAGAAATGTAAGTGAAGGAAGAACAGGTAAGTACTGACTTCAGGGAAAGCAAATTATTGTGTCAGCAAGGAAAAGTAACTACTGTATAACATAATAACCCGTGGACAGCACTTACGCAGATATAATAATGCAACCCCTGAAGTTGGTCAAATGTAAAATACAATATAACTAAGTCAGAAAGATGATGGAAGGGAAAAGTGCGTGTGTGTATGTGTGTATGTGCGGTTGGGATGAGAGTCAATAGATAGTCCTTAACATGGAAACATTCAGAAGCAGCAGTATGTGTAAGTTATTTAGAGACATAGATACAAATATGAAAGCAATTAGCTAAAAGGTTTGAGAGCTTGTTTGCAGATTCCAGCAGCGGAGCTCAGTAACGCATACACCCTTGACCCAAGACGCTCCTCCTCTGTTGGGGAAGGTCGTGCTCTTCCAGTGAGCCTGCAGCTCTGGGAGGGATCCACACAGGACCACGAGGGAGGAAGGGAACACCCACCTACCCAGCCAGATCGGCTGAATCAGCCCTGGAGATCAACGGAGTGGCAGATGTCACAGACAGATCACTCTCACATCCTGAAAAATTTAAAAGTGGTTGGATTTGGGGAACGAAAAATGGGGCAGGAGCTGTTACTCTTGTTTTCCTTGAAAAGTCTTGCAGAACGATTTGACTTTGAACTAACCATGTGTAATTTTAATAAAAATCAAACAAAATAAAAATCAATATGCAATTTCATAATAGAAAGTATTTTATTTTAAAAAAGAGATTAAAAGAAATTAAGTGACTTGAGTCTTACCTGAAATCAGAGTGTCTAGTTGAAATCCCAGCGGATAGCCCCATGGGAGCGTGGGCACAGGCTGCTCATCTCAGCCAGTCCCCCCCAGCCCGCCTGCTGGCCACCCGCCTGTTGGTGCCTGTGCCCCGCAGGCTGTCTCCGTCCTGACATTGCTTTCTGACCAGGCCTGGTTTGTGCTCCTTGAGCTGCTCTGTTTTCTCTGTCCTGCCCCTTGCTTCTGGGGTCCTCAAAGGTTCTGGACCAGCTGCCTGGTCTTTTCACTCTGGGCTTTTTCTTGCTTTTCAGCAATCGGGTCCTTTTGTTGTATACTTGTCTGCTTTGTTCTTAATCCAGCTCTCGCTGACCATCTAAACTGGAGGTGACAGAGGGCTGCCAGAGGGTCACATTCTGCCTAGAGATGTTTTGTGGGCCAGCAGAGTGGTTTTAAAACTCTGAATGCGCTGGGCCAGGCCTGTGCTGCCCAGCTTCCTCCCAAGTGTCCTCTCTGGCATCTCTCTTCCCTGACAAACTGCACACCTGGCCCTTCTGGCCCACAAAGGCCTTAGAGCAGGTGATCCCACTTCTGGATCCTTATGCACGAGCTGCTGCAGACTGACTTTGGCTCATCTCTGCTTTTCCTGGGGCTGTCTTCCCATCCTGTTTGTTTTATTCCATTGTCGATGGCTACAGTTAAGACGCAAATGCAAATGATTTCCTCATTTTCTGTTATTTTTCATGGCCCATCAAAAAATATATATACCAATTCTCCAAAATCTGAACGTCAGCTAGTATTTTCATCAGGTAAATCACAAAAAAGGTGAGAGTTAGACTTACTCCTACTAAGAACTCATCCCAGCGGTGTGGTCTGGTGGAAACCCTCCTGCCTTCTCTTGTGTGCGGTCCAGGCTAGCCGAGTCTCCTCCCGGTTTACAGTGCTGTGGTGTTTATTACACTTCCTTGCTTGACTGTTAGCGTAACTTCAAAGGCGTTTTGCGTCTGCCTGTTTCACGGAGATCTACTGGGAAATTCACCTCCTCGAGACTCAGCGAAAGCCTCTTCTCCGTAGGGAAGGCCCCCCGTACAGGTACTTCCTTACATACTATCCTAATATTACTCTCTGGTTGGGTCAAACATATCAGCATGTTTTGTTTTTCCAGTGTGATGGCAAAATCTCTAGAACAGACATTTTTTTCTCCATTGAGTTTTTCTTTCTTCTTCGTGGAATATAGCCCTGCTTAGGTGCATGGTGGGCTCTGGGGAAAAATGGACACTTTACAATAGATTTTCATTTTTACTAAAAACTCAAGAAAATAACGATGATAAGAACTTTTAGCACGATGAATTTCCAATCTGGACGCTTACTTAAAGGTGCAAAATGAGAGAATTGTTATATGTCACCCTCATCACCATTTAGCATTCAGTGATGTTGTAATGTAAGCTGGAATTTGTTTTTTGCAGGCCAGAGACCCTGAGAGAATCTCATTTATTCTTAACTCCATCTGGTGAAAAAATGAAACAGTAAGAAGAATAACCCAGATTTGGAACCCAGAACTGGAAGCTCGAAGACGATGAATTATTTTCCCTCTTTATCATAGTTTTAAACTTAACCATCATCGTGGAAAAAAAAAGACTTTGTCTTTATGACTTACAGTATAAGTATTGGATGGCCTTGCCAATTCAAAAGACTTCATGCCTATTGTCTGTTTTTAGGCAAATATTCCAGTTATATTCATTTATAGCTACTATCAAAAGTCAATACTTATTTAATAATTGTTTTATGTTTCTTTGTATGGATTTTTACCATGTTTTGTGTTCCTAACTAGTTGCTGATTTCCTTAATGGCTGGAGATGGTGTGTGACCAGTGGTGGCACTTGGTTTTTTCTTTTTCTTTTCTCTATTTATCAAACACTTCTCTGGATCCCCTTTAAAAGCTTTACAAATGATCATTTATTTACTCTTCATAGCTTCTATGAGGTAGGTATCCTGTAATGTCCCCATTTTACAGATGAGGAAACTGAGGCACAGAGATATTAAGTAATTTGCACAAGGTCACACAATTATTAAGTGATATGGCCAGGGTTCTGAACCAGGAGGTCTGGTCTCAGAATCTGTACTCTTAATCAATATATTACATTGCATCTCAAAAAATCTTTTCTGTTGATGATTTAAATTGAACAGAATTTTAACATGTTGAGGGGAAGGGGGAAGAAGAAAGTGTTCTTTTCTTTCGCACTCTCAAATCAGGGCTGGAATATATGTAGTACATTACACAAAGTATAATTAGGACACTCGTGGAAGTTAGCTTGCAGTAAACACGTATTTGATTTCCAGCTTTTCGTGAAATGCAAACAAGCTTTGTACTTGTTTGTCTTAGGGTTATGTCTTGGCATACTTTCCCAGATGGGCAGATGAAAACTTAGAAGTTGCAGAAGTAATAGTTTAATTGAATGGCTATAAAATGAATAGAGTCTTTCTTCAGTGCCTTCTATCTTTCTTTCCATCTTTCTGTGGTTGAGTGGGGATTAGAAATTGGACTAATATGAGAAAAACAGGAGTCTGTGAAGAGTCATATCTGATGCTGGCAGCATCCTGCTCTGAATGGGGTCGCACAGATCGCATAACCAACAGAGACAGGGCTCAGCATAGGAAAAGGTGGATTAAAAAGAAATGCTAAGTCGAGTTTTTATGTGGAGGGTAGGGTTCAGTCTAAATTTAGAAATATTCACGGAGATCTGTAAATATTATTCTCCTCTAGCACCTAAGAACCAGAATTACAGTATCAAAACTTAAGTGAAAAAACTGTGATGTTTTTAGTAAAATGGACCCTGAGAATATATGTAATTTTTCTTGCTTTTGTCTGAATGTTTAGTTGTAGAGATAGTAAATGTGCTAAAATACTAAATAAAAGGGGACACTTTGAAATAACTAATTGTTAACATGTTGTTTAATTATGAGGATTACATCCTTGAAAGTAGAAAAAAACACATTTTCTAACTTCAGATATTCCTCTTTATTATAGTCATATAAGCAATTGTTTACAATTTTCTTTGGTTAAGGCATTAGAACTGGAGAACTGCCAGACAACTTTAGGATGGAACTAATGAACTCTTTGTGAAAAACCTAAATGTATTTTAGTTTAGACTGTCTGATATGAGGCCAGAGGCTAAAGAGTCAGATTCTAATAACCTGCAGTGGGACGTGGCCCAAGCGTCTGGCCCAAGTATCCACGCCAAAGAGAGAAGGGCCCAGAGCAGCGAGATCTTCATTTAGATCTCATCAAAGAGAAGAGTTTTTAAAATTAACTTGCAGTTCCCTTTCTGGTTGGGCAGCAGGGAGATGCCACTGACATGAGTCACAGAGTCTCACTCCACATATTATATGAATTTGTGGAGGACTTTGGAGCTATTCAACATGTCACTCGATCCTAGGCGATCCAGAGATTTAGCGATGTGACCAGGTGCCAAGGACTTGAAATAGAAAAGCCATAGACTGTCTTGGGAGGTGCTTTAACTATGACGAGCAATAGGGACATACCGTCCTTATAGATCCAGCGAGAGGCAAACAGTCTAGTCTCAGGAAAGCTACAGCGCCATAATGGGGCAGTCATCATTAAGCTAATATTCTTTCTGATCCCTGAGGTTTTCCTGGATCACTTCCGTCCTCCTAGGCCACGTCTTGGTCTTGAGGAAAGCTTCAGTGAGATGAAAGAGCATGAAGTTTGGAGTCAAGCAGATCTGAATCCAAAGCTTGTCACCATCACCATTAGCTGTGTGATTTGGGGCAAATTTTTCTTTCTGGGCATTGATAGCTTCCTCTGTAAAATACACTCAGAAAACTAACACACAGGGTTAAGGAGAAGCTGAGTTAGCCAACATGTGCCTGAAGCCTGGTGCTTCATGGTACTCAGGAGCTCCTGCCCCGCTCACCCATTGGCGTCCCACTGCTCTCCTGTGGCTGTGAGTGCCCTAGCATTCAACTCCAAGGGCGAGCCAGAAATGGAGGAACTGGCTTTCCTCCTTTGGGGTGGGTCTCATCTCACAGAGATGAAGAATGGCTGATCAGAGGTATCAAGGGACCACTCCAGGATTGGTGCAAGAGCATTTCTCTCCTTTTCAAATTGTTGCCTCTTTCTCCTCATTCGTTTCACTTAGCTTTTAAATATAATCTCTTTATCCTTCTAAAATCATTGTGTTAAAGACTGGGAACATATTTTAAGATATAACGGAGATAAAGACATGGGAAGAACCAGACTTTTCTCGTGTCTCCAAGCCAGGACCTTCCTGGCACTGTATTTGATGCGAAGCAAGGACTGCAGTTGGCGTGTGGGCTATAGTTCACCCCAGGATTTAGATGTGACGGGGTTGCCTGGAAGGCTGGTGTGGTGAGTCTGTTGGGGGCTCTTCTCAGGAAGGACCAAGAATTCATCTGGAAAGCATGCATGGCCAGGGTGGAGTGGGGCTAACTTCAAACCATGTAAGGGTCTCTTATACACGATGTGCACTAGCCTGTCCCCAGATCTGTGTCTGAGTCCTAGAGCAATAGGACAGGGCTGAACACAGGAGGAGCTGCCTTGCTAAAGTCTCTACAACCCTGGGCTGCAACGGGCACTCGGTGAGGAGCTCCACAACAAACATAGTGCAGGATGAAGGAGGGGGAGAGGGATGGTCCTCTCTTGGCACGGACAGAAGCCGGGAGGTCCAGCAGCTATTTTTTGTTTTTTTGTTTTTTTTTTTTGAGGAAGATTAGCCCTGAGCTAACATCTGCTGCCAATCCTCCTCTTTTTGCTGAGAAAGACTGGCCCTGAGCTAACATCTCTGCTCATCTTCCTCTCCTTTATATGTGGGACGCCTGCCACAGCATGGCTTGCCAAGCGGTGCCATGCTTGCACCCTGGGATCCGAACCGGCGAACCCTGGGCCACCTAAGCAGAGCATGTGCACTTAACAGCTGCACCACTGGCCGGCCCCTCAGCAGCTTTTATTGCCACAGGAAAGGATGCCTGTAGTTTGGTAGCCATTGTTGGGGGGGGGGGTGGGGGGCCTTGGCACTGACTTCTCTGCTGTCCACAGGGACAACTTTTGTCCAGACAACTGGGAACATCTCCCTAGTGGCACAGTCTGCAGTGGCCTGGGCAGGGGCAGTGTCCCTGTGAGCTCGCACAGCACTGGCTCCTTCCTGAGCTTCAGAGCTCTCAGTAGCAGCTCTCAGTAGGGCTAAGAGCAGAGGAAGGGAAAGGAAGGGACAAGCCTCGTGGAGTCACTGAGGAGGACTATGGTCCTGAACACTCCTTAGGACTTTTTGAAAGGGGACAAGTTTGAAGAGAAATTGGGATTCTGAGATGGTGGGTGTAGGCAAAGCTTAAGAACTGTTGTGTGTGAATATTTTTGAGACCTCAGACCTACCTGTTGGCTGGGATGACCTAGGAAACCCAGGTTACATTTATAAATTATTGTGCATTAATTTATATTGAAGAAACCACTGACAAAAGGAGACTGACAGGCAGTTGACTAAAACGGTGGATGTGAACATATAACTGAAGAACTCAGAAAACTGAAAAAAAAAAAAAACCGAAGACGGGAATGATGTATTTAGTAGAAAAATGCCAGCCAGGCTTCAGAGCTGCAAATCAACTTAGACCTGTGTCTTGAGGCAGAGGGCATCTCTGGAGACAAGGTGGGGTGCCGTTGGGAATAAATGAGTAGATTGGGACCTGTGAAAGTTGCAGAAATAAGTGCCAACTGGGTGTACTGTTTTATGTCACTGGCCAGAGAAACTTAGGGAAGCTCTGGGAATGCTGGGCCTGGAAGTTGAAGCGTGTGTCCGGGTATGTGTGCGCGTGCTTGCACACACGTGCACTTTTGGGCATATCCGTGGTGGAGGATATGGTACTAAAACTGGAAGATAAGATCATTTTCTTATGAAACCTGGGAAAGGAGGATCTGGATCGACAATTCACTCGATGTGCTTGCCTGTATAGAAGCATTCAGAGCTAAAGGTTTCAAAATAAGATAGCTTTTAGTTGGATAAAAATCAGATTTTTGGGGACCTCCTGCCCCATCTGTGCTTGTCCTTGGACACATAATTGATCCTAGGACAACTGCTTATCCCTCACATCGGGGAGGAAGAGGGGGCCTTACACATTCAAACTTTTGCAGCTTGTTCTGTGGATATAATGTCTTGAGTTCAATGAAAAGAGGTGACCCCAGCTGCATTTGCATGACTTCAAATATCTAGTCCATTGATTTAGTTAAAATTGAAATAAACTATTAGAATGTTTGACTTTATCCTGATATTCTAAATATTTGACTGATTTGGCAAGATGGCTTGGAGGTATGCAGACAGACATGACCCTTCTAAGACGGGCTATGTGTGCTTCCCTGCGTGGGATATTAGTAGGCAAAGTGAAGAGCCTTGAAACTTAGCCAGAAAAAATGTATGCAGCTAGCTAATCCTAAACAATGGCTGTCCTTCTTATAGACGGTTGGTTGATTGCTTTTTCAAGATAAACCACAAACATGTATTCTTCATATTCCCAAATATCTTAATGTCTCCTCAAAGCATACTGGAGGGAAGCAGAGTGAGGAGAGGGAGTAAGGAAGGGAGAGAAAAGGGACGGTGAGAGTGTGCATGGAGAAAGGGTCTCGGAAATGGAGTCTGAGCAACCTCAGCCATCAGATAAGCAGTGTTGGGTTATAAATTTCAATTTTACTTATCCCTTCATCTGGATTTTTATTTGCTGCTGAATTTTTATCCACAGCATATTGATAACATTCTCGGTTAGACTGTGGGGCTTTCCCGGACTTCACACCAAGCTCGTAAACTCCCTCTTAAAATGTCTTTCTTTCTTTCTTTTTTTTAATAAATGTGGAAACAAAGCAACACACCTAGATAAACAGAGAAGTACAAATGCCGTAACAGAACAGCCCACAAGCAGGCTGATGAAGCAGTTTTCTCAATGAATACGTGATGTATTAAAACCCAGTACTTAAAGTGAAGAAAATAGATCGAAAGATGATGGTGACACTTTAAGAGTTCACAACCCCCTCTGATAACATAGCAGAATTTAAAAAGCAATTTTAAACATAGGAGGAAAGAAAAATATGCAAGGGATATTTGAAACAGAGTCAAACTTGCAGTTTCTCGTCGCCCCCCCAAGGCATGTACCCTAAAGCATGCCAATTGAGTGCCGGCAAATGCCAGGGAAGACTTTTGCAAAACTGGCCATTAGTTGGTTCTGAAAGTGTATTTTTGGCATTTCCCTAGGATGCACTTTGAAGAGCTTTGAGAGGTATGGTTATGGCCATCTCTCTCACTGTCTGTTGTTCTGCTGTATGTTATGCTGCCTAACATCAGCAGAGTGCCTAAAGTTCAAGCCTCCAGAATAGCTTGGAAGAAAACTGTACTAGAAAAATGTTTCCCATTTTACTTCCCAAACAGTAAACTTTAAAGAGAACATCCTTGTACTGAGTTCTCTGATCTCTCATATGATGAGTGAGTAAAGATTTGAACCTCCAGAGGATGTCTTCCTTCCTCCCGCCTTGCTTTTGTCGCTGGTCTCAGCTCACGTTGATCCTGTTTCTCCAGACCTACACGTGGCAGCAGGGAGTGGGTGTCTGGTTGCCAGTGCAGGACCGAAAGGCGGCCCTCGGGGCTGTCGAGCACGGTGAGGGACCCCTGCCAGCTTCCTCTGGGCTTTCACACGTGTCTTTAATTCCAGCAACGAAACTGTTTTTTACTCCAATTGATCTGCAACCCATCCGAAATTATGTCAGTAAGAGTTCCTTGGTCTTTTTATTTGAAACATTTTGAGTTTCTGACATGGGGTGAGAGGAAGGTAAATGCCACCTTCTAGAACCTTTGTCAAATCAGTCCAGCACATCTCTATGCTTTTCATAAGTTAATTGCTAACTTCCAAGGAAAAAATACCATTTCTTACTTTCTGGTCTCTTATCAAACATGCTAAGCACGGCTTGGTTAAGCAGTAACTCTCGCTATGCAAGTAAACAGAATTCTCCCCCCACCTCCTCTTTGCCATACTAATCTAAATGAGTGACACGTGAGGACTGGGAGAAAATAATCAGCAGCTATAATAACACGCTGGACTGGAAGTGATTCAGTTTCTTTAATACACCTTGAGAGTATTTACATCCATGGAGGACAGAGTGTTTACAAGGGCCCAGCGCTTATTTATCTGAGAACACTTTTATGGAAGTGCAGCTTTATGGGCTCTGGGGACATTCTCCTGCCAGCACATCGACCTTCAGCAGCAGCGGGGTATTACTTGAGTAAAAACTTTAAGGTTGCCCTGAAGTTGGCCCTTCCTTGGACTTTGCAGTGGTTTATAAATGGCTAGCGCCTCAAGAGCCAGAAGTGGTTCTGCGACTCGGTATCGGGGTGAGGTTTGAATGCCGTCCAGGCCTCGGACGCCGAGAGAGTTGAGAAGTCATGGCCGCTCCATAGCTTTGTCCACACAAGCAGGCGAGGAACCGGGCCACCTAGGTAGCGTGACTTGGAAGTTGCCAGAAAAGCAGCCCCCTGACTAAGAAGTAGGCCTCTCTTCTCAAAGACCTACCTCAGAGTCTGAAATTTAGACCAGGAGATTTCTGCATTTTGGTTTGGGCATGGTTTCCAAAGCAGATCCTTTAAAATGCAAAAATTCTACTTAAAAGAGGAACCTATAAACATATCAGCACCCAGAGCACATACTATGAATTCAAGAGTCAACTGAACAGACGTCACCTGCAGGGTCCCTGAACTGTGAGGACGTCAGGAAGTGCCACCATCACTCACCCGGCTTCTGATCGGGGCCTCAGTCCTCCTCGCCTCCTCAGACTCCCCTTCCCCGCAGGTCCCCACGAGCGTCCGTGGGGAGAGCCACCATTTCCGTTTTCTGGAGCTCGTATTTCTCATGGTGGCTTTGAGATCACCGTGGCAGTGTGTACGTGCAGGGCTGGATTAAGATCTTTGGGGCCCCTCAAAACTGACAACATTATGGTGGTCTTCCCCTTCCTGACCTGAGAAATTCAAATTCGAATTCCTTCTAAATTGCAAAACAGAGATAAAGAAGGCTTAGCTAAGGCTGATTTTCTCCATGAGGACTAGTGTCTTGCATTTTTTGAAATAGAAAATGTGAAATTCTTTCAGTATCTTTTCTTTTTTTGTTTCTGTTTTGCTAATATCTTTAGGGCGCATTTACTCTGCCGACTGGGAAACCTGGCCCCTTCTTCACTCCCAGGTTCCAACTGCCATCTGTGAGCCAACAAAACCAGATGTATTTCTTTCCCAGACCTTGTCTCTAGGTGCCACCATATGTCCCATGGGAACCTCCATATTACCAGGTCCAAAACAGAGCTCATCATCTTTTCCTTCAAACTTGCTCCTTTTCTGGTTTTCCCTATCTCAAAAAATTCACCCAGTTGTTCAAGTCAGAAATCTGAGAGTCATCCTTAACATTTCTTCTTCGTCATGCCTGTATCCAAAACCTCCCTAATTTTCCTCTGACTATCTCTCAGTTTCGTCTGTGGTGACTTTTACCTGCACAGCCACCACCCTGTTGAAGCCAGTCCGCCTGCCTCTGCTCTGTTCCTTTTACAGACCCATTCTCCTTGCGGCCTGAGTGATTGTTCTAATCTGGTCGCATCTTCGTCCCTCTGCTTGAACAGGCCAAAGGATATCCCAAGGCTCCTTTATGAGATTTACCAGGCCCCTCAGGATCTGGCTGTGCTTCTGTTCCAGCCCACCTCTGGTCACTTTCCACCTACTGTTCTACACTCCTGTGATAGTAGCGTCTATAAATTCCCATAAACACAGCAATCTGCTACACTTTGGGACTTTGCACGTTCTGTTCCATCTATCCTTTCCACTTTGCATTTGCCTGACCAATTCCTACACATCCTTCAGTCTGTTGGTGGGTGTGTGTTTGGTGTCCTTTGCAGGGTAGAGAAAACAAGGGAGTGGGACCTCAGTGGGTGGCTAATGGAGAAAGTGGTTTGCTATTTTGAATTACTTGGCCTCTTTTTCTAAATGATTACCTCAGAAAAAATCAATGACAGTTCATTTCTTCACCAGATGTTTATTAAATAGGATGCAAGATGCTGTTCCATACTCTGGGTGAAAGAAGAAGAAAGGTATCAGTTGGCCTCAATCTAGCAGGGAGAGAGGAGACAAGCCACCCTTCACCAACACAAAGCAGGACAAGCTGGTGCCACATCCATGGGACTGGAAAGTGCGAGGTGTCCCGAGCGGAACGCCATTTCCTGCTGTGGTGACTGGAGAAGGCAGCATGTGGCCTGGCTGCTGGCAGTGGTGTCATACAAGCGTTATTCGACACTAACACATCAATGCGCCTGTCGTCTTCTACGGGGCTTAGAAAGCTAAGGACGGCGGGTGCTCCATTGGTGTTTGCTGGTCTGGTTTTGCATGTCCGTCTCAGGTACAGCATGCGGTCATCACACCTGAATAGGGGCATTGTGTTCATTGCCTAGCCTACTACCGGGTATCTGGTTAGTACAATCATGATTAAAAACAACTTATACATTATTTGCCTCACTTCTAAAATGCTTAGTAATCTTCATTATAAGTCCAGGGTTCTTAACCTGGGGCTCCCAGATGTACCTAATCTTTGGACCCAGATATTGGATGCAAAAATTTGCATGTATGTGTAAATATTTATTTTTCTGCCTACAACTTCCATGAGATTCTTCAGGGGAAATGTGGCAATTTTATTGTTGAAAGACATATATTTTATAAAAAGATAAAGCTGACCTTTTTCATTTCTTACATAAAATCAACATATTCTTCTTTTTTAATAATAAGTATTAACAGTGCAATGATTTACATGTTGTAGCTTTTTTAGTGTTGTAATTTGTAATAGCCAATGGGTCGAGAATATACTATCATGGCTCATAATATGAGGAAAGTTCAAGCGTTTAAGAAAAAATTTGAAAGTAAGTTAGGTACCATCTAAAGTGAATGATCAAGGCACACCAAACGCCTTAACTCGAAACCCTTCCTGTGCCAGACACAGAAAATCAACGATGGGCCGACCAGACTCTAGTCATTGGATTCTAGTGACTGAACAAATACTCGGGGCAAGGTTTGAGATCCTGTGAGTGGCCGTGCAGCTGGCAGTGGCGTGTGTCTTATTTAGGAAAGATGGCAGAATGAGGTAATTAATCCGGCAGCCAGTTTGAATGGGAAGTTGTGTAGGGTTGGGTGCTGTTTTAGTTTGGTTCCTCCCGAAGCAGATTCTGAGGTAAGGATTCCAGTGTAAGTAATTTATTTGGGAGGTGATCCTGGGAGATCCAGGAGGGGGAGTGAGACAGGGAAGTAAAGAGAGTCAATAAACAGAGCGTGCTCAAGCAAGCCTGGGCATCTGGGTCTTATCCCTGACGGGGACTCTCGGGGCCACTGTGGATCGTGTGCCTCCAGGTGATACAGCCCTGGGGGCAGGAAAGCAGGGCGTGTCCCCCCTGCCTCATCTCTGTCCCTGGCTGAGAACAGCTTCAGGGAGAAAAGGCTAATCCCCCAGCACACTCGCCAGCCTGATGAGGGAGAAGAGTGGATCTGGGTGGGAGGACGCCCCCAGGGAACGAGTTGCAGGGGTTGGTAGTTGGGAGGTTGGGCCAGCCTGTAGGAAAATGGTAAGTGCTGAGAATACAGGGCAGGGGCACCCGCAGTTTCTGCTACAGACACCTTCCACTATGCTGGCCAGGCTACGGGACAGTGCTCAGGGCCGGCAGACCCCATGACGGTCTCCACTGTCGACCCCCTTCGCACACTATAAGAGGTATGGGTTATCACCCAAAGAGACATAAACAGATGCCACCCCGGCTTCTGGAGCAGTCATTTCCTGAAGTTGTAGGAAGTGCTTCCCGTGGGTGTGGTACCTGAAGAGGTTATGATGTTAATACTGGTTTGATATTAGAAATGATTAAGGAAAGAAGTGTACTTTTTCCTCTGCTTTGAAGTGCTTTAGACTAGCAGTTGGCTTATCAAAGTGTTAGGAGCTATGGTAATGTATCACACAGATAGACATTTCCCTCCCTCCCTCCCTCTCTTCCTTCTTTCTGTCATTTGTTCTTTTTCTTTACAAGAATTTTCACTCAGAAGACCCTCTCTTCTTTAAATGCACTATTTTCCTCATCCTGTCCTTTATGTTCTGAACCTTTGAGGACAGGAACTTTATTTTATTGATCTTTGTATTACTGACGCTAAGCAGAGTGCCTGGCATATGACAGGTCCTCAGTAAATGTTTGTTGAATGAATCTTTGATGTACTGAAATAAAGTGGTGCAGGGGACTGTCTGGGGTTCTTGGTGGTGGCCAGAGCAACTCCCTCTGTGAGGCAGCCTCCTCCTGCACCTTGTGGCTACTCGACTGTGAATGCCACATGTGTGGGACCCTCCTCTCTGATGCAAAGGGAGACAGATTTCCAGAGTACAGAGGAAGCTGATGTTTCTTGGGGTCCAACAGGTAAAACAGTCTTTCAAATTGAAAACTTTTCTTCTGAGAATTGGCAGAAAACACTGGTAAGTACAAAACTGGTAAGTTATTCTATAGTTGCTGTTGTTTTTTTCTTTTGTATCTTATTTTATTTTTTTAATTGCTGTAACATTGGATTATAACATTATATAGCTTTCGGATGTACATCGTAATGTATTTCGAATTCTGTGTGGATTACAGCGTGTTCACCATCCAAAAACTGATCATACTCCATCCCCTCACGTGTGAACCTGATCGCCCCTTTTGCCCTCCCCCCTCTTCCCCTATGGTAACCACCAATCCAATCTCCAATGCTATGTGTGTGTTTGTCGTTGTTTTTATCTTCTACTTATGAGTGAGATCATACGGTATTTGACTTTCTCCCTCTGACTAATTTCACTCAGCATAATACCCTCAAGGTCCATCCATGTTGTCACAAATTGCCAGATTTCATCATTTCTTATGGCTGAGTAGTATCCCATTGTGTATAAATACCACATCTTCTTTACCCATTTGTCCCTTGATGGGCACCTAGGTTGCCTCCAAGTCTTGGCTCTTGTGAATAATGCTGCAATGAACATAGGGGTGCATGTATCTTTATGCCTTTGCATTTTCAAGTTCTTTGGGTAAATACCCAGCAGTGGGATAGCTGGATCATATGGCAGTTCTATTCTTAATTTTCTGAGGATACTCCATCCTGCTTTCCATAGTGGTTGCACCAGTTTGCACTCCCACCAGCAGTGTACAAGTGTTCCCTTCTCTCCACATCCTCTCCAACACTTGTTGTTTCCTGTCTTGTTAATTATAGCCATTCTGACCGGAGTGAGGTGATACCTCATTGTAGTTTTGATTTGCATTTCCCTGACAGCTAATGATGTTGAGCAGAAATAGAACAAAGAATCCTAAAATTTATATGGAAAAACAAAAGACCCCTAATAACCAAAGGATTCCTGAGAAAAAAGAACAAAGCTGGAGGTATAACACTCTCTGATTTCAAAATATACTACAAAGCCATAGTAACCAAAACAGCATGATATTGGCACAAAAACAGACACAGAGATCAATGGAACAGAATTGAGAGCCCAGAAATAAACCCACACATTTTTGGACAGCTAATATTCGACAAGGGAGCCAAGAGTATACGATGGAGAAAGGAGAGTCTCTTTAATAAATGGTGTTGGGAAAACTGGACAGCCACATGCAAAAGAGTGAAAGTAGACCATTCCCTTACACTATGCACAAAAATTAACTCAAAATGGATTAAAGACTTGAATGTAAGACCTGAACCATGAAACTTCTAGAAGAAAACATAGGCAGTATGCTCTTTGACATCGGTCTGAGCAGCATATTTTCAAGTACCATGTCTGACTGGGCAAGGGAAACAAAAGAAAAAACGAACAAATGGGACTACATCAAACTAAAAAGCCTCTGCACAGCAAAGGAAACCATCAACAAAACGAAAAGACAACCCAACAATTGGGAGAAGATATTTGCAAACCATATGTCTGATAAGGGGTTAATATCCAAAATATACAAAGAACTCATACAGCTCAACAACAAAGAAACCAACAACCCAACTAAAAAACGGGCAAAACATCTGAACAGAGATTTCTCCAAACAAGATATACGGACGGCCAACAGGCATATAGTTGCTGTTTAAAGAAATTTCATCTCTTTGCAATTGTTTAAGTTCAGCTGCGGAACATCTTACTGACTTTGTAATTAGACGCCATTTTCCTACTACCATCCTGGAACCCCCAGCAGGGTCGCCTGGTAGGCTCCCAGCTGCTGTGAACAGGACCAGTACTTTTCTCTTCCCATTGTCTGTCAACTCATGATTATTATTATCTTCTGAGTCTCTGACAAAAATAATATATGTACCTTGTAGAGAATTTAGGACCAAAAGATACGAGAATAGGAAAATAATGTCATCATTCAGTGAAAAAGTTTATTAACATATTGGTAGAAAATCTTTTACGGGTCTAAAACAGATAGCATTTGATCTTACAACAACTGAGAATGCTTATTTCAGTTTCCGTTTCCTTTCCGGGCAGCATGTCTGAGAGGGGCTCTGTCTAGAGCAGCTGCCCGCCAAAGCCTCTCTCCAGTTTCATTTACTGCCCTAAATGGGGAGAAGATTTCAGAAATTAAAGTGGCAGGAGATACAATTAGTTAAGCAAAATTTATACAATACTTAAAAAATTCACTGTGTAGAATAAATATTTTCTTTCTTTCCTGCCACCTAGCTGCTCAGAGGTGGACTGACGGCGCCCCTTCAGCGGCAGAGCCGGCACGCAACAGGAGTGTGCTCCCCCCGGGAGCTTGTGCTGATTTCGTTTACTTCCCCCGAATTATTTTTACCGTAGTATGCTAAAATAACATGTCACTGAGCATTTAGGTTTCTGCGGTGAGCTGCAGCCAATGAAAGCACGAGCCAGAATGCAGCTGCATTTGCAGGCTGACATAGAAAGGATTGGAAAGAATCTGTGAGTGGTTTGAAAGAGAGAACATGCACTCAAACAGCAGGCTTAGTCCATCTGCAGGGGACAGTGCTTTGAGCCACCTGAGCCACACGGCTGTCTGGTGGATTCCGTGATTACACGAACACTTACTACATGAAAGCTGCAACTGCCCTTGTTGGGTTACGGTGTCCTTGCCAAAAAGTGGAAGGACAGGAAGAAACAATTTGGGTTCGTTTACTTTTGTTGACAAATGTAGAGGCTAAATGAACTGTCAGAGAGGTGGCCAGTTGCAGCTCGACTGCAGGCATTTACGCCAGGGACACGGGGCAGTTCAGAACAACGTGGGTGTCAGAACAGCAGCGACCACCACGACCTCAACCACAACCATCAGAACAACTTCTATTTGAAAATAAAAATAGGGAAAGTATCAATAACATTTTCCCTGGACTTGCTAAAACATAACTTAGATATCATTTGAACAGTTAGAAACTCCTTCCGCAAAGCTCCCTCCTGGAGGAAGGAATGAGTGCGTCGCCGCAAGAAGCTGCTGATGTTTGCGCACACCGTATGTTTAGATCTTCGTTTCTAAATATTATGCCCCACTAAAACAAAACAACACTCCTTAGAGAATCAGCTGATCTCCGAGCTGGGAGGAGAAAGTACAAGATGAGTCCGGGACATCTCATTATGTCAGAAAGTAAGGAAGTGCTCACAAAATGATAGGGACACCTCAAAAGGGCCCAGGGGCAGGACTGACGAGCCCCCACTGGCTAAAGGAGGGACAATGTGAGCATCGAAATGAATGACGACAGTAATGGGTTGTGATTCTTTGAACTGTATAAGAATCCCAAAGTCCATAGTGATAATAAATAGAGCAAAAAGGAAAGCTCTTCCTTAAAATAGAATGCCATTGGGGCTGGCCCCCTTGGCCGAGTTGTTAAGTCTGTAATCTGCTTTAGCCCAGACTTTCGCCAGTTTGAATCCTGGGCGTGGACCTAACACCTCTCATCAGGCCATGCCGAGGCGCTATCCCACAGAACACAACTAGAATGACCCGCAACTAGAATGTACAACTATGTACTGGGGGGCTTTGGGGAGAAGAAGGGAAAAAAAAGATTGGCAACAGATGTTATCTCAGATGCCAATCAAAGAAAAACAAAAATAGAATGCCATCTGATAAATGTGGAAAGAATAGAGTCAGAAAATCACCATTTTGTAACCATCAGAGTGAAGATTGATTCAGGCCAGAATCGTCAATAGATGCTAAAACTGTTGGATGAAAGTTTGGAGAGGAACAGGATGTTTACATTGTCTCAAAGTCTTCCCCACAGGCTACTTACCAATTACGAAGGTAGAAACGGTAAAAACTTTATGGTAAAGAAACCTGGGGGGGAGCGGGGGGGCGGCTCCGTGGCCGAGTGGTTAAGTTCGCGCGCTCCGCTGCGGCGGCCCAGGGTTCGGATTCTGGGCGCGGACATGGCGCCGCTCGTCAGGCCACGTTGAGGCGGCGTCCCACATCCCACAACTAGAAGGACCTGCAACTAAGATATACAACTGTGTACGGGGGGGTTTGGAGAGATAAAGCAAAAAAAAAAAAAAGAAACCTGGGGGATCCCATATTAACCACGCAATCAAAGTTTACGTCATCCATCGTGGGACAAACCACGTCATGCAGCTCCTGCTGTGGTACACTTAAAGCATCTTTTACCTAGCATTTTTGCCCCAAATGTGCAACATGAATCTAATTCTAATTGAGGGACAACTGGCCTGAAATCTTCAAAAGTGCAATGTCATGAAAGGCTGGGAAAGGTGGAGGAACTGTTCCAGATTAAGGGAGATTAAAGAGACGTGACAACTGAATGCAATGCATGATCCTGGATTGAATTCTGGATCAGGGGAAAATCGATGTAAAACACATTATTGGGACTACTGGTGAAATCTGAATATGGACTGTAGATTAGACAATCCTATCAACTCAAAGTTAATTTTTCTGAATTTTTTGTTTATTGTAATGGAAGAGAATGTTCGCTTCCTTGGAAAATGCACAATGAAGGATTTTGGGGTGAAGAGGCAGGAGATTGTCAGACAAGTCTCAATAAGCTCAGAAAAAATCTAACTATATATTATATTGTATATAATCTATAAAGTATATTAAAATGTGATATATAGAGAGAGAATGCCAAAGCAAATGTGGCAAAGTGTTAAAATTGTGAATCTGAATAAAGGGTGTATGGGAGTTCTTTTGCACTATTTTTGCAAGTCTTGTGAGATTAATTCAAAATGAAAAGTGAAAAGAAGAAGTCACTACTGTTGCCACAGTCAGGGGTGGACGTAAGTGAGAAAGTCAGATTTACGCCTCCATCCACTTCTTATGTCCTCTGGGGCCGCACGTGTTGTCCCTAGCCTGCCCGCCGCTGCCGGGCTCCACTCTCCTCCTGTGGCCAGGCTCAGACTCCTTGCAGGCGGTGGCGGCCACCACGTCCTGCTGCCTGGGCAGACCAGCCATCTATTGTCCCCTTGTCCTGGCATGTCTCCCTTTATTTTGGTTCTTTCTACTGCAGTTGCTTTGGTGGCCCCTTCCTCCTACCTAGCCAGTGACCCTGCTTCTTCGGACACCAGGTGAGAACCTCAGGGCCTACTGGCCCTCCTGCCCCACTTGCTTTTGGCCCTGTTGTTTCCCACCAGTGGCTTGTCACCTTTGTCCCTGTGCTGGGGCGTCTGGGATTGGCTGTGCTGCATTGCGTAGCTGGTCCAGCTCTCAGGCTGTGCGCCATCTCTTCCTGATCCCTGCTTGAGGGGCCAGGAAAATACACGTATTTCCCCGGGGAAAGACTGCCATTTAGGTGGGACAGGGTGGGCTTCTTCAGGAATCACTGGACCGTCTTAGTGTGATTTTCCTCTTCCTCAAACTTAGGTCCTCAAAAAATGTCCTTTACGTTGAGCTACATGGCAGGGCTTAAGAACTGCAAAGGCCCCGGGGTCCGGCAGAGAGTTTGCTTTGCTTTCGTGCTTTCACCTCCTCCCTTCGTCCCTTCCATAGGCCCGATTGTAGACCTTGACAGTGATGTATCGCTCTATCCTTAGCTGGATAGGAGACCAAGGAGGTTGAGGAAACATCGAAAGATTATCATGTGTTGGTAATGATACCTCTTTCACATTAAGGGAGTTTGATCATCTTGGCATTAAGACAACTTATGAAAATACTATAACTAAGCAAGACCTGGAAAATGCCGTTTTGGTTTATGCATCTAATGGGCTATGGCTCGGGCTAGGATTTCCTTGTCCTTTTGTTTTTTTAAAAAAACTTGTGCTGGGAAGGGGAATTTGTTGGAGCTTGTAGAGCTTTTAAGACTTGGTTCAACTGTGTAAGTATTGTCTCAGTTACTCTTTCCTCTAAGGCCAAAGAGTCCAGACTGGATGGTTGTGCAGTGCCCCCTACGATTTCCGTTCACGCCACGGGCTGTGAGCAGCATTACCAGATCCTCCTGCTTCCAGATGCCTGGCTTTGCTATTTTGGAGCTACATCAGCAAACTGGCAGTAGTGACCCACTTGTGGAAGAGGCTTCCCCCGGTCCTGCTGGAAATGAAGCCCTGTTGTGCTCCGTCAGGCCATGGGGAGCCGCGGAGGCATCAGAGTCCTCTCTGGGTTCCTCACACCTCCCACTGCCCCCTTTTTATTTGGAAAACTAGCAAGTAAGTAGTCGTTTTTCAGGAGATAAGAGTTCTACTTCTTTTGTCCTTAACCAAAATAGGGATCAGTTCCTGAAAATTACATTGGTATTTGCAAATGCCTAGCTCATGAAAACAATGTTTTGGTTAAGAAAATGGGACAAACAGCTCTTTAAAGCAAACTCAACCACTGTAAACTACTCAGCTTTGATGATTTCTTCCTTCTCCATGTAGCCTTGATCCTGGTCAGTTGAGACACGGGATTTAGAGCAGGAATGAGTGTCCAGAGGGCAGACACTACGTCATACGTGTTCCGAGCTTGCCGCTTTCTGTTTTAAGATATAAATCATATAAGATTTGTATTAAATAAATTCGAAAGTTTATGTATATGATTAGTTTCTTTATGGAATTGTTTTATAGAATATGTTTGTAGAATATATTTTTGCTATATTTTGATTTTTTAATTATCTTTTAAAAGTTAATTTAAACAGGAAAATAATGCATGTACCGGTTTAAAAAAATAAAACAAAGCATGTTAGGACCTATAGTGAGAAGCAGTGGTCCCTGGGCCCAGACTTCCTCATCGCTAGTCCCTTTTCTCGGGGAAAACTACTTTCATTTCTTAGTTGTTTCTTCTGCTAGTTACTGCCAATCCCTAAATATTGTCTTTATATTCTTATTTCTTTGTTCTGGTGGGACAGATGAGGATTTCCTCGATCCACACATCCTTATCACCTGCCCTCCCAATATCTCGATATAGTCAGACCACATTTTGAGTACCTTCAATTGCTGGATTACTTCGTAACTTTATTATTTTTTTTTCTTTCTTTTTTTTTTTTTTTTATTAATGTTATGATAGATTACAACCTTGTGAGATTTCAGTTGTACATTTTTGTTAGTCATGTTGTGGGTACACCACTTCCCCCTCCGTACCCTCCCCCCACCCCCCCTTTTCCCTGGTAACCACCGATCAGATCTCCTTCTCAATATACTAATTTCCACCTATGAGTGGAGTCATATAGAGTTCGTCTTTCTCTGACTGACTTATTTCGCTTAACATAATGCCCTCGAGGTCCATCCACGTTGTTGTGAATGGGCCAATTTCGTCTTTTTTTTTTGGCTGAGTAGTATTCCATTGTGTATATATACCACATCTTCTTTATCCAATCATCAGTTTCTGGGCATGTAGGCTGGTTCCACGTCTTGGCTATTGTAAATAATGCTGCGATGAACATAGGGGTGCAACAGACTCTTGAGATATCTGATATCAGGTTCTTAGGATAGATACCCAGTAATGGGATGGCTGGGTCATAGGGTATTTCTATTTTTAACTTTTTGAGAAATCTCCATACTGTTTTCCATAGTGGCTGTACCAGTTTGCATTCCCACCAACAGTGTATGAGGGTTCCTCTTTCTCCACAACCTCTCCAACATTTGTCGTTCTTGGTTTTGGATGTTTTTGCCAATCTAACGGGGGTAAGGTGATATCTTAGTGTAGTTTTGATTTGCATTTCCCTGATGATTAGTGATGATGAACATCTTTTCATGTGTCTATTGGCCATATTCATATCTTCTTTTGAGAAATGTCTGTTCATGTCCTCTGCCCAGTTTTTGATCGGGTTGTTTGTTTTTTTGTTGTTAAGCAGTGTGAGTTCTTTGTATATTATGGAGATTAACCCTTTGTCAGATAAGTGGCTTGTAAATATTTTTTCCCAATTAGTGAGCTGTTTTTTTGTTTCAATTCTGTTTTCCCTTGCCTTGAAGAAGCTCTTTAGTCTGATGAAGTCCCATTTGTTTATTCTTTCTATTGTTTCCCTCAACTGAGGAGTTACAGTGTCCGAAAAGATTCTTTTGAAACTGATGTCAAAGAGTGTACTGCCTATATTCTCTTCCAAAAGACTTATTGTCTCAGGCCTAATCTTTAGGTCTTTGATCCATTTTGAGTTTATTTTGGTGTGTGGTGAAAAAGACTGGTCAATTTTCAATCTTTTGCATGTGGCTGTCCAGTTTTCCCAGCACCATTTGTTGAAGAGACTTTCTTTTCTCCATTGTAGGCCCTCTGCTCCTTTGTCGAAGATTAGCTGTCCATAGATGTGTGGTTTTATCTCTGGGCTTTCAATTCTGTTCCATTGATCTGTGGACCTGTTTTTGTACCAGTACCATGCTGTTTTGATCACTGTAGCTTTGTAGTATGTTTTGAAATCGGGGATTGTGATTCCGCCGGCTTTGTTTTTCTTGCTCAGGATTGCTTTAGCAATTCGCGGTCTTTTGTTCCCCCATATGAATTTTAGGATTGTTTGTTCAATTTCTGTGAAGAATGTTCTTGGGATTCTGATTGGGATGGCATTGAATCTGTATATTGCTTTAGGTAGTATGGACATTTTAACTATGTTTATTCTTCCAATCCATGTGCAAGGAATGTTTTTCCATCTCTTTATGTCATCGCCTATTTCTTTCAAGAAAGTCTTGTAGTTTTCATTGTATAGATCCTTCACTTCCTTGGTTAAGTTTATCCCAAGGTATTTTATTCTTTTTGTTGCGATTGTGAATGGGATAGAGTTCTTGAGTTCTTTTTCTGTTAGTTTATTGTTAGTGTATAGAAATGCTACTGATTTATGCACGTTAATTTTATACCCTGCTACTTTGCTGTAGTTGTTGATTATTTCTAATAGTTTTTCTGTGGATTCTTTGGGGTTTTCTATGTATAGGATCATGTCGTCTGCAAACAACGAGAGTTTTACTTCTTCGTTACCTATTTGGATTCCTTTTATTTCTTTTTCCTGCCGAATTGCTCTGGCCAGCACCTCCAGTACTATGTTGAATAGGAGTGGTGAAAGTGGGCACCCTTGTCTTGTTCCTGTCCTCAGAGGGATGGCTTTCAGCTTTTGTCCATTGAGTATGATGTTGGCTGTGGGTCTATCATATATGGCCTTTATTATGTTGAGGTACTTTCCTTCTATACCCATTTTACTGAGGGTTTTTATCATAAATGGGTGTTGGATCTTGTCGAATGCTTTCTCTGCATCTATTGAGATGATCATGTGGTTTTTGTTTTTCATTTTGTTGATGTAGTGTATCACGTTGATTGACTTGCGGATGTTGAACCATCCCTGTGTCCCTGGTATAAATCCCACTTGATCATGGTGTATAATCTTTTTGATGTATTGCTGTAATTGGTTTGCCAAAATTTTGTTGAGGATTTTTGCATCTATGTTCATCAGTGATATCGGCCTGTAGTTCTCCTTCTTTGTGTTGTCCTTGTCAGGTTTGGGGATCAGAGTGATGTTGGCTTCATAGAATGTGTTAGGGAGTTCTCCATCTTTCTCAATTTTCTGGAACAGTTTGAAGAGAATAGGTATTAAGTCTTCTTTGAATGTTTGGTAGAATTCTCCAGAGAAGCCGTCTGGTCCTGGACTCTTGTTTTTGGGGAGGTTTTTGATTACCGTTTCTATTTCCTTACTTGTGATTGGTCTATTCAGATTCTCCATTTCTTCCTGATTCAGTTTGGGGAGATTGTAGGAGTCTAGGAATTTGTCCATTTCTTCCAGGTTGTTCAATTTGTTGGCATATAGTTTTTCATAGTATTCTCTTATGATCTCTTGTATTTCATTGGTATCTGTTGTGATTTCTCCTCTGTCATTCCTGATTTTATTAATTTGCGCTTTCTCTCTTCTTTTCTTGGTGAGTCTGGCTAGGGGTTTGTCAATTTTGTTAATTCTTTCGAAGAACCAACTCTTTGTTTCATTGATCCTTTCTATTGTCTTTTTTGTTTCAATATCGTTTATTTCTGCTCTTATTTTTATTATTTCCCTCCTTCTACTGACTCTGGGCTTTGTTTGTTCTTCTTTTTCTAGTTCTGTTAGGTGTCGTTTGAGGTTGCTTATGTGAGCTTTTTCTTGTTTAGTGAGGTGAGCCTGTATTGCAATGAATTTCCCTCTTAGGACTGCTTTTGCTGCATCCCAAATGATTTGGTATGTCGTGTTCTCATTTTCATTTGTCTCCAGATAATATTTGATTTCTTCTTTAATTTCTTCAATGATCCATTGTTTGTTGAGAAGCGTGTTGTTTAGTCTCCACATTTTTGCACCTTTCTCTGCTTTTTTCTTGTAGTTAATTTCTAGTTTAATAGCGTTATGATCAGAAAAGATGCTTGATATTATTTCAACTCTCTTGTATTTATTGATGTTTGCTTTGGTTCCCAAAATATGGTCAATCCTTGAGAATGTTCCATGTGCACTTGAGAAGAATGTGTAACCTGCTGTTTTTGGATGAAGTGTTCTATATATATCTATTAAGTCCATCTGGTCTAATTTTTCATTTAATTCTATTATTTCCTTGTTGATTTTCTGTCTGGATGTTCTGTCCATTGGTGTTAATGGTGTGTTGAGGTCCCCTACTATTATTGTATTGTTGTTGATGTCTTCTTTTAATTCTATTAAGAGTTGCTTTACAAATTTTGGTGCTCCTGTGTTGGGTGCGTATATATTTATAAGTGTTATGTCTTCTTGGTGGAGAGTCCCTTTTATCATTATATACTGTCCCTCTTTATCTTTCTTTATCTGTTTTGCTTTGAAATCTACCTTGTCTGATATTAGTATAGCGACACCTGCTTTCTTTTGTTCATTATTAGCTTGGAGTATTGTTCTCCATCCCTTGACTCTGAGTCTGTGTTTGTCTTTGGGGCTGAGGTGTGTTTCCTGGAGGCAGCATATTGTTGGATCTTGTTCTTTGATCCATTCTGCCACTCTGTGTCTTTTGATTGGGGAGTTCAATCCATTTACATTTAGAGTGATTATTGAGACGTGGGGGCCTACCACTCCCATTTTGTGTCTTGTTTTCCAGTTTTCTTCAGTTTCCTTTGTTTCTCGTCCCATGGTTTAATCTGTTCTGATGTAGAGCTGCTACTCTCTGTTGTTGTCCTTCTACTTATCTCCTCTGCTCTTGGTTTTGTAGCCCCTTTCCTTTTTTGGATTTTTCAGGAATGAGGGTTTTCCTGAGGATTTCCTGAAGAGGAGGTTTTATGGCAATGAACTCCCTTAATTTTTGTTTATCTGGGAAAGTTTTTATTTCTCCATCGTATTTGAAGGATATTTTCGCTGGGTAGAGAATTCTCAGCTGTAGATTTTTGTCCTTCAGATTTTTGAATATATCATTCCACTCTCTTCTAGCCTGTAAAGTTTCTGCTGAGAAATCTGCTGATAGCCTGATGGGGGTTCCTTTGTAGGTTAGTTTCTTTTGCCTGGCTTTCCTTAATATTTTCTCCTTGTCGTTGACTTTTGCTAGCTTCACTACTATATGCCGTGGAGTTGGTCTTCTTGCATTGATAAAGTTTGGAGATCTATTGGCTTCTGTCACCTGAAGATCCATCTCCCTCACCAGATTTGGGAAGTTCTCAGCCATTATTTCTTTGAATAGGTTTTCTGCCCCTTTCTCCTTCTCTTCTCCCTCTGGTATACCTATAATCCTTACGTTGCATCTCCTAATTGTGTCTGATAATTCTCGGAGAGTTTCTTCATTTCTTTTAAGTCTTGCTTCTCTCTCCTCCTCTGCCTGCAACACTTCTATATTCCCATCTTCCAAATTGCTAATTCTTTCCTCCATATTATCGGCCCTACTGTTCAGAGCATCTAGATTTTTCTTAATCTCCTCTATTGTGTTCTTCATTTCCAATATTTCTGTTTGGTTCTTCTTTATCCTATCAAACTCTTTTGTGACATAGCTCCTGAATTCGTTGAGTTGTCAGTCAGAATTCTCTCTTAACTCATTGAGAATCTTAATGATGGCTGTTTTGAAGTCATCATCATTTAGGTTATATATCTCATTTTCTTTGGGATTGTTTTCTGTGTATTTGTTACTTTCTTTCTGTTCTGGAGATTTAATGTATTTTTTCATATTGCTTGATGTTGTTGATTTGTGCCTCTGCATGGAGATAGAGTTTAGTTGCTCCTTTCACTTGTTTCAGCTGGTGCGGTGGGGGGGAGCAGCTGTTTATACTTCACCAACCAGGAACCCTGTCCGTAGTTGCTAACTGGGCCTGGGCCCCTCTTCGTAGCCACAGTGGCCCTTTGGATTCCCTCTTCTGCCGTGGGGGCCGTCACAGGGGGGCTTCAGGCTGCAGGTGCCTACTGTTGCAGCCCACCTAGATGTGCTCTCTCCTTGGGGTCTGCAATGGTGTTATGGGCTTTTCCAGCGGCCAGGGGTGGGATCACTTATATTTGTCGCTCCGTTGCTGTCGGCACCCACCAAATCTCACTTGTCCTCTATGGGTCGCAGGAGAGCTATTGGCATCTTCTACAGTCTGTGGTTAGTGCACCTAGCTATGCTGCTTTTGCCCTGGGGTCTTCCAGCCTTGTGGCTGGCGGCTGGGTGCCTTCTACTGGTGCTGTGCAGAGGCTTTCCCTAAGGCTGCTGTGAGCCTGTAGGGTTTCCCCCTAGGCTACTAAGCTGGGTCTCTGGAACTCTCTCCAGCCCCAGTCCTCTCCGAGATCTCCGGCAATCCCTAGCCTCATGGGGCGGGCAACGGCAGCTAGGGGGTCGCCCCGCCCTCTGGGATTCTCTCTGGGCCTCTCCCAGAGCCGTGAATGCTCAGCGTGGCCCCTCTGCTAACGGCAGACAGAGAGTTTTGTCTGCTGCCCGGGCGGAGCTCCGGCGCTTCCCCTCCGGGTCGCAGAACCGGCCTTTGAAAGTTCCCCCAGCCCCGGTCCTCTCCGAGATCTCCGGCAATCCCTAGTCCCACGGGGCGGGCAACGGCAGCTGGGGGTCGCCCCGCCCTCAGGGCTTCTCTCCGGGCCTCTGCCGGGAGCCCTGAATGCTGGGCGTGGCCCCCCTGCTAATGGCAGTCAGAGAGTTTTGTCTGCTGCCTGGCGGAACTCCGGCGCTTCCCCTCCGGGTCGCAGAACCGGCCTTTGAAAGTTCCCCCAGCCCCGGTCCTCTCCGAGATCTCCGGCAATCCCTAGCCCCACGGGGCGGGCAACGGCAGCTGGGGGTCGCCCCTCCCTCTGGGATTCTCTCCGGGCCTCTCCCAGAGCCGTGAATGTTCAGCGTGGCCCCTCTGCTAACGGCAGACAGAGAGTTTTGTCTGCTGCCCGGGCGGAGCTCCGGCGCTTCCCCTCCGGGTCGCAGAACTGGCCTTTGAAAGTTCCCCCAGCCCCGGTCCTCTCCGAGATCTCCGGCAATCCCTACTCCCACGGGGCGGGCAACGGCAGCTGGGAGACCTCCGTGCCCTCCGTGTCTCTCTCTGGGACCCTCCGGGCGCCCCGAGCACCAGGCTGGGTCTCCCCGCCAATGGCGGGGAGAGAGTCTCCCTGCGGGCTCAGGTGTGCAACTCCAAAGTTTCCCTCTGCGTTTAGGAGTAATTGCGGGGGGTTTAGGTAGGGTTCTGGTCACCTGTTTCCACCGTCGCTCCTCTGTTGTGTTCTCGCTCCTGCCCTAGATGTGTGTGGATCCTCTGGGGGCGTCCGTTGGAAGAAAGCCGCTTGCGGGTACTAGGCTGCCCGTCGGGGTCGGAGAGTTTTCACCTATTTCCACATCCTCCCGGAGGAAAGTCCATCCGCCTTCCGATGTATAGTCGCGTGGGTGTCTCAGACGTCCTGAGATGCTGTCTGGATATCCTTTGTCAAGCGATAAGTGTCCAAATAATTGTAGACTCGAAGGGCGAGAGACAAAGAGGACTACTCACGGCGCCATCTTGGATCTTCCTCCCTTTGTAACTTTAAGAAGTGTAAGTAGACCTTGATTTCTTGTTGTCTTATAAGTATCAAGAGTATGTCAGCTTCCAATTTTGCACTCAGCCTAGTGGAAAATGAAAATGCAGGGCTTCTTATTTAAATGTTATTATGAGGGGCTGGTGCAGTGGTTAGTTCACGTGCCCTGTTTTAGTGGCCTGGGGTTCGCAGGATCGGATCCCGGGTGTGGATCTAGACACTGCTCATCACGCCATGCTGTGGCAGCATCCCACATACAAAAAATAGAGGAAGACTGGCACAGATGTTAGTTCAGGGACAATCTTCCTCAAGCAAAAAGAGGAAGATTGGCAAAAGATGTTAGCTCTGGGCCAAACTTCCTCATCGAAAAAAAAAGTTATTATGAATATCAAGATGATGACAAAAAAATATTAAACCAAGCCTGTGACCCTTCTCTGTGTGGGCTCTGTGGGACTGCGCAGGGTGCACATCCTGGAGCTGCCCCTCTTTGCACCCATCTCATCCTTCGGCTCTCTTTCTTCTCTTTCGTCTCTTAGCTTCTGTCATTTCTTTCTTACTTTGAAAATATCAAGATTAATGATTTTAATTTTGTTCTGTAACCATAAATGTCTCATCCATTCATTTTCTATAAGTTAAGTATCTAAGTTGAAAATGAATATATAGTTCATCATTATGAGTATACAAATATTGTTCACTGCAGAAGCAAGTGAAGCCCTATATTTTCTTCTTTGTACGTCTTTTTGATTTTCCTGGAGTTTCTTATTGCTTTTACTTTCATCTTGTCCTTTTGTTTTTATCACATTTTCAGTTACAACCAACTCTACCCAATCTATCTAATCATCTGCTCAATCTAATTTTCCCCAGAGGTCTCCCCCAAACCCAGTGAAGGGTCCTTCCTCCTCCTCTCCCAGCCTGGACTTGATTCTCCCCAGGCCTGCTGCCTGCTTGCTAACCTTGGACTTTTCTTTATTGCTTCCCCGGTTTGGTGTCACTGCTTCCTTGATCCTGAGATTTTATTCGTCTTGGTTTATCCTTTGTATGCATCTTCTTAAATAACTTTTTGATGTAGTGAATCTGGGAAGAAATTTCTGAGTCTTTCCATTTCTGAAGATATCTATATTTTATTCTCACTCTTGATTTGTAGTTATGAATAGAATTCTAGGTTGAAGGCAATTTTCTCTTAGAATTTTGAGAATATTGCTCATTGTCCCTGGCACCCACTGTTATTAATGAGAAGGCCACCTTGGTGCCTTTTATTTTACACTATGCCTGATTTTTCTCCCTGAAGACAGTTTCATTCTTCATTCTTGATGCTCTGAATTGCACAATGTTGCACCCAGGTGTGGGTCCTTGCTCACTTATTATTCTAGGCATGTGGGAGCATTTTAAATCTAGAGGCTGCTATCTTTTAATCTTTCAAAAATTGTTTTGAATATATTGTTTGATAATTTTCCTCCCTCGGTTTTTCCCTGTTCTCTTTTTGAAACTCTTATTAATTGGATCCTGGACTAACTCTATATGCCTATTATTTATTATCTCAACTTCATCTCTCTTTTGGTTCTTGTTTTTGGGAGGTTTTCTCAATTTATCTTCCACTGTTTCTATTACTTTGTCATGCTTTTTAATCTCTAAAAATTTCATTTTTCTCTAATTTTTCGACTCACAGTATTCTGTTCTTGCTTAATGAATACAATAACCTCTCTAAAAGTACACAAATTGGAGTATTCAAATTATTCCTGAATACTCCGTAGCATTTTTAAAAAATTTATTTACCCTGGTCTTTTTCTTTCCCCCGTAGTGGAGGCTTATATGTTGGTGATCCTTGACTGACCTTTTAATTTTAAGGCAAGGCACTAAAGCCTGATGGTAAGCTCTACAGACATGAATGGGCTTTGTGAATTGGTAGAGTTTGCTTTACGGTGAGAGATGCTGACAGGATGTTTTTGCTGGGGGCCTTCTATGTACGAGAATGTGTAGTTTTTTCTTCATAGTGGTCAGATGATTTAGCGTGAAGTTCTAGATTTTTTTGTCTGGAGGTATTTTCCAGGTTGGAAATTAAAGTATGTGGAATTGATTCCTTCGTTTTTTTTTTTCTCCCCTTGCTGATGAAGATTTGCCCTGAGCTAACATCTGTTGTCAATCTTCCTCTATTTTGTATGTGAGCTGCTGGCACAGCATGGCCACTGATAGATGAGTGGTATAGGTCCATGATGGTTTTAATGGACCATAACAGAGCCTGTTAATGGAGTTTCAGAGAAAAGGTGAATTCCACTGTTGGAATGGATAGGAGGAGTTTTTCTTCTTCTTCTTTATCAGCAGAGACTTAAAATTTTTTTAAAATTTAAAAAAGTAGCTTTAGGCTAGTAGATATTCTCCAAGTCACGAGGCCTCCTATCATTTTATTTTAAAACCTATTTATGAGCTAATTGAGATATACGTTCATTCAAGCATATAAGTAGATTACTTAGTAAAGTACATATTTTTTCCATCCACAGTTTGGGGTGAATACTGCAAAAGTAAAGTGAAATAAGGGACTGAGCTGAACTGCCAGCACGTGCTTACCTTGTTCCTTCCTTTATGACCGGCTGCTGTTCACTGCTGACCGACACCTGCCGAACCACAGCGCCTTCTTCTCACGGGAGAGTCTTCTGATGTGTGAGTTCAGACATCAGCCCAGAAGGCATCTCTGAGCTCTCAGAGACTGTTAACACCTCGCATACATTTCATTTTTTTTTTTTTTTAAGATTGGCACCTGAGCTAAACATCTGTTGCCAATCTTCTTCTTTTTTTTCCTCTCCCCAAAGCCCCCCAGTGCACAGTTGTAGATTCTAGTTGTGAGTGCCTCTGGCTGTGCTATGTGGGACGTCACCTCAGCATGGCCTGACGAGTGGTGCCGCGTCCACGCCAGGATCCGAACCAACAAAACTCTGGGCCGCTGAAACCGAGCATGCGAACTTAACCACTGGGCCACGGGGCCGGCCCCTACATTTCCGTCTGTTGTGTCTCAGTAATCTTCATGCAGAGATTTTTACTTCCAAGGAGAGCAAAGTGCCCTGCAGCTCTTAAAGACCTCTCTCTGCCTCTCTTCTGATTGCCCAGCAGATAGTGGAGACTGGCAAATATCTTGTAGCATTTAGTACATGTGTTGGGACATTAGTACACTAGCCTCATTGTGAGACTTTGAGGGAAATGGCTGTGAAATTTGGAAAAGTGCGAATCATAATAATGTTTGTGGGCACTTGATCTGAATATTGCAGATGGAGAATAAATAAGTCTATTGAATACTGAATGGGAGAAAATGAAATTGTCAGAGGAGTTTAATTTGGCTAATTAAGAAAGCTGTTGAATAGTACTGTGGTTTATTTATTTATTTTTAGTAACTTTTAAACCAGACATAGAGCACTCACCAGGTGTCAGGCAGTATACAAACATCTCATTGAACCCTCATCATTTGACACAGGTATTATCGTCTACATTTTACAAATAGGGAAACTGAGGCTCAGAGAGCTATAGAACAAACTTTCTGTGAATAACGCAAGGCAGAGCTGCCATCTGAGTCTGTGGCACTTGAAAGCCCAGGGTCTTTTCACGACATCTTGCCTGCCTCACTCTCTGTCTCCTTCTCCAAGCTTCGCGTGATTTGCTCTTTTGCCTGGGATGCCCTCTTTACTCCCTGAAATTCAAATTCTCTTTTAAGTGCTAACATAGGTACTGGCCAGCACAATGTCTGTGTCCATAGTGGAATCTTGATTAATGTTAGTTTCCTACCCTTTATTTTCCATGAGAACTTCCTGGCTCCCAACTTGGCATTAACCTTTCTCTTTTTTCTTTTTGCAGGGGAAGATTTTGCCCTAAGCTGGCATCTGTTGCCAATCTTCCTCCCCCTTCTTTTCTTCTTTTTTCCCCCAAAGACCCAGTACATCGTTGTGTATAGTTGGAAGTTCTTCTGTGTGAGCTGCTGCCACAGCATGGCTACTGACAGATGGGTGGTGTGGGTCTGCGCCCGGGAACTGAACTCTGGCCACCAAAGTGGAGTGTGCTGAACTTTCACTGCTAGGCCATCGGGGCTGGCCCAACCTTTCTCTTTAGAGTTTCTGTTCCACTTTGTTTATATCTGCTCGTCGTTCACCACCGTTCACATGCAGGTCTGCGTCCTCCACTAGAGTGCAAGCTGTCTGAGGTTGGCAGACGTGGCTGCCTCTGTCTCCGTTTACTCCCCACGGGCTGACGTAGTGTCTTCTACATATTTGATTTGACCGTGTGATTTTGAGGTGACTCAAAGGAGCAGGGCTGGACCATCCTAAGTGTGGGGTTGATCTTCATGACAATGTAGGATCACTTCTGCTTGTTTTTTAAAAAAATCACTCAGTTTTCTGGGAAAGATAGAAAACTCCATAAAAGCTGCAAGATTGCTCAGAGAAAGAAAATGATGTTTCTAGATTCTAAGTATTTGAAGGCAGGCACCGTTTGCTGTTCACCTTAAGCGTCCCACTCAGCAGCTGCAGTGCCTGTGCGTGCAGTTTGGATGGTTTGAGAGCGTGTTGACAGTAAGGCAAGGGCGAAGGTGTGCTCCAGAGCAGGGCTGAGCGGTGTGGTGGGGACCCACCTGGAAGGAGTTCGTGCTGCTGACCCCACCGCAGGCTGCCTTCCTGATAGGCTGGGCTCCCTCAGAGACCTGAACTACGGGTCTTTTTCTTTTTTTAATCATGTTTGAGTGAATTCTCTCCAGTCTTTCATTTTTGCTTCCTGCAGTGATTTGCATCCTTCCCTTTTGCTATAATTGCCAAGGAGTCAAAGACTGTGTGAATGTGTATGAAACAAAATTGTATTGTATGAATATTCCTATCTGAGGGTTTTTTTTTCTGTGATGCTGTGAGAAACCTCTTTTTGTTTTACGTTTCAAGTCTTTAAAGGGATTTTTTTCAACTAATTTGAGATAATAAAGGCATTCTTAGAGTAATGCACTTATTCTTTTTAGGAATATATATATTTCAGTAGCTTCTATTTAAATTTGCCTAAACTGAATGAAATTTCCCACACAATGGTTTTTAAAGACTTAATGCATTTGCATGCCTCTTCACAGTTCGGTTCCCTACCCACTCATTTTCTAAAATACCCTACGACTCAGCCTTGACCTCAATCACAAAACGGTTCCTCAAGCACCCTCTGGTTTTATGCATTATGATAAAAATTAAAGAGACTGAAAAATTAGAGGTCAAAACCTCGTCATGGAAAATATAAAGTTGCTTGGCTTGAAGGTCATCTTCTTTTTGACTGAAAGTGAAACAGGCAATGGAAAATGGAAGGTTAAAATCCATGTTTCCCTTTGATAATGCTTTGCTTGGGCAATTGAAATAAATACCCATTAAATGTAGGCAATACGTCTTGTTGACCTCCTAGACTCTAAGAAATTTATTGACACCATCGACTTCCCATCGTTGTTTCCTTTGTAAAGGAAGCACATGCATTTACTATGAAATATCTTCTCCCTTCCGCTCTTCACCTGCATTTGCTTCTGTCTCTGTCTCCAGGTACACTCCCACTCCCAGGGATCTCCCTTCCTTCTTAGGTCATTTTCTTTTTAAAGAAAATGGCTCTTTCCTAATGTGATGGTTAATTCTTTGTGTCAACTTGCTTAGACTTTGGTGCCCAGTTGGTTGGCCAAAAAACTAGTCCAGATATTGCTGTGAAGGTATTTTGTAGATGAGATTAACATCTACAATTAGTTGACTTTAAGTAAAGGAAATTATCCTTGATAATGTGGGTGGGCTTTATCCAATTGGTTGAAAGCCTTAAGAGCAAAATCTGTGGTTTGCTGCAGAAGAAGGAATGCTGCCTCAAGACTGCAGCACTGACTCTTGCCTGAGTTTCTGGCTGCTGGGCTGCCCTATGAATCTCAAACTTGCCCCATAATCGCGTTTTGGCAGAGCCAGTTCTTTAAATGAAATCTCTCTCTTCCTCTCTCCCTGTCTCTATCTCTATCTCTATCCATATCTATAATCTCCTATATGTTCTGTTTCTCTAGAGAACCCTAACTGATACACCATATTTCCAATGCCTTTACATGCAGCCACGCATTTTGATAATGTAGCAAGAAAGTGTTCCTCATTAGTTTTGGTTATACTGATTATTGAAGAATAATTTTTAAAACTTTTAGTCACCAGTGTATCCACTGCCCAAGCTGATCAGATAACTTCTCCCACCGGTTGCTTTCCTGTTCACGTCGCCATGCCCGGCTCTCTTATTCCTCAGTGATGGTTCTGAGGCCTACCACATGCGTGATACTCTCAATTTACTGTTCACTTTTTCTTGGTTCTGTTATGGAGACGAGAAAACAGGTGATCCTACAATTAGGGGGGTGAAGAAGGGGGATCATAAGAACCATTGCTACTTTCTTGTTGCTTCTACTTTTTGCCTGAAGGTTGTTTGTTGAACTAAATGATTTTGCAGAGTGAAAATTTGAAAAGCATGGGGACATGTTCTCCAGGAGTCCTTCCTTTTGAATGAATATGTTTTAATAAAATATGAACCTTGCAGAATTTATAAGGCAGAACATATATTATTATTCATCAGATTGGCAGTCATGAGTGGAATATATCATGAGAGGTAGTTTTTGCTCATTATCAAGGGCTATGATGCAGCTAAACTTGATGAGGGGCACTCTGTACAAACATACAAAAGGGATCAGAAGAGAACCAAGTGACTAGAACTGTGAGTGTGACGTTGGGGTTCAGAGGTGACGTGAAGGATGGTCAAATGGAGACTCCAGATTCAAAAGGGGCTTCCTGGGAGGAGCCTGCCTCTCAGGGCCTGGCTACTCTCCCTGGGAGAGATGAAGGCAGAGCCTGAGAGTTCTTCCCATCTGAGCAACCTCTCTCCCGATGGGAACACAGGCTCATCAGTGTTTCCACTGAACGTCAAAGGAGATTTGTGGGAAAATAGCTATACTTTTAAAGTAAAGTTAATGAAAAATAGGATTTTATTTCAAGAAACTTTCTTGTCAGCTTCTCTGGCATACACCTAGTCTATAAAGTAAGAGATGCTTTTAGCACAGGCCAAGAATTCTAGGCTTATTGTTTATACTTTACTGTCATGTCACCTTTTAGTTATCTTCTTGGCCTGCTGTGTATACTTTTGAGCTCTGAACTTCACCATTTTTTTCTCTAAACTCTTTCACTTGCTTACATTTCCTGGCAATTGTGTGACTGAGTCGTTCGGAATTCCTGTCTGGAGAATGGGAGGTGAGTTCATGTCTTCACTTCACTTGGTCCTGAAGCTCTTCCAATTTCTGTTAGGTTGAACGAGCGTGGACTTGGCTGATACCGTTTAGTAAACGGAATACCTCTCTGGCCCAGTAGGAGTTTCGGAGTCAGATGGCCTTGTCTTTGAATCCCAGCCCCACCTCTTACTAGCTTTGTGACTTTAGACAAACCAATTGCTCAGCTCCTCAGTTTTCTTACTTGTGAAACAGGACAAGTAATGTCTATAGCAAAGATTGAAGAGGAGAACAGCCCTAAAAGAGTAGATGTTTAATTATTGGACATTGTTATTATCAAAAACCATTTGTTCTCCAGTCAAGAAAAACAAATCCATACTATATCTGTTCGAAAGAATTTTTACCTTTTCCTCCTTTCCTTTCCCTTTGATTTCATAAGAACGAAAGGTGATAGAAAGCTAATAGTGTTATAATGTTGTTATATTATTTAGTCTAAGGAGAAAAAAATCTTTTGAAACTTTAAATAAAATTAAATTTAAGGGTCTTTACCATTTGTGAGTGTCACCATGGAGACAACAAGGCGTGGTCACCATGGCGACCTGTATCGACTCTCTCCATCAGAAATTATTACCATATAAAATTAGATACGGCTGTTGCCATGAAAAGACAGCATATAAATAAGTTGGACTACCTTGATGACAATGCCTGCTGAATTTGGTATCGTGGTGTAGTTCTAAAAGCATTGTTAGAAGGTAAGTTGACACCCTGCTAAATTCTCGCGTAACCAACTTTTGGCTTTGCCCTGTTATTTCTGAACTGGCAGATCATTCTTAGATGGGGTTGTTCCTTGTTTCCTCTTTTATCTCCCGCTTCATTCAAGGCAATTTTACTGTGTCTTTGCTCTTTATGTCTGCCTTTGGTGCTACCTATTTTCTTCCCCGAAGATAACTTTACAAAGTCTGATGCATTTGTAGAAAAAATAAATCAAATGACTTTATAAAATTCCCATATATAGTTAATAGTAGTAATTTTATTTTAGATAGTTGTTTTTGAAAAGAGATAATCATTCTTCTATAATGTGCTAAGATTCATCTCATAATCCACCGCAAATTTTGGATCTAAAATGAATCTACATTTAGAAATAAAGGATTCCCAAATGTGTGATAGGCCATTAGTTCATTCAGATTGTATAAATGATATCCACAGTGTGTATTAAAGTGGAAGCACCCAAATTCATCAACTGTTGGATTCCCTGGTGCAGGGCAGTCTCTTGGGGGTGGCGATGCCTTCAGGCTCAGGGAGAACTGGCTGTGTTGATGGGAGTGGGCCAGGGCGGAAGAGCGAGTGATAGCTGGAGTTAAAAGATACAGGGAGGGCAGAGACAGCAAGGGCTATGCAGGGACACTGAACGCTTTTGGAAAGCTCTGAGAAATATAACTTGTTTTCAGATTTTCCCTGGTTTCAGAATAATACCCAAATTTTGAGTTAGAAAGGAACTTCAGAACACTCTTAAGTAAAAACATTTTGTAATCGGGTTTAAAATTTCAAAACAGGATGGGCATTTCTTCAAGTACATCTTTTCATACATTATCTGGCAATACTCTGAAGATGCTGTGTTTGAATGGAAGAATGAACTCTAGGTTATTGGTCTTGTGAGCAAAATGACTTCCAAAACCCAGTACTCCGCAAAGGAATGAATGTGAACTCTGTGTGGCGCCCCTAAAGGCGATGGCACACTCCCCCTCCTGGCGTGCTGATTGGATTTCTGGGATTCTTCTGGTGGATGTGACATCTAGTTTGCTGAGTGGAATGCCTTCTGCAAATTCAAGGACTTGAGATCTTGAGCCAAACCTGGTCCTTAGGGTCCGGGGGTTGTTTTCCCTGGGTAAAATGTTGACCTCTATTTCTAAGAAAAAAGTCTTTTGAAAAACTCTTTGGACGTTGAAATAGCTCTACAAAATAACATTTTGTTTCTTTAAAGTATAAACTAACCAGAAACACATGATTTTAGTTTCCCATAAATCACAGAGGGTTTTGCCTAAGAGAAAAATGCACAAGAAAACACATCATGGATAAACAGTTTAAGGCAGTAATCTGGTTGCACAAATAGGTCAATGGTTGGGGAAGGTGACGTGCAAATTTGCCTTCAGGTGGAGCATGTAGCGGCATACTAGTGTCAGCCCACAGCTGGTGAGAGATGGGACGCCAGCAATGTCATTGTGTTAAGGTGAGAGAGTGGTCCTCGGTTTCTTTCTCCTTTAGCTGAAGCCCGAGCTATCTAATATGAACTTTATTTGGAATACTTGTACAGAAAATAAGACGAAGTTATTAAAAATTCCAATTATAGGATTTGTTATGGAAATGAATTTTTACTGCTCTTCAAATAATCTGGCTTGCTCGTTAACCCATTGCTCCCTTGTCATCATCTGCATTAATGGATTGATAAGAGAGATTTACAATCAGCATAGGAGAGCAGAGCTTCTGGACTACGTAAAGATATTGGAGAACACTGCCAGGATTTTAAAATATCCTATATTTGATACTCTTGGCAGTGTAATTTGTATTATTTGTGAAGCAAGTTTTTTCTAAGGAAGGTCCTTTGATGACACCATCACAGCGTGTGAATTAATAGCATCAAATCAATTTGGCTTTACTCTAGGTATGAAAACACTCTCTTGACTTGCATTTACGTTGTGAGATTTGTTGGGAATTTTTTGGAATCTTCTTGGCTCCTAGGTAAAGCTCTTTTGAGAAGCTGGCAGTGGTGGGGTAAAGGAGTGAGGGGAAAATATTGAGTATCTGCTTTGTGTCACACTGTGTGCTTTTAAATATGTCCTCTTTTAAAATTAAAAGGACTTACAGAAGTCCTTTAAGAACGCTTATTATCTTGATTTTACAGGCAAGGAAACTGAGCCTGGAGAGATTAAGGTTATTTCACCAAGATCAACAGTCATTGTCATTTCCCCATTCGGTATCGAGCAGTATCGTCCGGGACTGGAAAATGCTTTGGCTGGATCAATTTGAGCTTTATCAGATTGCAAGATTCCCTTACTCTGTTCTCCAAGGCTGACAGCTGGGACAGGAACTGAAGATGCATAAATTAGAAACCCAAAGACCAGTCCTCTTTTTTAATTAAAAAACAAATCAGAGAAACCCAGAGACTTTAAAAAAAAAATTCCCTTCACCATGCGAGCCCGGGTGGTGGCGAACAGCGTGAAGAGCGTCAGGAAGGCTGACCGCTGATCGGCGCCCGCTGTGCCGCAGCACAGACGCGGAAGGGTTGCTCGTTTGTGGAATTAGGAATCCAGATAAGGTCCGTTGCAGTAACAACAGAATAAGTAACATCCTAACAAATAATAACAGAACAGGGAACAATAAAATAAATAAATTAATAAAAGTAAATTGAAACTTCAACAAAGGACAGAAGTTTCTGTACATTTTGACACTAGGGATAAATATTTATGAGGATAATCTATTACTGGGTAATTAGGTTCTGTTCGTAATCAGCAAATGGTATCCTAAGTTCACAAAACTTTTTAAATGTCCTAACACTCAGGGGAAGCTGGTCCGGTTGTCCTTCTGGTGCCCTGGTGGTGAGCCTGGTGAGTGCGTCGTCAGAATCTGGCAGGAATGGCAGTGCAATCTGTGCTCAGTGATGGAAATTTCTCCAGTGCAGTTTCTAAGAGTCGCGGTGAATTCATCCATTTGGTATGTGGCTATTTGGGCAACAAGTAATGTCTCTTCTCGTGTGATGAAAGCTACAGCACTAGTTGGCTAATATTAACGACCCTCTCTAACCAAATGGGATTTGATAGGTGGGGTTTAGAAACTCGTGCAAAATTTCTAGTCAAAAGCGTGGCGTTCATACACATTAGGAATCACTGAGAACCGGTCCTCTCCTTGATGTGGCAACAAAAGAGAGGAGGAGATGAAAGTTCTGCGGCATCGCCAGCTGCTTTCATGCTCTGTTATAATATGTGCTGCATCATATGCTGAGAATGATGCTTCAGGGTATCATCTCTTTTAACTTTGAAATATTTGAGTACTAATTTTTTTTAGGTGCATAGCTTAGGTTCTTACGGCTAATTCTGTTGATTTTTTTCGGAGGAAACAATGCTGTTAACTTATGTGCGAGACCAAAATAATTTGGGAAGAACGTTTTTCACTATTTAGACTACTTTTCAGAGCCTAAATTCAAACCTGGGCCTTCTGTACTGGTTCCAATAAGCAATGGTACGGGGAGCAAAACATAATGGTTTCTGGACAGTGATGGCATCTTTGGTTCATTTGGCAACATTGTTCTTACAGTCTGTTAGACTGTGACAAATCTTTTTTGACCTAATATTTAAGAGTACTTTGGTGGCCTGAAGGGGAGCAAAATTGTGGAGAGGACTTTACTTGAAAACGTATCCTTCCAAGATGTATATTTAAGAAGTCCTGTTATAATGTCATAAACGTCATAGCTCATATGTATTTAGTTTATTCTCTCAGAGATGGGGCTTTTTAGTTTCTCTCTCTGCCCCTCCCTGCGTCCCTCTCTTCCTCTCTCTCCCCCTGCTCCCCCTCCTCCACAGCAGGGTACCTTCACAGTGGTTTGAATCCTATCAGGCAGCAGAGTTCAGGGAGACCTTTCCAATGCCTCTCATCTGAAATGATCCCTCTGCCATTTTTATTGTCAATTCTGACCGCTCGTTTGCATGTGGGGTATCCTGTCTTGAGAGAGTGTGAATTATTTCACTCGACAGTTGTTAACTGAACATCTGCTATGTGCCGCGCCTGGTACATGGCACCTTTGGTGCTGAGGTTAGAGGGCTGGACGAAGCCGAGTTACCCTCCATGGTGAAAGGCAGACATTGAACATACAGTGAAAACTGTGCTGACTGTTGGGATGGGGAGGGCAGGGTGCTAAAGGAGCCGTCACAGGCCTAGCCAGAGGGTTTCTGAGGAAGAGATGATTATCTGAGGCCCAGGAAGCTATTGGGTGAGGGGCGGGGTGGGGCCCAGGAGCAGTACGGAGGCTCTGGGACCGGAGAGAGAGAATTTGCTGTCTAACTGGGGGAAATCAGAGCCAGGTGGAGCAGAGAGAGGGGTAGGGAGAGGGTTCCAGGTGAGGCTGAGGAGCCGGGCAGGGAGCAGGCGCGAGGGGGACGTGCGCTCACCGATCTCTCTCTTTAGAGGGTCCGCTTCTAAGAGCAGAGGGGCACTGTGTCTGCTTTGATGCGGATGAGTTCCGTAGTTCATGGAACAACCACCTTCCAAAGACAATTCCAATCCAGGCACCAGAAAATTGGATCCGAATTCTGTGTCATGATAAATCTCTGCCATGGCAGCCCTTCGAATCAGACAATCCCTGGTTTTGGGAAGGACAGTTGAAGGGCTAGACGCAAAGTCTCAAGCTTTGAAAAGAGAACCTCAAAAGTCACTTTAACCCTCTCTCCATCTGATAGCAGATTATAATTTAGCACTTTTTGGGGACATAGCATTTATGAGAAATTGCAAATGAGGGCAAATACTTAGGGAAAATTGTCGATCAGATGGCAAGTCATGGGAAAATTCCTGACTCTCTTGCCTTCTTTCTCCAATCTCTTTCATATCACAAACCCTCCATCAAACTCCGTATCTTATAAATTGTTAGGAGAGAAAGTCACACATCAGAGTGAACCTCATGGAACAGAGAGTTCCTTCTATCATCTATCTATCATCATCTACTATCTATCTATCTATCTATCTATCTATCAATCATCATCATCATCGATATCATCTATCAATATATGAAACTGGAATATAAGAACAGTACAGGACAGCTAATAAGTCTCTAAGAAAACTGTCTTCTGAAAAGAAAATCTCTAAGAGGCAAAGCAGCCCAAGAGTCTTTCAAGTTAATCTGCAAAAGTTCTTAAAGATTTCTCTTTAAATTTAATCCTTTTGTGGATCTCAACAGGAAATGGGGAAAGAATCATATAAGGAGAGATTTCCCCACAATCACCCACATATTGTGTAGATTCACATTCGGTATTAGGTTTTTAATACTTATACATATATATGACAAATTATATTAAACAAAACAATAAGAATTTCTCTTTTCAATTGAATTTGACTATAAAATATTGAAAGCATACAGAGAAGTGCAGGAGTGCAGGCAGAAACATAGCATTTTGCCATATCTGTTTTTAAAGGAAATAAACAGAGAAGTATAGTTGAATGCCCACCACAGTCCTGGCCCACCTCTCTGGCACCCTAATTTCTCATCCTCCTTACAGGCGTTATCATTAGCCTGAAGCAGGTATGTATTATTTACGTCTGTGTTTTGATACCTTCACTACAAACCACATTTTTCTATGCATCTCTACTATATAAGTATGTATAATATTAAAATAGTATATATGGTCTGATTTTGAGTATTTAAAAAATTACACAAATAGTATCCTACTGTACAGTCTATATGTTTTCATACTATTTTTGTCTCTCATCATTATATTTTTGGGATCTAACCTGTAGATCTAGTTAATTCATTTTCAACGTTCTTCATTATGTCAGTGTATGAATGTGACAGAATTTGTCCATTCACAATTGATTTTCAAATGTATCAAGACGTATTTAAGCTGTTTCCAACACTTTCCCTATTAAAACACCCATCAACCTATAAACAACGTGTAGAGTTCTCACTGCCCCAAACTCTAGCTCTCACTTGGTATTTCCAGACTTTAGATGTTTGCTTATCTTATGAGTGTGAAATTGTGTTTTGCTTTATTTTTCGTTTTCCTGGTTGCTTGTGTGGTGGACTCTTTTCTCATATATGTTTCAGTGATTTAGATTTCCTGTTCTGTGCATTGCCTGTTGCCTTTCTTTGCCTATTTTTATTTTCTCTTTTGACTTTTTTTCTTATTTTCTCCTGGGGGATATTTCCATGTTCTGGATACTAAGCAGTTCTTGGCAATTTGTATTGTAAGTATCGTCTCTCAGCGTGATTTTCTAACAGAGGACAAACACAGCAGAGGCTGTGGAAAGCAGATGCTTGGGCTCAGCAGGAGACCTGAGCTTTGTTCTAGGTTTGCTACTAGCTTTCTACGTGACCTTGGACAGATCATTTAATTTTCCCGGACCTTGGCTTCCTTAGCTTTAAAGGGGCATGATTTGATCCCACAATCTCACATAATTTGACCCTAGTCTCTTGTAGGTATACAATTCTGTCAGAGTCAAACAAAATTAATTGGAGAGAAAGTTCTATCCAAATTAGGGGGAAAGTCTGATTGCTAGAATATTTGAAAGCAGACTAGACTTTTGCTGCTTTAGGAAACTAGGTAACTCGGAATATATGAATAAAGTTGGCTAACATTTGAATAACATTTTACGGTTTTCCAAAATACTTCCATACACATGATTTGTTTCATAACTTTGACTTGTAGGCTCTTGTTTTAGTAGTCAAATCTGATTTCTTGTTTTAGCATCAAATATGTTATCACATTTCCAATTCCTAGAGGTGGGGCTGGCCCTATGGCTGTGCGATTCAGTGCCTTGAACCCTGGCTGCACATGGAACACTTTCAAGATGAGTGATTAACTGAATGACTGAAAGATCAGTCATCAGCTTATTAGTCACATAATCAATAACTTGGCACTTACCTATCTGGGGTAGTACTTAGGAATGTTTTATATTTCCCATCTTAGGTGTTTTAACATTCTCCCCCAATCTTGTTGATTAATAAAAGAATAATGTTGATGTTCTTTAAATGGTTATAAGCTTTGGACTAGTAGAGTCTGAATTAACGAATTTTTATTGTGATTCAAAGTGAGACCTATTTTAATTTGTTGGTAGTTTTATATTTTCCAGAGGACATGAAAATGACCATAATAATTAAAACTATTGCTCATTTTTCTTCCAGTTGACCCAAAAAAGCAACTACGGACACACGCACTCTAACTTTTTAATGACAATATCTATCTTGTATCATGGCTGTGACGATCAGGATCAGTTTAGGAAAATGCATTTGAGTTTATCTCCTAAGGCTACTCTGGCTTTTGAATTGGAATAAAGGTGGCTGCACTCGCTGTGACTCACAGAGCACTCTGTGCCGTGTCAACTTCTTTGGTTCTTTAGGGAGTGCCGAGTTATGATTTCTTAGCACTGGCCAACTCTGCCTACACGTGGCTGAGAACACGTCTTTCTGACCAGCTCCTTTTCTTCCCTCGCCTTTCCACACTCCATTCCTGGCCATCCAGTCGTGGTAGGGAGAGCCGGGAGAGAGAACAGTTTATAAATTGTTAAAGAAAACATATTACTTTGGGCTTAAGTGCATCAAAAAAATCCTACTCTCTAGTCTGGCTACGTTATCACAATTCCGAGCACATTTCAGAAAGCCCTCTGTATAGAAAATATTTTCTTATAAATGTGACAATCGCTAAGGGAATATTTGACATTGGATGGAAATATCAGGAGCTCCAGCTTTAAAGGGTGATTTCTAAGGTTTATGAGAAGGTAAACTGAATGGGGGAAATGACCATGGGTTTTCAGGCAGATCATTGGCTTCATGTAATTCCGTGACTTTTCTCTTGGTTTATATTCACGCTAGTTTTAGAAACGGGCTGGCTGAGATCAAGGTACTTGGAGGGGTAAACCGAGCCCTTTCCTCCCTTACATTATTAGCAGTTAGCTAACTTCTTTTGCTGCAGGGAGGATCAAGGACTAGAGAGACGTACCTGTAAGTGTCCTTATACAAAGCTGGCCAAGGTCCAGAGGGGGGACTTTGACTTTAAGAGACAACGGTTCAGGGCAAGTTGGTTCTATCCAAGGCCGGGCAGAGGACCAAGTTGGATGAGCGTGACTCACAGCGTTCCTCTTGGTTCCCTTTTCCTCTTTGCCCTACCTCTGCCTTTATCCTCCATGACTTCACGTCCACCCTGATAACTCTCCCAATTCTTGGCTTCCCAGGCCGCTCCTGTTTCTCTCCACTCCACTCCATACCATGTAGTCAGCTGCACCTCCTTCAGAGATCTCAAATGCAGAGTAGCTAAAGCAGAATTCACAATTTCCTTGTCAAGCCAGCTTCTTCTCATTTCATAGTCTGTCGCTTCGCAATTTCAGGCTCATCTGACTTCTTCCTCTCTCACACCCCTCACGTCTGAGCAGTCACTGAATCCTGTAAATGTTTCGTTGATGACGTCACTGGAGCTCCTCCCTCCGTCCCATCTCCTCTGTCCGGGGTTGGGTCAACTCCTTTAGTGACCCTCACATGGATCACAGCAGTGCTTTCTTTACCAATCTGTCATCTGGCCTTCCCCTCTCTTTATCCTGTGCACAGCTGTCTGCCTTTGATCACAGAATTCCTCTGATCAAAAACGTCTTCGTTGGTTTTCTATTGCCCAGTGAATAAAGTCCACTCTTCTTAACGTGCCCACTCATAGAGTTCTGTGATTGGGTCCAAATGACTCTTCCAGCCTTAACCTCTAGCCAACTGTGCTGTTCCAGGTCCTTCCCATCTCTCGATTTTGGTCCATGCTGTTCCCTTCCTTGGATGGCCCTTTCTCCTTAACTTGATTTGTCTGTTGAAATTCTATTCTTCCTCTAGGGCTTAGATAAAAGAATATTCCTTCACAGGGCCTGCTTTTGCTATCATGAGGCTCTGAAAATGACTCTTTGTCTTCTGACTTCTGTAAAACTTTATAGCCCTCCTACAAACGTTATCACATTTGTTTAGGTTTATACATATGGGATTGTGTCTTGTTTACCCCACTAGATTGTAATTTCCTGAGGCCACACACAGTATTTTAGTCAATATCATTTCCACTGCACCTACGTGCCTTGTATATGAGCAATCAATCATGTTTTTAAAAGATGGAAGGCCTGGGATCAGCCCAGTGGGGCAGCGGTTAAGTTCATGCATTCTGCTTCTGTGGCCTGGGGTTTGCTGATTGGGATCCTGGGCGCGCACCTAGACACTGCTTATCAAGCCAGGCTGTGTGGCAGCAGCCCACGTGAAATAGAGGAAGATGGGCACGGATGTTAGCTCAGGCGAAGCTTCCTCAAAAAAATAAAAAAAGATTGAAGCCCTGACTGAATGAATTAATGAAGTTAACTTCCACCTTATACCTTTTAAAAAAGTAATTTTTGTAAACATTACCATACAGGTACATTCTATTTAAATATAATAAGTATATTAGTATTAGTAAACACTTATGTTCAGCCATTTAAAAAGTTTCATTTATGGGAAAAAAATAGAGAAAAGCTATTGTTTTTCACTTATTGCTAGCTACACCTCAAAAACACGAGGCAGTTGGATCATGAGACTGCTATTATTCAAAACATTTTGTTTTACATTTATACATTTTATTTCCATTTTTCTAAATTCTTTTTTTCTTTATTTTTTATTGTGGTAACATTGGTTTATAACATTATATAAACTTCAGGTGCACATCATTATATTTTGATTTCTGTGTAGATTACATCATGTTCACCACCCAAAAGCTAATTACCATCCATCACCACACACCTGTGCCTAGTCACCCCTTTCACTCCCCTCCCTCCCCCTTCCCCTCTGGTAACCACCAATACAATCTCTGTCTCTATGTGTTTGTTGTTGTCAAAGCATTTGTATAAACACCTCCAGAGTCAGATTATGAATCACATAAGAGAGGCTAATTACTTTTTAACTAAATCTCATTTTTAACAAAAAAATGAAGTTCTTCATTTTCATTATACATCTTGGTACTCATAGCTGCATTTGAATGACTTTTGCCGCTACCGAAGATACAAAATTCTGTACTGTACATTGCTCGTGAAGTGTGAAGTATGAGGTGTGAAGTGTGAGGCTCGAGCGAGCAATGGCAGCCCCGTTGGAGTAAACGTTCAGTGTCCCAAGGGAGCAGCTCCGAGGGCGAGGGCTCCCTCAGCGTGGAAGCTCTGGCACGTGTCTGAAGATGAGTCACCGCAGCTCGTCCCCACACTGCTCCGTGGAATAGCCAGCATGCTGCAGGTGAGTCAGGATCCAGGGGTCTGGTGTTCTATTTCCCAGCAAGGATGATTCTGAAACTCAGAAGCCAACATGTGTTTCCTGTGTTTGTGCTTAATAGAACTCTTGTCATAATGAAAATAAGCAGGTCAGGAGAGGCCAGGTTATTCTGCAGGAATAAACAATGCCAAATCTCAGTGGCCCTCCACAAGAAGGTTTATTTCCACTCCGTGTCTGTGGAGGTTGAGGCCACTCTCCAGAGCAGCTGTCCCATGCGTGGGACAGTGGGATAGGCTGATCTGATGTTGTGGCTCCATTATGTCAACATTTCAACAGAAGCCCTCACGGTCCTGCACCAGGGATGAGGAAGCGTGAGCCTGGCCTGGAAGTGATGTCTGTGTGGCTAGGACTGACCCCATGGCGGCCCTGCCTAACTCCAAAGGGCTGGAAGTAGAGTCCTCTGTGTGCCTGAAAGAGGAGAATGGAACGTCGGTGGGCACTGACGATTCACCACACGCCATGAATTGGGTACCAGCAGTCACTCACACTGTCCAGTTCAGTGAATACTTACTGAGTCAATACTGTATGTTTAGCACTTTTTTGGGCATTTGGGGGAATATAAAACAGAGCCTCATTCTCAAAAAATTTAGTGCTTTCTGCAAAGGCAAGACACCTGAAAGAATTTGATAGCAGCATGAGGCCTTATATGAGAACTTCTAAGTTGATTTTTCAGACAGTGTTTTCAGAAAGAGAGAGAGGTGGGCATTCCAGGTGGGAGAACAGGATGAGCAAAAGTAGAAGCAAGCATGGTGGTCAGCACCGAGAGAACGGGTGACAGAGGGGGAGGTGGAGGGAGAGAGCGGGAATGGGGACAAAGGGAGGGGGAGAGAGAAACAGACAGAGAGAGAGATGTAGCTTTCTAGAGAAGTTATAGCCTTAGGAGGAAGGGCTTTGGAGTTAAAGGCACACATTTGAATACTTGCTCTGGTCTGTGATGTTGGGCAAATCAACTCACCCCTTTGGGACTGGTCCACTTCTCTGTGAAACGGGTGGTAGCATTGTACTCACCCCAAGGGTCGTTCTGAGGATTAAATGTGATAATACACTGAAAGCACTTAGAAAGTCCCTGACGTTGTACACCAAGCTTGATAAGTGTGAGCTCTGCCCCTCTGGGAAGGATGGGTTAGAATGGGCGGGTGCGCCAACTGCACACTGCGGGAGCGTGTGGACATCACTCCATGCGGAAGGGAAACCCTGGCCTCAAGGATATCACCTAGAATCTGCTTGCAATTTGCATTGTAAGGTCAACCTCCACCTTCTCTTCTGCTTGCTAACTTTAAAGACAGTTCATTTCCATCAGCCTCATCCCAGACACCAAGTGTGAGTTATGCAGACAGAAATCGCATCCCTCTCACGAGCAATGTGCGCCCACCTGTCCACGTCAGGTTTTTGCTTCTCAGCTGCCAGGGCCTCGTTGCTCTTCGCTGCTCTCTGTCCTGTTTCCTAACATGGTACTTTGCTCATGTCACTCTGTGGTAGACAACAAAGGACAGTAACGCACGGCTCCTGCTCTCAAGGAATGCACTAAATGGTTGTATCAAAACTTGGCTTTTCCAAGTCCATTTTTAGAACCTTTTGTTTCAGTGGAATGAGAAAAAGTAATAATAGCCCAAGCAGGCATTTTAAAGGTGTCTTAAATCATTCTTCACTCATTTTCCTGCTTATATTGTGAATATCTTTAGTCTCTATAGAGGGACAAAGAAAAGAAAATTCCTGGCAGCCGTGAATTCTATTTATACTCAGCGGTACATTATTTTTCTATAGAAATAGCTCAGGAGGCTAGATGAGCCTGTTTTCATGGAAATCCAACTCTTTTTTGTGGTTATTGACTGTCTTTCTCCACATTCCAGCGTCAGCTACAGGAGTGTGTAAGAAGGGCCGTGCACACTCCAAGTGCCTCCTCTAGAAGCTGGTGCTCGGCCCCTACATCAAATACGAGATCCAAACCCTGCCGACTCGGCTCCCTCTCCCGCTAGTTTTCTCAGAAAAATGCCAGATCTTAGCCCTTTGACAGATGACTTGCCCGGGAAGCCCAGCCACCCAGAGACGCAGCGTATTTCTTGATATCATTTTGAGAAATGGGAATTTTGAGAATTGAAAATTTTCTCTGTAACCCTCAATAGTGTGAGTCTGCCAGGACAAATGGGATGTATGTTCTCCCTTCAGAGCCCACATCCCATGGGCCACATGAGCTTGACAGATTTCCAAATCACTGCTCTGCTTTCCCAAAAAACACATTTTTTCCTGCTGTTTATTCAATGCTCTTGCTTTGGGACGACAAAATATAAAATACCGACTCACTGTATTGAATAAACACTTTTCTAATTAAAATGGTAGTGAGTGTTTATGTTGGATGGAGGCGGGGAATCAGGGCTATAAGACCCACCTGTGATTGTTTCGACCACACTTTGAGGGAGTCAGAAAGCACAGGCTGTGCAGACAGAAACTCCACGCGGCCACTCCCCCTGTGGGCAGTTGGGTTCTGTGTCCGTGCTCGTTGCTGCCGAGCTGCGTACCTTCAGGGTGCGTGTGGGGAGCACAGGGCGGTTGAGCTGCAGCATCTCTTCTCTGCTGTATACTGAAACAGGAGACACTGGGATGGTCGAGTGCATCCCTCTTGGCTCACACTTCTAGTTCTTGCTAGTTAGAGCTGCCATCCCGGGACTTTCATTCCAAATGCCTCCCTCTGTGGACTAGGAGGTGGTGTCCCACGGAGCTGGAGGGCATCTTAAGATCCTTCTCATCCTGTGCCTCTGTATTTATAACCATCTCTTCCTTACAGTGGCTACTGTTTATTGGATGCCTACCATGTGCCAGGGGCTTGACATTTCTCATTGAATTCCCATCACGGTCCTTAGAGATAGGAATGAGAGCCAACACTGAGTGAGTACCGGGCGTGGTGAGTGCTCTGTATTATCTCACTTGACGTTTGAAATAACCACAAGAGGCAAGTAGAGTGCTATTATTATACCATCTTACAGCTGAAGAAACTGGGACTCAGCAAGATAAAGCAACTTGACCAAAGTCACACAGCTGGTATATTTGAAAACTGGGATTTGAATCCAAACTCAGGGGACCCCAAGACCCAGGCTCCTCCCACTGCTCCCCGTGTGCAGGGAGAACAGTAAGTTCATCCTGACACAGATGGTTGTTTCCTAATTCTCTCCTTGAGTGCAGACACGCTACCATAAGTGTTTTGGAAAAAACAATAAAAGATGTAAGTTTTAGGGATTTTTCTACACCTTTATTTACCTTGCTTAATATACTTTAATTAATAATTTTATGCCAATTGATCAGTTGCTTTTCATAATTTTGTAACAGAATTATCCTTTATTTTCAATGCATACTATAATTTCTTCAAAAGGTAATTATCCCAATTAAGCCAAGAAATACATACGTTTAAAATATATGAGATATTATCAAAGATTTTGCAGTTCTTATCCAAAGTGTTTGTAATCTAGATGATAAAAATTTCTATTTTTTTACTGATAAAAATATTCAGGCAAAGTATCACATTTACTTATACTTAACATATAAAAACAACTGGAAACCTCAACATACGTAGTGGACATCATTTCCTTCTTTTACTCAATGACAATAGGTTTCATCACTGTTAAAATTAATTTGGTAGCCATCTCCCTGTCTTGAGCTCACCATTATCTCTTGTTTTGTTGCCTGTCCTAACACCATTGGTCTTGGGCGGTTGAGGTGAGAGTGCAGAGCTGGGGAGAGTTTGCAGCTATCTCTGGAGCATCTCTCGCTTCCTGAATTGCTCCCTTACTGTCCAACCTAAAGGGGAGTGTCCCCTCCTTCAGAGGCCGCGTCCCTGATCCCGTACTCTCTTGCCTGCTCTCTCTTTTGTTTCTCTGTTATCCCGTCCTTCCACTCTCCTCCACGGGGGCAGCTCCTGTGCAGGGTGCGCACACGTCCGTGCACGGGGCCTCCATGTGTACGCGTGTGTGAAGAATGGGTCCTTACGGAGAAGCATGGTGAGGTGCCCGGGGGCGAAGCTGTGGCCCTGTGTGAGTGGCTGCCTTTCTTGTTGCCCTAACACACACCTCAGCTCCATCAGGGAGGAGAGCCCAGAAAGAGATGATTTATAGGGAAGAACTAGCGGTCCAACTCAATATCTCAGTTTCGATTTCTGTGAGTGAGCCAACTCCCTTCAGTGGCTGGTGTCAACTGTGGAGCACCAGTTCCCCGTCGTGGCGGCTGCCAGCTCTGGGCTAAGGGTCCCTTCACCCCTTTGGCCTGGCCCAGTGTGTGGGATGCCCCTGCCCTCGTCCTTGGCTTCTGCCTTGCCAGTGACTAAGGCCTCCTGTCTCCTTTCCCTCCAAGTCCTAGAAAGTTAGGTCCACCTCTCATATATCTCCACGCCTCTTTCTCAGTATTCATGCTTGCAGTATTCATGCAGTTTCCGACCCCCCAGGAGCTGACGCATCACCTTCTGGCCTCCATTTTCTTTCTTTTCGGGAACAGTGCAGTTCTTACTTGTTCTACATCTTTCTGCTGCAGGACCTCTCATGAGCAACTTCTTTACTGACTGCCTATGACCCTGGATTTTCATAATGACCCTTGCAAATATTGATTTTTCCTTAAAAACTACTAGAATTTATGGTCTGGTGGAAAGGTTGACAGGGACTTGGTTTAAATAAGAAAAATATTACATTAGTTTGGCAATTGGAAACTTTACCAGTTACTTCGCTGAGAGCCCATAGGGTAACTTCTGCCGTTAACTGGGAAATAGAAAATAAAAATCAGTCCGAGTGCTTAGATTATAGAATGTCAGGCTGGAAGGATGTCAGAGAGATGATCCAGATCAAGGGAAGCAAACTTTTGCTGTAAAAGGCCAGATAGTAAATATTTTAGGCTTTGCAACTAGGCAGCTCTGCCCGTGTAGCCTGAAAGTATGCTAAGGCAATATCTAAATAAGTGGGCATGGCTGTGTTCCAATAAAACTTTATTTACAAAAACAGAGGATGGGCTATATTTGACCCTGGGTGGTAGCCTCCAGACTCTTGATCTAGACTAAGGCCTTGTTCTTACCCAGAGGAACTGAGGTCCAGAGAGGGGAAATTAAATGTTTAGAGTCAGATAGCTTATCTTTGGAAGAGATAAAGACAAGTCTTCATGGAGCAGTAATGGCTGTCAGCGCTCATGCCTAGGGCAAGAGGGAACGGGAAAACACTACGGCCAACAATGCTGCCAAAGGCTGCGCTTCCACTCTATGGGGGACTCATCTAACTTGTGGCGTTTGAGAGCATTTATGAAGAGCAAACACTGGCTTTTTGGAATCAGAGTGTAGGTCTCATCAAAAACCGAACAAGGGTGTTTCACTGAGTTGCTGTTTTCAGTGGAACACAAAGAATAGGCTTGTAATTTTGCAGCTTGAGCTAGGACTCAGTTTCAGGCTCTCAGCTATCTGTTGGTGCCGTAAAACACACGACATTTCCAAAAAGGAAAGAAAAAGATGTACTGCTTTTGTTGAAGGATTTATGGGTCCCAAACTAATAGTGAGGTTAGCATGGAGCTTCACACATAGCACAGAAATGAGCAGAAAGAAAACAGGTCGATGTCTCTGGAAAGAGAAGATCTGTCCCCTCCTCTGTACCCATTAAATTATTCAACAAAATACTTACTGAGAGACTATCATGGTCAGACACTGTTCTACGTCCTGGAAACACAGCAGTGCCCAAGACAAAAAGACCACCCTGCCACAACATTAGGGTAGATACAACCTAGGTCACTGAGAATGTGCATGGGTGAGGGCCTGCCAAACATCTACAGAGTGAGATCATCTGTGGTTGGATGGTTGTGTCCTCCTGCACATTAATTTGTTCTCCCCATATTTGAGTCAGAATAGGGCCAGGAAATCTAGCCTATGCCTGGTAAGAGATCCTGCAGGGATTTCTAGCTGGGTGAGTGAAGAGTGGAGATGCATGGTGGCGGGATATTTTGTGGGTTAGACTGGACTTTGTGGATGAGGAAACAGTGGGAGATGAACTCAGTGAAAAAGTTTTTTTTCCAGATAAGAGTGGAGGCCCAGCATCAGAATTGCGGCTCAGTTTGAGTGAAGACTTGGCATTAAGAGCAGGTGCTCACAGCTAGAAGATTGTTCTAGGTCCTGCAGTTAAGATGGTGCAGAGCCTGGGGGGAATGAATAAGACTGGATTGTTGCATTGAGAAAGGGACTCTTCAATTATTCATTTAGAAAATTTGGGAGGAGGGGAACATGTGGTGGGAGTGGCTAGGGACAGAGGAAGAGGAGATTTACAGGTGGGTTTGAGAATGGCTGAAATGCAATGAGAAAGGAGATATATAGTAAAAGGCGTGGTCAGAGGCACAGGCAGGGGCCAGCGGCCTTGCGGACCGTGGTGAGGGCTATCTGTTATACCTGCTTGTAAGTTTAAATTGAGCAACTAGAACAACTGATTGGTTAAAAAGTGTCTACTCCCAAGAGAATTCAAAAACATCTGATCACAAAAAAACTTACGCATGAATGTTCATTGCAGCATTATTATTCATAACAGCCCAGTGTGGAAATAATCAAGTGTCCATCAAGTAGCCCATGGATAAACAAAATGTGGCATATCTATACAATGGAATCTTATTAAGCCATAAAAAGGAATGAAATTCTGACATATGCTACAACATGGAGGAACCTTGAAAGCATTATGGTAAGTGAAGTAAGCCAGACACCAAGACTACATATTGCGTGATTCCGCTCATATGAGATATCTAGAACAGGCAAATCCAAAGACACAGAAAGTAGATGTGTGGTTGCCAGGGGCTGAAGGAGCAGGGAAGGAAAGTGACTGCTCATGGGGACAGAGTTTCTTTTTGGGCTGATGCAAGTGTTCTGGTTGTACAATCTTGAGACTGTGTTAAAAATCACTGAGATATACACTTTAAAATGGTGAATTCTGTGGTATGTGAATTGTATCTCAATAAAATGGTGTCTACTTAAAAAGTAAAAAAGCTCTAGTAAATATTCCACTTTTTCAAACCACTCATGCTGTCAGATAATGTATAAAAATGCTTGCAATTAACTGTGTCACGGGATGATTCCGGGGACTGGCCAGAAGCTTGGAAAAGCAGGAAGGTCAGTTTATGTCCTGTGTGGTCCAGCGTGTGTTTGTTTTTCATATTCAGACTTGTGGCCCAGGGGCCAGCCCAGTGGCATAGTGATCAAGTTTGCACGCTCCACTTCAGTGGCCCTAAGTTCACTGGTTAGGATGCTGGGTGAGGACCTATGCACTGCTTATCAAGCCATGCTGTGGTGGCATCCCACATACGAGAACTAGAAGGGCTTACAACTAGGATATACAGCTATGTACTGAGCTTTGGGGAGGAAAAAAAAAAGAGGAAGATGGCAACAGATGTTAGCTCAGGGCCAATCTTCCTCACCAAAAAGCATACAAGAAAAAAAGACTTGTGGCCCAAACTGATAACAGAGCATTATGTTAGAAATTGTCCTATTTGGCTTTTAGATTTTTAAAGCAGAGCTTTGGCAAGTTGTTTTGGCCTATTTTTAAAATGTCTGTAGCCATGTTGGTCCATTAGAACAAAGGACACTTTCATTGCCTAGTATACTCACGATGAGGCGACGGCCCAGAAGTTGTCAGGCCGAGATGCAGGCATCCTTGTGGCTGAAACCCCTTCACAGAGCCGGTGGAGCTGAAGGCCTGCCTGGCCCGGGTGGTCACCTTCTTCGCTCAGCAGCAGGGTCACGGTGGTCTCTCCTAGGAACATGGAAAGAGCTTGAAGCTCCAATAGTGAGTTCCAAGAGGTGGCTTGCTTTTTTTTTTTAGGACAAAAAAGGTACTAATTCCTAAAAAGCAGTACAGGTAATATTTGGGAGCATTAAAAAAAATTAGAATGAGCCTCCAACAAAGTAAAGAGAAAGAAAGGGAAAAACTATTAAAAATGTAGTTTGCACCCTTCCCTTGGATCTGATTTTTGACAAAGGCCCAAAATGAATCATTAGTTTCTAGGTTGTCCTAAATGATTTTTGAATGTGTTCAGAAACTGGTTATGCAAAAGAAGAAAGAACCAAATTTAGGAAAAATAATTATGGTGGTGCTGACATCATCAGACACTCACATCTGTTCTCCCGTTTGTGCCTCTGACCACACTAAAATATTTAATATCCCTTTAAAAAAAGGACTGTTCTTTGGGTTTGCTGAAGATGTTAATGACAGATACGTTTCAGCAGTGACCTTGAAGTAAACGTCTTGCTGTCCCTTACTTGCAGGTGTTCAGTGTTCCCCACAGCGGGCTGAAGAGGCCGGAGTTGTCAGGCAAGAGACTGACTTGTCTGCTTGTACTTGAAATGGATTCGAAGAAACACATGCATTTGTCTAGGGGAAAACACTTTCAAGGAGAGACCATTTGATGCTAAAAGGACCATTTGATGCTCTTTTAACCCTCTTGGTTTTATTCAACTCCTTTCATTACTTTCTGTTCCTGGCACCTTACCGAAGGAAGAATATGCCTAGAGTTTGAATGATGAAAGAGTATTCTATATTTTTAGCTATATTTGCATTTTACAAGTTTATTTGAAAGATAGTTTTGTGCAGTTAATCTTTTTTTCTGTTTAAATTATTTTGAAAATCTTAAAAATATCATTTTTAGCCTTTTAAATAAATATCAAAATGCCCATTACAAAAGGCTTTTTCTTCAATTCCATGTAAGAATTTAACTGTAATATGAACCAGGCTTAGATGACGTCTATAAATTAGCCCAAGAAAATTCCTGTAATTCCTGGCTATGAGGTTGTTTCTGAGGGGTGGTGGATTTCTGGTCATCCCATATTTCCTCAATGCCTCCTACTTCAAGAGTAGAAAATATCAATAGCGTCACTGCTCATGGGCAAAGGCCCAGTTGTCCTTCAGGATGATCTCAGTTCTGATGAATATTTGGGTCTATGAAAAGAAAATTATAGAATATTAAAATTGTGCCTACAAGTTAGCCTCCATGATATGGAGTTGGTTTGGTTGCATTCATGACATGCACTCCAAAACATAACTTATATTTGGTTTTTGTTCTTGCATGACTAGTGGCACAACAGAACTGAGTCCATGATTGCCTGTGTTCCGGGAGCAGGGGTAATGGGGGCTCACCCAACTGAAGCTTGCTTGGAGGGCTCAGCTTTTCCATTCCTGCCATGTGGAGAGCTACTTGTTTCCATTTTATGGTTTTACCTTTTTCCTCCTCTCAGCTGGATCGTCCCTGGAGTGGGAGTGGAAGTTGGAGGGAGAAAAATGGCACTGGAAACTTCTGTGTTTTTAACACAGCTTCTGTGTTGTTAAATAAATAGTAGGAACCTTACAGTGCCATTCAGTTTAACTATTTCTAGTGCGGATTTTTTTTTTTTTCCTTGAGGAAGATTGTCCCTGAGCTAATGTCTGTGCCAATCTTCCTCTATTTTATGTGGGATGATGCCGCAGCGTGGCTTGACGAGTGATGCTAGGCCCACATCCAGGATCTGAACCTGCAAACCCTGGGGCTCTGAAGCATAGCGTGCTGAAATTAACTGCTACAGCCCCATTCTAGTGCAGAATTTAATGATAGATTCTGTAAAGTGTAAAAAATGAGCAAGGCAGTCTACAATTTCCAGTAGGACAGATTCCTCTAATAAGGGGAAAGTTATGCTCGTGTCTCAAGAGAAGTCTCGAAAAGTGTTCTAGGAGTTGAGAAGGAGGAGAGAACAGTCATCTATAGGAGAGGACTGAGTGGGCTTCCTGGAGGAGCGGTGCCTGAGGTGAGCCCCAAATGGTGGTGGTGAAAGGGCAGAGGGAGGCCAGGGAGGAAATATCGCATGGAAAAGAAGTGAAAGGAGCAAAGCGCGGAGAGAGCAGGGGTGACTGTGCAGCAAATGGATTGGTGTAACATTGGTGTTCCAGGCCAGGGTGCTGGCTGCAGGGCCGCGTTACATAACCGGTAGATGAGAGATGTCTACTCCACCCTTGAACACCTTACAGAAGTGTAACCTTGCAACCTTACTGAAGCCAATTCTCCCGCTTCAGTTCCCTCCCTTGTCTGTAAACAGAAGGGGGAGGTAAGATGCTTTCTCAAGTCCAATTCTGCTCTGGTAAAAAGACAGGGGTCTAGTAAAAATTAGGGGTCTGTCCAGTAGGAAGCGATATAAGAGTGTGTTTGGAATGGTGCAGTGGGAATAAAAGGAGGGAAGAGACACGCTGTGAAGAATGCACATTGCTTGGAAACTATTGGGTGAGGGAATTGAGAGAGACAAGGTGACCAGGTTGTTGGATTTTTTCTTTCTGCTTTTTTTCTCCCCAAATCCTCCCAGTACATAGTTGTATAATTTAGTTGTGAGTCCTTCTAGTTGTGGCATGTGGGACGCCACCTCAGCATGGCCTGATGAGTGGTACCATGTCCACGCCCAGGATCCCAACTGGCGAAACCCTGCGCCGCCGAAGCTGAGTGCACGAACTTAACCACTCGGCCACAGGGCCGGCCCCCAGCTTGCTGCATTTTAAGCCCATCTTCCTGGGAAAATGGAGATGCCATCTAGAGAAGGGAGGAAAGTAGAAGGAGTTGGTTTGCGGGAAGGATGAACTGTCTCAGACATGCTGACTGTGAGGCGCTGTCTTCAAGTCCAGGTGGACACGTCTCACAAGCTGTGAAAAGATGCTTCAGGAGGGGTTCAGGCTGGAGAAGAAGATTTGGCGGTCGTCTATAAAAAAGGCAATGTTGATGCTTTGGGATGGATGAGGACGAAGAGGGAGGAAGCAGAAAGGAAAATGCTATGGGGGGGAGCAGAAAGAGAATCAGCAAGAGAGAGGAATTTGGGGAAGTAGAAAAGTTAGGGCATAAGGGAGGAGGACCATTCAACAGTGGCAGAGGCGAAGATGAGGGGAGCATTGAGAATTCGGAGGAGAGGAGGCAGAAAACCCCTGCAGAGTGACCGGGGGTTCACAGATGATTCCCTTCCTATCAGATCTGGGTTCGTTGAAATTCAGGGAAAGCCAAGAGAGAGAAAGAGAAGAGAAATCAATGTTGTGAGATGTAGGAAAAGACAAGTTTTAGAAACCTTCAAGAGAATCACTTGCTCTTATTTTATCGTTTTCTCAGCATCTTCCCCCTTTTTTTCTTGATGCAAAGCTCGGGGGCTCTCCTGGTCCCCCCCAATGCTGATGAGTGCTCTCCTGAGGTCTACTACACTGAGATCAGACTAGAGGAGATTGAAAGTACCATAAATTTGCTTTCCCCAAAACAGACAGAATGAGAGCTCAATCTACCTGGAGAAGGGGGTCAGGTTCTTGGAGCAATTGTCAATGGGAGAAAAAAAGCCCCAAACTCAGCAAACCCCAAAGCAAACTTTGCCTGTTTGACAACATAGCCAAACTTCTGATAAAAGTGTCCCAGCAGTGTTTTATTTTCTTTTCAGGGCTAGGACTCAGGAAACCACAGAAGTAAGTCAAAAGGTGAAGGCAGCAGAGCCACCTGGCAGTGGCACCTGGGCAGGCTCGGGTAGCCCCGCCACTTGGTGCAATTCAAGATGCCGCCCCTTTGAATTCTAAGCCTCTTCGCTCTGCCTCCGGTCCGGTAACCTGAGCGATGTCTGTCCCTGTGCACTGTGGTGCCAGCACGTGATCAGGCAGGGCTCCTGGGCTAATGGTCCCCAGGTTTGGGTTTCAGGGGGTGGGGATTTTCAGGCGGGGCGACTTTGGCAGGCAGCCCAGATTTCTGGAATGTGTGTGCTCTGCCTGGTGGGCTAGCAGTTTGGCATCAGGTTCCTGCCCTGAATGCGGGAGAACAATAGGCATGTGACTCCAGGGCTAATTAGCTGTGTGAAAGCCTTGGGGCCTGAGCTCTTCTCCCCGGCTGTGCTCTTGGCTGGGCGCCCCCATCTCTCCGCCACTGCCTCTGGGGAGCCTGCTTGAACACTTGCTGGCTTTGGGAGCCCCGGAGGCAGAACGATGCATCAGGGAACTGGAGTCAGAGGGTAGGCACCAGACTTGTGACTTGTGTCACATGGGTGGCCCACTGTGGCCTTAGATCAGGAAACGGCCCTGTGCAAAGCCATCGTGTTGCTTTTGGCACACGTCTGTGCTTGCTCATGAATAGGTTTGTGTGAGGGACACACTTCCTGCCCCAGCCCCGTCTGGATATGACTACCTCTGAGCGCTGGGATGATTTCGTCTTCTTACAGAGGGGGAAATGCTCTTTCCGCACCATTTGCCTTCAGCGTGCCTAAATATTTTCATGGGGGGTAAGGCTGAAATGAAGGCCAGGCTGTGGAAGGCTTCAGGGTTCATGGAACATCAGCCAAGTTCTTGGGGGACTGTGACGTGTAGATGAGGTCGAATCTTAGGTTTGAAGGAGTCAAAAGGTCTTGGATATTTGACAGGATAATAAAAGTGGTTTTTCACTCAGGATCATCTAACTCAACTCAGGACAATTCAGATTTATATAGTTAAATTAAGAATGTTATTTACCTAACAAAAATATTTACATGAGGCATCTTCAATAAAAAGGCCTTCCCAGAGGCTGGGAAACATCAGGAGAGGTTTGACTTGCATCCTTTAAGGTATTCATCTGGTTTAGAAGATGAGGGTCGTCTTTATTCTCACCTTTAACACCTCTTCAGTTTGGATGGAGAACAGTGGGAAAGGCTTAGCAGGTGTGAATGAAAGGGAAAATGTTTCTTAATTGGGTTTTAACACAAAACCTAACTTCTTTCCTTAGGCAGCACTCTTGCACCTGTTCCTGAATCAGTTTTTTTCTCTCTCATTATGTGGCTCCCTCAAGATTTAAGACTGAGACCCTACTTTAGACGGCCTCAATGGGGCTATAGTTGAGGAAAGAGATGTTTAAAATATTTTCCCCCAAACTTCTTCAAAACCAAAAAAAAAAAAAAGAAAAAACTGGTTGAAGTTGGTTATTACTTTTTAAAAGGATGAAAGAATTGATGCTTATTAATGCCTCTGGAAAGTTTTGCATGTTGCGGAACCTCGCTATGCAAAGTGTACCCATCCAATCTACAGCTTCGCTTCTCCTGGGACGTGTTCGAAATGCAGATCTCAGGGCCCAGCCAGGCCTGCTGCATCAGACTCTGCCTTCTGACGAGAGCCCCAGGGGATTGGTAAGAAACCGAGCATGGGAATAAACAGGTACTACTGTCGTGAATTTAAAGTCCTCTCTTCTTTGTTCTCTCAGCAACGCTTGCTCCCCCCCCCCGCCAACCCGCCCTGTCTATTAATCCATGGAGAGGTGCTGGACCACCCTTGGGACACCCAGATTTTTCTGTATTTGAAGCATGTGAGGTGATTTGACAGCTGGAGACCTTCCTGTTAACAGCCATTATAATAAAACATTCCCCCAAACCAAATTCGACAATTATTAACATGTTTAAACAGAAAACGATGTTTACTAAGGCATTCTTCCTGAGGCTTAACATATCCTGTGAAGAGGGTGGGGTGGGGGTGAGGGGGATAAATGGAAACCTTAGCTGTACCTGTAGTTCAAGGTAATGTTAGAACCAGGGGTTTAAGTAAGAAAAAAACCCCCTTCCTTAGAAGCTGGAAATAGAGCTCCTTTTACACACACAATTGGTCAGTGATAACCTTGTCACTGAAGTGACTTCATTGAAGTAGCTCGAAGACGTGTCGGGAGCCGAAGCTCCCCCTCCGCCTCGCTCTGCGCCGAGCATCCACGTGCGGAGCGCCCTTTGGCCGGGACTGTGAAATTGCTGGTACGAATACGGCCTCAGCTGCATTTCAGCTCCGTGGGGCCCTAGGAGGACATCAAGCAGACGCTTAATCAGCATTTCCTCCATGAGTTGTGGCAGTAATTTCAACTGGTGTCTGGGGCTATAAGGACCTGAAAAGATATGACTCTTGGTTGGTAGTGGACCAGGGGCTGCTCTGGGGGGAGGTCAGCCCGGCCCTCGGAATGGTCGTGACGCAAAGGTGCAAAGACGAACGGTGTGCACATACTGAGTGTGGATTGTGGAAATCTTGCACTCCTAGCCTTGGAGTCTGCGAACCTCAGGGGGGCATCTATTTCAACCCCGCACTGCCCGCGGGAATTCTCTCTACAATGTTGGCTCATTTATTCAACAAACTTCCGCCAACTGTTTACTAGGTATACGCCTGCCTGGGACTGCACATGGCGCTTGGGAAGGAGGTGAAATGCAGTTTCTGGCCCCCAGGAGTTGTCAGTTCAATGGTGGGGGGAGGGGGGGCGGGTTAGACGTTTAAGCAAGTAATGACACTATTTCTTAAAAAAAAAATAGAAGTTTATGAAAGGCACCATATAGGAGTATGGAAGAAGGAGTGTCCAGCTCTCTCTGAGGTGAGTGGGAGGACATGGATGGCCTCACAGATGTAACCCCACCAGAGACATTGCTTCTCAAGAACCAGAAGACATTCTCAGGGCGACATAACAGTTTGTGAAATGTTTACTGTGTTCCAGGCACGATCCCAAGAGTTTCACATGTGCTAATTCATTTAATCTTACAATCACTGCCGGTTTGCTATCCCCACTTTCCAGATTAGGGAACCGAGGAGGGAGAGGTAAGGTGGCCTGTGCAGCTGGTAGGTGGCGGAGCAGGTAGCTGAGCATAGGTTATGCAATTCCAGAGCCCTTTTCTTAAGCACAAAGCTAGTCTCTTTCCCAGAAGGAAAGATACCCTCCAGGCAGAAGGAAGAGGCCTGTGTGCTCTTATGGTGGAATGAGGGAGCATGGCATATTCTGGAAACTGCAAGTAATTTAGTGTGGCTTCTGATCAGAGCTTGCAAGGATAGGTAGGGTCTGGGTCCTGACTTTAGATTTTAAGGAATTTAGTATTCCTCTCTAGGTGATAGTTTTTGAGGGATTCTTTTTTTTTTTTTTTTTTGTGAAGAAGATCATCACTGAGCTAACATCTGTGCCAGTCTTCTTCTATTTTGTATGTGGGTCAGTGCCACAGCATGGCTGACAGGTGGTGTATGTCTGTGCCCAGGATCTGAACCCATGAACCCCGGGCTACCCATGTGGAGTGCATGAACTTAACCACTATGCCACTGGGCTGGCCCTGGCATTTTTTTTTATTGCCGTAAAATATAAAATAAATATAATAGTTTTAACCATTTTTGAGTGTACAATTCAGTGGCATTAAGTGCATTCACATTGTTGTGCTGCCCTCACCACCATCCATCTCCAGGACGTTTCCGTCTTCCCAAGCAGAAACTCCATACCTGTTAATATTTCCCATTTGTTCCTCCCCCAGCCCCTGGCAACCACCATTCTGGTTTCTGTCTCTATGAATTTGACTGCTCTAGGGACCTCAGATAAGTGGACTCATACAGTATTTGTCCTTTTGTGACTGGCTTATTTTATTTACCATAATGTCCTTAAGGTTTACCATGTTGTCGCATGTGTCAGAACTTCCTTATGTTTTAAGGAGTGACGTTCCATTGTACGTGTATACCACAGTTTGTTTATCCATTTGTCGTCGATGGACACTTGGGTTGCTGCCGCCTTTTGGCTACTGTGAATTGAGGGATTTTAATCTGGGGAATGGTCTAGTCAGATTTACATTTTAGAGCTACGGAGGAGAAAACCCTCTCTTGCCAGTGTACTTACTGGTTGGGATGAGTGAAAGGAGACTAGAAACAAGTTTTCGCTGCTACGACAGTTGAGGTGACAGATTGTGAAGCTTGCACTAAGGTAGTGTTGTGGGGTGGATGAGAGGACGGACGGATTTCAAGACACACTTAGAAAGTAAAAGCCAGAGGAATTGGCGACCATTTGGAAAGGGCTGGGGTACATGAGGGGGAGTCATTTAAGACTTGGGTGTGTGACCTGGTAATTGGGTAAATAGTAGTGAAATAGGACCTACCAGAAGGAAAAGAAGATTTCAACAGGTAAATGCTTCAGAGGGTCCTTCACTTACCTCTGAAAGGCTATGCAACTGGGTATGTCACATGCGTTTTCCTGGCAAGAGGGTCTGTAGCATTCCTTAGATCGTTCTAACATCTGTGTTCAGTAAAAACAAAGGAGCAGTGATGGAAGCAGTAGCGACTGGACCGGATTCCGTCCAGAAGGGTGGAAGGTGCTCAAGAGCGTGGGTGGGGAAATTGACCTTGGAAGCAGGAGAGAAACAACTTTTCTCTGAGATCAGAGCAGAGATGTGGAAGGTGTAGCTGCTGCTTGTGCCTGGGCAGGGTGGCGTTGGGCAGGTAAGTGGAGGCAGTTCTCTTCTAATGTTCCTTTGCTGGTCTTTGTGAAGAAGGAGACAAAGCGCTCCTGTTCCCACTGAGTGGGCTGGTGGTTGCAGAAGAGATGGAGAATGGTGGAGGTGTAGAATCACCAGTTGTGGAAATCCAGGAAAAGGTTCAGCAAGCTAAAGGGTGAATGAGTCAGGGGAAGTGTCTGTGAGTGACGGGGCAGTTCTAAATGATGTGTCTGTTGTCCACAGCATGGGCAGCCCTGCCCTTATTGGACGGCACTCATTGTTGGAAAGGTCTCTTTTATTTTGAGTCAAAATCGATTTTTCTCTTGTATCTTGTCCTTCCTTTTTCAAGCTAAACCTTCTCATTTTCTTTCATCAACTCAATGGGATGTAGTTTTCAGAGCCAATCTGGACATACAATCTCTTCTCCAAATGTGGGGCTCATTACTGAACGTAAGGCTCTAAATATGCTCTCACTGGTGAGATCCGCCTTCCTTTTTCCAAGGCTGAATCTTTATTAATCCAATCTGGAAGGTTCTAAGTTGACAAAACTAAAGGCCATTTCTCTCTTGCATTTCCAGCTCCAAGCACGGTACCTGGCAGGTAAATACTTGTTGAATGAACAAGTGACTCTATTTGCAGAAATCTCCATAAAAAGTAATTTTATAAAATTTTGTAAAAGTAATCTTTATGCCTTAGAACTGAAGTAAAGAAGATTAAATGGAGATGAAATAAAATGGTGTGCCTGAAAAGACATATAAGCCATAAAGCACTATACAGATGCTGGTTATTATCTTCATTATTTTCTCTATATTTCTGATAACCTGGACACACTGTTTCTGAATTCAGAATCCAGCCTTTGCCAGTATCTACACAGCTTAATTACACCGCTGTTGTTCTCTCTTCTTAACTCCTGCCAGCCAGACGTCCCTACAGCTGTCTCGATTGTTCACGTGTGTTTGTATGAGACATCTGGAAGTTCAATTTGCAGAGAGGATGCCTTTCCCTCCAGCTTAAAAAGTGTCTGTGTGTCTCAGGTGGGTCTGTGGCCTAGTTTGCCTTAGTATGTCACTTGATTGTAGAAAGACTAGAATCCTCATTACATTAAAATATTTTATTGCAAAAAATTTCAAACATACGAAAGGAGAGGGAAGAAAGAGTGAGCACTTGTATAGCCATCACCCAGATTTGACAGTTAGTGTTATTTTGCTGCATCACTTAAACCATCCACTTATAAGACTTTTGCTGAAGGCATTTAAAAAATATCTTGTGCCATCATTTCATCGTACGCCTACACACTTTAGACTGCATCTCTAAAAAGTATGGACGTTTTCTTTTATAATCACAATGTCATTTGCATACCTAAAAATTAATATCCCTTGCATAACTTTCTCTGATTGGCTCAAAAATGTTTTCTTACACTTGGTTTGCTCGGTTGAGGCTCCGTGACTCAGTCAGTCTGGGCTGCTATAACGAAACATCACAGACAGGGCGGCTTAAACAACCAACATTTATTTCTCAGTTCTGCAGCCTGGGGTGGCCAAGATCAAGGTGCCGACGGATTCAGTGTCTAATAAGGCCCTCTTGCTGGCTTGCAGATAGCCGCCTGCCTTCTTGCTGTGTGCTCTCACGGCAGAGGGCTCTGGGCTCTTCCTCTTATAAGGGCACTAATCCCATCATGGGGGCCCCACCCTCACATCCTTATCTAAACCTAAGTATCTCCCTATGACCCCACCTCTGAACGCCATCACGTTGGAGATCAAGGGCTTCAGCGTATGAATTTTGGGGTCGACACAAACAGTCTGTAACACTCTATAAATGTATCGCACGTTGCATTTATTTATGTCTCTTGAGTCTTTAAATACAGAGTAGAACACTCTTCTTCTTGTCACTGTTGTGGAAACTAGATCAGTAGTTATGTGGAATGTCCCACATTCTGGATTCATCCATTAATTTCCTTATTTGGTCATTGAACTTCTCTACCTGCCATATTTCCTGTCGTCTGTGTTGGGAGGCCTGCAACATCTGGTCATCCCACTCCAGTGCTGCTAAGAGTCATCACGGATTCCGGGGCACCACTGGCACAGAGTAATCTTTAAAAATATATAGTAAAAGATTATTTTTCTTCTCAGTCCAAAAGTAAGACATATTAATTGTAAAAGATTTACAACATATAGATAAGCAAAAGAAATAAAACTGTCTTAAGATCCTAATCTTAGATAACTGCAGTTAAAATTTTGGTGTAGATCTTTCTAGAATTCCTTTATAATACATATTATATCATAATCATCTCTTTCCCCTTACTGTGAGTATCTTTTAATGTCTTGAAATATTCTTTTACAATGTCATTAGCTGTCTAGTCCTTGTGTGCTAGTATCAGAATGTATTTAATGTACTACTTTTGTACAAGTCGTGAAAATCGCAAATCCACTGTCCAAAATGCTCATTCGGATTTGGCCTCAAACCACTCTGAGAGCAAATGACCCCTGCATGTCTCTCTGCTTGCTGGGGCTGCTGCTCTGCTCTCCTTGGGGGTGAGACAGGGGTCTGGGGGGAGGGAAGGGGAGAGTTTGGGGGCGAGAGTAGGGTGAGGTGATGGGAGAAGGCTGGGTGCCATTTGAGAGTTTCCCTGAAGTGTTGAAATGTGTGTTCTGTGTCTCACCAAAGACTCCACCTTGTTCTGTTTTGGATCCCATCCACATCTAGAAGCTGATTTCATGTGCTCCTCTAACCTTTGCTCCTCCAAGTGTGGTCACAGACCAGCGGCATCAGCGTCTCCTGGGAGCCTGTTGGAAATGCAGAATCTCAGGCCCGTCCGAGACGTGCTGAGTCAGTACCTGCATTTTAACCAGATCCCCAGGAGCGAAGTGTGAGTATCACTGTTCTAAGGCACTTTTACTTAATTAACGTCTGGAAAAGCTGGTCCATCGTGAGATTCACGTGGGATGAACATGCTAAATTCAGCTGTGGAGAAAATCTTACTAATGGGCCAACTGGGCGTGCTTTCTTTCTAGGGATGGAGGAGAAAGCCAGTGCTGCGTCTGGGAGAGGTGAACCTGCAGTGGCGAGGGGCCTGCGATTTGCAGTTCAGACTCAGTCTTAACAACCATGTGACATAAGTGGTCCAATCTTTGCTTTCCTCCTCGGCGTAATGGAGACCATATTCCTTATTTCAGAGGGATGGGCTAAGGTTTAAATAAAATCATATACATAAAGTACTTAGCTCAGCGCCTGGCACATTGTAAGTGCTCAGTGAATGTCAGTCACTGTTATTAATTATCACAAAATTCTGTTTTATGAAGCAATGTTGAGAGCAAAGGTTAATTCGTAGCTATTCCTTTGGGGAATACCAGGACGTTGAACTTTTTCCTCCTAACGTCAGCTGCAAAAGAAGTTGCCAATCAATTTTAGCTGCTGGTTCCACATACAGAAGGTGATAAAACACTTCAGGTCGAACACATCCGTGTTATGTTTAGAACAACCACCCACTATGTACCATATGCTGTCTTATTCTTTTACCCACATGAGAAAAAAAATAACCAACCTAACTTCCCCTCACTCTTTTTAAAAAGGTCTTTCTTTTCTCTACAGGCTGAGGCTTAAATATGCTTTGATTCCAAAGAGATTGTCTTTACAAAGAATCTTCGTCTTTAAAAAGATCTGTCTAGCTCAATTCTATAGTGTTCTAAGAGAGCAACACAACAAAGAAAGTCTTGATGAGTTGCACAGTCGACTATACTTTTTGAAGTAAATGAAATACAACTACTCCCAAATGCGGTGTGGCCTTTTTCCAACCCCTAAGATAAATATTTGTAGAGCCAGCCTTGGTGGCATGAAGACCGCTCTGAGGTGATGGAGGATTACAGTGGTCACATGCTTCTTAAAGATGGGCCTCCTGACAGTTAGAGGTCGAATTCTTATCCTGGAACTGAGCCAGAAGGAGTAAAATACTTTCAGGAGTTAAGTACTCCCCTACGTGAGGGAAACACACTCTCTTGGGGGCATTATTTGGCTCCACTGGAAGGAATCAACCCTGTTGCCATCTGTAAAAATAAGTTTATCTTATACGAATAACCCCTGAATTCTTAGAATTCTCTTAAGTAGGCGAAGTATCATCCTAAATTATTTTAACCTCAGAAAGCACAAGCACCCCTCCTGACACCTGTGACTATTCTCCTCCTAAGATATTTTCCTGCTTCAAGTTGCTCATGAGAATCTGGCATTTTCATTGTCAATCTGATCCCAGGTTAGTATTGAGTAGATTTGCTAAATGTGGTATGATGAATACTGTTCAGAGTCCACTCTTTTTGCCTCTCTTGTGGTTGGCAAGCAAAGGACAGTCTATGTCACCATGAAGATGGAATTCAGAACCTGTATTCCAGGTGAATGAGCCTCATCCTGTAATTCACCTGCTTGGAACATGTGGCAGAATCAATAAATATATACATTTCTAGAACATATAGGTATGGTTTATTTGTATATAATCTGTTGCAGAACTTATGTCAGTTAGTCAAAAAGCTTGTTAGTAAACTAATAATAATAAGATAATTATACTTGTGTCCTAATCAATCTGTACTTTTAAAATATTTATTAGGGTCACACAAATCCACAAAATAGACATTTTCCCAATCTTAATTTACCATTATCACTGCTTCCTGATTATTTTGCACCTTTTTAGAATTTCCTGTGCTTCCAGGCTAATAGTTCAAACTAATCTGCTTATAGCAACATTGCAATTCCTTGACATCCGATGAATTCTCCCCCTCCCCCAAAAGACAGCACATATCCAATTTCCTTTAAACCCATGACTTGATTTTCATTAATACTATACAAATTTCTCCTACCTTTCAGACCCAGGAGCCAATGTTTATTTCCTAAAAAAGGCGTGTGTTACTCCTCTATTCCTCTTTTCTTTGAGTGACAATATTTTCAAAATCAATTTGTGATCTTCATTGTCACAAGCTTAGAAATATTTAGAAATAACTTTCAAAAGCATTTGCTTAAGCCTCAGGAAAATAGGTGAGGAAGGGATACACCGCGCAGGCTTTTCTCAGAGCCCAGTCTCACTTGAAATGTTGAGGGTTCTGAGTGTCTGCAGGGACTGCCCTGCTGGAAGGTCCGGATGCTTGTCTAACTGGCAACACAGTCTGAGGAACAGGAAGGATGAATGCTTTGTGAATATCACTCAGCCACAAAAACGTTTGCTTCGGCGATTTCTAATGAAAGCCCTGAGTTAGGGAAAGTCACTATTTTATTTTCAGACTCCGTAGTTAGAAAACAACAGCTTCAGCTATGCCGACTGCTCGGTTGCAGTGTTTAATAGTGACGCTGCACAAACACCGTTTGCTCAAACGGCTCGGCACCACAGGCCCCTCGCTTCTTTGTTTATTGTGGTAAAATATACGTAACATAAAATTTACCATTTGAAACATTTTTAAGTATATAATTCAGTGGCATTAAGCACGTTCACATTGTGATGCGACCATCACCACCATCCATCTTCAGAACTTTTTCATCTTCTCAAACTGAGACTCTGGACCCATTGAACAATAATTTGCCGTTCACTCCTCCCCCAGCCCCTGACAACCACCATTCTGGTTTCTGTGTCTATGAATTTGACTGCTCTAGGGACCTCATGTCATACAGTATTTGTCCTTTTGTGACTGGCTTATTTCATTTACCAGAATGTCCTTAAAGTTTACCATATTGTAGTGTGCGTCAGAACTTCCTTAGGTTTTAAGGAACAACGTTCCATTGTATGCATAGACCACAGTTTGGTTATTCATTTGTGAGTAGATGGACACTTGGGTTGCTTCCACGGTTTGGCTTTTCTGACTAGTGCTCCTATGAACATGGTTGTACAAATATCTGTTCAAATCCTTGCTTTTACTTCTTTTGGGTATATACCCAGAAGTGGGATTGCTGGACCATATGGTAATTCCATTACCGTATTTTTGAGGGAACTCTGTGCTGTTTTCCACAGTGGCTGCACCATTTTGCATCCCCACCAACTGTGCACAAGAGTTTCAATTTCTTCACATCCTTACCAAAACTTGTTGTTTTCTGTATTTTTTTTCTTTGATAATAGCCATCCTAGTGGGTGTGAGGTGATATCTCATCATGGTTTGATTCTCATTTCTCTGATGACTGGTGACGTTGAGCATCTTTTCATGTGCTCATTGGCCATTGGGTATCTTTTTTGGAGCAATGTCCTTTGCCCATTTTTGAATCAGGTTGTGTGATATTTTTTGTTAGCTGTTAGGCCCTTTGCTTTTGCAGACCAGAGAGAGAGAAAACAATTCTATCAGTCAGTCAGTCAATCAACATCTCCTAACCTTTCTGAGTGCAGCATCGTCCTAAGCTGGTGCTCAATTCTGTTCAGATGGCCACACCGAAAGCAGCCTCAAGGTAACAGGACTTGGTGTTTTCTTGCAGGCTAGTTATCTGGAATTTACCAAGGGGTTTTACAGGGGCTGCAAACCAGATTGTGGGAAATAAGGGAGCACAGGAGTCCCCCCATAAATCAGTGAGGAAAGCTCTCTTGGAAAGGTCCTCACTGCCCTGGCCGCAGGAGCCCTCTGGGTCCTAACTTCAGCCTTCAGGTGGGATCTAACCACGGGGAGGAAAGCAGTGCCCCTGGAACAAAACACGCTTTGGCACTGATGCCTCTTCCAGATAAAAGCTTACATTCTTTTTTTTTTTTTTAACATTTCTTTGAAACTGGGGACTTCACATGATTTAGGCTCGTGGAAAGCCGTCGTTAACGTGCACTCTTCTTCACCACTACATGGACCTTTACTCCACACGCTCTCTAAACACAGATAATTGCCATGGTAACCACAGTGCTTCACGACTCTCACACGTACACTTGCACCTTTCTTAAAGAAACACAGAGCACAACAATGTGGAATTAAAACAGTAAATCATTTGAATGTTTTTTATTTGTTGGTGCATAGTTGTCAGAATTTAGAGAAGAACTGGACATTGTCACCCACTATCAATTGTACTTGGAAAAAGTAGACGTTTGGCCGGGCCCTTTGACATCTCGCCAGAAAATAGGGTCTTGTTTGTAACATCGTGTAAGGAATGACCGATGAGTTTCTAAATTGTTGGGGTCAGAAGACTTCCAAAGCAGAAAATGTCATTAAGAACACCAAGTACTGAATAGTATAGATTTTTACATGACACGTTCACTGGGCCAACTATCTTCAGTTACATTACAGTTATGATTACTCTAAAGTTGGTAAAATTTTGCGCAAACATGTTTTTTTGGTAGTGTCTAATTTTATCTTTGGTTGTTTTTGGAAACATGAACGACAGTTTTGCTGTGCCTTCAAAAGTCTCTCTTTTTTTTTGGCTAAGTAAACAAGTCTTTTCTCGCCCTATGAATACATGATGAGTGGTCAGCAGAATGAAACCCATATGAAACTTTCATCAAGAGGCATCTCCAAGCAGCTTCTAACTGACTGCAGCATCTGGGGCGTTGGAGACAGAGCAAAGCCAAGGACCCGCGAGCTGAAGAGAAGTAGTTACAAATGCCTTCAGCAAGCCACTTTCCCTTGGTTTTGAGCGTTTCACACTATGTTGTCTATGTATGAGAAAAACATCTTTCTGTAATTCTCCACGTGATGAGGACTAGCTTTCCTTGTGGCTAATGGAATGTAGCTCTGATTTCTCTATCATTAACTGCTCTGTCTCTGGAATACTAGTGTTTTGATGAGAGAGAAGAAAGGCCCCTCTTCTGTTTGATTGTTTTCTTTTAAATTAAAAGTAGTAATAAATCTAACTCAACCAAAATAACTGCTCAACATTTCATATTAACATAGCAGTGAAGATGAACTTGGGCAGTGTATGATAAATGTTTCTCTGTGCTTAGATTGGAATGCCTCCAAACCCTTAACTCCCACACCAATTTGGAAAGGCCTACCTGAGGTTTTTATATCCTTAGCCTGAAGATTCATTTTTCATTTACAAGATAGAGCCCCTAAGTTTCAAGGACAATCACGCTATACTTCTGTAGAAAGTACACAGAGATAATGTTGGAATGAGGAACTTTTTTTAACCTAATAAATATATTATTTGCCTTCCAAATCTACCATGTGTATGCTCTTCTATAATTTAATTATACTTCTATTACTCTAAATTCTATGAGGTAAGAAATAAATCAACCAGAAATCTCTTTATTAACCGTGTACCTACTATGTGGGGGATTAAGAACAGATGTGATGTAATTCTCACTCTTCCATTGCTGTCTTGCCAAAGAAGATGGTGCATGGAACGCCAATATAAGACAGCCTCTCTCTGAGCCTGACCAGCCAACTGAATGTTCTCTGCTTTCTTGTGCATGGGATGGAGTAGTCAGGGATGCTTTGGGGAGGAGGTGAGACCCAAACAGGTACATGAAAAATAGCTGGCATTTGAAGGAAGAATAAGTGATGACGTGAGAACTCAGTTGGTTGATGGACCTCTGTTTGAAATAATCATTACTTGTTTCATTTCTGTGTTTAAAAGAGCCCCAGATGCTGGAAGATGTAGAGGTCTTGTCTTCACAGAGTTTATTTTAGTTGGGAGTGAAGAGAGGGATGGTCAGTTCAGACCTGGGAGATGAGATCTTCTTCAAGTCTCATGTTTGCCATAAACTTGCCTGCCACAGGGAACGTGCCCGAGCTCGGCCTCCTGCCTGGAATGCCTGTCTACTGGATAGTTCCGCCTCACCTTCCATCTCAGTTCAAACATTGCTTCTTCAAGGATATACTCCCTGATGTCTCTGGAAAGGTAAAAATCACCCCCTCTCATGAGCGTTCATAGTCCCTTGTACTGTCCTTTGTGGCTGCGGTCATAACTTTATTTTTATTTTTTTATTGAGGTATAATTGACATATAGCATTGTATTAGTTTCAAGTGTACAACATAATGATTTGATATTTGTGAAATGATCACCACAATAAGTTTAGTTAACGTCCGTCGCCATACATGCAGAATTTTTTTTCTTGTGATGAAAACTTTTAAGATCTATTTCTTAGCATCTTTTGAATATGCAACACATATTATTAACTATAGTCACCATGTTGCACGTTACATTCCTATGACATTTCTTTTATAACTAGAAGTTTGTACCTTTAGATTTCTTCACTCGTTTTGTCCCCCCACAACTTTATTTTTGTTTATGTTATTATTTAATTATCTATGTAACCCCTATTAGACTGTGATCTCCATGAGGGCAGAGGCTATCCTCTGGTGTGTTGAACTGTGTGTCTCTAGTACTAATATCTGGTACCTAGTACTTGCCACAGTATGAGCTCAGTGAACATTCGGTGGCTGAGTGCTGCTGCAGCAGCCGGGTGGGTTCCTGGTGGGTGCTGTGCAGGTGTGGATTGCCACTTAGCGATTCTCATACCCCTCCCCTTCCCACAGCTCTGTAGGGCTCACCTTTATTCAGTTCTCATCATCTGGCTGCGGACTCTTCCTATAAGGTCCTAAATGGTCTTGCTGTCAGCATTTTTGCCCTTTTTCATGTACACAACGGCTCTTCCAGCCAGAGTAAGCCTCGGAAATGTACACCTGGTCGTGCTCTCCACTGAAGGTGAAAGCATCTCGGTGGCGTGCTCATCTGCTTCTCTCGCGCCTCTCTGAGGCCCCTGACTCTGTCCCCTTGTGTCCTCTGCAGAGCCTCCTCCAGCTTCCTGAACCCTTTGAGGTGTTTCCCACTTCTCTGACTTTCACATGTCGTTCCTTTAGGCTGGAATAACTTTGCCCCTTATCTTTTATCTGAAGAAATCATACTCACTCTCAAGACCTGACCCAAATGACCCCCTCCACCAAGACCTCTCCAATCAACTCCGTGGTTTCCTCTTCACCATCAGCTCTGCAGGTAGATAGCTCCGCTTTTTGCCTTTATCACACTGGACTGCAATGATTACCTTGCATGTCTGTCTCACTGGCTAGACTGAGTTCGGGAGGGCGCAGAGCATGCGCTTCATGTGATTATCCCCATGATAATTTGTCTCCGTCATTTAATACAGTATCTGTCTCTTAACAAATATTTTAAATGAATGAATGAAAGAAAATCTCTCTTATGAGTCTTTCCACATCATTGGAATTTACTATTTTATTTTTTTCAAGACTGTCAGCTCTTCTCCTAAGATCTCAAGTTTTTGGAGGCAAAAATAATATCTTACATTCTCCTCATATATCATTTTGTGCTAATTGCACATAATAAGAACTCATTAAACATTCACTGATTGAACACTAGAAAGTAAGCCCTTTTAACATATATTTTATTGTTGTATACAAAATAATTTTGGCTCATATAAATACTGTTAGAAAAATACCAGAAATACAATTTGTCACATAGTCTTGTGGAAATGTCATTTTAAATAGTATGTCTCCACTCCTTCTTTTGAAAGATTGCTTCTTTCACATTAATGCACAAAATTACAACTGAGGCTTTTGAAAGTTTTATTTTTGAAACAGATTTATTCCAGTTAATAAAATTTCCTATGCAAGTTCATAATTTTTTTCTGAAACATGAATTAGAGATTCAGTAACATATCATACTAGTGAAAATTGAGATTTCATGCTTTAGAATCGTGAATTGTTAAATAAGTTCTATAAAGGCACTTTTCATTGAGAATCCAAGAAAACCTAAAAGAATCATCAGAATTGGATTTGAGTTGAGTGGGATTGTTGAAAATTGTTTAGGCAAGTGGTTCTCAGCGTGGTCCGGGGCCAGCAGCGTCAGTGTTCCCTGGGCTCTGGTTAGAAATGCACATTCTCAGGCCCCACCTCAGACCCACTGAATCTGGAACTCGGGGTGGGGTCCAACAATCTGGATTTTCCAAGCCCTCCAGGTGATGCTGATGCACCCTAAAGTTAGAAAACCACTGCTTTAGTTGAAACCTTTCCCCAGTTCGGTGACTTCTCTTTCTTGGCAGAGGGCCATTGGACCTTTGCTTGGCTTCTTCCACTAAGTGGAGAACTCATCTCAGAATGAGGAAGCCCACCAGACTTTGGAATAGATTTGGTTGGTAAAATATTCTGCCTACCTCCTTGTAGCTTCCATTCTCTGAGCTATCTTGTGTTCTCTGGAGCTCTAGAAACTAAAGAAAACTGTGTTCCATGGCACAGCCTGGAGCTCCCACGCTCCCTCTCTGCATCCTTTGCCAGGGAAACTCCTAAGTCTGTCCACCAATCCACAAAGACACGTTTTCCAGTTTGTGCATCATGTCCCCTGGGTGTATTTCTGCTTGTCTGGATCTCCCTTAGCATTCTAGATTTGGGGGGAACAGACTAGATGCAATCCTTCTATTCATGTGGCTGAAGATTGTGTTCACCGTTTTGTCCATCATGTCATATTGTTTACTCTCATTGTTCTTTAAGTAAAACTAAAGCATAAAGAGGAAAAACCATTCCACATTACTTTTACGTGAGCTGTGGTGGCGGTTATGTGGGCTTTTGCCTTCTGGTACAGTTTATTTTATTTTTTGAGTTAGTTTTGTTTTTATTTAAGTATTTTTTTGAGATTGGGTTTATTCGCGCCTGAATCTTTAAAGGGAAGATCAAAGATAATCACCAGGTGGACAAATTTAGAAAGCAAAGTTATTGCCATGGGAATTTCTCTCCTATTTTCAAATGAGCTGTGCTTGCTTTTAATCCTAATGAAATTTATGGATAAGTTTATTGACTACAATAAATTCCATTTTAGGTATACATTCAAGTTACAAGATGGGGAAAAATATTCATTCAAATAGAATGATTTTTAAAATATTTTACTTCTCCACTTTTCTTTGAACTTTTCTTCACTATTTTGCCTATACTTTAAAACGAATGGGCTCTTTTTTGTATTTCTGGTTTCATATATGCTTATGAATATATTGCTTTTTTCCCAGCTTTGTTGAAGTATAATTGACAAGTAAAATTGTATATATTTAAAGTGCACAACATGATGATTTGATATACGTATACACTGTGAAACAATTCCCATCATAGATTTAATTCACACATCCATCACCTCACATATTTTCATTTTTTTGGTGAGAAAACTTAAGTTCTATTCTCTTAGCAAATTTTAATTACACAATATTGTTTTATCCCCTGTAGTCACCATGTTATACATTAGATCCTCAGACTTTATTCATCTTATAACTGAAAGTTTGAACACTTGTACCAGCCTCCCCTGATTTTCCCCACCTACTAGCCCCTGGAAACCACCATTTCATTCTGTTTCTATGAGTTTGACTTTTTTTTTCTAGATTCCGTATGTAATTGATACCATGCAGTATTTGTCTCTCTCAAACTGGCTTATTTTGCTTAGCATAATACCCTCCAGCTTCATCCATATTGTTGCAAATGGCAGGATTTCCCTCTTTCTCATGGCTAAACAATATTCCATTGTATGTATATACCACATCTTCTTTATATTGTTGATGCTCACTCAGGTTTTACCATATCTTGGCTATTGTGAATAATACTGCAAAGAACGTGGAAGTGCACGTATCTCTTTGATATCCTGTTTCATTCCTATGGGTATATAACCAGAAGTGGGATTGATGAATCATGGTATTTCTGTTTTTAATTTTTTGAGGAACCTCCACACTGTTTTCCACAGTGGCTGCATCAATTTACATTCCCACCAATAGTGCACAAAGCTTCCCTTTTCTCCACATCCTCACTAGCATCTGTTATCTCTTGTCTTTTTTTATAATGGCGGTCCTAACAGGATTAGGGTGATATCTCATTGTGGTTTTGATTTGCATTTCCCTGATGATTAGTGATATCAAGCACCTTTTCATGTGCCTATTGGCCACTTGTATGTCTTCTTTGGAAAAATGTCTATTCACATCCTTTGCCCACTTGTAAAATTGGGAGGATTTTTGCTCTTGAGTTATGTGAATTCTTTGTATGTTTTGGATATTAACCCCTTGTCAGATATATGGTTTGCAAATATTTTCTCCCAGTCCGTAGGCTGCCTTTTCATTTTATTGATGGTTTCCTTTTCTGCACAGAAGCTTTTCAGTTTGATGTAGTCCCACTTGTTTATTTTTGCTTTTGTTGCCTTTGCTTTTGGTGTCAAATCCAAACAATCCTCACTAAGATCAATATCAAGGAGCTTACCTCCTATATATTCTTCTGGGAGTTTTACGGTTTCAAGTTTGAAGTTCAAGTCTTTAATTAATTTGGAGTTGATTTTTGTGTATGATGTAAGATAGCGGTCCAGTTCCATTCTTTTGCATGTGGCTGTCCAGTTTTCCCACCATTTAATGCCTTTCTGGCATTGTGTATTCTTGGCTCCTTTGTTGTAAATTAATCGACCATATATGTGTGGGTTTATTTCTGGACTCTCTGTAATGTTCCATTCATCTATGGGTCTATATTTGTGTGACTAAAATACTGTTTCGTTTACTGTAGCTTTGTTATGTACTTTGAAATCAGGAAGCGTGATGTCTCCAGCTTTGTTTTTTCTCAAGATTGCTTTGGTATTTGGGATCTTTTGTGGTTCTACAGAAATTTTTGGACTGTTTGTTCTATTTCTGTGAAAGATGCCACTGGTATTTTGCTGTGATTGCTTTTGGTAGTATGGATATTTTAAAAATATTAATCTTTCCAACCCATGAGTATGGAATGTTTTTCAATTTAGTTATGTTTTCTTCAGTTTCTTTCATCAACGTCTTATAGTTTTCAGGGTACAAATATTTCACCTCCTTGGTTAAATTTATCCCTAGGTATGTTATTCTTTTTGATGCATTTGTGAATGGGATTGTTTTCTTAATCTCTCTTTCTGATAGTTTTTTATTAGTGTATAGAAATGCAACTGATTTTTCTACATTTATTTTGCATCCTGCAACTTTACTGAATTTATTTATTAGTTCTAACAGTTTTTGGTGAAGTCTTTAGAGTTTTCTATATTATAATATCATGGCTTCTGCAAAAAGAGACAATTTTGGTTCTTCCTTTCCTATATGGATGCCTTTTATTTCTTTTTCTTGCCTAATTGCTCCAGCTAGGACTTCTAGTATTATGTTGAATAAAAGTGGTGAGAGTGGGCATCCTTGTCTTGTTCCTGATCTTAGAGGAAAAGCTTTCAGCTTTTCATTGTTGAGTATGGTGTTAGCTGTGGGTTTGCTATTTACAGCTTTTATTAATTCGAGGTACGTTCCTTATGTACCCACTTTGTTGAGAGCTTTTATCATGAAAAGATGTTAAAGTTTGCCAAATGCTTTTTCTGCATCTATTCAGATACTTATATGATTTTTATTCTTCTATTTGTTAATGTGGTCTATCAGGCTATTGATTTGTGTATGTCAAACCATCCTTGCATCACACTAATATATCCTACTTGACCATGGTGTATGATCCTTTTAGTGTACTGTTGAGTTTGGTTTGCTAACTGTTTGTTGAGGATTTTTGCATATATGTTCATCAGGGATGTTAGCCTGTAAAATTCTTTTCTTATAATGTCCTTGTTTGGCTTTGGTATCAGGGTAATGCTGGCCTCATAAAGTGAGTTAGGAAGTGTTCCCTCCTCTTCTATTTTTTGGAATATTTTGAAAAGGATTGATATGAATTATTGTTTAAATGATTAGTAGAATTCACAAAGGAAGGCATCTGGTCCTGAACTTTTCTTTGTTGGGAGATTTTTGACTACTGGTTCGATCTCCTTATTAGTAATTGCTCTGTTCAGATTTTCTATTTCTTCATGATTCAGTCCTGGTAGGTTGTATGTTTCCAGGAATGTATCCATTTCTTCTAGGTGGCCCAATTTCTTGGCATATAATTTTTCATAGTAGTGTCTTATGATCCTTTGTATTTCTGTGGTATGAGTTGTAGTGTCTCCTTTTACATTTCTGATTTTATTTACATGAATCTTCTTTTTTTTTAAGTTTAAAAGAAAATTTATTTTTATCATTTAAATTTATTTTTATCATTACAAATGTTCAGACAGTATATTCTCAGTTCTCAACAAGTACTTCTTTTTTTTTTATTGTGGTAACATTGGTTTATAACATTATATAAATTTCAGGTGCACATCATTATATTTTGATTCCTGTGTAGATTACATCACATTCACCACCCAAAGACTAATCCATCACCACACACATGTGCCTAATTACCCCTTTCACCCTCCTGCCTCCCTGCTTCCCCTCTGTTAACCACCAATCCCATCTCTGTCTCTGTGTGATTGTTCATTGTTGTTTTTATCTTCTACTTACGAGTGAGATCACACAGTATTTGACTTCTCCCTCTGCCTTATTTCGCTAGCATAATACCCTCAAGGTCCATCCATGTTGTTACAAATGGAAGCATTTCATCGTTTCTTATGGCTGAGTAGTATTCCATTGTATATAAATACCACATCTGCTTTATCCATTTGTCCCTTGATGGGCACTTCGGTTGTTTCCAAGTCTTGGCTATTGTGAATATTGCTGCAATGAACATAAGGGTGCATGTATCCTCATGTATTCGTGTTTTCATATTCTTCTTAAAAAAACCCAGCAGTGGAATAGCTGGATCATATGGTAGTTTGATTCTTAATTTTTTGAGGAATCTCCATACTGTTTTCCACAGTGGCTGCACCAGTTTGCACTCCCATCAGCAGTGTGTGAGTTCCATTTTTTCCACATCCTCTCCAACACTTGTTGTTTCCTGTCTTGTTAATTATAGCCATTCTGACTGGAGTGAGGTGATACCTCACTGTAGTTTTGATTTGCATTTCCCTGATTGTTAATGATGTTGAACAGTTTTTCATGTGCCTGTTGGCCATCTGTATGTCTTCTTTGGAGAAATATCTGTTCAGATCTTTTGCCCATTTTTTAATTGGGTTGTTGGTTTTCTTGCTGTTGAGATGTATGAGGTCTTTGTATATTTTGGATACTAACTCCTTATCTGATATATAGTTTGCAAATATCTTCTCCCAATTGTTAGGTTGTGTTTTCATTTTGTTGATGGTTTCCTTTGCTGTGCAGGAGCTTTCTGGTTTGATGGAGTCCCATTTGTTTATTTTTCTATTGCTTCCCTTGCCCAGTCAGTCATGGTAATTGAAAATAAGCTGCTAAGACTGATGTCAAAGAGTGTACTGCTTATGTTTTCTTCTAGAAGTTTAATGGTTCCAGGTCTTATATTCAAGTCTTTAATCCATTTTGGGTTAACTTTTGTGTGTAGTGTAAGATAATGGTCTACTTTCACTCTTTTGCATGTGGCTGTCCAGTTTTCCCAACACCATTTATTGAAGAGACTTTCCTTTCTCTATTTTGTGTGTTCTTGGCTCCCTTGTCAAAAATTAGCTGTCCATAGATGTGTGGGTTTATTTCTGAGCTCTTGATTCTGTTCCATTGACCCATGTGTCTGTTTTTGTGCCAGTACCATGTTGTTTCGGTTACTATGGCTTTGTAGTATATTTTGAAATCAGGGAATGTTAGGCCTCCAGCTTTGTTCTTTTTTCTCAGGGTTCCTTTGACTACTCGGGGTTTTTTGTTCTATATAAATTTTAGGATTCTTTGTTCTATTTCTGTGAAAAATGGTCTTGAAACTTTGATAGAGATTGCATTGAATCTGTAGATTGCTTTAGGAAGTATGGACATTTTAACTCTGTTAATTCTTCCAATCCAAGAACATGGAATATCTTTCCATTTGTTTGTATCTTCTTCAATTTCTTTCAACAATGTTTTATAGTTTTCAGTGTACAAGTCTTTCACCTCTTTGGTTAAGTTTATTCCAAGGTATTTGATTCTTTTTGTTGCAATTGTAAATGGTATTGTATTCATAATTTCTCTTTCTGCTACTTCACTGTTACTGTATAGAAACACAACTGATTTTTGTATGTTGATTTTGTATCCTGCAACTTTACCATATTCATTTATTATTTCTAAAAGTTTCTTAGTGGATTCTTTAGGGTTTTCTATATATAAAATCATGTCATCTGCAAATAGTGACAGTTTCACCTTTTCCTTTCCAATTTGGATCCCTTTTATTTCTTTTTCTTGCCTTATTGCACTGGCTAGGACCGGCAATACTGTGCTAAATAAGAGTGGTAAAAAAGGGCATCCTTGTCTGGATCTTGTTCTTAGAGGGAAAGCTTTCAGTTTTTCTCCACTGAGAATGATATTAGCTATGGTTTTGTCATTTATGGCTTTAATTATGTTGAGGTACTTTCCTTATATACTCATTTTATTCAGAGTTTTTATCATAAATGGTTGTTGTATCTTGTAAAATACTTTCTCTGCGTCGATTGAGATGATCATATAATTTTTATTCTTCATTTTGTTAATATGGTGTATTACATTGACTGATTTGTGGATGTTGAACCATCCCTCATCCTGGTAATAAATCCCACTTGATCATGGTGTATGATCTTTATAATATATTGGTGTATTTGATTTGCTAGTATTCTGCTGAGGATTTTTGCATTGATGTTCATCACTCATATTGGCCTGTAATTTTCTATTTTTGTGTTGTCCTTGTCTGGTTTGGTATCAGGGTAATGTTGGCTTTGTAGATTGAGTTAGGAAGCTTCCCCTCCTCTTCAATTTTTTGGAAGAGTTTGAGAAGGATAGGTATTAAGTCTTCTTTGAATGTTTAGTAGAATTCACTAGGGAAGCCATCTGGTCCTGGACTTTCATTTTTTGGGAGGTTTTTGATTACTGTTTCAATGTCCCTACTGGTGACTGGTCTATTGAAATTCTGTATTTCTTCCTGATTCAGTTTTGGAAGGTTGTATGATTCTAAGGATTTACCTATTTCTTCTATATTATCCAATTTGTTGGCATATAGCTTTTCATAGTATTCTCTTACAGTCTTTTGTATTTCTGAGGTGTCCATTGTAATTTCTTCATTTTCATTTCTTATTTTATTTATTTGGGCCCCTCTCTTTTTTTCTTGCTGAGTCTAGCTAAAGTTTTGTCAATTTTGTTTATCTTTTCAAAGAATCAGCTATTGGTTTCCTTGATTTTTTCTATTTTTTTTAGTCTCTATTTCATTTATTTTTGCTATGATTTTTATTATTTCCTTCCTTCTACTGATTTGGGGCTTCATTTGTTCACCTTTTTCAACTTCCTTTGGGTGCACCGTTACATTGTTTATTTGAGATTTTTCTTGTTTGTTGAGGTAGGCCTATATTGCTATAAACTTCCCTGTTAGAACTGCTTTTGCTGTATCCCATAAATTTTGGCATGTTGTATTTTCATTTTCACTTGTCTCAAGGTATTTTTTGATTTCTCCTTTGATTTCTTTATTCACCCAATCATTGTTCAGTAGCATGTTGTTTAATCTCCACATATTTGTGGCTTTTCTGGTTTTCTTCCTGTAGCTGATTTCTTCTTTCGTACTTTTGTGGTCAGAAAAGGTGCTTGGTATTATTTCAATCTTCTTAAATTTATTGAGATTTGTTTTGTGCCCTAATATGTGATCAGTCCTGGAGAACGTTCTATGTGCATTTGAAAAGAATGTGTATTCTGTGGTTTTTGGATGGAATGTTCTGTATATATCTACTAGGTCCATCTGGTCTAATGTGTCATTGAAGGCCAATGATTCCTAATTGAGCTTCTTTGTGGATGATTTATCCGTTGGTGTAAGTGGAGTGTTAAAGTCCCCTACTATTATTGTGTTACTGTTTATTTCTCTTTTATGTCTGTTAATAATTAATTTCTATATTTAGGTGCTCCTATATTGGGTGCATAGATATTTACAAGTGTTATATCCTCTTGTTGGACTGTTCCCTTTATCATTAGGTAGTGCCCCTCTTTGTCTCTTGTTACAGTTTTTGTTTTAAAGCCTATTTTGTCTGATATAAGTATTGCTACTCCAGCTTTCTTTTCATTGCCATTTGCATGGACTATCTTTTTCCATCCCTTCACTTTCAGTTTGTGAGTGTCCTTAGGTCTGAAGTATGTGTCTTGTATGCAGCATGTATATGGGTCTTGTTTTGTTATCCAGTAAGCCACCCTATATGCCTTTTGATTGGCGCATTTAGTCCACTGACATTTAAAGTAGCTATTGATAAATATGTACGTATTGCCATTTTGTTACCTTTTTTCTGGGTGTTTTAGTAGTTCTTCTCTCTTCCTTTCTTCTTCTCTTGCTTTCTTCCCTTGTGGTTTGATGGCTTACTTTAGTATTATGTTTGAGGTCCTTTTCTCTTAATTTTTTGTGTATTTATTATAGGTTTCTGGTTTGTGATTACCATGAGGTTCATATATAGTAACCTATGTATATAGCAATCTATATTAAGTTGATGGTCTCTTTAGTTTGACCTATTTCTAAAAGCTCTACTTTTTTACTCCCCTCCTCACACATTTGTGTTTTTGCTATCATATCTAACCTCTTTTATTGTGTATGTGTATCCATTACCTTCTTATCATGGAAATAAGCAATTTTAATAATTTTGCCTTTTGACCTTCATATTATATTTGTAGGTTGTTAATCTGCTAGCTTTGCTGTATTTTTGCCTTTACCAGTGATTTTATTGCCTCTTTTTGGATCATTTCCTTATTCCTATTTGTGATCTTCTCTTTCACACTTACATAAGTCCCTTTAGTATTTCTTATAAAACTGATTTCTTGGTAATAGAATCGACTAATTTTTGCTTATCTGGGAAACTATCTTTCCTTCCATTCTGAATGATAACTTGCTGGTATAGTATTTTTGGCTGTTGGTTTTTTCCTTTCAGCACTTTAAATATACCATGCCACTCCCCTCTAGTCTGTTAGGTTTCTGCTGAGATGTCAGCTGATAGCCTTAGGGGGATTTTGATGTATGTAACTTGTTGCCTTTCTCTTGCAGCTTTTAGAATTCTTTGTCTTTAACTCTCAAAATTTTAATTATAATGTGTCTTTGTTTGGGCCTCTTTGCATTCATCTTGTTTGGTGCTCTGTGTGCTTCCTGTACCTGGATGTCTGTGTCCTTCCTTAGGTTAGGAAAGTTTTCAGCTATTATTTCTTCAAATAGATTCTCTGTCCCTTCTGGGACACCTATAATGCAAAGGTTAGTGTGCTTGATGTTGTCCCTGAGATTTTCTCATTAACTTTTTCTTTCATCTGTTCAGCATGGGTGATTTCCTCTAGTCTTTTGTCCAGGTCCCTGATCCATTCTTCTGTATCATCTACTATGCTATTGAGTCCCTCTAGTGAATTTTTCAGTTCCAGTATTATATTCTTCATTTCTGATTGGTTCTTTTTTATACTTTCCAATTCTTTGTTCACGATCTCGCCAAATTCATCCATTCTTCTCCCAAGATCAATGAGCATCCTTATGACTTTTTAAAAAAATCTTTGTCATGTAGATTGTTTATTTTTGTTTCATTTAGTTCTTTTTCTGGGTTTTTGTCCTGTTCCCTTATTTGGAATGCATTCCTTTGCCTCCTCATTTTACTTCTGTGTCTGTGCTTATATTTATGTATTAGATGGGTCAGCTACATCTCTTGGTCTTGGAGAGGTGGTCTTTTGTAAGAGATGCCTTATGAGGCCCAGCAGGGTGCTTCCTTCTTGTTACCAGTTCCAAATGGTCCAGGAGTGTCCCCTGTGTGGGCTACATGTGTCCTTCTGTGTGGTAGGGTTGCTCTTGCTGCAGGTGCATGGGGAGGCTAGGCTGTCCCCCTGGACAGCTGGTTGTAATGCTCAGCCTCATGTGGCTGCTATGGACCCTTCAGTCACTTTATTGGGTGTGGGGAGCCCCAGTACAGTTGGCTGCAACTTCTAATAGCACATTCTGTTGCAGTTTTTCTGTTAAGTGTGTAGGCCCCCAGCATGGTTGGTTGCTCGGCTCAGGGGCTTACGATTGCTGTTGGCTTCTGGCATGCAAGGCTCTTGTCAGCTCTCTTGTACTGCAGCTGAGTGGGGCTGGACCCAGTCATGGGAGCACCCAGTTGTTTCAGGCTTTGGAAGGTGAGGCTGATCCTCTACATGGCTGTTGGAGAAGCACAAGTCTTCTGCAGCTGACAAGGTGCACCACCCACAGGGCCACCCCCCCCCCCCATCAAGACAGTTCTGCCCCATGCACACACCCCAATCCCTGAAGTATACCCAGTCACCCCACTGCAGAGACCCCACACACTCCACCCACTCCTTGTGCATGCCCTGCCCTGCAGAGGTGGACCCATGCATGGTTGCAGAGGATGGAGGCACTTAGCCTATGCAGGCCCAGATGTTGCCTGAGGGCTTGTTGTTGCATGGGACCATTCCCCAGGGTGGGCTGCATGCTCTGGCTGAGCTGGATTAAATTGGTGGTCTAGTGGGTGGGGCAGACCCTGTGCTAACAGGCCAGGGGAATAACTCCAATGGAGTCTGCCAGTGTCTGTATCAGCACGCCTGTACTAGGTCACAATAATGGCTGCTGCCAATGTCTCAGTCCCTGGAAAGGTCTCACCTCTCACCGAGATGCACCCAGAGCCTATCAAGTGAGTCTCTTCACCAAAGGACTGTGCACCTTTCTGTTGATTTTAGGTTGCTTTCTGAAATGGGTGAATTTAAGCATCGGCTCTTAAAAGCAGGCCTTTTCCCCCTTATGTTTGATAGTTTTTCTGGGGTATTCCCCGTTGTTCTTAGTAACCAGCAAAGCCAGGCATTATGACACTTGTCTCAGTTGTGCAGAGTCCAAAGGATGCTTATACTGGTAACACTCCCCCACTCAGGTCCTCCACTCCTCCAGGGAAGGCTGTGTACCATAAGATTGCTCCTGGCCAGCCATAAAGTGCCACAGCTTCTGAAGGTAGCTTTTTTCTCTCTCCAGAAGGAATTTCTGCCTCTTCCACATTAGTCAGGACTGTCCCTTGTTGTGGGGGTTCTTTTTTATCCTGTTTTCAGTTCTCTCTCAGGGGTAATTTTTCCAAGAGTAGTTGTAAATTTCTTGTGTCCATGGGAGGAGGTGAGTTCAGAGTCTGCCTATGCTGCCATCTTGACACCTCTGTCCAATCTTCTCTCCTTTTTTTCTTGGTGAGTCTAGCTAAAAGTTTGTCAGTTTTATTTGTCTTTACAAAAAACTCCCCATCTCTTAGTTTCATTGATCTTTTCTGTCGTATATTTTAGTCTTATTTCATTTATCTTCTCTGATCTCACTTATTTCCTTCTTTCTACTAAACTTGGGCTTCATTTGTTCTTCTTATTCTGGTTCCTTGAGATATAAAGCTAGGTTGTTTACTTGATATCTTTCTTGTTTCTTAAAGTAGGCATTTATTACTATAAAATCCTTCTTAGAATTGCTTTTGCTACATCCCATAAGTTTTAGTATGTTGTATTTCCTTTTTCATTTGTCTCAAGATACTTTTTGATTTGTCTTTTGATGTCCTCTTTGACCTATTGGTCGTTCAGTAGTATGTTGTTTAATCTCCACATATTTTTGAATTTGCTACTTTCTTCTTGTTATTGATTTTTTGTATCATTGTGGTCAAAAAAGAAGCTTGATATAATTTTAGTCTTCCTAAACTGATTGAGAAATTTTTTGTGGCCTTGCATATGATGTATCCTCAAGAATGTTTCATGTGTACTTGAGAAGAATGTGTATGCTGCTGCCCTTTGATGAAATGTCCTGTAAATGTCTGTTAAGTCTGTCTGGTCTAATGTTTAGTTTAAGTCCAATGTTTTCTTATTGATTTTCTGTCTAGATGATCTATTTATTGTTGAAAGTGGGGTATTGAAGTGCTTTACTGTTATTGTATTGTTGTTTATTTCTCCCTTCAATTCTGTTAATATTTGCTTTATATATTTAAGTGCTCCCAGGTTGGTTGCATAAACGTTTACAAATGTTTCCTTTCTCTTTCTCTTTTGCGTATCTAGTATAGGTTTTGCTTTGTGGTTACCGTGAGGCTTACATAAACCATCTTATAATAGTCTGTTTTAAACTGATAACAACTTAACTTCAAATGTATACAAAAGCTTTACATTTTTACACTGCCACCTCTTTTTATGTGTTTGATGTCACAATTTACATCTTTTTATATCATATATCTATTCATCAATTATTTTTGTTATAGTTATTTTTAACACTTGTGTCATTTAACCTTTGTACAAGAGATATAAGTAATTTACTCATCATTATTACAACATTAAAGTTTTATGAATTTAACTATAAATTTGCCCTTGCCAGTGAATTTTATATTTTCATACGTTTTCATATTACTAATTAGTGTTCTTTCATTTCAGCTTGAAGAAGACCCTTTAACATTTCTTGTTAGGCTGGTCTAGTGGTGACAAACTCCTTCATCTTCTGTTTTTCTGGAAAACTTTTAATCTCTCCTTCAATACTGGTGGAAAACTTTGCCAAGAGAATATTCTGGGTTGGTAGTTTTTTCTTTCAGCACTTTCAATATATCACCCCACTCCCTTCTGCCTGTGAATTTTCTACCTAAAAGTCTGCTGATAGTCTTATGGGAGTTCTCTTGTATGTAACGAGCAGCTTTTCTCTTGCAGCTTTTAAGATTCTTTCTTTGTCTTTAACCTTTGACAATTTAATTATAATGTGTCTTTGTGTGGATCTCTTTAGATTCATCTAATTTGGAACTCTCTAGGCTCCCTGGATCTGGATGTCTGTTTCTTTCCCCATGTTAGGGAGCTTTTCATCCATTATTTCTTTGAATAAACTTTCTGTCTCTTTCTCTCTTCTTCTTCTGGGGGCCCTATACTATGTATATTGTTCTGCTTGATATTACAGCATAAATCCCTTAAGCTGTCTTCACTCTTATTCATTCTTTGTTCCTTTTGCTCTTTTGCTGGGTGAATTCCACTGTCTTATTTTCAAGTTCACTGATCCTTTCTTCCACTTGATCTGGTCTTTCTTTGAACCCTTCATTCAATTTTTCATTGCAGTTATTGTATTTTTCAGCTCTATGATTTCCATTTAGTACATCTTAATATTTTTAACCTGTTTGTTGACATTCTTGCTTTGTTCATGCATTGCCCTCCTGACCTTGGCAAATGTCTTTCTGACCATTATTTGAACTCTCTATCAGGTAAATCACTTATCTGTATTTCATTAAGATTGGCTTCTGGAGATTTATCTTCTTTTCTTTCTTTTTGGGAACTTATTCCCTTGTTTCTTCATTTTCCTTAACTCTCTGTGTTGGTTTCTCTGCATTAGATAAAATAATCACCTCTCCTAGTGTTGACAGACTAGTCTTGTGTAGGAGATAAACATTGCCAATCAGCATGTCTGAGTTCCTTGTCTCTCAAACCTTTTTGATTGTCCGTGCTGCTGTGTTTGTTCTTAGTGGCTCCCAGTAGTTAAGGGTGTGCCAAGACACATCATTATCCTAAAGGGGTGGATCACAGTCAGCACCTAGATATAGGCTGATTAGAAGCAGGACCCTCTGGCTGAAGCTAGGAAAGTGTGCAGTTAAACCGTTTTCAGGTACAAACTGGGAGATGGGGGTTTTGCCAGCTCCCTCTGCACTGAGCCTGGGTATTGTTGGGGGGGGGGGAATAGGGGGATTTTGTACCCATTTAAAAACTGCTTCTTTGTTTTCTATAGTCTTGTGGAACTTGTGAATGCAAGCCTTGTTGTCTATCTGAGCTGGGTGATTTGGGGGCCTGTCCTTTGGGGGACAGCTGGAAAAGCTGGGGGTCCAGACATGTGTACAGCTTCTTTCCAGAGAGAAGCTTTTGACCTGGTTTTATTGTTGGAGTGAGCTGGAGGAAGAAGGTGGGAGAAGTGCCCACTGGCTTCCTGAGCCCTGGGGAGGATCACAGCATCCCCTAGATGTGTGGAATTAGGAGCCAAGCCCTCAGACAGCAGCTTGTAAACTATGCAGTCAAGCTCCCTCCAGGGAAAGCCTGGGAGATGGGCATTTTTGCCTGCTCCCTCTGCCCTGAGCCCTGGGGTGGATACCTGTGGTGAGTACTGTTAAACACAGCTTCATTGTTTGTTATAGTCCTGTGGGACTTGTAGATGCCATCCCCATTGGCTTTCAGAACTAGATGATTTGGCAGCCCATCCCTTGGATGGGAGCCTTAAAAGTTGGCGAATTAGATGTATGGTCCAAACCCTTTGCTTTTCAGGGAGATACTGGGAGTTGGAGATTCTCTCCCAATTTTATGGCTCTGTGATGGGGGTGGGGTTGATGGTGAGAGTATGTTTTAGCCTTTCCTATCTGTTTCAATGCGGATATTTTCTCATCCACCCACTGTGTAAGAGTCACTCTGGAGTTTCTCTCAGAGGGAATTTCTCCATGTGTAGCTGTATATTTGGTGCATCTGTGGGAGCTGCTACAGTTTATTTACTTATTTGTTTTTTCTTGAGGAAGATTAGCCCTGAGCTAACATCTGTGCTCATCTTCCTCTATTTTGTATCTGGGACGCCTGCCACAGCATGGCTGATGAGTGGTGTAGGTCCACGCCCAGGATCTGAACCCATGAACCTGGGCTGCCAAAGCAGAGTGTGCAAACTTAACCACTATGCCACAGGGTCAGCCCCAGGTACAGTTTATTTTTTGAACCTGATTAAAGCACTTGATGGTTATCCCTTAGTGTATTTGATATTGTTGTTTTTGGCTCATTTGTTCCAGTCTATTGAGATCTTCTAAATCTTGATCCTGTTATACAACATTTTATAAGGAGTCACCTGTTGGCTTGAGAATATGTTTTCTGTATTTTTTTAAAATAGAAATGTCTACCAAGGCAGGTCCACAAACCAAAACTTTAGCATATCACTGAGAATTCAAATTGACCTTACTTCGTGAATTAAAAGTCTTTGGCAGTTCAATCAGTTAGGAATCTACAAAGCTGTATTTTTAACATTCTAATTTTTATCCCCACCCACAAAAAATCTTACGAGAGACTTTTCTAAATACCTGATTGGAATTAAGATACCAAGTGTCTATGGCATTCTCCTGTCCTACGGCCCTAGTAATCTTGGCCAATGGGTCACACTGGGGTTAATTTGTCAAGGCTTGCTTTTAGTGAGTGAGTGCTGTGACTGCTGCCTTCTTTTGAAAGTATTTACAAGCCTATATTTAATAATTCATTAAGAATTTTTCTGGAGATTGACATAGCTCTTACATTATAATTTCGAGCCCTCTTCCTTTAGCCTTTTTCCTGTGTTTTAAAGTCAGGACATTTGCTTGTTTCTATCTTTTAGCACATCTCCTATTCTCTCTGAAGTTGAAATACAATGATTCTGTGACCATATTTGCAAATTCTTTTAGTATTTTGAGTGTAATCCATTTGGACCCAGAGACTTGAATTCATTTAAATCAGCAGATTTTCTCTCTTACTATTGTTATTTATTTTGGCTTTTAATTCCTTGAAGCATTTTATTTTGTCTTTTCAATTTTAAGACGCTCTTCCATGAGGGCAGAGACATATCTGTTTTACTCATCATTATTTCCACAGTGCCTGCCCCATAAGAGGATCTTAGTAAACACTTGTTAAATGGGTGATTGAAAGTTGAATTATACACAGACTCTGCTCACGAGACTTGCAACCATTGAAGACCATTACTTGGGTATGGATCACTTGTAATTTTGTAGATATTCTCTTTGCCTCAATAATGTATTATGTTATTTTTTTGTTTTTTCTATATTTTTTGTTTTCACTTGCTTTAAAACAAATTGGTTCACATAAAAATCCTGATAATAGCTTAAAGTGCAAACTTTTCTTCTAAGTTCAGTTTATTTTCATTAACAATAATGTTAAATGTTTATTTCCAGTAAGAATACTCTCATTACATATGTTCTAAAGGTTTAAATAATTTTTCCCTTATAAATTCTGATCTATGACATAAAAAAAAAGTCACCAAAATGGTTATAACATGCTTCTAATTATGTACCTCTAAGCCACGGGCAGTCAAGAAGAAAAGTGATTCATATCATCATAAAATTATATGCTCTGCTCAAACTGATATAGCCTCATTCTTTGCTTATATGAATGACAATAACTATTGGTTTTTATAGATCAAGATATCATTTTGATTCAAAGTGATTTCCAATAATACCTTTTTTATTAGCACCTGCATCCTCAAACCCTGGGCAAAATGGAAAACACAGACATTACAGGTTCAGGAGAATTCAGGAGAACCTATACTTAGAAGACAAAGACTTGCACCAAAAAGGAAAAAACTGTCTAGAATAGTCAGATAAAATAAAAGGCAATTATAAATGTTAATTGTAATATTGATAATTCACCTGTTGAGGATGCTTCTGGGTGGGGTGGGGTAGCATGGAGACTTCTCCATGATGAGTCCTCGAAGTACTGATGGGGGAATAAGTTTAGGGTTTCCTCTTACCTTATTTCATTAAAAATGAATCCCTTTTCTTTACAGGTATTGATGCTACAACCTTGGCCAATGGGTGCAAAGCTATGTGGGAGGCGAGGTGAGTGACAGTGCAAGGACCATCTGGAAACTGGAACTGGGGAGAGTCAGGCTGTGGAGGTGAAGAGAAAGAAGTGAGAATAAACTGTGAATGCTCTGAATTTCACTTCAAAATGAGTGGGTGAGGGGTGAGAGGGAGAGGAAGCCAGGAAGAAGGACGAGAACAAATGAGGTGGAATGGCCTGTGTTCACTAGAGGCAGCTCTAGACAATGGTGTTTAGAAAAGTTGGTGGTTGAGTCTTTGGCACTCAGGCATGTCATCTTCTCTTTCAGCCATTCCTAGAAATCAGTCTCCGTTTAAGATCCGTCAGACGTGGGAGGCAGGGCAGTGACCTGAATGGTTCTCACCACTTGATTGCCGCTTCTCTTTGTTGACATGGAGTTTCACTTGGGCAGAAAAATCCTCTCAGAAGCTAAGAGGATGCTGCAGAGGATGACTTCCTTTAGTCTAAACTGGAGGGGACCCGCAGATACATTGAGTTCTAAATGGCCTGAGTAAGTATTTGGTTGGGATTACACTACAAATCTTCACCAACTTCGCCACTCCCCAGCATGTGGTTCCTGAAGTCTTACTTTTCCTGGCCTGGTGGTACCTATTCTTTCTACTTCAGAACCCCAGCCTTCTGGGATGGCCAAAGGCAGGGGGACTATCTCCCACTAAGCTGGAGCTAGTGCTGAGCTGGAATTCAAGCACTGAAGATTGTCGCCAGGCCATCATACCTCTGTTTCCAATTCAGTTCTGTGTTTAAGTCAGTTTCTGAACCTTGGAGAGCTTGGCTCTTTTGGAAGCATGTGACCAGGTGTGTGTTTTTTTCCTCTTAACACATTAATGCCATTAAAAAGGTATTAATCTATTACTTTTTTCCTTTCTTGTGTTGTAATATTAATTTAATTTTTATTTTTAATTTTGTTTTAGTACATTTATGAGGTCCTGTTCTCACCTAATGTTCATCTCCTCTCCACTTGGTGTAAGGTAAACCACCGTTGGCCAAGGGGGCCGAAAATCCTGCCCACCTTGTCCCTCCCTAGCCTTTATCTTCCGCCAGTGGGAGAGGGCTTCTTCCTTGGCACATCTCCCAGGCTACCCTTTGCTCTTCTCAGCCCCCAACAGGGCAGACCTTTCAGGAGGAGCACGAGACCTCTGAGAAAGCGCAGTGGAACTGGAACAAGAAAAATTTAAGTGGAAGAAGCTGTGAAATCAGGTGAGGGCGAAGGGAGGTACAAATTGTCAAAGATTCTGGTGTTTTGTGGAAATGTCAGAATTTGACAAGCCCAAGAAAAGTCACACATTCTAAAAACTTGTTATTACAATAACATAAAATGGTGTTTTCTTGCATGCAATTTCAGGTAATTTTCCTGAAGGCATTTAGAATAGGAAAACAAAGAGATTTCCATCATGAGCATTTCAGCTCACATTTAACAGTAAAGGAAGCTCTTAGATTATTTCTCTCCTGCATATGTATTTACTTCTAAAAATAATCCTTTGTTGTCTTTCTATTCAGCCGAAATGACTTGTTTGATTAGAAATATACGTCATACGAAAGAAATCTCTTTCGTATTATTCATACTATGTGGTGAGCCCAATTAACTTAGATTAATCACGATATTACCCTTTGTATATGAAGCACAACTGTGGAAATCGTTAGTTAACTATACATTTAACTACACATTTAACTACATTTAAGATGACTGACAATAGTACTGACGTAGCAGCTCTCCATTCAAATAAACAGGATTTTACGTCGTCACACTTCATTGGGTGCCCTGAGATTGCCCCCGTGATGCGGCAGCAGGCAAACTCCTCTGGGGATCCAGACTCCTCACGCTGTGCTACCTGCGCTTCCTGGACACCTTTGTCGGGGCATCGTGGAGAAACGTACCATTTGGTCTTCATAGTTTGGAATGTGCTCAGAGATATTGAAGACCTGTTCTTCAACTGACATGCAGGTCAAAGGTAATTGATAAAGTCTTTATTAGTTGGGTAGTAGTAAAGTATTGAGAGGACTCCAGAATGCTCTGTAGAGTGAAGAAAGCTCAGAGGAGTGATGGGAAGACCACTGGACTATAGTCAGAGTAGAGATTTGAGACTTTGACCCAAATCACTTAATCTCTTCGGGCCTCCTTGTCCAGGCCCATCTGAACAAGCTCCTTAAGGTATCCTGAGGCTCTGAATGCCATGATTCTATGAATTCTTGGCTTAATTGAGGTTTATGAGGTCGTGTTTCACACACACTCACTCCCTTCCAGATTAGTGGACATGTTAGAAGGGAGAATGTCTGCTTCCTTGTCTTTCATCTCTGCTAAACTACAGCCCACTTGAGGGCGGGGACTGCGCCTGCTCACCATTGTGTCTCTAGCGTGCAGCAGACAGCGCCTCACTGAACAATTGCTGAGTGAACGAGTGGATTGCTCGTCACCGAAGGCAGAAGGATCAGAAGCAACATCATTAGGAAAAGCCTCGTGCAACAATGAGAGTGTGCTTCTTTTTCTGGCTAGAAAATGTTCTTGCTTATTCCTCTTTTAAAGATGGACTTTTACTGGCTGAAGACTTAGATCCAAAGAGAATATTAATCTGAAAGTAACAAAGTGTGAGTTTTATAGGCTCTAGACCACTCAGGGCCCAGCTGTTTCTTTTTAATGGGGATAGCTGTTTCCTCACTTCCCGATTCTCTGGCAGAGGGGCTGGTGTGCTCTGACATCCTCTTGCAAAACGAAGGCCTTTCTTTGTTTTCTCTCCTCACTTTGGAAGAGGTTGCATTTTATTTAAAGAGCTAAATCTCCCATAAGGTTTTAACGGCAGCCCAAATGGAGTCCGTATCGTTCTTCATTGAAATCTGTAACCTCTTTAAAAGCCTAGTTAAAATGTTTCTGTGTTCATTGGCCTGTCTGGTTCTGCCAGACCATAATGCCTTCCTCTTCTGAACTTCTGCCACACTGTGTGGCACCTCTCCTCGATGACTAGCCACAAACTCTTCTGAGGTAAGTCCCGTCCCTCCTGCAAGACCCAATCTGCTTCAGGGCAGACACTGGCTTTACTCATTTCACATACCTTCTAGAGCCTTCACTGCCTCTTTCTCACATTGGTCCCTAAGGGGTATTTGTTGAACCTGTGAACACAGATGTGCGAACAAATGCTTTCTAGGAAAGTTTAGAAATAGAGTTAGTCGTATTCCATTGTTCTACAGATGTTAAAGATGGCAGGGATCCGAGAGATTATATTTTGTATTCTAGCTTTATTTCTTAGAACATCCTCTCTGTGAGGTGAATTCTATGATTTCAACATGACTGCAAAGACTTGAGAGGTTTTCAGCAGCACCAAGAGTTGCAGTGGCAAACGCCTTGTTCAGAAAGCAGAATTGGAACTTGTCTATTTCCATGGGATGGAAAGTAGCAGTAAGAGGCTTAATCAATGTGGGTCATTTAAATATGGAGGGATCTGTACATCAATTTTATAGTGGTGTGGTCTCTTTCTTCCTCTCCCTTAGCTCTTACACTTAACCTTTTACTTTACCATTGTTTGGTCTCCTGTGTCATATAAAGCACCTTTTATATTTGGTACAATAGACCCAGTGTCGAGTTTGTCTAGTCCAAAGTGCTGAGCAAACATTAACCCATCCGACTCCCCTTGACCCCGTCTTGCACACCCTTGTTTAAACACTGCAGTTGTCCTAGATAACCATGCTAGGCAGAGCTAGGACAAGAACAGAAAGCACAGGAGAGTTTAAATATCTGTCAGGGTGTGTCGCATACTCATGTTTCCCCTGATGTTAAAGGTCTTAAATCCTGATTGTTTACAGCTCAAAAGTCTTCCGGAGGGATGATTAAGGGCGAGATGCGTGAAATAGGAAATGGCTGAATGCCTTTTAGGAGGTGAGGGCTTTTGATGATGGACCATCTAAAATATTTCAAAATAGTGGTAGCCAAAGATTTTATTACCAAAGTAGAATTAAGCAACAAATTCTTGAGAGTCTCCATAAATCAAAAATTACCACCCCCCCCCAACAAAATAAAAATATCTGGCTGAGTTTTGGGGAGTGAAGATATTAATTTCTCTGAATGACATGTTGACTGTAGCTTGTTCTCAGGGGACTGTGTTTTTCCTCTTCCATCTGAGATGTCTAGTTCATCCCTCCTTTCTGCCTTTGGAATTTGTAACACATTGTAAAAGGTCCATTCCAATTCTATCACAAGGAATGGAATTTGAGGAGTTCACAGTTATTTCAGCTCTCTAAACTTAGAAAAATATTTTAATGAAAGAAATACTGTATTCTGTGATTAGGAAAATTTTTTAAAAATTCAAAAATTGTAATTACCGTGGAAATGTAACAATCCCCCAAAATTCTTGTCTGTAATTTATGTGCAACTTTCAGCGAGTCACTTCAGTTCTGTGGGCTTAGTTTCCTTGTCTGTAGAATGGAGGGTATTTGAAGAGTTTAAGTGCTAGTGCTTCTTTACTTTGACCGTTTATTCAGTATCTCAGTGACTGTAATACCGGCTTAAAAAAAACAATACCTGAAGGAGACCGAAGTAGTCATACTGGTCCAAAAACTTTGAATTTTTGCATATTATTAGTATTTTCACTTGTGATGCTTCAGGAGAGATTATGGCAACATAGTCAGACAATTTTTGCTGTCTCTGCCGTGTGTGTGTATGAATGTGTGAGGGTGTATATATCTTCGACCTAGGGCAAAGCAGATGTCTTCAATGCACCTAATGGCTTTAAATATCTCTTAGAGTATTTGCTGTTTAAATGACAGTTTAATGGGAGACACTTTTAAGAAATGGCTCAGAGTTGGGATATTTTCAAAATGAATGAGTATTATAATTTTAGTCCTATTTTTGTCCAATAAGTGAAAGGTAAAACTGTGATTGTCATCTAAGATAAATGGAAATTGCCATCCATATCTTTGAATAGTCTCTTGGGGATTCAATAAATATTGCAGCTCCTTGTGAACAGCTGATGGAATCCTGGTGTTGAGGGTCAAGGATGACACTATATCATGAGCTTTTCCTGCTACAGTGAGAAACAGGTCTGACATCAGAGGGCCTAAGTAGTGAAGAGATTATGGTTGATGCCCAGCCCTCCAGACATTCCCTTTTGGCAGCAAGGCGTAAATCAAAATAAAAACACTTCGAAATTCTAAAATGGCAAACTTCTGATTTCCCTCCATCATTTCTCCTGTGCCTTTTCAAAAACATTCAAATATTAAGTTATTTAAAAAATTATTGTTTTGATGTTTGGTGCCACGGCCTTGCCTTGGTCTGTGTTCAGAGTGCTGTTGATATGTGCTCATGTCCACAGGCCTTGGGGATGGGGCAAAGCACGATCGAACCGTGGCAAGGACAGACGTCCTTACAGACTAGGTTCACCCAGTAGATATTTCTGCACTTCTGCAGGGATGGTAAGCTATCAGGCAGACGTGGAGCCTAGTGTAGCTCCTGGCACATATCAGCTTCACAGTTTGATAGCATTTTTCTACCTAAGAATGTTGATAAGTCAAGGAATAATGCCAACATTTATGGAGTGCACATATGATACTGTCTATTTCCTTTTGTTTTCCTTTTGTATTTCGTTTTGTGTTCCTTTTGTGTTGCAAAATCCAAAGATCTTTTCAAAGTTTTGTTAGTTAAAGTTTTCATGTCTTTTCACTCCTTCAGAATACGTTTTCTTACTTTTTTGTGTAAGATTATGAAGTTATAATATTTTAATTGTGAAAAGAAAATTATAGCTTGATACACATAGAAACATCTCATGGTAAATGGCGAAACTGGTGGAAAATCTGGAAAAATGTTGTACTCAATTTCTAGTCTTAAAAATTATTGTTTAACATTGTGGAGTACAGCCGCACTACACAAATATGAATCTACTAGGCATCAAATCATGTTTTCTGAGAGTAGCTACAGAAAAGCTTCTTGTAAGATTATTATGAGGAGTGCCCTTAAGTGAAGCCTTGCTTGTGAAGTGGGCCCCAATCCTATTTCAGACCATGAAAATTAGTAAGTTCCACTACATATGGCAAGTTCAGTGTTTCCAAATGCCCGAATTTAATAGAATTTGAGGTTAAGGGCAAGGTATCCTCTAAAATAGCACGAAATATATTAGGATGTAGTTAAGTGCCTTAAATCAGAGCAGCAGATTCTGATAGTGTTTGAGCATATTTATGGAACTGCATGCTACCTAGTAAAGTCAGCATCTTGGAGATTTCATGTTAAAGCTTGTCTTGGATTTTGTTTTTCTTTTTAATTTTCACGTTATTAAAAAATAGGTTTCAGTAGCTTAGGAAGGTTTGAGAAGAAAAAGTTCATTCAGTTATAAAGTTATGCCAAGATGGAAAAGCTACTTTGATTCAATATGAAAAATAGCCAGAATCCTTTTTAGTGTGTTTGCATAACAAAAATAGCTAATGCTACGAATGTCATTTTTGCCAAAATTGTGGCATTCATCAAGGAAGAAAGTGGCACACGAACCATTTATGTGTGTGAATTGAGGCTCCAAAGTGTGAGGTATTTTGGTGAGGGAAGCTACCTTAGGGACTTTTCTTTCCCCAGCTGAAAGTTTGAATTCTCTGTGACGCTATGTTATATACAATAACTCCTTAACATGAGTGTCTTCAATTTGGAGAAATTGAGATCTTTTTGTTCTGACTGCTAATTATTTTTCTCTTTCTATCTGTATTGTGTTTATTTAGACTCTGTATTTGTCATGCTAATTTTAGACTTTTTTCTCCTGTGCCTTTTGTGGGAAAGGAAGTCTCTACACTTATATCAACAAACCACACGGTTTATGGAGTAAAGATGTTTCCCTGCTCTTATTTGCTAGTTCATGTCTCATGATTTCTGAGGAGCAGTGAAATGATTGTCAATGCAACCTGTAGCATACTAAATTTAGGATAACAAGCCTTTTCAAGGATGCCTGTGTTAAGGAGGGTTGTAGTTTTCTCTGGCTCCCTTCAGACCCTTGGCTTTTGCCGGGAACGATCAATGGTGTCCTCCTGGTTCAGGGATGTATCTTAATAATGCCTAAACATGTTTGTTAACTCAGGACTCTATAATGATGACAAAACCACACTATGACTGAGAACCATATACTGTTTATAAACATTTATCTCCAGTGTACAGACAACCATAAAAACTACATCTGCAAGAAGTGGGCACGGGTTAATAGTCGGACCACTCTCAGGAATTTGTGAACCCTGTCAAGAAACTGTTTCTGTCCTAGGTTTTTTCAGAAGCTCTCTTCTTTCTACATTTTAACCTTTTCTCTGACTCCTGCTGTTTCTGTTCCGCTCTGTCTGCGTTGGAATGACCAGCTCCTTGTGTCGGGCATTTCTTCATTCTTAAACATTGATGAAGTGCCTGGTAGGTGTCGGGGCCTGTGTAAGGCTTTAAGCAGCAGATGAAACATGGTCCCCATCCTCTAGGAGCTCCAGTTGGTAGAAGCAGATACTCAGGGATCCTGTAAGTGCACAGTGGTGACATATTGCTGCAAAGGGCTACATGCGGGAACGCTGAGCAGGGCCAACTGAGAAAGCTGGGGTGTCGGAGAGTTATTACAGCAAACCAACAGCCCACCCGCAAGAAGGAGAGTATAATGATAACTCCCAGCTTTACGTCGTAGTGGAAGAAGTATATGCTTCTGGGATTGTAAATTGCTACATAACATAATAGCTGTGTCAAACTCTTAATGAAAAAGAAATTAAGGGAAAAAATATAGACTAATATTCCAGTGAGATGCATGATAGGAAAACAATTATTACCAGTTTAGGGCATTTTGTCTTTGAGACTGTATACTTACTTTGTAAAAATATTGCTTCAGTGGTAACTTTAGAAGGCTGTTCCATGGCTGCTTGTCTCTAAAATAAAGTTTTTATTAAAGTATTTACACCACAAGTGTTAACTTAAAATAGGGAAGTTGCTTCCTGCTGAAGTCATTAGGTAATTGCTCACAAAAAGCCTCAAGGCCAATCTATTGTAAGTAGATCCTTTTTTAAAAGATGTGTATGGAAATCTTGAGTGTATGTGAGTAGATGGAAGTTATGGCTACACACACGAGATGAAGATAGACTTGATACAGTTACTGAGTTATCCTAAGCTTTAATAGCAGTTAATAATTTTAATATTTCAACGCTCTCTTTTTGACTTCTGTACTGATTGGGAAGTAATACCAGTTATTTCTTTATTTTGTAGGTATAAAAATAAGAAAACAAAACACAACATAATACCAAAACTCCCACAATTCAATCCTGCCTTTGGATGGAAAAAGCAAAATAAAAATCTTCCCCATAACGTTTCCTAAATATTTTGGGTTTTGCCTGAATATTGGTCTATGGTACCAGAGGAGCTTTACTTCAGTATTTTGAAAACATAACTCTTGAGCAAAATGAATTTGAACATTGTGGATTTGTGTGAAAATATCCCCAATTCTGTTATCTACATTATCTTATAACCACATAATTCTTCTATTGTTTTAGTCAATTCTTTACCATTATGCTATTGCATTTTGGCCTTCAAACTGTGCCTTCTTTAAATTCGTGTTGTTTTAAATGCTGCAATCTCTTGCATTGCTTTTGAAGAATGCTACCTAATCTATCTATGGAACTGTTTAAAGAGTTCATTTTCTTTCTATCCCATTAGAGAGAACTTCATACTTTCATTTCAGCATTCTAGATCGATTTCATTTGGTGTTTCATTGATTGTAAAAAAAAATACTCCTAGTTTCTGCTCTCACTGGCTTAGCTACTTGGACTAAATCCTAGTCTATCATATTTATCTCCTTAATTGATTTTTTTCAATGAGGATCACAATATATAAGCCTAATAAATAACCCTTAGCAGTCTATAATCGAGTGTGTTTTAAGTATTTTTCACCTTTGTCCATCTTTGATAATTAATGGCGAAGCACACATGAGAGAAGGAGATTAATTTTTTGAAAACATTGACTTTGATTAAAAGAATGTTTATTTCACCTGTTTGTTGCTAACTCTGAGGGGAGCAACTACAAACCCAATATTTGATGATTGTTAAAATTCACAAAAGGAAATAAAAGCAAATTAAGCTGACAGGATGCCTAGAAACTAAGAGATTTTATCCAAGTACCTGGTTATATATATGAGTCTGGAGAGGAGCAAGATTCAAGGGAGGAGGCCGACTTGGGAGCTGTCTCTGCGCAGGGCCGCTGCTGCAGCCAGGGGTGATGGCGGGGCTCAGGCCCGGCCCTCTCTGCTCACTGCCTCGGTGACCACGGCTACGCCACATAACTCTGTCAGCATCCCTTGCTGGCAGATGAGAAAGATTGTCCCCAACATTTGGATCGGATGAGATGGCATTTGTACAATGTTGATACAGTGCCTGGCAGAAGGAGTCTCTCTTCCCCTGAGACCCCACCGCTCTCAGTGATCCTCTCTGGGGGCTCTTACTACTTTCTACCTTGGAGTTTATTTCATCTTCAATGTCTGCCCTTTAAAGACAAGATCTGTGTAAGCTTCGTCTTTGTGCCTTCTGCATTCCCTAGCAGAGAAAATGTTCTGTGACTATTTGTTGGATGACTATATGAATGCATGATTACATGTAAGCATTGTTTAAATGTTTTTAGTGTTCCTGGTAGGAATTTTAAGGTTTGGTGCCTGATACTGGCTGACGGATGTGTGATCTGAACATCGAAGTATGTTGTATCATAGATCTGAACATCATGAGTGTAGCTTGGAACAACCTTGGAAGGCTCCAGATATAAGCTTTACATTGTTTTAAACCTAGAATTTGAGCAAATCTTGAAATAGTCAATGAGCATTATGTCCCAAATGGAGTTCCTAACTGCTGTGGAATGGATCCATCAAGGGCCCCAAGTCTTTGTAAAAAGGGTTCAAGAAAGTATGTGATTTCCCTATCAGTGAGTGATAACGGAGGTCCATGTTTTCTTCATAATAATAAATCATTACATGTTCAACTGCTTTAAAATCTTATTCTGCTCTGTGAAATTCCTAGGCTAGGATACTGCTGAGGCAACTGGAGGTTGTCTACACGTCGCCTTGTCCCTGAGTCTGCCAGAGGTTCAAAGAACCATAGCAGTTGTCTCAAAGCAGATCCATGTAGACATTACCAATTTGTGTGCCCCACTTGCGGCTTTGGGGACCCTGAAGAACACATGCACTCATTTTGATTGTACATGGTCCCTGGAACACATTACATGTTTAGCTCTCTGTTAGTTGACTACAACTTCGTCTTTGTGTTTCCAATCACAGATTTACTGTCAATAGTAATATTTTTATGTTATTTCCTTAAATGTTAATTATATTTAGGTTTTGTACAGTGCATTTTTTTCTCCCAAAGGGGTAACTCAGATTAAAGTACATGTAATCCTTACTCAGATGCCAACCGTATCTCATTTTCTTTAATAGAATTAACTACACTAATACTGTCCCAGATATTTTACTCCATGTAGTTCAAAATTGTCTTGGAGATGCACAAAACAGCACAGCTTTGCATGCTTTGCCTTTTACAACCACTTTCTGTACAATTTATAATAATCTATTCTATCTTGTCATTATTTTTCTGAGTTTATATTAAGATCTAGTAAGTCATTGTGTAAAATAAAGAGCAAGGACTTTTTTTTTTTATTGAGAGTATAAATAACATGCCTCAAATGCTGTGGAGAAGGTATTTCTGAACACTAAAAGAAAATGAAGTCATTGCAACTGCTGTGAGGGAGAGAAAGATTAGCAACTTACCCTCTTATGTTGAGTCAAGACTTGGCAGTGAGTATCCTGCTGTAAGAAGTCCAATTCTGGGCCATCCTAAGGTCCCAGCTCGGATGCCATGATTTCAGTATTGGGGTGATTTGGGCTGCAATCACAGCTCTGCAACTCTCTAGCTGGCACTCTTACCTTTAAGGAGAAGACACTGTGTTTAAATACAGGTCTTTGAAAACATTTTGCTCAGAAGCCATGTGATTTCTGGCATAAACTGCAAGGGGATCATTTTTGCTGTAAGTGTGGTGTGGAAGAAAAAATTCAAAGTTATATTGAGGCTCAGCTGAATCTAAAGGTGTCATCTAAGGAGGTGACAAGAACTTCTAACATGATTAACTGGGAAGAAATTTCAGGGGGAGAGTATCTGGTTGGTGTGGTATTAACCGTATCTACTTGGGCTTTATTTTTATTTTGTTTTCATTTTCAAACCAAGAAAAAAATTAAGAGAAGTTGGTAATGGAAAGCAACCTCAAATTCCCAGAAATGAACTACATTTTTAGTATTCTTGCTCCTTCTTTCTCTATTTTTTTGGTCATGAATCTATTTTTTAATGTGATAAAATGAAAACAAGCGGTGTAGTTCAGTAGCTCAGCCAGTAGATGGGAATGATGCCTATAAGGCTCGTTACCATGTGCAATGACCTCTCCAAAGCCCTTTCTGGAGCTCCAGTGTGGTAAGAGTGCGGCCCTGCAAATAGGTGCTATCAGGGGAGGCCAGAGCCAATGATAGATGGAGAGGTAGCCTTCACTTTTTGAACTGTATTCCTATAACTTCCTCCTTTTTATAGCTGTCTCTGACTTCTGTTTCTATTTCTGTCTATTTCTGTTGCTGCATCCTTGTCCTTTTTGTGTATTTTTCTCCTGGTAAATTCTTGGTGTGGCCAGTGTTGGCCCTCTCTGTGCCCATTAAATCTAGAAAACTCTTAGGTATCTCTTTTTTTCTAAAACACTGATTTTTATAAAGATCCTATTCACAGAGGGAAAACACTGGAGTATTGTCATTTACTAAACTACCCGTTCATCCTAGATGCGTAAGCCAGAGCTTCTACTCATGGCTGAGACAAGTCCACAAACAATTTCCTGGACTGTGAAGCCCAGGCTGCCTCAAGTTTGTGGAGTTTATCTGTCGTCCGTATAGGTATCATTGTCCTAACTTTAAAGTTCAACAAATTTGAGGGAGAGAAGTCCCTAGAGTGTGAAATCCTATATCTGATTTCTAATGCTCTGACTTTGCCTTTACTTTTCACTACCGTATGTGCTTGAATGAACGTCTTGATTTTGATTCTCTCTAAGGGAAGCGCTTTTCCATTATTAGGCCATTGTTGTGTTCAACAAGCACTTACTGGACTGAATGTTGCTTAAAGTGCACTCTCCTAAGGTCAGAGTTAAAGGAAGATTTGTGAATAGTAGCACCTAATAAGATTTGGCCCTGGATTCCATCTTTTACTCAACAGGCCTGCATGAAAATTTGGATTAATATTTGATAAAGACTGTTTTAGGATGATATACAACCTCCCTCCAACAAACTAATGTGTTGAGAAAATAAGCGTGCATATTGCATTTGATTGGTAAATAATAGTACAAATTATTTCTATTTCTTTAAACTAGTAGCCAAAAGTTCTACATTTCTATAGATGATTTCAAGAGGGGTTAAATAACGTCCAAGTGGGATTTATCCCTGGGTTGCAAAGTTTGTTTAACACATGTAAATTAATCAGCATGATACACCACATGAACAGAATGAAAGATAAAAACAATATGATCATCTTAACACATACAGAGACAGCATTTGACAAAGTTTAACATCCATTCATCACAAAAACTCTCAACAACATATGCATAAAAGGAAATTTCCTCAGGATAATAAAGGTCATTTGTGAAAAGCCCAAAGCCAACATCAAAATCAACAGGGAAAAACTGAAACATTTCTTCTCGTATTCGGTGTAAGAAAAGAATGCCTACTCTCATCATTTCTATTTAACATTGTATTGGAAGTACTAGCAAGAGCAATCAGGCAAGAAAAAAGGCATTCAAATCGGAAAGGAAAAAGTAACATTATCTCTGTTTGTAGATGACGTGATCTGTATGTAGAAAACCCTAAAGACTTTACACAAACACACACAAAACTGCTAGAACTAATAAATGAATTCAATAAAGTTGCAGGATACAAAATCGGGCATATGAAAATCAGCTGCATTTCTTTACACCAACAGCAATCTATCAAAAAAGGAAATCAAGAAAAAACATCTCTTTTGTGATAGCATCAAAAAGAAGAAATTACTTAGGGACAAATTTAACCAGGTGATAGATCTATACACAGAAAATGATAAAACATTGATGAAGAACATTGAATGTATTCAAAAATAAATGAAAAGATATACTGTGTTCATGAATTGAAAAAAATTTATATTGTTACAATGTCCATACTATCCAAAATTATATACAGATTCAATGCAATCTCTAATAAAATTCCAACAGCATTTTTCACAGAAATAGAAAAAATAATTCTAAAATTTGTATGGAACCACAAAAGACCCTGAATAGCCAAAGCCGTCTTGAGAAAGAACAGAGTTGGAGGCATCACACTTCCTGATTTCAGATTATATTACAAATCTATGGTAATCAAAACATTATGGCCCTGGCATAAGAACAGACACATAGACCAGTGGCACAGAATAGAGAGCCCAGAAATAAGTCCAAGTATATATGGACAACTAGTTTTGATAAGGGCACCAAGTATACATAATGCGGAAATGATAGTCTCTTTAATAAATGGGGCTGGGAAAACTAGATACTTACATGCAAAAGAGTGAAATTTGACCCCTTTCAACTCAAAATGGATTAAAGACTTAAACATAAGACCCCAAACCATATAACTCCTAGAAGAAAAAATAGGGAAAAGCTCCTTGACATTGGCCTTGGCAATGATGTTTGGATTTGGCACCAAAAACAAAGGCAACAAAAGCAAAACAAATGGGGCCAGGCCTGTGGGCTAGTGGTTAAGTTTGGTGCACTCTGCTTCAGCGGCCAGGTTTTGGTTCCTGGGCACAGATCTACACTACTCGATGGTGGCCATGCTGTGGTGGCAGCCCACATGTAAAATAGAGGAAGATTGGCACAGATGTTAGCTCAGGGTAAATCTCCCTCAGCAAAAAAAAAAACAACAACGAAAAAACGGAAAACAAAATAGTGGGACTGCATCAAACTAAAAAGCTTCTGCACAGCAAAGTAAACCATCAACAAGATGAAAAGGCAATCTATGACTGGGAGAAAATGTTGCAAACCACATATCTGATAAGGGATTATTATCCAAACTATATAAGGAACTCATACAACTCATTTGCCAGAAAACAAATGATCTGATTGAAAAATAGGCTAAGGACATAAAGAGACATTTTTCCAAAGACATACAAATGGCCAAAAGGTATATGAAAAGGTGCTCAATATCATTTATCATCAGGGAAATCCAAACCAAAACCACAATAAGCTGTAACCTCACACCTGTTAAGATGGCTGTATCAAAAAAATAAAAGATAAATGTTGCTTGAGATGTGGAGAAAAGGGAACTCTTGTACGAAACTGTTCGTGAGAATGTAAATTGGTGCAGCCATTACGGAAAACAGTATGGAGTTTCCTCAAAAAATTAAAAATAGGGGCTGGCCCCATGGCCGAGTGGTTAAGTTCACGTGCTCCGCTGCAGGCGGCCCAGTGTTTCGTTGGTTCGAATCCTGGGCGCGGGCAAGGCACTGCTCATCAAACCATGCTGAGGCAGCATCCCACATGCCACAACTAGAAGGACCCACAATGAAGAATATACAACTATGTGCTGGGGGGCTTTGGGGAGAAAAAGGAAAAAAATAAAATCTTAAAAAAACAAAAAATAGAGCTATCATATGATCCAGCAATTCCTCTTCTGGGTATATACCCAAAGGAAGTGAAATTAGTATCTCCAAGAGATATCTGTGCTCCCATGTTCATTGAAGCATTGTTCTCAATAACAAGATATGGAAACAACCTATGTGTCTATTGACGGATGAATGAATAAAGAAGATGTGAATACAATGAAATATTACTCAGCCTTAAAAAAGGATATCTTGCCATTTTCAACAACCTAGATGAAACTGGAGCACATTATACTACGTGAAATAAACCAGACACAGAAAGAAAAAAATTGCATGATCTCACTTATACGTGAAATCTGAAAAAGCCGAATATAGAAGCTGAGAGTAGAAAAGTCCTTACTACTGGCAGGGAGTGGGCAAATAGGCAGATGGTGGTCAAAGGGTACTAAGTTTCAGTTATGCAGGATGAATAAATCTAGAGATATAATGTACAGCATGGCAACTGTAGTTAACAATACTCTATTGAATACTGAAAATTCGCTGCGATAGAAGATATAAGGTGCTCTCATCAACACAAAAAATGCTAACTATATGAGAAGATATATTAAAAAGCTTGACTATAGTAATCATTTCACTGTGTATATGTACACCAAATTATCACATTGTACACCTTAAATATGTCTGATTTTTATTAAAACATAAAATAATAATAAAAGAGGGGCCAAATGTAATAAATAGAAGATTTGGTTTATAGCAAACTGTTTGAAACATCGTGGCACATTCTTGTATTATGTTTAGAGTCATGGTAGGGAAGACTGGGGAAGGTGAGGAAGCTGATCCCACTGAGTTGTTATGGATTAAACAACCTGCAGGGAAAGGAGAGCCAGTCCGTCGTGTGGCGGCTGTGTGCCCACACACGTGCCATAGCGTGCTTACATGTATTACACCATGGGGTCCTGACGAGAATGCTGGGGAGGCTGTGCTGCCACTATTGTACAGATGGGAAAACGGAGGCTGAGAAAGGCTAAGTGCCTTTTCTTTTGTTATGCTGCTGGTAAGTGACAGAACCATGATTCACCCCAGCTCGGTCTGAAACCTGAGCCATTCACTTTCTTTCCACACCAGGCTGCCTCTCAGACTCACAGGTAGTTACTGTGATCTCTGCATGGCTCTTTGTGTGGCGCCGCGTATCTGAATCGGCTGTTCTTTTCAAACGTTCCTCTCTGAGTAACGTTCTTTTCTTGCATGTCTTAAATCATTGCATTCCAGTTTACAAATTCAGAGATGGAAAAAATATTGAATAAGGATTGCAAGTAAAATTAGTTGATTTCATTTTCGGCCCTGAAAGACAAGGTGGATTCTTTCACCACGAGATCATATCCAGTGCATTCAGTGTAAGATTGGGCCAAGGTTCTTGAAGTTGCTAGGGGTCCCGGTCTGCTCCCGGAATCAAGCATGCTGAGAATTACAGGGCGCGGCAGAGAGGTGTACGTGAAAGGGCGACCACTGGGTACCTTCACTCCCCAAACCAGATGGAAGAGACCTCCTACGATTATGGGGGTGGGTCCAGGTTTGAGGACTCCTGCTTGGCAAGGTAGAGTAAAAAATGTGTTTATTAAGGATCTAGCTGAGGAGCATAAATGGATGTTGAAATAGACCAGAACCAGGCAAAACAGCCCACCGCAGATAGCCATAAAAATGAAGGTTACAAAACAGAGCGCATACTTTGCCCTGCTCGTCTGTCTCTGAACTCGGGGTCAGGCCCTCGGCCTGAACCTTGTTTCCCAGCTGGTGTTTGCTTCACTCCAAACAGTCTTCCTAGGTTTCTTTTCCCAGCCTAGGCTAAGCCAAGGTGTCATTTCTCACCATCTCTTTTATAATATTTATTTCATATTATTTGTGTGTGGGATGGCTGCCTTTGAGATTTCCTAGACAAGATACAGGCTCCTTTTTAACATGCTAGACTTCCTTGGAGGAGGACATAGGAAAGGAGCAGGGAGGTGGGGAAGGACTGGGGAAAGGAATTGCCTGAATTTTTTGTGAAATTTTTACCGAAGAGACCTCAGAAGATTTTGCCCCAATCCCATATGCCTCACCTCTTTCTTCTACAAATAATTAGTAACCCTCTTTGAAGAGTGTCTTGAGTCCAACTCCATCCAAACTTTCTTCCAAGAAGAGTGTTAATTTCCTTTGTCCTCCAGGTTGAGAGGCACTTCATTAAATCCGGACACAAGAAGGGATGGCTAAGAATCAGACAATATAGGATATCCAGATTACACATCATGGATGCAATGCAAAGGCTGCTGGCAAAACTAGGGTCATTTTGCAGAGGCAGTTCATGACTTGCTTTGCCAAAATTAGCCATGGCTCCTATAAGTTTCCACTTTCTGCAGGATCTTTGTGTGGGTATGCTAAAAGGGTAGATAGAATTTTAAGAATTTTGCTTTCATATCAAGATGATTTAAGTAAGTTTCCTACTTCCTATCATTTTCTATGTCATGTAGAATGTCGTGGAATTTTTAATGCTCCCTACCATAACATAGGGAGAACCTTAAATATAATAGTGTCATTAAGTCCTTATGATTTTGTAAGATAGAGATAATTATGAAGAAAATAATTGCTAATGAAAGAATTAAGTTCATGAGGCCTTCCTCATAATAACAGCATTCAAGGTCTTGAATCCACTACTTTATACTATAAAGATAACACCTGGCTTCAGTCTTTTTCAATCAGCAATATTAACTTACGGGTATGAAGTTAAGCACAGAGGCTTCCTGAATATAGCAATTTGTCATTGTTAGTATTGGCCCTTTGAACAACTCACTACGAATTCATAGTCAGACTTAGCCCTGGAGACGCGTGCTAGAATTGCAGGGGAAATGAAGGAAGAAGAATAAATAGGAACTTTCTCTTCTGTACCTGTAAAGATTTAGACAAGGTAAATACACTGGTCACGTGATCCAGACCCAATTTACTGTTCTACCTTTTTAGCAGAAACAGTGAGAAGAGAAGGAGGAATAATAATTTTCCTATGTTTTTTATGGCAGCTATAAATGTCTTCATAAATAGGGCACCTGTTCAAAGGAATTTTTTCTTGTATGTAATGCTAGAGTGATTAAGCCAATGGAAAAACCTAGGAAGAATAAAATTCCAAGATTTGATAGTTTATGGGGAGGAGGTTGGAAAGGCAGTGATCTTTTTAATTTTAATCCCTTGCGATTTTGCCACTCATGGAAAACCCTTTTCTAGTAATGAGAAACACATTAGGAAAAAGATGTGATGTTTAGTCTGCTTGCTGATATTTGGTACCAAGCTATCCAGCCCTTACAGAACCTTTGATACAATATCTGTCATGACTGATCCTTGTGTGGACCTCAGTAACTCTTCCTAGCTCATGATGGGCATGGAGCAATCATCAGGGCCTTCATTTGCTGGAGAGTGAAGTTCAGCGGGATGGGAAATTGGGCTTTCTAAGTTTATATTGGATCAGATACCTGTTTTATTGATTCAGGTCCATTATTTGGAGAACCATGCAAAAACCTTTTTAGAATTCAGAATTTTGAAAAATATGTTATCTTCAAACTAGTTAGATAGTTCCTTCCCTCTCTCTCACCCTGCTTTCTTCCCTCCCTTCATTCCTTCATTGCTTCCTTTCCATGCCCCACCCTCCTTTCTTCTCATGCATCCAACCATCCATCCATCTATCCATTCATTCATCTGAAGTAATGGGATCTATGTAACTGACTGAGTTACTTTTTTGCTGAGTCTAGTTGGTAGAAAGCTTAGAGTTAAGTTTTATGCTGGGTTGCTATAATAAAAATAATAATTATAATAGCTAACATTTATTGAGTACTTACTAGGCCTCTTTTGAGGTGCTAAGTAAGCACTTTACATAATCCTTTCCTTTAATCCTTTCATTTAATCCTTCTTACTGCCCTATAAAGTAGCTATTAATGTAATCCTTATTCAACAGACGGAAAGCTGAGGTTTACTGAGGGAGTTGGGTTGTAGGTGACAGCTAGTTAGTGGTGAAGCCTGTGTTCAAATCCAGATAGTCCATCCCAGATCCTGTGCTTATAACATCACAGGGTACTGTCACCTGGTACCTATTCTAGGCTCGGTCTTCGGTTACAATGTCTTCATTTCATAGTCTGGTTCTTTTATTCTTACTTAATAGGTCAATTGTAAAAGGGTCATTTGTTGTAAAGTGATTCAAATTTGCTTTAAAATCAGATGTGACATAAATAACTAAGAATAATATAATAACTGCTTTTGATACATAAATTCAGGTCGTATTTCACCTGACTAGTATCCTCACCCCTTTTTTTTATCTTTCAAGGACTGTCTCCTCTCCTTAGTATGAATTTCTACATGGAGCTGAGCACCTCCTTCTTACTTGTCTATAATCATTTAGTTTTTAAAAAAATTATTTTGAATGATAAAGCATTTCAATTACGAAATGTAAATATTTTAATAGATACCTGTGTAATCGCCACTAAGATAAAATAGATGTTAAATTATATACGTACACCCACATATGTTTCAGGTTTCTCATTAAAAATAAATAAAATTTAAAGATATGTTTAAAGCCACTTTCTTCCTTCTCCGCCTCCTTCCTTTTGCCTTTTTTTTTTTTTCAAGATTTCATTTTTTCCTTTTTCTCCCCAAAGCCCCCCGGTACATAGTTGTGTATTCTTCGTTGTGGGTTCTTCCAGTTGTGGCATGTGGGACGCCGCCTCAGCGTGGTCTGATGAGCAGTGCCATGTCCGCGCCCAGGATTCGAACCAACGAAACACTGGGCCGCCTGCAGCGCAGCGCGCGAACTTAACCACTTGGCCACGGGGCCAGCCCCCTTCCTTTTGCCTTTTGCAGAGGAAATTACCGTCCAGAAATCACTACTATCGTCTTGGAATATATCCTTTCCATGTACTTTTTTGGACTTTCTTCACATAAGTATATATCCACAAACAATACGTGCCATTTATAGGCATTAAAATGTGCATATATGATGCTAATTATTTTGCAACTCATCTTTTCACTCAATATAGTGTTTTTTAGATATGTCTATGTAAATATAATTCATTTATTTAAGCTGCTATTTAATATTCCATAATATTTATAAACAACATTTTATTTATCCATTACCCCTCTAATGGACAGATTGTTTTGCTATAACTAATAACAGTACAGCAAATGTTCTTGTGCATTTCTGATGGGACGCATGCGTGAGAGCTTAGGGTGGAGAACTAGAGTGAAATTGCATCCTACAATATGCGGTCATCGCTAACTTTGACCTGGCCAAAATGCTTTCTAAGTAGTTGAACCAATGTGTCTTCTATCCAGCAACATAGAAGACTTCCCATCTTCTCACATTCTCCTCAACACTTAGTGTTATCAGACTTACTAATTTTTGTCAGTCAGATGGATGTAACATGTTATCTCTTTATTTTAATGTGCATTTCTCTGATCACTAGAAAGAGCTTGAAACATTTATTAAAAATGTTTATTGGGCATTTGGGATTCCTCCTCTTTGAATTCCTTTTTCATGTCATTTGCTTATTGTTGAATTAACTTCATATTGATTGGTGATAGTCATATATTCTAGATAAAAATCTTTTGTTAGTTACATGGTTTGGGTTGTAAATGTCTCCTCTTTCTTGTGGGTTGGCTCTTCACTTTGACTATGGTATCTTTTATTATACAGAACAATCTAATACTATCAATTTTTTTTAAATACTGTAAAATTTATTAATCTTTTCCTTTGTGATTTATGATTTTTTCATGTTTTGTTAAATGAATTCCTCCATGTTGCCATATCATACAGATAATCTCTTAGGCATTCGTACAGTTTCTTTTTCCACATTTAGAACTTTTATCCACTTTTAAGTTCTTTCTGAAACTTATATTAGGTCCTTGCTGAAGGAACAGATAAAAGAAGGACTTTGGAATGAAGAATAAAACAGGAAGGGAATGATCGATATTAAAGTATTTTAAGCTCCTAATGTAAATTTGATCTATTCATTTTATTCTCCGTGTTGATTATTCTCTTCATATTTTCCATCTTTTATATCTCTGTATGATGCATTATTGGTAGTTTCCTCAGATCTTCTAATTTAATAACTTTTCATTAACTTGTCCATAATCTGCAGCTGGACGTATTGAATTTTATATTTTAATAACTATGTTTTTTACTTCTGGAAGTTCTAGTTGGCTCCTCTAAGTATTGCCTATTCTTTTATTATGGTTATAAGATATTCTTCCATGTCTTAGATCTACTTAAATAAGCCCATAACATAGTCTCAAGAAAACTGCTCTATTATCTACCTTTCTTGAGATTCTGTTCTTCTCTTGGCTGCTTGGCTACATCTCGCTATTGTTGGGTTCTTGCTTTGTGTGTGTTGTAGTTTTGGACTGTGAGCTCATCTTTAGCAGAGCTTGGCTGCTGGAATCCTGTTGGATCTGGGTCAAGGGCCAGTCCCTAGACAGCAGTTTTATGACTGTTTTTCTGAGAAGTCCTGGACATGGTCTGAGACTAACGTTTATGTTATTTATCAGCTTCTGGGGTTCCTAGACCGTGTCAGTAGGTCAATTTAAACCCCAAACCCCAGTGCTTTACAGTCTGAGGATTCATAATCTGAGAGTTTTTGTTTTTGTTTTCCTCCCAGTACCCAGGCCGAGACAGAAAAGAATCCCAGTTGTCCTGGGAGGACCCTTCCCCTCCGTTGGCTGAGGACGCAGTCCTCCGGAGGCCCTGGCTCTCTGCACCAAGTTTGGTTTGGACTCCCACCTCAAATGGGATCAAGGTATTACTCTCATGTGAGTATGAAAACCCAAGGTTACCGACACCACATCCCTCTGCCGGCCTCTGGGGCACACTGAGTCAGCTTGAGTGATTTCAGTTGTCTCTTTTTACTTGGTACCTTGAGTCTTTCTTGCAAGCTCAGCTTCATATAATAGATTTCTTTTGACTATTTAACCCACCATTTCCAGGTGCTTGTGGGACACAGTTTTCAGATTGTCTGACTCCACTGTCCATCTGGAACAAGAGGTCTGAAGCCCTTTCACGCTGTGTTTGGGGAGTGCAGCCCTCAGTAGACGAGTAGACCTGGGCCATTTACAGCTTCAGGATGCGGTTCTCAGGCGTTTCCGGGACTCTGGCTCTTCTGGGGAAACCACTCCAGTCTGCTTACTGAGAGCTTGTCTCATCTTGCTCTCAAATGTCTCTGGGCCCCACTTACCCTTTTTTGGGCTGTAACAACTGAAATCTAGCCCTCTCTTCTAACACCCTCTCTCTAAGTGGTGAACCCACGTGTGTCTTTCTCCCTTTGTGATCTGCCATTAGGATGTCATTTCCCCTCATGCCTCTTCTGTCTCAGATCACCTTTTAAAATCTCGACACTTCTTTTAAAGACACCTCTCCTGTCTTCCCTTATTTTGATTTCATTATAGAAAACACTCCCTATCTGATAATAAGACTAAAACTGCTTTTCAAGCCAATCCAGTTTCCCTTTGATTATCCAAGCAAAGCGAATTTCTGGATACAGAGTATTCTGGGCACAGTCCTTCTAAAATGCACGGTTAGCTTTGGGGTTTGTAGTCATTTATCAAGTGATTTTTTTTTACCTCAACTCAAGATCGTGGGATATTTTCTTTTTAATAAATGCCCTTGTTCGTTGCAAACTCTTCACCGAGCGCTTCATGCAGACAGGCACCTTCCTGGACCCTTGGGGTACACCAGTGAACAAAACTATTCTTTTTTTCTGCCATTATTAATAAAACTTTATAATCCTGCTGAGAATAAAGCCACAGTTCGTGTCTCTGAAACCTAAAGTCAGATCCTGATGTAATTCATGAAAATGGGCTGTGCTGCTCTGAGATCTTAAGGTGCGGGGGACTTTGAACAGCTGGTGGACAAGCAATGCAACAGCAGAGCTCAGCCCCTGCAGATCCTCCAGGGCCCCAATTCAGGCAACGGGTTTGGGGAGGCATAGCTGTCAGAACCATTGGAAGTCTCGCCTTGGGGAGAGCTCTGGAGAACTCAGGTCTGCGTTTAATGTCCCTGTGTCTTAGCCTCCCAGCCTGCGGGTGGGGCTGAGAAGCAGGGCGGGCAGCTCACTATTGTTCTGTGTTCTAACGCTTAAAGGCCTTTGTAGGAAACAACCTCTTTCTCTCAAGAAAATCCGCGCTTCACTTCCCCTAGCTAGCTGAGGTCTGTGCCAAAGCCCCTAGCAGCCAGCCTGCTTTCTAAGGCTCCAATTTGTCCACTGGGTTGTTAATTCCCCAAGTGGCCAGTTTTTGCTGAGTTCCACCCTGTTATGAAACACCATGAGCCACAAAGACCTGCAGAGGTTGAAATCCCACGTGACCTGCACCGGCTACAGCGTAAGCCCTAAAACTGCCTGCCTTAGTGGTTGCTGTCTCCTCTGCATATTATTTGGTTTCCAAATACCAATTTTTGTCTATTTTTTATAGTTCCAAGTCTACACAACCAGATATCAGGAATTTAGGGGATCAAGAAATACTGTCCACCTGAATTTGGATCAATTGAGAGAGAGGGGGGAAAAAAAGTCAGGGTGGAAGAAAGAATGTAGCTCTGTGGATCAGTGGGCTTGCTGACGTTTCACCCTACGTTAGACTCACCCACCCCGTCCCCAGCGCAGTTGGAGTCTGTGCCCTCTTCCAGCGTGCGCCAGGCTCATGCCCAGGGCTCTGCTGGAGGCCGGTCCGGGGAGGGGAAGAGGCCTGGGAACTGGCTCCAATGCCTTCTGAGTGTCACTCCTTGTCCCCTGGGGATGAGTGAGTGAAGGATGGAGGGAAGCCGTGAATGTTATCCTAATGTAAGTTCCTCTGCATGCAAACGTGAGGAGTGTCTGTGTTTGTTGGGGGCACGTGATTCCTATAACAGTGAAGCCTCCTAATGTAGATCTTAGAATTTGAGTTCCAGCATTTGTTTGTCTGTCTCTTCCACTATGTGAACTGGATCCTATATAATTCTTGTTTTCCTCAATGTCCTGTGCATATTAAAGTGACGTAAACGTTGACTGAAGGAAGCCTATCTCCCTAGGGAAACCGAGGGAAAAAACGTGCCCCCATCTGATGAAACGTCATGAAGCCCTGCTGTTATAACAGAGGAAACATTTCCCTGTTGTCTGTCCAGAGTATTTGCCTACCCTCTGGTTGTTGAAGGAAGTTGAAAACAAATTCCATGAAGACATTACACATCAATTCCCACATTTCTTGCCTCTCCTATAGATAAGTAAATAAAAGCCTTAGAAAATGTACACAGTGACAAGCCTTATAATGAAGCTGACTTCTGATTTAACTCAAAGCAAACACTCAGTGACTTAAATATATTTTTCAAAAACTTTCCCCTATTTCATCTTGTAATTATGTGTCCAGCAATAAAATGAAAGGCTTTTGGTATTTGCTTTTTTGTTTTTTTAGTTTAGTACATTGAAATAGTGTTGCAATGATAACATTTATTTTGAGATTTTGAAACACAGGTATTGGTGGCAGGGATTGTGCAAGGTGAATTGCTCATAACTCCCATCAGACCTCCCAGGATTGGGACTCCCACTAACAGGTAGAGAAACTGCGCTAGAGAAGGCAGCATCCTGACCATGTTCTCACAGCTAATAAGAGCAGGATCAGGATCCAAGCCAAGGGCCACCAGCTCCAGCGTGGGGAGTGTCTCAAGGGAAATGTGTCCCAGATCAGAACTGGAGTTTGGGCCGAGTAGCTTTCCCTGAGGTTTCTGAGTAAGCCAATTTCATCTTAATTTCAGTCGAAACAAAATGTTTGTCTCTCGGTCATGCTGAATTTTATTTCAAACATTTGAAGCATCAGTGACTGCTCACTCATTTTTAAGGCTGACGGCATGGTGTCAGACACAGTTTTGGGGGAATATTATAGAACTGAAACCAGGGGATAAGAAGGAGTTGAACTGAAATCTCTCTGGAGAAAATGCAAGACAGACAGAATAATATAACTTTTTAATGATGGCATAGTGAATGCTAAAGTAATTCCTGGTTAACACAATGTCTTTTTGTATATTTTGTTTCTAAGTACTCTGTGTTCTCGTTTAGATTCATCAAAATCAGAACCTCCTCTCCTGAAAGTCTCTGTTTGGAGAAACTTGCACTTTAGGAGAATTTTCAAAATGTTTTCATTTCCCTCTTTTCGAAGGGTTTCCAGCCTTGTCTGGCCTCAGACACACGCTGCCGACAGCAGAGACTTACATGTGTTCTTGGGAGCATGTTAATTTATTCCAAAAGTAATTCCTGGCAGTGCTGGCCAGGTCCTCTCTCCTCAGTTGTCGAATATGCACCAGGTCATGTTTAACATTTTAGCACCATTGAATTACAGAGAACTCTTAATTTTTGCTTAAGTTTTATATTTATTTGGAGCTACATTTCTCCTGGTTATAAATCAAACGGAAGATTTTTTAGTTTTCTATTTATTTTACTAATTAGATAACTTATTCAAGTAAAAACTTAAAACACCACTAAGTAGCTTTATGTGTTAATAAATTAGCTAAGACAAGCAGCTAAAACCCTGCTAGTTAAAGCTCTATTCAAATCAAACACCACTCTCTGCCTTGGCCTCGGTCGTAGGGTTAGCAATACAAAGTCAACTAGGTGAGGCCAGCCCCATGGCCGAGTGGTTAGGTTTGTGCGCTCCGCTTCAGCAGCCCAGGGTTTTGCCTGTTTGGATCCTGGGCACAGACATGGCACAGCTCATCAAGCCATGCTGAGGCGGCGTCCCACAGAGCACAGCCAGAGGGAACTACAACTAGAATCTACAACCATGTATTGGGGGTTTGGGGGAGGAAAAAAGGAAGATTGGCAACAGATATCAGCTCAGGGCCAATCTTTAAAAAAACAAAAAAACATAGAAACTAAGAGGAAGGGGCCTGTGTGCCTGGGACCAAAAATGGGGGGGAAAAAAATAAAATCAACCAGCTAAAATTCTAGCAAAGTAATAGTTATAGGGAAAGTGAAGAAAGTGAATCCCTCTGAAAATTGAGCTGATAAGACTTCAAAACTGTGGGGAGATTTCTCTGTCTCACTTAAGAATAATAATAAAAATGATGATTCCAGAAACTTTGTAAGTTTGCAATAACCCGCTTAAAAATGAGAGCTGACTGGCTGTGTTATCATTACTGTTTCCTGAGAGACAGTTTATGGAAGGCGCTTTTATGATACATTCCTGAAAAACCTCCAGATTTCAAATATGCAATATAAACCTGCTTATGAAAACTGCAGAACTTACTCATTTTATAAATAGTACCACACCTACTTCAGACTAAATAGGGTTTCCATGTTTCGGTGTGGTCAGTTAACAATGAAAGGTGGACACTGAAAAACTGCTAACAAATCTATACATCAGGAATCTGATACAGTTTGTTTAAATTGGAAGTTCTCAGACTTTCGACTCTCAGGATTCCTTTCTACTCTTAAAAATTATTTAGGGCCCCAAAGAGCCTTTGTTTATGTCAGTTATATCTGTCAACATTTACCACTTTACGAACTGAAATTGAGAAAAATTTAAACCACAAGAATATACACAAGGACACAGTCTATCAGCCAGCAGAGTGAAGAGGCCAGTGTGTGGCCTCTTCAGAGACTGATGGGTCCTCGGATCACACTTTGAGGACCTCAGGTTTAAATTATTTGATGTTATTATTTAACATTTGCTAATACCTTGTAGGAACTTAATAAGTGATAGGTGATGAGTCATTTGAAAACATAGTTTCTGACGTAACTCTTAGGATCAGCCAAATTTTATCTGATACCTCATTCTCTCGTTTCTAGCTGTGAGTTCTTTGGCAAGTCTCTCAAGCACTCAGGGCCTTGGTTTCCTGAGTGAAATGGGGGCTTGTAGGGTTCTTGGGAGGGTGCGGAGCAGCCAGCATCGTGCCTGGCACATGGTGGGTGTTCAGCAAGTGATCGCTATCGGAGAGAAGAGAGCGGAGCAGGGACCCACAGCCACGCAGGCCAGGCTCTCCCACCGCTTCCTCCCGAGGAGGAGTTTCACTGATTGCTGTGGTATGAAGCAGAGGAATTCTCCCCAGGAAAGATGGCTGGAAGAAAGAAGGAGAAGCTAAGTTTCACCCTCCCCCTTATCCCCTGCCTGCCTCTTTCCCTGTAGTGTGTTTATCTTTAAAAGCTTTGATCTAGAATGAGTAATTCCTTGCACCTCCACAGTCCAGGCTGATTTGGCTCACTGCATTTATGCTCGCTTTGTTGTTTTGTTGGATGAAGTTTTACTACTGTTCATATAGTAGTAAAATGTCTCCATTTTCTTCCCCTGACACCTTCCGTTAGTCTCAGCTCATATTTCCCAGAGCCATTATAGACCTGTGTTAGCAACGCTCCTTACTCAACCTCGCCCTTGAACGTGGAGCCAGTGTTTGATATGATTCTTTTCTCTAGGTTGCAGCTTATCCTTGGTCATTTTCTTTAGCATCTAGGTTTTGTGTCCCAGAGCCCAGGGGGAAATGGACAGTGGTACCTTGGACCGGGATTCCCTTTAGGGCACCAAAGGGGGCATTCGAGGTGGAACCTGGGGTGAAGCTGCCTGTGAAAAGGATGGTGGGTGATGGCTGGCCAGAGGCCCAGGCCGGGCAGTTCTCCTCGCTGGGTAAGAAGACAGGCTCATGGCCTAGGAGCTGGTGTGTGGGAGCCCCTCTGAGCCTTTGAAAAGGGCTGCTGGGTTTTCACGGCAGATGATTTAACAGTGATTCTCCTGCAACAGTCTCACATGACACTTGCTAGACTTTTCTGAAACCAACAGGAAAATCTTACTCCTTATAGTCCCTTAGATTACGAATTCTATTTTTTTTGGTGAGGAACAGTGTCCCTGAGCTAACATCTGTGCCCATATTCCTCTATTTTGTATATAGGATGCCACCACTGCATGGCTTGATGAGTGGTGTGTAGCTCCACACCTGGGATCTAAACCCACAAACCCTGGGCTGCCAAAGAGGAGCGTGCAAACTTAACCACTACTCTGTGGAACTGGGCCTAGATTATGAGTTCTCACCTATGCTTATTTCCTTGTCTTATGCAGTCAGTAATTATTCATTGAGCACTTACTTTTTGGTGCGCACTGTGCTGAGCCCTGGAGTGAGTGAGAAGAAGTGTATGGTGACCCTGATTGCCGGCTCTGGTGAAGGAGAGATGGCCCTACCAGCCATAGACATGGGTATTTAGGAAGATGAGCCAGTCTTGGGAGCAAGATAGTAATTTCAGCTGTGAACAGATTTTTGTGGTGGTGCTGGGATATCTAAATGAAAAATTTGCAGTAACCTTCCTGGAAGTGGTTCCTGAAGTCGTGGATGGCAGGAGAGCACAGTGTTTGAGCCAACTTTGGAGTCATCCAGACTTGGATATTCAGTTCAAGTCCACCATTTACAAGCTGAGTGATATTGGGTACAATTCTTAACATATTGGTGCTTCAGCGCCCTCCTCTATAGGATTAGGGTTCTTAATAAATAAACCAAAATGGCAGGTGTGTGTGCTAGAGCATTTTGTGCTAATGCTGTGAGAGCAGTTCTCAGAATCTTGTTTGTCGGTCCATATTTTAGTTCGGAAAGAAGCAATGAAAGTTAGCCACGCTGCACTCAGCTTCCACCAGACGGGAAGGGCGCCTTCCATCTGACAGTGGTGATAAATGTAAGTCTTAGCTGGAATAAGGCAACAGTGAGGTGCAGGAAGAGGGAAGGTGTTCGCTTGTGGGTACCCAGGGCTCAGTGGCAGATAGAAGATGGCGTCCCTGTCTGTAACCCCTGGTTTGGGTTTCGAATTCAGACAGGATTGAGTTTTAATCCTCACCGTAGCCACTTACTTGCTGCATGAATTTGGCAAAGTTACTTAAACTCTCTGCGCCTCAACTTTATCATCATCCGTAAAAGTGAGGGTAATAATAGCACCTCCCTCCTTGATTGATGTGGGAGTTCAATGAGATGATAAATATGAAGTGCTGAGCAGAGTGCCTGGCAAATATTAAGCACTCAGTAAATGACTGTTATTACCCCTGAGACCCCATTGCCTCTCAAACCCACTTTGTAAAGCTTCAGCAAGTTACTTTAAAACTCAATCCTGAAGCAGTCATTTTCTGGTCCAGATGGTGAAACAGGCCCTGTGCAGAAAGCATGCTCCTGCCCTTCCCAAGGCTGTTCTTTGGGAAGAAAAGGAGTTCCTCCTGACACATGGGATCCCTGTTGGTCTTAGGGAGAAAGACCGCTGAACACAGAGATGAATGGAAGGCTTCTTAAAATTGTGCCGATCACCTGGGGTCCAGTGATCACGGACTTGGTCCTCATTTCTCAAGCCTAGCCCTGACAGAGATTAGCAGACTCTCGTGAGATGTGTCAGTGAGCCCTTCTTGATCTCGAAAGGTCACAGATGGGGCCTCCTCCCAATGTTTAAGGTGCTTGGGATTGTTTTTGGAGGGGTGAGGTTTGCATTATGTGACTCCAAGGGGTTACCATCTTTCCTTCTCTTCACTGAGTGGGAGAGCGGCGGGCGGCTTCCTGAGCCGTCTGCATGGTGGCCGGCATTGCGTGGCCAAGTTCCGCACAGGCTGCTGCACACTTCCTTCCGCCTTCCCTATGCCCTAACCCACCTGTCCCTCAGGGCAATCGGGATATCAAGGAGGGAAAAAATTGAGTTGAAGTTTGATGCGTAATCTTTTATAAAGATGAACTACGATGCACTCAGGAGCAAAAGTTCCAGAAAGTGGACAGTTCCTCCTGGAGAGAATGGGGGCAAGTGCAGTGGGTCACCTGCAGTCCCTGTGCCTGGGGTAAGTGCCCAGCAGAGTGTCCTCTGATGCGGACCTTTTCTCTGGGCTGCACCTACTGTTTGTGCCTGATCTTCAGAGGTGCTCTGGTGAACACAGATGTGTGACCTTCACTCATCACTGGGTTCACTTCGCCACATTGTGCTTGCGTGGCCTGTCTCCACAGATGCCAGATCCTTGAACATCCAGCTGTTGCTTCTGAACATTTGGGATGTTTGTGCCAGTGCTAAACTTTCTGGCGGCCACCGTGTTAGAAGTAAGTCAGGTCATCTCTTCCTCTTCTTGCAGAAGGTCACCGCAATGGCCCTACGGTTTGTCATAGCAACCAAAAATGATTTTTTTTTGGTGAGCGATGAAGAACATTACCACACACATATATTATTTCATACTTCATCCACAGAAGAGTATTGCAAGAAAACATAGCAGATACAGAATCAAATTTGTCCAGTTAGGGAGGACTCCCCGTGCCCCATACCCAGAACCACAGCCCAGGCCCCCAGAGTCCTTCTCCTCACCATGGGCCCAACTCTGGGGGCTGCCAGCATCATCTGTGTTCCTGGTCCTGGTTTCTGTAAAACAAAACCTTCATCTTGAACTCCCCTCTGCCTGGGTACCTGGGGTTCCTTGAGATTCCTCTCTTTTCTGAAGGAGCTGTGGCAGCATCCTGTGGTTTTCGAGATGGCAGCCGTGGTGAGCCAGCACGAACCCAGGGAGGCCATGCTTGTGGCTGTGTGTCTCCTCCTGAGAGCCTGTGGGGAGCAGCTGACCACAGGCCAGACAGGGGTGTTGTGACGCGGAGGATGTTCAAAGGCGTGGTGGGCCTCACTATTGGCTTCGGGAACGGAGATCCTTCGAGCAGCCTTGATCTTTACTGCTTTCTGGTTTTCACACAGATGATCACTCAGATAATTCTCACCTTTTGTTTACAATGCTGTTTGTTATAAAGGAAGCAAATATTATTCATCTGCCTGTCACCCGCCGTTCCTTCTCTCTGCGGCTGTACTGAGTACCATGATGGCGCCGGGCAGGAGGAAGCAAGTACCCTGAGAGGATGTGACATCAAACCATCTGCCCACCTGGGCCCATCCACCTCCCTCTTGTTTGCTTCATCTTTTTGCCGCTCCCAGAGTGTCTGAATTGAGCTTTGCCCATTAGGTAAAGGCCAATAACTTCATGTGGTCTAAAAAGGAATTTTATTTCTCAAGCGTGCCTTCTACATGGTCACTTGTAAATCTGTTCTGTTTACTTCCCTGAGCAATCGTTCCTGTCCTAGGCCCGCGGTTATGCCTTGGTTAATCGCCCTGCCCTTGACGATGTCACCAACTCTGGATATGCCTGCTGTCATGATTTGCAATGGATGGTAGATACTGACTCCTGAGTCTGATCAACCTAAAGCAAACCCACCTGGGGAAAGTACTCGTCTTATTAATAATGCCTTGTCACAGACACAAAGGTAGCCTTGGAAACGTATCTGAATTGTGGAAGTCTTACACTTCTGAAGATAACTTTCTCTGCTTTGATGAATATGTTGGTGCCTCTTTAAGTGAAATTAAACTTTGTCCTGCATTAGGTTACGTGACCGGAAACCATAGGAATGTATAGCCCTTTGTGGCTCATGAGAGACTAGGTGTGTGAAAGACTTGTCAGAGGTCTTCAGGCTGTCCTAGTGCCTGGTGGATTTTCCAACCTGTCATTCTCCATCAAGACCCTTGTGTGGAGGAAACAAAGGCAGCTCTGAACAGCAGCTCTGGGGTGGGCTTATTCCAGGGGAGATGCGGAGTCCTGTGCAAGGGAATTTAATATCCAGCTTTTCTCTCATGAAAATGAAGTGATGTGAAGTGATAGGTCTTAACAAAAGGACATCGATGACACCACACTCACCACCTGGTGATGAACAAAGCCGAATTTTAGATTCTACAGATAAGTGATTATGTATGAAAGGATGGATTGTGGCTCTGGAGGGGATGCAACCGGCTGAATCTGAGCCACTTCAGTGCACATGCCTGGGGAGTGTAAGAGCATCATTGTCTCGGGAGCACTGTGAAAGGGCACCCATGTTGGCGTCTGTGCAAGGAGATCATGGCAGATAGCAGGACTGCAAACCCAGGTAAGTTTCTGTGTCACATTGTGCACGGTGGAGTACTCCAAGATAGGGTGCTCTTGACTTGTTCTGTGACATATTAATTTTTCTTTGAGATGCGGTTGGCAAGGCCACTTTTGCTAAATCTATGGTGCCATATTATAGTCGTAAAAGGGAGAAGATTTCTGAAGATGCCCAGAAGAATGATTGAAATAACTTGTCTAAGTATAGTAGGACTTTTATCTCTACTGGGGGAAATGGAATTCAGGGGAGACAGGAAAAGAGAAGAATAGGAAGGAGGTGATGGTTGGATGAGTGGGGCTCTAGGCTACTGCAAAGTTGATCCAGGAGTAAGTACTCTTTTGCATACACGCATCATCTGGATTTGCTTAAGGCTAACCAGTGCATTTTTAAAAAAGGGACTTGGGAAACATCTCTTGGTCTATGGTCCAGGTAGGGTGGTACTGCTGTCCTTTTGTCTAGATCTTAAACACTGTACTAAATTTCCACGTGGACGGTATTGAGTTTGAGTCTTGGCTTATTAGAGGGCTGAGCATGGGCCAATTTCCAAGTCAGATTCCTCATCCATAAAATGAGGATAGTAATAGTACCTGCCTTACGGGGTTGTTGTTGTGGTTAAATGAGATAGTGTAGGTGGAGTGCTTAGCACTGTGCTCAGCATTTATTCATCTTTCAATAAATAGCAGTTGTTGTATTAATTACCAGGAGGGTCAAGCGATTCAATGCTGGGAGAGTGTGAGGGGGAGCAAAGGTAAGTTGGAGGTCGTTTGAGGGACTGGAGGATGGTGGTACCCCCACAGGGGTGGGGGACATGATGAGGTTATAGATTTCAGAGGAGGCAATGGGTTCAGTTCTGTACACACTGAATCTGGGACATCCAGGTGGATTCTTCGTGGGGCATAGAAATCAAAAGTTAAGACAAAGAGAGAAAAGTCTTGGAAATGGGATTTGTAGTTACTATAAATCAAGGCTCCCATATATGCCAACGTAATGTCACCTGAGAGCCACAGCTCACATGTGCCTGTCTCCTCAAGGTCGCCTGCTCCACCTTGGTCATGGCACAGCCCTGCCTACGTGATTCCGAGGCTCCAATTCTAACCCTCATTTTCTGCATGACCGTCCAGATGTCATAGGCATGGAGAGTGTCAAAGATATGTGAACTAATGAATTCTACTGTGTTGTAAAATTGGTGACTTGGGATGTGTGTGTGGAGCACAAGGATGTGAGCAAAATAATCTAGATTCTATTCCACACCACTGGTCTGTGCACCCTGGGGTGCCTCATTTAACTTCTGGTGACCTTGGTCTATTCCTGTGTATGAAGGTCAATGTTTTTGACTAGACAGTTTTTCAAAATCCCTTCATGACCTACCATTTCATTCTGTATTTAGCATGAATGCATGAATCCATTCAACCATGGGTTCCTTCTTCAATTCATTCATCCTCTCGGGACACCTTTTCTGAGCACCTACTCTGTGCCTATATGGACTAGCCACTTGGTGTACAGACACGAGGAAGCCAATTCTGCCTGACTGAGGTCTGAGCAGGTGGACAGACCACCTTCACAGCGTGTGATGCTCTGTGTTAGAGGGACACACGAAGTGTGAGGGAGCACAGGCTCTCAGCCTTGCCTTCGTTCATCTGGCCTCACAGGGACAGAGTAGACCCACTTGGGAGTGTTCACTGCCCTGACCTGTGAGTGTCAGGTACCGTCACCGGCAGCCGTGCTCGCCTCACAGCTGAGAGCCACACCTACCGACATGGAGGATCAGTCACTGTGATGACGCAGGAACTTTGGAGGTCACTTGCTGAGGTCTTCTCATGTTCACTGCTTGTTCACAGCTCAGTCTAACACAAACAACAACCCGTCTGTTAGGGCTGCTCCACTTTCCAGGACAACTGCGGGTCGGGCACATGTCTTGCTTTGATGGAAATACACTGTCGCATTGGCCTGTCCCTCCGGTGTAGTGTGACTGTGTTTATACAACGTTAATACAAAAACGCTAAGAGGAGAGTAGCATTCAGTTCTTGGATCCCTTTCAGTCAGTGAATAGGGGCCAGATTTCGGCTCAAACACTTTTAAGATGGTATCATTGTAGGGCTGGAACATTATTTCTGCTTATTCCAATTTGTTCATGGTAATATGTAAAAGCAATACAAATGCCTCAGATTTTCAGGTTTATGAATAAAAGAGCACAGATATTCCACATGAGAACATGCCCAGTATTCTTTTATGGGATGGAAGGGGGTCCCCATGCCCACATATATTAAAGTGTGCACCTGCCTTCAATAAGCCCGAATCAGCATATGTAAGTGAACTGTGTGCCAAATTTGCCTTGTAAATCAATAATAAAAAGAGCAGACGTGTTCTGGGCAAGGGAAAAAGTGAAGAGGTTCAGCTGAGATTTGTGAGCTGAAAATGATCAGCAGAACCAATGAAATCCTCTGAAAGATTCTGTATAATTGCAGTAGTTTTCAGATTTTAATATTTCAGAAAAATGACCATTGCCATCGTATGCAGTAAAATTTGCTCAATGCTCCAGCACTGTTAGAAACTATGATGTCATGTGGTATTGTAGTATTAAAAAATAAAACCTACTCCTTCTGCCATCACAGCAAACAGAGGACAGATGCAACTAATCAACACAACCCAGTTAGATAATCCATTTAAAGCTTATTAAGAAAACCGATCATACTCTGTGGATGACCCCCCATCACCTGTTTCCTCCAACGTGACTCAGAGTCCTGTGGCAGATAACGGGCTCACAGGTAGCACGAGACACTCTTCTGATGACTCAGTGAACAGTCAGTTTCTGAGGCTGCGTCTGCCCAGGTGCAGTGTGTGTGTTTACTTATTTATGTAGCTGTGTGAGGTGAGTGTCAGAGGGGCACAGCCTTCTGGGAAAACAGATCCACAGAACAATCTGTAATTTTCTGGGACTAGAAGAAGAGGGAAGGAGAAGTGGAAGCAAAGAAGAATTTGCATATAGGGAGCTATTTCTGGTGGCTCAGGATCCTGGGAGTGGATCTAGCCCACCCTGGAGAGGGGGCTGCTGGGAATCTTTCTGAGAAGACAGGAAGCCAGCGAAGGCATGGTGGACTCTGATGGGAGCAGAACAAAGCTGTGTGTAAACTCACCTGGTTTGGTTGGACTTGACGAATCCAGGTCGTCTCTAAACCGTTCTTTTATCATCCACTGATTGGTGCCCAAGATCTGAGCCAGGAGGTGCACAGGGCTGGAACTCCCACGCTGGGGAAATCAATTTCGCTCCTCAGTTCTCAGTCAGGCAGCTGTAAAATCAGACTCCAGGGGACAGGCCCTGGGAACAGATGTTGCATTCGCATGAGGCCTTTACGGTACACAAGCTATGCCTGAGCAGTCTCTTCACACCAACCCCTCCCAACCTTGAGTTCTTGTTTCTTATTGATGTTATTGAAAGAAGTTTCCTGAGGAATCCAAAATGCATTCTTTGTCAGCCTCTGTTAATTATTGTTTACAATCACCGAATACAGTTTATATCCAGATCTTGCTTGGAAAGTAAGCTCAGGCAGTGGGAGAGCATCTGTGCCTGGATTCCACACTTGGAATTTTAAATTATCATTCTTGTTTCTATTTTCCCATCAGGAGGATGTTATTGGCCCTTCATGGGCTGAGTCACCTTCAAACAGTACATTAATTTGTCAATGGGCCCTCTTCAGGGCAAATAGGAGGGGAAAGTTTAGGGAAATTTAATAAAAACTATCTTTGGTTTCAAAGTGGAGGAGACAGTTATTAAATACATATGGGCAAACATATTGACACAGGATCAGCTATTTTAGGATGCACGGCTTTTCCAGCAATTCTAAGCAATTGACACTTTAAATTTCTCTAAGACGGCATGTCCTTCATCTCAAGTGACAGGAGAGAGTGCCTCAGGCCTGCCTGTGCACTTGGTGGCTGCTCCTAAGGTGTGGTGTGTGGTGATCAGTGTCACTGAGAATGGGACAGAGGTGACAGCCTGGGTAGTCAGTACACCTCACCTGGAAGAGGGCGTCCAGGCAGAGGCTTGGACGCTGGGGGGAGGCCTGGGTTTGAATCCTGGTTCTGTGACCTTGGTCAAGGAGCTCGACCTCTGGCAGCTTTGGATCCTCATCTGTCAAATAAGAATGAGACCCTACGAGTCTGTTGTAATGATGCGGTCAGCAGCTCTCATGTCTTCCCAGCTGTTATTTTCCACTTACCTGGTAACTGGAGAATGACGACTGGATCCCAGCCTTCATAGGAGAGCTCATTCTCAGATTGTCTGGCTCTGTGACATGCAAGGAGTTTCAGTCTTGCTACCATTTCCAGTATGGCTCCACATCTTGGGTGGTCCACTGCGTGGACAGGCAGTAAGAAGGACAACAGCATGAAGGTGAATTAAGGCCTTATCAGCACCAATACCTTATTTGTACAGCTTTGCTTAAGCACAGCTCTTTGTGACGATACCATTCATTAGTGAATTCACTGAATAAATATTGATTGAGCACCTGCTGTGTATCAGGCATTATTCTATGAGCAAAGCAAAGTCCTTGCCATCAGGGAGTTCACATCCTAGTGTAGGGATAGATAAAATAAATAAATATGGAATAGGTTAGAGACGAGTAATCACCAAAGAGAAAAATTAAGAAGGGTAAAGGGGTAAGGAGTATTAGAAAAGGAGCGTGAAGGGCTGCTTCACATGGGGTAGTTAGGGAAGGCATCCTCGGTTAGGAGACATTTGAGTGGAGGCAGGAAGGAAGTCAGCCAGGCAGATATCTGAGGGAAGAGCATTACAACCAGGGGGAATGGCAAGTGCAAGGGCCTTGAGGTGGGGCCTGACCTAGTACTTTTGCAAAGCTTCAAGGAGTGTGGTGTGAGGGAAGCCGAGAGAGCTCATGGGAGGTTGTACTGGGGTAGAGGTGGGGTGAGTGGGCAGCTCTCTGTGAGAACTTTGGAGTCTCTCTCTGAGTGGGATGGGAAGCTGTTGGAGAGCTTTGAGAAGACAAAGCCGAGAGATGTGTTGGGAGGCTGTGGTCACTATTCTGGTGAGAGATGGCGGTGGTTTGGATCCAGGCAGTAGAAGTGGAGACGGTGAAGAGTGATCAGATTTAGGGTATATTTGGGATACAATTGGAAGGCAGAAATTATTGGTAGGTTGGATGTGAGTGTGAGAGAGAATAGTTAAGAATAACTGCCTGGCTCCTGGTCTGAGCACTGGAATGATTGTGCTGATGTTTCTGAGGTAGGAACAATGATGGCGGCATGGCTTTGTGCATGTGTCTGGACATGTTAGGACTGAGATGCTACTGGAGGAGTTGCCTTTTGAAGAGGGCAGTTAGCTACATGAGGGTCAAAGAGACATTAGCAAATTTACTTACGTCTTATTGGGTATTTGAGGAAGGAATTAGGGCTTAGAGTGGGAAAAAGGAGCTGAGGTAATTTTGCCAACATTCCCTAACCTTCGTAACGTTTATAACCCAATCTTCTCTCCAAATTCTAGAGGTCTCCTCCATGGGCACCTGAAATTTGACCACTAAGAGGCAAAGGGCAAAGGTAACTTGGAGGGTGGGGTAAAAGAGTGTGTAGAGAAGGACCGTAGAGCCCATTGTAACTGCTCAGAAATGTGTTTGGTATAGAGATTTCAGGGGCGTGGGGGAAAGGGAAGGCATAGACGGAAAGTGATCACCAAGGAAAAAGAGTACTGTTCTCTGTCTTTCTCAGCAGCTTCAAGTAGTAGAAAGAAAAGAAAGGGGCTAGCGATTAGAATCTGATTTTTAGCATCTTCAAGCGGCAGTTAGGATAGGCCCTCTCATCGTGTTTGTTTCAAGGCTGGTGTACTGTTCTGGAACTGGGGACATTTCTAAACTTTTCTCCTAATTGATTTTCAGTTGGTCATATGTAAATGTAATAAAAATAATGAACTAAGTGATGACAGGCTGAAGACAAATTCACCGTAGCAGGTTTGCTGTCCCCTTAGGAGATGAAGCGCTGTCCTAGACAGAGCAGGACTCAAAAAGGGCAAGTTTCAGACACTTTGCAAGATGGCATTTCTGGTCTTGACTCAAAGGACTGCAGTAGCTGGTACCACACATGAGCAAGAGTCTCCTTTGCTCATTGAACTTCTCAGTTCATCTTCTCATGAAGATGTCAGTGGAATCAGCTTTGGAGAGTGATGCTCAGATCTTCAAGTAATTATTATCCTGGCTTGATAGAAGTATTCTGAAAACAAATACACTTGTGTACACAGCAGCTGAGAATCTTCTCCGAATGGTGATGGTGGCGGTGGCATAGTGTGTACAAGAGGAAAATTCAGGAACACACACACACGTACCATGTTAATACTATACTGTGGATGGTAGAGAAATGTCCCTCCATTGGAGTGTAAGACTGAAAATTTTAAGAGAGAAGAGCAGAAATGTGCTGTCTGCCTACAGCATTGGCTCCCTAAACTGAGACTATAAGAAGCATGTTTGAAAACCAACTTTTCAAAAACAAAGTTTTGAATTCTCTAGATCATTAAAGCCCCAACTGTAATCCCACAACTCATAATATTACCACCGTGCTCTGACGATAACTTGTGCTTTACACTGAATTTGGAAGAGCCTTAATGTAATACAGAGCTTTGAATCAGCACAGGTTTTTTTGTTGCCTAAAGAGACTCAGTTGTACAAATTAAGACTTGAGAGAACAATTACAAATATATGGATGGATTTCCTGCAAAGTCACACACACACACTCACACTCACACACCCTTACGTCTTATAACTTATGGCACTCAAAGACGTTGTAAAACATAGTTTCCTGGAGACCTGTCATCTTTCTGGGAAGCATCCTGCAACAGAGTCAGCGTTTCCGGGTGTCACTGGTTCTTTATGAGAGAACGGAGTGGGTCAACGGAGGATGCTATGGGGCTGCTGTTGACCTTGTTTGTGTTCTTTTTGCCAAGGAAGACTGGCCATGAGCTAAGATCTGTGCCCATCTTCCTCTACTTTATACATGGGATGCCTACCACAGCATGGCGTTTTTGCCAAGCAGTGCCATGTCTGCACCTGGGATCTGCACCGGCAAACCCCGGGGGCCGCCAAGAAGCGGAACGTGTGAACTTAACTGCTGTGCCACCGGGCCGGCCCCCTTGTTTGTGTTCTTTGCCATCTGAGTCTGCGTGTGTGTTTGTGTGTGTGCTTCGATGAGACTTTATGGTGAAGAAAAGAAGAACGTGAGATTTAATAGGCAATTCAAGGCAGAATAATTTTTATTTGCAGTGGCGATATACTCCTGCTGTATCTCGGAGTCTGAATAATATGGAAACAGTGAGTAACACAGGCAAAAGCATTCTACCAGCAGAGTGCAGAGTATTGGATTTGTAGGAAGGAGACCTCATAAGATTTTCCTATTTGCCTTTAAAGAAAGAATCTGTCTATAAACACAGAAAGGTATAGCTCTCCAGGTGTTTTTAAACAATTGGCTGTGTATTAAAAATGTAAGCTACTGTTTTGGTCTTTGAAATGGGAAATAAAATGACTTCTGATTGTTTCTGAAGCCACAACAGGATCGACATATGTTTCCAATGACCATGGTCTAGCAGCATTAAGTTCTAACTATAAATTATTTGTTGCAAATTGAAAAGGAGTTGTCTGAAAGAGGGAAGAAGAAATCTGGTCCCGTGTATCGCCGGGCTCCCCAAATTCCAGGCTTGGATTTGCACGCAGAAGGCCTGAGTTTTTCTTACTAAAACTTCTAGTCTTGTCCCAAGGGCCAAAAAAAGTCCCGAGAGCTAGGAACTAGCCGTGGAAAGAGTTGGATAAAGGAAACACTGTGGACCACCTAGAGCGAGACGCTGCCTCGGATGAAAGGGCGTTAAAATTGTGGGAATGTTGACCACAGCCTCCGGCTTCAAACCCAGCGCCTTGACTTACGTTAAAAACTGAAAAACAGTGAGTGTGATTTACTTCTGCTCCAATAAATTTGGAACCTATATCATTTATTTGATTTGATTCGGCCTTTGTGCTCAGAAATTGTTTGTGAGTGTATAACACAAGTGTGTGGCTCAGAAATGGCTCAAGAATCCAGCCAAGAGAGTCGTGTCTTAAAAGTCACCTTTACTTCCTTTTACGTTCCAACCAGGTTTGAAGAGTTTCTTCAGTCTTTTCTTTCTTACGTTTAAGACTTGTTCATTTGTACGCGAATCCATACTCAGTCATTGTCATGTCAAGCCGGTTTGCCCTAGGAAAAGCATCTTTCTTCCTTCTAATTTTTGGCTTTTACAACCCTCAAAATGGACCCCTAGATTCCCTAATGTTCTAGACAAAGCAAAAAACTGTAATTATTTTTTTAAAGACTACATAAATCTCCAGAGCATTTTTCAGTATGTTTTAGATGGCCAGTTAAATAGTTTCTATTTCGTCTCACTCCTATTTGATCAAAAAGTAAATAAATAACCTAAATTTAAATAACAGCAGTCCCCGAAAATACTGATATCTATCAATCATCTTTATTCACAAATAAAGGATATATATATTACACAGATTTAAGGGAAGAATGAAATAAATGCTATCTTGGTTGATTAGCCACAAAATCCATAAAAGGCTAGGGCAAATTAGAATCAAATTTTAAAGAATTTATTTCATTTTTCCACTTACATAAAAATTCAAAACAGACCCATCTACTTTGTGGATTTGATTTTCACATGGTTGCGATGCAGTTAGTATTTTGGAGTGCAGGCTGAGGAAATCTTGAAGCAATCTGATGAGATTTCCTGACTAGGATACACCCCGGGCTGCCCACCTCAAGGCACTCTTGGCATTTCTATTAAAGACACAGACCGTCTGGAACAAATGTCTTTACCATGAATATTTGTCTCTGAGCTGTGTGGCTGGGCCGGTGGGCTTGGCAAATGCTGGGACCCTTGCAGGTGCCTGTGGGTTTCTGTAAGGGCCATATTTAAACACGTAAAAGTGGATGTGAGGTGTGGTGGGGCAGGGCATTTACTCTGTGTATGTACACACACACACACCTGCACACATGCATAGGCACACACACACACACACAACTGCCTTGATTCTCATATAATCTGCCAGTCTGCAACACTGGCATTTTTTGAGTCATGTTGTTTGGAAAATGTCCTGGAGAGTTCTGGTCCTTGTTCATGGTAATGGCTTCAGTACCACTCCCTGCCTGAAGCAGGGTGGACAGCCTTTGGGGCCCTGTAGGTAGTCCTTTGATTCTTGATGGGTAGAGAAACTCCTGATGATGCTGCAACAAGACGTGTGCAACCACAGAAGGTGCAGGCAGGAGGCACAGCCTCAGACGGCTATCTGGGCCTGATGAAGCAATGACTTCATGGAATCACGGCCAAGGCCTCAGCCCACTGTTACCCTCCTCTGCTTTTCTTTTCCATTAGCTTGTTAAGCCTGGAACATTTATTAGCTGTATCCACAAGTTTATTGTTTCTTTTTTCCTATATCCCTACCTTCTCTTTTCTGTGTTTGGCTGGTAACATTTCATCATTGTTTGTCCTTTACTAGGAAACAGCTTGTCGTGGGAACCTTCTTCTGGTTGTTTTCTGTCTCGGCTCACGGTGAGCCCCACAGTGGTCCTCCTCGTTCTCAGTGTCCTGTTTGTGGAGTGGCCCCCGCGAGTCTGGGGCTGCGTCTGGGAGTCCAGCTCCACTGCATTCCTCTGGTTCTGAGACGGCATCAGGAAGGGGGGACACTTGCTCCTCAGAATCCGGCCCTAAGGGAGGGGAGCTGGTGTGAGAGCGCATTGGCCCCAGAGAAAAGAGGGAGGAGGAGGCGGGACAGTGCAGAGAGAGGACAAGGGGAGCAGCGACAAGGTCGGCATCCATGCCACATCTCTGTTCTTGGGTGTAAGGCAAAAACACATGTCCTCACTAGACGCTTCTCCTCGCTGTAATGTAATTCTGCCTTCAGGAAACGGCCGCTCTCAGGGACATCTAGGGTGGGGCAGGGGGGCTGCTCTGCCCCTCGCTGGTCCCAGTGTTGTCTCAAACTCCACGTGGCCCTTTCCCTGTGGCTTGGGCAAAGCCGAGGGCTAAGGACCAAACAAGGAAGCAGGGTCTTATCTAAATATGGAGAAGGAGGTAACTTCCTTTCACCATCCAAGAAAAATCTCTCTATGGAGGTTCATTTAATGTAGAACATCTTAAAATAGTGACTTTTAAAATTGAGACGGTGACGGCAAAGGCAACGAGTCTGCCGGGCTGTGGAGGCCGCGGGCAGGAGAGGCGCGCCGAGCAGGCTGCCTCCTTCAGTGCGGGGCTTCTGGAAGATGCGGTGGGGCAGGGAGGCGCGCCTGCATCCTACCCGGGCCAAGTGGCCGGCAGCCCCGGTTGCAGGCGGGGCCGGTTCACCTTGGAGAAAACGGTGACCAGACAGTAGCTGTGCCTGTTTCGAGAATATGCTGGCGGCAGGATCGGACCCAGCGGCGGACTCTCGAGCCCACCACGCCTGTCTCTTGTCGGATCTCCCCAGGTGGGGGGCCCGACTTTGAGAACGGAGAAACTAGGTGACAGTGGCCGTCCTCATTGGGGCGCAGGGACCCAGGGCCCGGGAACAGCCGGCTGCCTGTGCCTCGGTGCCCCTCCTGGCTCTGCTGTGCTCCCCACGCCCCAGAGCACTCTTGTCCTACCTCTTGTTTCACATTTTATCTTTTTAATTGTCAAATCCTCCAGGGCCACCCTGGCACATGTTCTCCGAAATCAGAACAAGGAAAAACGTTCTCTGTCTCCGGAGGCAGGCCTCGAGGCCCTCCGTGCTGAGCATATAAACGCTGCCTTCAGGGAGTGTCTCGGGGCGCCCAGAAATGGAAGAAGTTTGCTCACATGCTTCTCAGAGCTTGAGGGGAGCATCGGTGTGAGCAGAGGGGAGCGCAGCGGCCGCGCGCCTGGGCCTCCCGCGGGTCCCTGAGCCCGCACAGCGCCGGGGAGCAAGGGCGTGGCGCGGGACCAGCATCCCTGGGAAGCCTTGACTCCTCGCCGGGACTACCGGCGGCTGCTCGTCTGTGGAGCTGTTTGAGGGTACTTGCGGAGGATTCGGGCCAAGACATGCGATTTTGAGGAAGTTTCATGAGTATGTGAGGCCTGGAGGTGGCTGGCTGCCAACTTCCAGGAAGGGTGTGGAACAGCACCAAGGTGGAACAGACATAAAGAAGGGAGTCCTCAAGATTTTAAATTTTGTATTGTGGTGTTAAAAGCAGCTTGGAATTGCAGTCACAGATGCCAGTTGTCTGTTTTCATGAGAAACAGCGCAGGCTAAATGAAAGTCAGCTGCGCTGGGCCAGGAGGCCTTGGGAACGCAGCTCCAGTAGTGATCACGTGCTATACAGCCTGTCACATGGCAGTGACTCTGAAGCTCGTGGTGGTGCTGGCCAGAAAGTCAAGGGACTTTCTGAGAAATGAAAACTTTGAGAGAAATCAAAAGCCAAAATTGGGATTTTCACATGAAACTGTGGCGCTCCAGATTAGGGAGGGCTAATATTTACATGTGATGCTTTTTTTTTAAGATTTTATTTTTTCCTTTTTCTCCCCAACGCCCCCCGGTACATAGTTGTGTATTCTTCGTTGTGGGTTCTTCTAGTTGTGGCATGTGGGACGCTGCCTCAGCGTGGTCTGATGAGCAGTGCCATGTCCGCGCCCAGGATTCGAACCAACGAAACACTGGGCCGCCTGCAGCGGAGCGCGTGAACTTAACCACTCGGCCACAGGGCCAGCCCCTACATGTGACGCTTTTTCAATGAGCAAATGTCTACTCTTCAGTTTCTAGAGCCGAAATCTGAAGAACTCCGGAATTCATTGAGGCTGCAGGGTAAGTTGTTTGCTCAGGTTGGGATCTCTGTATGTTTGAAGATCAGCAGTACCCTCTCTTCACAGGGGCCAGTCAGACCAGGCAGGGACTTCAGGAAGAACACGCAGAATTGTGCCTCGCCTCTCTTTATTTCTGACAATCACCGAGGACACAGAAAAAACTCTAGTGCCCAAGACTTGCTGGGCAGAGAGAGAAGGAAGTCAGGAATTCCTTGATAGTTCTCTGAATGGAGTGATAGAATGTGTTTTGTTTTTTCCTGCTAACAAATTGCTCCCAGGTGGAAGAGAATATATATTTGTATCTATCGTCTGTATAAACTCAGACCCAATAGAGCTGTAAAGTGAAGGAGGGTAAGAGAAAGCCAGTGTTTCACTCTCATGGTTGTTGATAGGCAGGAGAGAGGGGAGGAATGCCAATCGGAGTTCTATGATTGTGCAAGTTTTTCGAGAATCCTGCGTCACAGGCCAGGAAGAAGGAATAAATTCCAAGAAGCAATGGGTGGAAAAAGTCATTTAAAGATCAGATGGGGACTCAGGCTGACCCAGGACTTTCAGCATCCATGCTGGTTTGTGTAGGGCAGCCACAAGGTGTGTCCCAAAGGAATTCCTGAGTTATTTTTAGCTACAATGATATTTAGGTGCTATTTGAAACACCTGCGAGTGTGCTTGTACCATTCAAGTGTATCGTAACATTAAGTGTGGGTGAGGCATTGAGATAAACTATTTTTAAAGAGAGAATGGAAATGTGAAAGGTATGGTCTAACTAGGTACATCTTGTAAACATACCCAGAAACCAGGACCTCCTCCCGGTCCCAATCAACACCCGGCTCCTCCCATCTGTCGGGGTGAGCAGACATTCCCGTCTGACCTCTGCTTTCTCTTTGTTAAATTGTCTCTTAACCCGCCCTGTCCAGAAACTGTTCTTCAAGCTGCAGAGAATTGTTTCCCAGAGGGATCATCCATTCCTCGACTTTCACTGACAGTTTTTGCTATTAGAAGTCTCCACCCCCTATTGGTGTTATTTAAAAATAACCACCATGCCACTTTCTCCGCCAAGTCTCTATCCAAAGCCTTGGGCTGTGGGGCAGCATGAATCCCGAGTCTGTCTGCACTTCCATGGGGTGGGCCCAACAAGTAAAGGAGATTTATGGAAGCGACCAGCAAGGCCAAAGGTCAAGGACAAGGAGAGAAAATCAAGAATTTTGTTTATTTATGATCAATAATTATGATTGTAACGTAGATGTGCAGAAGCAATAGTAGAATGATGAGGTAATAGGCTTTTATCGTATCAAGAATGCTGAGTAAAAGGGAAAAGAAAAAATGGATTTCCTTTTTTAGCGAAAGAGTAATCACTCTACAGAGTTGTTAAACACCTCACATTTAAATGACAATTTACTCTGACATTTTGAAATTATTACTAAACTGTCTTCTTGCCTTCTAATTCTTAAGAAATCTTAAGAAAATCTTCAGAAATTCAATTAGCTCTTTTTTTATTTTTAGAAAATTTTCTTTTTGTCTTTGCTATTCCTCAATTTCATTATGATATGTCAGGTGTAAGTCCTGCCCTCTGATCCCCCGAGGCTCACAAGGAGTCTGGGGCGGGGCCCGGTCTGTGTTTTCGAAACCCTCCTGGTGATGCTGACGCAGCTCAAGTTTGAGGACACTGCTTTCCATCGAGTTTTCATCTTCAGCCACAGGATAAAGTCATGCTTCATGGTTTTGTGGTGGGCGGTGGTCTAGATCAGTAATTCTCAAAGTGTGGTCCCTGGAAACTTGTGAGAATTGCGGGTTCTTGAACACTTCCCGGACCCAGCCAGTCACACACCGTGTGGCTGGAACCCAGCAATCTGGATTAACAGCCCCTCCAGGTGATTGCAATGCACATTAATGTTTGAGAACCACTATTCTCTACCATTGTTTCTCACAAGTCCAGGTGCGTAAGGATCACCTGGGGATCCTGTTGAAATGCAATGCTTATTCTGCAGGTCTAGGGTAGGGCTGGAGATCTGCTTTTCTAACAAGTTTTCAGGTGCTGCCAATGCTGCGGATCCATGGACCACCCTTAGAGGAACCTGATTTTGAAATATTATGATCCCTAGAACTATGCATCTTCTATTGTAAATGGAGAAAGTGGCATTCTAAGTTAAATGTCATTCTCCTGTGGGTGTAGCTACAGTAAGTCAAAATCTGAAATGAATTATCTTCTTGAGTAAATCTGGTAACAGTGTGAGTTCCTGAATGTAAAAGCCTGAGGATATAACTTTGGTTGTTTGATTTCTCTTGACATATAGTAGGCGCCTAATAAATGCTATGGAAAGAGTGAATGGGGACCACACCAAGGTTCTCCAAGGGATCTGTGCCTGAGCAGTCAGGCAGTATCATTCTGTTGGATCTTTTCTAGCCACAAGAAGAAGGTATTGGAGCAGGAGGAGGTATGTACACATGACACACACACATGACCCCAGGGACCCAAGGAAAGAACCGGAAGCTCTCAGCACTTGCATCCTTCTGAGGATGCTTTTGCTACTGTCAACACTTGGCTCACTTTTTTCTCTGGCTCAAATTCACCCTTTTAATCAGATTTCGTTTATTAGATGCCTCTATGCACTCAGCACTAGTCATTTCTGCTAAATCCCATCTCTCTCCCCAACGCTTTCTTTAATTAACTGCAACTGAGGGAGAAATGCACTTTGTAAGGGTGGGTAGGAACCCACGCGGGCAGCCACTGGCATCTTTGTTTGCAAGGAAGACAGCAAGGATGAGCTCTCCTTGTCCCTCCCACTGATGGCTTCTTTCCCCTTCCTCCACCCTCACCTCTTTGCATTTCTTGTGCTTCATCCTTTATTTTAGACAAACTGATTTTTTCCTCTGCTAAAGGTCTCCCAACCAACCCACTGGTTAATTCTTTCACACTCTTGTTAGTTAGTAGAAGATGCTAATCCTTGCCATGAAAGGCTTGCACCCTAGTCGTTCTTTCTAGAGGCTTCTCTTCTGGTTGAGAGGATCTAGGCTGCCGGTCCTTGATCATTTGTAAATCTCAGGTAAGAAAGGGTGTGGGAGAATCAACTAAATGGGAGGTTTGCAAGTGCCACCATTTCCCATGGTGAGGATACGCAGAGGCTTGCAAAACTCAGCTGTGATCTGAACTAAATCCGGGATCTTGGGTTGGTCTACATCACTCAGGGAGCAGCTGGAACCTCTTCCGGCTGGTTCCAGCCTTTGTGGAGGTGATGACAGGAGGTGCTGCTGGCGCTCCGTGGTCCTCCCTGGGGTGGCCCCCTGCCTTCCTGTGCCCTCAGTCTGTGCGGCAGCTCCGTAAAATGGGATTACAAGCTTCTGGAACTTTTGTCAAATCAGTTTATTTTATACATGTAGTCCTGTACTGTAAGTATTTACTAAGACTTCATAAAAATGAAAAAGGAATGTGTGAAAGTTTCATCCTTCTATTTTTTAGGGCAACAAAATGTTTGATTCCACAAGAGGAGCAGTAAATAATACCCATAGGAAGAAATTAAGAAAATAGATTTCGTTCTGTCCACCCTACAAAAAAAAGTGAAGTTGGCGTTACATTCTCTGAGAAGCTAAGCAAACAGAATCAGGCCGTTTAAAATTAACCCTGAATGTCCTGCCTTGGTGCGTGACACTCTGGTGTTAAGTTGCACGACTCCCGCCTTGTGTAACATTAGTAGCACGCTGCGCAGTGACGGAATGTGGCAGGCACGATTTGTCAGGCCAGTCAACTCACGGAGAATCTGACCTCTTCAGAGACAGCGGCATTGGGCCCGCGACGGTTCCTCACCTGTTGCCCATATTTTCTGTAATGCGTCTATAAGGCCTCCACATCACTGCTCTAGGAGGAGGGGAATTTAATTTCACAAGTAGAAAAATGTTCGAAGGAATGTCCAGCAGTCAAATCAATCTGCTTTCAGATTTGTGGAATTGTTTTTGAAAATGTGATATGTGGACTTTCCTTACTTTGTAAATACCTGCTATTAAATTTACAGCTTGATTCAGGCATGTCATGTGGTTAAATTATGGTCATTTTGTGGATCATAACTTCCCTGCAAGGATTCTAAATGTTTATCTTGCATGAATATGTATTTTTCCTTCTTTTGCCCCAAATCGTTCTAATTTTTACAAAGTGAGAAGCTCCTGGTGTGTCTCTTCGGCCATGCTGGGCACACCCCCAGCTAGAGAAGACTTTGCAGAGAGAACAAAATTGATCCGCAGGCTTCAAGGTCCTCTGCAGTGCAGACAGGTCGAACGCAGCCGGCAAGGAGGTAGCATTTCAGTTTGCTTGCAGGGGCAGAGTGGAGGGGAGGCCTGGGACAGAGCCCCCGGGAGCCGCTGCGCACTGCAGCTGCTGAGGCCGCCCCTTCTCAGTCTCCGAGCAGCTTCGGCCAGGGCTTGGGAAGACCGGGAGCTCACCCAGGACATTCTGGGGCTCAGGCAGGCCCGGTGCTACTGTGCTATCCCAGCAGCTGCCCTCCTACCTATTCAGGACCCTCCTCCAAGGCCCGCTTCTGTTTTTCTGAACTGCTCTGTACCCCACCCACTAGCCCTAAATGTGAAAAAAAAAAAAAAAAAAAAAAAAAGGCAGGAAAAGTGTACCCACCAAGGACTCTTACATGGAAGTCAGTTCGGTCTCCCTCCATCCTTCCCTGAGGACTTCCATCCTTCTTGGACCTCGGCACAAGCAGAGGAGATATAAGAGACGTCGTGCGTTAAAGGTGGGACTTCCAGGAGGGAAACTGGTGGTGCTCTCTGCACGGGACTCTCCATCCTAGCTAAGCTTGGACAGTAATAACACATAACTTGCTATATTTCGTTTTTGCTTTCTTAGCATGCCAAAGTCGTGACTTGAGGGGAACTCTGAAACGGTGGCAAATGCCGAGCGCAGAGGAGTCTCCCTCAGTCAGCCCTGTGTCCACTCTAAGGCCCTTGAGGTTCCTTGCCTGGTGCCCCCCTGCTGGGCCCAGACCCTTCTGTGTGGATGGACCTGTTATTAACCCACGCTTGTTTTAAAACGACATGCTGGGCTAGTCTCAAGCAGTTGCTTGAATATCTGTTACACTCTTTGCTGTCTGTAACACAGCAGAACTTTGAGACGGGAAGCCGTGCCGCAAATTCAGTTCTCAGAGCACTGTGGACAGTGTCACATGAAGGTAGTGGCTTTCAGTTTTTCTGAGGATGCTTGAATTTAAAGGGATAACCCAGTTTTTTTCTCTTTAAAGAATCTTAAAAAATATGGCATTTCCACATTTGCCCACACATGATGACAATTCTTTGATAATGTTTTAACGCTGATAATGTTTTGGCTCGGTCTGAGCTTAAGTAAGAGTGGCTAAGAAATGGATTTATAACAACCAAAAAAATTTAGTGCTGCTATTCATGCAACAGCGATTTCCTCTCTTCCAGTTAGCAGACAGCTTTTGGCCAGGCGTTCCCTGGAAATAGCAGTCTGGGAGGTCATCTGTGTCTCTGACCGGCACTCTGTTCACTTTGCACTCCTGCATCTGTAGCCATGTGTAGTTCTTCAGAGGGGAGAGGATTGTGCTTCTCCAAATGGAGGAGATGAGGTGACAAGTCCTTAGAAGGAGAAGCACGGGGGCTGCCTCTCTCTCGAGGAAGCAGGTCTGGTGCATGTGAAAATGCCCTGTTGTCAAGAAAACAGAGCAGGAAGCGGGTCTCTCCGAGGGCAGCCTTGGTCGGAGGTAGTTCTCAGATTCAGGTTGAAGCAGTCTGTTGATCTCAGCCCCTTTCCGTGTTTTATTAAGAGTTCCCGTTGGCTGTCAGCCTCTCTTCATTCCTCCTCTGAGGTTGTTCTTCTTACTGGAGATTTGTTCCCAGCCCCTGCTTCTCACGGTTAGCTGCATGGCTGGAAAACAATCCTCTATGTTCTGGAGAGTTTCTCTTTCTCCAAACACAAGGCTGGCGTTTCTTAAACCCGGCCTGTACGGCACAAGGAAATTGGCCCACGTTGGAGGCCCAGGCGGCCTTGGCTGAGCCTCGGTGGCTGGCATCGCCTCTGTGCCTGCCCTCTCCTCTCTGCTCTCAGTTGTACATTTCAGAGGGCCTTGTGGCCAAACATGCGGACACTCCACAGCTGCAGGGCTCAGATGCCAGATGCTGGAATGTGTTTTTCCAGCAGTGGCGATGGTGGCAGTGGGAACGGCATGGGGGCCCATGGAACCCACTCCCTTATTGGCTCCTTCTCAAGCTTTGTCACTGGCTCTTCTGCAAAACTCTTGCTTAAGAGGACAGGCTGACAATCTGTTGGCTGCTTTGCTGGATGCCATTGTGTTTTGACTTGCTTTTGATGGCACAGACTTTATTGGCTCTGGGTGTCAAGTTTCTGTGCAAACCTCTGCTATGATGTGTGCCGAGTCAGTGAATTCGATGTCCATAATAAGTCCTTGCCATATCTCTTAATCCTCCAGGTCTTTCAGGGGTATGGATGAGCCAGCCGGAAATCGCTTGGACCTGGCTGGACAAGCAGAGCCAAATTCTCCTCCCAGGCAGGGAGAGAGTGGGCCAATCTAGAGGCATAAAGGAGATTCAAGTACATCTTTAGACGTCCTTCTGCAGAGAGAGGGACGAGGGAGAGGAGAGGTTTCTCTCTTTCTCACATTACCCGTGCAAACAGCATAGAGTGTTTCCTGGGTTCCAGAGCCATAAAAGTGGGTGGAGTAAGAGACAGAAGTTCCATTCACAGTCTCAGCAGTTCAAGGACATTGACTGCCAAGTAGAGAGAGTCCCCTCAAGCAGCACATCTTTTGGAAGCTTTGCAGCCTGAGAACGTGGATTCCATTCAGCTGATGGGAAGATTGGTGGTGGTGGTGGTGGGGGGGGGGGCGGTAAGAATGTCTTTCTGGAATCATAGAACGCCATAATGCAAAAGGGCCCAGCCCCTGCTCCTCATAAGCTAGCTTTGTGGCAAGTTATTGAATGATTGTGCATGGATGCTGGGAGAATTAATAGATTCTTCTGTCTTCTGTGCCCCACAAGACTTCATTTCAAGTTATCCCTTGTCAAGCTCAACAATTTCCATTTGCTAGGAAGACTAGGTGTGCTTTGGGTATGACTGGATTTCTTTTCTTTTTTTTTTTTTAAGATTTTATTTTTTTTCTTTTTCTCCCCAAAGCCCCCTGGTACATAGTTGTATATTCTTAGTTGTGGGTCCTTCTAGTTGTGGCATGCGGGACGCTGCCCCAGCGTGGCCCGATGAGCAGTGCCATGTCCGCACCCAGGACCCTAACCAACGAAACACTGGGCCGCCTGCAGCGGAGCGCGCGAACCTAACCACTCAGCCATGGGGCCAGCTCCTATGACTGGATTTCTTTTTACGCCTCCAGCCCCATCTGTCCCCACCTTCCCTTCTTGTTCTCTGTTCTGGCTACTACAGTTTTCACCTGCCCCATCCCCTCCTTCCTCTTGGGACCTTTGCCCTTGCTGTCCTTCCTCTGTGAGCACAGATCTTCTCCTCTTTAGCCTCTCCATGTCACCTCCTCCAGGGAGCCTTCCCAGATGCCCAGGCCTGGGGAAAGTGGCCCTACTTAGGTTCCCATAGCAACCTGTACTTCTCTGGCTTGACTCTAAGTTCTGTCTCTGACTTCCCTTTTAGCTTGTTAAACTTTGCTCAGGAAGGGACTTCTAGATAGTGTTTGGTACATGATAGGTTATTAAGTAAGTGTTTCTTGGATGATTGAATGCTAGTCTAGGTTCTGTTGACCTTTCCTCTCTAGGCTCACATCATGCCCAAAACATCTTGAAGAACAGGGTTCTTGTGGTTAAAAGTTGTAATAACAGTTGCCACATTTTTCTGAGCACTTACTATGTGCAAGAAACTGTATAAGAGCCTTTATATTCATTATATATAAACACAATGATGCTGCAAAGTAGCTATCCATATTTCTGTTTTTCACGCTACGTCGTGCTGATGATGGAACTTCTCTCCTAGCAAGACAGAGACATGCAGAGGCTCGGTGGCACTGTCATTGGGCCTTCCTTTGGCCCTAACCTAGTTTTTCAGCTGTGCTAGTAACCTAGTGTATCAGACAGGATAAGCTAGATTATGCTGTAATAAAACCACTAAAGAAACTCGAAATCTCAGTGGCTTAAAGCACAAAAATCTTTATTTCTCATCCATACTTTGTATCCGTATCATGTAGGTGGGACACTCTGCTCATTGTAGTCGCTCAGGAACCCTGGAAGATGGAGCAGCCACCAATTCACACATTAAAGGTTCCATCCCAGAAGAAAATTGAGCAAGGGAGCATCTTACACTGGTGTTTAAATGCTTCCGTCACTTTTTATCACAACTCATTGGCTGTGTGTAGTCTCTTGGTTATTCTTGAAAACAAAGGGCTATGCTGGCCGGTGCACTCTGTCTCCGACGTGAGAAGACACTCACCATCACCCCCAGCATGGCGGGTCACAGGTGCCCGTATGAAGAGGATTCGGAGCACACAGCTCTGCTCTTCAACGGCAATCAACCAAGGTCACAAGGTTGACAGCTGCATCTGTAAGACTTTCCTACTTTGGATAGCGACTAGTATTACTCTTAAAGGTATTTCACTCCAGATGAAAGTTGTGGATATAGACTAAAAGGAAAAAAATAATCTAACATCCTGTCAATGCCTTTCCATTCCTTTAAGCCACGTTGAAGTGAACTTATAACAGCAAATCGCTTGGCTGTAGGAATTAGTGGCCTAAAAAATACAATAGGAGAGTAGTAATTCATATTTCTGATTAACTCGCGGCTCTGCTCATTTAGGCCCAGCCTTGGACTAGTATGTTGGTGCCAATATGTACGGCTTATGTTGTCATCGTCCACATTATTTATAAAAAAAATTCAGCGCTATCGTGCAATAAGGCATTCCTGGAATTCCTGTACTTCAGTGCCAGTGAGCCCAGTGCTGGAAGCGCTCTGCTCTCGCGGAACATACCTTTTAGGAGTGGGCTTGGGAGAGGAGGGGGAGCCGATTTATTTCTTTGAAGTACCTTATCTGTTTATGTTCAGATAGTCTGAATGCTGACAGTTTTTATGCTGTGTCTCGGTCAGTCAGTCGGATCGCCGACTGCGGATGCTTGCCATGTGCTGGGAGCAAGGGACGCGCAGACCCGTGAGCCGTGGTCTCTGTTGTCAAGGATTTCACACTCTAGTGAAGGATTAGAAAACAAATAGACAAGGGGATGATTTAGAGGCTATTATTATCATTTTTTCCTGAGTCAGCGGTATAAACTGAGAGGGCTATGTACAAAGTAAAAAATTTTTGGACTTTTCTACTATCTTAGCCCTCCTTCTTTAAATATATGAGAATTCATTTGTACATCAAAATATTCAGTTTGGTAGATGGTGTGCTCCTGGAGGGAGCTATTTTGGTATCCTGATGTCTCCCAGAACGTCTCGGACACAGTGGGTGCTCAATAGATGGGTATGAAGTTGGAAGTTGGAACCAAATACGCAGATAAATACTGACTGAATACGGCTGCAAGGAATATAAAGACGAGGAAGACAGCCTGCTTGTCCTCTGCGGAATAGTTCCACTAAACATGTACTGTATGTAGGCATTTTTACATACACCTGTAAGGGTAAATATAGTCATGGTGTGTTTGTGTGTGAATGTGTGTGTGGTCGGGGGTATGTGTGTGTGTGTGTGTGCACACATACGCCTGGGCTGCTGAAATGACACTCCATTTTGACACAATTCACTAAGGTCTGCCTGAGGGACCTGGCACCCTTTCCTTTAATGACCTGAGTCCTCAGACAAGGAAACAGGCACATGTGAACCACACTCAGTTGCCGGTTTGCCTTGGTATCTGGTTTACAGTGGCCTTGCTTCAGTCGGCGGAGCACAAATCCTCAGGGCTCTGTAGCCCCTTTCTGTGCACGGCCAGCTCTAATTTTAGCTGGAACAAACAAACAGTCTGTGGTTGCATCTAAAAATTGTACTTAAAATTCAATTCAAGAGCAACTTAAATTTTTTGTTTACAAGGTATGCAAAATCTACCGGGACTATGCCTTATAAAAAAAGTAGCTTCTTTAAGAAATCACTTTGGCAGGTCTGTTTATCCTGAAGACCCTCCACCTCAAGCTGGGCTGAATGAGACGGAGGAAGGAAGGCCTGCCTGCCCCCTCACCTGCATGGTTACTGGGGAGCATCACTGAAGTGGGAAGTGGCTCGTAACTGGCATGCACTGAAGAAGGATGTGTTGTATGTTTTCCAGATTTCCCTCATAAAGCGGGTAAACGCAATCCTGAGCGTTAATTACTGACGGGGGACAAATATATCCTGAAGCCAAAAGCAACATGAAGTCATCGTTATTTTGGACAGGGCCAAACTGATAAGGGGGCTCTTTTCTCAGAAGAAAGCCTTACTGTTTGGAAGTTCACCATCCACTCTATGGGATTAAACAGAAGAATAATAAATTATCCTCTCTTTATCCTTTGAGTATCTGCTGAAAAGATCAGCGCTGAGAGGATATTGGATCCTCTTTACTTAGTTTAGACAGGTGAGGGAAAGCAACGCTGTGTCAGGGAAAATGTCACCCAAGACAGGAGCTGGGAGATGATTTCTTTCTGCTCAGGGCAGGGCTCAACACAAGAAAACAGCCCTGCCTCTCCCCTCCCACCGGGAACCTGGGGTGTGTTTCTGCATTCCCAGACCCTTGCTGCTCTGCTTTTCACAGAGGCGTATGGAGAATGTCTGGGGAGACACGGAAAAAACAAAGATTCAGGAAAACGTATGTCCAAGACTCCCCTGAACGGCAGCCAATAAATCCCGAGTGTAAGTGAGCCTGTGGCCGGGATCACTCCCGTCCCACGAGTGAAGCCGCTGGCGAAACTGAGGCGCCAAAACCTCGGCTCCATCGCTGGGTGACCGAGGCAAAGCCTCCGCCTCTGAAGCTATCGTGTCCATGCGGACAGTCTCCTCTACGTTAGGCGCTGTCCATCCTACGTCACTACGGGGTTGTGATAAAATTCAGGTGGAATGATGAATGTGAAAACACACTGTAGAAGTGTTGGGCCATGCACAGACACAAGTATTTCTGTTGCCGCCTCAGCCCTGGTGGCACGTGTCCCTGTTTGCTGTCCTTGCAATTGCTCAACACTTCTTCCTACCCTATCCCAGAGCGGGCAAGAGAGAATCATGTATCTGAGTTTTTGGAAAAGTATTAAAAATCCTTAAAGGTTTGATCACAAAAGCAAGCACGTCCACAGAAAATACGAGTGGAGCTGGACAAAGTGACGTTCATGAGTTGGAAAGTCTGAGACGCCAGACCAGGCAGAGTAGCCTGTGCATTTTTTTTTTTTTTAAAGATTTTATTTTTTCCTTTTTCTCCCCAAAGCCCCCCGGTACATAGTTGTGTATTCTTCGTTGTGGGTTCTTCTAGTTGTGGTACGTGGGATGCCGCCTCAGCGTGGTCTGACGAGCAGTGCCATGTCCGCGCCCAGGATTCGAACCAACGAAACACTGGGCCGCCTGCAGCGGAGCACGCGAACTTAACCACTCGGCCACAGGGCCAGCCCCAAGTAGCCTGTGTATTTTTGATTCAGCTCAATCTCCCTGGCCTTTGCCTTCCCTTTAGAATGTCATTGGTGGTTTTATAAACTTTGGATGTAAAGACTTCTCATAACAATATCTTGAATGAGACCCCAGGTGTGTCCTGAGAATGTTAATGTTTTAAAACGCCACAATAGGTCGTTCTGTATGTCCTTCACAAATATACTCACCATCCCCTGAAATGGCCCACACAGGTGATCAGCTCAGTGCTGCTCACGTTTTCCTCAAAGGAAGGACACTACGTATTGTAGTGAAGGAGGAAAGAGTCCAGGACTGCAGACCCTGTTGATGAGGCAAGATGGACCTTTCATCTGTGGCAGGCTGGTAAAATTGAAAGCTTTTGAACACTTTCCACTTCAAAACATGTAGACAGAAAAATATATATGCGTAAGGCTGAATTATACTTTAGATAGTATGTATTGGTGGTACCAAACTTTTAGTGTGTGTTCAAAGGACGGGAGAACTTGCTAAATACGGAGATGCCTAGACCTCGTGCCTAGGGCCGCCGGGCTGGGAATGCTTACGGGAACCCAGGAATCTGCATGTTTATGCACCCGCAACTGATTCTGATGAAGATGGACCCAAGATTACACATTGCATGTTAATGGCTTATATTTTTAGGGTGAAAAGGACAAACCGTTACAGTATAAGGCAAATTTACTTGGAATAGATGCTTGACGGAGTCACTATTTGTTTGGCAAGCTTATTTCTGTTTGAGTGATGGAAGAGGTGCCAAGGCTGATAGAGGTGACTGGTAAATGTTATTTGATGGTGTTCTCCTCTGGCTCTGATGGTGCTGTGTTGCCAGCTGTCATTGAATGATTCGAACACCTGCAGAGCATCCGACCCATGTGTATTGCCTGGTTGTGTTGAATAGCACGATATGCCCTAATTTTATGCCACGATGAGGGGCACTGACCTTTCAGAGTGGACAATGTGAAGCCATCAGAGGGTTGCAGTGCAGGCACAGACCCACTCGAATTTGTCCTTTAGATGGACCGATCTGACCACAACATGGAGGGAGGAGTTTTGAGATGTTGAAGACCAGAGCCAAGAAGATGGGCAGGAAGCTCCTGCTGGATTCTTGGAGAGAGAGGTGAGTGGTAAGGAAGAATGGGGATGGAGGGTTGAGGAGTGTGTAAAAGGAAAGCTCAGGAGTGCCTGCCTGGATGTGGGGGTGAGGAAGGGGTGGAGTCCAGATGTTCCCAGGATTTCTAGCTTGAGTGCCTTGTGAGTAGTGGGTAGAGAGTACAGGGCATAGTGAGGACATCAGGAGGTTTGTTCTGGACATTGGAGCATTTGGTGTTTGTAGGGTATCATGGTAAAGCTGGCCACTTCCCTTTGACCTCTAAGAGCTTTAATTTGCCAGCCATATGGACCATCTTAACCCGGGCACCAGAGCCTTCCTTTCTCAGGCACATCACTATGTCACCCACTTTGCTGTGGCCACCCCAGTTCACGTGGTGCATGAAACTAAAGCACGTTTTCCTTCCCCTCTTCGGGCTGGCCATGAGACCCTGTGATCACTGGTGAGCCTCCTTCTTAGGGAGAGCAGAGACCCCCACTTCCCCTGTCAAAGGGATTCCCACTTCCCCTCCTTAGGGAACAAGGTACTTTTTCTCTCCTTTTACATATGTACCTGTTCTTAGGTCCCTTGAGGGTCAGTCTTCTTGGTCTGAGGTGGTTTCTCACTGCTCTGGTCACTGGAGAACAGGCATGACCAGTCCGTGGAGAGCTGCACAGAAGTCGGCAGCCCAGGAGGCATTCCTCTGTAGTCATGGGGCCAGCGTCAGTCATGGTTCTGGCATTTTGACTAAACCCATTGTCAAGATTTATAGTAACAAACATCTAGGATGTTATCGATTCTGAGGAAATATCGAGTTATGCATTAGCATTAGTATGCTTACTAGGGAGAAATTTGATGGGCACGTTTCATTTTGATTCAAAATATGGTGATCATGCAAAGCACATGTGTTGTTAATTCTAGCACCTTTGCATGGAAAGCTTCCCGCAGATGTTTTCCAAAGCAGCATCCTCCTTGGCTTTGGGATCTTCCACATTTCTGGTAGACTCGGAGGGACCCCATTCGGTGACCTCTGAGTATTGATATGTCTTGCCAGAAGGTGTGAGTGGCCTTAGTATTTCAATTCTGACGTTCTTATGTATGGTTCTATGTGGGTCGTGGTTTCAGGTAACAGAAAAAGATAAACCAAGAGATGTTATTCTGTTCTTGAATCTCAAGGTCACTTTTAGCTGGAGGGGATTATTTTGACTGATGGAAAATACAAATATATGAATAGAATTAGGGGTTTGTTCTCCCCAAGAGAATGGAAAGCTTTGTTGCTAAGACACTTAAAATGCATGGCTTCTCAAGGATTCTGCTTTCTTGGGCTCTTTATGCCCCAGGTTTTGGGGCTTCCAATCACGCTCACCCTTAGCAAGCCTGGTCTCTGAGTCCACCTCCATCAGTGTTGATTGAATCATTTTTTTTAGGACTCGGCTCAGATATTGTGTCTTCCCTGAAAGCTTCCCAGATAACTCCAGATGGAAATGATCCTTCCCTCCCATCCAAGGCAATTCTTTCACCATCTTTTTGTTCTTGTTCTCCTCTTCCTTATTTTTCTATCACATTTCACTTACTGATTTTGTCACAGTTCACTTTTAATCTTCTGGTCTGTTGTAAGCCCCTTGAAATCAGGAACCATGTTTATTCTTTCCATATTTCCCAAGTGCTAAGCTTAATGACTTGCCTTATGGCAAGTGATAAGTAAAAACTTGTTGGGTGATTATCAAGGAGTTCTCCATTCATTTATTAACTCAGCAGCTACTTTCTGAGAGGGTCAGGGACTGGAGCACACATTTGCCCAACAAGCCAGATGGGGTCCTATGAAGCTCCTATGGAGCTCTGGTTCACAGACCATCCCTGCCCCCACCTCTTGCCCCCTGCTGAATTGACCGCTGCTTTGACGTACGATTTCGGTGCTGACTTGTTGATCCCAAGCTTCTGGCTCAGTCTCATTTGGTCTCCATATACATTTCCAGGGCACCAATTCTGGATAATTATGAGGTTTCTCAGCCTTGGATGGCCAGAATGAGCATGATTCACAGTGGGAATGTGGAACTTTTTCCATGATAGTTTAGATATCTGCCACCCTGTACGTAAGAACCACAATTCAGTGTGACGAGAGTTACTGATAAACACAGTATGTTACCTAAGGCTGTCAGTGCTCAGAAGCCAGTATAGGGAACTAGCTCTTGATAAAATATCAAAGTCTGGGTTTGATACTATGAAGAGGGCAGAATGACATATTGTAAGGCTGTCAAATCAGTCATTTGAATGACATCTTGGTGATTTTTCCCATCATCAATAGTTTTCTTTAACTCTTCCTTTCTCTTTCTTTGTTTTTTTCCCCCTCTCTGCCCTTCCTTCCTTCTTTCCTTCCTTCCTTTTCTTTCTTTTACTCACATAAAGGTTTATTTTTAAAGGAAACTTCAGATCATAGTGCAAGTGGAAAAATAGTATCACCATGATGTGACTCCCAGAATGAGAAACGTTTACCACCTGACACACCAGTTTGCCCCATTCGCATGCCCAACTCTGCCATGAGCTATTGTGCACAAACAACGCACTGGGAAAAGCCCTGGGTAGAGAGAGGCCTTTCAACCCACAAAGTGGTATTGTTCGGGAAAAGTTACTTAGTGTGTCTGAATTTCCATTTCCTCATCAAAGAACAGGGAATAACAAGGCCTCCCTTTCAGAGTTGATGCATCGTGACATCATCATGTATACAAAGTAATATTTAGCCCCACGCCTGGCAACAAAGGTAGAGGAGAATAACTAATTTGAAGACTTCTTTATTTTTTCCAGTGAGCAAATGTGATGAGAATTTCTGTCAAGAAGCAAACAGCAGGTCCTGAAAGCGCTGTGGATCGACCGCCACTGCCCTGGAATTGTACTCCACTCTACTTGAGCCATTCCCGTCTGAAGCTGTTGGTGGGAAGCGGCCAGGAACGTGAACTTGTGGATCATAGTGTCAGGAGTATGAGCATGAACTCTTCTAACTCCCGCTGTCTCCTCACCTCCCTGTTCATCCTAACGCCTGGGGTCACTCCCTTGGTCCTCAGTCTCCAATTACATCCTTTTCTTGGGTTCCTCTTCAGCACTGGGTGCTGTTGTTTCCTGGGTCAGGGTGAGGGAGAGGGAGCATGGTACAGAAATGAGGAGGAGGGAGCGTTCAGGGGGTACTGGTGCCTGGCAGGTGGTGGAGCACTTGCCGGGCTCTCTGGCGCTGGGCCTGGTGCTGCCCCTGCCCCTGGGTACCTCTGAGCTCTGTGGTGTTGGCATCTGAGGAGAGAGCCGTTCCATTAGCCCCTGCCTCCCACTCCTTTCCAGGTGCGAGCCCTTCCTCCTGCCCCATAGTAACTTCAGGAGCTGGGGAGCGTCCGTGAGGCAGGACTCCCTGCTCTATGCCCACCAAGCAGCCTTCTAGTGGCTGTGGTGTTGTCACCCGAGCAACCGAGGAGAGAGAGGACAGCATACGTTTATCAAGCATTAGAGAACATCATGTATTGGTCACAGGAGCACTGACTGTCTCACACACATTGGGGGCAGTTAAGTCCACCGGAGCCAGACTGCATTGTAATAGGCAGTTAAAGAATTAAATTTGCACCCCACCACTCGTCTGTCAGTAGCCATGCTGTGACAGTGGCTCACATCTAAGAACCGGATGAACTTACAACTGTATACAACTATGTACTGAGGCTTTCACAGGGTGGGAGGAGGAAGAAGAAAAGGAGGAAGATTGACAACAGATGTTAGCTTTAGGGTGACTCTTCCCCTGCAAAAAAAAAAAAAAAAACAAAAGAAAGGAAATTAAAGCAGAAACCTCCAGTAAGAAAATCATTTCCCAGAGCCCTTCCATTTTGCTGATAGGTAAGTGAAATCACAGGAAATGGAGAGCCTTTTCCAAGGCCAGCTACTAAAGCCAAGGTACAAGCAGTTCCTGATTCAAGGGCTAGGAGTGAATTTGTAAGTCAGTTAATTGGACTCAGAACTCCTTCATTTTACGCCTTTTTATAGTTTAGAATATTTATAATTATTTTATAATTCTTATTATGGAGGTCAGATGCCTAGATGAGGCTACAAAAAGTCCTTTAACTCATATTGTAAGTCACATTGCAATGGAAAGGAGACACCATATTTATAGTCTTCGTACTTAAATTATAAAGTGTCATAAAAAGCCAGCTTAAAGCTATACACACATGAAGAGGGTTCTCAGTTCCATGAGGGCAGGAATGATGCTGTAGGCCCTCTGGGGCAGAGGTCCAGGAGGGAGTCCAACGAACCCCTGAGCACAGGGACTAAAATGTGCTCAGTTTTGTACCCGCAGCGCAGTGCCGTTCCTGACACAACTGTGTGCTCAGGACATGCATGTTGAATTTGCTTTAATTTAGTAACCACCAGAAAGAAAAGTGCAAGGTCGTGTTTTGTTTTCTTGAGGGAGGTGGACAAGAGCCCTTGGTTCAAGGTTTCATCTGTCACTTCATTCAGATGGGATATGTTCTTTCTACAGAAATTTTGTTCAGCCTAGACAGTCTCATGATAAGTGGAGACAGTCTTAAAATACAGCGGTCCAGCATTAGGTTAGCTGTAACAGGAAATCTTTCATCCCGTGAATATTGTGGGCCTGGGTGAGATTTTAAAAGGACCTCTTAGTTTTCTTAATGCAGCCTCGACATTTCTCCAGAAGGTAAAGGTGAGCCCTCCTCTCCTGCAGGTAGAATAGCTTCGGTGCCCTTCAGAAAAGTCTCCAAGATTTCAACTCTGGCTTTCCTCCACATCAAGAATTCATTGCCCTCTTGCCTTGAATGTAGGTTCTTAACTCCTCAACCCACTGCTTGTTCTTCCTTAAAGCTTCCGTCACCTGTCGTCTCTCTTAGAGATTCATCTTCTTTCCACCCAATTAAGGTCAGCTGCCATTAGGATGTTTCCACAGTCACTTCAGCTTTCCTCTTCTTTGATGTTGCTGATGAAGGAAAGCACACAACATTTTGTTTGAGGCTGAGCCTAGTAAGAATATGTCAGCTCAGAGAAGTTTAAAGACGTTTTAGCAAGTTCCCTTCAGTAAAGGTTCTGTTCTAAAATTGTTTTATCATGTTACATGTTATTGTCTGATACATTTGTGGTTTAGCCAAGCAGCCCTCTTGGAATCAGGAAGAAAGATCTAGGCTTTAATACCGGCTCTCCCATCCATCAGTCCTAGGACCCTCTGATCTCTGGTTTCCTTACTTGTGAAAATAGGGTCTGTAGGCCTATTTCTCAGGGTCACCATGAAGATTAAATGAGGTACTTCATAAATAAGTGCCTGACACAGAACTAGGCAGAAGTAGAATTTCTTAAACCTGAATTTCTTACCCATTATCAGTTTTCTTCCCAAGTTGAGAAATTTGGGAGCAACGCAAATGTTTTACTATAGACAGAATTCCAGAAAGAATGTGTGTTAAGGTAGCTGAGAAAATGCTGATTACAAAGGTGGAAACTACTACACTGATCTCTCTATCTGCCTATCTATCATCCGTGTATGTACGTATGTAGGTATGCATGTATGTATGTATATGTCTATGATCTATCAATCTAGCCACACACACACACACACACGCATAAACACAAATATAAATACAAATAATTAAACTTGGGGTAGCAAGTTTTCTCCCAGTTGAAAGAGATTGTTTTCAATTTAAACGTTTCCATGCAAGTAATTAAAAACATATGACAACTGTGGCCTCCAGACTTGTCTCTCTAATTGCTCCCTGCGCTTCTGCTTCCCCCACGTCTCGTGTGATGCCTCAAAGTCCGCACGTAAGCTGGACCTTCATGTTTGCTCCTCTCTAGGTGGTCTCCATCTTGGTTAATGGGATCATTAGCAATCTACAAAGTCACTTAAGCCAGAAACCAAAGACTTCGGAATTTAATTTTTTCCTTCTGGTACCCAGTTCCCTCCGCTGTGTCCTACTTCCTCAACAAGCCAGCTTCTGTCTCCCCTTTGGCATCGCCCCTTCCATGGCCACATCTGTAGAAGTGAAAGGGAAGGATATCACCACTCAAAGAGAAAATGGAGTCTCTATTTCTTGAGACAATTTTCTGGAACAAATTTCAAAGTGAAGTTGGCAATAAAAGGCTGGGAGGGGCGCTCTGGAACCAGGTGCTGAGTTTTCCTGTGGAAAAGGTACATCTTGGCCACCTCTCCTTCACACTGCCCTCAAACTTGGGGCCTCACCTGCCCCTTTGAAGCTGTGAAAACTATGACTTCAAATAGATCATCTAACTGCTATCATGTATTTTGAGTTTCTTTCAGAAAAATGAATATTTACACTTATTTAGTGTATTTTTTATTTCTAGTCCCCATGTTCTCGTAACTCCTACTTTTTTATAGCAATGGTCTCTATGTTCTAAGGTCTTCTGTTTTTGTTTTCTTCATGTAGTCCTTGAAATCTCATGGCATTAATTGTGCTTATTTTTTATGATTGCAATATAATATTTCTAGAGAATTGCTATTTTCTCTCATGCTTAGCTAAAGTGCACTATGCATTTAAAGAACCTTTTTCTGAATTAAACAGCTTCTTAATGTTTCTACCGTGTCCTTAGTATGTTTAGTCCCCTATTGATAACCTCATCCAGTTAACTGTTGTATAGTGAAGAATTTGGCTGGTCTTTGTCCCGGGTTCCTGGGAGGGAGCCTCTAACCCCATGGCATTTCCTGAATGAGGGGAGCATCTTTGTTATTCATGGTGGATCCCTCAGCCGTACCTGAGTTTGTGCTAATGAGGTGACTCCCTATGTTGGATGCCTAAATAATTTTAAAATGGAGGCTGGCCATGCCATAAAGACCAATCTTTATGTGGTCTTTAGAGGGTTGGGGCTTTGAGCCAGGTGGTATCAACCTGACCTCTGGGGAAGGGACAGGGGCCTGTGGATTGAGTTCAATCACGTGGTCAATGATTCAATCAATCACGCCTATGTAATGAAAGCCTCCAAAAAACCCTAGACACTCAAAGCTTGAGTGAGCTTCCCGGTTGATGATATACATTGATGTGCCAGGAGGATGACGCATCATGTCCTGAGAACATGTTTGAGACCCTCTCAGATCTTGCTCTATGCACCTCTTTATTTAACTGGTCCTGATTTGTATCTTTTATTAATAACTGTGATCATAAGTACAGCACTTTCCTGACTCCTATGAGTCATTCTAATGAATTATCAAACCTGGGGGGACAGAGGGAACTCCCAGATTCTTAGCCAGTTGGTCAGAAAGGTGGGTGGCTTGGGAACTCCCAAGCGTTTGGCTGGTGTCTGAAGTGAGGGCAGTCTTGTGGAGGGCTGAGCCCTAAGTCTGTGAAGTTTGACCTAAGCTGGGTAGTTAGTGTCAGAATTGCATCGCAACTATTAGTGGCCTTCTGTACTGTTAGGGTTCTCCAGAGAAACAGAACCAATAGGAATATATAAATATATATAAGAGGAGACTTATTATAGGAATTGGCTCATGTGGTTATGGAGGCTGAGAAGCCCCACATCTGCCTTCTACAAGCTGAAGAACCCGGTGTAATTCAGTGTGAGTCCAAAGGTCTGGGAATTGGTGGGGTGGGGAGGGAGTGCTGCTGGTATAAGTCTTGGAGTCTGAGAGCCTGAGAACCAGCAGTGCCAATGTCCAAGGGCAGGAGAAATGGATGGTCCTAGCTCAAGCAGAGAGAGCAAATTCGCCCTTCTCTGCCTTTTTGTTCTATCCAGGCCTTCAATGGACTGGATGAAGCCCATCCACATTGGTGAAGGTGATCTTGACTCAGCCTACTGATTCAAATGCTGGTCTCTTCCAGAGGCACCCTCACAGACACACCCAGAAATAATATTTTACCAGCTCTCTGGGCATCCCTTAGCTCAGTCAAGTTGAGACACAAAATTGACCAACAGACCTTCCATCCTGCTCTGAATCAGTCCCATTCCCTCCTTCCAGCAGAGTCTTCTGCTTCAGCAGGGCTGACTTCTCTCTGCTCATCTCAAGGGCTATGCTTCTTTTGTTCCCTCATGGGGATGCTTTTCCTCTCCTCTTAACTGTTCTTTCCCTCATTGAGGTTTGGCTTAAGTCGCCCCTCTTCCTGAGAATCTTTCCTCTTATGTTGACCAGTCCTTTCTCTGAACTCCTACAACACACAAAATCTATGTTTATTTTGAGAACATATTGTTTCTCTAACAGCATAGTAAGAGACACTGAGGCCCGCATCTTAGGCTTCCAATTTAAAAAACTATGTTATTTTTTTTTTTTGAGGAAGCTCAGCTCTGAGCTAACATCTGCCAATCCTCCTTTTTTCGCTGAGAAAGACTGGCCCTGAGCTAACATCCGTGCCCATCTTCCTCTACTCTATATGTGGGACGCCTGCCACAGCATGGCTTGATGAGCGGTGCCATGTCTGCACCCGGAATCCGAACCGGTGAACCCTGGGCCGTCAAAGCAGAACGTGCGAACTTAACCGCTGTGCCACTGGGCTGGCCCCAGAACTATGCTATGTTAATGAACATTTCCTCATAGAAGGCTTATCTTGTGTAGAATGAAATAAAGTTAAATCTGTAAACCTAATATCTAGGATGAAAGAGAAGTAAAAAGGGGCAATATGTCCAAAATTTGGATCTAGTTACTACATATGCATAGATCCTAATTATTTCTTTTAAAATGCATGTTTATTTACTTCTGAATAATAGCCCAAAGGCACTTGTTTTCTAAGTAGTGATATTTTATTTCCTAGAAAGATGTTTTGGGTATTTAAAAATATATTTATAGCAGTCTTGCCAATTTTCCAGATGAGCAATGCTGCTGGTGATGAACTTGATCATTCACTAAGGGAAGACTGTGCAGGACCCGCTCTTTCTTTTAGAACTTTAATCAAAAGTGTTTACTTAGTATCTTTTAACTGTAATCCACCAGGGTTGGTGTGGAAGCTTTCCGGAAGTCATTTCCAAGTGGGTATTTGCAGAGTATATAGGAGGCAGGAGAGAAGAAAATAGTATATGATGGCGTTTTTGTCTTTGCTTAGGAATGAAGTATAAATCTGGGGATTGCCTCCAAGCCCATGGGGCCATGTGAATCTTGTCTAGAATGCATCATGTGGATCCTTTGGTACTCTGCATTGAATTGTCCCAGCATTCCAGGTGAAACGTCCTTCAGCCTCCATGGAGTCAGCGCTGTTCCTGAGTACTTTTTGATGTGGCGAGGATCTCAGAGAGATGTTGAATCTGATTCTTCTTGAGGAAGTACAGAGCTGGCTGTGTTAAGGTTGATGAGGGTTCTTAGGCAGGGAAGGGAGGGCATTGCCTCCCATGCTTGGACTCCTATCATAAAGCCATTACAGGAGTAGCACTGGACGGAATTCTGTGACTTCAGCAGGTTCTTTATCCTGCACAAGCCCTTGTTCTTCATTTATAAAATGGCAACAACAATCTCCACCAGCTCAGGCTTTTTGTGAGGGCTGAATGAGAGATAAGCTGTGTAAAGACTCAGAGTGGTGCCTGTCACATAGAAAGTACTTACAGGGGAGGAAGACATTTTCTCTGCCAGCTCTAGGTCCTTCTGGCTGGAAAATGAATTAAATTCACGTGAGACAGGACAACAGGAGAAAATTAAACAAAGCTTTATAACGTGTATACATGGGAGAGGCTCAGGCAAACTGAGCAACTTGCCAAAATGGTGGAAGCTCTCCCCTTAAATACCACCCTCAGCTAAAGACAAAGGAGGATTTTGGGGGTGGGGGGAGTCGGTAGTGGGAGATTACCAGAAAAAGCACAGTAAACAAAAGTAAGGTTATTATGCAGATTTAAGGCCTTGCCTTCCTCATTGATTAAGAGTTTCTAGAGATAAGGTCATCCCCCCTTCTTCCTGGTACAGAGAGGGAGACACCTTTACAGATGGAGATTTCCTTTACAAATGTAAATGTCTCTTAACAAAGGGTAAGTAAATTCTACTTTTCAGAGTTTCTTTCCTATCTGCAGTTTTTAAAAGTAACCAGCCCCAAATAATCCTCATGCCAAAGAGACATATCTTGGGGTGGCTAATTCCAGTCCCCCACATACTCAATAATTTTTGTGAGTTAACTCATACCAAAATAGTCACAATTTCGACTATATCACATATCCTGAATGAGACGTGGCACAGTATACGTCAGTGCTGTAACGGAGCAGAGCAGTTGAAGACAGTTCTGATGGGGAAAGTGGTCCAGGTGCTAAAGGTGAGTGCTCCTCTATAGAGATTATCTTGGGCTGCTTTTTTTGCTTCTGCAACCAGGACTGACTCAAATAAATTGTCTTTGCCCAGGTATTAACTGCTTATCTCTGCAGCTCTGTGGATTAATCCTCAGGAGTGAGAATGAGGGAGGGGAAAGCAAGGAAAATTTCTTTCTCTCTGCATCTGAAAGGTCTCTTCCTGGAGCTTCCCGCATGTGAGGGGGAACACGCTTTTACTGTGCTGGTAGAAATTCTCCGGGCCCAGGTCTTTACTTCAGTACTAGGTTGTTTATTTTAGTCAAAATATATTATTCCCTTTAGTGCATTCCTTACCTTAAATGCTTATTTACTTCCTAGAGAAATCTTACAGATTTGTTTAAAGATAATTCTAAGTATTTGAGTTCTTTGAAAGTATGCTTTCTGTTGTGTTTTAGAGGAAAATAAGATTGTGTAACACAAGGCCACTTCTTAGAGTTTAGTGAATATTAGTGGGATAATACAACGGAAAGATCAAAGACACTGGGTTTATAGTTTAGTTAGTGATGAGCCATCTAAGGCTGGCATTCCATGGTTATCTGAGGACTGGGAGCCCAGAAGCAGAAGGCAAAGGTGTTACCTGGAACCTAGGAAAGGCCAATGAAGCTGGCCTCCTCAGCTTTCCATGCCCTGGGTTGTAAGGACCTGGGCCCCCCTGGACTGTCAGGGTGGCAGGTCAGCATTGTCTTCAGCTGTATCCCTGTGACACATGATTCTGTGGAATTTTACATATTATATTCAGAATCAAAGCACACTAAGTCTCCCCACTCCCCGCTTGGGGCCTTTCCTTCAGGCTGGTAGAGTATCGCTATAGCTTCCCCTGGGGTGCATGGTCTCTATCTCCATAGTCTAGGATGACAGGATTTGTTAAGCAAATTTCCAGTACAAACAAGACTTCAGAGAGAACATTTCCAATGCAAACATTTGGCAGCACTTTCGGGTTAAGTGCAAATGGTGTACACACTTCAGCTGTGTTAGATGTGGAACGTTAGCTGAGCAGTGGCCGTGTGCTTCTACTTTTGTCCTTAAGATCGTTTGAGGTGGGTCCTATTATGATGCCCATTTAACAGACAAGGAAACTGAGACTCGGAGTGATTCAGCAGCTCTTCTAAGGTCATACAGCCAGCCGGCTCAGAATCAGTGTGGATTTGCATGGTCTTTATTTATGAAAAGATGACTGGCAGAACATCAAGTGGTGAGATCAGCCAATGGCTTTTGTCCTGGAGACTGGCCCCTGCACCAGCCTCATGCTGGACAACAGGGCTTCAGGCAGAAGTTGAAAGAGCAAGACTGTAGGAGTCTTGAGGGCACAAGAAGACAAATGTGATGCAAAGTCAAGGAAAGGGCCATTCTCACTTCTGCAGGGAGCACAGCATGGCTTTAGGACATGCAATGCTGAGGAGGCACTCAAGGGCTATTTGCTGAATGAAGGAAGGAAGGAATGAACATTTGAAGACTCTAGAGGCCTAAACATCGTCTCAAGGAAATGCAGCTTTGAGAGCCCAAAGGACTGTGCCTGCGTCAAAGTCTTCTGAGCTGTCATGTTGAGTCCTGGATGGGCATCATGAAAGCCCTCAAGAAGCTCCTAGGGGAGCTTTCATTAGCAAAGGGAGTCTGAGAGGAGAACATGGAGTATACCAGGTAGAGAAAACCATGATTTCATGAAAACACCCAGTTCTTTCCTCTTGTGGAAAGAACTTTCCTCTTGTGGAAAGAACTGGGTGAAGCTTTGAAGGGCTCCAGAGGGTGGGAGCAGGGATATGGGACATGATTATTTAGTTGTGAAAAACACAAAGGTATCTGGCTGGGGAGGCAACTGGGTTGAAACCTACCCCGCTCTCTGCTTGCAAAGGTCTACTAGCTGCATTCACCTGAGGAGATCTTTATTCTGATTGCACATGAGTGCTCCACAGCATAACAGCGGCTTCTACAAGGCCCGTGGTTGTGACCCTGTTTGTACCTAGAGGCTGGGGAGCCCCTGAGGAGACTTAGACCACATGATCCAGATCCAGGCATTAAACCTCTTGAAGGGAAGGCATTCAACTGTTGAAGAAAATAATCCATAACCAATCTATAAATGAAAATTTGGGTGAGTTTATTCTGAGCTAAAATGTGAGGACCATGGCCCGGGGCCTTTCTTCCAGAAGGAAGAAAGGGCACCAAAGAAGTGAGGTATACAGAGTGGTTACATACCCCCAAAGAGGATGTTTCACATAGGATTGAAATGTTCCTTTTACAATAGTCGAGAAACTGCTCTCTCGGCACAGCGATTGATGGAACCTGCAGGTAGGTCTGCTGTCTCAGTGAACACAGCAGGGTGGCGGGTCTGTTGTCTCGAGCTGGATGGTCACAGGTGAGCTGGGTGGTCAAAGGCCAGCGCAGCAATCAGTTCCTAGCCTAAGGAAAGATGCTTATCCCTAAGGAAATGCCAATGTCGGAGGAAGTTGCACCTTTATCTCAAGGGCCTTTGTTCTTGCCATAGGAAATGTTTAAAGCAGATATACAATGTGTGCTCAACGGCCATGGTCAGACCCTTTTGGGAAAAACAAAGTCAGGCCGAATTAGGTTTACACAAAATGGCTTCCTCATATGCTCCAATATATCCTACTGCTTGCCATTTCTATTTGTCACAACTTACTTACCTTTGTCTACCCCCACGGTGCAGGGCATGGCTCTTTCATATGGAAAGTTTTCAATAATTATTTGTTGATTAATTTATCATTATTGTTTACTTTGGTCTTAACAAACTGATATAGACGCAATTGCATTTCTACATATATATACACAGTTGATTGTAAACCTTCTGCTGACCCGCATATGCCCCAAAGGCACCGAGGTGTGGGAGCTAAGAGGCAGGAGCCAGAGGGTTTGGGTTTGAATCACATCTCTGCCATTGGAGGAAGTTATTGAACCTCTCTGAGCCTCAGCCTCGTACCTTGTGGGGTTCTCATGAGGGTGAAATGCACCATTATCTGTGCAGCTCCTAGAACAGCACTTGGTGCATGAGAAGAGGTCAGCCGTGCTAACGCTTATATTAAATGACCTCTAGTAGCCATACTGCCTGTCACCCCAACTCTTCCTACTGCCACTGCATGGGGCCTTCTTGGAACTTTTTTTACTGTCAGAAGTGGAAGAAAGAAAAGCTCGTATAATGCGGGGACTGTTTGGGGGCGCGCCCTCAGGAATGCGCGCTGACCTCGCTCAGTGCAGAGCTACAGACATTGCATTCCAGGACTGTCTCTAGTTCCAGGGATGCAAAGGCGAGTATTTCACAGTCCTTGCCCTGGGAAAGCTCGCGGGTGAATCCCCTTTGATTGTTATCCTTCCCTCATTTCCTCCTGGATCGATTCACATACATCTTCAGATATCCCTTAAAATGAAAATATTTCTGAGTAGTTTGCAGGTATAATATTAGATGAGTTAGCTCAATCCAGTTCCTTTACTTATAACGCAGTGGCACGAACGCATGGGGAATTTTGACTAGGAAGAGTGTGTGCGCACTCATTTTGGAAGGGGGGACATCTGAGGATCTGAATAGAAACAAGTGACCCTAGGATGGAGGGATTCCGAAAAGGATACAGAGGACTGGCGAAGCCAACGTTCAGTTCGCCTGTTTCCAGAGCTTGCAGGGGATGCATCCCGAGCGGCGTGTGGGAGGCAGAAGATGCTCTTTGCCTCCTGGTCTCACTGTCTGGTCCCCAGGGATTCCCTGTTCTTGGGACCCAGCACTTTGAATAAAACAATTCACCTACTTGATGGGTGAAACAGGCTTGTGCTCTCCAGCCTAAGGAAACAACTCTCAGTGATTCTCTCCAACCTGCTGCGGTAGCTCCAGGCCTCACGTGTGCTTCTCCCGACCTGCTCCTGCGCTTCCCTCCTCCCTGCCATCATGTCCTCCATCAAAACCAAAGAGCCTGTTGGCTAGGGTGCTGGTGATGGTTAGAAGCTCCAGGGGACCCATGGCATGTTCTCCTCGAAGTCATCCTCTTGTGGGGGAGGGGAAACAGGGTTTGTGCTTTTTAGCTCCTGGCCCTTTTATAAACACTTTTTCGCCCACATAGCTGGTGTGAGTGGACAGGCCTGGGGCTTCCTGCCATTTGGGGGGCTCCCTTCCTACCTTGAGAAGTCTTTTGTTTGGGCAGCATAGGCCAGTTCTACTCTAGGTCTTGGGGACAAATAAGTATTTTTTGTTTGTTCCTCTATTCTGAAGAGGAATGAGCACTGTGATGAGCAGAATTGTGACCCACCCCTAAAATTCATGCATTAAGTCCTAACCTCCAGTCCTGCAGGATGTGACCTTATTTGGAGACAGGGCCTCTGAGAGGTGATTAAGCTAAAATGAGGTCGTTAGGGTGGCCCTAATCCACTATAACCAGTGTCCTTATAAGGAGAGGAGATTAGGACCGTACAGAGAGAGGACCATGTGAAGTTAAGGAAGAAGGCAGCCCTCCACAAGCCCAGGGGAGAGGCCTCAGAAGGAACCAACCCTGCCAACACCTTGATCTTAGACTTCCAGCCTCCGGCTCTGTGAGGCAATCAATTTCTGTGGTTTAAGCCGTCTAGTCTATGATACTTTGTTACGGCAGCCCTAGCAACTGAATACAACACCATTCCCCTTGATGCTCCACCACAGACCAGGATCAGTGGGAGCTGAGAGGAAAGGAGAGAAATAAATTAGGCTTCCAGTCTAGGCTCTGGCCTTGTTAATTCAGTAGAGTCCTGTGGCTGACATCTTGTCCAGTTTAGGTCAATAGGCCAGGGACATGACCTGTGAATGATAAACAGGGTGCTGTGTCCTGCCTTCTGCCCTGGCAGGGAGACCCTGCGATTGCTCAGGTGAGCCAAGATCAAGGACTGGGATTCTGGCCAAATACCTTTCTAACCCATCACACAGCCAACACTAACCATCATTTCTAACTTTGTGTTTGTGGGAGAATATGCAGGTTCTAAATTCCCAGCAACAATTTACAAGTGCATTTGTAGATCACAATTTGTTTAAATTGAGGACTGCCAATATTTGCAGATTTCTTATCAACATTCAAACTGCATCTACTTTTGCTGACACACCTATAGTTCAACCTTTTCACTCATGCAGACCAGTCTTTCCATAATTAGTACTAATCGCTGTACTTGTCAGGTTGAGTAAATGGTTTCAGAAGATTTTGCAGCTATAAATAATAAGCTGAGAAGTGCTTCTTTTTATGGTAATGTAGATCTGTAACAATTAAAAAGATGCAAAATTTTTAGTTTTCTCTATTTAAGATGCTGTCTCCTGTTTATATGGAAATACTCACTTTGAAACAGTGAAATGCTGGTGAGAGAAGACAATATTTTTCTTAATGACTTGCCGCGAAATATTCTGTTCTCTTGTAGTGTTCTGTAGTATCACGTAAAAGAGGATGAAATACTATGCACCTCTTTAAAAGGGCATTAAACAAGTTCAACAAACATTGGTTAAAGGCTGAAAAGTACATTGATATTTTTAACCTGCTCATAATTATCAAATCCTGCTTCAGGTATTACTAAATGATTGAATGAGCATTTATCAAATGTCTACTCTGCTCCAGCACTGAGCTGGGTTCAATGCAATACAGCGCCTGCCCCTAAGGAAACTGCAATCTAGTAGATCAGATTCACAATCACTAAAGAAATTCCTTTTAATGCCTATTAGTTCTAGAAATGAAAGGAGATAATCATATAAAATGCTTAGCAAATGCTCAGCATATATAGCCATGTGCCACATAACAATGTTTCAGTCAACGATGGACTGCATACATGATGGTGGTGCCAGAAGATTAGTGCCATATGCCCAGGTGTGCAGTAGGCTGTACCATCTAGGTTTGCGTAAGTGCACTCTGTGATGTTCACACAACGATGAAGTTGCCTAACAATGCATTTCTCAAATGTATCCCCGTTGTAAAGCGACGCATGACTGTAATCCAGTGTTCCGTAAATTTTAGCTATTATTGTCATTATTATTAAAAAATAGCAAAGAAATACAATGATCTACTTCGTTGTCTTTAGATTTGCTTTATCTTTTAGTCCCCTTTGGGGCAATGCCTGCAAAGCAATGTTAATTAAAACAGAAATCTATAAATGCCTTCCCAGGTGTCGGGGGGCTGCAGCACCCCCTTTCCTACCCAAGGATAAAGATAAACAGTCACTGCTCCTGGGTAACAACATCACATTTTGCAATTCAGATTTTACGTTTCACTGCCTTCTTAACAGCTCTGCCAATATATTCATCTTATCCGGTTTTTAAGACTCGGGTTTGAAGTGAACAATTACGGCTTAATGCTGAGGCCCTGGTGAAGGCAGAGAAGTGACAGGATTGTTGACAAGAACACCCTGTGCTCTATTCCTTTGTGCCCTCTCTGTGTCATTATGGCTGGAGGCGGGATGGGCTCAGAGGGCTGGGGGTAAAGGAAGCAAAGACTTTGGAGGATGACTGTGTTGCAAGAATGAATTCCATCCTATTTGAAAATTTTCTCAAGCTTCCTCTGACTCTGGCTGCTGACTAACCCCTCAAATGGACGGGGCATGACCTCATGCGTGGCTTTCTAACATGACCGCAGTCTAATCCCGGCTCCCGCATTTTCATGCCACCCTGGGACATCCACCCTCTGCTCCTGCCTCTGCTTTCATCAGCTGGCATTTCTCCGATAGCTGGACCACATCAGAGTCTGTTGTGTGGCCACATGGGAAGCATTTTCCACTATCAACTCCCATCATTGAGGGCACATGTGCGTCCTGAAACTCAGGTCCATCTCAATCACAATGGGCATGGTACACTTGGTAACCTTGGCACTTCAGTGAGATAGGGCAAGCCCTATCGTGGAATCAACCTGCTTGCCTTTTTCTCTAACACAGAAACTCCTTAATTAAATATGGGTTTTTTTTTCACTCCATGGGAAAAAGAAAACATTTTATCTTTTATGCATGCCGAAGGACATTTTATTTAACAAAGGAAACAGAATAAATCTCATTGATCAGCTCACAAGGAGCTGAAGACAGACATGTAGAAGGATAATGTTTTACAAGGAGGGTCTTTACAAGAGTAAGAAAGACGAAGCTGGAGGGTTTCTGGTATTATCATCCCTAGATGGGCAAGCAGGGCTAGCAATGGGTAGGTCTGTGGAGGAGGGGAATGTACCTTTGGTAGGAAAACCCCCTGCATCTTATCCTGGTCAATGGACATTAAGTCAGGAGAGCCGGGGGAAAGCCATGGGCCCCCTGGACCTCATCTCTTCCTCACTTACATGGAGAGGGGTTGGCTGACCTCTAGGCTCTCTTTAAGAGCTAAAGCGCAGCCTCATCTTCTCAGGGCCTGACCGCGCTGTCTGGGTCCACGCCCTTCTCTGTGTGGATGCAAACATCATCTAGGCATGATCTTCCCACCGTCGTTGCACTGGGCGGTAAATGTGACTGTCTGCTTCCGTCCTTGGCACTGAGCCCTGTCAGGGCAACCACTGTACCCCTGGCATCTTACCCAGAAAGTAGCCCAGTGTCAGCACATGGTGGACACTCAATGGATATTCATAAGAATGATGGAGGGTGGAAGAGAAGAAAGAGGGGGAAGGAAGGAAAAGGAAGGAGAGGGAAGTGAGGAAAAAGGAGAAGGCAGAAGGGAGGGAGAAGAGAAGGAGGGAAGGGAGAGGGGGATGGAGGGTGCTCAGTGTTCCCCCTTCCAAACTCTTTCCACACCAAGTTTGGGGGCTGTGGACCCCAGAAGATCCTGTTCCCAGAGTTCTTTTTTTCCAACCCCTCAATCCAATGTCCTCTTTCCTGTGTTGTAGGTCTTAGTGTCCCTTGTTATAGAAGATCAGTTGTTCCAATGTGAGTAATCGTGTTGCCCTTCAGGAAGCATGTGCATTTTAACCTGGACTTCCTGCGGATAGTGCCTGGGGGTGAGAAGTAGGGGCTCGAAGGCAGCCGGTCGGGAGATATGTAGAGCCTCTCTACAAGGTCACGTAGTAACTCCCCATTCCAAGGGCTGAGAGGGCCCACATCACGAAGGAGCTCTGCTTTAGCCCATTTTGGCAGAGGCAGTGTGGACTCCTGAAATCATGCATGGCCCTCTTTGCAGCAAGGCGGGTGGCCGTGAGGAGCTCGCCCGAGGGCTTTGAGCAGGAGGCTGTGAGCCACTTCCAGGTTGAGGCTGGCAGAGCAGAGGTGCCTGTCCTGCTTCTAGTTCCCTCTTCAGGGGTCTGGAGGACACAAGTTCCAGAGAGATGCAGAATGCATCAGCGAGAAAGAAGCTTGTTGTGGGAGGCCACTGAGATGTGGGGATTTGCCTGGTTGGAAGTTAGTATTAATTTCCCAGACTAACACACACATTCTGCTGCAAACCACACACCAAACCAAAACCACCTTTACAGCAGGATTTCCAAAATTTTTGGATGATGAATTCCTGCTCAGAGCGGGTAGCTGTACATTTGTATTTTTTTTCACAGGGAGGGCAATATTTCTTCTCCATTGTAAAATGAACGTCAAAGTTGAAGAAATCAACTCTTTTTGAAGGAATATATTCGTAAAATGATAAGAAGATGTGGAGTCTGAAAGGATGATTTTGGATCGAGTTTAGGTAGATTGCAATAATCCCTTTGGGCGTAGTACATCACTTCATTACCTACATAATATTTCATACTTAAATAAAAATGATATATATGTTCTCACTGCACCTTTATGCAACTTATCCTTGTGAATGTACGTCAAGTTGGGTGAGTGGCATATTGGTGGAATGTGTTAGAGTGACTTGATTTTGACAGCCCCATTTTGAGGGGGGACAAGACAGATAAAGGCAAGACAGTGACATCTAAATGGTACTATCTCTTGGTCTAACTCTTTCCTACCCATTCCTACCCAGATGAGGTCTGTTTCCAGAAGCAGGTTTTCTATAAGTAGCTTTGGGATATAAGGGTTTGAAGTCTGGACAGTGTGAGCCAGGGATCGCTGAAGCGCAGGTTGCTTTCCTGGGTAACTTACGCAATCCAAGGAGACCAGCGTCTCGGCTGAAGGTGTGCATTTTCTTCTGTTATTCCAACTCTGGGACCCCTGGGAATCCCAGAGGCAGAAGCTCCTGGACCCCACTGGGGTGGGGCTGAGCGAGAAGGTGGGCTGCCTCTGGTTCTGTTTCAGGGCACTCAAACCAGGCCCTTAGATTATTGAACAATTTGACTAACAATACTTTACGTTTATGTAACAATTTACCAAGTACTTTACACACATTAGAATCAGAGTTTTAGACCTGAAAGGAATATTAAGGATCCTCCAGTATTAAGGATATGAAGGACACCAAGGGGCCTCACTGCCTTCATTTCGGAAATGAAGACCATGAGGTCCCGAGGAGGGCAGGGCTGACTCGCCCACACTCACGCAGCAGCACCGTACGGCTGGGCCTGGAATGCAGATGTTCAGAGCCAGCCGGCGTTCCTCCCACCTCTCCATGGGAGCTCCTTGCAGCCCCACGAGTAAATGTGTCTTGGCCTCAGGGCGATGGGCAGTGAGGCCAGCTGCACTATTGGTTGCCCTGCTGGCAGTGTAGGCCCTTTCAAAAACCCTTGAGGTAGGAAGGGTAGGCTGTTTAGGTCAGCTAGGGCATCTCTAAATTACAGAAAGAGAACCTGAGAGGCTCAGAAAACATGAGCCTCTTGTTTAAGCCATGTGACTGGGAAGGGACGAAACTCGGTTAGAAGGCAGTTGCCCCGGCCTTGAGATCTTTCTCCCTGCGCACTGCCTCACTGCCCAGAAGCGGTCACGGCTGCCCGAAGCCCAGGGCGGCTGGGAGCCTGTCATGCAAATGAAGGAAATTTAATCCCAGACAACTGGACGAAGGATTAAGAAAAGAAATAATTACTGGGATCTGTGATTCATACAACAAAAGTGCAATTTCCGTGCCTCGTGGGGGCGAGGATGGTGGGTTTTGCAACAGGCTCTGCAGGAGGAAAGAGCAGATTTTTGTCAGTTGTCACCTTTGGCCCACTCTTTTGCCACCTGCTGACTTTAAGAAAAATTTGTCTGAAGATGAGGATTAATGTAATGGCTGATTCCATTACTTCTGTACTTTTTGGATGAAATTTGATCATTCTGCTTCACATTCCTTCTCCTCACCTGCTCTGGAAAGCAAATTGAATTCTTTGAAAGAAAATTCAGTCCAGACCAGAACACACACAGAACCAGCCTCTACCGCCCCTCTTGAAACGTAAGGGGCTCCTCTTAGCCACAAATGCTTCTCTTCTGGTTTGTTTACATTGCACGGTTTATTCCATTAAGGTGTAATTTCAGGTGCTCAGTGAAACCCAGATGGCTTGAGGCTGGCTGCCCTGCAGAATATAAGCACCCGCAAGTAAACAATTTCTTAGACTAACTTCCTCAAGGATTCATTTAGAGTTCACTGGAAACTCCGCTAGTGGAGAGCTGACTAACCTTGAAATCTGCTGGATGTTCTTTTCTGACCCAGCCCATCTGAGCGGGGCCTCTATTTGCTAATCCAGGCTCCCAGCAGGCTCTGGGCCCGGTGCCACCTGGGGAGCTCGTGCCTGCTTCAGGGTGTCCTCCACAGCCTCTCCTGACTCCCAAGCGCCCGGCTTGGGTGGCAGCTGCTTAGAACTCAACAAATAAAATATCTTCCAAAGAGCCGCACCCCGCTCTCCCCACCACCTTTTTTTTTTCTGTAGCTCTTTGTGTTTTTTTCTTTAGCTCCTTTTAATATGTATACAGCACATAATTGATACTCTTTGCTTTATAAACATCTAGTTACAGGGTTTGGAAATACAAGAGACTAACACATTTCATCTTGTAGTTGAGCAAACTGAGGCCCAAGGAGGTTAAGTGACATGTCTAAGGATGCCGCCAGTGAATGCTCGAGCAGACGGGGTGCGGGGGCTCTGCGGGCGTCCCACCGCGATGCAGTCCAGAACCAGAACCTCCTCCAGCTACAGCCTAGCTATGTGCATGGAGCCCGCGGCCTCAAATCCCCCTTCTTTCAGGACAAACTCAAGATCCTCTCCTCCGTGACCCTAACATACTGGAATCTTGCCCTTTTTGAATTGCTTTTGCACTTACAGTCCCTGTCATATTGGTTTCCTCCACCCGGCTAATCCAAAAGGTCTTCAGGAAAGGGATCTTGTCCTTCACTTCTGGGATCAGGGTAAAGCAGCGATGGCACATATAACAAATACTGGTTGGTTGATTGACTGATTGATTACCATGTACACTTTGGCAACTGTCCCCACTTTAAATCCAATGACATCGTGTTGCATTATGTTGGTCCTGGTGGGTATGGTGTATTCTGTGACCTGATTGTAAGCAATCCTAATCTGTCTGTTAATCTTAACCGGCCGTTTACAGGCCACATCAGGGTTACTCATCTATGCTCAGCTCCCATCACTCTTCCACTGCTCTCCCTAATCAAATGTTCCAGGTCCTCTGAACTAGTTCAAGCCAACCAGCTTGTCATACACACATGCTCCTTGCTCCATTCTGTCTCAGATGCTCTTCCCACTTACTTGTCTTTTAAGCATCTGCTCAATGCCACCTCCTCTGTTGGCAAAACAATTTGTTATTTCCTCTGTTCCCACATTTGCTTACAGCACTGGCTTATCCTGTGAGTCTAGAACTTGCCTCCTTGTGTTATGGTCATTTCTGTGCACATCTTCCTTCTCTACCAAGCCTGGGCACCCCTAGAGAGCCAGGACCTGTCTTAGATATCTTTGCACCTACCCTGCACAGAGCTCCTCGCACAGTGCTCTGAACTGAGGTGCCTCGAAATCTTTGTTGAGTGAATGGGTAATTTAACTTGCATTGTTAGACACGCTGGCAGGAAGAAAATTCACAAAGGGGATCTGGTAAGAGTTGCTGATGGCCACAGCCTGTTCTGAGCACTCATTGCCTACAGACCATAGAGTCAACTTGAAGGTTATAGGAAGTTTCCGAAAATTAGAAGACCCAGGCCATATCCTCAGTGAACTTTCCATCTGTTGGGCAATATTGAGTCTAGAGGTGGATTCACTGTGACGATCGTGAAACTTGAACTGTAGGTAACTTACTTGCCCGGGCCCCTTCTAAAGTCCTATACTTAATTTTCGACTTGTAATTTTGTACTCTTTTCCTTAGAGAGAGCTCATAAAAATGTATCACTTTCAGCTCACACCAGTGGGATCTGCTCGTGGGTACAGATCGGGAGGCATAGGGTCACCGTGTCACTCTGCAGAGCTGCAGGAATGGGCTGAACCAGACAGGAGTGGTGAATTTGGGGATCTTCCCAAGGACTGGCAGAATTCTTCAGTGGATGAGATAGTTGGTCCTTCTTGCCCATTATTCCCTCTTTCACAGTTAAACCAAGGAATGCTTTAGGAGGATGTGTAGTATTTACCCTCAGTGACATCTGCCTTAAAGAGATAGGAAGGCACCTGAAGGAGGCCCCTGACTTCACAGAGAAGCCGTGCACAGTGTGATTTAATTGTATCATGTACTTTTCAAAGTTCTTTCATGTTTGTTCTGCCGTTCAGTCCTTCCAGATGCTCTGGAAGGTAGGCGGAGATAAACGCCAAATCTCTTAGCAGACCAAGAAGCTGAGTCCGGGGTCAGTAACTCCTGTAAGGTCGCAGAGCAACCAGTGGCAGAGTTGAGGTAGAACTTCAGTTTCTTGATTAATCTACACTCTCTCTTCTTCTTCATGAGCTTCAGAGACGAAAAGTGTCATCAACCATGTGCAGAGGAGAGGAGGGACATTTTTTCCCCCAAAGGGTTCCATTATCGTGAGCATGGGAGCTAGTCTTTCAGGTTTGGGGGATGTGATCAGACAGGATGGCGTCAAGACAGGAAAGAGTTGCTGGGGTGTGTGTGTGCATGCGCATGTGTGGTGTGTATTTATGTGTGTGTGTGAGTGGGTGTGTGAGGTGTTGTAGAGTGTATGCTACTTTGGAAGGTGTATTTAGGCAAGAAGGTTCTAGACCAGCTTACATCAAATCCATGGATGAAAATTTGGGGAAAGGAGGGAACCAAAGGAATTTGAGGGTGATGGTGATTGATTCACTGACACATTTGGTGGATTATTCTGAATTTAGGATTGAAAGAGGCAGCTGGAGCTTAGATATTTTTAGTATTTAACACTTACTTAATATTTTGTTTCCTAATTTAGTGCCCCCACCCCGAAGAAACTAAAACACTGCCCCCTGACTTTGTGCCAAGTTTGCTGTGTGAAACAAAAGAGGTAACAAGCCATCCTTCCCAGAGGCCCAGGTGTCTAAACCTGAGACTTGTTAGAAGTTTGTGCCTGTATTTTCCTAGTGGATTCAAAGCACTTTAGAAACATTTCCTAATGAAGCTTCACAATCTATTAATGAAACAAATAACAACACTCAGTATCTGTGTGAGTTAACTGGGGCTAGTGGTGGCAATGTTGGACTTGTTTAACTTTCCTCTACACGTGTGACGCATCGAGGCTTGAGACAGAACTGGGGTTCATGTCTATGAACAGAGGAATATTGGCAACTTCTTTCCTATGGTCATTTTACGTTTTGAATGTTATACCACAATCACTTGTGGCAATTATTTCTTCAACTTGATTCTATTTAATTAATTGTTGTTTAAAAAAAGATAATGAGATCCCCAAAGATATTGATAAATCCTACACTTCTGATACATCTTCATAAAGAAGAGAGTTGTAAATCAAGCAGGTTGTGAATGTTTTTGACTAGAGCTACACTCAGAGTCCCGAGGGAGCTTCCTGATCTCTGTGGCATTAGCCTGGTCCTTTCTTCCCCTGTCACGTGTCTGGTTTAATACAGAACTAGACGATATGCACATTTTCATAAACAGACACACATCTTTGAATTCCAACACCGGACACAGCTCAGCACTGGGAGTTGGGGGTCAGCCCAAGAGTCTGAGACACAGGGCAAGAGGGGGAATGTGTCCTTGCCCTTCTGGGTCCCAGAGAAAGGCAACGTGGTGCCATTTTTAGGTCCGAGTGCTGTTAGAGGTGGAGCCGTAGGCTTGGAGCCGCAGAAGGAGAGTGTGGAGACAGCGGGTAAACAGACGGATTAAGGAGACTAGAAAGGGAGAGAGATGGAAGGTAGGGGTTAACAGAAAAGAAGTGTCAACTCCACAAGAGAAGCCTTGCTTTTTAGGGAATGTGCTCCCTGCAAAAAATAACTGCATTTTGATGTCTCTTCCAGGCTTTTCATAGTTAGACAGCTGCAGAGGAAAAGAAAAATGCAGGGCTCTGAGCAGGAGGCGTGTTTTCAGATGTGTGACCTGCGTGAAAGGGCCTGGGGGCCACCTTCACACTGTCCTTTGCGTTATATCACGCATGACTTGAATACGTGGCCGTGCCTCCAACTAGACTCTGTCTCTCTGTGGCACTTTGTGGGAAGCGGTAAGCTGTTTGCGTGGGTATTATTACACCTTCTTGAACAAATAGGTTTGCACTGTAAGATCTAGCCTCATCTTTAAACATTTATTTAGTCCATGCAGTTGTGCCTCTTGATACTCTAGTACGGCAAAGTGTGCAGGCCTGCACACACACACACACGCACATTCCAGAGATGGTTTAGAAAACATGAAAGTTCAGCTTTGTCCTTGGGTGTCGTTAAAGTATTTAATAGGAGGCAGCGCGCATTTATAAACAAAAGGACTGTCACTTTGATGCCTGCCCTTGGAAAGATGTGCTTGTTGGCCACCAAATAGCTCTATTTCCGTACAGTTAATCTTGCGAGCTTCTGTTCATGTTCAATTCTGATTTCCACTTTGTAGAGACTTGCTTTTGCTATTTGGACATGTGAAAGCACCCCCCACACAATTCTGTCAAAATCATAACCTGTTTGTGTGAGGAGAGGAGCATTTCATCATGTATCGGTTACTCCTCGTGTCTATTTTGATGGCTTTTTATTTATGGAATATCGGCATATTTTTATCTGTGAGGCCTCTCAGTTGTTTTTGGAGAGAGATTTAGAAAAAAATGAAGGACAGGCACAGTCTTGGACAACCAATTCTAAGTTAAATATTCTTGCCATTTTATTTTTAAAAAAGAGACGTTAGCACGAGTTCGTTTAATATCTAGCAAAGTTCAAGCCAGAAATAATTCCATAATCCTAAAGAATCGCTCCTATTTATTGTGCCTATTTAAGCCTTCAAACAGCTCTTTAAATACATGTGCCTTTATCCTAGCTTCTTACTTTCTTTCATGTTTTTCTAGGCATTTAACTTTGGAGTCTGTCTAATGCACACTGCTTTTCTTCTAAATTCTCCTTAAAGCTGATCTCTTTGGGGAAATCCTTCCAGGACTGACAGTTAGATAGCATTCATGTCTTCATCCTGGGCACTGAGGGCATTTTTCTTCCTTGTGTTATGGGACAAGGGACTATGTGAAAGTGCGCGTGTCTTTTATCCAAAATGTAAAGTACAGTTTTTCAAAACACCATGTTAAAACCATTCACACAATGCTGAGAGGACAGCTAGGGATGAGAAATCACTTGCATCTCATAGTTCTCTCATTTATTATGGTCACCTGTCACTAGAAGCTCCTGGATCAGCCCTGCCTTAAATTGATATCCAGGGGCCGGCCCCGTGGCCCAGTGGTTAAGTTCCGGTACTCCGCTGTGGTGGCCCAGGGTTTCGCCAGTTTGGATCCTGGGGGCGGACACGGCACTGCTCGTCAGGCCACGTTGAGGAGGCGTCCCACATGCCACAACTAGAAGGACCCACAACTAATAAAATATACAACTATGTGCCAGGGGGATTTGGGGAGAAAAAAAAGCAGAAAAAAAAAAAAAGAAGATTGGCAACAGTTAGCTCAGGTGCCAATCTTTAAGGAAAAAAAATTGATATCCAGCAGTGAAATTTGAGTTTTGATGTATATTCTATAATGAGACCCACTTAAGGTGCTCTGAGCCTAAAATCTCACAAAAACCACTTCTCTAAGATCCCACCCGTACTTCCTGTTTCTATGGATGTAATTAGATTTGTTTATGACTTCGGAGGCTGTTGTAGCTTTGGTTATGGTTACAGTGAGGGTGGGCTCCGGTCAGAAACGTAAAATTGCAAAGTTCCTTCTTGAAGTCCTTTTCCCGAGTGCCCGGAGCCCAGGTTGACTTACCTGGGTGGGACCCCACGCAGAGTCCACTGGGCCAGATGTTGTCCTGTGCTGAGGCCACGCTTTGTCTCAGGGTTCCCGCCCACTCTCTATCTCCCAGGAGAATTCTCCTTTGTTTGTCCATTCATTTGTTCCTTCATCATTTCACTTAACAAATATCCATGGAGAAGCTTCCAGGAACCAGGCGTTCTTCTCGGCCTGGAATACAGAGGGGACGAGGGCCCCCTCCAGGCCTCTTGCAGTCTGTATGGAAGTTACAGAAGTGATGAATTACTCACCACTGCAGCAGGCTGGGAAAGTGGGGAGTGTCCCTGAGGAGAGCAAAGAGCAGCCAAGTGATGAAGAGGTGGCAGACAGTGGACCAGCTAATAGGAAGTGCTGAGGGGAGGCAAGGAACCCACCCTTAGAGAATCCAGAAGGAGGCTTCTCTGCCTGGAGCCCAGAGGATAAAGGGCAGGTGGGCGGAAGCAATGGTTCTTTATGACTTTTGAAGGTATCTTAAATATATTTGACTAGTTTTGTTTTGTTTTTAGGGTACCATTTTAAGAAACACTTAATTTGGAGCCAGCCTGGTGGTGCAGCAGTTAAGTTTACACATTCTACTTTGGCGGCCTAGGGTTGGCCAGTTCGGATCCTGAGTGTGGACCTACACACCGTTTGTGAAGCCATGCTGAGGCAGGTGTCCCACATATAAAGTAGAGGAAGATGGGCACGGATGTTAGCTCAGGGCCAATCTTCCTCATCAAAAAGAGGGGAATTGGTGGCAGATATTAGCTCAGGGCCTCAAAAAAAAAGAAAAAAAGAAACACTTTATTGATTACTAATAATCATAAGGGAATTTAGACCTCTTGAATATATGAATACATTCAATATACATAAATCAGATTTTATTGTTAGTAACAAAAATTTCAACATTTCACATGGGATTTTTCTGTCTATTTTGATTTCGTTTGAACCTATGTTTGTGCCATTTCCTATCTTGTCAAAGTTTTGGAATTTTAATGACTCTTTGACAATTTCTCAAGCAGTACATCCACTTTGGTGTGTCGTTTCTAATACCTGGTAGCCAGATTCACTTTATGATCTGAGTTTTTTGTCTCTTTTTGGTCGTTTCTTACTTTCCTCACTTTTCGTGTTTCGCTGGCCTGTCATTTCAGTGGTGTGCAGTGAACTGGCCTCCTCCCACTTCTCTCCTCTACACTTACTGTCCTCCTGCTTTTTAGAAAAATCGTTTAATTACATTTAATTCTTAAAACAGTCCCATTGTGCTTTAGAGTTTGCATGAATATAAATTCCAAACAAACAGGTTTGTTTCTTCCTCTCTTATGGTGTCCCACTATCTTTGTCTTATTAAATTCTTATTCAAGGCCTATCCTGTGCCTGGCATAAGGATAGGCCCCAGGAACATACAGATTAAACAAAATCTCTGTCCTACAAATATGGAGACTCTAAAGAATGGGAACTTACCTGTGGTCTCTGTTCCTTTTAGGCCCTGATACATTCAGTTTATTAGACTATAGAAATGCGCAATGCACTTGCTGTTTCTCTGTAATGATCGGGTGTTAGGAAGTGATGCTAGCTTCTTGTTTCCAAAGACAAATGAGGCTTCATCAAGGCTTTGACACAAAATTCAGTTTCTATTAACTGACTTCTAAGACAGATATTCATAGCACTCAACTTTTTGTATGTCTGACTTTTGAAAACTCAGAAGTTACCTTCTTGAAATTTACTAGCTTATTCTCTACTTCTTTTTATCTCCCTCTCTCTCAAAAAAAGATTCCTCACATCTTAATTAGCTCTAAGTAGCTTTTGGCTCCTTGAACTATTCAGGTCAGGTGGCTTCTAAATGGGATTCAATCAGGTTCTTTGCAGAGTGTGTAAGTGACTTTCCGAGCATAGCAAACAGGCTAATGCCATTTTTTCTTCTAGTAAATATAATACTCAATAGAGCCAGCTTTAGCGTTGTCACCTGGTGGGCATTTTCCAAGACGGTTACTGGGATTTCAATGTATGGCAGAGCACGGCATGGTGATGGGAAAACTGCTGATTTAAATACAGCTATGCAGTGTTCAACAGACACGCTTGATGCTCAGCAAACTGATTTATAAAACTGCCAATGGAACATTGCAGATGCGGAATTTTTTTGTTGTTTCCTTCACCAGTCAAGTTTCAGAGCAGAACACAGAATCCACTTAAGGTATTTTAAGGAGAAATGACTGTATTTTAGAGAATTGGCTGCTCACACAATTGTTGAAAGGGCTGGAGAAGTAGTCTCCAGTCTAGAACTCTGGAACGAACAGCCAGGACCATGGCCCTGCCCTAATCCAGAAGGGAGGAGTCCGAAGCTGGGGAGGGACACTGGAGAAAAGCTCTGCTCCTGATCTCTCTGGTGACTGCCTCTTGGTACCCGGGAAGCTGGAGAGTGGGCCCGGAACATGGCTGCAGCAAAACTTCATGAGTGCAAGACTCTGTTGCCAGCAGATAAAAGCCAAAAGGCATCATTCCCTTCTCCATCTCGCTTCTGTCTTAAAAATCTTAATGACGTTTGATCTCATCAGGACCTTTAGCTGAGAGTTTGAGAAATGTTATTCTCAGCCTCTCAGCTTCTGCAGTGCAGAAAAGCACTCTAGAAAGGATTGAGAAAGAATGCTGAGTGCCCAACACAACTGCAGAGGGCAAAGCAGTGGGACGTGCACATGGACGCCATGCAGTGAGCGGCTCGGTGAACATATCTCCTGCAAGGAGAAGACCTGCTGTAGTTTATGTTACTGGGACCTTCTATCATCAGGGGAATCCACTCTTCCTGCCTTTGCCACATGTGAATAATGACTGTCAGGGAAATTCTAGTAAAGTCTGGGACTGTTCAAAGAAGAAAGAGAAAGTAAATTGTGCAGGTGGTCCTGGAGTTTTAATGGAGTCAGGATGATACTAATGCTTCTGGTGTCCCTGTGGGTGGGGCCCACCCTGCTGATGTAGAGGCAGCAGGCAGGAATCCAGAGGCAGCTATGAATAACATAAAATTCATGTGGTGCAAGGCCTCCAGGATCCCAACCACTGTGTGAGTTGGGAAGCATTTGTAATCGAGGTGCTTGAAAACTCTGCGATGTCACATGTCACTTATGAAGTCAGCAAACATGTTAGACCACAACCACGTTGAAGGCCCTGTGTGATAGGCCCTAGGGGCAACGCCAAAGCCTAATAGCGTGTCTTCAAGTGAGCTGGGTGGGCACCTCCCTGTTACCAACTGCCTGAGGGGTGACACGCAGGCAGACCCTGAAGGATGCCCAGGGTTTCATAGAACAAGGGATTCACTCCAGGCAGGGACAGCAGAGTGGGTAGAGGTGCAGAGGCCTTGTTGATTCAAAAAATCAGATAAATGCTGTAATTTTCTTTTTGCTGTTTGGCCCTAGATAAAGACTGGTTGGGGTTTATCATTCACCGTAACAACTTTTGGATACAATTTTGTAAGAAAACTCTTGCTTTGGTTTCTAAGGAGACCTTGGGGCCTCAAGAATCTGAAGAGATTTTGTGGTTTGGTTTTATTTTCATAGAAAGACCAAAAAATCTCTGGAACACAAATTGATTCTGTGTTTTAGGTTTGCTATATAGCCTCCGACAACCTCAAAGCTCTCAAGCTTTCAGACTTATGTTAGCTGAAATGAGTACGAATTTCTTCAAAAGCAGGGAAGCCCCTGATTGCTGCGGGGACTTCACACAGGGCTCTGTTGCCTACTATTGGCCAAACGCCTCTTTCTAGTTGGAAGTATGAGTCACCTATAATTTTATGTTTCTTGAAAGTTTCCCTAGAAGTCATCTTTAAGTATCTCATCTTTAATTCTATATCACACTTTTATTACATTTATATTTTAGGTTAAACATGACTTATAAATGGCTGAGCCAACTGGAATGAATTCTTTACCCCAAAAGGCTTTAATGTCAGATGAAAATTATATTTTCTGGGGAAACAAAGAGATGATGAGTTTTTCTTGGTACTTTCTCAGAGCTTTGTTTCTGTAGTCTGGACTGACATCTGGGCATGACATTTTTGGTTTTTTTAAAAAGGCTTTAGTTACCATTTGCCCACATGACTTCTTTCTTCCCCCCTCATATAATTATCCTATTTGTTGGAACCAAGACATGCTGAAACATTACAGGGAATGTTTGTCCAACAGGCAGACTGGAAGTGGGATGTAATCGTGACCTAAAATAAAGTAAGCTGGTATAATTCTAAGCCGAGAATTTATGGATTTGAGAATTGCAAAGCAGTAGTGTACGGAATATCTAAGGCAGTGGTATCTAAGGAATGATTTCGCAATCTGGACTTTTCCTTCCTAGGCAAAACAGCCTAATTGTTTGCAGCGTGGCTTCTGTTGACTCTCTGGATTTGAAGCTGCTCTCAGGCCCCACGTGACCGTGGGTGGTTGACTTAGGCCTTCGCACCCCTGACTCCTAAAAGTGGGGTAATATTAGCAGCTAGCTCACAGGGTTACTATGAGGATTACATGAAATTAAATTGCATTCACAGAACTTTACAGGACTCGTCACAGTTCCCGGAACAGTGAGTGTGCTAAATTAATGTTATTATTATAATTAATGCTATTAATGACTTTCTGTCTAGTCTGGACCTATGTACACTGCTGATTCTTTATCTGCTAAATTTAAATAAACACTGAGCAACTAGGTTAATTATTGTTATTTATTGTTTAATGGAGTCATTTACAGGCTCAGGAATGTGCCGTTTCTAAAAAGTGCTCCCCATGGCCCTGGGTAGATTTATCCAGCACAGGGTGGAGTCAAAATCAGAAGGTGATTGTAATACCACAATGAACTACAATATTATGTGAGATGATCTCTTTATGTGCATTATTGAAATAAACTTTTATGCAAAGAGTGTGAGTCAATAGGAAAGTGGATGCACCCCTACTCAGAGCAGACAGGGTGCCATCCTCCCTGAAAGAGGCGCCCTCCATCCCTCCTGGGTGGGGCCTTTGTTTCAAGAAACTCTCTGAGTCTCATTTCCTCTATGGGTAGAACAAGGCTGATACCTGGGTTTGAGAGGGTTTCATAGGCCCTTTTGCACGTGGTTTTTGACTAGTTATCAAAATTAAGTAGTAGTTAAAGAAATTAAGTAGGCTAATGCAGTGGGTGATGCGCAATGGTCCCCAATAAATTGATGGCCAAAAGGGACCAAGCGTGTCCCAGGAGCTGTGGAAGAGGCTGGTGAGACCCATGAGGCTGTGTGTATTTCATGAGGTGATGAGAAATGTAGGGAGCTATTGACTTAAAAAAAAAATCTTCAAAGTGCAATTAGTAATACAATGAACTAAGTGATTGATTCCTTTTCCACTGGTTTCTTCCAGGGACACGGAACTGAGATTTCTTTTAAGCCTGCAGTTCTGCTTTTCTTAGGTTCTGGCTCTGGTACTGACTAACTGTATGAGCTTACACAGCTTACCTAACCTCTCTGAGCCACGTGTGCAGAGTATGCTTCCAGAAATTCAAAAATACTGCACAGAAAACATTTGTACACTGTGACATGCTTGGATGACAATTTATGACGCTGTCGTCATTGTTTTTCCTGAAGATCAAAGACATTCGTCTTTGGGGCTCATGGGAGACCATTTACACACGCAATGGCTCTGTTATCTTCATGCCCGAGTCTGGTAGCAGCTGGTTGTCATGGCACGAGGGGCTCAGGGTTTGTGTGGGCAGCTCACTTCATTCTGCTCCAAAGCTGCCAAACTAGACCTTGCCCTTGACTGATTGCTTTGAAAACGAGTCCACGGTTGTGAGGAATAGTGGCTGAGTCAGCACAAAAACCCCTCGGTTCCTGGAGAAGCAGCCTGCAGGGTCTACCCTCCAGAGGGCGAAGGACCAACTTCATCTTAGGAGCTTGAGGTAGACCCAGAAAAGGCGTCGCCCACCGGTCCCTGAGTGGCCTAGTGGATTAATGGGCCTCTGCCAGAGCCTAACATTCTCAGGAACTCAGCCTGCACTTGCAGTGTGAGTTTGATCCACTTTACTGGTTCAGAGCTTTGAGAAGAACTTTTCCTACTAGTTAAAAAAAAACCAGTTAATCTGCTGGCCACCCTGCTGGAATCAGTTGTGATTCCTTGGTGGTCAATAGCTGGAAAATTCCAAAGTGGTCTTTGAGGAGCACCGCTGGGTCACTCAGGGTGCTGCCCAGAGTCTGGAGTAACCCAGAACAGGGGTTGTTTCAACCCTCTCCTCAATAAAGCGCACATAGCAGTCGAGTCACGCAAATTCTGAGGGAACCGTTGGGGCGCTCACCCTGGAGCTGTATGTCAGAACTGGCACAGGCAGTCTTTGACAAGACAGATTTCCTGGTCGCAGTCCTGGAGATTCTGATTTTATGGGCAGAGAAGATCAGACGTGAGCGCTGCAGAGACGGCAGCTTGAGAAACGTTCATTTCAGTCTCTCAGGGAGAGACCGGCTTTGTGTTTATTGACTGTGGGACTTACGAACACATTCTAATTTTGCTATGTATTTATTTATTTCTGGCTGAATTCTAGCTCAGCATGGAAGAGAAGGCAGCATTTTCCCTGACAAGCTGTTGCTGGTTCAATGGGTCTAGTGTGGGTCCTGGTCCGGTGTATTTATTCTTTTTAAACTCCTCTGATGACTCTAGGCAGCTGGGTTTGGAAGATTCTGACTATAGAATCATAAAGTTTGAGCCTCCCAAGGGCATTCTAACTCCTCAGGCTGTACCAGTCCTGACCTGGGACTGTCGGAGGACCCACAGGCTGGAAACATCTTCCAGTGGTCTTCCCCAGGCCTTCTTGAGGTGTCTGGACAGCATAATGGAAATGTTGGGCTCCATGATGTGTTTTGATCATCAAAGAAACACTATTTCATGTGTGTTGGCAGGAGAAGGGCTCTCCAAACTGAGATGACCCACCTTTACCTGACTCCTCTGTAGGCCCTGCCCCACTCCCTGCCCATTTGGTCTCTGAGTAAATTCTCCTAATGGAGGTGGGCACTGAGTGGGGACTGCCTCGCAGAGGCCCCGAGATGAATGGAAAATAGGAGTAAGAGGGAAGGACTTATGCATCATGACTTCCTTCTTTAAGGCAAAATTCTGCACTTTAAAAGATCTGAGCATACACTTTAAGTACACCTGTGTTTGACAGCAGACACTGAAGGACGGCCCAGCCCTGCCTGGCTCTGTCCCATGGAGGGCGGGAGAAAACAGGGTGTAGAGGCCACGGCTGCCCACCTGCGTGCCTCTCCACCTCCTCCTGCTGGTGAACCCGTGGCCAGCGGGGACTTCTCCCATGACAAAGGAAGGTGACTATGGACGGGGACAGCCAAGGTCTTAGACTAGCAAACTGATACTGTCGTTTGAAAAGGAATCCTGACCCTGCCGAGCCCTCGGCATGTTTTCTGCTATTCCATGACACAGTTTTGACCTGGAAAGCAGTTTTGCGGGTTGCAATCAATGGGTAGGACAGAGCCTTCCTATTGCTCAGAGGAATATGATCACATAAGTGGTATAAAGTCAGCAGACGGAGGGATAGATGCACACTCAGAGGAGGAAAAGGAGAAGCACTGAGGCCGGCTGAAAAGTCAAGCCCTTCAAAGTGATATACTATAAAAACCGCAACATTTCCCCAACCCTTGATACATTTTTACGGAAGAATGTACAAGTTTTTGTTTTTTTTATACAGAATTTTTAAAAAGTAGGTTATCTTTAAGGTAAAAGGTCAACTCTAGGCGGAAATAGTAAGTTAGGATTTCTTTAATTTTATTTAGCGAATAGATTACTGTGAAAATATCATCCCCGTGTGAGAACAGATGTTTAAAATGTGAGTGGATTTCATGAACCTTTCTTCATAGATTCCCTCCATCCTCTGCTGCCCTCCTGCCCCCAGTGAAGCTTCATGCCCTCCCCTCAGCCCAGGATGACAGGCTTCGCCTTTGTCACTGTCTCCATCTGGCAGTCTCCAGTGCATCCTTCAGGGACCAGCTCACGTGGCAGCTGTTGAGGGACACTTTCTCCTGCTCCTTCCAGGACAAAATCAGTTGCCCAAATATCAGTAATCTCAACCCCTGGCACATTCTTTCACACCTCTGTCATGAGAGGTACATCACAGGGTAGTTTATCTCGTACAGGTCTAACAGCCTTACAGCGCTGGGAAATCTCAGGGAGCAGACATCTGTCTTGCTGTCTTTGTTTTTCTAGGGCCTAGCAAGGTGTCTGGCAGGCACTCTGGGAATGCTTGCTGCCAAATGAAGGAAGGAATTGGTGCCAGGTCGCACCGGCAGCAGAAAGTTGGGAACTGCATCACCTTCCTTATTATCCAGTGAGAGAAACAAACATGGAGAGGTTTGAATTGTAAAAGACTGACAGCTGGAAGGGAGTTCCCAGAATCACTGCCACTGTGAAAGGACACGGGCGTCTCAGTCACAGGGCGCCTGGTAAACAGAAGGTGCTCACCAACGTTTGTTGAACACAGAAACAGTAAAACACACATTGTGGGCATTGTTAATTATTTGTGGATGAGAAGACCAGGACCCAAAGGGAGAGGTGACTTACCAGGTGTCACCCAGTGGCCCTGGGACAGCATGAGGCTCCTCCTCTGGTTCCCAGCCTGAGCTACTTTCCCAGGTCCATGGCAGGCTTCCGTGGCACAGCACAGACTTCAAAAACCAGAATGTGTTTGGTACATAGCTGCAGAATTCTGTTTCTGGGTTTGCTTCTTAAAGAAAGTCCATGATCTGGATATGCATTGCAAATGAACCACTCTGTGGTGATGGTGTGGGTGGGAGCGCGTGGGAGCTGGCTGCCGGGTGTATTGTCTTCCACATTGCCTGTGTTCCAAATGGCATGGGACACTCCTGATGCCCGCAGGTCCTGCCCAGCGGTGAGCGCGTCTGTGTAAGAGCTTCCATTCGTCTTTGTCAACTCCAGAATTCACATCGATTTTGCTGTTTCTAACATAAACTGTGACTATTGCTGTGGTTTGAGGGTTTGTAACGAGCAATAAAATACAAGTGGACGTTCAATTTACTTAGAGCTTATACATGTCAGCACCTAACTAAATAAAAAAGAGGAGGAAAAATAAACTGACAATGATTAATATCACTAATGATTTGTTTTGCTTATTTTCTAAAGTAGTAACTTGATCCTCTCTGTTTAAAATAGGCAGAGAAGCGATACGAGGAAGCACTAAGGCAAATTAGCTTCTGTCCTTACTTGTTCGTTTGGCACCATTGGGGAAAATTTGATTTTCTGTGGTGTTAGATGTGCAAATATTAATTTTCATTCAGCAAGAAAAATGTAATTGAGGTTATGAATATGTTAATAAAGATAAACGTGTCTAATTTAATATGATTATTCCTATAAACTGACATATGATCAATGCAGTGGCTGGTGAAATGTCAATTTCCAAGCATACATAGGCACAAACTGTAAAGTCATTCATTAGCTCTTTCTCCTATGAAAGAAGTCATTAACATTACATTAATGCATGTTTCACGTCGGCAAATTTTGCTTTCTGTATGAGTACGTTAAGGATGATGACAGATTTGGAGACTCAGGAACTTTGACAATCGCTTAAGACAATCAAGCCCTTGCTTTTTTTAGTTGAGATCCTGGGAAAACCTACCAGCATCACTACATTCCTTGTTAAGATATTTAATATTAGTGGTTTCTGCTTAAGATCTCAGCGTTATTTACCTTATTTCCTTTCGTCTCACACTGATTTTGAGAGCAAAGTGCTCAGGCATTATTCTCTCTTTTTGGATCCTCTCTGGTAGGATGACTTGGGCTGTTGAGCTGCACTTTACCATTGCACCAGGAACTTCGTCACGTCCCTAGGAAAGCAGGTCCAGATACTGCCAATTAAACAGTGTCACAATGTTGAACTTTGAATTGCAGATTTAGGCTGTAAAGGAATTACTAGTCAAGGTGTAAAGACAGGCACAGCAAGTGTTTCAAAATGGCTCTCACTCTTGAATTACATCCTTGGCACTGGGTTGAAAGAGGACCTTGGCATCTGAGCCTTTGCGTGAGATTTCCTTCCAGGGGAGGGAGCTTCTTACTATAGAGAGTGCTGGAGTACATTCTGTCATCTTGAGGAATAGTGGTCTGTTAATCACTTCTGATGAGTGGCTTGAAACGAGAGACAGTCAGGATGGTGAGAATGAAAACCAGGCTCCCTTGGGACAAATGAGGCCAGAGGTCCTCAATACTCTGCCCTACAAGGCTATGACAGTTTGCTTCTTCCATTCCCAAGCAAAACAGCAAGATCTCATTCTTCTTTACTTATTATAGGCTCATTTAGACTGCTAAATAAAAACAGATTGTTGAAAAATAACATGTTAATTTAAAAATTCTGGTGGCTGTAATTCCAATTCTGGAAAGAAAGGAACTTCTTCGAAGTGAAATAGATAATTCTAGCTTCATTCAGCTCTGGATTGGGGAGATTAAAGAGCCCTAAAAGGGCAATATGAAGGGCCTTCATAGTGTAGAAACTGTTTAGGATCCTTAAATAAAGGCTCTGGGATGACAGAGAGGGGGTTCCCTTTACTGGATCTTTCATCTAAAAGCCCAGCTCACTTTTTTCTAATCAATCTCTATTATCAGATTCTACAATTTCTGCTTTTTCCTGTGGCAGCATCGGTGCCCCGCACTGAAGCTAAGTTGAAAACTTCAAAATTGGACTGAGAATCCTAGCCAAGTTTGCAGTGTCTTTTAAAGAATCCTCAAGAAACAGCAGCATTTGGTCAGACCTACAACTTCTCTTGTTTCTGTGTTGTCAGTCCACACGTTTGGAAGAACCTGTGATACTTCCGTCCAGATATTTAGGAAGGAGAGAAAAGACATTTACTTTGCAGACACTTTCACGTTTTTAAATTATTTTTTAAAGTGGAAAAGATTCATCTATATTTTACTTGGCTAAAAAAATAGAAAATCAATATAAAGCAACGTTGGTTCAAAGAGACAAAAAATAATAAGCAAGACGAGAAAGAGATTTCTTTTTCATCAGGGAGTCCATGAGGGGTAGAGATGAGGACTTATTCGTAAATGGCAGAGTCTATCAGTAATGTCTACCACGTACAATTGAACGCCATTAAGGCCCTGGACAAGACACCTTGTTTGTTAGTTCACAATTACGTGTTCTCTGGGTTATGAGGTTCAATGTTTCATCAGTCACCAAAGGCTTAGAAGAACAAAGTTGTTGCAATTTAATACTCACAATTTAATATTTAAGAACTGAGGGCTGAAATGAAGTTTAAACGAAACACCAATATGTGGGGTTCTAGTCTTCGGAGTTTTTATATATTTCATTCTAATTGAACTCTGGAGAGTTCATTAAGTGCGTTGATAAAACGGGCCAAAATGGATTAAGTGGAATGCTGAAGGAGGTGAAGTGAGGTGAGGGAGACGGGATAAAGTAGGAGAACTAGAAGCTTTGAGCCCTGGCCACCTGGGAGGTCTTGACTGATTTGTTTAGATGCAGAAGGTAGACATGAGTCCTCCCACTGTGTTGGAGTGGAGGATGTGGGCTGAGCGTGAGTCTCAGTGAGGCAACACGACAGCTAATTTCTGAGTCTTAGTTCCTTCAACTGTAAAATTGGGATACTTATATACGTTCTAGTTACCTTACATGATTGTTGAGAAAATCAACAAAATTAATATGATAATACTTTGTAAGCTAGAAGCCCAGAGAAATAAATGTATCATAGTAAATTTCAAGAGTGAAAATCCATCCAACTTGTGGAAGGTTGATGGGCTTTTGTCTTTTGTCCACATTTCTGGCCAAAGTTTTCCACAAAATGTGTCCCCTAAAGGTGACTCAAGCAGCATGAAAGTGGGTAGGTTTCCCAGTGGGTTATGATCTAACATTCATGAGTTTCTCTTAATAGTAAAGAGCAAAAGGTATAACAAGGTATAACTTTATTAAAGAAGGATCAAGGAGGCATAACTTAAGAAAATGATTTTATTTTTAACTTTTTCAACTCTGAGTTGCTGGGTCTGTCCCAGGAAAACAGACCTCATCATTTCCAAATGATGGGTTCAGAGAGAGTGTGTGATGCCATTAGTCCCGAAGCACTGCAATCTGGGCTTGTGTGAATCATCTGTGTGTTTTGTCATAATGACTGGAGATTTTATATAATCCTACCAGTACACAGCTTTGGAAGACCCAGGTGATCTGTATTTAGTGCGAAGTCTGATTACCTATTGAACAAAGAAGAAAAAAAAATTGGAAATGATTGCTTTGGAAAGCACAGAAAATACCTATTTTCTTGCCAGAGTTTTTATCTGAAAGTGGAAAAAACAGGGTTTAGAAGGTGTATTTGTGAAGCAAGGAAGCTTTTTGCTCTGACATCTTCTATTTGAGGGGAGATTCTAATTTTTCAACATTTGTTCTGTTGGGTCTCAGAGGTCTCCTGATGTTGGAAGGATCTTCTCAATAAAAATATTTTAACAGGTCCTGTTCTTTAGTCATGAAATAGTAGAGGTTGTACACAGCATTCATTTAGAAATATTTTTTTAAATAGATCATGGGGAGACGACTTGATGATTCATTTTAAGTCTGGAAGTTTGAAATTCAGGAGACTACTTCCCTGAGGAATGCTGGGGAGACTGCTGCTGTAGCGGTCTTAAAGACACATCGTGAGGTTCTCTTTTGTCCAAGTGAATGTAAATATGGATTTGCTTGATGGTGGGATATGAACGAGACAATCGCTAAAGCTCTTTTCACAACCTAAATTTTAGGAAGCTCAACAAAATAGGAGAGACTCCCTTAGTTGCATTTATTGGGTATGGGGGCTTGTTTTCCTTACTTCTTTTTCCTCCCTCCCTCCTACCCTCCCCCCTTCCCCGTTGTCCTCTCTTCAGGCTAGGGCAGGGCTCCCTCTGTTTTAGATATACCTACACATGTATACATAATATAATCTTCTCCTTATGAGTGTCCACTTTCATCCATTAAGAGCATCTTGTAGAGTTGGAGGCATACTTTGCCCTTCAGCCACAGTTTGATTTCTTTTTACTCTTTGCAAATCACTTCCCTGAGTGTCCACCTTTTAGTTCCTATTTTCCTAGCCCCTGGTTCTCACACATACTTAACCTTTATAGTTTAAAAAAATTTCAGTACTAGTTTCCTTTGCCCTTTAGAGACTTTATCTTCTTTTCTTTTCGTGCAGGTAGGTTATATGATAAAAAGAATGTATAAATTCTCTGTTACTCATTAGCTGTGCAATTTTGAAAAATTTATCTAACTGCTTTGAGCCTCAATTTTTTCCAGTTTTATTGAGATACAATTGAAATATAACATTGCATTAGTTTAAGGTGTACAGCATAACAACTTGATATATGTGTATATTGTGAAATGATTACCACAATAAGTTTACTCAACATCCGTCACCTCACATAGTCGTAAATTTTGTTTTTTCTTCTGATGAGTGAGCTTCAATTTCATCATTTGCAAAAGATGAAGGATCATATTCACCAAAAGGGGCTTTGAGAAATAAAATGATTAAAATGTAGTTGGCACTTGGCACATTTATTGAATACATTTAAAAATGAATGTATGGATGGATAACTTGCAGTAAGCATTTGACAAATTTCTTTAAACAATTGGTTGAATTGACATGTCATACTTTTTGGTCCTTAGTTCAGGTGTTTTCTGCTTGCAAAAGGCCGCTCCGTGGTGTCTAATGAACCAGGGTCAAGCTCTCTGCTAATGTCCTGCTTTGTTTTCTTCTCTCATCTTGCATCACCACTATGTGGGTAAGTGAGAAGATGATTCTCTTAGTCTCAATCGTTTTCTGGAACAGGAGAAATAAATCATCAATCATTTTTAATTTAAGTCATGAATCTCCACTGCAAAATGCTAAGTGTCAGATAGTACCATCCTAGCTTTAACAAATTATAAAAATAGAATTCTTAAGAAAAGGGACCCTTTTGCTGACCATCCCCTTCCAGCTATGAATGGCCTTTCTTAAGCAGTGTGCATGGGGTTGGAAAGTGACATATCGTACCTGATAAGCTTTTCAGGTAGAATACATGTAGATTCCTATCAAAATGATCATCGTCACCAACTATTATGTTCTAAGTGGTTGATTGGTTTAGACCTTGGGCTTGCTCATGCTGATTGGGAGGGAGTGGAGGTGGAGGCGGAGCATTAGGGATACAGCGTTCTTGGGTTTAGCTTTTAATAGAACTGAAATTGCTTAATTAATTATTCCATTTGCATCCCATTTGCTGGTGTAAGAATGACCACAGAGGCTATCAGCAAAAAGGCCCAGCCCTAAAATGCTCACTTGGCAAATTTTCTAAGAGACCGTTTTTAGCCCCATCCATCCTGTGTTGAACATCTTAGACTTTATAGTAGAAAATCTATAAATTTATGTATATGTGGGAAAACATTCACTTAAAGATGTTATCTTTAAAGTCATCAAAAATAAATAATGGAGAAAGCATTTATTTATTAATTTTACAAATGTTTGTTGAGCTTCGACCATGTAGAAGGCTCTGTGGGAAGAGCTCAAGATAAAAGGAAAAGAAAGGCGGGGAGTCTCTGCCCTCAAGCAGCCTACAGACACTGGGGGAGACATTCAATTATATTAACGTGATAAAGAACCCCAAAGAGAAAAACTTAAGGTGTCATAGAAATACACAGGAGAGACTGGACCCAGAGGAGGGCTGAGGTCTGGGAAGTCTTCCCCAAGCCTTATTCAATGTCAGAGACGGAAACTGCAACCACATGCTAGACTTTGACGTCTGGGAGAGAGCTTCAGGCAGAAATTACCCCTCGTTTTACGCCATAGCGTTCATAATGGAAAGATGCACTGGGTAAAAGCAGTGCATGAAGCTTTATGCGGCAGCACATCGTTGTTGAACAGGAAAGGAAGACAGCAGGAGAGAAATAATAAATGCGGAGAAGGCAGAGCCTCCTTTAGTCCAAACTTCGGTACTGAATCATTAAAGAGACAGTGAGTTCATCTATATGCCAGGCACTGTTCTAGCACTAGGGATCCAGGCATAAACAAGACGATGTCCCTGCCCTTAAGATAACTTTCATTTTCTCCTGGGAGGGGACAGACAATAAAGCCATACACAAATCAATAATGCAGTCTAATTTTAGATAATGAGAAGAGCTATGGACACCATAATATAGGGCCATGAGCTGGAGAGTGGCTTTCATCAGGGTGGTCATAGAAGGCTCTCCGAGGGAGAACTAAATGGTGAACACAAAGCAGCTTGTGTGAAGATCCTGAGAATGGAATGGGCCCTGAACGTCTGAGTCATAGAGAGGGCGCCAGTGTTTGCTGGAGCTGAGTGATCCAGGTGGGGAACGGGAGGCAGTGAAGCCAGGGAAATAGATGGCGGCCAAGGCACGGAGGTCAGCAGCTCTCTCACAGCAGGACACCCGTACACAAGTGGTTACGGAGAAATTGCCCATGGAAGCACATCTCATACCAAGTATCAGAAGAATCATTATTACAAAACCAGAAAACTCTGTGTTCAAGGAAGGTGGAAAAGCCTCAGATATAACTTAACTTCTGTAACCATCAGAGAACTCCAACTCTCTAAATGAAAATAATGTGGAGGATTCTCCCCCCGCATCATCTCTTCCTGTACATCAGAAGATCTGTATTAGAGGAGAATCCTGTGATGGCAATAAACACAGAAAGCCTTCAGGTTTAGTTTTGCACGTCCCAGTCCTCGGAGCCTTTACATAGGGGAGTAATCCTGGGAATGTGATGAGTGTGCGGCACAATGTTAGAAGCTGAATTCTGTGGTTTGAATATAGTCATGAGTGCTATTTTATAGATTCCTTTTATAGTTGCCATTTAAAAGAGGAGAAAGCAAACACAGTCATACAGGAGTAAAAAGGGCCTGGGGCAGATGAGCAAATGTCCCATGAATCTTTCTGGAATGTTCTTGCTGGACCGCATTTTCTGTCTAAGAAAGCAGGACTTTGGAAGATGGGAAGGTCACGGCCACTGAACTGGGTCCATAAGAAGTAGTCTGCTGATACTCACTTATTTTTATCCGTCTGTCTGCTTATATCCCTCACCAACCCACCACGTATGGACCAGATCCAGCTACCACACATAGGATGCAGTCCGCATTAACAGGACTTTACCATTGCATTGTGCTCATTAGGATAATGTTGCTATTCCTGGAAATTCTTACCCAGGCAAATAACTTTATTGTTCATTACAAGGACTTCCAGAAAGACCCATCAACTCTTCAATAGAAAGTATTGACTGACAGTTTACCCCTCACCTCAAAACCTTTGTCTTGCTGCTTCTATCAATCTTAATCTCTTGCATTATGATCCTTATGCACTCCTAATCAAGCCACCTTAAACGAAAACTTAAAAATATCAGTAAGATCCAACCTTGCTCTTCTCCTTCTGAGACACTACCAAAGCCATGGTGGGGGAAGTGTGTCCCCCACCCCATACTGGGGAGCAACGAACTGAGCTCTCTCCTCTCAATGGGTTGTGTTGGTGGTATTTGCAGATGGCATTGACAGGCCAGGCTATGAGGGAGGGGGGATTTACCAAGACAAATGAGACAAAGCCTAGGAGCTTTTATCCTGTGCTTGAGAGACTGAAACACAACAAAATTAACAGAATGAGAAGACAAGTCACAGACTGGGAGAAAATATTTGCAAAATTCATATCTAATAAAGGACTGATATCCAAAATATGCAAAGAATTCTTCAAACTCAACGATAAGAGAACAAACCATCCAATTAAAAAAATGGACAAAAGATGTGAACAGACAGACATCTTACCAAAGAAGGCATACAAATAACAAACACACGAAAAGAAAGGTCAAAATCGAAAACACTGACAACAGCAAATGCTGACGAGGATGTGGAGCAACAGGAACTCTCATTCATTGCGGGCAGAAATAGAAATGGTACAGCCACTGTGGAAGACATTTTGACAGTTTCCTGCAAAATTAATCATATTCTTGCCAGGCACCATGCTGTGTGCCCAGTATAGACTCCGGCAGAATTCACCCAGTGAATGCAGTGAGCAGCAGCAGGACCCAGTGCTTTCTGTAATTGAATGTTAACCATCTTCTCTCCTAACTTACTAAGCTTCCTTTTCTCTTGCATCTGGAATGATACAGAGGCATCTTTTCTGAATCCTCAATAGGAATATATGATCTGATAATTATATAAAATATTTGACGTTTTGGGTTGCCCCCTAAAATCTGGGTTGTATGGTCTCTCTTTGAAAGAGTCACAGGAATAAACATTTCTCTATACTATCTTTCAGAAACTGAGAAATTTCATTCTGAGCTCTTGTAGAAAAAGTAGGAAAAAAGTTCAAAAAAAAAGGAAAAGAAAAGGTCTAGAATATGTTTCATTTATATAGTAAAAGGCTGTCTGACTATACAATAGCGTGACTTTTTAAAGTGCATAATGACCCTCTTTATTAGTTTTAGCAACTTATTAGAGTATTTTGGAGGCAGAATTTCCTATGAATAGGTAGAAGACACATGTAGAAAAGAGTGCTCCTGAGGCACTCTTGCTGACAGCATAATAACAGCTCTGCCTGTGGCATTACAGAGCAGACGGCCACAGAGCACAAGGGACTTCAAAGTCACTTTGTATTCAGAGAAATTTACTGTAATTCCTCACAAAAAAGGACCTTTGAAAATTACATTTAACATATTGCATCCCTATAATCCTTCATGTTTTTGCCTTCCTATAATTTGTGCTGAAGTCATTATCCATTAAAGCAAATTTTAAAATACAAGATCAACGTTTATTCAACTTACGACAAAAGACAATCTAGATCAGCTCACCTTTGTCTCTCCCTCTCCCTCCCGCCTTTCCACCCCCTCCTGCCTTTCTTTCTAGCTTTTGCCCATCATTTGCTTCTTCTTTAGAACATCCTTCGTTTTTCAGAATACTTTAGCTCATGGTTGACATATCATTCCTGTCATCCCTGTTTTCTTCAGCTCTGGTGTCAGTGCAGGGCTTTGCATTCGTACTACTAAAGATGGCTCATGGCTTTCAAACTTTGTTACACAGAGCCCCAAAGATCTTACGGGGGGCCCACTAGCCTGGGGCTCCTCACAGGGACACAGGGCTTGGGCCTCTCCTGAGCCTGGAACAGCTCTATTTTGATCTCTTTATAGTTGGGGGCTCCTTTGTTTGATTTAATTTGGAGAGAGGGCTCCTGATTTAAACAAAACAGAACAAAAGGATGAAAACTCATGATCTTGGTTAAACTGACAGACAGACACGAGGTCACGTGTGTGTGTATCCTTTGCCACAAATCTCTCCCTGCCCCAATCCTTATTGTCAAGTAGTACAATGAGATTCGGATATCATTGTAGATAAACTCCCTGCTGCCCCAAACTCTCTATGTGCTCTCTGAAACTCTGCAATCAAATACTTCAGATGACGTTGATCTCTAGCTACCTAAGTCCAGGAATGGAATAGATTTTTATTGATATATCAAGCAATACTCCTCATCTTATGCAGTCACTTACACTCACACAATCACACACTCTCATTTATGAACGTAAATGACTTCTTCCTCTAACAGAGATCTGGACTGAGAAAGTACATGGAACAGAATGAACTTTCTGTTGTCCCTTACTCATCACCATTTTTTTACTGCCCTGGAGCGGGTGAATGTATGTGTGTATGTGTAGGTGTCTTCTTGACTGAAATAGAAATCTTATGGAAAGTTAAAGGTCTAGAATGCACTGTGCCCAAATATTTTAGATTTGGTAGATAAGAAAGTTGGTCAATTTCCCACAGAATTTCCCCCAAATTTAAATTTTAAAAGAATTAAACATGGAATTTCAAGTCCATGGGGTTGGGTAACAGTGGAGAGAGCTCAGGAGAGGCTGTGCTCTGGGAAGGTCTGTGACCTGACATGTCAAGATTCAAATTCGAATTCCAACCTTTCTGGTTTCTGATATGTAGGGAGATGTTTTCGCTCTACTTCTCAATTTCCTCCTCTATAAAATGAGGATAATGAAATATTACCTTTTTGGGATCTTGGGAGGGGAAAATGAGAGGGTGAACATGAAAATGATTGTCAATGGGGCATCTTATGGGGGCTGGGAATCACCATCATCACTATCTATTCCATGGTGTCTAGTCCAACATCAAGGACAACGGAAGTCCTCAAAAAATGTTTGTTGAATAAGTAGTTTGTGTGTGTGTGTGTATAATACTAGCAAAAACAGTAACAAAAATGTGAGATGAGATTCAGTTGAGTTTTCCCATTCATTTTCCATTCCGATGTATTACAAAGGTATGGAGAATATATATACCGGTAATACGCTTGATCATGGTCTCCATCCTCCGTGGGACAAAACAGAGATGTTGTGTGCTAGGACCTATTTTAATGAGCCTACTCTTCAGTCCTACTTTTAAAAAACTAAGAGCTAATAGCAACAGCATGAAGAAGTGCTCATTGAAGTGTTGCCACAAATCTCAAGAGCATGCCATTTGGCTCGAGGGGAAAATAAAACCATAGAGTGTGTCTTCTTGCAGTTTATGGTCACAAAATCATCCCTCCTAGAAAAGGCAGGCTTTGGGTCCATCACTTGGTGACATCAGGTAAGTGCCAAAAATATCAAAGGCTGATACTTAATTCTTAATCCTTCTGAAACCTATCAGTTGGTCTTTATTGCCTCTAATGGCTACTCCCAAAGTTGTGGGGTTTCCTGATTCAAAGAAAATGAAGTGAGATCACCATAAGGAAGAGTGGTGTTCTCAATCAGCTGGTACTTTTAGGGGCAATGTCCTAAGCCACAGTCAAGAGGCCTCACACAGGCCTGACGACTGCAGGTTGATGAGCCTCTTGGAGGGCACACTATTTTGGAAAAGAGAGCTTTGTAAAAGTTTTATAGAAGAGCTTGACCATACTTTCATTTCCTGGAGATTTCTCCAACTACTGGCAACTATGTCAGAATAAACTGACTTATGAAGATGATTTTCTGTCATTATGGACTTCATGACTGACCTTTAACCCCTTTGATGCTGTCAGAGCCAAGACAAAGGATAAAACAGAACTGCAGGCTTTTGGAGAGGAGGCACTCATTTCTAGAGGAATTGCCAACTTCAGCCTCACTCATCATCTCTGTTGATGTGTCTTTGTTAGACTCTGAATAGTCTTGATTTGGATGTCAATGGAGTCAAGAAGATTATCATTTTAAAAAGCCCTTCTTTTTGCTGGTGAAATTGCTTTAGATAATTAACAGTTTTCTTCAGGAGTTTTTTCTTCCCTGTTAAAAATAAGCCCCATAAGTCTCCTCTTGTGGCCATTTCCCATAGCCTGTCAGGAAGGGAATAAAGAAGTGGAAAGATCCACTTGAATTTCTCTCTGTCCTCCCCATGTCACCTCCACCGCCCATTCAGGGCATCCCTTTCTAAACATTTCAAGAGAGGGAAGGACCTACTATGGGCATTTGAGAATCTTGTGGAAAACTCTATTCCCAGAGGACACTTAGAGAGAAGCCACAGAACTGAAAGATCAGGCTCTTCGTTCCAATCTGCCATTAAGTGGCTATGCGACTTTTGGTTGAAAAAAAGAGGAACTTGGCAGTATTGACCAATTACTATGTGTCAATTACTTTACCTGTATTTTCTTATTTGATCCTCATAATTTTATACTTATTTTGCAGATAAAGAAACTAAGATTTAGAGTGAGTATACAAGCTATTCAAAGTTAACATCAGTAGTATGTAAAGAAAAAACTAGGAAGTCAATTTGGATTTCAGGATGAAAATGGACTGACAGCTTAATTTATGAAACTCCATCTCTCCCCCAAAAGGTAAGGGTCCAGAGGCTACGTCCCTCCAGGGGCAGCTGTGGTTTCGGAGGAAGTCTCTATGGTCCAGCCTGGATCAAGAGCTTGGGATCTGGATATGGCCAGAAACCTCAAGGTGGATTGTGTCCCTCAGGGAACATTGGACAGTGTATGGAGACATTTTTGATTGTCACAAGTTGGGTGGACCTTAATGCCATCTAGGGCATAGAGGCCAGGAATGCTGGTAAACATCCTATAATGCACAGGACAGACCTCCACACCAAAGAATTCTCTGGTCTAAAATGTCAATAGTGCCAAGGTTGAAGAACCCTGCTTAGTTGACCACACTTAATTTATGGAATTCCATGGGTTAATTAATGGACTTCAGTTGGTGGACGATTCAAGGAATCTAAAAAAGTGGGAATTTTCCTGGTAGTTTGGGTCTAGGGAAGATGAGGGCTTTTCTGCATTGTGAACAGACATCCCTCACCTACCTTGCTCCCAGTGCTTCCCACAGTATTCTGTTCAGCAGGATGTGGACTGGACTGGACTGATAGACTGGAGGCCAGTTGGCTTTGGTGCAGGAAACTACTTAGTCAGAATAAGGCTACTGAGATGAAAGCCTGGGAAGAATGGTGAGACAACTGGTTTGGAACATAAGATTCCAACTGGCCACCCACCATTTTGGAAGATCCAGCCTTGAGGTCTTGGGGTCAAGAGCTACATTCCACTCCATTTCTTGTTTCCCCAGAATGCTGAAAACACCTACCAGCTCAAGGACTGTTTTTCTGTTCACAGGATGGACTAAGTTCATTACCTCCTTAGGCTTTAGCATTTACTGTTTCCTCTATCTGGAATATTGTTTTCCGCAAGTGTTTGCACAGCTTGTTCCCTCACGACACGTAAGTTTCTGCTTAAAAGTCACCTTCACAGAAAATCCTTCCTGATCTTAAAATAGTCTTCGCCCTTTCATACCTTCTATTCCTTCAAATGGCATTTTATTGATATTTTCACAGCTCTTTCTGAGACTTGAAATTGTTATTAACTTGTTTACTTGTTTGTCTGCTTCTCTCACGAGAATTTAAGTTTCAAGAGAGCAAAGATTTTGCTTGTCTTGGTCCCTGCTTTATTCTGTATTGTGGTACCTTGATCAGTGTTGGATAATTTTTTTTCAAATGAAAGAATGAAAGTGTGTGTGTGACTGAGCACACGCCTGTAAGCCCACTGAATTGTGCAGTTCCAGGGCACACCGGACCTGGGTATGATGAGTAAAGTCTTGTCAGGTCATTTTTCACTTGAGCTCATGGAACTTCTGTAGGGATTTCCCACATAAGCATCCCAACTTCCCAAGTAATGCTCCTCTCAGAGTTGAGAGTAATGACAAAGTCGTGACGGCCACACGGAGCAAGCCCTTCTGAAGCCTGGACCCGGCAGTCTTGGTATAATCTGATGTGATCCCTGGACTAGGGAGCATTTTATTTGAAGATTCACAAAAATTCTACTCAGACCATCTGTTTCAGGGACAATGAATAAACAGAAAATATAAATTTAAAAATAATTAGGAAGACAGCACATTGGGCAATCAGTTCCCCATTTAAGAGAGACAGAGTGATAGCAGTGTTATGCTCAAAGCATCTCAGTTATTCCTAATTGATCAAAATACCCGGATGTTTATAGCAAACGAGAGAGTGACTCAGAATGAAATGAAGTCAGTGAAATGCCAAAAGTTTTTACATCCAAAACAGAGACATGGTCCATATGTTCAGAAATACTTTTGTCCTTAGAAAATGTTTATGAAAAAAAATGGATAGGCAGTTCCTCAAAAAAGAGACTCAACTAATAGTAATATGATTCAGATAACAGAAGCATTTTTTCCATTAAGATCACTTTCCCTTTTATTTACTAATTACTCCACCACTGTGTTTGAGAAACCATTCGGATAGCAAATGCAAAAAGTTGTATTCATGGCGTGTTCATTTTACATACAAAAATTTCAAAAAGTTGAAAGATTTTCGGAAAATTTTTCACAGTATCATCCATATATTGTTTTTGGTAAATAAACATGATCAGCAGTAAAAAAAAAGCCACTGTCTCATAATATACAATATACACACAAATATTTATAAACAACTGTAAATCTAAAATATGTATTCCATATAATCCCATAAAATTATATTAGGATACATAATCATTTGATCATTTTTCAAAGTAAGAAAACATTTAAATAGTAGAAAATATGGTACGGCTAAGACAAAGGAAGGCAGGTGATTGGAGCTCGGTGTGGGTCTTGTGTGGCACAGGATAGGCCTGCTGATTGCCTCGGAGAGCAAGCACAGCAAACCTCAGTTAGAAAGGGAAGTTCAGATCCTGTCTTATGAAAACATTTCAATTAGGTGCTCTTATTAGAAGGGTGATCGTATATTTTATCATCTATACTGGGGCACTTTTGAGAGTAAGAGAGGGAGTTGTGACTAATTATGATGGGACAACTGGTGTGCATTGGAACTGTGCTGGGCACCCCTATCAGTCATAGTACAGAGTTACTGTTGTATATGTTACTGTTGCCTGGGAAGCTAAAGACACCGTGCTCCAACATGGCTCCCAAGGATCCCCACTTCCTGGTGAAATTCCTTCCTCTTGAGTGTAGGTTGGACCTAAAGACTCGCTTCTAACAAATAGAATACAGAAAAGTGATGGTTGTCACTTCTGAGATTGTTATAAAATGACTGACTTTCATCTTCCTTTCCATCTGTCACTTTCTCTTGGATTCCTTGCTCTGGGAAAGCAAGCTCCTGTGTTGTGAGCTGCCCTATGGAGAAGCCCAGGAGGCAAGGAACTGATATCTCTGGCCAAAAGCCAGCAGGAACCCAAGATCTGCCAACAGCCCCCTGAATGAGCTTGAAAGCCATTCTCCCTCAGTTGAACTTCAAGATGACCACAGCCCCAGCCAACGCCCAGAGACCCTGAGCCAGGGACCCTAAGCCAGGCCAGATTGCTGATCCACAGAAACTGTGAGATAATAAATATTTGCTTTTTAAAGTCCCTAAGTTTCAGGGTAATTTGTTACACGACAGGAGATAACTGATACAGAGACCTTAAAATGTGGGATCCTAATTCATTTGTTTCCAGGAGTTATAGTTAAGATATTTAACAACTGGCATAGCACAGGCCGAAGCAATCGGGATGGATTGAGCTGGCTCACGTCAGGGGACAGAGCAGTGAATACCAGCCTTGCTATGGCCCTAGTTCTGTGGTCATCTTTCTCCCCAGGCGAAAGCCTCCTGTGTTTAGGGGAGGGAAGGAGGTGGATCTCAGCCCGGGACTACAAACTCAAACCTCTACAGGAACCAGGTATGTACATGAATGAATAAAGTGAGTCACATTTAAGAACATATTTGGCAACCGACACTTGGCCTCAGAGTAGGGAGGCAAACTGTGGAGTGCAGGCCCGTTCCAAGGAAGACCCCCTTGGGCTTAGTCTCCACAGACATTTTCGTTTGCCCACAGTGTTGGCTAGTGCAGTGGTTTGAATGTGAATAATGTGTCAACATTTGGACATTGGGAAGTGTCACATGGAAAACCTGGAGTTCTGGCTGCTCAGGAAAGGCTGAAAGGTGTCACAAGGGCCGCCCCCCATTTCTGCATGGCTGGAGTGGGCCTATGTCTCGGAGGCTCTGCCTGCCTGCAGTGTTGCCCTTGGGCTGGCTGCCCTGGTTTCTCCTTGCTCTCCGTCTTCCCCACCTTTCAGGCTCTTTGCTAGACACTGGTTCTGTGGTGTTTTTTTCCGAATTCCAACTGGGGGCCAGATCCACAGATGATACAATCTCAGGATTGGTATCAGTTAGTCGTTTGGGGTCAATGAACAGCCTTTTTTACTGGTAGCTCCAGCGGAGAACAGGCACATGTGGGTCCCACAGAGAGGTAGAGGCCAGGTGAGGCTTTAGTGACACTGCGAGTAAGTCCACCTTGACATGTTTGTCTTCCCATTTCACGTGAAGGAAAAGAGAAGTGGAGTTTTGCTTCTCTATAAACCTTCAATTTTCTGTTCTCTGCCCATTATCCCCTTGAATTTAACTGAATTTAGGCTTTTAGAAAACGTGGAAAAGAAGAAAAACAAAGCAAATCCCATCATTCATCGTCAGTGATGAATCCCATCGTTGGCTAACTGTGCCCTTCCAGGTGTTCTGAAATAAATTTTCTCTAGCCAAGACACATAGAAGTTGGCTCAATATTTGTGATGAAATGGCCTCAAAATTATTTGACGTTAACACAGGAAGATAATGAATAAGGAAGAAAAATAACGTAACTCGTTTCTTTCTCTCTTTTTCTCTCCCTCTTGTTTTCTCTTTTTCTTTCTCTTTTTTTCCTTCTTTCCTGCTCTTCTAATTCCTGAGACTGTGAAATTGTTGCATGGATGGTTATTTTTTTCCCCCCACGAGGTGCTCTTCAGAGTGTTTTAGACAGACACATCAGGGTTCTATTATAAGTGGCTGGCTTTTGACCATGTGGAAAGATTGAAATTGAATTTATTTTTGTATGCTTTATGCCTGATGTGTTTAAGGTGCAGAGGGCGCCCCGGGGCCTCAAGGTGAATGCATGAAATGACAACAATTAAATGAGATCCAACTGAAAAAGTAGAAGCTGAAAGAATACAAACCAGTGCTTGGGAAGGAGTCCAACTTGACTGGCCCGTCGGATCGAGGGCCATGGACTGGGGCTTAGTGGTATCACTGCCCAGAGAGGAAAGCTCCTGGTGTAGAAATCCTTCATTCTAGTATTCATAAATCGAACCATGCAAGATGCCTTACAGATGCTTTCCTTTAACTTCCTGACTATGCAGATGAGGAAGCAGCGTTAAAGAGGTCACACTGGTGGCAGATTGGACCTAGAACTCAGACCATGATATTGTCAGCAACGCTGTAGATTCTGGAGGTTGAATTCCAAATCCTTGCACCGTCAATGATTAACTCTGTGACCCCGGGCAAGATATGGGCTAAGCTTCTGCTCCTGCTCTAGTGAAAAGGAGGATGCTCGTCCTTGCTCCTTTGGGTGGTGATCAAGACTGACAGGCTGGGCCAGAGTGAATCCTCACCAGTGTCATGATTCCTACTGCTTTAGAATTTGCCCAGGGAGATTTAAGACTTGGAGGCAGCTTTTCTAACTCTGCATCCAGTACTCTTTCTCTGGCATCAAGTTGACTGGAAGGATGGAAGGAAGTGATGACAGAATCTGAAAGAACACAGCCCTGGTCCTTAATTGGTGAGCTGTACCTGGGACACATGCAGTCTTCTCAATACGGTTCTCTCTAACAGGTACTATTCCAGCAGTGAGTGGGGAGCAACTGCAAGTAGGTTGCTTCCAAAGGCTCTGTCGGGGGGGCCTTTGACTTTGGAGCTCTGGTCTCCCGCAGAGTTCTCAGGGCCTTCTGACAGTTCAGTCCCTGGAGGGATCTGGAGGACAAGAACGATCACTGGAGCAGTTGAGAGATCACTAAATCCAGAATCGGAATTGGTGCTAAGGAGGAAAATGAGATCCCTTGTGCAGGTGAGACCTGTGTCTGGAGCATGATGGCCAGGTCCTGCTCAGGGTCAGCTGAGGGCTCTTCCTGAGGGCGGGGCTCTCCCCCAAATCCATGCTCTTTCCATTTCAGCCCTTTGAAATGTTTGAAGGGGCCAAAGGCATGTGTTTTTGAGCCAGCCACTCCTGAGTTGTATCCCATGGCTGCCACCAACTGGCCAGGAGAACTGGGACAATTGTCTCACCTGTCTGAGCCTCCTCGATAAATTGGGGAAAGTAATTAGATCCAGCCATGGGGTTGTTGGGAATATGAAGGGAGATGATGCGCAGTGTGTGGAGCACAGGGCCTGGCCCGCAGTAGGAGGGAGCCAGGCAGCACCTGGGCGCTTCCCGGGGTGGTTCATTCTCAAGAGGCCGGGCCAGTGGAAGGCGGGTGAGGGTCTTTCCTTCTCACCTTTGGACCAGAAAAGTCTTCTTCACTTGTTGTCCATCCCACTTGGGAAGGGCGTGAGCCCCATTCCCAGGGGCCTGAGCCCAGCCTGTGTGGCACTGCTGGCCATCCCCACAGCCCTGCAACCCCCATTCCCACCTCTGGTTTTCCCAGCGTGGCTTCATGACTTTGTTTGGCATAAAGGACTGAGAAAATTTCTGGTTTCTCTTTTATCACATTCTGCAAGAGGAGGAGGGACTTGGGGGTGGTGCCGGGAGCAGATGGGGAGAGAGTGCCTGGCAATCTGGCAATCTCTGTGACCCCCTCCATGCCTGACAAGCGGTGGGCAGTTGACAAACGTAAACAAAGGTGCCTGTGCCCCTGCTCTCGGCAGAACTGATACTGAGCCTGTGTAGGACATCAGGGTAGTTTACTGCAAGATACCTAAAGGTTTAAATGATCTGCACCAGGGTACAGCCCAGACGGGCGTGCAGCCCTGCACAGGCCATTCCCTCTTCTCCCCATCGAGGCCCCAGACGGGCCGGCATATTTGGTCACTCCACTCAACACCAGCGTGAGTCGGCAGTTCAGGTCTCTGTTGGCGTTTACCTCCCCTCTCTTTCATACATGGCTGCTTTTTACTCCTTTAGAACTCACTGCTGGGAGATGCTAGAGGCCCCACCTTGGTTCCCGTGAACAGTGTGTTCACCCAGGCCATGGCCCCATTTCACAGATTTACTTGTCTGTCTCTCCCACTCACTGGGCTCCTTGAGAGCAGACAGGGCCCCTTTGGCAGTAGTACTCCGGGGCCAGCCAGCATGGTGCTTGGAACTCAGTGAATGATTGGAGAATAAATGAATATTCTTATGCCACCGATGTCCTTGCTTTTTGCATCTGTACCATCTACTTACCATTTAATTGTGTTGTCTTATATTGTATTAAAATTCTTCCTCCTGTTTTGGCTGGGCCGGCCAGCCAGATTATAAACTTGTGCTGGTTTCATGGTTGGTCTCAGTTTTACTGGTCAGTATTTGATTTACTACCTCTTATCTGTGTTTATAATGGTAATAACTGACACTTGTTTGTTGATATAAGCTTCTTTCAGACACAGGCCTGCATTTGAGCCTCAGAGCTACCCTCAAAGTAGACAGGACAAGCATTTTAGGTATTTTATGCATGCGAAAACCGAAGCTCAAAGAAGTTAAGAGAGGACTTGAATTCAAGTCTATGTTTGTTTGGGTGGGAAAAAAATAGAATTGTTCTAAAATACTTTTTGGAATTGCATCTGTCGCTTATTCAGAAAGTTCTGGCCTGCAGGAACTTGGCACCCTAATGAGTGGCTTGTTGCAGTAGTTCTAATTCGGAGTCGGGCTAGGAGCTTTCCGTCCCACAGCACCCCAGGCCATCATGTTCCTCTGGTAGGTAATTTGTTAGAACTGTCGTTAACCCTTTACTAGGATCAGCTCCTGACTGTACTATCCAGGTCTCCTTTCATCTCCTCTTTCCTTTCTCATCTAGGAGAAGAGCTCATGGTAGATGGCAGCAGCAATTTTAATGACTAATTGAAAAACCATGGGCTTTTAAAGCTCAGAAAGGCTTTCAAAGAGATTGATGATGGCCTGTGCATGTGGAGTTTACCTTCTGCAGCTCTGTGTGTGACTCCTTCTTTCCTGAGGATCTAAAGCGGGCCAGTCAACCCTGTTGCCGTCTCTCTCTCTCCTCATTCTCTCACTTTGTCTCTCTGTCTCTGCATTAGAGGGCTGGATGTCCCTGCCCATTGGTGTGTGAGTTCAGCAGGTTTCCCTTCTCTTTTTAGTTGTAAACTTTGGAGACAATACGAAGGCTTGGGATATTTTGAGCTTGCTTATTTTTTTCTAGGTGGAACTATTTCCACATCGTGGGAAATAGACCTTCTTTCCTGAAGTGGTAAAGAGACCCTTTTAAACAATGAAGTGCCGTGGCGTGCACATGGATGGTGATGTCATCAGCACCTAATAAATCAAATCATAATACTTCACATTTTGTGCAGTGATTCTGCTCCCCCAGATCCGTGCAGCTACAGCGCCAGTCAGTGCTTCTGAAAGAAAGCCAGTCTGAATGTGGGTGGACATCAACTAAGAAGTGGGAATTTAGATCTTTCTTGGTAATTGTCACACTGTTATGGAAAACTACCCAGAGTATCCTCAATTCCCATACAGATGAGGTTAGTAGTTCTCAGACTTTGGAATTTCATGCAGCAGTAAAATTTCCAAAAACGTTAGAATACTGACATGTTTGTCAACTTTTAATTTTGCTGAGAAATTCACACTAGAAACATAAAAAAAATAAACAAGCCCAAACCAAAATCAGATCAACAAATAGCACCCCCTCCAGCCCATCATCACTGCATCTTTCATAAAAGAAATGAAATTTCAACACCAAAATGTTTAAAAAGCTTAAATCCTTAATCTGTAAATAAACAAGTCCTTTAAATAGACTGCATTTTGCATTTTGAAACACTTGCTACATTTCTCTTATTTTATTGTGGGCTCATCTTACTTTTTAAAACCTCTGACAAAGGAGGGACCAAAATACATGATAGATTAAACATGCCTGGGTAAATATAGAAAAAAAGGCCTACCCACATCATAATATCGCTGTCTTTGGCTAGTGGAATCAAAGGGGTAATCTTTCTTTTTCTTTTGAATGTGTATTCTAAAATTTGTAAAAAGTACTTAATATTATTAACAATAATAGAATTCCATAACTATGTTAGATTTTCTAACCAGAACTTTCAGGGGAACGGGCAGCCATAAAGGGTATGTCTTGGAATATTAATGCAAATGTCAGACATAATGTACCTCGAGTGTGTTTTTGCCCTTAGCAGCAGGCAGCGGTTGGTCCCCTGCCATGTGGTGACTGAGTGTCACTGTCTGTGTCTCTGCTTCTGCCTCTCCTGCTGCCATCACCCCCTGTTCCGGCTCCTCCTCCTGCCTCTTGTTCTCTGTTTCCCGAGGGCTTCCTCTTGACGTTTCGTGGCCCTTGCCGTCTCAGGCCTTTGTCTACATGGCTTTTCAACTTCTATGTCCTCTGCTTGCTGGCTTGCATCCTCCCATTCTATCTCCAGTTCAAATTCCTGGAAAAGGAAGACTCTGATTGGGCCTGTTGTGTGTTGTGCCCCTCTGTGAACAGAGCTTCCATTCAGGACCCCACAGAGGCTGGTATCACCTGATTCATTGGCTGTCGCTGGGAATGGTGCCCGGCCCTAGGCCAGCTCCCTGTGGCTTGGATCATACCCTGTACTAGGCGCTTCACATCGGTTATTGATATCATTGCTTTTAAAGACCTGTGAGGGAAGTGACAACGTTGAGCTTACCTGAGCCCTGTGCTCTGGGGAAGACAGCCATGGTTACAAAATCCCCTCACCCTTGGGTGTCTCCAGCAATGGCTAACCACAAAAGAACACTCTACTTTCTCACATTCTCAGCTAAGACCCACTTCCACCCTTCTTCATGTGACTTCCATAAGATTCACAATGACACTCTTGTTTACTCACCTTGATAACCAACCTTCCCACCCTCTCCGCTCTGCCAAGTTTCTCAGTGATGAACTTGCTTCTTGTTGCAATAGTCTGAATAAAATCCTCCCCTTAATTGTCTGGTGCATTTTGTCTTCCACAGAGGAATTATTTTCTCCATTTCTATTCATAAGTAAACTAAAACTTGCCGAAGCCACACAGACAAAAATTGCAGTGTTTGGTTTCCAGAGTAGCTGTGTCCCTTTTACTCAGGACCTTTGTTGGCACATCAGCATTGTTGGGCTAGCCAAAGGCTTTCCCAGGAAATGGCTTGGAGGAGAACAGAGTGCTCTTGGCGGGGCAAGTCAACACTTCCTAGTGATGGAGGTCCTCATGTTTTATGAACTCTGAAGAACTTTGCATTTAGCCAATGTTCTTTTCCTCGGCATCTCTGTCTCAGAAGCAAACACTTGGGATTCTCCCAGAAGCATCAGTGCCGTCCACCATTCTTGGAATGAGCTTTGGAGTCTTGGCAAGAAGCTGGCAGTATTCAAATGTGAAAACAGGCAGCAGGCTTGTTATTGAAAGTGAGCGCTGAGGGGCTGCATGTTTGCCGCTGTCCAGAGGACTTACAGCTGTGACGCTTGCCTGAGTGCTCGCTTACCATGACCGGGGCCCAGTGGAAGAAGCACTTGCCTTTTTTCTGGCTTCTGATTCTATAGCCCAGATTATTATGCATAGTTTACTTGTCAAGAAGACAATGCCCCTGGAACTTGTGTGTACTGGATAGAGCAAGTTGTGCACAGCCCATGTCCAGTGTGTTTCAAAGATGACAAATCCCGCTGGGCAGTGAGGGCTTCTGGCCCCCATGGCTTCGTGGCTGGGAGAGCAGGGAGCACGCTGGGAATGGGGCTCTCTTCGCTTCAAGTGTCGAGTCAGGGAAGATGCTTCCATATGGCACAAACTCTTACCCCAAAAGGTATTTTGTGATCATGAGTTGAACTTAAATAAATTCATTATATACATACTTGGTACATTATGAAATTCTCCAAATTTGTTTCCATATATACTTTTTTCTTTATTTTCAAGGTCAAAGAATGCTGGTGTCTATAAAGAACCAATTAGGACCTTCATGAATTAAGTTTTGCTGATCTCGACTTCCAGCCTGAGGCCTGACCACCTTCCTGGAGGATTTATCACCATTACTTCCACAGAGAGAGGGGTGGGGACCAGCTCTGGGCAGGTGCTCAGCCTGTCCAGTGCTTGTCAGGAGGGGAGGGGCAGGGCACAGGGAGGGCCAGTAGCCAGCACTGCTTCACACAACTCTAGGCACTAGCAGGCACTTTCTTCCTGGTTTTTAAAAAAATACATATGCACACCTTAGCACAGATGATAATTCTAGAAAATTTTTATTTTCTTTCATCTCTGAAGTGCTTGAAATTATGATTTCCATTTCAAGGCCAACAGGCTTCTTATTTTTATAAAACATAATGCTATAACAATGTGAAAGTATAATACACTATTTTAAGTCTGCTTGAACCATACACACAAGCAGAGAATAAGATGTTTCCAGATTTCGAGTGTATTAAAAACAAAATTAATTCCCTACTCTTGCTTTTCCAAGGCATCTGGCTTAACGTTAAAAGCTAGCTCCATTCATAATCTGCGTTTAGGAAAAACAAAAATCATAAGCCACATCCTTCATTTCAAACATACTGAGACTTTAAAAAAAATACAAAAAAATGTATTTACACCAATGAGTTCCTATTGAATGAGAAAATGGCTACCAATGGAGTTTAAACGACACGTTAAAAGATGTAGTGACGGAGAAAAGCCAAACATACCTCTGCCGACCCTGCAGCTACCTACTCTTTCTTCACAGCTACGTTTCCTCATAGAAACAGGACCTGGGGAATTTCACAACCTGGGATCAAGTCCCTGTTCTGCCACTTATAAAACGTGTGATGCAGGTTAAGTCACCTAGCTGTGTTAGTGTGTTCAGGCTGTTATGACAAATATCTCACAGATTGGATGGCTTATAAACAAGAGAAATTTATTTCTCACAGTTCTGGAATCTGGAATTCCAAGATCAAGGTACCAGCAGATTTGGTGCCTGGTGAGGGCCCGATTCCTGGTTTGTAGACAGCTGTCTTTTCACCAAATCTTCACGTGGCTGAAGGGCCAAGGGAGCTTTCTGGAGTCTCCTTTACAAGGGTGCTAATCCCATTCATGAGGGTTCCACCTTCACCGCTCAATCACCTCCTAAAGGCCCCACCTCCAAATACCATCACTTTTGGGGTTAGGTTTCAACATACAAAATTTTGGGGGGGGGCACAAACATTCAGTCTACAGCACTAATCAGCCTGAGTTTTGAGTTCCTTTACTTTGAAATGGGGAGATCTACCATATAGACTTTTGTGGGTGGGGCAGAGGTGGTTGAGATTTTAAGGAGAAAGTGTGTATCCACGCCTGGAACAGCTTTGTATTTCCTCGGGTTTGTGCTACTTACAGGAGCAATCCATGCGGATCCTCTTAGTGTGGCCGCAGTTCCATTTGGGTTTACTGTTTTCCTTTCTCATGGTGAGCACAGGACCTCGGCTTTCCATACTGGCCATCCTGCCTTGTGCTCTCCCCTCCACACTGTCCACCATGTGGGCCGTGATGATAGTTTTCCTTCCCAGACACCGAGCCTGGCCTGCCACATCTGGTGAGGTGGAAGGGAGAAATCTGTATTCTGAGCATGTCCTGGACCAGCTTTTTGTTTCTAATTTTGGTGCTGGGTAACCAGGGACCTGTGGTGGCATGTCATGAGAAAGCATTCCCTCTCTCAAAGGTAGTATTACTTTAATACACAGGAAAACACTGGAAGGCTAAAGTCAAATTTGACTTGCTGGTGGCATTATCATTTGTGCTCTGCTTTCCTGAGTTTGTGGTAAGCTCCTTGAGGCCAGAGTTGGTGTTCCCTGGGGCTGAGAGAAGCAGATTCTCACAGAACGCTTGGGATGGAGCCCAAGAAAGACAAACGCAAGGCTCCAGTGTCAGCTGACAAACATCTGGGTCAGTATAGAGACAGCCAAGGAGAGAAGGCGGTAAGCTGTTTTCTGAGAGTGTGAACAAGAGCCTCCAAATTAACTTCAACCATAAGAAAGCTGTTTACTGAGGTATCGGAGAACACCCAGAAGAGCTCCCCGGAGGCATGGCTGAAGGCAGATGCAGCTGTATGTTGTCAGAGAGAAGCCTGCATTTTGCACGTGGATCAGATCCCAGTGCATCAACACTGGCGTCTGGCCCTGGTGTTGACTGGGGTCAGAGAGATGCTGTGGATTTCTGAGGCTCTTCCAGAGGCCTTATTATGGACAGGAGATGAGCAATTGCTCTCCAAAAGAAGCCAAGTTGAACATTCTGTGCATAACTTGAGCACCTCCTAATGTGAGGGGACATCTCTGAGCGCCTGGGATCCTTCAATATATGATTCAACTGGAAACTCACAAGAAACAGTTAGACCTTGACCATCAAGTCATTTGTGGGTGGGGGGGGGGAGAGAAAAATACCTAAGATCCTTATAGCTACCTGCATGTTCTTTTACATTCCATAACTTTCTTAAGTCTTTAGTTACATTCACAAATAACTCTTTGCTACTATTTTCAATTAAAAATTAAATGTACAGTCTAAAAAAGCTTGTCGAAATGACCCCTAAGTTGGGTCTTCATACATCTGGCAGAATGACCTTTCTGCAGGTAAGGAAGATACCACATTTTACAGGAGGCGTAAGCGAAGCCCAGAGAGATCAAATCACTGCAGTTCCAAGTAACAAATATTTACTGACCATCTGCTCCATGCCAAACACAGCCTCAAGTCATTTGCCTTTGAAATAATGGGATGTGCTTACTTGCTCTATATGCACAAGGGCAATATGTCAAAGTGGAAATGGAAATGTACAAATTCCGCTTAATCCTGCACTTGCACATACCCACGCATACACACATAACACACACACACACACACACAAACGCAGAAAAAAGCCCTAAGAAGATGTTGTTGAAGGATTCTGAATAATAGGTTGTGTCAGATTGAAAAAGTAGCATTTCATGTCATATGGAGCAGCTACTCGTATGCCACCTACCCCTCAGAAAGGTCTCGGGTGCATTGCCAACACCACAAACTTGGGAGATGTAGTTAGGCATATATGAAGCAAAGCTTCCAGAACTAATTTTTGCTATTTGAAGTATCGCCAAAACGTTTTTTCTTCAGGCATTAATTCTGGCAATAATGCTGCTGTAAGGTCTTCGTTGCTGCCCTGTGACTAGGCTGCCACAAGTGTCTTTGAGAAAGGACAAGTCCTTCTAGCTTTAAAAAGCTCCTCTGTGAACCTCTCTTGATAGCTATCATGTCAGGAGGTATGCGGTTGCTGTGGAGTTTTATCTGAGATTGTCAGGCACACTCAGGATTTCCTTTTTAAATTTTTTTCTGTCAAGGTGCCTGCAGTCAATCCCAGATGCTCCGGAGTGGCTTTTAAATTCAGTGTAATCTCTGCCAGGCACTCGGCAATGGATGCGAGTCACTCGGACATTTTCGAGACTGCAGATTTCCCAGAAGGAGAGCAAAAGAGAAAATGTTATCAATACTGTGACCTTGAAACGCGCTTCGCTTTCCTGCTCCAGATTTTACCATGTGCTGGCTTGAAATGCAAGGGAGAAAAGGCAGTGAAGTTAGGAAACTTGGATTTCCCCTTGCAAATCCACATTGAGCAACCCACATTTCCCAATGAGATTGAGTTGTGTGCCTCTGGTAGCTCCCTGGAGGACTGGACCGAGTTGTCAGGGAGGATCTGAGGGATTGTAATGTTCTTTTAAAAATATCTTAGGTTTTCATGGACTTTAAGCATAAAAATGAACCCCAGAGCCACGTGTCATGGGACTTAAGCATAGGAAGTGGAAATTGCTTGGGGAAGCTTGCCTGCCCCCGAAACACACCGAGGGAGAGGGGAAAGGTGGGAGATTTGGAAAAATGATGGAGCATCTTGGAGCTGAGGTAAAAAGGCACTTATAAGGGGCTTTAGGGGGAGGAAAATGTGAAAAAACTAGGCTACATGAGACACACAGTTAATTTCAGTATAAGTAGTCAAAACCGTGCAGCCCACAGTTGGATCTCTTCCATCCATCAATACCAAATACTCACATCCGATTGGCATCCACTCTCCATAATGAATGCGCTTCCTGGTTCTTCTCCGTTTTTAAGCAGTTCACTAGCCCTGAGATACAGGAGGAGTGTGCACGGGGAAGGGGGAGGGTGTTGGTGGTGGGAGTGCTGAATCTGAGGAATCTGAATGAAAATGAAAAATTTCAAAAAAGTAAGTGGTAACTTGACATGGTTTGGAAAACAGAGAAAATACCAATGGACAAGATACTTTTTTGCTGAACAGCTATATTTGTTTATTCGATAAATACTTATTGACAACCTTGTCATTCCAGGGAACATGTTGGGCGCTGAGGATACAAAATAGGAGCAAAAATGGGCGCAGTACCTGCCCTTTCGGATTCATAACTTAGCAGGGAAGACAGTGATGAAATAGCCCCAAATATAAAACCACAACGGCGACAAGGGCTGAGGACTAAGCCTTCCACTTTGAGATTTCTCAATGAAAAGTGTCTAAATGTACAAGCACAAATTTGCCCTTATTTTGCCCCTTTTTCATTTCTTTATTCATTAATGACTATTGAGGGTCTGCTAGGAGCTAAGTGCCATTCTGGGCTCCAGGGATACCACAGATAAAGAGCAAAGTCCCTGCTTTCACAACTCACAGAATGACTTGGAGACGCAGAAAATAAAACTGGCAGAATACTTCATATGCAATCTTCCTAATCCCTGCTTTGATGCTGTAAGATGGTGTCATCATCCCTGTCTTACAGATGGTGAAGTCGAGGTCAGGAGGCATAAAGTCATTCACCCAAGATCACACTGCTAAAAAATGGAAACGTCAGAATGTGAACCCATACTTCTGTGGTTTCAGATGGAACCTTCCACTACACTGTGATTGATGTAGCAATTTAATGTGCAAGAGACACCACTTGTTCTTTCTACTTAATAAAAAGTAACTAATGTATTGTTTTCACAGTGCTTCTGTCTTGAGAATGAGGGTCAGGTTTTTTAACGTGATGGGCACCTGCTTAAAAGGAAGGAAACTGTGACCTCCTCATCCAGTCGATGCTCTATATTGATGGTGTCCCTTTTCTGCTTCCAACTGGTACTCTTTCTTTGCCCTTGGCTCCTCAAATAAGATGGCTTTCCACTGTTTCAGAATGAGGCCAGCCCTTACTGCTAGTCTTTCCAACGAACATAGGCCTAGAAGTATATTATCTATACTTATTGGCAGAATTAATTTAGAGGAATGCACTTTCCTTTAAGCCTTACATATTAACTGAGTAGTAACTCAGGCATGATACTGGACAGAGATGGCGGAAATGGATCTAGCAGAAGCTGGCCTCAGCTGGGCACATAGACTATCCAGGCAGACAAGCAGTGGTGATGGAGCAAGGTACACAGAAATCCATCAACTAGACTTCCTAGTTTTGTAGTGCTTTAGGCTTACGAAGTTGCTTTTGCAAATAATATGTACTTTTGTCATTTCTGCAACAGTAATGTGAAGTAGGTGAGGATAATAGATATTTTGATTTTAAGTATGAAGACACTGGGACAGGATGAGTAGGAACAGAGAGGGTAGGTGACTTTCACAAGAATTACAGCCCAGGCGCTTGTCAGAGCCCAAGCTTCTCATTGGTACTATCGTTTTTAGTCTTTGTTTTTGAAAGAAATCTTCGCCTCCATATAATATTAACAAACATTCATTACTGACAATTTTGAAAATGCCAAAGCATCAAGAAATAAAGTTAAAATCATGTAATTTCAATACCCAGAAATAGATAACACTTTGGTATAAATTCTTCTAGCCTTTTTTCTGTATGTAGACACACACAGGGAAACACATTTTCCAAACGGGGAATTAGACTGCACATCCTGTTTAATAAGTTGAAATTTTGACTTAAAATTAATTGTGAATTCCTTATGTGATCAAATATTTTCTGCAGCATCATCTGTAATAGCCACACATTATTTTTGATGAATGCTATACTTGATTTAAACAATTCCTAATTGTTGGGCTGTTTGGTTGTTTTCATGAGCATAGTCTGTACACGGATATGTTGATTGAAAGTTGACTTTGGGTAAAAGGGAATTGTTATCTTTTATTAAAATACTAAATTCTCATCCAAAATTATTAGATAAAATTCTAATGAGTTATTTGATAGGGGTATAACTCACATATAGTGAAATGCACACATCTTAAATGTGCAGCTTGATGAGTCTGACAAATGCATTTGCCCCAGTCAAGTCATAGGTCATTTCCATTGTCACAGAAAGTTCCCACCCGCCTTTTCTAAGTCAATCCTCAAACTCTCCCCAGCTACAACTGCAGGTCTGACTTCTAACACCATAAGTTTTGACTGTTCTAGAGCTTCTAATATGTACTCTTAACATCCCAGTTTTTTCCTTCAACATCATGTTTTTGAGATTCATTCATATTGCAGGCATCTGTAGTTTAATCTCTTTTTTATTGCTGAGTAGTATTCTAGTATATGAATATAGCACATTTTGTTTATCCATTCTCCTGTTGATGAACATTTTGGTTGTTTTTAATTTTGGGCTGTAATAAATAGAGATGTTGTAAACGTCCTTATACAGGTTGTTTGTTTGCTTGTTTTTGTTTAGTTTTATTTTTTCAAAAGTATGTTTAATGGGTAAATGTATAGGAATAGAATGTTGGGTCACAGGTTAGGCATATGTTTAACTTTGTAAGATACTCCCCAATAGTTTTCCAAAGTAATTTACCATTTTATTTTATACTCCCACCAACGAAGTATGAGTCCTGGTTGTTCCAATTTATGAAAATATTGGTTGTCAGTCTTTTTAATGTTAGCCATTCTAGAGGATATATAGTGGTATTTCGTTGTGGTTTTCCTGTGCATTTTTCCAATAACTAATTACATTGAGTACTTTTTCAATGGAATATTGGTCAGTCACATGTCTTCCTTTGTGAAGTGTCTGATCAAGTTTTTAGTCCATTTTTAATTGAGGTATTCATCTTTTAATCAATTTATCATAGTTCTTTTTATATTTTAGATAAAAGTCCTTGTTAGATATACTTGTGAAAGTTTTCCCTAAGCCTGTACCCTGCTTAGTCATTTGCTTAACTGATGTTGTTGATAGCAGATGAAGCCTAAGTTTCTTTCCTTAATGGCTAGTGCTTTTTGTGTTCTAAGAGAGCTTCGCCAAAGTTGAGAACACGTTTTCCTATATTTTCTTCCATAAGCTTTACTGCTTTAGCTTCTACATGTAAAAGTCTTATGGTCCACCTCAAATTAATTCTTGTGTGAGATGTGAGGTAGGGGCTCCATCTTTTTCACATAGATGGTGTTCCAGCACCAGCTGTTGCAGTGACTTTCCTTTCTCCACTGAATTACCTCAGCACCTTCATTGAAAATTAATTCATTCTATGAATGTGAGTCTATTTCTGCCCTTTCTAGTGTATTCCTGAGATGCATCTGTTTATTCTTCTCTCGGTGCATACTGACTTGTTCTTTTGCTTTACAGTAAGTCTTGAAATCAGAGAAGCAATTCTTCGAGCTTATTTTTTTCCAAAGATTCTGGTTATTTTAGTAGTTTTTTTGCCATGTAATATACATTTAAATAAAAGAGTTGTCAATTTCTGTAAAATAAAGTGATTGCTGGGATTTTGATACAGAGTGTATCAAATCTGCAGGTGAATTTGAGAAGACTTGGAATCTTCACAGTTTTAAGTGGATCTTTCAACCCACAAACATGGTCTATCTCTCCACTTATTTAGGCCTTTCTTTGTATATTTCTCTAAGATATGTTTTACAGCTTTCAGTGTGTAGGTCTTGCACCTATTTTATTAACTGTGTCCCTAGCATTTTATGCTTTTAATGTGATTTTAATTACTATCGTTTCAACTATATTTTCAAATCATTCATTGCAAATATATAGAAATATCATTGATAGTTTATACATTGATTTTGTATCCTATGACATTACACTTATTCATCCTAGCAGTTTTTTGTTTTTATAGACTTTACAGGATTATCTGCATAACAGTCATGTTCCTTGTGAGTAAAGACAGTTTTATTATTATCTAATCTTTATATATTTTACTCCCTTTCTTGCTTTATGCACTAAGACCTCCAGAACAATAATGTATAGAAGAGATGAAAGAGACATTCTTGCCTTGTTCTCAGTCTTACAGGAATAGAGTTCAGTGTTTTACCACTAAGTATGATGCTAGCTGTTGGTTTTTTTGTAGATGTCCTTTATCAGATTGAGGGAAATCCCTTCCATTCCTAGTTTACTGAGAATTGCTGTTGTTTTTAAGTCATGAATGGGTATTGAATTTTGTCAAGTGCTTTTTCTGCATCTATTGTGGCAATCTTATGGCTTTTCTTTTATAGTCTGTTGAAGGTTAAACCAATTCTATATTCTTGGCCTAAATTCACTTGATATATTGAAGTCAAGTCATGATACACTATCATTTTTACATATTTCTTAGTTTGACTTAATTTGTTAATCTTTTGTTAAGGATTTTTGAATCTATGTTAATTAAGTACACTGGTGTCTGTTTTTGGGGAAGGGGGAAACAGTTTGGTTGATTTAGGTATCAGGAAAATGTCAACTTCACAAAAAGCCAGAGAGTATTTCTTCCTCCCCAATTCTTGATCATTCTTTCTTTAAATATTTTTCTGTCCCCATTTCTCTCTTCTTTCTTTCTATGAATCCAATTGTACATGTATTAGATCATTAGTGTTAATTTCCATAGGTCACTGAACGTCTGTACCACTTAAAATCTCTTTTTCCCTTTGTGCTTCATTATGGGTAGTTTCTTTTTTTTTTCTTTTTTTGTTCTGTGGCCAAATTATCGCAGGATGTATTTTTGAAAAGTGAGAGTTATAAAGCATTTGATCAAAATGGACAAACTAAGTTAACAAGTGTTTGCTACAATGAAAAATTCACTCTCATGGGGACATGTTACTTCTATCCAGAGGATCAGAGTGGTTAAATGGTTTCTTTCGTTTTTTTCTTCAATTTTTTTCTTTTTTGCTGTAACACTGGTTTATAACATTATATAACTTTCAGGTGTACGTCATAATATATTTCGAATTCTGTGTAGATTACATCATGTTCGCCATGCAAAGACCAATCACCATCCATCACCACACACGTGTGCCTAATCACCCCTTTGGCCCTCCTCTCTCCTCACTTCCCCACTAGTAACCACCAGTCCAATTTCTGTTGCTATGTGTTTGCTTGTTGTTGCTTTTATCTTCTACTTAAAAGTGAGATCATACAGTATTTGACTTTCTCCTGCTCACTTATTTCACTTAGCATAATACCCTCAAGGTCCATCCATGTTGTCACAAATGGCTGGATTTCATCATTTCTTACGGCTGAGTAGTATTCCATTGTGTATATATACCACATCTTTATCCATTTGTCCCTTGATGGGCACCTAGGTTGCTTCCAAGTCTTGGCTGTTGTGAATAACGCTGCGATGAACATAGGGTTGCAAGTATCTTTATGCATCTGTGTTTTCAAGTTCTTTAGATAAATACCCAGCAGTGTAATAGGTGGATCATATGGTGGATCTATTCTTACTTTTCTGAAGAAACTCTATACTGTTCTCCATAGTGGCTGCACCAGTTTGCACTCCCACCAGCAGTGAGTGAGTTCTGTTTTCTCCACATCCTCTCCAACACTTGTTGTTTCCTGTCTTGTTAACTATAGCCATTCTGACAGGAGTGAGGTGATACCTCACTGTAGTTTTGATTTACATTTCCCTGATAGTTAATGATGTCGAACATCTTTTCACGTACCTGTTGGCCCTCTGTATATCTTCTTTGAAGAAACCTCCATTCAGATTCTTTGCCCATTTTTCAATTGGATTGTTGTTTTTTTTTGGTGTTGAGATGTATGTGTTCTTTGTATATTTTGGATATTAACCCCTTAACTGATACATGGTTTATAAATATCTTCTCCCAATTGTTAGGTTGTCTTTTCATTTTGTTGATGGTTTCCTTTCCTGTGCAGAAGATTTCTGGTTTGATGTAGTCCCATTTGTTTATTTTTTTAATTGTTTTCCTTGCCTGGTCAGACATGGTATTTGAAAAAATTCTGCTAAGACCGATGTCGAAGAGCATACTGCCTATATTTTCTTCCAGAAGTTTCATATCTTACATGCAAGCCTTTAATCCATTTTGAGTTGACGTTTGTGTATGGTGTAAGATAATGGTCTACTTTCACTCTTTTGCATGTGGCTGTCCAGTTTTCCCAACACCATTTATTAAAGAGACTTTCTTTCTCCATTGTATGTTCTTGGCTCCCTTGTCAAAAATTAGCTGTCTGTAGACATGTGGGTTTATTTCTGGCCTCTCAGTTCTGTTCCATCGATCCATGTGTCTGTTTTTGTGCCAGCACCATGCTGTTCTCGTTACTATAGCTTTGTAGTATATTTTAAAATCAGGGATTGTGATGCCTCCATCTTTGTTCTTTTTTCTCAGGATATCTTTGGCCATTTGGGCTCTTTTGTTGTTCCACATAAATTTTAGGATTCTTTCTTCTATTCCTGTGAAAAATGTTGTTGAAGCTTTGATAGGGATTCCCTTGAATCTGTATATTGCTTTATTAAGTTTTGTTAATTCTTCCAATCCAAAAGCATGGGGTATCTTTCCATTTCTTTGTGTCTTCTTCAATTTGCTTCAACAATGTTTCATAGTTTTCAGTGTACAGATCTTTTACTTCCTTGGTTAAGTTTATTCCTAGGTATTTCATTCTTTTTGTTGCAATTGTAAATGGGATTGTATTCTTAATTTCTCTTTCTGCTACTTTGTTGTTAGTGTATAAAAATGTATGTTGATTTTGTATCCTGGAACTTATCTGTATTCACTTACTATTTATAAAAGTTTTTTAGTGGATTCTTTAGGGTTTTCTATATAGAAAATCATGTTATCTGCAAATACTGACAGTTTCCCTTCTTCCTTTCCAATTTGGATTCCTTTTCTTTCTTTTTCTTGCCTGATTGCTCTAAGACTTACAATACTGTGTTAAATAAGAGTGGCAAAAGTGGGTATCCTTGTATAGTTCCTGCTCTTATATGGATAGTTTCTATTGCTGGGATTCACATCTCTGAGGAGGGAGCAATGCCCAGCTGGTGCATGTACCTCTGAAGGGGCTCAGCGAGGCTGGCTGTAGGAATGTACAAAAAACCAGAATAAGCTCCTGCTGCTGAGCTGAAGATCTGTTTCTGGGTCATGCTGACAAGACGCAGAGAATAAAAACATGAGTGGGGCCACTCACTGCTTGCCTATCGCCTGCATTCTAGCCTTCTCCCAGCACTGTGTCCCCTTGGGAGAGCCTGACATGGTGGGAGCAGCAGCTAGCAAAGGAGTAATGTGCCTTGCAGAATCTCAGCCCCAGTGTAGCAAAGCAGGGTCTAGAGAGGTGGGTTAGAAGCTGAAAGACAATTGCTTAATAATGAGCATAATCAACTTACAACTCAGTCTCTGTGCAGTAGCCATAGTGATCTATAATATACATGATGTTTTCCCCTTGCACTTTGCATAAAATAAAAGTCCTAAGTATGGCCCATTAGCTCTCTAGGATCTGGCCCTTGTTCATCTTTACAGTCACAAGTCTGTTCACTCTTTTCCTCATTCATTGCACACTAGCTTTTTTCTACCCTGAAACTTTCACACATACTCTTCCTCAGCCTGGAAGTCTCCTCCTTCTATTCTTTACCTGGCTAACTCCTACTTACCCCTCAGTTTTTAACTCAAATACTATTTCTTCAAAGACATCTTTCCTCACACCAAAAGTAAATCAGGCCCCCTCTTACCAATCCATACAAGTTTTCTTTTTAACCATGTACCTCAGCTTATAGCTATATGTTTGTTTCTTTGTTTTACCTCTTGTTCTCTTGCTAGACTTTGAGCTAGCTCCATAATGCATGGCCCATTGCTGTTCTGCCCACCCTGGTAAGCCTAGTGTCCTGCATAGTGCTGACATATGGTTGGTGGTGAAATCATTGATTCATGAGTCAATTATTATCTTGGTTACTATCTATCCCCAGCAAAATAAATGCTTAAAAACATTTTTAAGATGAATAGGAAGGATTATATGAATTAATGACTGGACAATGGATAGGAGCATGGGAACTGACTGAAACAGACTTTGCATTTTACTCCCTTTGGCCTACCTCAGCTCTCTTCTTAGAAATGTCCTGCAGCCTATCTGGTGGTATCCGTGAAGGTTCTTCTAGTTTTCTGGGAGGCACGGCTATTACTGTTGTTGTTTTTAGCATCTCTGTTTGACCTGATGACCCTCACAGCAGCAGAATGTAATTTAGACAGATTAGGACATTAGCTTCTTTTCAGGAACCCACAGAAGCCTTGGAATGGACAGTCCAGGAATATACATATGTCCACATTACCCAGTCTCTGGAAATGTCTATTTTTAAGAAACATGAGCTTGTTTTCTCTAAGGATAATTTCCACCTTCTTACTAGAGAGTTGGGTTTATACAGGTTGCCATCTCCTTTACTGAGACTTCTTGAGGGAAAGGTAGATGAAGGATCTGTTTTCAGTGCAGTAGGAGTTTTCAGGCAGGAAACATGCTTAAATGTATGGGTTCTGAACAAAATTTGATTATTAGTTTGATCCAAATTTCACTTTTCAGAAAAAGGAAAGATTTTAAGGATAGCTTAACGAAATTTATCAGGCAAGCCCAAAGCGGACTTAAGCAAACACAAAATGTATCAAACATATGATCCAAGCTTTATAATTAACTCATCAGGTCAGCAAAATTGCTAAGTGCCTACTACGAGACACACACTGTCCTAAGGGCTGGAAGCCCACCAAGACCAATTAGATCAGTAAGCTACTCTCACCTCGGCAGAGAAACAAATTCACAAAGCTAAAGTCAAAAAGAGGTGGGCTCCATAGGTGACGGGACACAAAAGAGGGAGGGTGCAGGCCTGGAAAGGAGGACACCGGTGGTGACCGGCTTGCCTTTCTCCTTGGAGAAACCAGGAAGATATTTTCCTTCAAGCAAATAGCAGGTTCAACGTGGACATGGGAAAGCACGCAGACTGCTATTTTCTTTTTCCCTCTAGTGATTCTGCAAGCAGTTCAAAAAGGAGACTGTTCAGCTGGAGGGGTGTGTGACTCGGTGTGGCCTAACTGGTGTCATTTCCAGAGTGGTGAGCAACGTCTCTCCTTTCCTCCTCAAAGCAAGAACACCTCCAGAGCCGTGGAGCTGAGGGCTGAATTTCCTTAATTTCCTGCTCTTTAGATGAGAGCTTGGCCCACTGTTTCCATGACAATGCCTTGTTGGAGAGAAGCTTGGTCAAATCTTACCTACTAGGCACAACTTCCTATGAATGGGTTTTTCTTGTCACTTCTTGGGAATAAAATTTGGATCCACAGAAAAGATGAGAACCCTAGAATCCTGGTTTGTGGTGTGTTTCTGTGATGACAGAGATAGAGGTGGGGAAAAGTAAGACTAAGGAGAGGTGTGGTTGGGGGGAGGTGGAGGGAGATAGGAGTGGAAGGAAGTGGAGGTGGGGGAAGGTTTGGGGCACACAGGAATGGAGGGAGGTGAAGGAGGGGTGGGGGAAGGTGGGAGAGACAGGAGCGGAGGGAGGTGGAGGTGGGGTGGGGGAAGTGGGGGGACTTTTGAGAGAACTTGGTGAAGAAGCTGGTTAGGGAGGGATGCTTAAGTGGTAGGAAAGGAGGCTGGGGGCACTGAATACCTGCTTCTTCATTTTTCTGGGTGGTCTGTTCACAGAGTATGACATAATTATTGTTCTTTAAGTGGAGGTTAAAATTTCTTACATAGCACTCCCCCACAACACAAACCCATTCACTTAATCATCTGAAGGATACGGACATGTTAGTTTAAATCAAGTTTTAAAGTGCTTAAGATTCTGGAAGTAAATATGCCAACCAGTGCTAACAGTATTGGTTGATAGGAATATGGATGATTGACCCTCTTTCTCTTCAGTATCCCCGACATTTTCTGTAAGGAGCATGCATTACTTTTAATAAAACCTCAGCATACTTGATGGGACCTTAGAAGTCTTCTCATGCAGCATTTTCATTTTTCTTTTCGAATGAAAAGACTCTCCTGTGGTGACTCTCCCATGTTCCACTGATCAGTATGTCCACCATCGTCCACTCACTCCTTCAAGGTCCCCTCACTGTCCACTGTCCATTGACTCCTTCAACTGCCCCACTCCAGGCCCGAGCTAGGCTGGAGGAGACCCAGGGTCGTGAGAGGCAGTGCCTGCTGCGAACCCCCGCACCCACTCCGGAGCTGTCCAGTAGAGGTCCGCGCACCTAATCCATGAAGTGCAACTCGCTGTGGAAACTTCTAGAGCAGAGCTTCGTGTGAAGGGCCATGGGAAGCTGGTGGAGGGAAGACAGCTGTGCCCTGGGCAGGAGGAACACGAGGACTGTCTCCTTTCCGTGCTTGCTTGTGCCTCCGGCACTGTCTGGAGACCCGGTCCTCCGCGGGACCTCTTCTCCTGCTGTTTGCTCCTGACCCCATTCCTTTCCATGAGCAGAGAGGGAGCGACCAATAGAGCTGGAAAGAGCATCCAGCAATGACGGACAGACAGGCGAGGAGCTCAGACGATGGAGGGGACAGGACAGGCAGAGGCTGTTTGTTCGATCTTCCTTTTACAGCTTCCCCCAGGAGCCCACCAAGTCAGTACCTGTGAAATGGTTAATAATAAAAAAAGGCACCTTACTAAAGCAGTTCTGTAAGCCAAGGCATGGAGGCGGCTGCGTTTCTAGCGTCAAAAGGGCCCCCATTCTCCTGGATTGTATATTCTCTGCTCTGCTCATGAAGCCATCGCTCCTGAGACGAGGGCCTCCGAACTTGCGGCGGGCCCCTGCCCCGAGAGTGCGCCCCCCGCGGCCCGGCCCTGCCCCAGCGTTGCCCCCGCGGCCCTGCCCCGAGAGTGCGCCCCCCGCGGCCCGGCCCTGCCCCAGCGTTGCCCCCGCGGCCCTGCCCCGAGAGTGCGCCCCCCGCGGCCCGGCCCTGCCCCAGCGTTGCCCCCGCGGCCCTGCCCCGAGAGTGCGCCCCCCGCGGCCCGGCCCTGCCCCAGCGTTGCCCCCGCGGCCCTGCCCCGAGAGTGCGCCCCCCGCGGCCCGGCCCTGCCCCAGCGTTGCCCCCGCGGCCGGAGCACACCGTGGCGGCCGGTCCCGAGCACAGCGTGCCGCCCCAGGGAGGGCCGCGCCGCAGGGCCCGCCTTCCGCCCCCTCGGCCCCGAGCAGCGCCTGCAGTCTCCGAGGCCGCAGCCTGCCCAGGGCGCGGCTCACCCTCACGTCCAGCGCGGTGTCCGCGGCCCACGGGAGCGGAGGGCGCCCTCGGCACGGGGCACGCGCGGGCCTGCGCTTGGGGCCGACACCGCGTAAGCGCCTCGGGTCCGCCCCGCGCGGCCGTCCGGTCTTCTGCTCGCCAGGCCCGTCTGCAGTCCGACAGGGCGCCACGCGGACTGCCGGCCGGCGCCTCTGCCGCTTCCCGTGTGCCCTGAGGCGCCCATGGCCAGGCCTCAGGCCCCGAGCCCGCGCGGGCCCCGCCCCGGGCACACTGCGCCCTTCACGGTGGTGTGCGCCCTGAAGTTCCTCGGGAGCGTCTTCGTGCATTTTCCTGTTGTTACTACGTTTGAAAGCCCTTCTAAAATGCTCAAGATACCTGGGCATGAGAGTCAGGGCGGGCAGGCGACGAGTCGGGAGGCCGCGTGTGGCGTGACGCGGTGGGGCGCCCGCCCAGGGAGCGCGGGCTCTGGGACTGGGGTCGCCTCCTCGGCGCCGCCTCCCCGCCGACCCCGCCGGGCCGCCCGCCGGGGAAGCCGATCCCAGCCGCTCAGCGCAGGCTCAGCTCCAGCCGGAGGCGGGGGCGGCGGCCCGGGCCCCCGCGGGCTCGGAGCGTCTCCTCGTGCGCCGGCAGCCCGGCTTCTCGGGTAGTGCCTCCCCGGTGGAGGCTGACGGTGGGCGCGGGGCACGGGAGCTGCTCCGCGGGGCTTCCAGGTCGTGCTTCCGTCCGCGTCTCCGGTCCCTGGAACAGCGCCTGGCGCAGAGCAGTGATAGTGGTGACGGCGGTCGTCGCGCCACTAGGAAGGAAACAGGGCCAGGTCCGCCGCCGCGGCGTCTGTGAGGCGGGGTGCGCCGCCGGGCGTGCACGTGTCCGCCGAGTCCCCGCCGAGTCCCCGCCGAGGGGCCTCGGTCAGACGCGGGCCGGCAGGATCTCCCGGCGGCCCGGCTGAGTCGGAACGAGGACCTGTCCGGGGAGCAGCCCTCCCCGCGGCGGCGGGCGGCCTCTTCTGCCCCTCGGTTCTGGCGAGGCCGCCTCGCACAGCCGCTGTGAGTGACACCAGGAGCTGATGAACTCGAAGCAGACAGCACCAAACGTGCCAGCAATCTAAGTCTAGCCAGGCCAGGGCCAGCGATTTAGGGAAAAGATGGATGTGCTAAGAGTGATCTGGGTCACTGCCCACGACTCTGGGGAAGCTCTAGGAGCATCACGGCCCACGGGCGGGGTGGCTCGCGAGGGTTTCTCTCTCTTAGGAGGCGCTAACCCTTCCCAGGTCCTTCCTTTCCGCATGAGTCCGGCACGTATGTACACCTACCTGGAGGCATGAATGCTGAATGCCCACTGCAAACCTCATTCATGGATGCAGTTTCCTGAAGTGTTCAAGCCCGCTCTGTCCTTCTTTCCTCTTCTACTTTATTTCTTGAATTCCTTGGCGGTCATCCTTCCTTGTGGTTCCTTGGTTATGCCCTCATCTTGCCCTCTTCCCTGAGCTTGCGCTCCCTCCAAGGCTGCGAGCCCAACCAGACCGTGCCTAGAGTCTGCTTGTCCATGGGCTGCGTTAGGGATCCCATCGCCCACACTGTACACCACCTCAGGACATGTAAGTGGCTAGTACTGTGTGCTGCTCCTGTCAACATAATGGATTTTAGGTTTTGTGTTCTGAGGGTCTGTCTGAAATAGACCATAACTAACTCATTTCAAGTCATCTAGCTTCCTTCTTAAAGGAGGAAATATAATGTTGACTATGAGGGCGGTAGTTTTGCAAAATCAATATGGGATTGGTTCAATACCATGCGCCACGTAATGGGGTTTCGGTCGATGATCAACCACGTATATGATGGTGGTCTCATAAGACTTGTACCAGAGTCCAGGAGTGCAGTAGGCTGTACCATCTAGGTTCGTGTAAGTGCACTCTGTGATGTTCTCACAATGACGGAATCGCCTAACGATGCATTTCTCAGAACATATTCCTGTTGTTGAGCAACGCATGACTGTAGTTGAATGGTGATACTAATGGGATGCTTCCGGAATGTGCCAGTCTATGGTATTCCATTGTGTAGTTTGAACACGAAGAGCATTTTTCTACTTTAAAAATATACAAAATATTAAAAAGCAACAATAACATTCCAGATATCTTTGCTCTCTCCACATCGCATCAGGTATAGAGAAAGGTATTCTCATTTGGGTTGAGATACATTTGATGTTATTAACCAACGAGCTCTGTTATGGATCTGCCTCGTCTCCTGCCTTTAGCCCCCAGAAGTGGCAACTGAGTGTACTTAACCCCAGCTCACTAGAGGAGGGTCACAGTCTGTGTTGGGAGCAACCCTAGCCCAAAGCAGATTCAGTTGTGTAAGACATCAATCTTTTGAGCACTTTCACAATTACCATCATCACCGCATCATCTTAGAGCTTGAAAAGACCTGAGAAACCAGCATAGATTCTACTCCAACATATTTGACATTTTCTTTTTAGTCTGCAGTACAATGGGGGGACATGGGAGCTGGTGTTAATGGGGGGTTGTGGACAGTCGGGAGTCACTCCAGAGACAGTGTGCCAGGGCCTGCTCCTGGGCTCACAATGGACACATCTGCCACAGAGCCCACACTGGAGCGTCATCCAGCACGGCTGCTGGCACTCCTAGGGGTGAAGATAAGGCTGGGCTCATAGGGCAAATATGGCAGCAACTAGCCGTGTGTGATTATTGAGCACTAAAAATGTGGCTGGTCCAAATTGAGATGTGTTATAAAATGTAAATACACATGGAATTTCCAAGAATTGATATGAAAAAAGAATATAATAATATTCAACATAGCTTACACCTTGAAATGATAATACTTTGGATCTGTTGAGTTAAATGAAATATACTGTTAGAATTAATTTATCGCTTTTTTTTTTTACTTTCTGAATGTGGCTATTAGAAAATGTTAAGTTATGCATGTGGCTTGCATTTGTGTCTCATGTTGTATTTCTAACTGACAGCCTTGATGTGGAACCTAAGTAGGTGGCCCTGAGTGGCATCCAGAGGCCCCTTTTGTGCAGGAGGCAGAGGCAGTAGCAGCTGGGAGAGAGCTGGGCTGGGGATCAGAAGTTCTCCATATAACCAGGCTTTTCCTCCAAACAGCCTGGCTTATTCATCAGCTTCTTTTGGCTTTGGTTTCTGTCTGTCAAATGAGAGGTTTAGTTTAGAACTGGTTTCTCTGTTTTCTCCAGCCCCAAAGGAATACTGACATGATGGCTTGGGTTATTATTCCCAAGTACCTCTACCACAGGGGACCAAACTCTGCACTGGGGATCTGATGCCTTTGGTTCTGGTTCCTAGTCCACCACTGACTGCTGTCCAGCTTGGGAAGATCACTAGTGTGGCAGCATCTGTTCACCTCCAGTTCTGGCATTTTGTTATTCGAGACAGTGAAGGAAGCTATGTGCCATGAATTGGGTGAACTGGGGATCAAATGGGAGATAGCTTCTGTCAGAACAGCATGACCAGAGTCTGGCAAATAGTTCATCTTGACTCTGTTTTGAGTGGACTTTTCAGTTTGAGTGGAAAAAGCTAGTAGCTGTGTTCTGCTGTGTGACACCCCGCGGGACCCTGTGGGGTCTTCTAGAACCATGAAGGCTCTCTGGAGAGAGTCCTCCATTCTACACTCACTCTCTATGCCTGGTTGTTGGCTGGCGTAGAACAAAGTTGGGACCCCTTAACTGTGAGTGAGAGGTTCAAAACCCCACCTGGGCAAGCACCGCGAGGTCCGTGAGAAAGGGGGAAGTGACAGGGTGTCATTGCTCAGCCAGGCTCCTGGCATGGGAATGAGGAAGACACATAGCATCATCCTTGCTTGGAGCGACAGCCAACTTGTTTGACCTTGCACTGGGACTGTTTCTAGCGACAGAGCCTGATATGGTGTTGGCCATAAAAGGAAAACTAGAACAGAAAAACAAAAAGAAGAAGAAGGTATCAGAAAACTAAAGGAAGCCAAACTCTTTAAAATATGATCAGGGAGGAAATATCAAGTGAAAAGTTGTGTCATTTGAAGATGGAATGCATGACCTGCTAATTGAAAGCTGCATACTAGGAACATTTGATATCAATACAATTTACTTAACGAAATTACTGTTATTAGTGAGTAACAATGACAAAGAATTATCTAACATCCACACATTTAATTTTGGTGATTATTATTTACGCATGATTTATTACTCCAGTGCAAAGCACAGCTGGAAGGATCACAGAGATGACTCATGATCTCCTAAGGCCAAATTTTTGTTTTGTTTTGTTTTGCCAAAATGATGGTTTTATCGAATCCTGGGATGACAGTCTGCTCCTGATATGTCACTAGTGCCAAACACGTTGGAGGAAATGCAGGGGCATTGAATTATAACTTTGTTTCTAATGAGAGGTTCAACCCTCTCTTTGTTCTTAAACAAGAAGCTCTAACTAGAGATCTTGAGAAGGATACAAGTCTAATACTTTCCTTAAGACATTGGTTGCAGACTACAAAGAGGACACAGTAACACCATGTTACATTCAAATCGTTTGAAATGATTTAATTATGTTATTTCTATCATCTCTAGGAAGCCTGCTTTGCCAGGCCCATCGAAAATGCACATAGCACATTCTTAAGCCTGCACAAAAAGAATTTGCATAATTGTTATATTCAGGGAGCAGTGGAGCAGAGAGGGTCACATTCTTGTCGCTGTATGTAATTCTGTACCAGGCAACGCTAGTCCCATTGCTGGAGGCCACTCCTTCCCCGTTTCTGGTGGAGCTGGACGGCAGTCGGCGATATACATGGCAACATACGTATTTAAGTAAGATTCTCTTTTATAGAAAACTTTCAGAAGGGGTAAGTCTAGCATATATCAGACAATAAACCAAAGCACTGGGAATTAGCAATGAAGATGGAATAGTTTGATTAAGACAAATTAAAAACAGTCACTGGTCTCTGAAAGGATCATGTTCTCTGATTTTCTAAGACTTTCATTGACTGTGAGTAACCACCTCAGATGTGTACTTTGGGTGTCAGGTGGAGACCCCAAACTGGTTGGAGGCCCCTTTGCACATCTGTCTGTTGGAGAAACCTCTGGCCAGGCCTCTCTGACTGACAATCTGACTTTAAACAGAAAGCCTCCTACTCATAACCACAATGAGAGCCATGGGCCATGGAGAGCCTTCCAATTTGCACAAGCTTTCTTATTAATCCATCGCCAAGGTTTTCGTTTATAAATATGTAAATTCATGAGAGACCCCTCTCTCAGATTTGGCTTTTCTGGTTCCTGTTCTCTGAGTCTCTGACGTTTAGCATAAATGCCACCTTTGCCTAGTTCTTAAACAAATGGATCATTTTTTTTTAGTCCAACGATTAAGGCAAAGACTCCGATCAACAGTGCTGGCAGCAGGGGGCTGATGAGGGAGACCAAGTGCCTTAGTGCCTCCTTCCCCAGATCCCCATCTACCTGGCCTTCAAATCACCCCAAATAAACACCAATTGTAAGCAGGAAGAGTGTGCTTGCTATGCAAATGAAGATTCAAGATAATTCCTTCCATGCTCTCACCATCACCAACTTCGTCCCTCACTAAACTCCTCCTTTTTGGAAATCCAGAAGCTAGGAGTGCTTCAAAGAAAGGACCACCTTTCTACCCGCAAACTTCTATAAACTCTAAATCCCAGGGAAGCTCCAAACTAGAGCTGTCTTTGGGCTTCCTATACTATTCATAACCTGGGCGACTCTCATTGGTTCTAATTTCCTAATTTTTCCCAGTAGACTTATTTAAAGAGATCTGGAAAATTTGAAAAATGAAATCTTTTAATCCAAAAGTTAAACTGCCTTGCCCTTTAGATGTCCCAATATGTCGTGTTAAATCTTTAGCTCAGTTTGTTTATTTCTGTTCTGACTAGATTTGAACATAAATTCATCCCAGTTGTTACTAGCAGTTTATCTTGAAGATAATTTCCTGGCTACAATGCTGCAATAGGAACCAGCAGACTTGAGGTTTAATCACAGTTCTATGATAGAGCATCTGCTGTACATGATGCAACGTTTTGGAACATATCTAGGCTGTCCTTCTTCTATGGATAAAATGAGAAGACATTATAGACGTGGTGCAGAGATAAATTAAATAATGTTCTTGAAAGAATTTTGAGCTCTTAAGATGAATGAGATTTAAAAATCTGCAGCAAACCCTTGTTATTGCCGTTCCATTGACCCTAAATCTCTAGTAACCTGAACCTTTGCTCTTTGCTAATACAATTGTTGTTTATGGTAATATCTTTGAAATGCTACAAGGTTCCAAAATGCTTTCTGAATCCCCAAAGAGACTTTCAGAATGCATTTAGGAAAGTTTTACTATTAAGTGTATGTAATTGCATTCTAGACATTTGGACAAGCAAAGGGTAGCATTAGCTCTGTCAATCAAAATTCAATGACTAAAAACATAGTAGAAGAGTTTATTCTCTACAACAAAGAACCTCTTTCTCTCTCTGTCTTTGTCTCCATCTCTCATATGCACACAGTCTCACATACATAGAGAGAAACACAAAAATCCAATACAGCAGACTAGAACTCAATATAACCCTTGCTTCCTTTTTCTCCGTCCTTATCCTAACAGACTAATTTTCCCTGTTAATTTTAAGATAGACCTTATTTAACAAAATCTTATTATACAGGACACTAAAGACCTAATTAACAAGAATTGTGTATAAGTATATATTAGATATATGCAATAGATATAAAAATTATATGAGAAAATGGAATTTCTATCATTCAAAAAATAGAATCCCATGTCTTGCCTTTTCAGCTCCAGCACCTCAGGCGGCTCTGCTGAGCGTGTGTGTGAGGCATATGTCACATGCTCCACGAATTGCATATTATGGGTTATGACTCCTGAACAGGAAGTGGCTTTTAGCTTATGAATTTCTTTTAGGTAAATGTAGTTTTTCTTTGCTAAGAAAATAAATTTTGAAAAGAAGACTCTAAAGTGTTTTCTAATTTTAAAGCTAAATCTAATTTTTAAAATCCAAATTTATATTCTACAGAATATAAATACATTCTGTAAATATATAAACAGAAGATGGGTGGAAAAGAGAATGGGAAATCTTACTGGTCCTGGTAGCGTCTATCTCCAATTAGCACAGAGCACTTGACAAATATGATTAAATGGTGGTATCCACAGCCCTGCTGGCTTCCTGGCACTTGATAGTTCAAGGGACTTCAGGGCTTGTGTTGCTGGAAAACGAGACAGCTAGGGAGCATAATTCAGGCCTCCCAACATGTCCACGAATGGTTTACATCCATTGTTTCCTGTGGCAAGGTCTTCCCATGATCCATGGTATAGGATTGGGTGAAGGATTGGGTATGCTACCATGAGCCATACTGACCAGAGACTTCCATGCACTCTCCCTCTCTCTGATCTTGTCTCCCCATTGTCTGTGTGGATTTCTTTGCTAGCAACCACATTGCTGCTTTGAAAAGTCCACCCCGCCCCCCCTCCCCCCGCCCCACTCCACACGGAAACACTCACTCACATTCCAGTTTGGTTATGAGAAGCTGACTAGTCCAAGTTCAGCTCACAACCAGTACTGTGCTGCCACCTGTGGGGTCTGCCCAGCCCTTCCTCCCCCTCCCCCCAGTGTCCTTATTTAGCTTACGCCCTTGCATTTTTGTCTACATTCTTCCGTCCTTCTCTGTTCAACAGGCTTTTTGGACCCTGAGGTATTTCTAACAAATTATTGCAATCTTCATATCCATCAATACGCTTAAGACAATGCTTTACACACAATAGGCACTTAATAAACTATGATTGTTTTTAAATAATTGCAACTATTTGTAAGGCTCCATGCCAGTGGTCTTATGAATTTAAGGGTGAGAATAATTATTTTGTGTGTGTGTTTGTGAGGAAGATTGGCCCTGAGCTAACAGCCGTTGCCAATCTTCCTCTTTTGCTTGAGGAGGATTGTTGCTGAGCTAACGTCTGTGGCAATCTTCCTCTATTTTATGTGGGATGCCTCCACAGCATGGCCTGATGAGCAGTGCTAGGTCTGCGCCTCGGATCCAAACCCGTGAACCCTGGGCCTCCGAAGTGGAGTGCATGAACTTAATCAGTATGCCACCAGGCCAGCCCTGGGAATAATGATTTTTGATGTTTTCCAATATCTCAGATTCCTCCCCACTACTCCAACCTAGACCTTGCTGTACTCTTGCTCTACACACTGTGGTGGTGAGGGGACCTCCATGTGTTTCCTGATAACCCCTGCTGCTCCCCTCTGTCTCTAGCACTAGCCTTGTATCATCCTGCTCTCCACCAGGCACCTCTACTTGCATCGCCCAGAGGCCACATGTCCTCCATTCCTCAGCATGTGCCTCCTGAACTCCAGATCTTGCTAATGATTTTACCAAGCACCCAACAACTTGAGTTAGAAACCTTAGAGTTATTCTTGATTCTTTCCTGTTTGTATTGCCCCATACCAAGAATTGTGCTTTTTATCTCTTATATAGCTTTTGAATCTATCCCTTCTTCTTTATTCTCAATTATTCTTCTAAATGCAGAATGGATTACCAACTTTCCTGTGTAACAATCCTTAAAATCTTGAGGATGAAGTCCAAATTTCTCAGGCAGCCATTCAAGGCCCATTGTCCTCGGGCTCCCATTTCTGCACCCACACGTGCCCTGTGTGCAGTCACGCTCATTTTCTCTTCTCTTTGAGCGTACCTCATGCTCTGGTGTCTCCATCTTTCACCATGTGGGATGCCACTGCCACTTAAGTCCACAGGCACAGTTCTGCTCGTACTTACAAGATCCAGCTCAAGTACTTCTGTATATCTTCCCTCACTCCATTTTGACTGCGTCACAATAGCTCTTTCCTTACACATGCAAGGTAACATGGGCTTGTTGTAACATAATTATCTGTTTATATGTTCATCTCTTCACTAGACTGAGAGTTCTTCTAGAGGAAAGACTGTGCTTTAAACATCCTTATATCTAAAGCATAGTTACTAGTTAAAAATAGAAATTCTATCAATATTCATTGAATAAATTTGGTATATCAGATCTCTGCACCTAAAGATATTGGTAACATGTCCCTCACCCCATCACACCAGGGACAGGCTATGGCTCTACACCATACCTGTGGGTAAGACACGCCCTTTTCTCCTTTTCTGCTTCTTACATCAGGTGACTTTTGCCAGAGGTATTTCCCTGCTCAGTCCTATCAGAAAGGACGCAAGATGGCTCTTGAAGAGAGATACTGTTTTGATTTTTTAAAATTTAAACCAGAAAAAAAAAACCCCAAAATGGTTCACTCATTTCTCCCATGCCCCCACCCCCTGCCTCTGGCGATCACCAATCTGTTCTCTGCATCTATGAGTTTGGTTATTTGTGTAGAGACTCCACATATAAGAGAGATCAGACAGTATTTTTCTTTCTTTGACTTATTTCACTGAGCATAATACCCTCAGGGTCCATCCATATTGTTGCAAATGGCAAGATTTCCCTCTTTTTTATGGCTGAATAACATTCCATTGTATATATAGCATGATTTCTTTATCCATTTTTCCTTCAATGGACACTTAGGTGGTTTCCATGTCTTGGCTATTGTAAATCACACTGCCATGAACATGGGGGTGATATCTTTTCAAGTTCATGTTTTTGTTTTCTTTGGGTAAATACCCAGAAGTGGAATTGCTAGTTCATATGGTAGTTCTATTTTTAAGTCTTGGATCCTCCACTGCTTTCCACAGTGTCTCCACCAATTTACATCCCACTAACAGTGTACAAGGGTTCCCTTTTCTCTACTTCCCAACCAACACTTGTTACTTCTTATCTTTTTGATAATGGCCATTCTAACAGGTGTGAGGAGATATCTCATTGTGGTTTTGATTTGCATTTCCCTGATGATTAATGATGTAGAGCATCTTTTCATGTACCTGTTAGCCATCTGTATGTCTTCTTTGAAAAAAATGTCTATTTAGATCTTCTGCCCATTTTTTAATTGGATTGTTTATTTTTCTGCTACTGAGTTATACGAGTTTTCAGATAGATTTTGGACACTAACCCCTTATCAGATATATGATTTACAAATATTTTCTCCCATTCAGTGGGTTGCCTTTTCATTTTGTTGATGGTTTCCTTTGCTGTGCAGAAGCTTTTTACTTTGATGTAGTCCCACTTGTTTATTTTTGCTTTTGGTGTCAGATTCAAAAAATCTGTTTTGACTGCTAGAAATTTGGGTAAAGGGACTTTAGCAAAAGAGAAAATCATGTGTGAAAACATGCTAAGGTTAAGGAGAGAGAAAAGATTAAATATATCATGGGAAGGAATGAAAGATACAGCTGGAGAGGGAGGTTGTGACTGACTGTGGAAGACCATCCCTGGCTGTCTACGCGGGAGGAATTGACCCTGACGGCAATAAGAAGCCATGGAACAATAACTCCATCACTGACGCTGAAAAGCAGTCTTTTAAAGTTTTGTAAGCTGATGTGTATTGTAAGCCCATTTTAGTTTCAGTTGGATAAGTCTACTTTATGGGGCTCTCTGAAATAGAGTGTTTTTTTTTTTTTTTTAAAGATTTTATCTTTTTCTCCCCAAAGCCCCCCGGTACATAGTTGTATATTCTTCATTGTGGGTCCTTCTAGTTGTGGCATGTGGGACGCTGCCTCAGCGTGGTTTGATGAGCAGTGCCATGTCCGCACCCAGGATTCGAACCAACAAAACACTGGGCTGCCTGCAGTGGAGCGCGCGAACTGAACCACTCGGCCACGGGGCCAGCCCCTGAAATAAAGTTTTGACTACAATTTTTTCAGAGACACAACGCTTGAAAAATCCTCAGCTTAACAAAACAAGTCCATTTTGTATATTTGTAGGCAAACATATCTAAAATAAATGATTAACTCAGGGCTATATTTTATTTAGCACCTAATTACAACATCTAACTTTCCAACTTCAAAATAAGCTCTACTGGGGAAGTGGCCCACCCACTCAAACCCAGGTAGCCAGTCAGTCAGTTGTCTGTGGAGTTTCACCTTCTTATGCTCAGAACTCAGTGTCATATTTAGCAGTGAAGAAAATAAGTATGAAATTTTGTAATGGCACTCTCTGACCTTTGTCACTGGTGGGGAAGAGATTATGGACTCTCTGAACCATGAGGGATAATGTCAATCATCTCTGTCAATTGTAAATCTCTACACCACTCATCGAGTGTATGGTGTGTGGGTGTGTGAGTATGTATGGGTCCATATGTGTGTGGGTGTTTGTGTGTACACATTCTGTCCTGTATAATCATTTTGAGATTTCTCAGGGCAGGTTATTTGTTAAGCATACAGCTCATAAAATAAGTGTTAAGGTTTAGGTAGTAAGTCAGCTTAGATATTACCAACTTAGATCTTGGTCTGCCATAGGAACGGAAAAATGAGTATGTCATGGTGGACTTACATCACGCAGGACCACATAATGTGCATCACATGTATGTGTCTTCCCCAAGGACGTTGTGTAGGGTGTAGCATGTACTGGCTCTGTGGAGAATTATTTCATTTGGTCAGGACAGTGTCAAATACATTTTACCTTACTGAGCAGAGGTCTCGCCTCCAGCTAAGTCCGAAGTGCTGAGAAACATCCTCCATGAAGCGGGACTCCTACCACTGGTGCACCCCTTTTCTCTTTGGAAGTGGTCTTCATTTCTGTGGGGTGAACTGTTTCATGAAGCTGGGGGCCTTCTGTAGCCACTAGTGAGGAAATGCTTCCTGTGCTGCTTAAATGCCACGCAGTCATGGTACCTTCCGAAGAGAGAACTGGGATGCAGAGAGTGGTGTTTGTTCTTCCATTCTCTGCCAGACAGGGCTCCAATTTTTAATTCCATTTCTAGTCACGACCACCATGACAGCCAGATGGTATTATCCATTCCCACTTTCCAGGTAAAGGAGTTCAGACGCAAGGTGGAGAAACACCTCGTCATTTCACGTGCGTGCGCGCGCGTGTATGCTATGCGCGCGCGTGTGTTTTTGGGGGTAGTGCAAGAAGCAGGGCTTGAAGAAAGACGTTCTCGTTTCGCCTGAAGTCTGTGGAGAAGGTCCTTTCTTGGCCTGCGGACACTCAGCTTTCCTCCCTGCGGTGGGGGTGGGTCGGGGCAGAATCCGTCCTGGGCGGTTGGGTGCAGCTAGGAGCGCGCACCCCGCCTTGGACATCCCGTTTCTAATGCCTTTGGACCTGCTTGTTTCTGTAATGAAAAAAACATGCTTCTGCTCATGGATAATAACTTTTGACTTCCTGGACAGCTCTTTTGTTCTGTTTACTTTAGCATAAAGTATTCCACCCTTTAAAAAATATTACTCTCTCTTTTATCTGTTTTATAGTATTAAAAATACATCAATGTGTTTATTTAAAAATGGGAAATGTCGAAAACATTTTTATAGCATCTTTCTTTTAATCTTTGTTTAAAGGGCTGCGGGGCTGGGTTGAGGGGGAGGGGGTGGAATAGCTTCTAGGTTATGTTCAATTTTGCCCATTTCAGGAAGGGCTTGATTAAGGATTCCAAGCCTTTTGTGTCGGACGGATGTTCAGGATTAAAAAAAGGCATATCAAGTCTCTGTGATCATAGTAGTTTGCCGTATATGTTAATACAATATTAGAATCACTAGGATTGATTTTTTTGCTAAAGATATTTAAATTTTTAAGGGCATTCAGCTCCTTGAATGATATAGTGTTCTAACACGTTTCATTTTTGTCTTTTGCTGTTTGGAATGTAACTTGCAATGCTATATTACAGGACCCTGGGACGACTATGGAACTTTAAGGCTGTGGTGGAGTCAGAGGCATGCAGAACACACTCCAGAGGTGCTGAAAAGTGCTGAGGGAGTTAAATCCCCCCTTTCTGCTCCAAATGGTGAAAATACTTACATGTGTCCCACAATTTGGTGACATGGACGAGAAATGCCCTTTGCTGTTGGCAACCTCAGGCTGCTACTGACATGAGCATTAACCACACAAAAGGCTTTCAGTTGTTGACAATATAAACAGACAAATGCTGGAAAGAAAAAGATTCTGTCTTTAAAAAAGTTGAGGTTTTCTTTTTCATTTGGCAGTAATGAATCAAGCACTTCAAGGAATACAATTTGTACAGAAATTAGTTACCCTTTATAGTGTTTTTGTGTGGGGGGGAAAGCGTTTATGGTAATCGTTCTAGCTCTCCAATACATAGTTTTATTTTCTCAACAAAGCTTATTAAATAAGGTGAACACCTGTGATACTATGCAATGAATGTCAAAGTGACTAAAATGAAATGATAGGACATTATTAATTTATTAGAATTCTACATAGTGAGAGTCAGTCAGTCAACCAGGATTATAGAGATAGGCCTGCAAAACAGTCAAGTTAATATTATGGAAAGATCTAATTATCTGCTAGTAAAGTGACCTCATCAAAGTTTTGTGCCATGAATTAGCACATTTCTAGAAAACTGAAAAAAAAAAGAAAGAAATAGAAATAATCCCGGGGTGCTTGTCCACCATGCTGACCACTGCCCTGGACTGAACCCTCTTCAACGGAGAGGACATTCCGTCTTTATTTCTACATCCCCGTCTCCTTGCACACTGTCAGGGCGGTAGGACAGATGATAAATGTTATTCAATAGATGTATTTGAATTTACTTTGTTTTCTTATTTGTATCATTTTCTCCTGTGCAGAAAACATCCTCCACTTGTCGTCAGGGTGATCGAGGACAGTAGTCCAGTGTCATTTCCCCCCTTCAAACCTGTTTCTTCTGTAAAGCTCCCGGTGAAGTTCCTCTTACCTGTGATGTGTATTACACTGAGGATGATAGAGAAAGGGCTCTTGTGACTACCCGTCCAGATAGGTCTACTTTTGTGTTTAGACTTTCCATGTCTAAATTTGGTTTGTCTTCAAAACTGAGAGGTTGCAGTAGCTCTGACTTGCTTGGACCATAGCAAAGACATGACCTGTGCTTGCTAATGAGTTGTCCCCCAAGCCCAGTTGCATATAATGGGCTGTGCATCTCTGTAAACTATTCCCAAAGCAAGTCAGGAATCGTAATTGAGTCCAGAAATAAACTGAACTACTTTAGCACTCCCTGTTCCAGCTCTGTATCTCCGTGCTCACCCTCAGCCCCGCCTGTCCCCCTCTGGTTATTGCTGCTGAGAAGCTGGGCAAGTGGGGAAGGATGAAGGTACCTAGACCTCACTTCCTGTTTTTACGTCCTACAATGTGTATGGCTATGACGTTGTAGGGTATTATTGATATGCTGGGCAAGACAATACTTGCTTCAATTCTTCCCTAACCCCAGGTAGGTCATACTAACTGGAGGTTCCAAATCCCATCTACTTGCACTCCAGTTGGTTAAGACATATTTCAGCCTGCAGAATCCTACCAAAATTCACACTGTTGAGTAAGATCACCCAAGTCTTTTGAGTATGCATTAATGTGTGAATTGAAAAGTAAGTGAAAATAACCTCCCTTAGGATTAAAAACAAATACCGTCATACCAGCCAGTTATCTGAACTGATATATTCCCTTACACTGTCAAACATTGTGGGATATTTTAAAACCAGTTTAAAAAGGTCTACCTTTTAAGTCCACGGATTGCAGCATTGAATAACCTTACAAATGTGAAAATGTACAACAGTGGAACATCAAAGCCCATGTTGCCCATTTATCATTATAGGTTAGGCCGTCAGCACACGAATATGCTTCTCCTCTGATGCCCGTAGTAAATGATGGATGCCTAACTGCAATGGACGTGAGAACAGCCACCACTTAGCCAGAGGCAAGAGCTTAGTAGACTCAGATTTGGCAAACCCTGACTCTGGAACAGCCTGCTCAGATGCCGATAACTTAGACTCACACTTGTGAGGGGAAAATTTTGCACCAATGAGCAGAAAGGGTCCTTTAATGCTGTAGGTGTATTTGATGTTTATGAGTCCTACATAATCTAGAGACCTCACCTGCTCCTTTACAAGGTAGTACTGCTTATCTGCTTGAAAGACTGAGTAGTTAAAAAAACAAAAACAATTTGAATTTCTAGCTACCCTTCATTACCATACACTTTGCTGAGGTATACACAGTAATTTTATTTGCTTCTTCCTTAGGGACTGTTACATCCCTATGTCTAATTCCTTCTTCATTCTTTCAACTTGATAACATATCTCTAGAACAATTCTTATGAGCAAGATACAGATTCCCCAGATGTCTTTCTTCTTATTCCACTGCCCTAACTTTTGGCATTGGATCTATAATTCTAATTCCTATGAACACACACATGCCTACCTCTTTCTCTATGACTCTCTTTCCTACACAAATCATACATATGTGAAAAGATTGGAAGGAAATTGACCAAAATATTAAGAATAGTATATTGAGTGGTGGTATTATGATAATTTTTATTTTTTCTTTGTTTTCCTGTTTTTTAAAAAAATTCTATAATAAACAAATCAATTTATTATTAGAAAATATCATTGAAATGGTTGTAGGGAATTAGAAATTCATGAATTATAAGACAATATACATATTTATATATTTTATGTTTGTAAGACAAATGTACACATGTATGTAAATACATTTTAGTCCCTATGAGAGAAGGACTAGATTGAGAGAAAAAGGTTTACTTCAAAGGACAGGTGTTCTAATTTAGTACTGTATTTTAATGACATTAAAGTGGCCATCAATGTTACGACATAACAGCATGTGGGGTATGACTAAGAGAAACCCCTGCCCATTAAATTATGACACTCTATTATCATCAGATACATCCTAATTGCAGAGACCTTAATGTACACTTTTTAAAATTGATAAAATATGAAACAATTCCAGTTTTACACAAACTCAGAAAACAAAGGAGGAGGGAGCATAGCCCAACTCATTTTGTGAGACTGGGATAACCCCAATAGCTATCCTTAAAAGATATTGCAAGGAAAAGAAATTGTAGACCATATTTGTTATGAAGATAGATACAAAAATCTTTAACCAAATATTAACAAATTGAAGGCAGTGCTATAAAAAAAGAAAAATACATAATGACCAAGTGGCATTTGTCTCAGCACTGCAAGGTTGGATTAACATTTGGAAATTAATCAATATAATTTATTGTGTTAAAAAAGAACAAAAGAAAAATTCCTGTGATCATTTAATAGATATAGGAAAAGCATATGACAAAATTCAACTCCTGTTTAGCAAACTAGGAAAGTAGAGAACTTCCTCAACTTCATAAAGAGTATCTACAAAAATCCCACAGCAAACATTTTATTTAGTGGTGAAATATTGAGTGCTTTCTCTCTAGAATTTGGAACAAGATAAGGATGATTGAATTTACCATTCTTACTCAACATTGGACTTGAAGTTCTAGCCAGGACAAAAAGCAATAAAATAGGTAAAAGACATAAAGTTGGGAAAGGAAGAAGTAAAACTGTCATTATTTGCCAATGACATGATTGTGAGTTAGAAAACACTGAGGAATCCACCAAAGAGAAACCTGCTAAAACTAATAAATTTAACAAGGCCATAGTGTACAAGGTCAACATACAAAGTCAATTCTATTTCTATGAACCAGCAATGAGCAATGAGCAATTAGAAAAAGAAATTTAAAATATGCCATTTGCAATAGTATCCAAATGATTAAATTCCTATAAATAAAAGCAATAAAAAGTGGTTAAGACCTCTCCATTAAAGTTACAAAACATTTCTGAGAGAAGTTCAAAAAACCTAAGTAAATGAAAGATATACCATGTTTATGGATAGGAAGACTCAATGTTATCAAGATGTCTGTACTCTCCAAATTATCTGTAGAAATGCAATTTCCATAAAATTCTTATAATTTTATAAAAAATTCCTATAAAATTTAAAATTTATATCCTATAGAAAATTCTATAAAATTCTACAAATATTTTATAAAGTTCCTATAATTCTATAAAAAATTCCTAAAGGTTATCATTTTTTTGTTAAAAATTGGTAATCTGATTCTAAAATTTATATGGCAATTCAAAGAATTTAGACTAGCCAACACAGTCTTGAAAAGGAAAAGCCAAGCTGGAGGTATACTTCCTGGCTTCAAGACATACTGTATGGCTACAATCACTAGGTCAACATACAGAGACGTAGCGAGATAAATACTTCTATGGAGCAGAATGGGAAGACTAAAATTAGAACCAAATAGATATGGTGAATTTGTTTTTGACAAAGATGCCAAAGCATTTCAATGATTGCAATGCATATATCTGACAAAGGTCTTGTATTCAGAGATATAAAGAATTCTTATAAGTAAGTAATAAAAAAGAAAAACAAGCCAAAAAAATGGGCAAGAGATTGAAAAAAACATTACACAAAAAAGATATCTGAATGGTCAATGGGCACATGATAATGCGCTCAATATCACTAGTCATCAGGAAAATGCAAATTAAGTCACAATGAGATATCACTTCCCACACAACTAGATGGGCCAAAATCAAGAGATCAAAGTTGGCAATATCAAAGTTGGCAAAAATATGAATCAACCAGAACTTTGTACATTGCTGGTGGGATTGTGAAATGGTACAAATACTTTGGAAAACTAGCACTTTCTTATCAAGCTAAATATCCGTCTCCTACATGACCCAGCAATCCTACTCCTGGGTATTTCTCCTGGAGAAATCAAAACTTATGCCCACAACAAGTCTTTACAAAATGTTCACAGCAGCCTTATTCGTAAAATCCTCCAACTGGAAAGAACCCAAACGTTCATCCACATGAGAATGGATTATCAGATTGTGGTGTACCTATATAGTGAAATGCTATTCAGGAAGAGAAAGGAACACTGATACATCCAACGGTGTGAATGAATTTCAAAAAGTTGAGTGAAAGGAGTTAGAAACAAAAGAGAACCTCCTGTGTGATTTCATTGACATGACGTTCAAGAACAGGCAAAACAACTGTGGCCAAAGAAAGCAGCAAATGGCTGCCCCTGGACTGAGGACTGGCTGGGAAGGGGCACGCGGGAACTCTCCAGAGTGATGGAAGTACCTTGGTTTGGGTTGTAGGCACCTAGATGTACCTGCTCTTGACAATCGTTGAAGTGTACATTGAGGATTTTGCACTTTATTTTATGTAAACTATATCTCAATATATATTATGTATCTCAAGTTTTCTATCTATCTATCTATAACTATGCAATCTAGTTATTTATATTTATGTATATAGACCGGTATTGACAAAAAAGAATTAATGAAATAGAGTGTGTTTTCAGAGGTTTTTGAGTACTGCTGACCAGTACTCCACAGTATCGCATGGTGGAGGATAGCAAGCATTTCGGCAGGAGGCAGACCTCAGTATAAATTCCTCTCAGGCTACTTATTAGCTCTTTCCTTCAGCAAGTTATATAAACTCTTTCAATCACAGCTTTCTCATCCATAAATTGGAGTATTAATGCCTGCCTTCCGGGGTGGTTGTGAGGAGGAAGCAAGACAAAACATATTGGAGTCCTGCTGGGCATGTAGCAGATGCCCCACAAGTGGCGGCTGCGGCAGAAGTGGTGTGCGGCTGGCAGTTTTAGTAGCTGCCTTTGTACATGTGTCGCCTCAGCCTGGAGTATCCTGGTCCTCACCCTTTCTTAATTTCCTAGTGATTTTTTACTCAGTGAATTGCAACTCAAATAGCCTTTCTTCTAGTCTGCCTGCTTCATATTCCCTGGTAAAGTCAGGCTCAGGTTCTTCTGCACCCTCAGATTTTACATACTTTTTAGAACACAAATCACATTGTCCCATGATTGTCTGTTTCACCCATGTTTCCCATTTCCCATGAGCTTCTGCAGTTCAGGGATTATGACGCCTCTCTGCCCCAGTGCCTTGCTCATTTTTGTAGAAATGCAGTACCTACATATGAAATTGAATTGAATTAAGAAATCTTATACATGTTTCTTGGTATCAGCTGAGCCACTTGTGGCTACCTGAGGCTGTCTAATGCTATCTAAGCTGCTTAATATTCTAAGTTCTGGTCCCTCTCCAATTACAGTTCATCACATATATGGGAATGAGAGCCCTGGTTAACTAACAAATACAGTTGTCTTCTCCAAGTATTTGTATTGTGATGAAATGTCATATAATATTGCATTAATTCTTTAATTAGTCATTCTCCAATTTTTTTCTCGGTGAGAAATAGACAAATTCATGTCAAGAATACATTTTAATATGTGTTTAGGAAAAGTAAAGATTCAGGTAATTTCTGATATGTTCTATATTTACATTGGTAAAACCATAAGTTATTATAAGAGGCAATATCACCTTCAAGAATTCTTTTTCTTTCATTCTTTTCTTTTGTGGGGGGGGGTGGGGGAGGAATTAGCCCTGAACTAACATCTGCTGCCAATCCTCCTCTTTTTGCTGAGGAAGATTGGCTCTGAGCTAACATCCGTGCCCATCTTCCTCTACTTTATATGTGGGACGCCTACCACAGCATGACTCTTGAACTGTCTATTTCCCAAGGGATAATTATCTCCTATGCTCCAATCTGTCAGGTTTTCTGGAAGAAAGGGGCTACAGAGGATTCCTATGAACATGAGGAGGGAACCACTGGGGAAGAGGTAGTTTAGCACTCAGAGGTTTGGGTCAGGCTTAAGCCAAAGCTTAAAGTCTGGAACAAATGGATCAGATAAAGTGCAAGTGAGTCGAATTTTCTGGAAGAAGCAGAGGAGACAAAGTCCAAGGTACTTTGGAGGGTCTGATGTAGGGCTTAAAAGGAGGAGATGAAAATCCAGGTGTAGATCTACAATATAATGAGAAGTTAAATCTAATATGCCAAGGAGGGGGGTGGTGTTCTCAAAATTACTAAAGCCTGCTTGATTTGATAGTGATTTTTTTCTTTTTTCTTTTTGTGAGGAAGATTGGCCCTGAGCTAACATCTGTGCCGGTATTCCTCTATTTTATGTGGGACACTGCCACAGTATGGCTTGATGAGCCATGTGTGGTTCATGCCTGGGATCTGAACTGGTGAACCCCAGGCCACTGAAGTGGAGCACATGAACTTAACCACCAGATAACCACCAGATCTGGGCCAGCCCAGATAGTGATTTTTAAACAGTGCAAGTTTTAAATAAAAGAATATGTCATTCTCCAATGAAAGCTCTTTTTAAGAGGTCATTCAGTTTGTCTGATGAAACACTTTGGCAGCCACTCTGTTTTTAGCCAGGGTCTGATTAAATGACTCCTTAAGATAAACTTTATCCATGTGAGTTTCCAGCCTGTCTCAGGTGAGTTTATTAAACCCTGGCCGTGCCGGGGTTTCCTCCTCTCATCCTCGGCAGAGCTTGCTAGGCCCATTTGGGTCACAGGATAGCTACCATCGGTCAGGGGACTATGGTTGTCCACTTTAAGAGCGGGTTCTTATGATTCTGATGAAAAGAGTTTGGAACTGGAGTACCTCAAAATTTGGTGTCTGTGGTCCAAGACCTTTTGGGATCTATTTCCCTGGGTTCACATTCTGGAGCCTTTCCTTGTAGTTATGAAGACAACTGGAAAATGCCAGTTTTCATTCTGCCGCCACCCCAGAGGCACTCAGTGTTCCCACCAGAACCAGGACCGGCCAGGTGAGTATGTCTCCACTGCAAGTTCTCCAGTCCACTCCTTTCCTAGCTCTTCCCAGAGATTCACAGCTCACGGGGGCTCACCTGTGGGTCTGTGTCACTATGGCTTGTCCCCGGTCTGAGCAGGCAGGGTAGGTCACAGCAAAAACTAGAGCTAGCTTGAAACACTGAGACTGAAGCAATTCACATAAAATAATTAACATAACTCCTGCTTGGTGAGAGGCCTGGTGTAGGATGCAAAGATATGTAAAACGTGGTCCCTGCCCTCGATTTTCCTACAACCTAGTTGGAAAGGCAGGCCATTTACCCAGAGAAAGACAACCATACCAAGCGGTTATGCTAAATGCCAAATAAGTGATACAAATCGTAAGGAGCTATTTGGTGCCTTGGAGCGGGGGTTGGTCACTGAGGCTGGGATGTTTGGAGAAAGGTGCGTGGAAGAGGTGAGACTGGACCTGGTTTTAAAGAATGGGTAATACGGGTAATATTTGAACAATATTTGATAATATGGATAATATTTGAAAAAGTGGAGAAGAGAGAGGAAGACACCTCAGTCAGGGTGGAGGCAGGAATGTTGCTGGACTCAGTGGGTCCGAAGACCAGTTGGAAGAGTCTGTTTCCAATTTTCCATAATGGTGAGAAATTTCCTTTGGAAGTACATTTCATTAAACTAAAAATTAGTCAACTTAGAGAAAATTACTGAATACTAGTGCATGGTTGCATGGTACATGGTATATTGGTATGCCAAAATTGTGACATACTTAAATGACTAAAGTTCCTGAAACGCTGCTTGTCGATAAATACATTTTTGCTAAATGAATAAGTCAGCAACTTTCCATTGCATTAAGAGTACCTCTAGAAAGCTTAACTTTCTTATTGTTCTTTATTCTAGAACTATTGGGCCATAATTATACAGATGTAATCAAAGCATCTAATTTCAGAAATTTCAAAAGAGCGAGACAACTTCACTGCCCTCAACAAATTGGTGGGGTCTGAATTCCCACACGCTGACTTGCCAGAGCAGGTGTGAGGACTTGCAAATAAAGGGCAAAATTAGAGCTACCTTGAGGATTGAACTTGACCAATTCTTACATGTCTAACATTTTCTTCTTTCTTGCAGAAGTAAAAGATTCTTGGAAAAGAGACATAGCTGGCTCTTAGATACTGCTGGAAAAAATATCACACCGAGCCCTGGATGAGAGCCACCATTTCCAATGGAAATACTGACTTGCAGCACCACGGCCTATTGTAAAACCTAGGGAAACGTGCATAAAAAATCTCGCATCTGGTTTCAGATTTATCTTTGCTACCAAGTCAGTCTGTCTGCGTTTTTGACTCCGGGACGGTTGTTTCATCTAGAGAAGAGGGGCTACCTCGAAGGGAAAAAAAGATCATTGGAAAAAATGTAGAGAATGAGATTTTCCTTTGCTATCACAGTGGCTTATTTAAAAATTGTTTTCTAAACAAGCTGGCAAAAGATAAGGTAAATATGAACTTATAGTAATGACTTTCAGGTAGTAGTTTTTTTGGACAACATTGCCTTGCTCTTCTCACAATTAAATTCATTAAATTAGGCTTTGGTGTAGTACAAGTGACTTGTATATGGAAGATACTCTAAGACACGGCTTTGCAGAAACCATTGCGTTAGCTGTTGCGACTCTAAGAAAGACGTGGTTTACTGTTTCTGTTTCCCTACGTGAAACCCCAGGAGAAAGCTACTTTAAGGTCAATGCTGGGAGAAGCTTTGCACTCTTTGAGGAACTGGGTTGGTTTTTCTCTGCTGAAGAGCTGTTTGACAATTATGTTTTCTATGCTCATTCCCAGCCCCATCAGTCATAAATATAGGGGGTTATGACCCACATGTAAGCAGTTTACTTTCCCATCTGGTACTGATGCTCTATGCTAATTGGATTTCTGCTAGTCCTGATTTTTTATTTTTAATTGCTATTTTACCATCATATGGTATGTGTTTCTCGTTAGCTCCTACCTATATTTTGTGGGTTGAAGAGAGTTATCTGTTGTGCTTGAGTGTGGCATTCCAATTCAAAAACATTTCCTTATTCTGATAACGAATGTTGGAATCAGTTATGAAATGCACATATTTCTGTGATTTAAATATCAGTAGAGTATGTGTATTAGTGCCTCACTCAGTTGTGAATCTGATGAGTCTTTTTGTGAGCAACCAGTCTAAATGTCAAGAAAAATGCTGTGTAATGTTTCTGGGTTTCATCTAGGAAGAGCACTTGGCGTGGTGGGAGGTTCTAGCTTTGGTTGAGAGTGAGGAGTCTGGAAATACTTCTTGGAAGCATCAGCTATGGAATGAGGTGCTCAAAGAGGCTCCTTGGCCATGTCAACTACCCTGTCCGGCATTCAGGACTCAGGGACGCAGGAGAGAGTGCAATGCACGCACTCAGGAGTATTTTCCTTCTTGTTATCGTGCCTTGCGTCTCTTCTTCTCCTTCTTCTTGTCCACATCTCCCTTCTCTTTCTGTCCCTCCATCTCCTTCTAATGTAGTTGAATCTATTCATTTCATGCTTCAAGTTTTAAATTCCTGTATTAGTTTTCTATTGCTGCTGTAACAATTACTGTAAAAATTACTACAATTTAAAGTCTTAAAACGACACATTTATTTATTTATCTATTGAGATATAATTGACGTGTAACATTATATCAGTTTTAGGTGTACAACATAGTGATTTACTATTTGTATATATTGTGCAATGATCACCACAGTAAATCTGGTTAATGTCTGTCCCCATACATATTTACAAACTTTTTTATTGTGATGAGAACTCCTGGGATCTATTCTCAGAAACTTTCAAATACATAATACAATATTATTCACTATAATCACTATATCTCATAACTTATTTATTTTATATCTGGAGGTTTGTGCCTTTTGACCCCTTTCACCTATTTTGCCCACCCCCTACCCCCTGCTTCTGGCAAGCACCAATCTGCTTTCTGTATCAATGAGTTAGCTTTTCTTTTTAGATTCCACATATAAGTGAGACCATATGGTATTTGTCGTTCTCCATCTGACTTATTTCACTTAGCAAAATGCACTCAAGGCCCATCCATGTTGTCACAAATGGCAAGATTTCCTCCTTTTTTTATGGTTAAATAATATTTCATTATGTATGCAATGACTTGGCTGTTGTCAGCCATGCTGCAATGAACATAGGAGAGCAGGTATCTGTTTGAGTTAGTGTTTTCATCTTCTCTGGATAGATACCCAGGAGTGGAATAGCTGCAGCATACGGTAGCTCTATTTTTAACTTTTTGAGGAACCTCCATAGTGTTTTCCACAGTGGCTGCATCAATTTACATTCCCACCAACAGTGCATAAGCTTTCTCTTATCTCCACATCGTGGTGTTAAAACACAACATGTGTTTATTATCTCGCAGTTCTGTAGTTCAGAAGTCTGACATGAGTCTCATGGACTGAAATCAAGATGTCAGCATGACTGTGTTCCTTTCTGAGGGCTCTAGAGAGAATCCATTTCCTTGCTTTTTCGGTCTTCTAGAGATCACCCGCATTCCTTGGCTCCTGCCTCCCCTCCTGCATCTTCACAGCTAGCAATGTGGCATCTCTCTGAGCTTTTCTTCCATAGTCACATCTCCTTCTCTCTCTCCTCCACTTTTAAGGACTCTCGTGATCGCATAGGGCCTGCCCAATTCAGGATAATCTCCCTATTTTAAGGTCAGCTGATTAGTAACCTTAATTCCATCTGCAATCTTAATTCCCCTTTGCCATGTAACCTAACATATTCACAGGTTCTGGGAATCAGAGTGTGGACGTCTTTGGAGGGACCGTTATTCTGCCCACCACAAATCTTAAATGAGGATAAATGCAATTCAGGATTAAGATTTGATGTTTCTGTTTTTTTCAAAAACGTCATCTTTCCTACTGGTTAGTATAGCATGAGGGATGGGCAGGCTGATAATTGGAAGGTGTGAGCAGCACATGATAGAAATTACTCTTCTCTTCTCTCTAGTTTCTGATGAGTCTTTCAGCCATGATGTGGGAAAGAGGTGGCCTGGGCACAGCTTAGGACATGGCTTCCATGCCCCTGGGATGGGGGATGAGCCTTGCATCGGATGTGGTGGGTAGCGGCTTTGCTGTGAGGAACAGGCATGAGGGAAACCGAGTCCAGTAGCCCTTTGTCTCTCACATTTCATTGCTACGGAAGGCCTGGACTCTATTTTTTCTCTTCCCCATTAATAAAATTTTTTGTTGTGATAAAATACACCTAACATACAGTTTACCATTTTAATCATTTTTAAGTGTATCATTCAGTGGCATTAAGTACATTCACAATATCGTGCAACTGTCACCACCATCTATCTCTAGAACTTTTTCATCTTCCCAAACAGAAACTCTGTATCCATTAAACAATCACTCCCTATTTCTCCCTATCCCCAACCCTCGGCAATCACCATTCTACTTTCTGTCTCTATGAATTTGCCTGTTCTAGGTATCTCATATAAATGGAATCATACAATTTTTGTCCTTTTGTGTCTGGCTTATTTAACTGAGCATAACGTTTCCAGGTTCATCGATGTTGTAGCATATATCAGAATGTCATTCCTTTTTGTGGCTGAAAATATTCCATGTGTATGTGTATATCCTGTTTTGTTTATCCGTTCATCTCTTGATGGACATTTGGGCTATTTCCACCTTTTGGCTATTGTGAACAATGCTGCTGTGAACATTGGGGTACAAATATCTGCTCAACTCCCTGCTTTCAATTCTTTTTGGTGTATACCTGTGAGTGGAATTGCTGCATCTTATGATAATTCTGTGTTTCACTTTTTGAAGAACCACCAAACTATTTTCCACAGTGGCAGCACCATTTTACATTCACATGAGCAATGCACGAGGATTCCAATTTCTGTACATCCTCGTCAACACTTGTAATTTTCCATTTTTTTTAGCCATCTCAATGGATGTGAAGTGGTATCTCATTGTAGTTTTGATTTCCATTTCTCTAATGGCTCGTGATATTGATCATCTTTTCATGTATTTATTAGCCATTTGTATATCTTTTTTGAGAAATATCTATTTAAGTTCTTTGTCCATTTTTAAATTGGTTTGTTTGTTTTTTTCTTGTGGAGTTGTATGAGTTCTTTGTATATTCTGGATATTAATCCCTTATTGGATATATGATTTGCAAATATTCTCTCCCTTTCTTGGGTTGTCTTTTCACTCTTTTGATAGTGTGCTTTGATGCATGAATGCTTTTAGTTTTGATGAACTACAAATTATATTTTTCTTTTGTTGCCTGTGCTTTTGGTGTCATATCCAAGAAATCATTGCCAAATTTCATGTCAGTAAATTTTTCCCCTATGTTCTCTTCTAACAGTTTTATAACTCTAGTTCTTACATTTAGGTTGTTGATCATTTTGAGTTAATTTTTGGATATGGTGTAAGGTATGGACTTTTTAAAGAACATTTTCTGATATTTAACCTCATGAAGAAAAACTCTAAAGTAAAGAATCCAGGCACTCTGGAGTTTTTACAGTTGAAAACAATGAGGAACAAGGAAGATGAGTGGCTTGCCCAAGTTCAGGAATGATGGCTAGGGGAGTTAGAATCCAGACCATAGAATTCCTTGTCAAAATTTTATTTTTTTCAGGTTACACAAGGATTCCAAGATATAAATAAATCTTCAAGAACAGTAAATTTCTCTGTGAATAACTCTCTCAGCACTTGGTGTTAGACAGAACAAAGAGCTCTTCTCAGTTTGTGTTAGATCTGGCAACTCACATACTTTATCTCAGTTTTTCTATGATGTTGTGCCTACTTCCCGTGGTGAAGCTCATGACGACTTTTATTCAAATATCTTCCCTCTTCAATTTGTTAAAAACAGTTCACCAGAACTGACCTTCTTGTTCATCTTACAATTGAAAACTTGTCAAATCTGGCTGTTTGATATCCCCTCTAGGATATTTCAAGGCACCTCAAACTCAACATTTCACAATAAGAACGCCCAGCTCACCTCTCAAGCACAATCCTCTCTCCTCAATAAATGGGAGATTTCATGTGTTAGGCACTGATTTCTGGTCAATGAAAGGGCATCACTCTCCACTCAGCCCCACAACCTGCATCCTAAGAGTCATCTCTGACATCTCCCTTTCCCTCATATCATCATCAAACCCCATTCATTTTATCTACTAAGTATCTTCATATCTTCCCAGTTCTCTTCATCTCCACCCCTTTGACAAGGCTATTTTGGTTGAAACTGCCATCATCTCTCACCTGGACCATGAAAATAGCCCCTTTGTCTTCTCACGTCCAGCATGGATCCACAGACTCTACTGCTGCCAGAGTGATCTTTCTGCAAGAAAACCTTCCTTGACGTCCTGAATAGACGGAATCACTTATTTTGCATTCTCACAGTGATACCCCTTTATTTCATTGCACTTGCCACTGTTGAAATTTTAAAATTAGCTTTACAATTTACATACAATAAAATGTATTGATTTTATAGTATAGTTAGAAGAATTTTGACAAATGTATACACCTATGTAACCACCATCACAATCAAGATATAGACCATTTCCTTCACTCCATACATTTTCCTTGGGCTTCTCTGCTGTCATATCTCCCCACTCCCACAAAATTACTGTTCTGCTTTATGTTACTATAGATTAGTTTTGACTTTTTAAGGATTTTATGTAAATATAATTATGCAGACTTACTCCTGTTTGTGGCTTCTTTCGCTCAGCATAATGTTTTCGACATTCACACATTTTGTGATATGTATCGGTAGTTCATTTCTTTATATTGCTGAGTTGTATTCCATTGTATGGATATACCATAATCTACCAATTCACCTGTTTTGGACATGTGGGTTGTTTCCAGTTTGGAGTTTATGCAAATAAAGCTGCTAAGAATATTTGTGTACAAGTCTTTGTGTGTGAAAATATTTTACTTTTCTTGGGAAAACACCTAGGAGTGGGATTATTTAACTTTAACAGAAATTGAAGAATTGTTTCCCAAAGTTACTGCACCATGTACATTCCCACCAGCAATGTAGATATTTCCAGTTGATCTATTTCCTCACCAATACTTGGTATTGTTAGTATTTTTAACAGTTTGGCCATTCTAGTGGACGTGCAGTATGATCTCATGATTTGTTTTGCATATCCCTGGTTATTAATAAAGTTGAATATTTTTTCATGAGCTTTTGGCCATTTGTATGTATTTTTTTGAGTGTCTGTTATAGTATTTGCCCATTTTAAAATTTGGGTTGTCTTATTATTAAGTTAAAATTTTTTCCCTTATATTCTGGAAATAAGTCCTTTTTCAGATATATATGTTGCAAATATTCTCTCTCTTGGTGGTTTGTCTATTCAATTTCTTAACGGTATCTTTTATAGGGAAAATATTTAATTTTGAAGAGGCTTATCTTATCAGATTTTCTTGTATACAGCCATGTGTTGCTTAATGATGGGAGTTTGTTCTGAGAAATACGTTGTTAGGTGATTTTGTCATTGTGTGAACATCATAGAGCGCACTTACGCAAACCTAGATGGTACAGCCTACTACACACTTTGGCTCTATGGTACTAATCTTGTTGGACCATCATCAGATATGCAGTCAGTGAGTGACTGAAATGTTGTTATGGAGCTCATGATTGTAGTTAACTCTTTATCCTATCTAAGAAAACTTTGCCTATCCCAAGTTTGTAAAGATTTTTTCCTGCCATGGTTTTTTTCTAGAAATTTTATAGATTTAGCTATGGAGTTTAGTTCTATGGTCTATTTTGAAGTGTGTGTATGTTTGTATGTGTGTGTGTGTGTGTGTGTGATATAAAGTAGGGGTGAAGTTCTTTTTTTTTTCCACACAGAAATGCATTTGTTCTAACACTGTTTGTTGAAAAGATTACCATTTGACCATTTAATTTCATTGACATCTTTGTCAAAAATCAAATGGCCATGTATATGTGGGTTTTTTTCTTGACTCTCTGTTGTGCTCATTGATGACCGTGTCTGTCCTTACCAGTATGACTCTATTGTGATTATCGCTTATTATAAGTCAAGAAATCCTTATGTATGTATATAAGTGCTCCAAATTTGTTCTTTTTCACAGTTTTTTTGTTCTTCTTGGTTGTTTGCATTTCTAAGATCCCGCTAGGATCCTGTTTGGGATGATGTTGATTCTATGCATCAGTTTTGGGGCCAATGGACATCTTGACAATATTGACTTCTAAACCATGAGCATAGTATATTTCTCCATTTAGCTAGGACTTTAATTTCTCTCAACAGTTTTTTTTTTTAGTCTTTAGTGTCTTGTCTTGTTTATATTTATTAAATGTATCCCTAAGTTTTTAATGTTTTTGAACATTGTTTTGTTGCTAAGATATAGACATATCATATAGTAGATTTTAATATATTGATCATGTATCCTTGCATCCTTGCTAAATTTACTTATTATTTCTGGTAATTTTTTAATACATTCCCTAGGATTTTTCTCCATCTCTGATTATGTCATCTGCAAATAGCAAAAGTTTGACTTCTTCCTTTCTGATCTGTATTCCTTTTATTTCTCTTTCCTGTCCTACTTGACTGGCTAGGACCTCCAGGGGGATGTCGAGGGGAGGTGTTGAGAGTGAGAAGTCATGCCTGCTTCCGATCTTAGGGGGAGAGCGTTCAGTCTTTTCTCACTAAGTATGATGCTGGCTGTAGGGTTTTCAGAGGCACCATTTTTGAGTTGAGGAAGTTCTCTTCTGTTTCTAGTTTTCTGAGAGGTCTTTTTTTTTTTTATTCATAAACGGTGTTACATTTTGTTAAATTCCTTTTCTGCTTCTATTGAGATGATCATATGGTCTTTCCTCCTTTTTATTTTTCTGTTAGTATGACAAATTAAATTGATGGACTTTGTAGATAATTTCTCTGAACCTATGATCCTGAGGAAAATAACTTGACTACTGCTTTTCTAAATAAAGAATGATTTCTCCAACTTGAGCTAATTTTTCGTGTAGTGTGTTCTGTCGATGAAGCAGCTACGCCCTAACGTTCCAGAGCCTTGAGACTGGCTGCGGTAGCTTCCCAGCTCTACCACGCACTAGCTACGTCACCATCCTGAGCCTCTCCTTTCATATCTCAGAGGATTTTTGTGAGACTTAAATGTGACTGTGCTTGTAGCGTACCTAAAACAGTGCCTGGCACATGAAGGCCCATGTTTATTAAATGCTCGCGATGTTCTAGACACTGTTCTAAGTGTCACACTTGTGTTATTCTATCTATATGCATTGACCTATAATGATATAGGTGCTGTTATTTGCCTTTCCACAGATGAGGAACCAAGGCGCAAAGACATTCTGTAACTTGCCCAAGGTCCATCGCTGACAAGGAACAGAAGAGGGAAGGTACCCCACAAACTGTCTCCAGAGACCGTGCTCATAACTCCAACACACGGTCTCTCTGTGGCACACTACATACTATATACTGTATTGTCTGCCACGTGTAAATAACATTAGCTATGGTTGGCACTTTGTTATCATCCACAATGTAGATATTTTGATATCTTTATACTGCCTCATTTGGGGGCTGAGCTTAAAGCCTGGGGGAATATTTTTGCCAAAATTCTGTAAATTTTGCTCTAGGTTCTGAAAAGACTGGAACAATATTCTTTAAATCAACCTAACACTACTTTACCTTCTTTATAGAGAGGGGCAGTCTACAAAAGAGGGTACGTAAATTGTCCTGTTTCTGAGGCTTGATTAACTCAGGAATTGGTGAAGCAGTCTTGAAGAAACTACATCCATTCAGCCGTCTACGAAATCTGCAGAATTCTGTGCTCACAAGGTTGTGTATTTAATACACATCTTTAATTTTTTGCAATAATCTTTTTAAAAAAAATATACATATTTAGAGAACTAATGATGATTTTTAAGTGTCAGCATTAAGAAAAAATAGCCTTTGAAGCCAGTTTGAAAGATGTTTCCTTGCTTAAGCAAAGATATATACCTTCCAACCAACCTGAAACAATTCTCACTACTTAACTTATTTTGTATTACATCATGTAACGTTACATACTCTGACTTCCTGACAGTCATGGGCCTTCCCAACTGTGCATACAAATGGTGATGCTTTCTAAATATTTGAACTTAAAAGCACTCTCGGGACAGACTTTCAAACCAACTTCTTATTTTGTCAGAGCCCTACAGGCAGCAGAGCACAGAGGTACAACTTTCTTTTATAGACAATCTATATTTCCATCTCTCTTTGTGTTTCTTTGAACTTCTGATCATGTTCTATCTTTCTTTGAAAGTTATTATTAAAGTGTGTGTGTGTGCGTGGGCACTAGACAAATGTTACTTTGTTGCAGAATTTTTTTGCTGCTGAAGTTTTTGCTGTATCCTCATCCAATTGATCTAAATTATCTACCACTAAATTAAGTTTCTTTCAAGGGCGGTATCTTTAGGATAGTATTTCTTTCAATTAATCTTTGTTGGTTCCTTTTGAAAGAAAAATGTTTTCCAAGCCAAAAAGGTTTGGTATAGAGTGATTTTTATTTGTTTTTTTTGCTGATATAGAGATCATTTTGACATGAATAAACAAAGATGAAAAATAATCAGCTAATGGAATTCCAGCCATTAATTAATTCACGTTTTAAAACTGAGTTTACAGAATTTTCTTCTATGTTAAATGACAACAGAGCCATCTGCACCTTAGTAACAAGGTAAGCGTGATATTCAGTGGCATAAAACAAATCCTGTGCTAAGGGTCTGTTCTAACTTGCCTCTGCCACTAACCAGCCATGGGGTATTGACAAAGCTCTGAACTTCTCCAAGCCTTAGTTTCTTAGCCTGTTAAATTAAGATGTTTGAGTAGGAAGCTTGTATGATAGACTTTAGCTCTAAAATGCCATCAATCTCTGATTACAATGGATCTCTTGAAGACAGTGAGTTTTGGCTAATCAGAATCTTAATCAACTCTAGGTCACTGAAAAGACACTGAATTCTTTGTTTAGAAGAATGTGTACTGTAGTGTGCTGAAACAGTGTGAATGAATAAGGCAGTGGGTTCAACCTCTAATAATGACTTCCACTGCTGTGGGACATTTAAACTGAACTTTTAATTTGATAAAATATTTTATGGTATCCAGTGTTTTGTTTTAAATCTCTAGTCTTTTTCTAAAGCAATTTCAAACACTTCTTAGTAAATAAAGGCGTCCAGTAGAAATAGAAATTTATGAGTAATGTTTATGTGAAGAGAGTATCTTAGAAATGCAGGAAGGATTAAGTTCAACGCTACCCGTCATTGTTGATCTTTCATTGTTATATGAATTAGGAGTTTGGTTGCAGTGCATGAATATCAGGAAAATGATGACTGAAATGAAAAGTTTTACAAAGTATATACCCTGTGAAGGTTATGCGGTTGTGTTAAAGGAGACGTTTTCCTAATTCATACCATTTTTATAATTTGAGTAATGACCACTCATAAGGCACACCTTTTACTGGACAGATAAGGAAAAGTCAATCGACTCTTAAAGAACACGAGTGCTGATCTGTCTGGGGAGTTTTCAAGGAGGAAGACACAATGGACAACTGCTGAGACAGCGATTACAGCAGGGAGGGGAGCGAGCGGAGCCTGATGTGACCTGGGTGACTGTGATAGCCAGGTGATGGGCTGTTGCGCATCTTCAGGGCACTTTGAAGACTTGAATTTGAAGTGGGAGTGCATAGAAGAATAAATGATAGGAAAAAAATTGCTGCTTATGAAAACAACATTTTTAAGTCCCTTGTAACACTGTGAGGTAATTGGTAGTCACTGAAACAATTATCTACAAAATTTATTTCCTAATTACACGTGTGTTTTAAAATGTAGATTGTTGTTGGATTTTCAAATGACATGAATCTCTGTCTTCCCGCCGGTGTTGAGTGACTCTAGGTCTGAGACCTCGCATAATTGGTGTATATGAACACCGGCAAGCTGTGAATCCTGGCGTTAGGACTTTGGCTGGCAACATGGTGAGATGGGGCTGGGATGAGCAGCAGCTGGTGCCCTACATCCCGTTCAGAAATGACCAGACAAGTGGTGAGTCCCTTGGCAGCGGTATGATTGAATATGATCGTTTTGATGCGTTAAAATGCCAAGCCTGCACTGGAGGAGAACTCTTCTATAATTTATGAGAAGCGTTGCGTCTTTTCTCTGTCCTACTTTTCTCCTGCGATCCTTTTTCTTTTGATTCATTTACTATTTAGGTCTCTGTGGATGGACCACAAAATAAGGTCTTTATTCCTAATGATTTTTCTCTCATCTTGTCTCTTATCTACACAAGTTACTCCATCTGCCTGCTGTATTTCCAAATCAGAAAATGACCATGATCCCTTGGTCTTCCTTGGCAGTCTCTTCATTCTGAGACTTCCCAGTATTGTTGGAGGTTTTTAAATAATTCCTCAGTATCTGGAAGCTTACAAGCTTCAGTTTACATTTGACTTCCCCTAGCTTCCTTCCGACCCAGTAGTTTTCAATCATTCATCACTGATTTATTAAACGCTCACTATGTAAGATATTTGTTTTTGTTTTTTTGTAGTGCCCCGTGCCTACCTCTTTCACTGCCTCTATCACAGCATGTAATATCTGTCACACTGTATTAAGTTCCTGAAGGCAGGAACAATGCCATGTTTACCACTGTCACAGGACCTTGCAAATTCATGGAACATGCAAGGTACTCCATAAAATTTTTTCTTCCTCTGAATTCAATAATCATGTTCAACCTTTTTAAAGCTTAAGTTCTTAAATAAATAAACTTATTTATTTGTTTCAGTATAAAAATTTTAAATCATACAGAAAAGTATAGTAAATAATACTATACTTTAGTAAATAATACTAAATAATAGTAAATAATAATCTAACAGCATCTTGGTGTTATCTTCCACCAAACTTTGTTAAATCTAAAGAGTTTTACTATTTTTCCTATGAATTTTTACCACATTTTATAGTTCCTATAGTTTTATTTAAAGAAAATGTTATAGATACAGTTGAAGGCCCTGTTTTCTCCTTCCTAATCCTATTTCTCTTTTTCACTCCCCCAAGGAAACAACTGTCTGAATTCATTGTTTGGTATTCCCATATAAGTTTTTAGACTTCTATTCTCCATGCATATATTTTTAAACAATATATAGTATTGTTTTGCGTATTTGTCAATATATAAAATAGTGTGATATTCTCTGTGTACTTTTGCAATTTGGTTTTCTCAATGTTATGGTTTTGATAGTCCACGTTGATAGATGTTGCTCTCACCAGCTCATTCATTGTATTCTATGTTACTTATTTTATTTTTTTATTGAGGTAACATTGGTTTATAATATTATACAAATTTCAGGTGTACATCATTGTATTTCGACTTCTGTGTAGGTTACATCACGTTCATCACCCAAAGACGGACTATAATCCACCACCACACACGTGTGCCTAATCACTCCTTTCACCCTCCCTCCCTCCCTGCTTCCGCTCTGGTAACCACCAATCCAATCTCTGTTTCTATGTGTTTGTTTGTTGTTGCTTTTATCTTTTGTTTATGAGTGAGATCATATGGTATTTGACTTTCTCCCTGTGACTTATTTTGCTTAGCATAATGCCCTCAAGGTCCATCCGTGTTGTCACAGATGGCAGGATTTCATCCTTTGTTATGGCAGAGTAGTATTCCGTTGTATATATACAACGTATCTTCTTTATCCATTCCTCCCTTCATGGGCACCTAGGTTGCTTCCAAGTTTTGGCTATTGTGAATAATGCTACAATGAACATAGGGCTTCACAGATCATTACGCATTCATGTTTTCATGTTCTTTGGATAAACATCCAGCAGTGGAATAGCTGGATTATATGGTAGTTCTATTTTTAGTTTTTTGAAAAATCTCCATACTGTTTTTCATAGTGGCTGCACCAGTTTACATTCCCACCAGCAGTGTATGAGAGGTTCCTTTTCTCCACATCTTCTCCAGCACTTCTTATTTCGCAGAAGAAGATTTGCCCTGAGATAACATTTGTTGCCAATCCTCCTCTATTTTGTATGTGAGCCACTGCCACAGCATGGCCACTGACAGACAGTGGTATAGGTCCACTCCTGGATACTGAACCTGGGCCACCGAAGAGGAGTGTGCTGAACCTAACCACTGGGATACTAGGGCTGGTCCTATTATTTCTTGTCTTGTTAGTTTTAGCCATTCTGATGGGCATGAGGTGATATCTCATTGTAGTTTTGATTTGCATTTCCCTAGTAATTGGTGATGTTGAACAACTTTTCATGTGCCTGTTGGCCATCTGTGTATCTTCATTTCTAGAAATGTCTGTTCAGATCTTTTGCCCATTTTTTGACTGGGTTATTTTTTTGTTGTTGAGATGTATGAGTTCTTTATATATTTTGGATGTTAACTCCTTCTCCCAATTGTTAGGTTGTCTTTTCATTTTGTTGATGGTTCCCTTTGCTGTGCAGAAGCTTTTTAATTTGATATAGTCCCATTTGATTATCTTTTCTATTTTTTCCCTTGCCTAGTCAGACATGGTGCTTGAAAATATGCTGCTAAGACCAATGTTGAAGAACATACAGCCTATTTTTTTTCTAGAAGTTTTGTGGTTTCAGGTCTTACATTCAAGTCTTTAATCCATTTTGAGTTAATTTTTGTGTATGGTGTAAGATAATGATCTTCTTTCATTGTTTTGTGTGTGGCTGCCCAGTTTTCCCAGAATCGTTTATTGAAGAGACTTTCCTTTGTCCATTGTATGTTCTTGGCTCCCTTGTCAAAAATTAGCTGTCCATAGATGTGTGGGTTTATTTCTGGGCTCTTGATTCTGTTGCATTGATCGGTGTGTCGGTTTTCGTGCCAGTACCATGCTGTTTTGGTTACTAGAGCTTTGTAGTATATTTTGAAGTCAGGGATTGTGATGTCTGCAGCTTCATTCTTCTTTTTTAGGATTGCTTTGGCCATTTGGGGTCTTTTGTTGTTCCACATAAATTTTAGGATTCTTTGTTCTATTTCTGTAAAAAATGTCTTTGGGACTTTGATAGAGATTGCACTGAATCTGTAGATTGCTTTAGGAAGTATGGACATTTTTAGCTATGTTAATTTTTCCAATCCAAGAGCACAGAATAGCTTTCCATTTCTTTGTGCCTTATTCAATTTCTTTCAACAATGTTTTATAGTTTTCAGTATACAGGTCTTTCACCTCTTCAGTTAAATTTATTCCTTGATATTTTATTCTTTTTGTTGCAATTGTAAATGAGATTGTATTCTTAATTTCTCTTTCTGCTACTTCACTGTTAGTATATGAAAATACAACTGATTTTTGTGTGTTGATTTTATATCCTGAAACTTTACCGTTTTCATTGATTATTTCTAAAAGTATTTTTGGTGGATTCCTTAGGGTTTTCTGTATATAAAATCATGTTGTCTGCAAATAGTGACAGTTTTACTTCTTCCTTTCCAATTTGGATCCCTTTTATTTCCTTTTCTTGCCTGATAGCTCTGGCTAGGGCTTCCAATATTATGTTAAATAAGAGTGGCAAAAGTGGTCATCCTTGTCTGGTTCCTGTTCTTAGAGGGATCGCTTTCAGTTTTTTTCCATTGAGTGACATTACCTGTGGGTTTGCCGTATATGGCCTTTATGATGTTGAGGTATTTTCCTTCTACTCCCATTTTATTCAGAGTTTTTATCATAAGTAGATGCTGTATCTTGTCAAATGCTTTCTCTGCATCCATTGAGATGATCATGTGATTTTTATTCTTCATTTTATTAATGTGGCATATCACGTTGATTGATTTGCAGATGTTGAACCATCCCTGCATCCCTGGAATGAAACCCACTTGATCACGTTGTGTGATCTTTTTAATGTATTGTCATATTCAATTTGCTAGTATTTTGTTGAGGGTTTTTGTATCAATGTTCATCAGTGATATTGGCCTGTAATTTTCTTTTTTTGTGTTGTCCTTGTCTGGTTTTGGTATCAGGGTAATATTGGCCTCATAGAATGAGTTAGGAAGCTTCCCCTCTGCTTTGATTTTTTGGAAGGGTTTGAGAAGATAGGTATTAAGTCTTCTTTGAATGTTTGGTAGAATTAACTAGGAAAGCCAATCCTGGACTTTTATTTTTGGGGAGGTTTTTGATTAGTCTTTTGATCTCCTTACTGGTGATTGGTCTATTGAAATTTTGTATTTCTTCTTGGTTTAGTTTTGGAAGGTTGTATGATTCTAAGAACTTACCCATTTCTTCTAGATTATCCAATTTGTTGGCATATAGCCAACAAATGTAGTATTCTCTTATAGTCTTTTGTATTTCTGAGATGTCTGTTGTCATTTCTCCTCTTTCATTTCTGATTTTGTTTATTTGAGTGTTCTCTCTTTTCATCTTGGTGAGTCTGGCTAAAAGTTTGTCCATTTTTCTTTTACCTTTTCAAAGAACCAACTCTTGGTTTCATTGCTTTTTTCCTATTTTTTTTAGTCTCTATTTCATTTATTTCTTCTCCAATTTTTGTTATTCCCTTCCTTCCACTGATTTTGCACTATATTTGTTCTTCTTTATCCAGTTTTTTTATATGCATTGTTAGATTGTTTTTTCTTATCTTGAGGTAGGCCTGTACTGCTATAAACTTCCCTCATGGTACTGCTTTTGCTGTATCCCATAAATTTAGGCAGGTTGTATTTTCATTTTCGTTTATCTCCAGGTATATTTCAATTTCTCCTTTGATTTATTCATTGACTCAATTGTTGTTCAGTAGCATTTTGTTTAATCTTCACATATTTGTGGCTTTTCAGGTTTTATTCCTGTAGTTGGTTTCTAGTTTCATATTACCATGGTCAGAAAAGATGCTTGGTATTATTTCAATCTCCTTAAATTTATTGAGACTTGTTTTGTGACCTAATATGTGATCTGTCATGGAGAATGTTCCATGTACATTTGAAAAGAATGTGTATTCTGTAGTTTTTGGATGGAATGTTCTATATATATCTACTAAGTCCAACTGGTATAATGTGTCATCGAAGGCCAGGGTTTCCTTATCGATCTTCTGTTTGGATGATCTATCCACTGGTGTAAGTGGAGTGTTAAAGTCCCTTACTATATTGTGTTGTGGACTATTTCTCCTTTTATGTCTGTTAATAATTGCTTTCTATATGTAGGTGCTCCTATGTTGGGTGCATAGATATTTACAAGTGTTATAGCCTCTTGTTGGATTGTTCCCTTTATCATTATGTAGTGTGTTTTTTTGTCTCCTGTTAAAGTTTTTGCTTTAAAGTCTATTTTGTTTGATTTAAGTATTGCTACCCTAGTTTTCTTTTCATTGCCTTTTACGTTGAGTATCTTTACCCATCCCTTCACTTTCAGTTTGTGTCTCTTTAGGTCTTAAGTGTGTCTCTTTTATGCAGCATATATATGGGTCTTGTTTTTTTATCCAGTTGGCCACCCTATGCCTTTTGATTGGAGCATTTAGTCCACTGATGACATTTAAAATAGCTGTTAATAAGAATGTACTTATTGTCATTTTGTTACTTGTTTCTGGATGTTTTAGCAATTCATCTCTGTTCCTTTTTTCTTCTCTTGCTCTCTTCCCTTGTGGTTTCATGGCTTTCTCTAGGGTTATATATGGGCTCCTTTATCTTAATTTTTTTGTGTATTTATTATAGGTTTATGGTTTGTGATTACCATAAGGTTCATGTATAATCACCTACCTTTGTAGCAATTGATATTAAGTTGATGGTCTCTTAAGTTTGATCTCTTGCTAAAAGCTCTACTCTTTTACTCCCCTCCTCCAACATTTTATGCTTTTGGTATCATACTTAACCTCTCTTTTGTGTGTGTGTATCCATTACCCTCATATAATGGCAATAGATAATTTTATTACTTTTGTCTTTTGAGCTTCATATTAACTTCATAGATGGTTGATTTGCTGTATGTTTGTCTTTCCTGGTGATTTTATTGGTTTTCTGGATAATTTTCTTATTCCTATGTGCAATCTTTTCTTTTCCACTTAGACAAGTCCTTTTGGCTTTTCTTGTAAGGCTAGTCTCTTGGTAATAAACTCCTTTACTTTTTGCTTGTTTTGAAAACTCTTTATCTCTCCTTCCATTCTGAATGTTAAGCTTGCTAGGCAGAGTATTCTTGGATGTAGGTTTTTTCCTTTCAGCACTTTAAATATTTTGTGCCACTCCTTCTAGCCTGTAAGGTTTCTGCTGAGAAGTGAGCTGATAGCCTTATGGGATTTTCTTAGTATGTAACTTGTTGCCTTTCTCTTGTAGCTTTTAGGATTCTCTCTTTATCTTTAATCTTAACATTTTAATTATAATGTGTCTTGGTGTGGGCCTCTCTGGGTTCATCTTGTTTGGTACTCTCTGTGCTGCCTGTACTTGGATGCTTGTTCCCTTCCTTAGGTTAGGAAAATTTTCAGATATTATTTCTTCAAGTAGATTCTCTGCCCCTTTGTCTCTCTCTTCTCCTTCTGGGACACATAGAATACAGGTGCTAGTGTGCTTGATGTTGTCTCAGAGATCCCTTAGACTGTTCTCATTCTTTTTAATTATTTTTTCTTTTCTGTTGAGCTTGGGTGATTTCCTCTATTCTTTTGTCCAGCTCACTGATCCATTCTTCTGTGTCATCTAGCCTGCCATTGAGTCCCTCTAGTGAATTTTTCATTTCCATTACTGTATTCTTTGTTTCTGATTGGTTCTTTTTTATATTTTCCAATTATTTGTTGAAGTTCTTGCTGAGTTCAGCTACTCTTCTCAAAAGATCAGTGAGCATCCTTACGGCTATTAGTTTGTACTCTTTATCAGGTAGATCGTTTTTGTCTGTTTTGTTTAGTTCTTCTTCTGAAGATTTGTCCTATTTCCTTATTTGCAACATATTCCTTTGTCTCCCCATTTTACCTCTTTCTCTGTGCCTATATCTATGTATTAGGTAGATCAGCTGTGTCTCCCCATCTTTGAAATGTGGCCTTATGTAAAAGATACCTTATGAGGCCCAGCAGTGTGCTTCCCTCTTGTCACCAGTTCCATGTGTTCCAGGAGTGTCCCCTGTGTGGGCTACATGTGTCCTTAGGTTGTGGCTGGGTTGCTCTTGCTGCAGGTGCTTGGGGAGGCTAGGCTGTCCCACTGGCTGGCTGGTTGTAATGCTGACCTGCATGTGGCTGCTATGGTCCCTTCAGTCACTTTATTGTGTGTGGGGAGCCCCAGCACAGTAGTCTGTAAGGGCTAATAGCACATTCCTGTTGCAATTTTTCTGTTAAGTGAGTAGGCCCCCAGCATGGCTGGTTACTAAGCTTAGGGGCTTACAATTGCTGTAGGCCTCTGGCCTGCAAGGCTGTTGTCACCTCTCTCAGAATTGCTGCTGAGTGAGGCTGGTCCAGGCATGGGAGCACCCAATTATTTCAGGCTTTGGAAGGTGAGGCCAGTCCCATATGTGACTGTTTGAGAAGCACAAGTCTCCTGCCACTGAGAAGGCCCACACCAACCCCATCAATATAGTCCTGCCCTGTGCACACACCCTAATGCACTGAAGTGGCCCCACTGCAGATGCCACATACACACTGCCATTGCAGACCTGCCCCTTGTGCACACCCTGCCCCACAGAGGCAGACCCACACACCCTGCTGCAGAGGTCCCACATAGCCAGCCTATGTGGGCCCACAATTTGCCCAAGGGCTTGCTATTGGATGGAGCCAGTCCCTGGGGTGGGCTGCTTACCCTGGCTGAGCTGGATTAAATCCATGTTCTACTGGGTGGGGAAGACCCTGTGCTAACAGGCCAGGGGAAGAACTCCAATGGTGTCCACCAGCATGCCTGTACTAGGTCACAATAACGGCTGCCACCAATGTCTTAGTCCCTGGAGATGTAGTCCCAGCCTGGGGAGGTCTCATGTCTCATCAAGATGTCCCCAGAGGGTATCAAATGAGTCTCTTTTCACCAAAGGACTGTGCACATTTCTTTCAAGTGCTTTTAGGTTGCTTTCTGAAAGGGGTGAATTTGTGTGTGGGCCCTTTAAGAGCTGGCTTTTTATTTCCCTTATGTCCAATGGGTTTTCTGGGGTAGTCCCTGTTTTTGTTAATAGCCAGCAAAGCCAGCTATTATGACACTTGTCTCAGTTGTGCTGAGCCCAAAGGATGCTTACTGTGGCAAAACTCTCCTGCTCACATCTCCTGCTCCTCCAGGAAAGACATTGTACTGTAAGATTGCTCCCAGCTGGACATGAAGTGCCATGGCTAAAGGCGGCTTTTTTCTCTTCGGAAAGGAATTCTGCCTCTTCCACCTCAGTCAGCCATGTCCTTTGTTGTGGGGGTTCTTTTTATCCAGTTTTCAGTTCTCTTTCAGGGGTAATTGTTCCAAAAGTAGTGTAAATTTGTTGTGTCTGTGGGAGGAGGTGAGTTCAGAGTCCACCTGCACCACCGTCTTGACAACATTGTTAGCTTGTTCATGTTAATTGCAGAATAGCATTTCATTGTGTGAACAAACTCATCGATGCCTCTGGTGATGGACATCTAGATAATCTCCAATATATTTGCCATTGCGAACAATGTGGCAGTTAACACTCTTCTACATACCCCTATTTACACCTCTGTAAGAGCCACTGCTGAGTTCCAAGGGTGTGTGTGCATCTTCAATTCTATTGTTATTGTCGAAGTGCTGTTTTATAGAAATGAAATCTGATAGCTTTTGTCTTTTAACTGTGAAGTCCATATTTATTTAATAGATTTCCTTATGTATTTGCTTTCATCTCTGCTGTCTAATCCTGATTTTTCTGCACTTTCTCTGCCCTCCCTTTTCCTGCTTATGTCATTTTATCATTGCTCTGACCTTCTCTCTATGGGGTGGAGGTTATCCATGCATTATATTTCTCTTCTCGTAATAGCTAAACTTAAAATTTTAGTGTGTGCTTGAAACAATAAAGTCTAAATGTAGTCAATAGTTGCATACTAACTAATCAAGGACCTTACAATACACTAACTCTGAGTCATTTCTGTCTTTCATATTATATTTCTCTAGTATTTTAGTTCTCAACTTGTCTTTTTTTATCCATACCAAATAGTGATAAATTAGATTTAACCATCAGTTTGATAATCTCATAATTTCTTCTTGAATATCAGTCCTTCCCTCTGGTTTCAGGTTTCTTTTTCATGGATACTTTCTTAAGTATGCTTTTCAATGGAGGTCTGTTAGTAGTGAGATGGTTTAGGTTTTTATTCATCTAAAATTGTCTAACTTAGTCCTTATTCTTGAATAACTGCTTCGCTGGGTACAGAATTCTAGGTGGTAGTTATGTCTCAGCACTTCAAAGACACTTTTCTCTTGTTTTCTGTCTTTACTTCTGCTGTGGTAATATTGGCTGTCAGCACAATTGCCATTTCTTTGTAGATAGTCTCTTTTCTCTATGATTACTTTTAAGATCCCTTCTTTGTCTTTGATGTCTATATGTGATTATAAGATGTCTAGTGGTAGATTTATTTATCCTCCTTTGAATCTTGTGTGTTTCCTCAAATTGAGGATTTATGATTTTCTTCAATTTGGGAAAGATTTTAGCCATATCATCTTTGAATATTTTTCCTTTGCAATTATCTTTCTGATCTCTAATTTGGGAAATCTTATAAGGAAACAGTGGATTTTGTAAACTTAGACTCATTTTACATCTCTTTCACGTTGTTTTTATTAAGTATTGATGAATGCAAAGATGTCAGTATTGTAAGTTATAAAGAATAGATACAATATGTATTCATGTGCCTAGCACTCAGTTTAAGATACAAAGATGAACATTGTCTTTGAAAGTCCTCATGAGCCTCTTATTAATCCCATCCCCATGCAGGGTAACTATTATCCTACAAAGTGTGTACTGCATCCTCATGCTTTTTTTTAAAATAGTATTACCACTAACATTTGTATCCTCAAACAGAATATTGGTTAGTTTTTCAAGGTTTTGAACTTTACATACATGGAATCATACTCTAGGTATTCTGTGTCTATTTTTATGCTCAACATAAAGTTTCATTAATAATTTAATATTTTGTTTCTGCTAGGTCTACTTTTATTGAGATATAATTGACATATAACATTATATTAGTTTCAGGTGCACAACATAATGATTTGATATTTGTACAGGCTGTGAAATTATCACCACAATGTAAATGTAGTTAACATCCAACACTACGCAAATTTTTTTCTTATGATTACAACTTTTAAGATCTACTCTCTTAGCTACTTTCAAATATACAATACAGTATTATTAACTACAGTCAGCATGCTGTACATAATATCATATGATTTATTTATTTTGTAACTGGAAGTTTATACATTTTGACCCTCTTCACCCATTTCACCCACCCCCCACCAATCAGTTCTCTGTATCTATGAATTTGTGTTTTTTTTAAGATTTCACATATAAGTGAGATTATATGGTATTAGTCTTTCTCTTTCTCACTTTATTCACTTGGCATAATGCCCTTTATGTCCGTCATTTTGTTGCAATAGCAATATTTCATTCTTTGTATGACTGAATAATATTCCTGTGTGTGTGTGTAGATAGATAGATAGATAGATAGATAGATAGATAGACAGATGCCACATTGTCTTTATCCATTTATCCTTCAATTGACACTTAGGTTGCTTTCATGTCTTGGCTGTTGTAAATCATGCTGCAATGAACATCGGGGTACAGATATCTTTTCAAGTTAGTGTTTTTGTCTCCTTTGGATCTATTCCCAGAAGTAGAATTGCTGGATCATACAGTAGTTCTATTTTTAATTTTCTGAGGAACCTCTGCACTGCATACTGCATGAGGTCAGTCCTCCAACTTTGCTCTCCTTCAATATTGTGTTGGCTATTCTGGGCCTTTCCCTCTCCATATACACCTCAGAATCAGTTTGTTTGTATCTGCAAAATAACTTGCTGGGATTTTGATTGGAATTGCATTGAATCTATAGATCAAATTTGGAAGAACTGACATATTGAGAATATTGTCTTCCTATCCATGAACATGGCATATTTCTCCATTTATTTGATTTCATTCATCAGAGTTTTCTAGTTTTCCTCATATTGATCTTGTGTGTGTTTTGAAAGATTTATACCCAAGTATTTAACTTTTTGGGATGCTAATGTAAATGATATTGTTTTTAATTTCAAATTCCACTTGTTCATTGCTGGTTTATAGGAAGATGATTGACTTTTGTATATTAACCTTGTATCTTGCAACCTTGCTATAATCGTTTATCAGTTCCAGGAGGTTTTTAAATCAATTCTTTCAGATTTTCTACATAGAAGACTATGTCAGCTGTTAATAAAGACAGCTTTATTTCTTCATTTTTAAGTCTATATACTTCATTCTCTTTTTTTGTCTTATTCCATTAACTAGAAATTTCAGAATGATGTTGAAAAGGAGCAGTGAGAGGGGACACCCTTGCCTTGTATCTGATCTTAGTAGGAAAGGTTTTAGTTTCTCACCATTAATTATGATGTTATTTATTGGTTTTTTGGTTGATATTCTTTATTTAGTCAAGGAACTTTCCCTCTATTCCTAGTTTACTAAGAGTTTTGATCATGAATAGTGCTGGATTTCATCAAATACTTTTTCTGCATCAATTAATATGATCATTTGATTTTTCTTTTTAAGCCTGTTCATGTGATGGATTCCATTAATTGATTTTCAAAAGCTGAATCAGCCTTGCCTTACTGGGATAAACCAACTTTGTGGTGCTGTATAATTCTTTTCTATATATTATTGAATTTAATTTACTAATTTTTTGGGTGAATTTTGGCATCTATGTTCATGAGAATTATTGGTCTGTAATTTTTTTGTAATGTCTTTGTCTGGTTTTGGTATTAGGGTAATGCTAGCCTCATAGAATGAGTTGGGAAGCATTCCCTCTGCTTTTATCCTCTGAAAGATATTGTACAGAATCTTACAATTCTTTAAATGTTCGGTGGAATTCTCCAATAAACCCATCTGGGCCTGATGCTTTCTGTTTTGGAAGGTTATTAATTACTAATTCAATATCTTCAATAGATACAGGCCTATTCAAATTGTCTGTTTCTTCTCGTGTGAATTTTGGCAAATTGCAACTTTTTTTTTTTTACTTTTTATTACGATTATGATAGTTTACAAACTTGTGAAATTTCAGTTGTACATTATTGTCAGGCATGTTGTAGGTGCACCACTTCATCTTTTGTGCCCGCCCCCTACCCCCCTTTCCCCTGGTAACCACCAATCAGTTCTCTTTGTCTACATGTTTAACTTCCACATAAGAGTGGAGTCATACAGAGTTTGTCTTTCTCTATCTGGCTTATTTCACTTAACATAATACCCTCAAGGTCCATCCATGTTGTTGTGAATGGGACGATTTTATCCTTTTTTATAGCTGAGTAGTATTCCATTGTATATATATACCATATCTTCTTTATCCAGTCTTCAGTTTTTGGGCACTTAGGTTGCTTCCACATCTTGGCTATTGTAAATAATGCTGAAATGAACATAGGGGTGCATGGGGCTTTTGGAATTGCTGATTTAAAGTTCTTTGGATAGATACCCAGTAGTGGGATGGCTCGGTCATATGTTTTCTATTTTTAATTTTTTGGGAAATCTCCGTACTGTTTTCCATAGTGGCTGCACCAGTTTGGATTCCCACCAACAATATATGAAGGTTCCTTTTTCTCCACAACCTCTCCAACATTTGTCACTATTTGTTTTGGTTATTTTTGCCATTCTTACAGGTGTAAGGTGATATCTTAGTGTAGTTTTGATTTGCGATTCCCTGATGATCAGCAATGATGAGCATCTTTTCATGTGCCTATTGCCCATCTGCATATCTTGTTTGGAGAAATGTCTGTTCATGTCCTCTGCCTATTTTTTGATGAGGTTGTTTGATTTTTTGTTGTTGAGCTGTGTGAGTTCTTTATATATTATGAAGATTAACCCTTTGTCAGATATATAACTTGTAAATATTTTTTCCCAATTAGTGGGTTGTTTCTTTGTTTCCATCCTGTTTTCCCTTTCCTTGAAGAAGCTTAGTCTAATGAAGTCCCATTTGTTTATTCTTTCTATTGTTTCCCTTGTCTGAGAAGACAAGGTGTCTGAAAAGATCCTTTTGATACTGATGTCAAAGAGTGTACTGCCTATATTTTCTTCTAGAAGCCTTATGGTTTCAGGTCTAATCTTTAGGTTTTTGATCCATTTTGAGTTTATTTTTTGTGAACGGTGAAAAAGAATGGTCACTTTTTATTCTTTTACATGTGGCTGTCCAGTTTTCCCAGCACCATTTGTTGAAGAGACTTTCTTTCCTCCATTGTATGCCATCAGCTCCTTTGTCGAAGATTAGCTGTCCATAGATGTGTGGTTTTATTTCTGGACTTTCAATTCTGTTCCATTGATCTGTGCACCTGTTTTTGTACCAGTACCATGCTGTTTTGATTACTGTAGCTTTGTAGTATGTTTTGAAGTCAGAGATTGTGATGCCTCCAGCTTTGTTCTTTTTTCTCAGGATTGCTTTAGCAATTTGGGGTCTTTTATTGCCTCACATGAATTTTAAGATTCTTTGTTCTATTTCTGTAAAGAATGACATTGGAATTCTGATTGGAATAGCATTGAATCTGTAGATTGCTTTAGGTAGTATGGACATTTTAACTATGTTTATTCTTCCAATCCATGTGCATGGAATGTCTTTCCATCCCTTTATGTCATCATCAATTTCTTTCAGGAAAGTCTTGTAGTTTTCATTGTATAGGTCTTTCACTTCCTTGGTTAAATTTACCCCAAAGTATTTTATTCTTTTTGTTGTGATTGTGAATGGGATTGTGTTCTTGAGTTCTTTTTCTGTTAGTTTGTTGTTACAGTATAGAAATGCTACTGATTTATGTATGTTGATTTTATACCCTGCAAATTTTCTGTAGCTGTTTATTATTTCTAATAGTTTTCCAATGGATTCTTTGGGGTTTTCTATAGATAAGATCATGTTGTCTGCAAACAGCGAGAGTTTCACTTCTTCATTGCCTACTTGGATTCCTTTTATTTCTTTTTCCTGCCAAATTGCTTGGCCCAAACCTCCAGTACTGTGTTGATTAAGAGTGGTGAGAGTGGGAGGTTGTAAGAGTCTAAGAATTTATCCATTTCTTCTAGATTGTCCAATTTGTTGGCATATAGTTTTTCATAGTATTCTCTTATGATCTTTTGTGTTTCTGTGGTATCCATTGTGACTTGTCTTCTCTCATTTCTAATTTTATTCATTTGAGTTTTCTCTTTTTTTTTCTTAGTGAGCCTGGCTAAGTGTTTTTCAATTTTGTTTATTGTTTCAAAGAACCAACTCTGTGTTTCATTAATCCTTTCTACTGCCTTTTTTGTTTCAATTTCATTTATTTCTGCTCTAGTTTTTATTATTTCCCTCCTTCTACTGACCTTTGGCTTTGATTGTTCCTCTTTTTCTAATTCTGTTAGGTGTCGTTTGAGATTGCTTATCTGAGATTTTTCTTGTTTATTGAGGTGAGCCTGTATTGCAATGAATTTCCCTCTTAGGACCACTTTTGCTGTGTCCCAAATGAATTGGTATGGCATATTTTCATTTTCATTTGTCTCCAGATAATATTTTATTTCTTCTTTAATTTCTTCAATGATCCATTGTTTGTTCAGTAGCATGTTGTTTAGTCTCCACATTTTTGCTCCTTTCCCAGCTTTATTCTTATAGTTGATTTCTAGTTTCATAGCATTATTGTTGGAAAAAATGCTTTATATTATTTCAACCCTCTTGAATTTGTTGAGGCTTGCTTTGTTTCCCAAGATATGGTCTATCCTTGAGAATGTTCCATGCGCACTTGAGAAGAATGTGTAACTTGCTGTTTTTGGATGGAGTGTTCTATATATATCTATTGAGTCCATCTGGTCTAGTTTTTCATTTAATTCTATAATTTCCTTGTTGAGTTTCTGTCTGATGATCTATCCATTCATGTTAGTGGAGTGTTGCGGTCCCCTACTATTATTGTGTTGTTGTTGATATCTCCTTTTGGTTTTGTTAGTAGTTGCTTTACATACTTTGGTGCTCCTGTTGGGTGTGTATATATTTATAAGTGTTATGTCTTCTTGGTGGAGTGTCCCTTTTATCATTATAAACTGCCCCTCTGTGTCTCTCTTTATCTGTTTTGCTTTGAAGTCTCCTTTGTCTGATATAAGTATGGTGACACCCTCTTTCTTGTGTTCATTATTAGCTTGGAGTATTGTCTTCCATCCCTTCACTCCGAGTCTGTGTTTGTCTTTGGGACTGACGTGTGTTTCCTGGATGCAGCATATTGTTGGGTCTTGTTCTTTAATCCATCCTGCCACTCTGTATCTTTTGATTGGAGAGTTTAATCCGTTTGCAGTTAGAGTGATTATTGAAATGTGGGGGCCTAATGCTGCCATTTTATTGCTCGTTTCCAGTTCTCTTGCATTTCCTTTGTTTCTCATCCCATGATATTTGGACTACCAATTCAGATAGGTAGTTTTCTATATTGGCTTTCTTCTTGTTTGTAATTTGTGTCTTTATTCTTGTTATTTGGTTAGTGGTTACCATGTGGTTTGTATAAAACATCTCATAGATGAGATAGTCCATTTTCTGAGAGCCTCTTATTTCCTTAGATTAAGCCATTCCATCCCTTTCCTCTTCCCCTTCTAGGTTGTGATTGTCTGATTTTTTTTCTTTCTTCTTGTGTTGTGAGTTTGTGGTTAAAATGACAAGATTATATTTATTCTTGCTGTTTCCCTTCCTTTTATCCTTAATGTTATACTTAACTTTTGCTAACCTGTTCTGATGGAGAGCTGCAACTTTCTGATTTTGTCTTTCTACTTATCTCCTTTGCTCTGGGTTTTGTAACCCCTTTCCTTTTTTTGATTTTTCAGGTATGAGGGTCTTCCTGAGCATTTCTTGTAGGGGAGGTCTTGTGGCAATGAACTCCCTTAACTTTTGTTTATCTGGGACAGTTTTTATTTCTCCATCGTATTTGAAGGATATATTCACCGGATAGAGTATTCTTGGCTGCAAGTTTTTGTCCTTCAGAGTTTTGAATATTTCATTCCACTCTCTTCTAGCCTGTAAGGTATCTGCTGAGAAATCTGCTGACAGCCTTAGGGGGGTTTCTTTCTAGGTTATTTTCTTTTGCCTTGCTGCCCTTAGTATTTTCTCTTTGTCATTGACTTTGCAAGCCTCACTACTATATACCTTGGGGTTGGTCTTTTTACATTTATAAAGTTTGGAGATCTTTTAGTTTCTGACACATGGAGTTCCATCTCTATCCCCAGGTTTTGGAAGTTCTCAGCAATTATTTCTTTTTACATGCTGTCTGCCCCCTTCTCCTTCTCTTCTCCCTCTGGGATACCTATAATCCTTATGTTGCATTTTCTAGTTGAGTCAGATATTTCTCAGAGAGTTTCTTCATTTCTTTTTAGTCTTAGCTCTCTCTCCTCCTCTATCTGCAGCATTTCTATATTCCTATCCTCCAAATTGCTAATTCTGTCTTCCATATTATTGACCCTACTGTTCGGAGAGTCCAGATTTTTCTTAATCTCCTCCATTGTGTTCTTCATCTCCAACATTTCTGATTGGTTCTTCTTTATAGTGTCAAGCTCTTTTGTAACATAGCTCCTGAACTCATTGAGTTGTCTATCTGTATTCTCTTTTAACTTGTTGAATTTTTTAATGATGGCTATTTTGAATTCATTGTCATTTAGGTTATAGATTTCAGTGTCTTTGGGATTGTTTTCTGGGTACTTGTCATTTTCCTTCTGTTCTGGAAATTTAATATATTTTTTTCATACTGCTTGATGGCATGGATTTGTGCCTCCACATAGAGATAGAGTTTAGTTACTGCCTCCACTTGCTTCTACTGAAGGGGGTGGGGGGGCAGCTGTGTAATCTGCGCCAACCAGGATATCTGTCAGCTGTTGCTGACTGGACATGGGCCCCTCCTCTTGATCACAGTGGCCCTGTGGGGTCTCTCATTAGCTGTGGGGACAATTGCAAGGGGACCTCGGGTTGCTGGTGCCTACTGTCACAGACTGCCTAGACACACTCCCTCCTTAGGGTCTGCAGTGGTGTTATGGGTTTTCACAGCAGCTGGGAGCAGGATCACCTAGACTCACAGCTCTGTTACCATCAGGGCCTGCAAGACCTCACTTGTCCACTATGGGCCGCAGCAGACCTATGGGTATCCACTGCAGCCTGTGGTTAGCTCACCCAGCTGTGCTACTTCTGCCCCAAGACCTTCCAGCCTTGTGATTGCCAGGCGGAGCCTCTCCACTAAGCTGTGCAGAGGCTTTCCCTGTGGCTGCTGTGGGACCATGGATTTTCCCCTGAAGTAGCAGAAAGAGAAATTAAGAATACAATCCCATTTACGATGGCAACAAAACAAGTAAATTTAACCAAAGAAGTGAATGACCTGTACACTGAACACTATAAAACATTCTTGATAGAAATGGAAGAAAACACAAAGGAATGGAAAGATAGCCTATGCTCTCATATTGGAAGAACATCTGTGCCCATCTTCCTCTACTTTATATGTGGGATACCTGCCACAGCATGGCTTGCCAAGCTGTGCCATGTCCACACCCAGGATCCGAACCGGCAAACCCTGGGCTGCTGAAGCACAATGTGCGCACTTAACTCCTGCGCCACCGGCCAGCCCCTGATAGTTATCTTTTAGATGGTCCTTTTGGTAACTCTTCTGTTCTTATGTGGGAATGATATCTTAAGCCTAATTTTCCTTATTACTAAGAATGACAAGTTGATGCATATCTTCTGCTAGATCCCTCAGCTCATGTATCCACATTTTTATTATTTAGTGTCTTCTTATTTTTGGTGTCTAGATACTTATTTACTATTTTTGTAATCTCACTATGCATTTAAGAGTATGTTAATTTTATCCAGCATTTCTAGGTGTTTTATAGTGAAAGTCATTTTAGGTTATCTAGCTATCTCTATTACAAGAAATTGAATTGCTTATTTATTCATTTAAATGTTAAATGCTTTATGATTTGTTTCCCATCATTTGGGGAGAAGCTTTAATGTTTTCTTCATCATTTTAGTTTCAGTACAAGTACTAATGAAGTGGATTCTCCTCATAAGATGTTAAATATTTTATAAAAATGACTTTGCATTACAACAGACTACTGAGTGACAGTCTCTGAGATGCAGTCTCACTGGGGCTCCAACCTGCCACCCCCCACTCACATGGTCTCTCTGGGTCTCCCTTGCCCCCTCTGGGCCACAGCAGGACTTTGTGTGTTAGAGGCCACTGGTATGACTTTGAAAAAATACATGTGTTTCACCCCACACAATCTTACAAAGAAGTTCCATTTGGCTATTATAGTCTTGAAGTTCTACATTCCATGTCTCTGAAAAATTCAAACTACTCAGCAATAACAGCAAGTGGACAACAGAGGCAGCATTCCTTCTTCCTAAGGAAACCTCAGTCACCACTCTAAGTCCTTCAACTGATTGGATTGGCCTACCCACTTTATGGAGAGCAATCTGCTTTACTCAAAGTCTACTGGTTGTAAACGTTAATTACAATTAAAAAATACCTTCACAGCAACATCTAGACTGGTGTTTGACCAAATAACTGGGCCCTATAGCCTAGCCAAGTTGACACATAAAATTAACCAGCACATTCTGTGTACAGGTGTGTGCTTAATGATATCACCAACTGTAAAACTCAGAGATGCTGTTGAGTTCTCCTAATTCCTGTCTTTAGCATCAGACAAAACTGGGCTTGAGTCTCAGTGCCACCACCATTATCTGTGTGCTCTTAGATGAGTTATTCAACCTCTTCAAGATTCAGTTTTCTCATAGATAAAATGGGAATAATAGCAGTTCCTGTGCACCTCATGGTATTGAAATGGGAGAAGACATACCAATTCCTGAATAAAAGATCCTGACATGTGGCATGTTCTCCCCCAGGAAACAGCAGCTGGGCCACCCCACTCAGTCGTTACAGCTGTACCACAGTGATGGCAACACGAGATCCATTTGGGAGATCAGGAACGAGGAGGCGAGGTCCTTGCCTTCGATTGTAGAGAAAGCAAATGTCAGAGTCAGAATTTGAGGGGAGATCTTTCTGAAACCAAAGCCAGATTTCTCTTTCACTACACCACGTGGTAGGTGCTCTGAAGTGTTGAAGAAGGTGAGTGGGGAGCACCTCAGGTGTGGATGAGCCAACACGTACTTGTCTATACGTTGTTCCCATATGAGCCTGGAGCATACGTGGCATTTGTCATAGTGGAGGAGCTCATACTTAACCCTAGCTCACCAAACCTCGCAGCTCACTGGAATTGCCCCTTGCCCCTTATGCTTAGGAGAAACAGACAAATGACACAGAAACATATTGGAAAAAAATGTTTCTTTTATTAACATTCAGGGAGGGAAGTCTTATCAAACATCTGCCATTCTATTGCTGTAAAATAAGATTTCATTTGCACGACATGAGTATTGGTTATCTCCTGAAGATACACTTGCATTATCTTTGTTGTACTTTAGGAAAGTTAGCTCAGGAGAGCAATCTAGTACATATTTTTAAAGTTTTAGTCCAAGAAAGATGGAAACAAATAATACCCTTCCTTCATGACTCAAGTTCATTCTCGTGTCACCTATGCTAGAAACTTCTCCAGATCCTAAGTTGTCTCTGTGTATCTTTATTGGTGCACTTCTATCTCATCTTCTCTTGAGGGGCCTATTTTTCCCCAATGGAGTGTGACCTTCTTAAGGGCATGGGCTGAGCCTCGTTCACCTTTGTAACTGCCGTACTTAGGCATGTGGTATACATTAAAAAAATACTGAAAGAATGTAAGAAGGAAAAGGCAGGACAGGAAAGAAGGTATAAGGAAAAAGGAATGGAACAGAAGGCAGAAAAAGAAAATAAATCAATCAACTTACCCCATTCCTGACTATTCATTCTAGTTGAGTTTTACTGCTTTTTCTTCAAGCTTGCTGTGCCCATCAAACAGTGACACTCAGTCAATGTCATATTTTTCTGAAGGGCCACTTCTCTTTCTAAGATATGAGCACGGCATATTAAGCAGAGAGAGTATTTTACCCTTGTTATTAATTATAGCTTCTCTCCAGCTCACCAAGCCATTTTGTAGCCTATTGAGCATGAAGAAATGGAGCTTGAACATTTGCCAGCAGACAACTTAGCTTTCTAAATACAAGCTGAGGCCCTGAGAGTGCTGAAACCCCAGGAGTCTATTCATAGTGTGGAGAAGGAAAGCTCTGTGCTGCTTCCATATGTACACTATGAAAACAAGCTGCATGGCATAATCAACTGCCGCTTAGTAGTAAAAGATACTTTGAGGACAAGGATCCAACTTTATCACCTATTAATCTGATTTAAAAGTATTGGCTATAATGATACCTATCATCTCAGGGATGGGTACTATGTTAATTGCCTTACTTCATTTAATCCTCAAAACAATCATGCGATGGAAGTGCTGTTGTCATCTCTATCTTAGCTGTGAGGAACCTGAGATCTAGAGCCCTTAACAGCTTGCCCAGGTACTCACATCCAAAGGAAAAATCTAGAACTGAGATCCTTATTGATCTGGCCCCAAAGAACATGCTTTTAACCATCCAGCTACACTCCCTCCTTTGTCTTTGTAAGGATCACTTGTATCTTCCAAGAGAAAGAAAAAAAATGTCAAAGTATCTTCTTTATGTGTTTAGAATACTAGGTATTAAATAATTGAGAAAAGTTTTCATCAATACTCTCTCTCTCTCTCAATTTTTTTTTGTTTGCCTTGTGAAAACTAAGCATGAATCTGGTAAACTCACTGAAATGTAAACCAGGGCCCACATAGGGCAAGGATATGTAGCCAAAGTGGTACCTTCTGAACTGTGGCTTCTTCTGATGCTGTTTCTGGTAAGAGCCTCCTCTGGATTCCATTGATGTAGGACCCACTTACAGACCACCACTTGTGGTGACTATTCCCAGAGCCTGCTGGGATCCTACCACTTGTTGAACCAGGTTTTAAGTAACTGCTTCCAACTCTCTGCTAAAAGCTTCTACCACATGCCTTGGAACCACCAGATACCAGGAGAAGGTGTCTGCTACTTTTCTTGCCTAAAATTCAGTAAAGAAATTTTGCCCTTAGAAATCTCCAACATTTTTCAGTGGGTATGTCTAATTCAGTTGAACCTGCATTTGTAAAGTGTCCATTCTAATAATAATCACAATGCCTACATTTTTGTTCAAGCTTTACTAGCTATAAAACACTTTCACAGACGGTATAAACAAGGCTGTGTTGGGAGTGTGTGAGGCTCTGGCTAGGTACCAGGAAATTGATGCTGACAAAGACTGACCCCTAGTCAACTTGAGGGACAGCACAGGAAAGGGTCAGGCTTCAGGCTTGAGGCAGAACGTCTTCTGCCAGGATGTGCTGACAGCCTCAGTCATCTGACAGGCCACTAGAGGAGGAAGACATGTTTGACAATGCTTCAGAGAGTAGAAGCACCAGGCTTTGCAGCAAGGAGAGGCCTTTCCGACAACTGGTGCTGTCCAACCCAGAATGGGAGCTCCCCACCTAAGAAGATGACCAGGCTGAATGACCCAGACAGACTAGGTGTGGGGGGATGGATACCAACCGGGTTGATGTCTAATGCTCTCTTTAGCTAAGGTGATCTGTAGCCAGATGACCTAAGTCCTAATTTAGGCTGCACTACTTGCTGGTTCTGTGAGTGTGGGGCAAATAAAAGTCTCTCTCTCATCTGGCTGATGTGAGGATTAAATGGGTTAATGTAAGGTGCTTAGAATAGTTTCTGGTGCTCAGTAAGTCATCAGCGAATGTTAATAATTATTATTAAGGCCCCCTTCCAACTCCATTTGTTTGTGGTTGTATTGCGAAGGCATGCTGCAATGGCCAGTAACCGATAATGTAATAGAAGATTTGAGAAATCTTATTATTATATATTATTAATGAAGACTTTAAAATAACTATATATTATGGGCAATAAAATATGCCTGGAAGAGTAGGAGATATAAACAAGTAAAGGACATATTTCCTGAATCCAGGGGTTTACAGTCTGGTTGGGAAGTCATGATGCATAAAATGACGACTAACAATTGAAAACAGCGTGAGCTAGAATGCCTCCTGAGTGGTCTGGGAAATTAGGAGGGGGAAGAAATCACTTGTAATCAGGCAAGGCTCCCTGCAGGAGAATGAGTTAGACTGACAGATTTCTGCCAGATAGTGAGTATATAACAAGAACTCAACATCTTAGGGCTTGAATAGTGAACATCTATGACTCGCAGTTGGGCCCATGGGTCAGTTACAACTCAGCTGGCCTAGGCTGCACTCCAGGCTCCACTTGTTGGTTCAGGACTTCTCTGCATGTGTCTCATTATAGGGCCCAGGTTGAGGAAGCAGCCCTCAATGGGGCGAGTCTTCTCACGTTGGAGCTCAGGAGTGCAATAAGATGAGCAGCAACAAGTGTAGCTGCTTAATGCTTTTGCTTGGAGCTGGCAGTGACCCTTTTCCGCTGGCCAAAGACGGCCATATGGCCAAGCTCGCAGTGAAATGGAGATGCTTATTCTGCCCACAGTGAACCATGGCAAGGGTGGGAAAGAAGGAAAAACTGTGAGAAAATAGTATAGTCTACCACAGATTGCTTTCGTATATGAAAATAAACTGTTCAGTGTTTAATTAGATTGTTGGCGTCTTGAAGGAAAGAGTCACTATGGTTACTCTGCACATGATAGGCATGCAATGGATATGGGTGCTTTTCATGTGATATCCTCAGTCAAAATCAGAATCACAGCAAATTCATCAGCCACTGAAAGACGCCCAGCAGATATTTGACAATAGGTCACCTGGTCTAGCTGGAGATGGGATTAGATGCTGAAGAAGACAGTCCTTGCCCCCAACGTGCTCACCTCTGGTGAGGGAGACAAATGGTAGGGGCTGTAATTATGTCAGAACTGAGGTCTCAACCTCTCACCACTGGTTGTTGAAAATAGACTGCCACCCAATGTGGCTCTAAGGGCCTATGGTAAACTGAGCAATCATAAGTACACAGTACTTTCCAAAGGCCAGTGTGCTCACTGTGGCTGACTTTGTGATGAGACCCCTAGGGGAGGTTAGCGGATATTTGGTGTCGTAGAAAACAGATATTGGTACTGGAGTTTCTCTCAGCACTCTGGTCACTGGAGAACATTCTCCTCATACTCATACACTCAAGTGAAATGCTAAGAATTCACATCCTGGTCTTCCAGTTTGTGGGTAGGTGACCCTCCACAGGCAACAGGCAGCAGAAACCAGGTGCTCTGACCTTGAGCTGTGGTCAAGAGAATTGTCTCACTGGCCTAGACTCCAATCTGGGGACAGGGAAGATGGGCACCTTTGGGGGGTAGATTAAAGTCTATAAATATAATATTAACTAGTGTTTATTATTTGCCAAACACTGTTAGTGTCTCTGCATTTTCAAAGTGTTGTACATGTATCATAGCCTTTATGCCTACAAATGCCTTGTGGGATAGGTATTACTATTTCCCTTTAAAAGGTTTAGAGAGTCTAAATATCTTGGCAGTTTCCTCAGTGAATCACTGGGGCTTGGACAGGCTCAGGGAAAAACTAAAGGACATTTTTCATGAAAGTGTCATATGATCTTCTTTTCGATCATCTGTATTACCCCAGAAATTGTATCATCATCTTGAAAGAGACTAGCTTAAAGCTTTATGTGCCATTTATGTACAATAAATGTTGTTTGACTTCAATCTTGACAAACTAGCTGTGCAAAATATATTTCACTTCCTCTTATTGGGTTATGTTTAATGCGGTTACCTATCGTTATCATTTGTATAACAACGAACAGATTTCTATGATAAAGATGGACAATACTCCCACCTGGTAAAAATGCAATAATGACAAGTGAGACAAATCAAACATCCTTAGAGAATCACCATGTATTCTAGAAAGAGACTTCTGATATTTGTGTCTTTAGTCATTCATTTCAAAGAAAGAAACTGAAGCATTATGAAAGAGATGAGCCAGGAGAAAATGTCAGCAATGTTGCATTGTGCTTAGATGTGAGGCAGAGGACTCAGTCAATGGATGGATCAATTAATCAAACAGTCCGCTCGTGTTCACAGACTACCTGTTATACGCTCGTCACTGTGTGGGGTCTTAGGGACACAGTGGTAGATAGACTGACACAGAACTCTCTGTCCCTCATGGAGTCATGTTGAACATGCAGAGTATGAATCTTACCTTGCTTATCGAAGTGCCCAGGGGATGTTACTGAACATAATCCAAGTTTGGGTGAACACATATGACTTCCTCAGGGCAAGCTCTCTGAGGAAGTCACTTGTATTCTAGTATCTGAAAGAGTTAAAATTACTCAGGCAAAAACAAGGAGAAGGTAAAAAGGAAGAAAGGTTTTCCAGGCGAAGGAACAGCATCTACAAAGGTCTAGAGACTGGAAAAAAACCCAAAAACATGGCAGGAGTGAAGAAAAGACCAATAGAGTTGGCTCACAGTCAATGAAGAGGGCGAGGACGGGTCTGGACAGTCTTTTGGCCCTGAGAAGGATCTGACACAGAAGGGTTTTAGGCAGGGGGATGTCAAAGTAAGATGGTCATATTGAAAAGATCACTTAAGTGTTAGTGTGGACAGGACGAGAGTGTTTGAGGGAAGACGAACGTGAAATGACCTTGTTTCAGCGTGAGATGACATAGCCTTAAATAAGAATGGTGACAGTGGGGGTGGAGAGAAGTGGATGCGTGCAAGGCATGTTTAAGAAGCAGAACTGATAGGTCTTGGTGATGCATTGGATGAAGGGATAAGGGCTGGTTGGATCACAGAAGTATGTGTGTTTAGGGAGAAAAAGAGGAGATTAAAAAGCCAAATGTGGTGTAATAGTGAGCACAGAGGATACTTATTATTTCTCATGTCCTCAGGATTGTGCTTAGCTGTTTGCATGCAATAATTTATTTAATTCTTGTAACTATTTTTTGGTAAAGTTCTTCTCAGAAAACTCCTGTCATTATCTCCATTCCTCCTCTGGAGATGAGGAAACAAAGAGGTGAAGTGCTTTGCTCAAGGCTGATTATTCAGTGTCCATTGCGTATGAAAACCTGAGCTGCTCTCGTGAAGGCAAACTCAGGACAGAGCATCCCCGTCGCTTTTAAGAAGTGTGTCCCCTAACTAGGACAGATAGAACCCACGGAACTGAAAACAGTGAAGGGCACTTTAAATGCAACAAACCAAGTGGCAGCAGTCTTTGCAGACCTGGTCTACAGATGAGAGCTCAGAGAACGCCCAGGACTAACCGGAGAAGTGGAACTTTCTGAGTGGGGATTTTCTGAAGGGGAGGGGATGTAAGCTAGGTTTCTTTTTCCTTTTTAAGTAAACTTTTAATTTCAGAATAGTTTTAGATTTGCAGAAAAGTTGCAAAGATAGTACAGAGAGTTCCCGTATGCTCCTGGGAACCCCCCTATGATGCTTTACATGACTAGGGTACATTTGTCACACCTAATGAACCAAGACATTGTTATTAACTGAAGTCCATACTGTCCTTGAACTTCATTAGTTTTTCCCTAAAGTCATTTTTCTAGGCCAGGGTCCCATCGAGGACACCACATCACATTTAGTCATTGCGGCTCCTGAGGCTCCCCTTGGCCGGGACAGTTTCTCAGCTTCCCTGGTTTTTGATGACCTTGATAATTTTTTTTAATTGAGGTCATAATAGTTTATAACATTGTGAAATTTCAGGTGTACATTATTACTTATCAGTCACCATATATATGTGCCCTTTTACCCCTTTCACCCTCCCCCCAACTGCCTGCCCCTCTGGTAACCACTGAACTATTCTCTTTGTCCATATGTTTGTTTACCTTCCACATATGAGTGAAAGCATATGGTGTTTGTCTTTGTCTGGCTGCTTTTGCTTAGCATCACACTCTTCAAGGTCCATCCATGTTGTTGCAATGGGACAATTTTGTCTTTTTTCTGGTTGAGTAGCATTCCATTGTATATATATACACCACATCTTCTTTATCCGTTTATCAGTTGATGGGCACTTGGGTTGCTTCTGCATCTTGGCTATGGTGAATAATGCTGCCGTGAACATAGAGGGGGCATAGATCTCTTTGAATTGTTGATTTCAAGTTCTTTAGATAAACCCAGTGGTGAGATAGCTGGGTTGTATGTTATTTCTATTTTTAAGTCTTTGAGAAATCTCCACAGTGTTTTCCACAGGGGCTGCACCAGTTTGCATTCGCACCAGCAGTGCATGAGGGTTCCTTTTTCTCCACAACCTCTCCAACATTTATTATTTTTTTGTCTTGTTAATTATAGTCATTCTAACAGGTATAAGGTGATATCTCTCATTGTGGTTTTGTTTGCATTTCACTAATGATTAGTGATGATGAACATCTTTTCATGTGACTGTTGGCCATCTGTATATCTTTGGAAAGATATCTGTTCATATCCTCTGCCCATTTTTTGGTTGAGTTGTTTGTTTTTCTGTTCCTGAGTTGTATGAGTTCTTTATATATTTTGGAGATTAACCCCTTGAGGGATATATGATTTGCAAATATTTTCTTCCAGTTGGTGTATTGTCTTTTCACTTTGTTCCTGGTTTCTTTTGCCTTGTAGAAGCTCTTTAGTCTGATGTAGCCCCATTTGTCTATTTTTTCTTTTGTTTCCCTTGCCAGAGTAGACATGGTATTTGACAACATCCTTCTAAGACCAATGTTAAAGAGGGTACTGCCTATATTTTCTTCTGGGAGTTTTATGGTTTCACATCTTACCTTCAAGTCATTGATCCATTTTGAGTTAATTTTTGTGTATGGAGAAAGATAATAGCCTACTTTCATTCTTTTACATGTGACCATTCAGTTTTCCCAACACCATTTACTGAAGAGATGTTCCTTTCTCCATTATACTTTCTTGGTTCCTTTGTTGAAGATTAGCCATCATAGATGTGTCGTTTTACTTCTGGGCTTTCAAATCTGTTCCATTGATCTGTGTGTTTTTTTCTGTACCAGTACCATGCTGTTTTGATTAATATAGCTTTGTAGTATATTTTGAAGTGAGGGATTGTGATGCTTCCAGCTGTGTTCTTTTTTCTCAGGATTGCTTTAGCTATTTGAGGTCTTTTGCTGTTCCATATGAATTTTAGGATTCTTTGTTTTGTTTCTGTGAAGAATGTCATTGGGATTCTGACTGGGATTGCATTACATTTGTAGATCGCTTTAGGTAGTACGGACATTTTGACTTGTTTATTCTTCCAATCCATGTGCATGGAATATCTTTGCATTTCTTTATGTCACCATTGCTTTCTTTCAATAATGCCTTATAATTTTCATTGTATAGGTCTCTAACCTCCTTGGTTAAATTTATTCCTAGATATTTTATTCTTTTTATGTGATTGTAAATGGGATTGCAATCTTGAGTTCTCTTTCTGTTAATTCATTATTAGAGTATAGAAATGAAACTGATTTTTTAAAGTTGATTTTGTACCCTGAAACTTTGCTGTAGTTGTGGATTATTTCTAATAGTTTTCCAATGGATTCTTTAGGGTAGTCTATACATAGAATCATGTCATGTGTGAAACAGCGAGAGTTTTACTTCTTCCTTGCCAATTTGGATAACTTTTATTTCTTTTTCTTGCCTAATTGATCTGGCAAAAACCTCTAGTAAAATGTTGAATAAGAGTGGTGAGAGTGGGCACCCTTGTCTTGTTCCTGTTCTCAGAGGAATGGCTTTCATTTTTTTCCTGTTGAGTATGATGTCAGCTTTGGGTATGTCATATATGGCCTTTATTATGTTGAGGGACTTTCCTTCTATATCCTTTTTATTGAGAGTTGTTATCATAAATAGATGTTGGATCTTGTCTAATGCTTTCTCTGCATCTATTGAGATGATCATGAGACTTTTATTTCTCATTTTGTTAATGTGGTGTATCACATTGATTGATTTGTGGATGTTGATCCATCCCTGCATCCCTGGTATAAATCCTACTTGATCATAGGGTATGATCCTTTTAATATATTGCTGTATTCAGTTTGCCAGGATTTTGTTGAGGATTTTTGCATGTATGTTGATCAGTAATATTGGCCTGTAGTTTTGCTTCTTTGTGTTGTCCTTGTCTGGCTTCAGGATCAGGTTGATGTTGGCCTCAGAATGAGTTAGGAAGTGTTCCATGTTCTTCAACTTTTTGGAATAATTTGAGAAGGACAGGTATTAAATCTTCTTTGAGTGTTTGGTAGAATTCTCCAGAGAAGCCATCTGGTCCTGGACTTTTAATTTTTGGGAGGTTTGTGATTACTGCTTCAATCTCTTTACTTGTGATTGGTCTATTCAGATTCTCTATTTCTTCTTGACTCAGATTTGGGAGGTTGTATGAGTCTAAGAATTTATCCATTTCAATTTGTTGGCATAGAGTTTTTCATAATATTCTCTTATAATCCTTTGTATTTCTGTGGTATCTGTTGTAATTTCTCCTCTTTCATTTCTAATTTTACTTATTTGCACCTTCTCTCTTCTTTTCTTAGGGAGTTTGGCTACGGGTTTGTCAATTTTGTTTATCTTCTCAAAAAACCAGCTCTTAGTTTCGTTAATCCTTTCTATTGTTTTTTGGATTCAGTTTCATTTATTTCTGCTCTAATTTTTATTTCCCTCCTTCTCCTGACCTGGGGCTTTGTTTGTTCTTCTTTTTCCAGTTCTGCCAGGTGTAGTTTAAGATTGCTTGTTTGAGAATTTTCTTGTTTGTTAGGTGGGCCTGTATTGCTATGAATTTCCCTCTTAGAACTGCTTTTGCTTCATCCCACATGAGTTGGTATGATGTATTTTCATTTTTATTTGTCTCCAGATATTTTTTGATTTCTTCATTAATCCATTGGTTGTTCAGTAGCATGTTGTTTAGTCTCCACATATTTGTCACTTTCTCAGCTTTTTCTTGTAGTTGATTTCTAGTTTCTTAGCATTATGTTCAGAAAAGATGCTTGATATTTCAATCTTCTTAAATTTATTGTGGCTTGCCTTTTTCCTCAGCTATGGTCTATCTTTGAGAATGTTCCATGTGCGCTTAAGAAGAATGTGTATTCTGCTGTTTTTGGAGGGAGTGTGCTATATATATCTATTAAATCCATCTGGTCTAGTTTTTTGTTTAATTCCACTATTTCCTTGTTGACTTTCTGCCTGGATTGATGGAAGTGGGATGCCGAGGTCCCCTACCATTATTGTTTTGCTGTTAACATCTCCTTTTAGGTTTGTTAATAGTTGCTTTATGCTTCGGTGCTCCTGTATTTGGTGCATCCATATTTATAAGTGTTATGTCCTCTTGGCGGATGTCCTTTTTATCATTATATACTGCCCCTCTTTGTCTCTCATTGACTTTTTTTATCTTGAAGTCTACTTTGTTTGATGTAAATATGGCAACACCTGCTCTCTTTTGTTTGCCATTAGCTTGGAGTATTTTCTTCCATCCCTTCTGTCTGACCCTGCATTTATCTTTAGAGCTGACATGTATTTCCTGGAGGCAGAATATTGTTGGGTGTTGTTTTTTAACCCATCCAGCCACTCTGTGTTTTTTGATTGGAGAATTCAATCCATTTACATTTAGAAATATTATTGATATATGAGGGCTTAATACTGTCATTATATATCTTTTTTTCTGGTTGTTATATATTTCCCTTGTTTCTCATCCCATGTATTTCTGACTGACAATTTAATTTGGTGATTCTCTATAATGAATTTCTCTTTATTTATCATTTGTGTCTCTGTTCTGATTTTTTGTTTAGTGGTTCCTTATGAGGTTTGTATAAAAGATCTCGTAGACGAGATAATCCATTTTCTGATAGTCTCATCTCCTTAGTCTAAGCAGGTTCCATCTCTTACCTTTTCCCCATCTAAGTTATTGTTCTCACAACTTATCCCTTTTTGTGTTGTGAGTTTGTGATTGTGATTAAAATGAAGTGATTATAGTTATTTTTGATGCTTTCTTCCCTTTGTCTTTAATGTTATAATAAAGTGTTTGCTAACCTGTTCTGATAGAGAGCTGCAGTTTTCTGATTTTTTCTGTCTATCTCCTCACTCAAGGCTTTGTAAACCCTTTCTTTCTTTTTTTCAGGTATGAGGGCCTTGTGATCATTTCTTGTACGGCAGGGTCTTGTGGTGATGAACTTCCTCAGCATTTGTTTATCTGGGAAAGTTTTTATTTCTCCATTGTATCTGAAGGATAGTTTCACAGGATAGAGTATTCTTCACTGTAAGTTTTTGTCTTTCATTATTTTGAATATATCATTCCACTCTCTCCTAGCCTGTAAGGTTTCTGCTGAGAAATCTACTGAAGGCCTGATAGGGGTTCCTTTGTAGGTTATTTTCTTCTGCCTTTCTGTCCTTAATAGTATTTCTTTGTCATTGACTTTTGCCAGTTTTACTAATATATGCCTTGGAGAAGGTCTTTTTACATTGATGTAGTTAGGAGTTTTACTAGCATCATTTACATGTAATTCTAGCTCCTTCCCTATGTTAGGGAAGTTCTCAGCTATTATTTCTTTGAACAAGCTCTCTACTCCTTTCTTCTTCTCTGCTTGCTCTGGCATACCTATAAAGCTTATGTTACATTTCCTAATTGAGTTGGATATTTCTCAGAGAATTTCTTATTTCTTTTTAATCTTAGATCTCTCTCCTTCTCCACCTGAAGCATTTCTATATTTCTGTCCTCTAAATTGCTAATTCTGTCCTCCATAATAACAGCTCTGTTTTTTAAGGATTCTGGATTTTTAAAAAGGTCTCATTCATTGTATTCTTCAACTCCAACATTTCTGGTTTTTTTTTTATAGTTTCAATCTCTTTTGTGAAGAATTCCCTCTGCTCATTAATTTTATTCCTCAGTTCATTGAACTGTCTTTCTGAGCTTTCTTGTAACTCGTTGAGTTTCTTTATGATAACTCTTTTGAATTCTCTGCCATTTAGATTGTAAATTTCTCTGACTTCAGGATTCGTTTCTGAGTACTTGTCATTGTCCTTCTGATGTGGAGTGTTAATATATTTCTTCATGCTGTTTGATGGGGTGGACTTTTGCCTTGGCATAATGGTAGTACCTGGTCACAGATTCCACCTGCAACCACTTGAGGGGGCACGAACTGTGTTTTCTGAGCCCACCAAGACCCTTGGCCATTGTTCCCATCTGCTGGAAGTTTTACCAATAGGGCTTTCTGTGTCTGGCCACTGCTGCTTCCCACATGTAAGTGCAGGTGCTCTGCTGGGGATCCCCTAGCCGACTGGTGGGGCTGATGCACCAGAGAGATTGGGGAAAGGGGTGCCTTGTTTCCTGCCTGTGTTCCTGCTCTTCACCCCCTGGCTGCCTGCCTGGGATTCTTGGCTTGATGGGGATGTCCCCAGGGTGGCTTACTTGCCCAGGTGTGAAGTGTACCTGAGGGCTGAGAAGCCACTCTGGCGGTGAAAGTAGTCCCACAGAAGGCTGCCTTTTCCTTCTTCTTGTCTCAGAGTTGTGTGCCAGCCACTATACAAGGTCCTGCATTCTAGATCGCTGCCACTGGGGAAGCAGAGGAGATCCACTTACCTCCTTCCACTGCTTCCCAGGAAGTCCGGCACCCCCGCCCTCAGACGTATGGCTGTGTGGATCTCTCAGACATCTACTGTGTTGTGTGAATGTCCTCTGTTGGTTAATCAATGTCCTTTTTATTGTATCTTAGGGAGGTGAGCCTAGGGGAACAGCCCACTCTGCCATGATGCTGAGGTCACTGATGAATTTAAGAATTTTGAGGAGTACCATTTGACTCACTTCTTTTCTTTTTTGCTTTGCATAGTGTTGCTGCCTTGGGAAGCCTTGCTGGCACCACAGTTGAGGTCAGAACCTCAATACAGATTCCCACAGCACCTGGTATCCTCCTCAGGGCCCAATTTGTTCATTTTCTCATTCTTTTTATTTTCATTCATTCAATAAATATTTATTCAGCATTTAATTATATACTATGCAAGATCAAAGTGCTAGAGATATAGCAGTGAACAGACATGGGGAAGACAGAACAATAAATACATATGTATGATCTATAGTATATTTGGAGCTTGTAAATACAATGGAGAAAAAAATAAAGCAGAGGAGGTTAATAAGGCATGGAGTTGGTAGCATTTTGGGATGATCAGAGAAAGCCTCATTGAGAAGGCCACAAATGAGACTGGGAAGGAGTGAACAAATAACCCATTAGCTATCTGGGAAAGTGCTTTCCAGGTAAGAGCATGCCTGATGAGGTCCAGAACAGCAAGAAGGCTGAGTCTGAGATGCCTAGGAAACCTAAAGGTCTAGATAGCAATCAGACCAACTTGGGACTTGATACTGGGGATACAAAACTGGGAGTGTCAACATTCAGATGGCACTTGAAGACATGAGACTAAATGAAATCCCAGGAGGAGAGATGTTCAAAGACCAAGTTCTGGGGCACCCGAGTTCTCCAGATTGGGGAGATGACAGGAGATTGGCAAAGGAGACCAATGAAAAGCCATGCGGAAAGCCAGGCAGGTATGGTATCCTGGAAGCCAAATGAAGAACGTGGGAGTGACCAATGCTATTAATTACTGCTACTAGTATTATAACTTACATAGAGTTTACAATGTGCCTGTCACTGTTCTGAGTCTTTTACATACATCAACTCATTGCATCATGATAGTCTTCCTATCAGGTATGTTCTTTTATTATGTCTATTTTGCAGATGAACTTACTCAGTCACATAGTTCACACTACTGGAGCCGGGAATGGAACTCAGTCTGGCTCAGAGTTCTTGGTCTTTAACACCATGTCATGCTCACCTAAAAGCTGCATGTGGATAAGCTCAGGACCAAGAATGGCCCAGTAGATCAAGCAATGTGGATGTCCTCGAGGAGCTTGAAAGGACAGCTTCAAGTGAATTGTGGAGGAGACAGAAGGATTGGGGTGGGGTTGATGGGAACAGAAGGACGGATATTGAAGACAGGAAATACAGATGACTCTTGTGAATAGCTTGGCCAAAAGGGGAAGCTGAGAAATGTTATGATGGCTATAGGGAGATGCAGGATTAAAGTGGATTTTTTTTTTAAATGGGAGAAATTATGGTACATTTGTAGGCTGGTAGGAATGAAAGAGTAGAGGTAAAAAATGAATGACGTCATAGAGAAGGGAGAATTTAAGTTTTACATTTGTGACTGAATAATTATTTGTGTAGTTGCTTAATTTCTATGTTCTCTGCTGAAGCATAAACTGCTGGGTGAGGACATCTTAGTTTTCTGGACTCCACTGTTCCCTTGTGCTCCAACTCAGTGCCTGCTGAATGAATGAATGATTCCGATCACACAGAATCCTGGTGCTTCCAAACTCCACATCTTCCTTGACCTGAGTGTGGCCGGCCCCTGGGAAGGTTTCTGCACCATGGCCACCTGCCTGCTGACCCAGCACTCTGCCCACTACCTTCTGTCCATTTGCTCCCCTGAAGATCCAATGCCAAAGCCACCAGGCATTGCTGAAGGGGAAATAGAGAAAGAAGCAACACGGCATATGACACAGCAAAAATTCCCAAAAGCCCTTTGAAAATTTTCTCTCCCTAGGACAGCTGCTTCATGCCCCATCCTCCAGCTCCTAAACCACCTTGTCTTCTAGCTGCATGGCTCCTAGCACCTGCTCATCACTCCATTCAAGCTCTCACTCTATTCTGACAGCCCTTTGTTTCCAGGCCCCAGGGTGGAGAGGGGATGTGCCCCAGTCCATTTCACATACTTTGGGTAGACTGCAAAGCACATCAAAGCCCAGAACTATCCCAGATGTAGAATACATGGATGGGCCTTCAGGTGAGATGCTCTCACTTGTGAGGACACTATTTCCTGGGGCTGAATCAGAGGCACCATTTGACACAAGCCCTCTCTCATCTGCCCACCCCCTGGGGTATTTACAAAGTTCCAAAGTGAAGCTGGAGAGCTGAACTGACTCACCTGCAAGGCCGGGTGTTCTCTGCGAGGTAACCACAATTGTTTTCAGGGCATCCGTGAAAGTGTAGGATAGTATTCTTTTCCAACCTTAGGTTTCAGGGAAGAATATATGCATGTTTGTAAAAAATGCCTTGCATATTTTTCAAGGTACCACACACACCCCCATTACACCAACCCACCGACCCATGCAGGTGTGCTTTTCCCTCTCGCCTCTCCCTCTCACAAACACACACACGCACACCCTGATTCACAGGTATCCTCTGACCACATTTTTCTCTCCCCCCGAAACCTGACTGCCTCTGCCAGAAGCACAGAGTAAGCAGTGCTATGCACCCATCTGGGCCTGACCTGCCTACACTGTTTGCCTAAAATACTCACGAGTATATATACAGCATGGGACGGAACTAATTTTTGAAGCGAGTGTGGGGGCTGTCGGGCGCTCCGCCATTTCCTCTTGCCCCTAAAGCTGTTAAACTAAATTATAGGCCTGGGCGAATGAGAGGCCAGCTGTGCTTCAGCTGCGGGCCCCAGTTGTTGTGACAAAGTGAAAAGTGTGGGCACCAACAGATCATTAACTGCGGAGCCAAAAATAAGCTGATGATGGAATCACATGCTCTAAGGGGACAGGAGAACCGGGCCCGTCTAACGCGAGCGCTGGTTCCGGCCCAGGAGGGGACTAAGCCTTACCAGCCAGAGAAGTGGTGAGTGGGCCTAACATGCTTCCTCATGGTCTTTGCATTTTATTACACTGGGGCAAATTTTGTTTTTTTCTAAATCTTTCTCAAAATTGACAGGGGTTTTTGTCTCTGTTTTGGTTTTGTTTTTAAAATTTCCCCACAATTTCCTGTGTGCTGCCTCTGTGGCTGAGCTCAACTTTACTGTTGGCTATAATTACTGTGAGGCTTGTGACAGAGTTGAAAAATCCAAGTTGACATTAAAGGTGCATTACACTCGAATAAACCCAGAGACAGAACATCGCACGTTGGTTTGGAGTCGCCCCTGTGTTTTGTCTAGATTAACAAATTTAGACGGCTTTTGGTTTGCGTAGCGTTAATAACCGCTGGGTCAATCTCTGGAGCTTGTAAACACTGCTCATAAATAGTCGCTAACGTGTGAGGTTGAATAAACGTTACCTCAATGGTTTGTGAAGAATTGGCCGGCATGGAAGCAAATTGTACTTTGAAATAAGACCTTTCTCATGTGAAAGGAGTGGGGAGAGAACAGGATCAGGACACTAAAAAGTGGCTACTTTAATTCCTTGACTGTTTGACAATACACAAGGGACCATAAACAGTTGACATAATCTCATGGTGCCTGAGTTTCTCTCTCATTATCTCTCAAATGGCCATAATAGTCTAGACTACCAACATTTCATGCACTTATTTATTCCATATTGGAAGAAGGGCTGAGCATCTTTTTTTTTGTTGTTTTTCCTGTAACCAGGTCACATGCATGTAGGTATTTTGACCTTGACTGGATCCACAGACACCTTCCAGTTCAGCATCATTTTACAAATGTGGAATCTCAGGCCCAGGGAGCTCCAGGTGGTTTGTTAGGCTCTCTGCAAGAGACAGAGAAGAGGCGTAATTTCTGAGGTCTCTCGTAATCTCTGTCTGTCAGCTTTGCTATCACGATGCTCTCTTGCCTGTTGGCGACATGGCACATTTTCATGGCAGATGTGGACTCGTCTGGACATGGCAGAGGGTCAGTACTGAGATATTTACCAGTGAAGATATATGAAAATTCTAAGTTTTGACGGTGTCTTAAAATTTAAACTTATATAGAAGCAAATATTTTAATCATACAACTTAATTTTTTCCTTAGAATAATCTTCTTTCCACACATTTTAAAATGTTGTTAAATAAAGGAAAGCTAATAGGCTGAGAAGATGTAGGAAAGCACGCCCAATGATTAGGTAGAGGAACTTTCCTAACTCTAATGTATTAATTCTGTTTGCTCAGTGCTTGCCGTGTGCCAGCATTTTATGTAACACGGTTCACCATACGGTCTCTTGAGTCCTCGTAACACATCTTTGAGGTAGGTAGTATTTTGTCACTATTTTTTAAAAAAGCTAATTTTTAAGGAGAATAACTTATTTGCCCAAGATCACACAACTGGTGGTATAAAGAGCATTTTAATTTTAACCTGGAGATTCCGAGAACCCACATTGCTTGCCCTTATCTTTGATTCAGTCATTAAGATGCCAAAAGTTTCAAAGTATCATGCAGTTATTCAGATTGCCTAGCACCAAAGAATTTTTATTTGCAAACAGATGATTAGCTGAACTTTTTCACTTACTTCTTGCTTGTGTGAAGTAAACACCTATTGAACACCATGCAGGCAAGGGCCCAGGGGAGGCTCCTGATGGAGTGCACTTGTTCCCAGTGTACCCCTCCCCTTATCACTCAGCCAATCAATGGGCACGAGGATAGGGGTGCTGAACCTCAATGAAACCCCCTGGCTAGAAATGGCCTGGTTTGCTAAAGTTGGAACCCCCTCCCTGGGTTGAAACAAATATGGTGAAATGGTTCACAGATTGTGTGATGATTTAATGACCAACATCCAGAGTCAGTTCTGTAATTATGGGAATGTGGCCAGTGACACAACTGAGTCGAACTCAAACGCCCCTTCTCCTAGGAAACTTCACTAGTTCTCTCTCTCAGTAGAAAATCGTGCCTCTGTAGTGCCAGCACAGTGGCTTTGCTTATGATGCCCTCATAGCCCTCACTGACTGGTTTGCATCATAGTCCTTGCCCAGCAATGACTTGCTCAGAAGGAGCACAGGCTTCACAGTCTGACAGACTGGACTCAACGCTCACTAGCTGTGTGAGCTTGAGGGGTTACCTTCTCTCCTGTAACTAACCTACTTCCATCTCATAGATAATCCCTCATAGAGCTCATATCAACAGTAGATATAAGGTTTGTTAGGTAGTAGCACGATGTCTGACAGAGAAGACATTCCACATTACTAATGGGTACATTTAAACATATCAAATAAATATATCTACAGGTCGCATGCTTTTTGAGAACAGAGGCCATTTTTCTTACATTGTGCTAACTTCATATGCATTTTAGATACTTCATAACTGTTCCTAAAATTAAAAATAGTAATACATACATATGTGGGTAGATATATAAGAATATATAAATGTATATATTATATAGACTAGCACTAGACCCAAACGCATCGACTGTGTATATTTTATATACATTGCTCTGTGGAATTCAGATTTCACTTGCTATTTTTCTCCTCTCTTAATCCCTAACCAGTTAATGATTTGAGGACTGATATTACTATGGTTTCGTGGTTTTGTGATGGGAAGGTGGAGTAAGATCTTTATGTAAATTAACAGAGAAAACCAGGGTTCCTAATTCCGGGTCTAGGCCCATTCCATGGGCTCCTGGCATTGTAGGTTGAGTGCAAGCGTGGCTATAGTCACACCAATGTACCTCGACAGAGGTTATTTATTACTTACTCTCCAACTACTTATTTGTTCCTGTGTCACAAAATCTGCTTGTCAAGGAAGGCTCAGAACCTGATCTCACATGCTGACTGTGAGCAGAGGGAACAATCCTCATTTGTTCATTGAGAAACAAGGCAGGTGATTGACCCGACCACGGTCCCCGTGGGAAATGAACGGTGTGAGCCCGGGTCGGGTGTTGGGGGCTGAAGGCCTGGACCAGGAAATGTCTCACACCTTCCCACTTCAGAACACTTTGGCACGCACCTAATTTTTCTGTCGTGCCTTTTGTTCTGGCGAGGCTTTAGCTGCAGGGAAGATTATATAGACAGCACTAGCACCAAGCATTTATTTAAAGGGAAACAGTACCAGCTGCCATTTCTATGTCAGTGAGATAGATTCTTTGGGGGCCTTTCCCCTCCCGAGTCTGACAAGGGAGACAAAGATAACAGCCTGCCAGGAGTCCATCCACTGTGGAGGCGTCACTATTAAATCCCAGGAATGTGCTCCCGACTCCTCCTCTCTCTGCTGCTGCCTTTGTTTTTTCAAATGAGCAGGATCCTGGGTGGGCAGGGGATCTTACTGGGGGACCTCTTAGCTTTCTCTCCCTCAAAGCCCTGGGATATTTTAATTCTTATACTTGGTGCCCAGCACTTAAAGCACATGAAAAGTAAAGCTTTTAGATTGAAGTTGAAAGAAAATACCAGAAATGGCATTTGGAAGCGATGAAATATGGCACTCGACAGATGAGACAGGCAATACTGCAGTATTAGCCACAGATTTCACAAGCAAATTTCAGGGTTGCATGGACCATTAAAACCAAAACAAAAACCGTAATTGCCCTTAATCTCTATTCATCCTACATGTGCAAATCTTGTTCAAAGGGAGAGTTTGAGGGGGGGAAGATCAAGAGAAAAATAGGCATGAATCTTTGGACAGTGCCAGATTTGATCTTCCTTCTTTGAAGACATGTTAAGAATAGAAGTGGAACCCGAGGTGTGAGCTCTGCTTGAGGAGCTGATGCTGGATGACAAGGCTTTAAAAGACGACTGCGTTGCATTGTCTTTCCCCGTCCCATCTGCATCCACAATCCCCCTTTGTCTGGGTGAAATACTTCTGCTAAGTTTTGGCTCAGAAGCTAAGCAAGATGATCATGCCTACATATGTGCTTTCACTTAACTTTCCATAAAAAAACAACCAGCTCTGCTTAAATTACAGCAAAATTACTTGTGTGCCTAAGGGGTTACAGGTTGGGAGTGGAAGCTGGAGGGAAGAGAATGGTCAATTTAGTCTAGTTGTAGACACAGAAAAAGTATCCCCCCAGTAATTTATGGTTCTCTTCCTCACTTAGCCTAAGAGTAAAGATCCTTAGCAATTCGCAGTTGTCTTACTCATCTCATTCTTATTTTAACAATGTGAGACAGTTTTATACAATGGGCCAGATTTTTAATGAAACAAAGGTATTATTTTCTAGATAGTAAAAAACAATAGTTAGCAAATGTTACTAGTCTACACAGACTAGAGTGTGAAATATTCATACTCTGTTGCACCCAGATCTGAAGATCCCACTTCAGAATATTTTGATTAATGTATGACAATTGAACTTTTCTGTAGTGTAATATATGCCTTGCATTGGGTCTGACATATTGTAATTTGCACTGGTATCACCTTAGGCAAACATTTTGCAGTGAAGTGATCATCAAAGTCGCATTCTTCCCACATTGACAGAAAATTAGATTGGGGTTGTTGTATTGACGGTGTGAGCGAGACGCTCCAAGGATCCTCCTCCATCTCCATTTCTTCTTTCTCATCTGCCTCCTTGTGCCCTGCATTGTCTTCCATGTGAAGCTCCTTTATTCGTGTAGTGACATTTCTTTTAACCACAGCTCCACTTTTAGATTTTAAACTCTCTTGATTCTCTCTAATCATTAAGGCCATATCCCCTTGCTTTCAATAGGTTTAAAGCAATTGGTTTTTTTCTCCATTAAAAAAGCCAGATTGGACCCTAATGTTTGGTCTCAAAGTAAGTGAAAAGTTTGAATGAATGGTATGTCCATGAGTCTTTTTCTCCTTGGAATGAGAAGTCATGAACGAGGAAGAGAAACACTATTCTGTAACCATTTCTGGTCTGATTAGTGCCGGAGGGAAAACCGTTTTCTGATGATTTGATTTAGGATTCGTGAGGTGTGGGCCCATTTCCAGGGGCTCTGGTAGTCAGTTTGAAGCCTTAGTTAGCATCCTTCTCTTTCTGATGGGTAAGGACTGGGCAGACAACTTCACTTTTGGATTCTGCACTGACCTTCAGTTCTGAAATCTCTGCATCTCGCCCCTCTGTAATGGATAGGCCAGCGAGGGATTCGGACTTCTATACATTATGCCATTTTGATCGGCTAAACTTTAAGTGGGGTTTCTTCAAAAGATGTTGAAAGCTGCTTTAAGTTGAGCGACCTCGTAGCAAATACTAAGCTGCTACTTCTCATCAAATTTCCTCTTCAAGGAACATATGTAACCCTTCAAAACTTTCCTTTATTCAAATTGTCACACCGAACCAGCAGATCTGCCCATTAGAAAAACAGAGCCCATCCCAATTACCATCTCCTTTATAAAGTTAGGAATTATGCTCAGATTATTGCTCCATGAGAAATCACAATTCTTTGTGTGATAGACTGTGTCTTAAACCGTTACATTGGTTCTTGATGAACTCAGGGCAGGAAGGAATTGGACACTCCTTAAAACCCCATTGACAGTAGCTTGATGCTTCCATATGATTTCCTAGGGGAATGACTTAGTTTTTTCTTGGTTAGTTTCTGACAAATAATGGCGATATTTGCAAATTATGCTGTGATGAAGAACAAAAGCTTAGCTTTGTTACAAATAATTATTTAATTTAAAGAAATGTTAGTTTAGGTGGTGCTAATGTAAGATAAAATAAACAATAAGAAAACAGGCAAATATTTTTCTGATCTCTCTATGAGAAAAGACTTCCTAAAATAATAAGCAATGGGAAGAGTCACAAAAGAAGAGATTGGTAGATTTGCTTGCATAAGACTTTAAAAATCTTTATGTATCTTTATGCATTAAAAACTCCAGTGGTAAAGTTTGAAAAATTAAAAAAAGAAAAGTATTTGCAATAAACCTAATGATGAAGGGTTACTCTTCTTAAGATGTAAAGAACTTAAGAAAATCGGTAGTTGGAGTGTACAGTCAATAAGACTATGCAAATAGAAAAAGAGAAAATTGAAATGTCTGATAAGCAATAAATAATATTCAACCATGTTAGTAATCAAAAAAGTGCAAAAATTTAAAAACTGAACTAGTATCAAAGAATTAAAAGACTAATTACTGGTACTTGAGAATTTCTATATATGGCTGGTAGAGTTGTAAATTACTGATTTGGCCTATTTGAAAGACGATTTTGTACTATGAATTAGGAACTTGCCAAACAGTTTTATTTTATTTCATCATCATGTTTTTATGCTAACAGAAAATTAGAAATAAGTAAATTATTGAGGGTTATAGGATATATAACTATACAGTCATTAAATGATACTTATTGACAATTTAAACAATAAAGAAAAATATTCACGTTAATCATAAAAAAGAAAAATACAAAATTATACATTCAGTATGCCCAAATTGTAAAATTCTGTTCACATTAAAAAATTGCAAAAAATGTACACCAAAATATGACAGAGATTATTTCTGTATTTTATTCTTTATACTTTTCTCTATTTCCAGGATTGTAAATTATTTAAAATACTGTTTCTAGTAGCCAATCAGAGATCCCAAGCTACTTTTCCATGTCAGTGCATACTTTTATAGTTGAATCTCAACTGTCCCATTTTCACCACGGAAATTAGTGTATACGTATATAAAAGTACTCTCTATATTTTTAATATATATAGCATATATACCATGTAATAATATATGTATACTATAAAATATAAAGCTGTTGATATAATGTCAATATAGTAATGCTTAATTTGCATATTATTATATCAATATATCAATCGGTTGATTATAGTTATACAATATAAATATATATAACTATGTATGTATTTTAGTTTATGTAAAATAACCGATTTCTGCCCATAATGTGGACTAATTATAGTTGAAATGAATTCTGAGTCATCTCAATGAACACTGCATTCTCCTTCTCTTTATACTAAGAGGCCACAAGTACAGTTTCCTTCAACTGATGGCAAATGAAGGATTTCTGAGACTCCTGAGGGCTCTTGCACTTACAGCAGCCTGTGCCACAACAGATCTCCAATGCAGTGGGGCCTTTTGGACAGTGCCCTGGCGTCCTCTGGGATAGAGTGTGACTTTTGTAAGGTGTTAAGAGTTACTGTATGAATGGACACTGTCCCCCATAACTTCAGTGCTCAGATCAGCTAAATATGTTGCCTTTCAATAAAAGACTTAGGTTGATCTCCAAGAAAGGACAAACACAAGAGAGAATCAAAGGGCTCTTTCAGATTTGTAAACCTAATATCAAAGAGTTTAGAAGTCTAACCCAGCCTTACAGGTGTCTTTTGCTTTGATCATTAATTAGAATGTGACTTCTATCCTCCGTGTCACTGTTGGAGGACTTGACAAAACAAAGTATGTCAGGTACCTGACAATTTCTTATAATGCCCTGAAAGACAGGTGTTCATTCCTGCAAAAGCTTTGAAGCTAAAAATAAAATAAAACAAAATTTAAATTAAAGGATATTCCCAAGTACATAGTAATCATCTTAAGACACACACTTTAGGGTCTTTTTTCCTCCCAGATGCTGGTGGTGGTGGTGCGTAGGGGGGTGGTTGGTGTTAGAGACGGGCAAACCCTGGCTGGAAAGGAATGCAGAAAATGGGGGAGAGTAAAGCCTGGTAAGTCATTTGAGATAAATTGTCAGAGAATGTGTCTCAACGGTGTCATTATCAGATTAATATTTGAGTTCCAATTTAAGCTGGAATTATTTGGATAACAAAAATCAAAAGAACAGTTTTTACAAACAATTTTGCCTCGGAGCAAAAGAAATGTATCAGGGACAGAGTTTTCGTGATTTCTCGCCACACCTCTCAAATTCCTGTAAGCTTGGGTTGCCCCATAAAGGATCATGGATGCCCTACCTTCACAGCCCTGGTTTGTTTTATCTTGAGTCAAAATGGGAAAAAAACCAAAATTCTTCTAATTTCATGTGAGTTTCAGGTGAACTATAGACTTCCTGGCAAAATAATCTGTGGAGTATTTCTAATCATCGTAAAAACATGATTTATTTGAGAGGTCACCCTAAATGGGAAACTAGTAGAGATGCCTCCCTGGGGACAGAGGCAAAGTTCCGCTTAACTGATGGCTTCTTTTTCTTTCCTCATCAGCGTTTCCTGGAGACAGGATGCTCTACTGTGAGCTCGTTAATAAAACGGTTCTGAACTTCTCAGTAGCTTACAAAACAGACTAGTTGGCAGCAATCAGCAAACATAAACTTTCAGTGAAGCCCACAGACTAGAAAACTACACAGAGGGTGAAAAGAAAAGTTGGGACACGTTCTTTATGCTCATGGAGCGTATTTAGGGGAATACAGCATCTGAGGGCGCGGGGGGAGGGGAAATGTGGGGCACTGTGTCTTTTAGTTAAGAAAGAATTCCTGAAGAGGTGGGATTCCGGGTCCACGAAGCAGGATGAGTTTAGTGTAGGTGAGAGTGGGAACGCTGCAGGTCCGGGAGGCTCTGTGCGGTGAGGTGTGTTGTTACCAAAGGGATCCCCTGAGGACAAGCTGTGGGTGAAGAAGCACATAGCGTCCGGGGGCCGGTGATAGCTGGGGAGACTGAAGCAGAGTAAAGGGCTTAACTGAGGGGAGCTATCATGAGATTAAGACGGTCAGTAATTATGGTGAGAAAAATTGCTTTGGTCACAGCATGGGACTACATAGGTCCATCAGTGAAAGAACGCCCATGAAAAACAGGAGGTCAGAGATAAGACACTGGGCTTTGTTCAGACTTCAGCTAGGCCACTGAAATCATGTTGTAGACGGGCATTGACAAGGAAAGAGCTCACAGCAGGTTTATACAGCATTCCTATTTTTATAAAAAATTAATACATTGTAAAGAAAACAGAGGCTAGAACAGAAAGAACACTGACAAGGAAAGATGTTCACAATATGTAGACATACCATTCCCATTTAAAAAAACCCTCCATTGGAAAAAAATAAGGAAAAACCAAGTGAGGATTGCAACACAGTGGATACTGTGCTCTTTATTCTCTGAGGATTGCAATTCATCTTTCGTTCGTTAGTTTTTTTTTTTTTGCAGGGAAAGATTCGCCCTGAGCTAACATCTGTTGCCAATCTTCCTCTTTTCTTTTTTCTCCCTCCCCAAAGCCCCAGTGCATGGTTGTATATCCTAGCTGTAAGCTGGTCTAATTCTTCTACGTGAGCCACTGCCACAGCATGGCAACTGACAGACGGGTGGTGTGGTTCTGTGACCAGGAAGCAAACCCGGGCTGCTGAAGTGGTGAGAGTGCCGAACTCGGCCATCAGGGCTGGCTCCATTTTCATTAGTATTTGCCTTATGTTTGGTCATAGAAGTTGCCTCTTTTGCATAAGGTATTTTAGAGTTAGAGTAATTGAATTTCCCATTTATGTGGAGATCTTTCTTCAAGAAGCTCTGTCTCCCCCCCCACCCCCCCCACTGTATCACCACATACTCTTCAGTTGTGCCTCCTTCAAGGTCTGGATTACAGTAGGGGAATTGGGTTGGTGGAAGCTCTGGGACACACACAACACCGTCTCAGCCCCAAACCTCCGACTCTGGCTTGTGCTGCCATGTTGCCACCCTCTTGACTTCAAAATCCATGGTTTTAGCCTCGTAAAGCTCTAAATCCAGCGTTTCTGCCTGGCAGCTGTTGGTCTTGTCAGTGTTATTCTATCTCCTGTCAAGTGTGGGTGAGGTCATCCCTGGAGATAGCGGCTGGAGAGGAAAGGTAAGCAGTTGCTTATCTAACTCCCAGTGTGAAGGTTTGCAGCAAGTTTTTCCTACCATCTTTTTCTCTGGAAAATGTTGAGTGCGGTTGATCAAGGAGCCAGCCACTGACTTCTTCAGGGAAACACAGACTCGGAGAGTTCTAGTCTCAGAGAGTTCTAGTTGACAGACAGAGCTTTGACTATGCGTGGTCACAGCTCCATTCTTTGCCAGAAACCAAACGCAATTTACCATGCTCTCTTGTTATTCCTTCTTCATAAAACCAACCATTCTGAATAATGCTATTGATTATGGTGATGACAATAATATTCCTTGATAATATATATTGCATGCTTTCCATGTGTCAGGTACTATGCTATGAATTATATATTTCAGTCATGTGTTGCTTAATGACAGGGATATGTTTGGAGAAATGTGTCATAAGGGGCCTCCCCGTTGTGAGAACATTGTGGAGTGTACGTATACAAACCTAGATGGTACAGCCTACTGCATACCTAGGCTGTATGTTACTAATCTTATGGAACCACCATCGTATATGCCGTCCATTTTGGATTGCAATGTTGTTATGAGACGCATGATTGTATTTACCTCACTTCAGTCTCCCAGAAACTGCATGAAACAGGTATTTTATGCTCATTTATTAATGAGAAAATTAAGATTAAGCTTCAGAATTTGAGTAAGTTCACACAACTAGAAAGTGGCAGGCATGAGATCAGAGTTCTCTGTCTTCAACCTCGTTTATAGGAAGGCACAGAATTTATGGAATGCACTTGCCTTACTTCAATATTTTTAAGAGGTACGAACTGCTTGAAGCATAGTAAGCCTTCAATAATATTTTTTGAATGAATAAGTGAAGTTTCAGGAATTTTTACCATAATTTTATAGCAAAGTTTAAAGACTCATCTTGGCCATCCTATGGTGAGCTAGGCTGTTCTCTAGAATTGAGTGCAGACACTGTCTGTCCCTCTGAAATTGAGGTCCATGGAAATGAGGTGGGAGGGTGGTGTGAGCCACTCACTTTCTTCCTTCAGTATATTTTGACGTTTTATGCTAAATACTGAGTTTATTTTACTAAGTGGGTACAATCTTGGCCAGTATTCCGGGATAGTAAAGAAGATGTTACAGTTGAGATAAGGTGGTTGGTCAAACTGCCAAGAAGGAATTTTTTGGATCCATTTTCATGTGTATCCCTGCTGTAGTTCAAATGCGATCATCAAAGCTGGACCAGAGTGAAGTTCCAGGATGTTCAGTAAGGGGCTGCTTTAAAAGTAGCTGGAAAGGAATCATTGACAAAACACGGGAACTGAGTCCATGATGGATCCAACTAAAACTAAATCAATCCAAGAGTGGTGGTTAGGATTCCAGCTTCTGGCAACAAAGACATGTCTCAAAAGTTTAGAATTATGGGGCCTGGCCCCGTGGCCCAGTGGTTAAAGTTCTGTGCACTTTGCTTCGGTGGCCGAGGTTCATGGGTTCAGATCTTGGGTGTGGACCTACTGCACTTACCAACCATGTTGTGGAGGTGTCCCATGTACCAAAAATAGAGGAAGACTGGCACAGATGTTAGCTCAGGGTGAATCTTCCTTAGCAAAGAAACCCCAAAAAACCAAGTTTAGAATTATGAAGTCTTGATGAAGTATCATGAATTATGAAGATGGACCTTACAGGATTCAACCTTCTTATCATACAGGTGAAGGAACTGAGTCCCACAGAGGTAGGGAGACCTGGGCGAAGCTGCAGGACCACATCAGTCTGCCAGTCAGTGTACTGTATTGTGCACTAGCATTTTCTCTTTTCTTCTCTTCCTTTTTCTTTTCTTTTCTCTACTTTCTTGTCTTGTTTCTTTCAGAAAAGGCAACTCAGCCCAATGGGGGGCTTCTACCTGGCAGATTCTGCCTCTCAGCCCGGGGTAATCCCCAGAGCAGCCTGAGAGCCCCTAGTAGCAGGATGCATTGCTGTTCCCACAAACACTGAGATTTCAGTGTTTTTCTTGGCTAGAAAGGTGGCAATGATAACACATAATGAATTTTTAAAATGTTTGGCCTTTTTTTCTTCTGGTTGATGACCTCTAGGCGGGTATGTAGTTTGAGCACATGGAAGGGTTTTACATCATTGCTGCCAGAGCTGTATTGGATACAGGAAAATATTAGAATTCTTAGCAGTCTCATTGTTTTCTCCACGTATTATAAAATTTCTACATGGAGTCAGAAACTGTTGGCTTGCTTGGCTTCCTTATAGATGGCCCACAATACTTATTTAACAAGTTAAAACATGGTGGAGTTTCTAACTAGGGAAAGTATGCACATTTATAGAAGGTGAACTCAGGTTGCCATTAATTTGCTGATTTACGGGGTGATTAAATGCAAAAAAATGCATAGAAACAATTGCAAACAGCTTGGGCAAATGTCCTTTATCCTTTCCAGAATATTTTCATTTTATTATCATTAACATCTAAACATTTCAATATAGATCATATGTTTTAACAAACAGCTTAAATTAAATATATTTTTAAAAACGCTCACTCGTAAGTATTGACTAAGTAAATTTTACTCATTGTGGTAATGGCGAGAAAGCAACCTGGTTATGATCAAGTTGTCAGCATTTCATTCATTTAAAAACCCAGAGACATCTGGGGAAGCTCTCCCTTCCTCATGCAGTTGGGGCACTCCAGCTCACTCCTCAGCAGGTTTGCGCTCGCTCTAGAGTCAGAAATCGAAGCCATAATGCCTGCTTTCAGATTTTGAAAGATAATATTCCGTGTAGATTGCTTTTCACTTTAAATCCAGATTTCCTTTCTCTAATGGTTTGTATTAGTTTGAATGCCTCTGGATTAATCATCAGAGCATAATCCTCAAACCTATTTATTTTGGGGATAAAAATATCCAACGATACAATGAACGTCTCCCAAATTTAAATTAGATATTTTTTAAAATTTGGTTTTAGCTTAAAAAAAAAAAAAAGCCTTCAAATGTCATAGTGACAAGTGTACCAAACCCAAACAACTGGCTGATGGAACATTTCATGTCATAACTTATTGGTTTTTGGTAGGTGGTCATAAAGAAAAGAAGAGGGCAGGAGTAGGGTGAGTTTCTCTTCAATGAATTATTTATTATCGTGGGAATTTTTGCTTAAAAACACAGTATTTTTCAAAGGACAGAACATAGCTCCTTACTTGTCTGTCTCCTTATGATGTTATAAATTAGAAGTATATGCCCCTTCTGCGCCTTCACTTATTCAGTAAACGTTTGTGAGCTACTTCTTCTGTGTTGGAGCCTGCGCTCTCTTGGGAAAGGCGAACGTGATGGGACTTGGCCCCACTCTGGAGTACAGGACTGAGAGGTACGCAGCTCTGGCGATCAATCCGCCGCCGCGCACTGAACAGGGTCTGTGCTGCCCGCTCTGCCGGGCTGGGGACAGAGCTGAGCCAGCAGGGCACGGGCTCTGCTCGAAGGCAGCTCAGAGCCAGGAGGCCGTGGTTACAGCCCTGCCCAGGCGTGCTGGGCACCGGGCGACCGGGGACGGGGCCTGTCGGCTCGACTGTACAAGCCCAGCCTCGTCCGCGGAGTCGGAGGAGGGCTTCTCTCGGAGGAATTGTTGAAGCTGATCTCTGCAGCGAGAGGCATCGTCAGGGAGAGAGTGCGCCAGGCAGAGGGAAGAGCTGGTGCCCGGGCAGCGAGGTGACCGGGGAGAGAGGGTCAGCCCAGGAAACAGGAGAAGCCCTGCGCGCCGGTGCCTAGTCGGAGGGACAGAGGAGTTGGGTGACCCTGGGGCCGATGGAAAGCCCTGCGGAAGAACCGTGCAGCCTGAAGGTTCCTCAGGGCACGTGGGCTGCAAATCAAGCTGGCCATCAGCTGTGAGAGCAGTATTATCTGGGCAGAGGAGGCCGCAGACCCCAACTGCAAAGGTTCAGGACATCTCCGTCTAAAACCATCACCTCGCGGGACTCAAGTATGATGCTTCAGAGCGATCTCATTAGCTTTAGAAGCGCGTACCAAAATAAAATCAAATGCTAAGGAAATACCAGCCTCCAGTTTCTGGATCTGGGTTCCAAGGTTTTCAGACTTTTTGAGGTGATCTAAATTGCAATCATATTTTGGCCCTTCTGGCTTTTTTTTTCTTCTTCTTCTTTTTTTTTTTTTTTTAGCAAATCAGGCATTTTGAAATTGCTCAAGCTTTTATAGATGGGGTTGGAAAGAGTCCAAAAAAAAGATGCATCTGAACTTTCAGGAGGTGGAAAAAGTGGTAAGCAAAAGTGGACATCAGAGTGTAAGACTGACTTTGTGAAAAAACACTGAGTTTTTAACAACTCAGAGCAGTGAGTCCTTTGGGAAGTCTTTCCACAGATGAGCCGTAGGGCCCAGATCAGAGCTTAGATTAGTAATTATTTGCGTCGGGCCAGTTGTTTGAAATGAAGGTTTGGGTTTATTTGCAGAAGAAGATAACAATTTTGGGAAGAATTAGTGTGACTGAAGATTTTTCAGATGAAAACAGCATACCCAGCTCTCAGCATCATCTGCAGATAGCATCTTATTTTACTCTCCTCCCATCCCAAAAGAAAAAATAAATAAAGCACATTCTCTGGATCTTTTGGATTACATGCCAGGTATAATTAATATGTCTGTTGAATTTCCTGTGTGGGTGGCACTGTATAACAGTTCAGAAAAAAATGTTTCTTTCAGCTCTTTGAGCATCATCAGTCATTTGATTCAACACTTTTGCACGTCATCAGCGTTTGGTCCAACGGCTTGTTTTTTCAGTTTTAATAAAACTGTTTTAAGCATTACTGAGCATATGGGGAGTGACATTGTCTACGGGTGTCTTTCTTAATTTTTCTAATCTGCACGTTCTAGTGAGGTTTTCCGTGTTTAAATGTTTATGGCTTGTGATGCTGTGTCCCTCAGACTGGCACTCTCCGAAGTAGACGCTGATGCTCACATTCTCTTGTAAAGTTTGTGCTTTCATTTCAGTTTCCTTTGATGCCAACTAGAGGGCCCTTCTCACCTCGGCTGGGATCTGAGAGTACATTTGTTACGTCTTCCGTTGTTTTGTGTTTGGCTGGTTAGAAGTCATTGATTCTCTGGAAGTCTGGGCTTCAGCATGATGTGGTTGTCACAAATTGGAAAAAGTGTGATAACAAACTACTAAATAGGGCAAAGATACAATTTACCTGGACAGGTAAAACAGGTTACCTGGAGGGTAAATGGAAAAAGCATGCACTTAGGATCAGAGCCGCTTGACTCCAAATCCTGATTGTACCGTTTGTTGTCTGTTTACCCTTAAGTGAGTCGTTAAACTGTTCAAAGTCTTTGTTTATTCTACTATAAAATGGATATAATACTGCCTACAAGGATTGATGTAAGGACTAGTGATAATAAACATAAATGATTTATCCTATCCCTGCCTGTTTAGCACTAGGCACTTAATAAATGGTACTTATTGTTATACTTAATAGTAATGATAGTGTACATCATGCACATCCGAATATCTTCATCATCAGAGCTATCACCTTCAGAGAGTGGACTAATAATGTATGGTAGCAAATTAATGCCCGAGCCCCAGACTGGACTTCAAATTAAACAAGTATTGGAATTAGAGAGCTACTGAAATGAAAGTAAGCAAAATCTAGGACTGATAGATGAAACTTACAAAAAAATACATTTCAGCTGGATTCATGGACCATTTTTCTAATGCATAGATGCATTCTAGGATGGATGGGGCTGCCTCATGAGACCCTATGCTCTTGGTCTGAACGTGTGCAAGGAGAAGCCAAATGGCCATTGGTTGGCACTGATGCCAAGGAGATTTTCCCTTTGAATAGGCATGTGGATAGATAATCTTAAAATGTTTTTTCTAACTCTAAGATTCTGTGATTCTTTGGCAGGGATCTATATGTTGTGGTATGGCCTAGAAGGGCAAAAAGAACTTTGAGTCCAATGTCAGAAAGAATTTCTCTCTCAAGGACATTTTTTCTCTTCCCCAATACTCAGTTCTGGTGAACATGAAAGAAAGAAAGTAGTAGCTGAGGTTAATTTATTTTGTAGTTTAGATTCACACATTGTGTAGAATTGATAAGGTCCACGAAAGTCATCAAATCCAACGTTTCATCCAATTCCAGAATCTCCTAATGCCATTGTGGAAGGCGGTCCCTTCCAGAGCTGGGAAACTCACTTCTTACTTAGCAAGCCTGGCCATGATGTTGTCGTACAACTCTAACTTTCTGCAAATTTTTCAATATAGTGGGTGAAAATACTTGAGCTTTCTTATTCCTGAGGAGTAAATCAGGCTTCTGGGCCAAGGATTCAACATGGAACCATGGCAAACTCACCAAGTTAATGGTCTCTTGGAAGACAGTTGGCTGGTGTACCCAAGGGGGACAGAACAACAGGCCATGTTACATGATGTCATCAGTGTCTTTGTGTACTGGAACTTCCCCAACTACCACACTCCTAGTCATGACCTTTAGGTTCCCACACCATACTGTTAATTCCTTTTGAGATTTTGCTAAAGCACAGTTTGTGTAAAGGTGTTTTACACAAGAACCATGTCACTGCCTGTACGTGGAGGGCTTTTCTTTTCAATCTATATGAAGAATTTTAAAGGTATGTGGGCTAAATGTCTTGTTTCAGATCCATCATACTATTTATTTAAATTTTGATTCTGTCACCTAGTCCAGTGATTGGCAAACTACAACCTGTGTCCTAAATCTGGGCAGCCACCCCTTTTTGTAAATAGAAATTGTTTTGGAAGAGAGCCACACCTATTTGTTTACGCACTGTCTATGGCTGCTTTTGCGCTACAAAGGCAGAATTGAGCGGTCAGGACAGTGTGATCCGAAAAGTCTAAAATATTTACTGTGTGATGTTTTACAGAACAACTTTGCTAGCCATTGACCTGGCTTATTAGCTTTTTCCCAATTTTGTGTCATATGAAAATTAGAAGAGCACTTCTAGGCGTCTGATTATGTTGTTTCTAAAAGTTTGGGTGTAGTAGGGCCAAGCGATATTCAACATCAGATTTATTAACCAAAGCATTGTAGGAACAACCATCACTGTGCTTTCATTGTGGCAGGGACTGCTAGTGCTCACTGTTTTTCACATTATCCATGCTCTCCTTGACTACTTTTGCCTACTGCTAGGCCTCATTTCCCAGCCTCCCCTTCCTAGATGTGGCCCTGAGACTAGATTGTGGCATATGGAATGAGAGTGGCAGTGATGCAAACCACTTCCAGGCATGGTTCACAAAAGCCTGTCGTGCTCAGTCTCCTCTGTCTCTGTTCACTGACTTCATGGAGAAGACTCTAGGACTTAGAGGAGACACAGCTAGAAGATGGAGGAGATCTTGAACCAGGAAAGGTGGCATCGGTCGAAGTCCCTACACATTGCGCTGTAGTGGGAGGGAGAAATCAACCTGCGGTATATCTAGCCACTGCAAGTTGAGGGTTCTTTGTTGTAGCATGCAGTCTGCCCTAACACCATAATCAAACCAGTTTTTATCCCTCTTGTCTACAAAAATATCATCTGAAACTTGGCAGATGTCTTTTTCTAAGTTAGATAAGTATATTCACAATATTCCCTTAACCTAAGGTAAACATTCATAAGTGTAAATACCTTTTCTAATACCTTTTCCTTTGTCAACTATCATGCGCTCCAGTAAACCCTTGTTTTTCTAAGTTTTCATCAATTACTTGTTAACTCATACGTTCCTTAAATTTTTCAATGATCAAGAGGATTGGCAGCATATTTATCATTCCCTTTTTTGAGTATTTGAATATCTCTGAGTTTCTGAAATCCTTCTGATGTCCATTTGTGATCCTCATCTGCCCCTTATTTCAGTTACATGCCTTGAATCTTTTGGGAAACGGTTGACCTCGTCTGGAGAGTTGCCTAAACCTGTTAAGTGGCCTCTTGCTATTTCTCTACCTGTTCCATTACCCTTCTCTCCCTTCTAGTGGTTTTAGATGCAGTGACCTAGTTTAACCCCACGGACACCAACAAGCTCATGCAACCCAATGCCTGTCTTCATCTTGGGCCTTCCCATGTTTCTGTTAAGGACCTTAGTAGAGAGAAATGGAAATTCCTCTCTCCTTCTCCCTTCCCATCTGTCTTCCCTCTAACCTTCAATAGTTGTTTTTCACTATATGAAATTATAAAGTTTTGACTGGTGGATGAATAAATAAGAATTTTTTTCCTCAATGATTTTTACCAATTTTATTCCTCCAGGGAAGTTGCAAAGGAAAAAAACCCCTCAATAAACATGTGTAAAATGACTTTGAGATTGTTTCACAAAAGTTGTTGAAAGCTTTCCTAGAGCTGGATTTGCTGAGCAACAGGGTGTGAATTCAAACAAAGGCAGGGACAGCACTCCCCTGGCTGTTAGAAGGCTGCTGTGGGATATCATACGAGACTCACCAGCACTTCAGAAAAATCTTGCTGAGGAAGCCTGAGTAGATGCAGTGGCTTTAGTCCACTTTGTGACTGTCGGATCGTCTGACTGAGCACTGCCATGAGGAGGCCCCTGTGTGCCAAAATACTCTGTTCAAAGGGAAAACCTTGAGATGTCTTCTGTTTGCCACTGGCACGTAAACTAGAGTGGATGAGATGCCAGCTTTGATCTTTAAAAGTGTGGAGCTTATGGAAAAAATTAACTTACTTTGGGTTCACATGTTTCGCAAGATTGAATCATCTAACATATAGAATAGTGAGGGAAGTGAAGAGGGCAGGGTGTGGGGATAAGAAATGTCAAATTCCAAATCACTTCACGTCTAAAGGTATACACCTTGATTAAATATGACTAGGTGGCAAGTTGAATGACTTTGAACATTCAAGAGAGGCAGCCTGACGTGAGGCAAGAAGCACAGGACACAGAGCCCAACTCAACGGCACCACCCAGGCTGAGCCTCTTTCCTAATCTATGCGACGTGACGCAGCATCTGTCCTTGCCTTTTGGGGACATGAGGATCAAACAAGATAATGACTATAGAATCACTTTGAGATCTTTGAATTTCAAACAAGTGAAATCACTTTTTTTTCCTTTTCTTGAGGGAGGGAATTAAATAAATAAATGAATGGTTTTCATTTTCCTGAAACTGTTCAAAATATGGGCTTGAGATCCCACTTCCTTTTAAAAAGTCTCATACTCCAATTGATCTGTTACATAACTTCCCATCAAATTTGTCATGCCTGTCAGTCCTATGTCTGGATTAATGTCAATCAAACTGTAGAATTTGAATTCCCATTAACTTTAAAAAGATCAATTTTATAAATTTTCCTAATATCTAAAACTTTCAATGTGATTAGGCTATTAAAAATCAATTTGGCGAGTTATATTTCCCTCTTTCCCCTCAAATATTCAAAAGATCACCTTTCATCTGCTGAGACATCTGCTCATCACTGCACATTTTGAGGGTGCTTGCACAGCGGGGCAGACATCTAAATGAGGTTAAGATCACAGGTGCAGTTTCAAATGGAATAGTTGATTTTCTCTACTCCATGATTAGGGTCTGTACCCCAAAAGCCAAACATGTAGCTGTCTAGTTTTTAGATGAATACCCCTGCAAAGATCAGTCTGTGAGAAAGAGGAACATGTGAATTCGAGCATTCCTTCGACGAATAGGCATTGAACACTGTTATGTGCTGTGCACTCTGTTAGGTCCCTTCCCTCCTTTGGCTAAGAGACTAGAGGTAGAGAGAGACATTCCTTAAGTACGTACTAGTGTGATGAATGTTATAAAGGGAAAATACATGGCCCAGGATATATCCATCAACTGTATTTGAAAAATGTCATCAATATCTGTATCATTTTCATATGAAAAACTCACATGTTATTATTGTATTTATTATTCGTAAGATGGTTTCATTTTTATCTTCTCATGGTACTGACAATATTACAGTAAAGAGCAAGAATTTTGTGCTTTTCAGGGAGAAAGAGTAATCAGACACCATTTAGTTCATTGTAATTGTTACTCATCATTCCTCTTCTTAAAAGGAATTCTGCCATAGCTGGGTGCTGTTGTATTTTAGTCATCTTCAGCCATGGTTGACCATGTTGAAACAATGCCAGACTGAACATTGATACCAGGTGCCTGTCCTAACAGAATCCAATATCACACCTGCAGACAGAGTGTAAGATTACATCATGTGTCGTCCTGAGCACCACAAATGACTCTATACTTCATCTCAAATAACACTATAATTTACACTTGGAGACTTCGACTATGTAGACTTGGCCAAATGAAAATTTTTACAGCCAAACACATCAAATTCAATATATTTTACTGCGCCAATGGGATTTTTTTTTGAGAAAGTTGAACATAATTAAATCTATCAATGGCATTTCAAATAAAAAGTACCTGTCCTGGAAAGGTAGGCTTGTAAACATTTGGCTGTCAATTAAGAAGATGCTACAGAGTTTTGTGCTGGAAACCAAAGAAAAATGAAAGGACTCCAGTGTGCTATATGAATTAAATAAGAGTTCACAGGGCAGAGGAGGAACAATGAGATCTTTTGTTTTACAAAAATGTCATAGTTATAAAGGTATAAATTCAAAGGCGGAGAATCACTTCAGGCAAAAATGAAAACTCTCCCAATTCAAACATTTTCCCAGCTCTAAGACATAACCTACACTAATCTGCTCTGAACTTTTGGAAATATTGTGTGGCTGTTTCAACACCTCCTCACCCCATATGTTCTAATTTTCACCTTTGCACTTTGGTGCCTGATGGGCTCCTCTTAAAAAGCAGCCTTCGTCACCTGCGCGCACTTTGATCCACTGGCTGGAAAGCAGCTGCTCTTCTTTGTTCAGAAAACCATTGCAAATGTTTATATGAATAGAGGAAGGGAAGAATGCCTCCATTCCCTTTCTTCCCCAACCAACTTCTTCAAAGGATTGGAGGAGATTTCCACCTGGCTATTGAGTTTCTAGGACTTTTGGATTCATTCTACGGTTCTCTTGTTTTCTATGGAATTCCCTCTGCATTTTGAGTCTTTCAGACAGGCTTACTTTATGTTTAAAGCTAGTGGCCAATAATCTCTGTGGTCTGGGTATGATTGTAGGAGTGCTAGAGAGATCTTTACCACCCCCCAAAAAATAACTCCCTCTAACTCTGCCTTAATTTTCTAGTATTTCCATGGTGCTTTAGGGACTTTTTTAGGGTCCTGAAGTTGTCCTACGTATTGTCACATGGGTCCTAAGGATGCAGGACATAGGAAGTGAGGATGTTGTTTGGAGTCTATAAAATTTTGTAATGAGGATCCTAGGATAATTGAAGCCCCTGGATTCTTTAGGAAAAGATTATATTAGAAGGAGGTTTGAAAACAACTGTAGGAGACATAATGAAGCACCCAAGGGAAGCTTGATTTTTATCACTGTTGTGTGTTCTAGTACCACAAGTGACTGGGAAAATTGTGTTATCACACAACTATGTGTAAATCAGATAGACATGGAAGTAGAGAAGAAGAAAATTTTTTCCACCTTTAAGTGAAAGATGTATGTTACCTGTTGTATAGACAACAAGACACATCTCCTCATCAGGTCTTTATGGTCAATTTTTACTCGCACAATGATTTTCTGTGAAATTATGTTTATTGATCCCACATCAGGAAAGAACATACATTAGGCAGCCTTCTGTGGTAACAAATAGTCCCTAAGTCTCCATGGTCTACCATAATGTTTATTTCTTCTTGAAATTTCATGTTCGTGACTACAATTGGCTGTGGCTGCCATAGCTCACCTTGGATTGGCTTGGCTCTGCATCGAGTATCTTCTCATTCTTGGACCTAGGCTGAAGGAACAGTATCCATTTGAGACAAGCCATCCTTGTAGAAGAAGAAAAATGCAAGAAAGCTGGGGGAAACCCACAATACTTCTGCACACAATCACCTCTGCTCTCATTTCTTTAGTCCAATAAAGCCATGTGGCTGAGCCATGCAGTGGCATTGGGAGATGTATTCTGCCTACACAGAGGCACTGCAAGCCACAGAGCAACAGGCAGGAGGTATGTCATTTTACAGGGGAGAGAATGAATAGTTGGGAATAATAATATAATCTGTCATAGCATGTCCAGTCTCGTATGGCTTCTTATTCAATTTTATAGAAGTTCCAAGTAAATTCTTTATTTGGGACTCTAAAAATCTCTAAAGTAAAGCTTTAGAGATTCAGAAGTGTTGGTACATATAAGGCCAACCAGCCTCTTAAAGTTCTTGGATATTTATCCATAACTATTTCTAGTCTGCACACTGAGTGCTAATTAATATTTTCCAGTGTTCTGTTTGTCATTCTTACTTTTGTTTTTAAACTATGAGTTAGAGTTCAAGTAAGAGCTAAATTACCAGACTGAAAGAAATGCTTTTTCCTATATTTAATGGTCTTTCTCTTGAGTTTAAATTTTGCTTCATTATTAAATATATGATGACAAAATATTCATATTTTCCTGAAAGTGGCCTCCATACAAAGAGTTAAGGAATTAAATATCAACATTATTCACAAGTAGTGACAGTAATTTACATGTAGTTTTTATCCCAAAGGATGTTCTAGGTTGTTCAGCCTCCTCTAGTAATCAGCTCCTTAACACCCTAAATGGTTAGGTCATTAGAGTTCTTGGCACTTTACCTAAAGGCTTCAGGGTGTTAATCCTGGTTTCCTGTTCAGATTCCAACTAGGGTAATGACTTTCCGACTTCTTAAATTACTCCTGTAATTTTGGTCAAACAGGATGTTCTTCTCACTTTCTGTCCCATGTGGTTTCACTAAGTGGCTTGCTTGTTAGAGACATGTGCCATCTTCCTTTGTAAGTGAGATGAGGGTAATTTAAAAGCACTTCTCAAAACTTCTGAGCTACAGTGGAGTACTGTGACATGAGTCTGTCACGAGTCTAGAGGCGGTCTCTCTCCTGACGGAGACCTTGAATATAACCAAACGCAGGTGTTGATCTTCCTCTGTGTAATTTGCTGGGGTGGTTTGTCCCTGGGTGAGCCCACTGCACAGAGGATGCCCTACCTGGGTCCTGCACAGGACGACGGGTGGAGCCCTTCTGAGGAGACTGCCAGGTGTCTTGGCCACTGGCCGAGCAGAGAGATGTCATACAACTTCTCTTGGAAAGATTGGTCGGACTGGAGGTTATGGAGAAGCAATTTTGGATGTTCACCAAGAGCTATTAATAAACATTTCTGATTTTTTTAATGTTTAAGGACATATTTTATTATTTTTATATAAAAATATATCTCGCTAATATAGACTATTCAGAAAAATGTGTGTTTATGTGCACATACTTTTAAAAGTACAAATAACCTGAATCTTATTTTTATTATTAATACAATATGAAGTAACTTGTACAAAAATTTCAACAATAATTGCTGGATGAGGGGCTGGCCCTGTGGCCGAGTGGTTGAGTTCGCGCACTCCGCTGCAGGTGGCCCAGTGTTTCGTTGGTTCAAATCCTGGGCGCGGACATGGTGCTGCTCATCGAGCCACGCTGTGGCGGCGTCCCACATGCCACAACTAGAGGGACCCACAGCGAAGAATATGCAACTATGTACTGGGGGGCTTTGGGGAGAAAAAGGAAAAATAAAATCTTTAAAAAAAAATAATTGCTGGATGAGTGTTTAATGACTATGCGTGTATTTGATTTTCTGAGTCACACTCCTTTCCAATTTTCTCACCAATTGAAATCCGCTTTAATTAGTTTTTGCCCTATAGATTCCAGATTAGAAAGATTTTTGCCTCCTGAATGGATGTATTAAGTAATAATTAATTGACTTCCTTAGTTTTCTGGTTTTATCAAAGACACATACAGCCAACAATCAGAATTATTGATCATCTTGAGATCATTATTAGACTGTAACCTCTTTGAGGGCAGAAATAATGTCTTTCTTATTTCTAGTCTCCATGCTGAGCATAGTGGCTAATACATTATAGATGCTCACTAAACACTATTAAGGGAGGGGAGGGAGGGAGGGAAGGGAGAAAGAGGAGTGAGTGAGAGACCATCTTGTGTAGATATGATTCCAGTACCAGAGTAACGAAGTGTTTACATATCCTTAAATATATGTGTGTTTACCTTGTTGTAGATTGACAGTGCATGTGATTATGTTTATTAAATGCACTTACTGCTTTTATTCATTTATTGCTACACTTGGAATATTGCCTCAGCTCTGTGTCTGTGCTTCCCTTCCCTCTAGATTGCCCTGTTCATTTTGATGAGAATGTCAGTGGATGGGTTTGTATGGCTCTAGAGAGCAGCTGAAAGTTCATTGTCATGAAACAGGAATAACCATAATGGACAACAGATACTGTTAATTAATTAGAACTCCCCCAAAGGACTACAGGTCAACAATTAAACAAGTAAAGAATGTTGAGAATCCCTCAACATTCAACTTATCTAGGGTCAATGACTCCTTACAGTAAATTAACCAAGTCGGAGTGTCTTAGGTAATCAGTTTATTAATTATCAATTTATTTATTGTCAGTTTATTTTGAAGTAGAGAACAAAGTTAAATACCAATTATTATTTTACTGAAATTTTCCATTTTGTTTTCTTAAGAGCTAAGGACAACACCTTATTCAACTTGTATCAGGCTGAAATTATCATGGCTATCTCCCATGGAGACAAACTTGAGTGGGTGCCTGGGAGAGCCTGACTGCTCTTTCGTCCATGCCTTGGAATGAGCTCTGACTACATCTTGGGAGAACAGAGGCCCAGCTTGTGGAATACTCCCTTGGGCCACCTCTGCACTGGAAGAGCTGGCCTTTCATCCAGGTTCATTTTCCTTGCCAGGCTCCTCGATGAAAAGAAGAACAACAATCTCAGCCCGAGCAGAAGACACAGACTTGAAATATCACTTTCTTGGGAGAGCAGTCCCATCCCAGTGTGACCAGCATCATGGATCCATCCAGCTTGGTTTGGAGAAATGATTAACAGGGATAAGAGCACGAGATACCCTTTGGTTCTCCTAAAGATATTTGCACTGCTCTCGATTTATAAGCTATTCTTTCCTAAACAGTGTTGTGAGACTTTTGCAATAAAATGTAGCCCACCACTTTCCAAATGTTTGATCAAAGAATTCTTCTTTTGAGGGGAGGAGGGTAAGAGAACTGCATTATTTGGGCTGCTATGGAATTCTGCTTTGGAGTTGTGCTCTTGGCATACAGTAACAGAAGCTTATAAAAGAGACTGATGAACTTCACTTGTGTTTGTTGTACAAATATTAAGAATATGGTTCATTTTTTAAAAATCTCCTGTCCTTTTTATGAGGATGCATGGGAGGATTTTCCCTTCCTTAGTGCCAGAAATAGTTGTGTTTTCCTTAGAAACTGTATTAATCTTACGGTCTCTTGTAACTATATGATTGATTGTCTTCCTATGTGAATTGGCTGACAGAAAGTTCTTTCCACAAGAAAAGTGTGAGTTCACATGAAGCCAAGGTGGTCAATGAACTTGAAAAGGTCAAGAAAACAGGAGGTTCAAGTCTAATATGGGTTGTACACATGGACTTAAAGTCAACTGATGTGATGGTGGAGAGGGAGACCATGAACCAGGTGAAAATCCTTAACGGAACAGTTCGGAGATTGATAGTGACAGCGATAAGGAAGACTAGAAGGTGGTGGAGCTGAATGAAATGAGTCTTAAATGAAATGTTTTTCTGTGAGGGATGAGAAATAATTTTCTGAATCTGGTGATGGCAATAAGAGGTTGTCTTCACCTTCCTATGAACCCTGTGAATTGCGGGCATAGGAGCCACCCGCTCCAACCAACCAAAGAAAATACTCTGATTCATCTCACATACTCAACTAATTTATCACTCTATGCTCGGGATCTTAAGCTAGAGAACTCTAATTCATCCTGTGCAACTTCCTGCCTTTGCCCCTCACCCATCCCTGGGGTCTACATCTGAAGTATCTCCCATCCCCTCCTTCTCTGACGTTAGCACCTCCGCCCTGGTTCAAGCCTTTATTCATCACCTCTTCTATGGATTATTGCAATATCTGCAAGAGCCTCCAAACTAATCTTCTTACTATAGTTTATCCATAATTCCACCAACTTCACATTGTCACCACAGTGATCCTCCTGCAAAACAGACTTTGCTTTTCTGGTACCCCACACTGACTCCTTGCTGCCCAGAAGAAAGCCCCTGAGTGGGGCATGAAAAGCCTCTGCCATTTGGCTCATGCCTATTTCTATAGCACCTCCCACCACTGTCTTGTCACTCCCTCACAAACCTCTACCTCAGTCACACCAAGCATCGCTGTCCTCCGTCCTTGGCCTTCCTGAGCTAGTCCTGCCCTTTTCATCTGTTAACAGGAAAGTGGAGTCTCTTTTGTTTTGTGAAGACTTTGCTTACCTCCCTCTCATCTCACACCGGGAGAGTCATTTCCACCATCGTGTGGTCACATCATTTCATTTATGCTGTGATTTTAGCTCTTACTGCTTTGTTCCCATGAATATCCCTTTCACTGAAGTAGACTCAAAGGTAGGGAACGAATGTTTTTCATCTCTTTATTTCCAGACCTAATATCTTGTATATAATTATTTTTGCTGAAAAATACATGAATTTTTGTAAAGCATGTCCTTAGTTGATCAAGTTACATACATTTGGAGAAGAAATTGTTGATTTAGGTAGGACCTCTAGAACTTGTTCTGTCACTCCCTCTCGGAGCTCGACTGCTTGTGTATGGGACAGCCCTTGTGTGCGCAGCTCCACAGTGGATCCTACAGAGGCTCTTTAGAGGAGAATGAAAGATATTCTTCTGATCACCTTCTTCAGGGTGATGTGGCAAAAACAACTACTTGACCCCCAATATCTGGCCTCCTCTTTGGCTATAGTATTAGAAGTTCCAGCTGGACATATGGCTTCCCAGCTAAAAACTACATTTCCTAGTCTCCTTGACATCTTGGTCTGGCCACTGGCTCTAGATTCTAGGCCTTGGAATATGTGCAGAAGTGATATGAGCAACTTCTAAATAAAAGCAGCATGCTTCCTCCTCCTTATTTTCCTCTTCCCGTGGGTTGGAGTGGTGGGAGGTGAAGCAACCATCTTTGGTCAGGATACAGAACCCTAACATAGTGAGAATATACAGAGTAACAAGATGGAAATAGTCTGGGTCCCTGTACTACCTATTGCAATAATCCAATGAAGAGATGGCGGATAAAGACTTGAACTAAAGTAGGAATGTTGATGCTAAGGATGCAAATTCTTTCTGTCTTTTGTTGACAGCCTTGGTGCTGTCAGTGTGGACTGCTTACTTGTAGGTTTTCACCATCTTGTTTAAGCCATTCTGTTTTGGGTGTCTTTGATACAGCAGCCTAATATGTACCTAACTGATACCGGTGGGCTCATATATTTTTTAGCTTAATCACTAGGTGTTTTCTGTATGAAAAAAAAAAAGCCAATAAATAAATAAATAAATAAATAAAGCCAATTTACTTTAGTGGTATAAGGAAAAAGATTCTTTATATAGTCCAAAATTCATAATTTCAATGCTTTTCTTCCAAAATTTACTTTCCCTTTAGGAGGTAGATAACATTACTCTGATCTCTCCTTTACCATTTTAGTGCAGGTTTGTACATCCACCCTTCCCTTCATTTCCTACTATGTAACTCAGACCAGTTTGTAATATTTGACAAGATTTTCCTAAGTTTCCAGGATAATAGAAAGAGCACTTTATACAATGAATAATGGACAACTTGCTACTACATGCGGCTCTTCCTAAACCCTCAGGCATCAACCCATCTCCTAGGGTCCCCTGCAGGCAGTCTCTAAGCCGACCTCCTGTGGCAGAAGCCAACTCATCCCTCCCACTCTCCCACCTAGGAGCGCTTCACAGCAAGCCTAGGCTGGGAGACCCCAGAGAGAGTTTGAAATTATCTTCCAGTTTAAAGCTACCCTGGAAGATTCCACCTCTGGTCTCAGTTTCTTCTTTTCCAGGAGGATTGGTGCTGAGATGACTGACACTCCCCAGAATAGAAAAATAACTCCATATTCCCAGGCCTAGAGGACAAAGTCACACCAGGGGACAGTAATAGGAACAGGTCATCTCCTCACTGCTATTGGGTGTAATTTTTCCAGTTTCACAGGCAAGTAAATGAGGATCAGAACATTTAAGTAGCTGATACTAAATCACATGGCTTTTAAATTTCTGAACCTAGATTTGAACCCATTGTTTACATGAGGGGTTTCCAAAGGCCAATCCAATGGCCTGCATCAAACTGGCTGCCCGGAACCTTTAGAAAGCTTGTTAAAATATAGGTAAGATCCTGATTTCACATCAGGAGGTATCTTTTAAGGAGTTTTGGCATGAGTCTTAAAGTTTTGAATCTTATTTTTAGTAAACGCCCCAGGCGATTCCAATGCACTGCAGTATTTGGGAACCACTCTTTCCCTCCACACAGGGCATGTAGGTCTCATACTTTTTTACAGTCTTTTCCCCTTTGCCGCTTACTCCCTGTCCCCCATACCAAATAAATGATTCAAAATGAGAGCAACATGTCTCAAATAAAATGAAACTCAATACTAGTCAAGGCAATGCTCCAGAGATTAGTTGTATGAATATATTACCACTTCAGCTTTACAACAGTTTCAAGGGTCTATTTCCACCCATTACTACTTATTGAGTGACACTTTGTGACCAGGCCTCATAGGGAATATCATAGAAGAATAATCCTAACCTCGGATTCCCTGAGATATCTAGGAGGGAGACCAAATTACGTGCATGAAACAATTCAAGAGTAATAAAACATGAGTAGATAATAAACCCTGAATTATAGCAACAGATACTACATGGAATGGAAACAGTGAGAAGTGAAAAATTACAAGGAACAGGAGAAGTAGGTAAGGTTTCATAATACAGATAATACTTGAATTAAGTCTGCAAGAAGGAGTCAGGTTTGGAAAGTCAGACGTAGGGTGGAAAAATCCATGTAATAGGAATAGCACACTCTGTCATAGAGCGACTCGAGGCATTAAAGGTGCCATTATTTGTGATAAGTACTAATTCCTGAGCCATTAAAAATATAAATTGGAATACAAACAAAAACTCTAAGAATGTCTCATCTGTATCAATCTAAAAGTGTGTATGTGAGAGAAGCCTGAATTGGACGCTGTTGTCCAGGAGGCCAGGGCAAGGTTAGGCTTGGGAGGTGGTGAGAAGCTTGGTGAAAGGAAGACAAGGCGGCCTGAATCACACTGTGAGACCCTGGAGGAGCTGGCTGTCAGCTGCTGGAATACGTGTTCGGAGGGAGCGGGTGAGAGGGGAAGGTAGCGGAAGGTCTCTGTTCTGGCAGCACGGCACACAGGACACAGGAGGGCTGTGTATGATGAAATGATGAGCAACTCTGGCGACTTTCCTCAACTTTGGGCCCAATGACATGTTCTCCCCTGCCCCATGGGTCAGATTGGTTTTGGAAGTGAATCATTTATTTTATTCTGCCTTGAAAACAAACTTTACATCATTGATTTGCTGCTAAAATATGTTTGTGTGAAATTCCTGCTTCTGAGCCAGTGCCTGTGACTCAGATGGTATGCATTTCAAAATTCTCTCAACATAATTTCACATAAAAAAGAAACATCTTACACCGGCCAAGACTGTTAAAACCAACTGCCTTGGATCACTAATATGTGGCTGGATTGATTCATGGTGTACATCTTCAAAGCCCTGGATAATCATCTTTGTTTGCAAATTCCTTATTAACGTGGAGATAAATGTTATCGTAAATTGAACTTTTATATTATGAGCTAAATTTTTTGGTCTTTAAAATTCATTTCCAGAGTATTCGATAGCATGACTGTAAGGGCTGCATGGCACTTTCCCAATTGGACACAGTTTGAGATTTTTTGTCTCCTTTTTCTTTAAGCAAGATGATAAACACTTAATAAGAAGATGGAACTCGTGGAAAGTAGCCAGAAGAGAATAGCATTCTACCAATGGAATTCCACTTCAGATGCTGTGCTGGAAAGAAATCCTCGTCTCGGGCTCCTTTTGCCTTTTGATGATGGCTTTAAAAACTGTGAAAACAGAGAAAGCCAAGTGTGTGGTCTTTGGCAATTTCGTAATAGTCTGTGCAGGAGACAGAGGGGGTGGTTTGCTGGAAAAATGATTAGCTTTTTCTTTACGATGACAGAAAACAGTTGCAATTCAAAAATGCCAAAGGTTCTGCAGCCCTCCCTTTTGGCAAATTGTTAGGTAATCACTCCTTCCAGGTGGTGCTTTCAATAAAGACCTTGGAAAATCACGCCCCCAGAGATGTCCTCGGGGCAGAGCCATTGTCAAGGGGGAGAAACTTGTAGAATTAGTAAGAGCAGGGTTAGAGGAAAAGACTTTGAATTTTTCCTCAGGGGACTCTGCTCCTGATTTCCCAGAGTTCAACCGCCTGTGTCTTTGACTAATGAGCACGGAGTCTGCCCCTGAGTTTCTAGAGCAGAGCTGGAGGAACCCATTTCATGTTCCATTATTATTACTGTTGTTGTTTAAATTATCCCAGGAAGTATCAGGCTCACTATAATTGAGCTCTCTTTCCACATACAATCTAGCATAACAAAATAGGTTTTAATTAACTAATTACCTTGCTGATAGTATACCAACCATTTTGATTTTTTTTTTTAAGTTTTCCCAAGATTGGATTTATCATGTCATTTTGGTAGCTGTTTGATCCACCTGGCCTGGAACTGGAGCCCTGAATGCGCTCTGCTCCTCACGGACCTGCATGACCTCAGGCTCTTTCTGTGCTTCAGTTCCTTTGTTTGGAGCACGGAGTGGAAATGTAGCAGACATCTTGTAAGGTGGGCGCCTAAGCCCTGCTTTGATGAGAAAGCTGTATCTATTGGGTCAATTCAAAGTTCCTTTTTGAGCACAGGGCTGGGCCTGGGACATGCAGAGACATAAAAGGCAATCCAGGGCCCTGACAGCTCACAGTCAGGGAGGGACAGACATTAGAATATGAGGGCAATATGCTATGGCAAACATAACGCTAGAATTATGCACAAGGTGCTCTAGACAGTTGTGATTTTGGGGGGATATGTTTTGACTGTATGAGGCCATTCCCGTGGTCAGATGACATGTGTTGGGCCCTGTTGATGTGCATGGCCCTGGGGGTGCTGCACGATATGCAGGGAGAACAAGAATTCCTGATGACCCCGCCCCGTGTCTTCATGACGTGGGCACCACGTGGCTCAGTCCATTCAATTTCGTAACAGACACAGCCTTTTTCTGTTGCGGGATTCACAACTATTTTGTTTCCGCTGTTCCATAAAAGCAGAAGCCTTCCAAAATTGGGCGTCCCATCCCAATTCTTTTGAGACTCCTCAGGGTTGAAATAGTTCCTGAAAGTGCATTTTGCTGAAGCTTACTTTTGGATGCCTGTTACCTGAAACGCTCATTTGCTGCACCCTCGAGATTCTGGTCTGACTATGTAGGCAAATTCCTCAGTAGCCCTGGAAAATTTGCAACAAGTTAGACATTTGTTCCTTAGCCTCTCTGGGACCCTTCACAAGTTGAAATTTTGGATTCTCTTGCTGTGACAAATTCTCTTGCTATGATGGACAAGAAGGAAGAGTGGTGATCAGGATCTGAAGAGAAAAACCATATTCACCTAGCTTGCTTCGACACCAAGAGTGCCACTAATTCAGGGAGATTAGTCTTCATGAGAGATTCCTTAACTGCGACCAGGGCAATTCAGAAGTTTGTGTCAGAGTACAGGTGAGGTCCTATGTTATGGAGGTACTTCAGAGGAAGTAACTGTGGCAGGAATATTAACTGGAAACCTAGGCTGTGAAAAAATAGGCCGTTTGTTACTTGCCTCTCTTACTTGGAAGGGTGAATGGGGAAGCAAGATGTGACCATCTGGTGGTGGTGGAGGGGGAACATGGTGCTGGTGGGCATGCCGGCTGTGGCATTATCAGATGATGGAGGTAGGGCAAAGAATATTTCAGGCCCCTCCAATTGTCTCCTGAAATCCATTGAACAGTTTATTCCTTACTTTGCACACGCAGACCTATGCAACAATCTCAGCAGTTACAGCTTCTATAGTGAGCTAAGTTTTATTGTGGTCTGCAGATGGAAGACAGGGCTACTGATAGAAACCCTGACACAAAATGTAGTATTTTGAATACATCATATTAGATTTTGAAGCTAAATTAGTGCATCCTCCAATTCCATGTCATGTCTTTGGAGCCCCCTACTACCTTACTGCTGTAGGGATGCTCTATGTCCTTCTGGCCGGGCTGTGAACTAAAATTGACATTAGACAGAATAACAAGAGAAATCAGACAAAGCTTTATAACATGTATACATGGGAGAAACCCAGGAAAACTTAGAAACTCCACCAGAATGGCTGAAGCTGCCACCTTAAATAGCATCTTCAGCTAAAGTCAAAGGAGGATGTTGGGGGTGGGAGGAGTCAGTTATGGGAGATTACCAGAAAAGCACAGCAAATAGGAGTAAGCATATTATGCAGATTTAAGTCCTTGCTTTCAGCATTGATAAGAGTTTCTAGAGATCAAGTCATCCCCCTCTTCTTGGTACACAGAGAGAGAGAGAAGGAGATATCTTTACAAATGGAGATTTCCCTTAGAAATGTAAATGTCTCTTACAAAGGGTAACTTGACTTGGTTTTCAGAGGTTTTACCAAGTCTGGAGTCTTTAAAAGCAAAGGCCCAAAATATTCTTTATGCCAAAGAGATACATTTTGGGGTGGCCAATTCTGACCCCCCACACTGCTCATGATTAGATTAGAAGTTTCATTCTTACAGCAGTTTTTAGTGTCAGTCACCCTAGCCAGGATGGACAGTTCTACCCACTAGCATTGTTTATTATATAAAATAGTTTTATAAAACAGTTCTTTACATGTTATTGTGCCCAGACCTTCTTTTTTTCCCAAGACTGAAATTGTTGTTGACTCTTTTAGATTTGCTGTTGAATTATACTTTATTCTAATATTTTAAGGGGGGTTAAAACCATAATCAGTTTTAATGACCTGAATCATGTAAATTATAATCTAACTTGCAGTGAAAATAATTTTAAATGAACACAAATTACAGATATTAATTTCTCTTCTTCCAACTCCCAGTGGTACAATGAGACCCTGGATCTCAGTTTTCAGGCAACGCTTGAGTTTGTAGTCAGCACCCATGAGTTGTGTGTGGTGGTCTCTGGCTCTGCAGTAACCCATTTCAGCACGCCAATGGAAGGTGTTAGAGGTGAAAACACACTCACTCTGATTTCTTGACTTAAACTCAGCTGTTTATATTTTCTCTATAGGTCAACTGAACGTTTTTTTTCCCCACGATATCTCTAATTGTAGTGTGATTCCTTCCTCTGGGCAGTAGAAACTCCAGACATCCATAAACAGCTTCGTACATAAAATCTTTAGTTATGGATTCTTGAGGCTTCTCCCCACATCAAAGTATGGGCAGCATTGGCATGCATCCAGAACACACAGACTCCACTGGAACTTTGGACACTTGTAGGAAGAGTGTATGAAGGAACTTAATGCCTGGGGGAGGGGGTTGATTGAGAAGCAGCCACAAGAGAAGCAGCCACATCAGCTTCCTCTCCCTGGATGGCTCCCTGCTCAGACCCAGTCTCCTTCCTCATCCTGATATCTCCTTGAGGCTGAGTTCCACCTAATCCCCATTGTTGCCTCTGGTTTCTGGCTGCACCATGGCCTTTTATGCTCAAAATTAATGTTAATTGCCACTCAGGGAACCAGTAACTTAGAAATAACTTCCAGAAATTAGAGGAGCAACCCGAATTTAGCCACTGGGTACATTTAGGAATCATTTGCAAATTACAGTATTTCCCTTTGTCCTCATGGATACATTTCAGACCCCCAGTGAATGCCTGAAAGCGTGTATAGCACTGAACCCTATTTGGACTATATTTTTTTCCTATACATATATACCTATGATAAAGCTTAATTTATAAATTAGGCACAGTAAGAGGTTAACAACAATAACTAATAATGAAATAGAATAATTATAACACTATACTGTATTAAAAGTTACCATAGATCTTAGCAACCTCAGCATATGACTTTTTTTCTTTCCTTGTTAAGTCAAGAACTTTCCCCTTTTCACTTAAAGAAAGTACTTTTTGGCTTCTCTTTGGCATTTCTGAATTGCCAGCATCACTACTCTTGGATCTGGGGACCGTTGTTAAGTAAAATAAGGGTTATTTGAACACAAGCACTGTGACAGCACCACAGTAGATCTGATAACCCAGACGGCTGCTAAGTGACTAATAGGGTGGTATATACAGTTTGGATATGTTGGACAAAGGGCTGATTCACATCCTGGGTGGGACAGAGTTGAGAAGCATGAGATTTCATCACATTACTCAGAATGGTGGCAATTTAACACTTATGAGTTGTTTATTTTTGGAATATTTCATTTAATATTTTCTGACTGCAGTTGATTGCAGGTAACTGAACCCTTGGGCAGCAAGACTGCAGATAAGAGGAGACTACCAAGTGTGCAAGAAATAATTATAGTTTTCTGATTTATTTAAAAATTTAGTGAACAAAATGCTTTTGGGCAATGAGTTCAAAAAATTACAACCATTTTTTTCTTCTGCATAGAATGAGGGGGTGTGGGATTGGAACCTGAAAGTTTGGAGGTGGGGTGGGCCATGTAAAGACTGCGGACACTGGAGCTCAACATCAGCAGGTCAGATGCAGTTTATGTCTATGTACTTGCTTTCCATGGTCCTTCTCATGTCACCTTGGTTAAAAAGTGATTGTCCTTTTGGTGTATAAAAGTAAGCGCTCCTTTTTTCATATTTGAATTTTTAATGCAAATTATGTCTTTCCAGTTTGGATTAAACAACTTTGTTTCCGAATTTGGACACATAACCTAATGCATCCATGCTTTGTAAAGGAAGCTCTAAAGCAGCAGTTTTTCAGCATTTTTGACTTTGACTAAAAGTAAGAATTATGTCTAACATCATAACCCAATATCACGCATACGTGAACTTTAAATTACTAAGTATCATTCTATTCATTCTATTCTACTTAATGCATTGAAGAAATGCTGTGTATGAGGCACTAATTGATTTCACTACTTACTAATAAGCCACTGTACTCAATTTGAACCCCCTAGAAGCTTGTCTCTCTCTGACTATTTATTTAACTGTTTATTCACAGTTTGGGTGGAAGCTCTTGGTTGAACCAATTAGCTCTAGAGACTGGGTGGGGACATGATCAGCAAAGAGCTCTCAACACTGGCTGTTTCCACTGCTTCTCTTTGAATTCTACAACAGTTATGCACTTTGTTGAGAGGGAAGAGCCAGAAAGGCCCTGCTGCTCCTGATAGTCATGAAAGTGTCTCTGTGCAAACATTGATGATGGACAAGCGATAGCTGCTCTCCAATGGAGACCACAAATGCTGTGTATGTCTAAAAGTTGCCCTGGCTTTGCTACTACTCCAACTGGAAGAAAAATACTCTCTGCCTACAGAAGTCAGTTGCAACGATTTACATAGTCATATTCATGGGCTTAGACATGTTCCTGCCCTTGGATCTGCTCACATACTAATGTGTAGCATCAGAGAGCTTCAGCTCTCTGTACTCTGCTGCCATTTTCATCTGAAAATTTGAATTTTGGTCCATCTGCTTATGGTTTTCCTTGCTGTCTGCTCTTTTCCCTGTGCCTTAGCCAGCTGGAATTGACTTCTGGAGAGTAGACCTCTGACTCTTGCTCTGATTACCAACACTTGACCTCAGGCAGTTTCATGGCACTTTATGTGACCTTGTCTGCCCACATCACTGAACTTTTGGATTGTGCCAACATTGCTTTCTTAAATCTTTTTTTTTTTTTTTCTTGCATTGGGATAAAGTATCTTACTCTGATGGTAACACATAACACTGAACAGGGACCACAAGCCAGTCTTCTCTGCGCTCTGCAGGAATTGCTGCCATAAATAATGTTCCTGTCTACTTGAATGCAAACATCCCTAAAGATGGTCCTAAGCTTAAAGCCCACAGATAGGTTTCCCTTAGCATCATCCAGCATGTCTTCACAACATTCAGCCCCTCTCATCTCATGACAACCACTGGCCCTGTGTACATGTCTTTGACCAGGTTGGCAAAAAACAGACCATCCTTCAGGATGACGTAGTGTTGCTTGAGAACATCTTCAGAAGCCTGCATGAATTTCAAACCAATAAGTTGGAATCCTTCTGCTGAAAATGCTTGAGAATCTCTCCCATGAGGCGCCCCTGGACCTGATCAAGCTTACTGGCAATGAAGATACCCTCACTGTTGGCCATGGTCTGCTCCTGCTGCTTCGGCCTCAACTCCAGCTGCTGCTGCCCACTCTGGAAATATGCCTGGGCCCCACGTGGTAACCAGATTCTGCCAGCCAGCATCACTGTTAATCTCTGCTCATAACTTCCAAAGGATAAGCAGTGGCATTGCCACCAACATTGGGAAGTGTACCATTAATACATGTTTGTCCTATAATTTCTGCCAAGGAGGGAAGTATAAGCAATCAGTAATACTGTTGTGGGCTTATCTTAGGATTTCTGTAAGAGCCATTTTCCACCTCCATTTAAAGAAGTGTTTTCTATAGAGATGATGTCAGCATAGTGGTGGAGTGAGTTGTTCCCTTTATCTCTCCCCTCTAAGTTACAACTAAATGAACGTTCATTAACCAGTAGCAGATTCCCTGCACAGCACAACAGGACATCTGAGAAATCCATGCTGCTGTGCATCTGAAGCTGAGTGGACTGGATACCTGGGAGGTAGTGGAACTAAGTGAGTGCACCCCTCCCCCTTCCTGGAAGCAGCAAGCCAGGTCACGGATCCTCACATAGAGGTGGGCACAACTGTAAGAGGAGGTGGGGGCAGCCTGGCTGGTGCAAATGCTTTCAGAGTTCTAGCCCTGCCTATGGGAGTGCCCACTGTGCAGTGGTGGCCCCTCCAGTGGGAATGCTCTACACTGAGTGGTGGTGGCTCAGGCCCTGTGAAGGTGCTTCCTGGCTGAGAACATCACAGGTGAAAAGGCACTCCACCGGCTCAGAAGATGTGCTGCCCATGGAGCACAGCAGCAAGTGAGACCCACTGAGAGGTAGCTCAGACTCTGCATAGGCACCCCTCCTGTGTGGCGTAGCATTTCAGCCAGTCCCATGCCAAGTGCAGTGGCCCCACCCATGTGAGAGTGACCCATCCACCCAGCACAGAGACCCTGCCCATGTAAGCACAATTTGCAGAGCTGCTGTGGCACACCCACACAAATGCAGAACAGCCCTACTTGCACAACTCCCAGCAGGTGGGGATGGGATCTGAAAACACAGCTCCTGCTCCCCTCAATGGTGGGGGGTGAAATCTGCTACCTGATACTACCCCACGTGTGATGGCAAAAGATAAATCCATCGAACACCATGAACAACTACAGTAACACTTCAGAGCAGAAAGAAAATAGTATTCTCCAGAAACCAATCCTGAAGTCAGAAAAATTTACAATCTAAATGACAAGAAATTCAAAATAGTTGTCATAAAGAAATTCAAGGAGTTACAAGAAAACTCAAAAAGATAGTTCAATGGATTTAGGAATAAAATCAATGAACAGAAGGATGTTACACCAAAGAGACTGAAACTCTAAGAAAACCCACAGAAATTCTGGATATGAAGACCACAGTGAATGAGATAGAAAAATAATCTAGAAACCATAAAAAAATAGAGCTGATGTTGTGGAGGACAGAACAGTGAATTAGGGGACAGAAATATAGAAATGATTCAGATAGAGGAGGACAGAGAACTAAGAGTTTTAAAAAATGAAGAAATTCTCTAAGAAATATATGACTCAATTAAGAAATGCAACATGAGGATTATAGCTATTGCAGAGGGAGAAGAGAAGGAGCAGAGAGCTTGTCCAAAGACATAATAGCTGAGAACTACCCAAACCTGGATAAGAAACTGGATTTACAAGTACAGGAAGCTAACAGGACTCCTAATTACATCAATGCCAGAAGAACTTCTCCAAGGTATAACATTGAAATGAGCAAAAATCGATGACAAATAAAAAATATTAAGAGAAGCAAGGCAGAAGAAAATAACTTACAAAGGAAGTTTTATCAGATTTCTCAGCAGAAACCTTACAGTTTAGGAGAGAATGGAATGATATATTCAAAATACTGGAAAACATAATCTTTCAGCCAAGAATACTCTATCCATAAAAAGTATCCTTTGGATATGAGGGAGAGCAAAAAGCTTTCCCAGATAAACAAAGGCTGAGGGAGTTCATCACCACTAGACCTCCCTTACAACAAATGGTAAAGGAAGCCCTTCTACCAGTAACAAATTCAAAGTTTTACAGTGCTTTGAGCAAGGAGGTAAGTACACAGACAAAATCAGAAAATTGCAGCTCTCTATCAGAACAGGTCAGCAATTATAACATAAAAGGGAAGGAAAGCATCAAAAATAATTATAAGCACTTCAGTTTAGTCACAAACTCACAACACAAAAAAGAATAATTTGTGATAACAACAACTCAAAATGGGAAGAGGAAAGGAATGGAACTTGCTTAGGCTAATGGAGATAAGCAGCTATTCAAAAATGGACTATCCCATCTATGAGATCTTTTATACAAGCCTCATGGTAAGCACCAAGAAAAAATCAGAGCAGAGCCACAAATCATAAATAAAGAGAAAATTGAGAAAACTATCACAGAAAACCACCAAACAAATTTCAGTCAGAAATAAAAAGGAAGAGAGACAATGGGAAATATAGAACACTCAGAAAACAGAGATAAAATGGCACTGTTAAGCCCTCATATATCAATAATCACTCTAAATGTAAATGGATTGAGTTCTCTAATCAAAAAACAGAGTGACTAGATGGATTAAAAAACAAGACCCAATAGTATGCTGCCTCCAGGAAACACATCTCAGCTCTAAAGACAAACATGAGCTGAGAGTGAAAAGATGGAAGATGATACTTCAAGCAAATGGCAAGCAAAAGAAAGCAGGTCTTGCCATACTTATATCAGATAAAGCATACTTCAAGATACAAAAGACAATGAGAGACAAAGAGGGGCAGCATATAATGACAAAAGGGACATTCTACCAAGAGGAAATAACATTTATGAATATATATGCACCTAACACAGAAGCACTAAATTATATAAAGAAACTACTAAGAGACCTAAAGGAAGAAATTGACAGCAAAACAGTAATAGTAGGGGACCTCAACATCCCACTGACATCAATGGATGGATCATCCAGGCAGAAAGTCAGCAAGGAAACAGTGGCCTTAAATGAAACACTAGACAAGATGAACTTACTAGATATACACAGAACGTTCCATCCCAAAACAGCAGAATACACATTCTTCTCAAATGCACATGGAACATTCTCAAAGGTAGACCATATGTTGGGAAACAAGGCAAGCCTCAATCGATTTAAGAAGATTGAAGTCATATCAAGCATTTTTTCTGACCACAATGCTATAAAACTAGAAAGCAACTGCAAGAAAAAAGCTGAGAAAGGCACAAATATGTGGAGAATAAGCAACATGCTGCTGAAAAACCATTGGACCAATGATGAAATCAAAGGAGAAATTAAAAAATACCTGGAGACAAATGAAAATGCAAATGCAACATACCAAGTCTTATGGGATGCAGCAAAAGTGGTGCTAAGAGGGAAATTTGTAGCAATACAGGTTTACCTCAACAAAAAAGAAAAATCTCAAATAAGTAATCTTAAACTACACCTAACAGAACTAGAAAAAGAAGAACAAAACAAAGCCCAAAGTCAGCAGAAGGAGGGAAATAATAAAAATTAGAGCAGAAATAAATGAAATAGAGACCAAAAAACAGTAGAAAAGATCAACAAAACTAAGAGCTAGTTCTTTGAGATGATAAACAAAATTGACACACCGTAGCAAGACTCACTAAGAAAAGAAGACAGAAGGTGCAACAAATAAAATTAGAGATGAAAGAAGAGAAATTACAACAGATAATACAGAAATACAAAAGATTATAAGAGAATACTGTAAAAAGCTATGTAACAACAAATTGGATAACCTAATTCTTAGACTCATACAACTTTCCAAACTTGAATCAAGAAGAAATAGAGAAGATGAATAGACCGATCACAAGAGATGGAAACAGTAATCAAAAACCTCCCCAAAACAAAAGTCCAGGATCACATGGCTTCTCTGTAGAATTCTATAAAACATCCAAAGAAGAGGTCATACCTATCCTTCTCAAATTATTCCAAAACATTGAAGAAGGTGGAATGCATTCTATGAGGCCAGCATCACTCTGATACCAAAACCAGACAAGGACAATATGAAGAAGGAAAATTATAGGCCTATATCACTGATGAACATAGATGCAAAAGTCCTCAACAAAATATTGGCAAATTGAATACAGCAATTCATTAAAAGGATCATACACCACGATCAAGTGGGATTTATACCAGGAATGCAGGGATGGTTCAACATCCACAAATCAATCAGACACACCATATTAGTAAAATGAAGAATAAAAATCTCATGATCACCTCAATAGATGCAGAGAAATCATTTGACAAGATCCAACATACCTTTATGATTTAAATGACCCTCAATAAAATGGGCATAGAAGAAAAGTACCTCGGGTCCGGCTCCGTGGTCTAGTGGTTAAGTTCGCGCGCTCCGCTGCGGTGGCCCAGGGTTTAGATCCTGGGCGCAGACATGGCACCACTAGTCAGGCCACGTTGAGGTGGCATCCCACATCCCACAACTAGAAGGACCTGCAAGTAAGATATACAACTGTGTACAGGGGGGGTTTGGGGAGATAAAGCAGAAAAAAAAAAAAAAGATTGGCAACAGTTGTTAGCCCAGGTGCCAATCTTAAAAAGAAAAAAAAAAAAATAAAAGTACCTCAACATAATACAGGCCAAATATGACAAACCCACAGCCAACATCAGACTTAACAATGAAAAACTGAAAGCCATCCCTCTGAGAACAGGAACAAGACAAGGTTGCCTACTCTCTCCACGCTTATTCAACATAGTACTGGCAGTTGTGGACAGAGCAATTAGGTGAGAAAAAGAAATAAAAGGTATCCAAATTGGAAAGGAAGAAGTAAAACTCTTGTCGTTTGCAGATGACATGATTCTATTTAAAGAAAACCCTCAAGAATCCACCAAAGAACTATGAAGAATAGTCAACAACTAGAGAAAGTTGCAGGGTACAAAATCAACCTACAAAAACCTATGCATTCCAATACACTAATAATGAGCTAGCAGAAAGAGAAGTCAAGAACACAATCCCATTTACAATTGTAAGAAAAAGAATAAAATATCTAGGAATAAATTTAACCAAGGAGGTAAAAGACCTATACACTGAAAAGTATAAGACATTATTGAAGAAATCAAAGGAGACATAAAGAAACAGAAAAATATTCCATGCACATGGATTCTAAGAATAAACATAGCTAAAATGTTCATATTACCTATAGCAATTTACAAATTCAATGCAATACCAATTAAAATCCCAATGACATTCTTCACAGAAATAGAACAAAGAATCCTGAAATGTATATGGATCAATATAATATCCTGAATAGCCAAAGCAATCCTGAGAAAAAAGAATAAAGCTGGAGGCATTACACTCTCTGACTTCAAAATATATTACAAAGCTATAGTAATCAAAACAGCATGGTACTGGTACGAAAACAGATGCGTAGATCAATGGAACAGAATTGAGAGCCCAGAAATAAAACCACACATCTATGGACAGCTAAGCTTTGACAAAGGAGACAAGAACATACAATAGAGAAAGGAAAGTCTCTTTAATAAATGGTGTTGGGAAAACTGGACAGCCACATGCAAAAAAACAAAAGTAGACCATTCCCTTACACCATACACAAAAATTAACTCAAAATAAATTAAATACTTAATTGTAAGACCTGAAACCATGAAACTCCTAGAAGAAAATATAAGCAGTACACTCTTTGACATCGGTTTTAGCAGCATCCTTTTCAATACTATGTCTTTTCAGGCAGGAGAAACAAAAGAAAAAATAAGCAAAATGGGACTACATCAGACTAAGAAGCTTCTGCAAGGCAAAAGAAACCATGAACAAAATGAAAAGACAGCTCACGAACTGGGAGAAAATATTTGCAAATCATATATCTGAAAAGGGGTTAATATCCAAAATGTATAAAGAACTCATACAACTCAACAACAATAAAACAAACCACCTGATCAAAAAATGGGCAGAGGATATGAACAGACGTTTTTGCAAAGAAGGTATGCAGATGGCCAACAGGTACATGAAAAGGTGCTCAACATCACTTATTATTAGGGAAATGCAAATCGAAACTATTTTGAGAGATATCACCTTACACCTGTCAGAACAGCTATAATTAACAAGACAAAAAAATAACAAATGTTGGAGAGGATGTGGAGAAAAGGGAAACCTCATACACTACTGGTGGGAATGCAAATGGGTGCAGCCACTCTGGAAAACAGTATGGAGATTTCTCAAAAAATTAAAAATAGAAATACCATAAGATCCAGCAATCCCACTACTGGGTATTTATCCAAAGAACACGAAATCAACAATACAAAGAGATTTATGCACCCCTGTGTTCATTGTAGCATTATTCACAATAGCCAAGATGTGGAAGCAACCCAAGCACCCATTGACTGATTAGTGGATAAAGAAGATGTGGTACATATACAATGGAATACTACTCAGCCATTGAAAAAAGACAAAATCGTCTCATTTGCAACAACATGGATGGTCTTTGAGGGTATGATGTTAAGCAAAATAAGCCAGACAGAGAAAGACACACACCGTATGATTTCACCGTATGTGGAAGATAAACACAGGGATAAAGAAAACAGATTAATGGTCACCAGAGGGGAAAGGGACGAGGAGGTTGGCAAAAGGGGTAAAGGGTCACATATGTGTGGCGACGGATAAAAACTAGACTATTGGTGGTGAGTATGATATAGTCTATATGGAACCTGATATATAATAATGTACACCTGAAATTACACGATGTTATAAACCATTATGATCTCAATAAAATAATTTAAAAAAATGTTTTCTAATAACCGAGTATGTTTTTGTATGTTTCTAATGAAGTATGAGGTGCTCTGACAGCTGTCAGCAGAGTCAACACAGCATACTTGTTCTCAGGGACTCTGCTTTGACTGTTTTGTACAATTATAAATAGAATAGGGTGCACTTTGAATATGATTAGGAGGAAATGGAACTATTAAAGGGGAAGTATTGGGTTAACTCTGATACTTAATTAGAACAAAGACCATCATTATTGTCATCATCTTCAATAACTTACATTGATTGTCTCTCTATTATAGAAATTTGGCCCAGTCTAAGACAAAATAAATGATTCCAAATGCCTCTAATTGTTGCCAAGAAATTTATCAATAAATAAAACTCACAAGCCTACACTGATTCCTTTAAGTTTTCAAGCCATCCAACTTATCACCAATTGCTTTTTTATAAATACCTAAAACCAAGCAAAATTGTTTTTATTAGTTGTTTTCTTTTTCATGTTTTACATGTTGGTTTTATGTCAAGCTTGTGGTGTTTTTCTCCCTACTGGATGCTCCATAGTGCGTTAGGAATCTTCTACAGTCTATGAGGTTATCAGCATGATGCCCAGGAACTGCTCCCTTTGAGCTGCTTTCCTTTCTGGAAAACTTTACCCTGAAATCACCTTTGCCCACTGGTGTGGCTGCTGATGCTGCCCTGAAAAGGATGTCCCTAAGACAGCACATCCATAATTAAATGAACACTGTAGTCTCACTAATGCCTTTATTCATTAAACAAACAGTCACTTAATGTCTATTATGTGCAAGGTGCAGAGTCATGTGAACACAAGGCAGTAATTCAGGTCTAGCCCACGGGTAAAATACAAAAATATTTATCAATCACCTTGTCACCCATGTCCAATCAGTTGGTAGAGATGTGGGCCGAAGTGCTAGGGCAAGTCCCTGGAGGCCACTGTGGGGGACTTGGATTTCCCAGAGGATGGGCTCTGTGGCAAGACTGACTGAGATCTAGGGTCATTGGCTGCTTGCTAACCACCATGGAAGTATTTCAATATTTTGACACCCGGGATAGCCATCCTATTGCCTGCTGGCTGCAAGGACAGTCCTGGATCAAGCCTGTTGCAATCACTGCTTCATTTCTGGCATCAATACAGACAAGGACATTTTTCATACCTAAGAGCTCAACAACACCGCTGGGAGGTATATTAAGACAATTCTCAGATTCGTTTTTAGGTTTCCTCCCAAATGACATGGATTGATATGGCTGTTATTTTTCTGAGCTGTGTCTAGGCTTAAGTGGAAGAATGGACTACCGAAGGAAACCTTAAAATCTTTGACTTTCCATCGAACAATTGTCTCACTGATAAGATACTGATTCTGCATAACAATAAATCCAAGTTTTCTTCCACTTCTTAAAGTCTCAGCCATCCCAGTATTGAAATGAGGTCATGGTGGATCCCACCGATCAGAATATTTCTGGTGAACTACAAAACCTTATTTTACCAAAATGGCTAGTTCATTTTAAAGAAAACTTACCGAAAGAATGGAGGCAATTCTTCTGAGGCAGCCATCTGTATGAATCAGTACTTAGATCGGAGCCTAAACGCAGTGGCCTGGTCCGAGGATCATGCCTCCTTCCCAGAGTCTGGCCACTGAGTGAAGCCCCAGCGAGATTGGCTCTGCTGCCTTTCTCTCGTTAGCCTGGTCCCAGCTGCCCCGCTGCCAGCAGGGCCCTCCCGCAGCAGCGGCTGAGATTTTCTGGGCTGCTGTCTGTCTCCTAGCTGTTTGGCTTGGGGAATAGCCATCGTCAACTTCTTGATTTACCTACAACATGCGCTACAAGCTTGTCCAGCAACATGTCTGAAGGAAATCCCCCAGCACGATCAGATAGAGCGCTCAGGGCTAGCACCCAAATGAGACCTCAGGAGCCAGACAGGAAACATTTGAGTCTAATGTTTAGAAAATATCTGCAACTTTTGTTTTCTAATAGATTTTTATTATTGTTGCTTAATAATATCTTTTTTAAACTCCTCTTTATGGTGAATTTTCAAGCATTACAAAGCTAGACTAACGGACCCCTGTGTACCCATCATCCCATTGGTCTCTTTTCTATGTAACAGCCTATCAGGTATTCAATTTGAATATTCTATTTCTGATTTTGTTGTTGAAAATTGTTTTTCAATTTAGTTTGAGTGATGTTAATATTTTTAGAAAATCATACATATATATATGCATATATCTATTTTTTTCTTAAGATGGAGTGTGTGGCATTCTCTTGGGCACTTTTAGTCTGTCTTCAGGGTGTGTCTTTTTTTTTTCCCTAAGACGGTACATCCATAATTAAATGAACACTGTAGTCTCACTAATGCCTTTATTCATTAAACAAACAGTCACTTAATGTCTATTATGTGCAAGATGCTGGTGGAGGCAAAAAGGCTTACTAGCCTCTTTGTCATCGGAAGGGCGGAGAGACAGCCCGGGGGACAGGCAGCTGCAGGACAAGGCAGTGTGGGATTAGTCGTGCCATCCCAGTGACGCTGGCACTCAGAGGAGGGATTGCAGTCAGGGGTGTTCAGGGCGTCGAAGGCACTTATACTAAGGGTCTGTCAGAGAGGCAGGGTAGGGTCTGATCCCACGGTCAGAGGAGCACTCCTGAATCCAAATTCCCACTCTGTCACTTATTGATTATGGAAATCTTGGGCACGTTAACATCTCCTTGCTTTGGTTTCCTTGGCTAGTATGCTGACAGTTGTACCTCCCCATAGGGTGGCTGTGAGTTTAAGCGTGATGAGGTCTAACTAAGCGGTCACCATTATCATTCCTCTGTTTGGGCATAGTGAGACCAGTTGCCTTGCTGGAAGGAGGAGGACTCACGACCCGATAGATGATGAGAAGGTGCGTCCTTCACTGAAGAGCACGTGGGGCCTTGATAGGGGAGTGCAGGGGGCCAGGAAGCATGGAGGCGAGGAGCTCCACTCACGGGGATGATGGCTGAGCTGCATCCTGCAGACAGTGCCAGAAGGACAGATCAGGAAGAGGGAGGACATCAGTTTTAATGAGCCTCACAGGAAATGAAGAGTGGTTGGTTCAGAGTAGAGCTCAGGGTTCCTGGAGCACTAAGGGAGGCAGGCAGGGAGCAGGTCTGTCCTGAGGAACCTGGCATCTCCCTCTCAGGGAACAAAGAAGGCTTGGGTTGCTGCATTTGAATCCTAGATTTTTTGACCTTGCAAGTCATCTGCTTTTCCTCTAACAGAGGGAAAAGGTCGGAGAGGGGAAGTGCCAAGACCATGACCACACACTGTTTAAGAGCCAGCCAGTGCTTGAACCTGGTTTTCTACCTTCCGAGTCCTACCTTCTTCCTTAGACCGTGCTGCCCGTGGCTTTGTTTAGCTTATGGAACAATACGTACATATTGTATTGAGTGCCCACCCTCTGCAAGGGTACAGGCTGCTCCCTTTGGGACAAAGAAGGAAAGGCTCCAGGCTGTGGGTTAGACTGCTTCAGTGCTGTCCTTCTGCATGGTTGCTAAGGTCGCTGTTATTCATATTCAACCTGCTCATAGGTCAGGGAGTGACAACACAGTATCCACCCTTCCATGTTTGCTAAGCAAATACGAAGTTCACATGGTGGTGCGAGCCCAGATTTCAGGGTGAGAACTCTTAAGTTCCAGTTTTCGGAGATGGAGATGAGAGTAAGAGATAGGCAGATGTGATAAGAAAGGGATATATCAGACATCTGCAAAGCAAACTGCTTTTTCATTGCATTGAAAAATGTTTTTGCACTAATGTGTTTTAAAGCCTTTCATTGCATTTGTAAAAGGATATAAACACAGCCCCAATGATGCGACAATCTTTAAGAAAAGGTGTCTATTCTTGGTTTGAAGGACTTCAGAAGTGTGCTTCTTAACTTTATTAAAGCAAGATTTTGCACATTTACGCTTTGAAGAAAACGACTAGATTATGGAGCTCATGAAGATCAGAAGTCCGGCGTTTGCAGAGTTCAGACCGATTGGGAGGGTAAGTGACTTACTCTAACATCGAAAGAGATGTTTCTTTTTGTAATACTGTTTTCTATTTATTTCTAGCAGATAATTTGAGTTGCATTTTATCAAAGGCTTAAGCTATTTTTTGTTATTTTGCATCTTTTTTTTCTTTTCCTTTTTACTACACAATGGAACTGTGAATTGATCTAAACCTGATAATTTATTAAAAATGAAGTTAAGGCGAAATTTTGCCTGGAGGTGTAATCCTTTCAGGAGACAAGCGGATGGAAAGTGCAAAGAAAGGGTTTCTTTTCCTAGGTTTGCTGAGACTCAGCCGAGATACTGAGTGAGTTACTCAAGTTCTCTTTGCTTTAGTTTTCCCATTTGTAAAACAGTTTTAATAATACCTGGGACTGCTGCCTGTGAAATAATTTTATCCCCTCAGAAAAAAATGAGCTATCAACATATGATATATGATTAGGTAATACATAGCTTTTGGTTTGCACTAATATGCCAAGTTTAGCAATATTTTTTGGCCAGCTTTCTGAAAGAAATAATTTGATTTTCACAATCACTTGGGCTTACTATAAGCCCGTGATGACCACAATAGCTACGTGCCTCAGTGAAATACAAATTCTTCCCTAGTGTGCTGGCTCCCATTGTTCGAGGCAACTGGATAGTAGATGATTGTTCAGCTTCACTCTTTTTTTTTTTTTTTTGGTCTTTTCTCATCAGATACGCATTCCAAGAAATTACCTTAAGATTTGTTTCACCATTAGAGTGACATTCTCAGCTGTGCTCCAATCAACTGGATAAAAGCGGAAAACCCATCAGAAGTTGTTCCTGTTGACTATCACCTTTCAAAGTATGTGTATGTGAGAGAGAGGCCTTAGCCATCTCCAACTATTGTTAGAAATAAGTACTGATGTATTATAAGATGCTTCTCATGCCAGAGGGTTCCAAAACTTTTTGAAACTGCACATATAAACAGGCATTACTTCACCAGCTATTGAAACGCGGCCACCTCTTGGAAGAAACGTGGCAGCTGTTTGATAATGCGTAGCAACATTCCAAAACAGTTGAGGCCTGGAAGTGAGGGGCAAGCTTGCATCCAACTAAAATCACCTGGGAGTCTCCTGGGCTGAGCCGTGCTGTGCTGTGCTGTGCTGTGAGGAATCTTTTGTAACCACAGGAGGCCAGGACATTAGTTTTATATCTCCCTAGGAAGGCCAGCCCCATTTTGGTCAGTGTTGGCTCATGGTCACCTGCTAAATCATCCTGATCCCAGATCCAAACTGATGGACGTTCCTCTGAAGTGCAGCCAGTTTTCCACATTGGCTGACGGAGGAGGCTGGGCAGCATGGGGAGGTGGCCTTAGATGAGGATCATGGTGACCTGACCCCTGCAACAATATTTGGAACTGGGAATGGCCCAGGGGGATAGAACAGAAAACTTTGTCCAAATCTTCCTGCTCCTCTAAAATATGTTATCTGACTTAGAGACATTTACCAAAAATCCATCAACCTTGAGTCTGTAGTGTGCTTCATATAGATTTAGTCACATGTGCCAAGTATCTCGGAGAAGACCCAGAAAAGTAGCTCTTTTATGGATCACAATTTCGTTAGCAAAAATAGCTTCTCCTTTAGGCAAAAGAAGAACTCTATTTACAAGTAGATTCATCTTTTCTGGATAGGTGTTACATTAGGGAAGAGCAAAGCTGATGACCAGTGTATTCCCTCATGCCCTCTGTCTTCCCAGGGCAGTGTGATTATCTTTACACTTAACAGAGAGGAGTCAACACAACATACCAAAACCCATGGGAGGCAGTGAGCACAGTGCTCCCAGGAAATTAAAGCTATAAATGCATACATTAAAAAAGAAACCTCTCAAATTAATAACCTAATTGTTCACCTTAAGGAACTAGAAAAAGAAGAGCAAATTAAACCCAAAGCCAGCAGAAGGAAGAAAATAACAAAGATTACAGTGGAGTTCAATAAAATAGAGAATAGAAAAACAATAGGGAAAATCAGTGAAGCCGAAAGTTCGTTCTCTGGAAAGATCAACAAAGTTGACAGACATTTAGCTAGACTGAGTACAAAGAGAGGGGGATTGATAGTGGCAGGACTTGTTCTTTCATTTTGTGGGGCTTGATGGTACCAGGCTGATCTATTTCCTCACCTGGAACCGTGAGCCTGTGTAGGGCTGTCTTAGAAGACAGAGGGTATGGAGGGTCACGACCATTCCTGGAGGCTCTGTGATACAGGTCAAATAGAACTGTGTGCTTTCCACATCCCAATTATTCTGCTGTGAGCAAAGAAAAGGAATCACAAACATTGAAGTCAGTCTCAAGGTGGAAAAGAACAGCCTGGACTGGACTGGGGTAGAGGGTGGAGTCTGGCTTTGGTAAAATCAGGGGGAACTGGTAGTGGTGGGATGACAATTATAGAGTGATTGTCTAAGCAAGGTCTTGGCTCAGAGCATTTGCTGGTTGAATCCCTTGCCTTTCCTGCCCTGAATCATTCCCTGAGCCCAGCAGTTCTGTCATCTCACAATGCAGGAGTCGGGGCCATTGTTCCAATTCGCCATATCCTGATAATAGCTCTGGTTCTCCGTGGAAAATTCCACTTTCCCAACTAAATCCAAATTAAATATTGACTTTACTAATTTTAAATCATTTCACGCATAGACAAATGTGCTTTTATGAGGACATTTTGAGGAAATGTTTGAGCAATCAGTCAGATGCTACTTCTACTGTCTGAGGGTTCATGGATATGAGCAGTAGACACAGGCCTGCAGCAACTTTCCTTGGAAGGATCGGCAAAGGCCTGGCCCTCACAAACACTATCCCTGACCAGACACTTGTAGAAAATGCGGAGCTTCTGTGGGTGTATCAAATGGTGTGTGTTTTGTTAAAATTATCCTCTTTCCCTCACCCGCAACGTCTAGTCATTCTCTGAGTCCTAATGCTTTGTATTGTCTTCCTCAGCCCTGCTTTGGAAGCACAGCGCTTCTCCCAGGGCCATCATTAGAGGCTCCTGGCTTCTTCCTTCTCTAATCCACACTCCATCCGGTTTTCTACAGTGCCAGCAACTTGCCTCTCCAGATGCATGGTGGTGCTGCTTCCAGAAGGGCTCCCCACTGCCCACAGAATTGATGCCAGAGGCCAGCGTCTGCCATTTGAGAAGCATTTAATCTGGGAGGACCAACCTTTCTAGACCCCAATCCTGTATCCCCAAGCCCCTCCCCAACACCATATGCTCAAGCCATGCCGGACTTGTAGTTTCCTGATTTTGTAGCCTTTCCCCTCCATACCTCCAGCCTTCACGTGACCACAGCCCTAACTGACGTCTTGACTGCAACTTCATGAGGGGCCGTGAGCCAGAATCACCCAGCTAAGGCGCTCCTGGATTCCTGTCCCACAGCACTGTGATAAATAAATGGCTGTTGTTTTAAGATGCTAGGTTTTGGGGAAATTTGTTACAGAATAATGGATTCCCCTCCCAGGCCTGGTATTGTTATAAATCAGTAGGAGGATCCAAGCAACCTCCTGCTGTGTTGCTCAGAGTCGGCAAACTCCCCACACTGGATTCGGCCCTCATCACACGTCCGGAGTGGACGGTGTGGAAATGGAGAGACAGGACATGCAACTAATGTGAAGCTTGAGGAGGAGAAAGCAGAAGACAAAGACCTGCTCACAAGTTGGTAGCTGGACGCCTACAATGTCTGAGCTGGCTTTTCCCCTTCTTTATGAAGGGAGAGGCAGTAGAGCAGGGAGAAGAATGAATATTTTGAAAGCCTTCACAAACAACAGAATGTGTTCATGCTTGCGTGGTTTGTGAGGCAGCAATTGACCAAGAGGTCAGGGCATTGTGTGGTCTGGTGGGAGCCATAGCTTAGGTTTTGTGTCCAGTCACCTTGATATTGCTCCACATCAGTGTAACTGTCTATGAAATCATTTCTAGAAGGAATAACTTAAGAAGGCACAAAGGCTCGTGGTATAGAGCCTCTTGTCTGTGACCCTCAAACCCACGGCCTTGTCCTGAAGTGTGGCCCCAGCTGCATTGTGAACCTGTCTGCTCTTTCTCTGCTCCCTTTGTCCTGCCACAACGACCAGGGGCCCCAAGTTAGTTCACTCTGACAACTATCGGGTACCCGCTCAATATGTTCTCGGTGCTCACACCTTTTTTTTTGGTATGAAGATGTGTAGAGCAGGGAATATTTACAATCTCTTTCTTACACCTTACTTGATGCGTTATCTCACCTGACAGCATTATCATTGTAAGTCTGCTCTCTCACTGTGGAGAGAAAAGATTCTCCACAGTATGTAATCTGGATTTTATTCTGAAGACAATGGGAAGAACTCCGCAGGTGGCATAACAGACGTCTTGCTCCTGTATCTTGGTGGGGTGGGAATCAAGGGGGTTGAGACAGGAGCTGGGGGTCAGTCCAGGAGTGTGATAAGGTAATCCGAGGAGAGATGTTGGGGGTCTGATCTAAAGCGTTGGCTAGAAGAAATGGTACCTGGTAGCTGCCTGCTCCCCCTTCCACTATGACTGAAGTTGACATGATTAGGCATTCCTCCGTGACTGATTGGGCGATCCTTTGTGGAATGCATGCCACATTGCAGGCTCTGTGCTAGGAGGGGTTTGGGAGAAGAGGAGTAGCCCTGGTTCTGCCCTCAAGGAGCTCACAGGGGCTTGCTGTGAGATGTTTCTGCCAACACCAGCAGGGCAAGCTCACCTGTGTTGTAATTATGCATTTCACGCAGGCTTAATAAGATAGTAGACACAGGAGGTAAGAGCAGGATAATTGCTTAAAATTGAGGCAAGACATTTTCTTATATCTTGTAGGTATTAACATTTAGTGACCCAGACAAGCATGTTTTAAACCTTCCTTCTTTGAGTCATTTATAATATACTAAACAATCTAGATGGAAAAAAGTTGCAAGGGTCCTATCTTCTGTTCAACCCATCAACCTTAATTGTCTCTTCCAGAAATTATTATTTCCACACTCAGCGCAAGAAAGCACTTCTTTAGTATTTTTAATGTTCAGAATACTTTATATTTGCTAATTATTTAAAAAAAATAGAGAAAACACAAAACAAAACCCAGCAAAATGTAGATGTTTATTCTCCAGAAATCATTCAATTTAGAAAAAAATGACTTTGCTTTGTTTCTTAGATAGGAGCACTTGATCTCCTTTTGTGTGACTTTTATGGGATATCCCTGCTGGCCCTCTGGAGTCTGCCCTGACAATTCAGCTTTGTCATGCGTGCATATATCATCTTTCTGTTGTGGGTCTGCTGGGAAGGGGGCTGGGGAAGCAGTTGGCGTGGGCCAGACGTGGGTGGTGACGTATTTGCGGCAATGAGGAAAACGTTCTCCAGGGAGGATGAGCTGGAGACCCCCCGTGTGCCGGCTCGGCACCCTGGGCTGGTGGTCCCCGTCCCCACATTCCTGGCTGACTGGATCCCAGGAGCTGCGAGCCCCTGAGGGCAGGAGCTGGGCGGGGCTCACAGCCCATCCTCAGCAGCTCCCACAGCCTCTTCACAGAGAATGCCCCCTAATGTGGTGACTGACTGACTCAATGAAAAAGGAAAAGTTTTCTCTTTCTGTGTCCCTGTCACAGGAGCGGGGGGAGAGTGGTAAAAATTGTCGTTTTTATAATGATAAGCATGACCATGATGACAGCAATAACTTTTTTAGTATGATAATGAGGAAGCTAAGAGAACTAATCCATGGGATAACCATGGATTTGACTAAACGTCTGGTCTTTAGTTCCCTCCTAACATTGGACACAGCTACTCCTGCATAAGCCTTAAAAGAGCCCTGAATCTAACTGCCAAGCACGTTTCCAAACTCAGCTGCCGTTAACTTCTGCAGAAGCCTCACTCATGGGTTCTCCTTCCCCGTCCAGCCCGCCACACCTTTGGCCACCACGCTGCCCCAGCCTCAGAATGCTCTTCCCTCTCCTACTCATGTTTCGGAATCATTCTACCACATCATGGGATGTGAGCATTGTCACAGTGAATTCATGCAAAGTGTTTAGCAGGAAACTTGGCCCATATAGTAAGTGCCAGATAAGAAGCTGGTCTCACTCGGCCTAGCAGTGATGCTGGTCAGTGGAAAGGTTCAGGCAACAGGAATTCACATGCGATAATGAGTCATCCAAATAAAAAATTCATTCTTTTTCAAAATCATTTTTGTTGTTCTAAATTAGTCGTGTCTAGAGGCTACTGACGAAACTAAAATCATTCATTAGGTAGATGGAATGTATTTTGTGGATTTCTTTGCTCTCTTTCCTTTTTTGAAAGTAATTTTTATTTTATGAAATTTTTCTGGGCTTTAGAAATATTTTCCTCCTTTGCATTTCTGTTATGATTGGTTTGGTACACATCTTCACTCATTTTAACTCCCCGTGATTCTTTCAGACTCTGATGACATGAGAGACTGACTCCAAAAATCCTCCATGAGATTACAATCTCAATGTGGGTTTAGAATTCCATCTCTTTGGAGCTTAAAACTGAAGATCTCAAGTGAAAGGAAACATAACTTTAAATTTTCTCAGTGTGTTTTCATAGATTCAGATCCACTGCTTAAATTTCAAATTATTTCGATGGGTGATTGTAGACATTCTTCACATTCAGAACATGAGCCTGAATGTCTCAGAGCATCTTGCTGAGGCTGCTGTCATTGTGTTTCTTCCTTTTGTGGGTGCATATTTGGGGGTAAGAAAGGTGGTGTACTCAAGGGTAGAAGTTGCAGGCAATGGCACTTTTCTTAAATTTGGGAAAGGACCGAATGAACCAGGTTTAACAAAGTCAGACTTGTTCTACAAAAAGAATCAAAAGGACTTGAGAAAATGGCAGAGAAATCAGGAGGTAAGTTCTAGAAAAATAAGGGAAAATGCCCCGGATATTAATACCTCTTTTTCTTTTTCTTTTCTCAGTTAAGTGAAGGGAAGGGAGGGGAAGTGAAGATCAAAGTGACTTGTTTCCTTTAGAAATGCTGCTCACCAGCCTGAGGAGGAAACCTCCCTGGCTATTTTTGCAGTGGTGATTCAACCCCGAATGTAAGAACTGAAATGCTCTTCCACCTTCTGATGTCACCAAGAGCTATTGTGCAAATCACTAGCTCCCTGGCCATTCTCAAGTAATTGTTTGTCTTTCTAACAACAGCCCCATAAATCAGTCATGGTCTCAGGCATTGGAATCAAGTGTGAGTGAGTTTTCCCATCACTGAGAATCAATCAGAATCAAGTGGGGGGATCAGATGGCAAAGTGACGGAATCACAGTCAAGGGAGGGGCGACATGAAAATGTGAGCCTGGCCCTACGGGGTCACTGAGGTCCCTGGTTCCCCTTTGCTGATGCGCTCTCTCCACTGAAGCTGCAAGTCTCTTTTCACTTCCTGTTATTCTAATAGGTCATCATTCTTGGCGGGTGAGTGTTGACCTCTCCCAGTTTCATCACCCAAACCACCCAAACCATCAAAACACCAGAACAGCCAGGGCTTGAGAAGAAAGGTGCCAACTTTGATTTGCTTGTCTTTTTAGGTAAAGAATCATCTGATTTTCTTGCTATAGTAACACAGGAAACGTAAAAGTGAAAAATTTATTTCAACAAGTGAGGCTGTGTTTTTCTGATAGGTAAGAAGGGATTTTTAAGATGTTTGAAAAATGATTTATTTCCATCTAGTGAAGTAATTGATATTTTTGGCTAATTCTTTTGGGGTTATGGAGATAGCCTAAAGTTGCCCCTTCTTTTTCTGAATATGGTTACTGGTGGCTGTCCCTATGAAAGATGAGCCATCACCACCAAAACATTTAAAGGAAAATATCTATTTTCATTTACATCCATTATTTGTGATATTTCTTTTCTATTTCATGAAATTGATCTGTCAGTGAAAAAAATGTTTCCTTTGAGAAATACATAAGAAAGTATTACGACTAATTTCCTATTATTTCTGGTTCTACACCATGGAGAGTTTCAACGTTTTCAGTCTATGTGAAACATTTTCCCTGAGGTCTTTGTACTCAGGCACAGGCATTTACTCATTTGGAAAATGTTAGTGTAAAGTGCAAGGACTCTGGAATCAGATCTGTGCCTCTTAGTATTAACCAGGCAGGTTGGCTCGCCTGTTCGATCCTCAGTTTCCTACTGTGCAGGCTCATTGCAGGGTGTAAAGACAGTGTGTGTAAAGCCCCTGGAATGGGACCTGACGTGTTGTGGGCATTTGGTGAGTGGAGCGATTGAAGCAGTGCTCTGGCTCTCATAGTGATAACAGTGGATGCAATTGCTCTGACTTTGTTACCACGGTAGAAATGCTGCTGGTGGTATGAAGACCTTTTTCTTTGTCCTCCACCATAACTCATTTGACTATTTTTATCCAGGAACAAAAAGGAGACACTGAGCTCTCTCTGCTTTTGAAGTGTAAACTGAGAGTCCTGTGATTTTTAACAAAGTCGAGGTGTTTTGTAAATGGAATACTTACAATAAAGATTCCTTATGATTTGGGTCATGGAAATTCAACGATTTGTTACTGACTAAAAGACAGTGTGCTGAAATATCCTTATTCAAATAATTTAGAAGCTGTTCCCTTTCTAACAGAAGTGAATCATTTCCAACTGCAGTTACTATTGTTTCCAAAGGAATTACTGCATTGTTCCGGCATATAATCAGGCTACATTTCTCAGTGTGTTGGTAAACAATGAAGGTCACCATAAATATTCACAGTGACAACCTTTCAACACCCTCATCATTTTTGTGTCTGACATTTCTTTTGGGGGTGGCTTCACTGGCAATCTTTGTATCAATGACATTTAATGAGGTACCTTGTAGAATGAGCTTTCCTGACTTGGTCTTAATATCAAGCTGAGTACAAATTGATCACATTACAAAATCAGAAAACCGGTTCCCCTGTTCTCATTTTGATGATATGATAGTAAGATGGCTTAGATCAGAGGCTATGTGGCTGGGCCTGAGTGATTACACTAATGCCCTGGTGGGAATTGGGTCTTCTCCGATGAGAGGCGTTTGTTCAGAATAGGAGATATTTGTCCTCTATCTAATCCTGGGAAATGAATGAGGATTTGAGCGGGAATATGACCTAATGGGGAGCAGAAGCAGATGCCCACCAGGTTTGGAGGGTTCCAGAAAGGTAAGGGTGAGAGTGGGAACAAGGACTATAAATGAGCTAACTCTGAAAGGGGATAGGCAGTTTCTGAAAAGATTCCAACGTGCGATGAGAAAGAGAATTGCCAACTGGTTGTAAGGCAGTAGGCTTATTTTAGGAATGGGACACTATTGGGCTCTTTGGTGACAGAGAAGGCTGCTGTGTGTGTGCATGTGAAGGAGGGGGTAGTGCAGAAACGAAACCTCTTCCTCACCATTTCCCACATTGCTTCTTCAGGTGGGATGGGGAGGTTTTAGAGTAGACGTCTGGCATGGCAGTGATTCAGGGGCAAAATGATACCAAAAGCGGTCCAAGTTCCAGTTAAACAAAGAATGCAATATTAAAACTTTTTGTAAGGAATTCTTTTGAAATTCTTTGAAATCTAATTCCTGGGACTTCTAGGTTTCTAGAGTTAAGACGGTAAAAATTTGCCTATTTCTCTAACTTCAATAAATTGTTTAATATCTTCAAAGTTTTAATAAATTTATGTATATTTTTAAAAAGGTTGGAGGATCGATCGGTTTTACTTTCACCACAGGAATTGATATGGCCCTCATCTGTGTCAAATAAGCCATGAGGCAGTATCTAGAAGGGGGCATTCAGGTTAGACAGAGCTTCAAGAAGTACTTTATTTAAGAACAGAGAGTCGAACAAACCAGCTTCTCTCTCAATAGCTTTTCAAGGGTGTACAGTCCCAGGTGTATAGGTCTGTAGCCAATGAATTGCTGGGGAGAAAAGCTCTGGATGCTCCCCTGAAAATCTCATCCCAGCTGGACCGTGCGACTGTGGATGGCTTCTCTGTGGCAGATTTGAAATGTGTTTGAGGATGCGGGTGTGTGTTACTGAGTAGCTCTTAAAGGACAGACGAACCTCTCACCGAAATTCTCCCTGTGGTTGGAAGTAATTGGTGGCCTGATTCCACCCTAATCGACAGCATCAAAACCAAGATCACGCGCATATAGTGATTGAACGGACTCCCAACTCGCAGCCTTCCAGATGGTTCCTGTAGCTCAGGCTCACTTAAGTGCATTAATTGATGGGAGAGTACAGGAAACCCTTGTGTGCCTGATATGTCGTGAACAGATGCCTTGTGATATGTGACTAGAACCTTCTTAAAGAATTCATTTTCTCTCTAGAGGAACAGGAAGAAAAAAGTTTTCATTCTCTGACCCCTACCCTTAAGTATCAGAATGGTGAGTGGGGAAGGGCCTGGGCCTATAATCAGAAGCCTTCACCGGGGTCTCAATTTTGTGAGGCACTTAGAGCAGCACCTCTGGGACCCAGAGCAAATTGCTTATCCCTGCTGGACCTTGCTGGCACCTGGCAGCGTGCCAGCTCTTTGCAAACATCTCATTTAGTGCTGTAGCCAGCAATTCCTTGCTTCCACTTGCATGAACTGCACAGGTGAATTTGGATTAGGTTAAGATATAAAATATAGATTTCTATAACAATAAAATAATAGATGCTCTGTTTTGAGTAATTTCTATACGCCAGGCCCTTAACATATATGCTGCATGTTAAACACTTTGTATCCATCATCTCATTTACTCCTTATGGTAGCACTATGAGGCAGGTACTGATTGAGGCTGTCCCCCTCAGGTCACAAAGATATTATGTGATGGCAGTAGAGGTAGTCATGCAAATCTAAATCAAAATGATCTTATTCTAAGTCCACAGCTATGCTTCTCCATCTTTTACCAGATCTATATTTTAGCTTCTTTGAACCATCTTGAAGGATGTATGCTTTCCTGGAGTGATGAAGTAATGAAGTAGTGAGTAATGAAGACATCAATGTTTCTAATCATTCTGCAGGGTCAATATTTGCACAAATATTTCAAGATTTTCTTTTCATGTGTACCACAGAAGCCTAATTTACAAGACCTAGAATGTTCTTCTGGAGATAGGATTTGCACTTTACCCTTAGGAGGTCACACTTGTTTCCTCACTCACTCTTTTGTCCATCTCCATCCCTGTTTCCCTGAAGCTCTGTGCGGCGTTAAAGATTGGTTCCAGAATTTTCTCTTTACTTTATCCCTACCATCAAGGGGACAAGCAGTGAAACTCTTAGAACTCACGCGTGTGCTCTGGTGCTGTGCTCTCCTAAGTTAGGGCATCTTCCAAGCGCTGGGAGGACTTTGCTCATGCAGCTGCAATCTCATCCAGTGTTCTGTTTTGATTTTCTTGTTGTTGTTGCTGCTGCTGCTGCTATTTTCCCTCCAAACATTGAGGTTAAGGAGATAAACCTTCAAGACTTGGTTTCGCTAAAGTGTTTGAGCTGCTCCAGCAGAAAAGAACCCACAAGTCCAAAAATGAAAACGGACCTCTTGGAACAGTACATATCTTTGCCATGATCTCATCTAATCTTTGTTCCACAGCAAGAACATGTCCTCCAGAATATTTACTCTCAGAAAAAGAGAAAAAAGACATAATCTGACATGGTTAAAGTTTTAGGCAGATAATAACGTAGGAGAAAATTACTTTTCTAATAAGTTCTTAAGGTAGCAAAATTAAATAAAGGGATACACTTTACGTGAGGGAGCTTTTCCCCCTGAAGAGACGATGTCCCTTATGAGGACGGAGGAGAGACCAGGAGGCAGGAGCTTCAGTGGTAAAGGAGGGTGTATGAGAGGAGACAGAAGTAGAGCACGTCCCCTCAGGAGCTTGAAGAGGAGAGGTGACGCGGGGCTCCCCAGGACTGGGGGCTGAAGGTGGCCGGGTATCAATAAGAATGGGGACCTAAGCTCCCAGGGGCAGGCCTGGAACCCAAGACTCGCCATGAGTTCACCAGGCATGTAGGGCCCATGGGGACAAGGGACAGTACCTTGAAGATCAGTGAGTGTCACTCACACATACCTGAGGACCAACACAAGATCAGAGGGGACCCTGTGCCCCAACATGAAGATATACCAGTCATCCTGAGCCCTCAATCCTGGACGCCATCTTAGGGAGAATGAGCAGAAGGGAGCAGCTGATAGATTCAGGGCCGTTTTAACCTGGGAGAGGCTGGGTATTGCTTAAAAAAGAATGTTTCAATGATCTGATTCAAAGGTCAGGCTAATAACAATGCATCACATTTTCCAGCGTATTTGAGTTTAAATGCACAGTGAGTGAAATGTTGCAACTCCATCACACATGTTAACCCCAAATAATGAGGCTCCAGCTGGCATATCAGCAGAGAGGAGACTGTCTGAGTCCCTTTTAGGTCTGGCCCAAATTGTACCTCAGGGCGGTCTTCTTTGCTCTCTGGACGTAAGCAGACTATGACCCTGTGATCTGTTTAAAGCTTCCATCGACATTGAAACATCTTATGCTAAATGAATCAGTATCTCAGACAGATGTTGGATCAACCGGAGCTCTAACTTGGAGAACTTTCTGAGTAGTCAGTAAATCCCTTTTGGTACCCTAAATGTTTTCCTGCAAATCTTCGAGTCCTTTAAGATGGCCTTATTTAGCTTCTTCCTTTGTTTCTTTCTCACTTGGTTCCCACCAGTAATCATCTCAGACTTTATATGGCATGTCCCTGCTTTTCCAGTGTGGACTTCTTTTTGGAGGCTCTGAAATGAGAAGAATGACTCACCGACATGAACATGTCTCAAACACTGGTATTATGGCTCTGGCCACCTTGTGCCGAGCGCCTAGCCCCATGCCTTCAGAGGCCCATGCTGCTACTCCCTGACTCTCACACAGAGTTCGGCTCCTCTGAGCTCTAGGCTCAGGCCAAGCTGAACAACTGAAATCATAGAGAACCTCATCTTGCTCTCACTCAGCCCACTGCCAGGGGGAGAGCTACAGGTCTGGGCTTAGACTTAGAAAAGATCTGAGTGGAGCGGCTGGGAAAAAAAGGCCTGGGCAGGGCCCTCGGCCTTACTCCATTCTGTTGCTTATAGTCCCTGAGGTCACAGTGTGTAGACGAGCAATAAACCATCGCCATGCACGCCCATGGTAGCTCTTAACAGACATTCTGGGAAATATTGTTCAAGAAACACTGCTGTACAATGGAATTAATTTACACAGGTAACTTATAGAACCACAGTTTTTATTATTTTTTTAATGTCATGAAATTTCCATGACTTCAGCACCTGGGAAAGCCATAGAGGCTAACGGGGCATCCCAGTAGACAGGCCTAAAGGAGAGCAGATGGAAATTCTGAGAGTGAAGTCAGAACAGATGGGAGCTCTGCAGGTGAAACTTGAACTTGACTATTTCAGAGTTCACGACGCTGAACATAAAGTCCCATTAAGCACGTTCCAATAAAGAGTTAAACTGACAAGCCGCATGGTGACCTTCCCCCTTTCCAGTGCACGTAGCTGGCAACAATTTCTGTGGCAGGGGTTAAAAAAGCACTTCCTTTGAGGCTGCCTGTTCATTTGCAAATGGCAAATTTTTAAGCTGTGCTTTCTCTTACCTGGAACTGTAGGAAGGTGGCAGTGCTATAAACAGGGAGAAAGGATTTGGCCCTTTCTTTTTCTTTTTTAGCCAGTTGCTTGCCTCTCCCCTGTAATTTTCCCCTTCTCCATTTAGACAGTGGTGTACCCACGGAAAGACATGCTGGCCAGGCAGGCTGACCTCTACACTGGCCAGTCAGAAGCCCTCTGGTGTTTTGAAAAGATGTCACCTTATCCCACAAATGTTGCCTTCTGTGAAAGAGGCCAAGCTGTCTGACACAGCTATAGTCGGGGCAAGACAGGACTGGCATTCAGTGTGGTGTTAACTGGTGCTAGGTGGCTGCACCACCTGCGATTTCTCAAATGGTACAGAACTCAGCACGTTGTAGGAGACAACTAGGTTCCAAATTTATCCAGGTCTGTGTGAGGGACTCAAGCAGCCCAGAGGGAAGCTTTTCCTTTGGTGAAAGAGGTGGCTCCTTACCTTGGGGATGTGCCTTTTGATGTCAGACTAGAAGGGAGAACTGACAGAGCGCGGGGTTGCGGTGTTGATTAGATGACATTGTGCTGAGCCGGTCTCCCCTGCCGACTGTCCCAGCACTGGCTTGTGGGATCCAACACCAGACATTTCCTGGGGAAAGATGGCACTTATTTGTCTAACACTTTCTCTCTGGGTGGACTTGCCTGTAGCTAAGAGGGAATGGCTATGGGCGTGGGGTTTCTTTGTCCAGTGGTGAAGGGTGGGGAGGTTTGGGGAGAGAGTTCTGTCTCTTATTTTTGCATGAGTCCAAATTATCCTTCTCTGAACAAAAAAGGCACGTGGATCCCAAAGGAGCTCACATTGTGAGTGTAGTTTGGTTGCAGTGAGTCAAGATTCACTGGGTCTGGGATGCAGGGCCTCCAAAAGAGTCAAATTAAAAAGGTAAAAATTCATTCAGTTGCCTGAGGTTTTATGTGGGATGTCACGCATAGAGATACTTCCAAGGGGGTGACCCAACTATGACAGAGTCTGTTTCCACAGAAAATGATGCTGGCTTTGCAAGACTTGTGTGGCGACACTGGCGAATACCGGTGGAACATTAATCTTGCTTCCAAATGTGCCCATGAAGCTGTGCTACCGCCTGAGTGCTGGGTTTAAGGTTCAGTCTGTCTTCAGATGGTGTCTTTAGAGACAAAATTGATCAAGGAGTCACTGTGAATAAAATAAGGGTACAAACATTTGCCTTATAAATTTCTTGTGAAAATAAAGCCTGACATTAAGTGCTGAATAAACAGCAATTGCTACTATGATTATTCAGCATTCTTCAGACTAGAACATAGTAACTACATTTTTATTTTTTCAATTTCTACGTTGAGAAGACCCCAGCGTTTGAGATGCACGGCTTGTTTTGAGCACTGAATGTGTAATAAATAATTGCGTCAGGTCGAGGTTTGCCAGATAAAATACAGGATACCCAGTTAAATTTGGTTTTTGGATAAACAACAGGGAATTGTTTAGTATCAGTATGTCCCAAGGATTGCATAGGATATACTTACACTAAAAATTTACCATTGTTTATCTGAAATTCAAGTTCAACTGGATTTTTATTTTCTCAATATGGCAATTGCATCCAGGTTAGAAGAAGCAATTGCTAGTTTTGGAGTGATTGACATCCCTTAGGAAGGCACACCACTCAACGTGTAGAGCATCACAGCATTGAGAGCTTGGGTAAAGCAGAGAAGGAGTATGGCCAGTGTTGACCCGCAAGCTGGACCAGGGTATTTTATACTCTGCTATGCTTCAGGGACTCTCTGTGCTGTTTTCCTTTATGTAATTTTGTTCTATTTGTAACTAAACAGTCAAGCACCATACTGGACTTGTGGAGGCCATAAATGACTGGCTTCCATGAGGTTTGAATGAATACCCAAACCTCACAGGCTCATTGATGAGAAAGTAGGTTAAGTGGCAGAGTTGGGGTTAAAATTCAGGCTATTTTGATTCCAGAATCCTTGCTCCAGATATCGAGGAGCAGACATCTCAGAAACCTGAGATTAAGTGACCACATGAGACATAGAAAATGAATCCAGCTCATGCAATGTTCTTTGGAAGGTGAAGGACTTGCAACTTTAGTGTTGGACCTAATTATGTGCCTGTGTAATTATTGTTTATGAATTTTTATATCTCTTTTATAATTCGAGGTAACATGGTGGTCAAGGAAATACTTTTTGCAACATCAAAAATGTCCAAGAAATGTTTACTAAAAAATTTTTGTTGGAAGACATTCGTAAAAATGAGATTTGCCCTGAGGGCACATTGTTCTTGATGTCTTGGGCACAAAAACCATTGCTACTCACCAAAGATTTAACGCATTAGGACAAATAACGTATAGTTAGATCTCTGAAAGAAAAATAATCTGGTTTCTTAAATGGGTTTACTTGGGTAGCCACAGTATTCTGACAAGGCAATGGTGGTTAAAAATTTTATGGCCAAAGGACAATAGGCATTAGAACATAGGAGCAAAGACATGAAACAACAGAAGAAAACAGGGGCTGTTGACGTTGAACCTGGAACATCAGCATTTTGATACTATAAATGATCCCACAGATAGGTTGAAGGAAATATCTAGAATAGAAAACATTTTACTAAAATTGAGAGAAAAAGGCTGACTTGGAACAAATAGTGATTTTAGCTCTGTTTTAATATTCTCTATTATATCACAAATATAATTGCTGTTTCCACTTTATAGCTTCTGGTGAAAAGAATAAACAACCTGTAGAGTTCCAAATTGTAACACTCAAGCTCTTATACCCAGAAGTCTAGTCTATCACTTTCCTGAATATGTCTAGAAATTCTTGACTTAATGGGGTCAGATATTTTGTTTTGGAGGCAAAAGGACTTCACATCTCCTATATGTCCTTTGGCTGCTGCTCTTGGTGCAGTGGATTTTTAACAGTTATATCTGAGAACATGTGACACGGCTGGGAATCCTGTCCCATTCACTGAAGCCAACACTGGTTCCGATAACTACCCAAGCCAAAGTGTGTGTGAAAAAGAAAAGAACAAAACCCTCTGGTACTTGCCTTGGACCCCAATGATCAGTTTCACTATTTACACACTTAACCAGGAATTCTTTCATTCGCTTATTCCACAGATATTACTTAAGCCCCTACTGTGTATCATGCCTGTGCTAGGCAGTATTAAATGATGAACAAAGCAGGCCTCAAGCAGCCTCCTAGGAGTTTGATGTTTGTAGGGGAAGACAAATAGTTATTGATAAAAACAAGAAAGTAATTCAAGTTTTTTTAAAATATAGCAATATAGGAAAATTAATAGGGTACTGCATTTGAGAGTAAGGGCAGGAGAATCTATTAAAATATGATGGTCAGAGAGGCTTTCTAATGGGACTCCCAGGATTAAAAATCTCTCTGAAAGCCTTTGGATCCATCTCAACATTATTATATGCTCCCAGAATTTTTTCCTCCTAAGCAGAATCTAATACTTTTACTCAATAAAAAGAAGGTAAAATTTGGATATTCGATGAGGTTGAAAGGTCAAACAAATGGAAACTGTCAGTTTTAGGTATACAGCAAACCACTCCTCCATTTATAAACTTGATGTTGGCGGTGGTTACCATTATCAACACCTCACAAAGCATTTTTTGTGTTCAATGCACTTTCAGCCTCCCAATGAGGTACGTAATACTGTGTTTAGTCTACAGGAAAGAGAGCAGGGGCCATAGGCATTCTAAGTTAACATCACTGTGGTATAGCTCACCTGATAGACGTGTTCTCCCTCTCTCTCCTTCTCTCTCTCACTCTCACTTTCAACTTCCCTTTGTCTCTAATTCTGGTAAGTACTCTCCGAAATAACTTTTCAGCCTTTTTATTGATCACAGCTGCTCCAGGTCCAGAACCCTAAAATTTTGGAAAACAAAGTGTGCTCAACTGCTGGAAAACTATGGGTCTTCCCAGATGGGAGAAATGGAGAACCTTCATTTTTCAAGTCAATAACTCCTTACTGACAACTTAAGCTGATTCTCACGAAAGGATGTGCATTTCTTTTTAAACTCTGGAAAGCCCTTGAGGAACCTTCTGAAAAGTGACAGATATTCACGAGTCCCTTCAGTTCTCGAGGGTGAGCACTTCTGTGAGTGATGGTTTCTACAGTGCATGAAAGGCATTTAAAATATTCTTCTTCCTCTATAGGCCAAATCAAAGACTATCCCCATCTTTCAGGCTCCTTTTTACCTCCTCTCATTAGAAAAGGCTATGTTTTCTTTGAATTCTGGTGATAGTCCACATACCTAAACAATCTTGACATTTTTCAGCTGCTGCTGCTTCTGCAAGCCAAGAAAATCGAAACTTTTACAAACATCACACACACACACACACACACACACACACACGCACACACACACACGGCCTGATACGCTGAAAATCCCAAGGCTTTTCTCAAGCAAGGAGAGATCTCAGGTCATGGGCTTATTTTAAAACATGAACGACTATAATTTGCAGTATATTGTACACAGTGAACAAAAGTTCATTTTTAAATCTTAAAATATCTTTCTTCCAATGAAGTCAAAATGATTTCATTTTTTCTCATATCACTGTAAGGTCAGCAGAGCAGATGTTATCATTTTTATTTCACACTTGGGGAAATGTGCCCAGAGCGTGGTGGCTTCTTCTCGTCCTGTGGTTGACTGCAGTGCCAGGACCTATATTTCTAATCCAGCGGTGGGTTCCAGGAGACTCTGCTGCTTCCCTTAGAGTTCAGTTATAATTTATTTGAGTTGACTTTCAAGTTCCACAATTCCACATAATTCTAGAAATCTAGGTCAAATAGCTTACCAAACCATTTATCGTTTTGAAAAGTAATTAAACTACAATGACCTATTGAATTCCAAGTTTCTTGCTTTTGATTCTGTCACAAAATCTGGCTGTTTCAAAGTTGGAGCACGCCCAGTCGAAGGCTTCAGATACTGCAATTCTTCAGTTTTCTCACTGAGTTCTTCCCAAAATTATGATAGGAAGTATTTGTAAGGGAAAGGACTCAGAAGTCACTTGTGGATTTCTATGTTGGAAAATTTTTATGCTTTTCTGCGCTGTGAGGTTTTGCCTCAGCATACTATTGATTCAGTGGAACTACTGTGTCATGCTGATGAACAGCTGGTTTTCTCTTTTTTCCCCTCTGAATTAGTGATTCATGATTTATTTTGGTCTTGTGAAGACACATTCTCAGATTGTGGTGACATACACAAACCATTTGACTGAATTCAGTAAAAATAAAGGAAAATAAACCCAAAAGAACAAATAGGACAGTTGAATTCCATCAAGGACTTCTTTTTATTTACATGATCACAGATAGCTGGTTTGATTGTGTTTCCCTCTTTCAGATGGTCATCCCAATGTCGTAAAGACCAATGATTTAATTATAAAAGTGGACCCTTGTGTTCCCATCTCCTTTCCACACAAAATGTGTTTGTCATGAAAGAGAACTTAATTTTTAGCAAGATTGAATTACTAAACATTTGAATTAAACATTTTCATGAGGGTTTATCTCTAACAGAAAACATTCTGTTTCCTTAACACTGGAATGGGTGTTTCATTAAGCATCATAAACAGTTTACTTTACAATTTAAAAAGAGAAAGTAGTGACTTAACCTGACTTTGGGAGGGTTTTGCAGCTGTGGCTTGTTATTGGCTGCGGGCCGTTGAGATCAAAGGTCATCAACCTTGCAGATGCTGACGGTGAAGCTTTTGGCCTCTGTTTCCTGATTGGTAGATAAGATGAGGTAGGGTGGAAGGAAGGGGTGGGTGATGACAAGACTTCTCTGCCCAAGGATAACTTTCCCTCACATTTTACTGACGCTTTCCACTTTGATTTTAAGGCAAGCATATTGTTCACGCATGGAGCATATGAGGAAGGCATACATGGTGTGAGAGGCATTGGGATAATGTTTGAAGAGCCTGAGTGCACTGAGTTTCTGGAAATTAGGGAGAGAGGACCCAAGAAGCCTGTTCTGTTTACTGGCTATATAAAAAATTATTCCAAAACGAAGTGGCTTAAAACAATAGCAATATTGACTTTGCTCACAGGTCTACAATTTGGGCAGGGCTCAGCAGCAATCGTCTTCTGTTCCACTTGGCATCACCTTGGGTGGTTCAAAGGCTGGGGCTGAAATCATCTGAAGACTCATTCACTTATACTCCTCATTCACATATACAGCAGTTGATGCTGGCTGGCTGCTGAGGTCTTAGCTGGAGCTGTTGGCCAGAACACTTACACACGGCTCTCCATAAAGCTTGGGCTTCCTCACAACATGGTGGCTGGGTCCTAAGGGCAGCAATCCTGAGAGAGAGAAGGAGGGCCGAATGGAAGCCACACCACCTTTTTGACCTTGTCTTGGAAGGCACGCAGCATTACTTCCTGTAGGTTCTACTCTGAAGAGGTTGCAAAGTCCTGTCCAGGTTCAAAGAGAGCAGAAATTGATTCCACCTCTACATGGGGAGTAACAAGTTTCTGGAGGAGCAGATAGAATCAGACATGTGATGCGGTCATTTCTGGCAAATGCAATCCTCCAGAAGATCCGTGAGAGGAGCACCAAGCAGGCTGGTGGGAAGACTGAAATGCACACTGCTCCTATTTTGATGGCCCCCAACCTGGTGCCCCTGGAATAGAGGCCATGGTGTGATGAGGTCATTCCTATATCTCTGAATAAAAATATAACTGAAAGGTGCATTTTTTATTACTGTAAATTTGATAAACTTTTTTAGGCATGACCTAATGTAAGCACCCTGACAACTTTTCCAGATGGGAAAGGCGGAGGTTGACTCTCCATTCTGAGGAGGAGGAAGCTGAGGACTTAAAAGTTGAAATGACTTCCAGTAACTCAGCATTAGTACGTGTCAATCCTGGGGCTCCAATGCACATCTTCAGATTTCGAATCCAAGGTGCTTTTTGTTCCAATCACGTCAAAGGTGAAAAGGAAAAGACAAAAGCAAAGAAAGGATCAAATGGGTGTATTCTAGAATTGAAGTAAGAAGAAGAAAAGAAGTAAGAGGTTAAGGGGGAACTAATTAAGTTAAAATATTCAGAGCTAATTCTTTTTTGCCACTTAAAGTGTTTTGTGCTGAATGGTGATGAATTTACAAACTCAGGGCTCGTTTACTTAAAAAAGTTTTCTAAGAGCCTATTATGCACTCAGTCCTAGGCAGGTAGAGGTATGAGTTGCATGATTATTGCTTCCAAGTCTCCGTTAAGCTCACTGGAAGAAACAGACACACATAAAATAACCAAAAGGACATAGTGCTTTTTAATGATACCGACAAAATGCTGGGTGTTGTATTAAGCGCCCTGCCCACATCAAAATTTCATGAATGCTAGAAAAAACATGTTTGAAAATGATACAATTAGAGCACTGGAAGACTTAGTAGGTATCATGAGTAATCTAGAAATCTCGAGGGATTTCAGAAAGAAAGCAGAGGGAAGTCAATAGAGAAAAAATAATAACAGATAAGATATACCCCAAACTATAAACAGAAGCAATCTGTTTTACGGGTAAGTTCAATTCCAGAGGTAATTTAAGCCATAGTGAAGGAATCATAGGGCAGAAGGATTTTTTTTTGTGGGGCAATTGTCAGGGCTATTGATTAATTTACTGCATTTGTAGCAGACAGGCCAGAGCTCTGCCTATTTCCCTTCCCGTGCTGAATGTCTGGAAGCAGCAGCACTATCTCTCAGGATAAAGCCTGAAAATTCCATAACCTGAGGAATGGAAGAGAGAAGGAGATCGAGGTAGCAGGAACTATGGGTCCCTCTAATATCCACATAAGAGAAATAGAAAGAAGAAGAAAAAGAAAATGTAATAGCTGACTCTAACATTTGTCCAGAGCTAAGATTGAAGTATTCTTCTCCAAAATAAGAATTCAGATATGAGATATTCCTGTAGTGGGCGCCAGATCCAGAGGAGCAAAGAAGATATTGGAAGAACATCCCCAATCACCAGAAGCATCCATCGATAAGTGAACAAGGATTCTTATTTGGGCCATAGTCAGGAGAAACCCTCTGCCACAAATATAAACAGACAGCTAGAATCATCAGTATTTGCTTTTTTTTTTAAAAAAAAATCATAAAACACAGACATTTGAAACAGAGTTGGAAGAGCCAAGAGAAGAAAACTTGAAATACAACTGCAGAGCTATTCAAGAAGTCATCACATCCATTGAAAAACTGTCAAGCATTAGGGGGAAAGAGTTGAAAGATATGGAAGGTGCTCTGGAAGTTCAGCATCCAACTATAGGTTCCAGAAGAAAGAAGAGACAGAGTCAAGAGTAGAAAATTTCCTAAAGCTGAAGAAGGCCATGACTCTTGAGACTGAGGGGGACCTGGAACAAATAAGATGGGTACACACCTAGACATAGTCTAGTGAAATTACAACACCAAAACAGAAAGATAATTTAAAAATTTCCCACCAAGAAAAATCAGGTAAGAGAAAATTAAAGAGAATCAGATGAACAGCAGACTTCTCATCATTGATATTGGAGAACAATGAAGAAAGCAATGAAGCGATATCTTCAAAGTAATTTGGTAAAATGACTTGGAATATAGAATTATTACATACCTGGTTGGTTTTTGTTCAAGTATGAAGGCTAAATAAAAACACTTCAAAGTAATAAAAGCCTTGTAAAACTTGCCAACTATAGACATTTTACAAAATAATTCCTCAGGGAGGTATGTAAACATGATTAAGAAAAATATAAGGGGGTGGTCCTGTCGCCGAGTGGTTAAGTTCGCATGCTCTGCTTCGGCGCCCCAGGGTTTCTCAGGTTTGGATCCTTGGCACAGATTTGGCACCGCTCATCAGGCCATTCTGAGGAGGCGTCCCACATAGCACAACTAGAAGGACCTACAACTAGAATATACAGCTATGTACTGGGGGGCTTTGGGGAGAAGAAGGAAAAGAGAAAGAAGATTGGCAACAGATGTTAGCTCAGGTGCCAATCTGAAAAAAAAGAAAGAAAAATATAAGGCAGAGGTTGCTGCGGGCTGTAAGAAAGAGCAGCGTGCAAAGAACTCAATATAACTTCCGGCTGAATTTAAACACCTATTGATGAATGATTAAGAATAAAGCAAGCCCCCTCTCCCTCAGCAAAATTCAGAAATTAAACCCCATATCATTGCAACATGGGAACCTGTGGAAAGTGAGAGAGGAGGTGTGTGCGACTGTGCCAAGGCCATCACCCCGTCTCAGGGAGGGTCACATCGGGAGTAACCCTAGGAATCAGCAGACACTTCTTTCTCCCTATACGTGTTAGCATTTTAAACCAACCATTCAAAAATATAAATGCAATGAATATTCTAAAATACTAGGAACATTTTGAGGAAAAATTGATCACTTCAATCCAAAAGGGCAAAAAAAAAAAAAATAAGAAGAAAGCATGGTACAGAGAAAACAATATTCCTCCCCCTAACCCCCAAAATTGTGGCAGGAAAATGCTATCACATGAGCAATCATCTAAATGATTAAAAAAACCCAAAGAATCCTGTATCATATATCATTTACTACTTGGTTTGTTCATTTGATATTAAGTTTTTTGCTTATACCTTTGTTGATTGATATAGCAAAATTTAGGTTACCAATATTAATTGCTCTAAGGAATATATCGTATGAGTAAATCACATTTTATCCATTCATTACCTTCACTTAGAGCCAGTTAAGTTTTCTTTTCACTATTACAAACAGTAGTTCAGGAAGCACCTTTGTATTTTCATGTGTACAGGAGACTTATTCTGAGTAAAATCAGGCAATGGGATTAGAGTCTCCAAAGACGAGCGTCTCCAATTTTATGAGGCATGGCCGGATTGCTCCCCAAAGTGGTAAAAAATAGTTTAACTTATTTACATGGGTTCATGTGAATAAAAACTGTACAGAAACCTGCATAAGGATGATACAGCCACACTTCAGAACAACGCGTACCTATGAGGACACAGGGAGGGAAAAGGTGGGGGCAACATTGGGCTCCATCTGTAACATTTTATTTCTTTAAAGGAATCGAAAGCTAACGTGATAAACTGTTATCTGTTAAATTTGGGTAGGGGATATAGAGCATGTGTCACGCTATTTTCTCATCTTTGTTTATCTGAAACATTTCATAATGACATATATTAGAAATTAAAATTCCCCATGTATCAGCTTGGGTAATGAAGAGTATGAGGAGAAAATTTCCAAGTTGAACTGATTGTTGGAGAATAAGTAAGACTTTACTGGGCAGTAAAGGGAGAAGGAACTTCCAGGCAAAGAGGCTGCATGAACAATGGCAAGGAGGTAGGAGAGAGCCGGAGTTTTTGGGCAAAGGCTGCATTGACCAGAGATTGGCAGGAATTTAGACGTGAGGACTGGGTTTGGGCCAGATTACTAGAGGCCCTGAAATTCTGGACTGAGCTGCTGAATCTCCTGGACTGTATCTCATGGGCAGTGGGGAGCCATGCAAGGCTTTAAACTAAAAGATTTGGGTTTTAGAAAGACCAAAAGAAGCCATTTGAAAGATGAATGGAGGTGGAAAAATATTCTAAGCAGGCAGGCACTTTACGACATGCGATAAAGTATAGGCTACGAAGGATGAAGGACCTGGATGAACAGTGGCAGGATTGACAGGACTTGGTGACTAACTGAACATGAGGAATGAATACAGTTGGAAACTCATAAAGTAGTCCTCCTAGATTTTATGACGGAGAAGAGCCATTAATTAAGACAAGGAATATGAATGAGAGATGAAGAAAGGGCATGGGTTGGATTTGGGACATTATAAATTTGAAATGCATGCGCAATTTGGAGATGTCAGTAGGTAATGGGAAAGACTTTTGATTATCACATGCTCATGATATGTGCTTTACCTTTCTTATTTAATTTATCCTTACAACAACCTGTATCTTGCCTGGTGTAGCTGATGCTTAGGGTAAGTAACATGTAGAGCTGGGCTCAAAACCAGCTTGGTCTAACTTCGTGAGGAAAGGGAAGAGCAGTAGCTAGCATGCACTGAGTACCTCCTAGGGTGTGGCTGATAGCAAGCACAACTCATTTATTTAATTCCTTGAATATCTTAGATTCTACTGTCTTCTCCATTTTAAAGATGGAAAAATTCTGGCCTTAGATACATTATGTAATTATATAATCAGCAGTCAATGTGGCTGAAGATGGTGTCCTGTTTACAGTCCCGGACTCTGGAGTCTGACTGCCTGGTTCAGCTGCAGACCTTTGGTGATCTTTGGCTGGTACCCCACTCCTTCCAGCCTCAGTTGATAACTGCACCCACTGTAGTGTTGTTCTGAGTAGTAATGGGGTCATAAGTGCACAGCACACAGAGCGATGCTTGATACGTAGTCGAGTGCTCAGTACAAGGGTTAATTTTTATTATTGAACAAGGTCACGCATTGGCTATTACAGTTCTCTTGATAATCGTGGTGATTGACCCAAGTGCATCAGCCAGGGAGTGGTGGAGCTCAGGCTGAAATTCAGTTCTCCAATTCCCCAGTCCTGTGGTTTTCTCGCAAGTGTCTCTGCCTTTCTTGATTAAGACTTCCAGAAGTGTCGACGCACGTCAGAAAGCTTTACCTTAGAATTGCAGGGACTGAAAGTGTGTTGGTGTTTGAAAGAGGAGGGATGTTCACTTATCCAGGAAATCCACACGTGAGCCACTTTCTTCACCAACTCTGTGTACAATGAAAATACTGTTGCCCTTGGATTTGTTTAAACTCCATGAACTGTACCCTCTGTTATTCTGCCCAAGGTCTGCCACACAGGCCCTTGAGGGTCACGTTTCCAGGTGGCCTTCTCCATGGCTACTCTCGGTACCATACATTGGATCCACGTCTTGAAAGCTGTGAAGTTGTGCAGCCTTGAGACAACACAACTTTTTCTTGAGATAAGGATATTGTTTTCCGCATATTGCTGTGCAATTTGTGAAAGAATAAAAAACAAGAAAAGCTTATAATTTTTCCATGACATCGGATGGCAGCTGGAAGTTCCCCTGGAAGAGAAGTAATGTGCCCTGACACTGCTTTGAGGATAATCTCCCCAAGGGGTATCGGACCACACATGGGAGGTTATTACACTCCAGTGAAATTCCTCTCTCTCTCCTTCTGTTTAAAAGTTCCACTGTGTCTCTTTCGTCCTTCAGAGGATGTCTTCTCTTCCTTGCTGTGGATGTGGCTACTGCCCATTCCTGTCTCCCACGATGAGCTTCTTTTCTCCTCCAGGTTGCTCCCGCTCAGCTCCACATTACCAGAGTTGGCTTTATTCTCAGCTCAGAGGTGGCAATAATCAACACTTGCCCAGGAGAAAACGCTAAACGTTAAATTAGTTATCACACATCTTCCCCTTCAATGATCAAAGGACCAAAAGGAACTGCCTCTCCCCTCACTCAATAACTCTGGAATACGGCAAAGAAAGCATTGACTTTTCTTTCTCTCCCCCGTGTTTACTGCTCGAGGCTTAGATATTGGTAAGGGTATACTCGAGTGAAATTTCTTTTTCCTTAACTGAATGGTGAAGAAATTATTTTACTGAAAGCTTAAACAAATTTGACTATTTATTCCCAGAATGTTCTTAAGTTTTTTTTTGATTCAGCTTCACAATTATACAAAGAGGGAGAATTCAGAGAGCATTTCTGTGATCATATACCCCCTGAAGTGATTTTATTTAAGAATTAAATAGTTCAGTTGCTGCTATTCTGAACCCTGATGTTACCTGATATTAGTTCTGGATTCATCAGCTTCTTTCTCATGTCTGTGTCAACGTTACTGTCTTTGATTTTCAGGCTTCTTCATCCACTTTCCTTCGTGTTCTTCCCGGGGGACCTCCCGAGCTGTCATGTATGGTCTGTCTTGAACTGGTGCCCACAGTGCTAACTCATAATGACTGGGCTTTGCAGCACGGTTGGCCAATCCAAAGAGCCTATGACATTCATATTTGCAGCTAGTAATTTTAAAGAACTTGAGTTTTCTGACTAATAACAAATATAGAAAGTATCTTAAAAATAATATAAATGTGGCAACAATTTGGGTATTTCCTGTTAACCATGTCTGAGTATTTTAGGTTCTGTATTCAATATATTCATTCAACAAGTATTTGAGTACTAACTTGGCCCCAGAAGTATGCTGGGAGTGTAGAGTGTGCATCATTTCTTCCTCCATGAACATACAGTCTAACGGGGGAGGCAGACAATGACCGAATACCTCCTCACAGGAAGTATGGGCACAAGCGTTATGAAGGAGACATATAAGGCGCTAGGAGAACATGTTACTAGGGCAGAGAGAGTCTAAGAGGGGGTGTGTCTAGAGAGGTCACCCCAAGGAAGTGACAACAAGCTGAGATCTGAAGGGAATCTGGGAGTTCACCAGGTGAGGGGATGACGTTTCAGGCTCAGGGAAGAGAGGGGCAAGGACGAGGAATGGAAGGGAGCACGGCCCATTTGAGGACCAGAAGAGCAGGCTGTGTGGGCGGGATGCTGAGAGGGCAGGAAGGAGAGCCCAAGATGGGCCAGATTGCTCCGAGCCCTGGAGGCCACGGGAAGGATTTTGAACTTCATCCTGAGAGCAAAGGGAAGCCTGTCCCTGGTCTCCTTAGCTTTCAGCTTTAGCGCCTCGGATTGCTAGATAAAGGAACACTGGACAACACGTTCCTTCTGGGCAACATCCTGCCTGAGGCATAGCCATAATGAAGGGGAAGTGGACACTTTGGAAGTTTACCCAACAGGAGGGATGGAGGGTGGAGAGAGTTTTGGGGTCCTGGGGCCTTCAATCATACCACATGCTCGGCATTCAAATCCATCTACTCACAGTGCAGGTCTGGTCCCTCCAGACTGGGGGTATAAATAAACAGCTTGATGCCACAGGCTCTTTCTTGGGCCCAAGGCCACTGTGCCACTGCCTCCTCCTCTGGGTCACAGCCCACTCGGGGTCCTGGGCTGGCAGTCTCCCAGGAGATCACTCTTGCTCTGGATTGAGATGCTTGATAACAACAGGCATTTGTCTTCTCCTCTCACTCTTCACCTCCCCTACCTTTTCTGTTCCACTTTTCATGCCATGAACCTCCACACCCTGACAACCCTTTTAATTGAACAACCTTTTGTTGAATATCAAACATAGGTTTAACTGTATAAGGATGTGGGGGGGATTCAAAAAATATTATGGACCTAACTGTAAGAGCTAAAACTATAAAATTTCTAGGAGAAAATGATTGTGACTGTGAGTTATGCAAAGATTCCCTGAATAGGGCACAAAAAACAGAAAACAAAAGAAAAAATATTTATAAATTGGATTTCGTAAATATTTTTTAAAAAAATAACCTTTTGCTCTTCAAAGACACTATTAGGAAAATGAAAAGTCAAGCCAGAGACTGGGAGAAAATATTGCAAAATGTATACCTGACAAAGGACTTGCTTTGAAAAATACATAAGGAACTCAATAAAAATAATATGAAAAACCCAGTAAAAAAGGGCGAAAAGGTTTGAACAAACACTTTATTTACCAAGGAAGTGATTCTTAGCATCATTAGTCATTAAAGAAATGCAAATTAAAGCCGTAATGAGATACCACTACACACCCACTAGAATGGCTAAGATTGAAGAGACCGCCCACACCAATTGTTGCAGAAAATGCGCAGCAAGCAGAATTCTCAAAAACTGCTGGCAGGAACGTAAAACAGTACAACCACTTTGGAAAACAATTTCTTTGAAAAGTTAAAAATACACCTACCGTATGACCCAGTTATTTCACTCTGGGGATTTCCTCAAAGAGAGATGAAAGGAAATGCCACACAAAGGCTTGGACATGAATGTTTGTAGGAGCCAACCCTGCCGACAGGTACCGCGCAGCAATACAAGCCGCTGCCCTGTGCGACCACAGGGATACACCTTAAAAAGCCAGACCAAAAATGAGTACCTCCTGTATGATTCAATTTATACAAAATTCTAAAAAATCAAACTGATTTGGATCTAGAAGATTGCAAAGGAGATCAGTCCTTGCCTGAGGACAGGAGTGGAGAGAGGAGCGAGTTACAGAGGGGCGCGGGGGAGCTCCTGCAGGCGGAGGGAATGTTACCTTGACTGCGGTGATGGTGTTGTATATGCAAAATTCATCCAGTCGTACAACTAAATATGTGCAAGTTATCGCACATTAATTCTGCCTAAAGACTTTTTAAAAATATAAGAGTTGCCTTGACTTCAAGAGGCTTCTGTTCTGATGGATCTGATCAGATCAGCTTTTGCTGACCTAATGTAGGGGGAGTTAAGGCCTTTAGAATTCTTTTAGCCTCCTGGGGGACCTCTGGCGAGTCCTGAGAGGACTATATGGCTCCTGGAACCACTCTGAACTACGAGCAATTAGTAGAGACGCATCGGCTCATGCGTCGGAATCTAGGGATGAGCAAAGCCTTAGAGAGCCTGCAGGAGGAAATGAATCAAGATGTATCTCACCCAAAATGGTGACAACTACAACTCACTGAAGCAAATTATGTGTCAAATATTGCACTAGAGTTTGCGCATACGTTTAATATTCCCAATAACCTTGTGGTTTTTATCCTTGTTATATAGCAGGGAAAAGGAATCAAAGAAAATAAGTCAGCTGCTCTTCAAACCTCATTCAGGCATGTGGGGTTTATGGGATTGCTTCTTTGAGGCTTGTGGTGGTCTCTGACAGTATTTGACTTCGTGAACTGTTTTTTCACGTTACAATGAGGTTCATTTGTTATAGATCCTTAAAGCAGGTTGGCCTTGGTAAAGACAATGGGCAGCTCATCCCTGATGTCTTGAGCAAAAGAAAACATTCTATAATTTCATCAGCCAGGAAAAGAAACCACTCCATGACTATGAGCTCATGGCTGTCTACAGCCTTTTCTGTGATATTTGGGTCTGTCCCGGGCATGCTTCCCTCATGGGTTAATCTGGGATCTGAGTGGTGGCTTGTACTGTAGTTAGTTTTTAAACTTTTGCTCTGTGTCAGGGGATTTCATGGGTATGCATGATGCTTGCAGGAGCCTGGGACACTGTTGGTTCATGCACAGAATTTGGGATACTCTTCTCTTTGAAAAAGGTAATTGTTTGAATGCTTGTGGAATTTAGGGGAGCATAATTAGATGCATCCGGTCCATGTACAAAGGGGAGATCCCACCCTTTGCCTCTTCTTAGCTGTTCCTATAAACTCGGTTTAAACCTGAAAAATTCACTAGGTTTACCCTAGAATTTAAATGTCTACCCTGGTATATTCATAGAATTACTGACAGTTGCTTTTATTTAGGAATGTTCTTCTTTAAATTTTTAATTCTTAATTTTTGTTTTGCATTGTACCTGTAGAATTATTTTGGAATTTGTTTTTTTTGTTTTTATCTTTTTTCATGAGGAAGATTGGCCCTGAGCTAACATCTGTTGCCAATCTTCCTCTTTTTGCTTGAGGAAGATTGTCATTGAGCTAACATCTGTGTCAATCTTCCTCTATTTTGTATGTGGGTCCCTCCCACAGCATGGCTTGATGAGCAGAGTGTAGCTCCATGCCTGAGATGCAAGCCCATGAACCCCGGGCTGCTGAAGAAGAGAGCGCAAACTTAACGACTATGCGACCGGGCCAACCTGGCCCAGAATTTGTCAGTTTTTAATTTTCTCTTGTGGTAGGATCTTTAGACTCTTTAATATTATATTTTGATTTGTATGTGGTTTGCTTCTTTTCTTTTTTCTTTTGACCTGTCTCTCCACTGCCCTTTCCTACCCAGCCTCTGCAGGCCACAGTCCCCTCTCCTTAGCAGTCACTGCTATCTATTGCTAAGCAAAAATACCCCACAAAACTTAATAGCTTAAAACAACAACACTTCACTCTTTCTCATGATTCCGTGGGTTCCGGGGGCTCAGCCATGTGCTCCTTCTGCTCGTGTGCCCTGGCATTCTGCTGGGAGCGCTGCTGGCCTCCTGTTCCCTGAGGCTTCTCGCCGATGGCCTCTCAGCCAGCTCTTCAGTAGTCTTAACTGGTGGCTAAATTCTAAGAGTGCAGAAGCAGAAGCTGCCAGATCCCCTTAGAGTTTAGGCCCAGAACCAATACACTCTTATCTCTGCCCATCCCTTGGGTCATGAGAAGTCACCAGGCCAGGCGAGATTCAAGAGGCCAAGACCTAGATTCCACCTCCTGACGGGAAGGAACAGAGCACCGTAAGCATCTTTAGTCCATCACAACAGCTGGGTCAGTTTTATTCCACTCGTTCATTTCTTTTCTGTCCATTAATATTTGGAGATTTGGTGGGATCCGTTTGTCAGACAGAGTCGGGGACTGAACGCTAATTTAGAGGTGAAGGAGGTTTTGTAACCCTACAAGCCTACCTGGAAAGTAAAGAAAAAAAACAGGAAGTTCCCCTGTAAGGATGACTATTACAATAAATAATCCAGAGCCTAAATTTTGGATTGATGTCAGTTATGTCACAGGCTATGGACTTCTCCTCTCCAAGTCCCGCTGGTACTTCAGGCTTGTTTCCTACTAAAAGACAGTATCCTAATATATAAATCAGGAGTACTTTTGTACTCCAAGTAACAGAAAGCCTAATTAGAGTGGCTTAAATAAATAGGGGCTTTTCTCACAAAACAAGCAGTCCAGGGGTAAGGGGCTGTTGGCATTTATTCAGCGGCTTAGTGACGTCGGGGCCAACGATGATCGGATTTTTCTGGCCTTTTACTGTACAGTTGCCAGGTGACTGGCATATTCAGCCACCATGTCTGCTCTGCAGCAGGAAGAATCAGAGGGAGTGAGGCAAAAGAACAGGGGATAAATCAGCAAAGCGAGAGATACTAGACTAATAAAGCATCAAATAGCTTTTTAGGGAAATTATGTTATCCCCTAATAGGAAGGCTAGTCTGCATATTTCCTGGACATGTGCTCCACTTCTAATACCAGTGTCTATGTCCAGGTTCTGATTTATTTATTCGTAAGTCTCTGCGTCTTCAGGAGGTCTTCTCATGGGTAGAAATTACTCCGACCATCTTTCAGTAACAAGATTTTTGTAATAATAAGTAATGCCGTTGTTTTCAGCATAATTTAATCTTCTAACATCCCAATGACTGCTGTTCTGGCCTGAAAATTTTATGCATCTCTATTTCTTAAATATCCAAAAATAAGTTCATTTTTCTCCAATATATGTGGCCCGGGCTGATTTCTTCCTTCTTCCTAAATATGCCCTTTCATTCTTGCCTTTAGGCATCTTACACCATCATGTAAATTTTCCTTGCATACCAACCTCCTTTGCCCTACAGATCCCATCCAAATCTTTCAAACTCACCTCCAAGGTGTCACTAATCATTTCAGTCCATGCTAATCTGTTCTCTGACACCGTTTGGCCCTCAGCAAATCCTTCCTGCATATAACAGCTATTGAGCAAATATTTTAGAATTAAGTTTCAAATTTTCTATGGAGTTCTGGAACATTCTTTTTTTGAATAATATTAATCTTTCTACTTCATCATAGGGTGTTGGGTTGAGAGGTATTAGCACTTACTTTGTGTCAGGTAGTCCCTACACCTTGTATAGTGTAACAATCTATGGCAAACGCCTTATGCTCTCCACCTTACAAATGAAGACAGAGAGGTGAATAAAGGTTACATAACATCCTTAAAATCACTGTGATTGAGACAAGATTAGAACTCAGGTGGTCTGAATCCGAAATTCTTGCTCTTTCCTCAAAACCACATTTTCTCCTTTTAGATATGAAGATTGTGTGAATGATACCTTCCTCAAAATAAACCAAAATTGAGAATAATCACCTCTGTTCTTTCCTTTTAATCCTTGAGCAAATCCTTTGCACTTAGGATCAAAAGCACTCGCACTGATTCTTCTGTTGGCCTTCTGCCTTTGTTGGTTTAAGAACCTTTTATTATTGGCTTCACAGTCCCTTGTAAGGTGCTCCTTGAATCCATCCTTGGTATACTTAATTTTTAGTTTGAATTTGGCATTTTATACCTTGCAGGTTTTGTGTTTATGCTTGGGTATTTTTTTTCCCCTTAAAAAAGCCATCAGCCTTTTGCTTTATTGAAATCTTAAACTAATGCATCATTATCTTGTTGGTAAATCTCCTGTCAACATCTTTTTGTTGTGCTTTGGGAAATCTAATAATATTAAATATATTAAAGAATAATTTTATTAATGCTCAGAAAAGGCTAGTCAAAAATTATAAGAGAATTAGATTTGAGTTGCGTCAATCTCAAACTGGTTGACAACTTTTGCTAAACTTTCTTACTGCAGTGCAAATCGTTGGATTGTAAACAGGATGACCAACTTTTTTGAGATGTATATTCTTGTGCCTAGACACAATTACCGTTCAGTTATTTAAACTCTCCTAACCTATCTTATTAAGTGAAAAAGGAGAAAGTTAAGGGAATGCCATATTTTCCAAAGTAGGTCATGGGAGTTTATGGAAAAGAAAAGACATAGGGAAAATGTCATCTCTCCATAATTGGATTAAGTGAGTATTAAGAAACTTGGCTATTGATTGACCACAACATCCATTAGTGTAGATATCCTGAAATTTTCACTCTAGGATGCTTAGCGAGCAGGGGTTTAGAAAAGTCAAAGGGTTGGGAAGTATTCTGACAAAGTTCTAATCTACTCAAGTGATTGTTGCACAGTGCAAAGCTCTTTGAGCGAACTCCGGGGCAGGTGTGGTCCTATTATGTTAAGAAAGCATCATAGCTACATTTGGTTTACATTGAAATATACTTTTCTAAAATTGACAGTTATCCCAAAGAAGGTATTGGCGTTGGGGGTTGTGGGGAGGATTAGTGGTTACTGAGGGCCTACTGTGCGCGGTCATTACATAACACACTTTATCAAGAAAAAGTATGGGGCCCTTGTGAAGTGCAAGAGCTTGGATTGCCTGGGTAGATGCCTGGCTCCAACGTCTAGTTGCCTCATGACCATGGGTGAGTTTCTTAACCTCGCTGCATCATAGTCACCTCATCCATAAAAGGGGGTAATAATAATGCCTGCCTAATCAGTCTTTCAAAAAAATCAAGTCAGTCAACAAACATAGGCACTGAAAACAGTTCCTGGCGCATAGTAAGTGCTCAATAAATATTAGCTATTATTTACAATTATTGCATCATTTAATCCTTCCTTAAATATCATCATGTAGGTATTATTATCTGGAAGTTACAGATGACGAAACTCCAATGCAGAAAGAAAATAACTTCTCCAAGGCCACATACAAACTGTTAACTGATGGTTTGAAGGTTTGAGCCAAGGTTTGTCTAACGCCAAAGCTCACTTGTTTGTTTAAAGTTTGTGAAAAATGTTTTGACAATTGTAAAGTACAATTTCAATTTTCTATGTGAAAAATTGTTTTCGTTTGCTGAAGTGATTGATTAAGAAGTGAATTTTCCTAAATATCTCAAGAAATTATCAAGTCAAAGATACCTAAAGACCAATGAAATAGAAACCAGAAAGATTAGCCTGTATTGATGAGAGACATACAGTGCTTGTTTAATAGAATTCAGGTGTACAAGTAGCAGACACATTCTCTGAGCGTGTGTGTTGAGAAATGAGATGAGACTTACAAACTGCATCTACAAAGTGACAGCGGAACATCACAGAAGCCAAGTCAAATTCAATGATTTCTTCTCTTGTGTACAAGCATCCCCGTCTATCCATTTTTGCTGTTATAGGCTTTGTTTTTAAGATGACGTGGAGACAGACAGGATGGATAATACGTAGAGGTCAGAGTCAGAATCTCAAAGTTCTTAATTACCTGAAATTATTGATTGAATCAAATTACGTTAAAAATTGCTCAAGTCTTGAATGGGGAATGAGGGATAAGAGCATTGGGGAAAGTAGGAGTTCTCAGCAAACATTGGGTCAGCACGGAGTCGCCATGAAATCTGATTATGAAACAAAGCCTGCGACATATCTTAGGCTGTTTCCATCTTATCTCCAAATTTTCTTTTCATAAAGTGGTCTGGAGCAGGCTTTGTATAATGAGATTGCATGCTTGATTGAAAATCAATCTACTTCAGGTACTGACATAACCAACTATTGCAGATAAATTTTAGGAACAACAACAAAAAATAACAGACTCTTGGAGGTAGGAGTGATCTCAAGTATCTTCTGGCCCAACTCTCTACCTGTGCGTATACATAGTTTTTTTCCAATCTCGTTTTATCAATCTCTAGTGATAGAAAACTTACTATTGCACACAAACACAGTACATTTTTCAGACGACTTAATGTCTTAGACTTGGCAAAATGTATTTTCAAAAACTTCCATTATCTCTCTTCTTTCAACCCAATGAAGACACGTTTAATTTACAATATCTCTTTCATATTTGACCATGATATGTTCCTAAAATGATTCTTCAGGTTAATCATCCCTATTCTTTCAAAGCATTCTTCGTAGGTCATCTGGTTTTGAGACGCTAAGAGAAGTGGTCACCAGAAACTTCCTATGTTGTTGACACCCTTTTTATAGTCTATCTTTCCAGAACTGAATACATTTCTCTAGAGTGGCCTCCACTGATAAGGTCAGAGCGCTTCATGTCTATGGCTCCAGAATATGTTGTTTAAGATCCTGGGAGCTTTTTTGGCTTCTGTTGATGCAAGATAGGTTAGGCGGCACATTTTAAATTTTTCTGGGCTGGCCTTCACCTACCTACCAGCACTGCAAAGTGGGAAAACAATAGCTGGAAGTGAGACTGTGGGGAATGCATAATGTCAGCATAGGGTAGTCACACCATCGTGCTCAGGCTGACCAAGTGACCCCTAAGCATTCCGCTCTCCCCTCGCTCATCCGCGCCCCGTGACTGGGCAACTACCTATAGAGAGAGAGATTGCTTAAATAAAGCAGTGCCAGGATGGAAGTTTAGACTGAGACGTAAGAGGCTCCCCTTTCTGGGGAATTCATTCTTCCCCAAAGTCATCAGAAGTGCACAAACAGCAGCCTGGAATTTTTCTCCTTCCTCCAGGTACACATTATCTTAAGAGGTGTCTAATACCCTCAGGAAATATATGCTCACAGGGGATAATAATGAAATATTTTAGGATTAAAATCTCTATAAAAGAAAGACAACAAATAGAACAACCTATAGTTATTAAGCAGGATTAAGAAATCAGAATAAGAATAAAAACTAAGGATAATAGATACCTTAAAAGAGATAAAAGATGATAGAAGGAGCATGAAGCAATATTCAAAAAATAAGAAATGAGAATCATTTAGAGCTATTGAGGAGGAAAATGTAATAACTGAAATGAACACAGTAGGTGAATAAAATAGCAAAATAAAGCTTAAAAATGAATTAATTGGTTGGAATACTTTGTCAAGGAATTCTTCCAGTAAGTATCAGAAAGGGATAAAGACATGGAAAGTATAAAAGAATTGCTAAAAAAAGAAATATGGTGAATATATATAGAAATGTCAAAAGATAATAGAAGTTATGAAAATGAGAAAAATTGAAATTACCACAGATTATTTCCTACCATAAGAGAAGGTTGGAGGACCTCAGATTGTAAATACAGAATACCATAAACTAAAAAAAACCCACACCTAGACATATTGTAATGAAATGTGAGGATATCAAGGACAACAAGAGGGTTCTCAAAACCTAGAGATAAAAAGCGACCCTTACACAAAGGAACGAGGGTCAGAACAATATGAGCCTTGTGAGAAAGGCAACAAGGTATCATTTTCAGATATTAAAGGAAAAGATCCTACCATCCAATTAGAATTTTATGCTAACTAAACTCTCAATTTAAGTGCAAATGAGTAAATGGCTAAATGAGGATAGTCATTGGTGAGCAAGACCAGAAATTTTACCAGCCACCTTTTTCGAAAATCCTTTTTGAGGAAATATTCTAGAAAAAAGAGCGAAGTCCAGGAAGGCACTATTAGATGAGAAGTAAAGTCAAAATTATTGTTGTTACAATAACGAATCTGTTAAAAAAACCCCACAAGATATGTCCATAATAATTTTTCGGATGCTACCAACAAGGATTGGTATCAATGGATAGGTTGAATTGGGGGTGGGAGGCATTGTTGAAGAACTAAGGGGAGACAGGAGCCACTACGTTATTGTCTTGTTGGGAGTGGGTTGATGGGGGAGCTTTAGCAGCTGAGAAGCCTAAGAAACTGACAAGAGAAACTGAACAAGGTATGACCTATGAAACAAGAACTAAGGGGTCTAGAGATCAAAAGATAAGGATATACAGATTGGATAAACGCCAATCTTTAATACTTATACAAGTACATTAATAAAGTTAAAGGGATAGAAAAAGATTTGCTAGACGAATGTAAACTGAAAGAAATATGATATTATATATTAACAAAAAATAGTTTTCAAGAAAGTCTAATAAACATGAATATGTATGCATCTAAAAATTCCCTTCAAAAAGTAAACACTGAAAGAACTATGGAGATAAATAGACAAATCAACAATTAGGATTTGATATAGCAACAGAAAAAGTAAAGTCATCAGAGTTCAATAAACAATAGATATAAATAACTTGACTTTCAATAAATAGCAAACATACCTTCTTAAACCTCAACAACTTTTAGAGAACCAAGATCATACTTAATGATTATAAATGGAGTGAAATAAGAAATCAGTAACAAAAATAACCGAGCAATCGTATATGTTTGGAAACTAAAAAATGTCTGAATATTTGAAGACGAAATTATAGGAGGAATTTCAAAATAGAACAGATGACACAGCTGAGCTACAGCTAATGAAGTTCTTAGAAGGAGATTTATAGCTTTAAATATATTTTTTGTTTTCAGAAAGCAAGGAAGAATAAAAACAAATTTGATCATCTTGTAATCAAGTCATAGTAACAACGTTGAAGTGTACCAAATGTAAGACTGAGAATCCTAAGACTTCAAAGATCTTCCTCTGTTAAACTGACCCATTCATCATAATCCTGGAGTGGGGGTTCAGTCACGATGCTAAATACATTGAAACTCAGGCAATAGTTTTTACATGCCACCATAAAGATATCACAGGTATGTCTGTCAAATGACACTTAAGTACAGATTTATGCTGTCTACGGCATTCTCTTTTGTCTTCCAGGCAATTTTCAAAAAAAGAAGGATGGGGAGGAAGCGGAGAGGGAAGAGAAGGAGGAGAATAACTTTCAAGACACAGTTATTGTGAATCCTTCCTGACTCCTCATGACTATCTCTTTACCCCAAAATTACTCACACATTATTTATTTACTTGTTCAAAATATTTCCTCAGCTGAACATCCAACTTGCCAGCCTCTATAGTTTGCATTACCAACTTTGTCTTCCTTTTTGAACATTGCAACATTTATCCATCCCCAGTCCTTCTTTTACTTATGTTTTCCATAATTCTTCAAAATTTCACAATCTCAAACTTATGTTCCACGTAGTAGGAGGGAAGATAGGGGCTGGGAAGAAGTTCCAGGAGAGTTCATCGCATCAGACCCCTAGGATGAGGGTTTCCAATGATTACTTATAATCATCGTAAGAAATAAATCTAGGAACTGCATCTTCTTCTTTCTCAATCCTAAATACTCATTGGTCAAGAAAGCCAATAGGCAGAATCAGGAGAGATGTTGAAAATGAAGTGTTTAACCTGTTCAAGCAAAAGTAATCCTACTTATGTATAATAAAACATCGTCTTACTCTGCGCACCTGGTTGCCTGTTCCCACAGCATCGCTGTTCTGCACACTCTTCATCAGCAGAGGCATTTCTCAGTCAGTCATTGCACGAACCATATGAAATTGCTGAAATTTAACTTTCAAAATGTTTAACTTACAAAATGGCAATTTCATGTGGTTCAACTTAATGTCTTCAAATTTGGACATTTTTGAGAGTAAAAGGGGGCACTATTAATAATTATGTCAAGGGCAAAGCAGGATGTGTGGTCTCCCAACTTAGAGAGGATATAATAGATTTGTAACAACAGCGGCAACAATCAATGATGCCATTTCTTGAAATTTCCATATGCTAAGCACTGTGATAAGCACTAAGAATGCCATTTCTCTTGCACCTGAAAACAGCCCCATGAGAAGGGATATTGGGGCTGGTAGAGGCTCCCACACCTGTCAGTGGAGGACTGAGACTTAACCCCATCGGAATCCAAAGCCAGTGCTTGCAACCAGTGTGCCCTGGCATAATGGCTTTAGGTGGGTGTCCTAAGAACCCAGGTTCCAGAAGTAGGGAACTCTCTGGAAACTTGAAAGAGAAAGTTTCTGGACAGTTAGGGAAACTGATGTTTTACAGAATGGCTAGTCAGCTTCAGAAAGGCATTACGCTAAAAAGTGATAGGAGATGAAAATGTGAATAAGCCCAAGAAGGGCTGAACGCCGTGGAGGCTGGTCAGTGATGAATGGCTCAGGGAGGTCAGGGATACGGATGGAGCCTGTACAATTTTGTTATGCCCATGTCATGAACAATGGCCACGATGCCTTCCCATGTAGCTTAGACCACTGGCTATCAGCCCTAACTGGTATTTTTGATGTTTGTATGTGTCTGATAAGTAACTAGTTCCTAAAAGATGTTAAAAGACTCACAGGATTGAAATCATTTCACTACATTAGTTTCCACCTGTCAACCCTCACATCATTTGTCCAGGGCACTTGCTGTGTACTGTGAGGTTTTTTGGGCTAATGATGTAAAAAGAATTTGAACTTTCAACAGTAAACATCTGCTAGATAACAGCAGCTGGATGGATGGAGACCATCTCTGCTGCCATGAACATCCACCCTCCCGCCAAACATTTTTGTCCTAGGGAGCATCATCCAGGACTCACTTTACATCCTGCAAACGTTTCCTGACTAAGCAGATTTGGTCTCAATGTTCTTATCTCTCATGTGACAAATGTGTTTCTCCTGCTAATGTGTATTCATGTATCTATACGTATAAAAATGAGAAGCTGGCAAGAAATCGACATGGGCTTGTATAGATAGGCTGCCTCTGTTAGTGATAACATTTATTCCTCCGTCTTGCCTCACTCTGGCTTACTGGGACTCTCTCTGTAGAAACAATCCCTATCTCAAATTATAAATAACATCTGACTACTTATCATAGTGTGATGGAGCCAACAGCACATCAGGAAATGCTCCTAGAAGATTAGGACTTGCGAATCTCTGTTTTGTGGCCATAACATGTTCAATTGAAGTAATTTTACTACATTTATAATTAAGCACTCAGACAAAGGAGAGAATTGGAACATACATTTTGTGATATAATTTCTTTCAACAATGTAGATGTCAACTTTTCCCTTTTCCAAGTGTAAAATGGCCCCAAAGAGTAATTTCACTAAGTTATAAGAGTCTTTGTTCCTTTTAAATAAAAAGAGTTTCTTTTCCAATAAATAAGAAGGGAAATTCACTGGCTTCAGTTTGTTTGAAGTGGGGCAATCAGGGGAGGCTACCTCCTTTAAAAGCGTAAGAACATGAGCAATGAAAATACCGAGAATTCAGGTTCTGGTTGGCATGACTTTTATCCAGTGTATGATAGCAGGAAATAGGGCTCATTAAAAGTGCTTCTTCAGGAGAACTGAAAAAGTACATTCCCATCACTCTCTTCAGATCATTGGATCTTCAGTTTATTTTCTGCCTTTTTCCACTTGATACTTGTTTCTACTTTTTAAGGAAATTCCTTTTTTTCTTTCCAAGATGGTGGTAAGTATATAAAGAATTCCCTAAGTCTGGCAAGTGCAACTATTTTTCAAATTATCATTATCACAATAGTTATTATTACTACTTTAAAGGTATCCTTATCCAGATTCTTTGACTGTTACAACAGGACCCTCATAATTATGAAACTTGTGTCTTTGAATCCCTATCCTTAATGAACTATTAGGTCAATTGACGCAAAGGAGGAGAACTCCAACTCAAGTCTTTAGTGACTACAGGGGAAATGGAAACAGAACAAAAAGAAAAAAACTCAACAAATCCATAACTATAGAATAATGCTCCAGTATCTTGCATTGGTGTTTCAAGATAGTATAAAATAAGTTTAATATTATGAAATCCAGTTTCACCTCCAAAACTGGTTAATATCCCACCTATCTATGAGGCTGGAGGAAGTTTGGCTCAGCTGGAAGGTTCCTAATGGTATTAGCTACTCTAATATTCAATCCTTGAATAATTATTTATTTTTTCAGCACACACACATAATTATCATCATTTCTCCGGTATATTTTTATGTGTGACATGAGAATAATAACTTGAAACTTTGCACAGTATTATCTAATAACTAGTACAAGACCTGAAAACATTTCTAACTAGTGTTTTCCATGAAACCTTTTAAAAGCAAAAGGTTCAATTGCTTTTTGAGATTTGAATGCGCCATTCATTTAGGTCTCCCGGAAAAATAGATGTGTCATGGGCAAAGGTAACATCTATATAAAGCTTTTATAAAGCCCTCTTTGTAATGAAAGCTGTAGATTATTTCTGGACCCTTACAAACAGATCTTTTTCGTTAGAAAAACCTGCTAAAGTTCCAATTGTTTCAAGGAAGGTGGTATATTCACTGGATCTCAAATACCAGTGGGGCAGCTAGTTTTATAGGGCTTGGCTTTTTTAGCTTTCTTATCTCAGACATCCCTTGAAACTAAATATACAAGCTCAACATCTAGCATTATTCAAAATATTTTGTTTCTTAGAACAATATAATTTTTCACGTAGTTTGGCTTATTGGGGTTGGTGTTAACTTCACCACTTTGAATGGAAGAGTAAGATTGGTCACCCTGTCATATGACTTGTCATTCCAAGTCACCTGCTCTCAGGCATAGTCTCTCCCAGGGAGGGTAGAGTTTGGAGTTCTAAAGGATAGCATGTGATTCCCCTACCTGCTTCTCAGGCTAAGCTCACTGAAACATAAACCACGTTTGTCATTTGGTCATTAGCATGACTTAGTGTTGCAACCTCAGTCAAAGTGTGGCCTTGCCAGACAGTAAACCTATAAAAAGAATACAACTTCCTTTGGGTAGTAAAAGAGATTAGTTGAAGGAAGTTAGCTGTGACCAAGATGGGGCTGGAGACCGAAATCAAAGGATCTGTTTGTAAGCGTCTAGAAATAATCTCCAGTTTTCGTTATAAAGAGGGCTCAGTATGTGGCTCTGTGGTCCTGGTAAAATCATTTTGGGTGCATATGTGGCTCCTGGTTCTGTGTTTTAGAGCTCATCTGTAGGAGATGCCTGTGTTTGCTTGGATAGCGAAACTCTCCCCTTGGTAGGTGAGTAGATTTCCTGTTCCTGGAAGGTTTTAATTTAAAAAATTGAGCAAGTGAATGAACCTTCGGAAATTCATGTTTTTGCCTTGAGCATAGAGGCAATTTGTTATCATTGGGATAATCGACATGCTTTTGGTATTCAAAGTACATGTAATACTTAAGAGAGTTTGATAGTAAGAGAATTTGACCAAGTGCCTTATGTTGAAAATTTGAAATGTGTGATCATGCAATTGATTTTAGACTCAAGATATTGACATGTGTAAGAGAATTTGACTAAGTTCTAAAGTACTGGTTATAAATAGTTATAAGACTTGAAAGGTGAGCTTAAAGCTTATGGAAAATCGGGTTTTTGCAGTTTTAATAGTTTGAATATTAGTTTTAAAAATCTGATGACTACAATTCATGATCTCTGTGTACAAAAAGCCCTCCTTTAACATCAAAACACTTGTAATGACACTTTTCATTGACGGAGAAAGAGAAGCCTTGTCCATCTAGAAAATGCTGCCTTCCTTTTCCTAGCCCTTCTCTTTCTCTGGAAGCCTTTCCTGATGCACCTGCACCAGGTGGAGCCACTCCCTTCCACAGGGCACCATTCCACCTGCAGCCTGCCTCCACTGAGTTATTTTTTGTGCTGTATTACAATTCTTTATTTCTATATCTATCGCTCACCTTACCCAGTAATTTCTTAAGGATTATTCATATTTCTCTCCCTGCTCCCTGCCAAAGTTCATGTTTTGTTCTTGTCATTGTGCTAGGCTCTCTAAGGCGTTATGGACTCTAAAGTGTTGTATGACATTGTTCTATAACCTAAAAATCTTCACATTTTAATTTGGGAGCTAAAACTCACGTGAAGCAGCAACAAACAGTGGTACTATGAGGCCCCTGAAAGTTCTGATTTGCTAGTTCAGAGTGGGCCTCAGAAATCAGCATGTTTAAGAAATCTTTAGAGGATTTGGCTAATCCTGGGTTAGAGAGAGGCGATTAGAACCAGGAAAACCAGTTTAAAGGTGCCAGACTTTTAAAACTAGTTCTCTATGTTATTGGTCTATGCTAATAGCCTGACCTATAGGCAATGGGTAGAGCAAGAATATGACAGTGGTTTTGAATGCAGATCCCCCCCCTCCGTTCCCAGTCCTGATTTAGCACCCCCAGTGGCTATTGGGGCCTATGAGCAGAGGGTACAGTGGAGGCTTCAGTTTCTGGGAATCTCGAGACAGAAAATGAGTGCAGGTTGGGAAAGCATCTGGAAAACTACAACAAGGAGAAAAAGCAGAAAAAAAAAAGTGCGAGAATTGTTAGCTCAGGTGCCAATCTTTAAAAAAATAAATAAATAAAAAATAAATAAATCGTGAGATTTATTGTAAGGAGTTGGCTCATGAGATTGTGGACGCTGGCAAGTCCCGAGATCTGCAGGGTGAGTCATCAAGCTGGAGCCCCAGGAGAGCTGATGGTTTAGTTCCATTAGCCTGAAGACCCAAGAAGAGCTGATGTTTCAGTTTCAGTCCAACAGCAGAAAAAGAAATGTCAATGTCTCAGTCTGAAGGCCATCCAACAGAAGAAGTCTGTCTTACTCAGAAGTGGGTCAGTCTTATTGGTCTCTTCATGCCTTCAACTGATTTGATAAGGCCCACCCCCACTAGGGAGGGCAATTTGCTTTATTCATTCTACCAATTTAAATGTTAATCTCATCCAAAAGCACTCTCACAGAAACACTCAGAATAATGTTTGACCAAATATCTGAGCATCCCATGGCCATCAAGTGGACATATAAAATTAACTATCACATAGGCTATACTCAGACTAGGCAAATCCATAGAGACATAAACCAAGGGATATTATTTGGGTACACGGTGTTTTTATAGAGTGATAAAAAAAGTTTTGAAACTAGAGAGAGCTGGGCATTGCACAACATTGTGAATACACTAAATGCCTCTGAATTGTGCACTAAGTAATACTAAATTGTGCACATTAAAATGGTTAATTGTATGTTATGTGAATTTCATCTCAGAAATAAAAAATAATTCCTAAGTAATAGAGTCATAAATTTGACAGCAAGAATTTAGTGGCAATCCTGAGGAGCTTCCAGTAAATTAAAAAAATATATACATATATATAGAGAGATGTATGTTCCAGTCAGAAACAATGATGCTGGAAATCAAACGAAAGGAATTGGAAATATCTAACGTAGAGATTTCTCTCTTCTGAAGTGATGTTGCCTTTCCTCAGAAAACTGTCTCCCCGCTCCTCAACTCATAAGCAGAAAGCACAACTTAGAGAATGCTTTAAAGATCAGAAAATTCAGCAACACATAATTTATTGAATGGAACTACATCATCAATGCAGACCAGACTACAGCAGTGTACACTGATTTCTCACCCATGTGGAAAACTGATGTAACAGGTGTGTGTGTGTTTTAAACATAAAGGTTGTGTATCCACTATATTTTCAAAATAAGAATCAGAGAAATAAGCTTGCTAGTTCAGCCTCTTGCCAATGCAAGCTGACTCCCTAGGCTGGGACTGCCAGGGTTTCCTCCAGGACAATTTCAAATGACTCGGATGAGAAGGGCTCTAAATCATTCTGTGGAAACTGAGGCTACAGCCCAGAAAACTATGCTTTTCAGGGTTTTTAAGAAGATCAAATGAGATAATGAATGTCAAAATGCTCTGCGGGTGAACTAATGTGTTATATTTGTATCTTCCTCTATGTTACTTTACAATTTTTTTCACCTTGTTTTTAATTTTCTTTTAGATGAGGACTTCATAAAGTGTCTTATGAAAGAGGTGTGAAGGTATAGAAATGAACTGAATCAAGACTTTTCACCTCTTTTCCTAAATTCTGTTCTCCAACTGTACAAAATCATTCTTTTTTTTTTTTTTGAGGAAGATTAGCCCTGAGCTAACATCCACTGCCAATCCTCCTCTTTTTGCTGAGGAAGGCTGGCCCTGATATCTAATATCCGTGCCCATCTTCCTCTACTTTATACGTGAGACGCCTACCACAGGAAGTCTTGATAAGTGGGGCATAGGTCTGCACCCAGGATCCGAACCAGCAAACCCTGGGCCGCTGAAGCAGAGCACACACACCCAACCACTATGCCACCGGGCCAGCTCCCAAATCATCCTTATTTTTCATACTAGTATCGTCAAAGGTCAAGTTTCATTTTAAACAAATATGCATCACATGTAGAATAAGAATCATATGTATTAATAGCAACCTGATTCTTTGATCTGTGACGTAGCACATATTTATCTGGTTCCAAGTTATATTGTTCCTGCTATTGTTTAAAATCAGAGAAATCCCAGTTATTTAATCCCTTATCATATTGCTAAATATTTTACAGTTCTCTGTTTTGTATATCTATCTTGGTTACTATTAGCCTTCTCTCTCAACTTAGCAAAATTTTCAAATGTAAACACAAACTGAAAGAAAATTATTAAAATGTGGATCATGCATGACATTAGCAAGTCTACACTGCAGATGGCCCAGGCTATATTCAAGCTTCTCGGATGTGTAGCACACCAGTAACTGTTCCACTGAATGTCACGACCATAAACAGACTGACCCCCCATTTTTCAAGTTTAAAAATAATTTGGAGTTTAACAGTCAATGAATCATCAAATTATAAGCTACAAAAATCTTTGAGAGATATGCTCAACAGTAGCAAAATTCCTGTCTCTTCTACTTTAAAAAAAAATTTTATTTTTATTTTTTATTTTCTTTCTTTCTTTTTGAGGAAGATTATCCCTGAGCTAACATCTGCCACCAATCCTCCTCCCTGAGCTAACATCTGTGCCCATCTTCCTCTACTTTATATGTCGGATGCCTGCCACAGCATGGCTTGACAAGCGGTGCCATGTCCACACCACCAAATCCCAGGCGGCTCTCCTGGGGCTCTAGCTTGATGACTCACCCTGCAGATCCTGGGATTTGCCAACCTCCATAATCTCATGAGCCAACTCCTTATAATAAATCTCATTATTTATTTATTTTTATTTTTAAATTTTTATTTATTTTTTAAAGATTGGCACCTGAGCTAACAACTGTTGCCAGTCTTTTTTTTTTTTTCCTGCTCTTTCTCCCCAAATGCCCCCAGTACATAGTTGTATATTTTAGTTGGGGGTCCCTCTAGTTGTGGCATGTGGGATGCCACCTCAGTGTGGCCTGACGACTGGTGCCATGTCTGCATCCAGGATCCGAACCAGCGAAATCCTGGGCCGCCAAAGCGGAGCATGTGAACTTAATCACTCAGCCACGGGGCTGGCTCCCTCGTTTTTTAATTTACATCTCCTATTGGTTCTGTTTCTCAGGAGAACCCTGACTAAAATATCATGTAATCGCAGTCATAAAATATGTGACTTCCGTGTCTGGCTTCTTTCACTTAGCATAATGCTTTCGAGGTTCATCCAAGTGTAGTACATAGCAGCGCTTTGTTCCTTTTCATACCTGAATAATATTCTATTGCATGGATTTATCACAGTTTATTTACCTGTTCATCCACTGATGAATATTTGGGAGGTTTCAAACTTTTGTATATTATGAATAATGCTGCTATTTTTGTGTATACTTTCTGTGTATACATATGATTTAATTTTCCTGGGGTATATACCTAGGAGTGGAATTGCTGGGTTGTATCTTAGTTCTATGTGTAAATGTTTGAAGAATCATCACACACTCTTGCCAAACTTGTTATTTTTCATTTTTTTCATTAAAACTATCCTAGTGGGCCTGAAGTGGTATCTCGTTGTGGTTTTGATTTGTATTTCCTTAATAGTCAACAATGTTGAGTATCTTTTCAGTGATTGCTGATCATTTGTATATACTCACTGGAGAAGTGTCTATTCGATTCCTTTGTTCCATTTGCAAATTGGATTGTTTGTCATTTTGTTGTTGAGCTGTAAGAGTTCTTTATGTATTCTCTACACTAGACCCTTATCAGATATATGATTTCTCAGTATTTTCCCCCTTTCTCTAGATTCTCTTTTCACTTTTTGGATAGCATCATTTGCGGTACAGTTTTTAATTGTTGAAATCCAGTTTATCTATTTTCTTTGGCTGTTCATGCTTTTAGAGTCGTAGAATCCATTGCCAGAGCTGAGGTCATAAAGTTTCACTCCTATGTTTTCTTCTAAGAGCTTTATAGATTTAGCTCTTATTTTTAGGTCACTGATCCATTTTGAGTTAACTTTTCTATATGGAAGAGGTCTAACTCCATTTTTTTGCTGTGGTATTCAATTGTCCTGGCACCGTTTGCTGAAGAGAGTATTCTTTACCCTTTAAAAGGTCCGGCATTATTATTGAAGATCAATTGGCCATAGGTGTTTGGGTTTATTTCCAAACTCTCAGGTACATTCATCCTTCATGTGTCTGTCCTTATGCCTGTACAGCTCTATTCTGATTACTGGAGCTTTAGATTAAGTTTTGAAATTGAGAAGTGTGAGTTCTACTTTATTTTCCTTTTCAACATTACTTTTGGCTGTTTGGGGTCTTTTGTAGTTCTATATGAATTTGAGAATCAGGTTTTCCGTTTCTGCAGAGAAGGCCATTGGAATTTTGATAGAGATCGCATTGAATCTCTAGATTGTTTTTGATGCTATCACTATTTGAACAATAACTATTTCCATATTAACAATAGTAAGTCTCGTAGTCTATGCACATGGAAACTCTCCTCATTTGTTGTCTTCTTTAGTTTCTTTCAGCAATATATTTGGTTTTCAGTGAACAAATCTTTTATCTCCTTGGTTAAATTTAGTCTAAGGTGTTTTATCCTTTGGATACTATTATAAATGGAATTGTGTTAATTTCCTTTTTAGATTGCTTGTTCCTGATGTACAGAAACACAAGTTTTTGTGTGTGTTTATCTTGTACCCTGCAACTTCGCTGAGTTCATTTATTATTTTTAGCCATCTTTTGGTGAGGACTTTTTGGAATTTTCTCTATATAGCGTTGTGTCATCCGTGAATAGAATTAGTTTTACTTTATCGTTTCCAATTTGGATGTCGTTTATTTTTTTCTTGCCTGGTTTCTCTGGCTAGGATGTCCAGTACAATTACGAATAGCAGTGGTGAAAACAGGCATTCTTGTCTTCTTCCTGATGTAGGAGGGAAGTTTTGAACCTTTTGCGGTTGAGTATGCTGTTAGCCAATGTGTTTCCCTAAGTGTCCTTTATCACGTTCAGGAGATTTTTTCTCTATTCCTAGTTTGCTGAGTGTTTTCGTCATGAAAGGGTGTTGAACATGGTCCAATGTTTTTTCTGTATCTATTGAGATGATCATTCTAATAGTGAGGTGTATTACATTGATTTTCTTATGCTGAACCACTCTTGTGATTCTGGGATAAATTTGAGAAGTTTTTGGCCACTATTTCTTCAAATATTTCTTCTGCTCCTTTCTCTCTCTGTTGTCCTTCTGGGTCCACCATAATGCATATGTTGGTGTACTTGATAGCATGCCATAGGACCCTAAGGCCCCGTTCATTCCTTTATTTATTTATTTCCTTCTGCTCCTCAGACTGGGTAATTTTAATTGAACTATCTTTAAGTTCACTGATTCTTTCTTCTGCCTGTCTGAATCTGCTGGTTGAACATCTTCACATTTTTTAATATCAGCTGTTATATTTTCAGCTCCAGAATTTTTATTTCATTCTTTCTTTATAATTTCCATTTCCAATTGACGTTATTGACTCATTCATGCATTGTTCTCCTGATTTCCTCTAGTTCTTCACCCATGGTTTCTTTCAGCTCTTTGAGCATATTTAACACCGTTAATGTAAGTCTTAGTCTAGTAAATCCAACGTTTGACACAGGTTTTGTTAATTTCTCTTTTTCCTGTGAATGGGCCATACTTTCCTGATTCTTTGTATGCTTTGTAATTTTTTGTTGAGAACTGAATGTTTTGAATATTGTAATGTGGCCACTTTAGAAATCATATTCTACACTCTACCTAAGGGTTGCTGTTGTTTCTTGGTGAAAGCTTCAGCTGTCCCTTTTTTTAGTGACTTTTCCAAACTATTTTGCAAAGACTGTATTCCTCATCACATGGGGTCACTGGAGTGTCGTGTTTTCTCTGTAGTCAGCCAATGACCTCACAGAGATTTCCTTAAATACCTGGGTCCAATAAGAAAAGAAAAGAAAAAACTGTATCTGTCTCTTTCAATTTCCTCTGACCAATGTGATTAGAGAAGCCACTTCAGTCAGTGGGGGTTGATACAATGGCCAGCCTCTTTGCAATGATCAAAATGGACAATCCCTATTTTTGGAGGACAAGATCCCTATTGCCCAAACTGGCACCAGCTAGCCACACCAGGATCAAAGGGTGGCATCCCCATGGCTGCCCGCTACAAGGATTAGACATGGGGGATGGGAGTCACTAAGTTAAACACAAAAATCAGTGAAATTTGTCAGCCCTTCTTCATCACGCACTCCCCTGGATGCTCTGGTGTTCATCTAGACTCCAGACTTCCACAGCAGTTACTCAGACAGCTTTGCCAGCTCAGTAGTGTTTTGGTAGAAGGACCACTTCCTGGAGACTCCTTCTCGAGCATCTTTTGAGATGTAACTTCTCCTCTATTACTTTTGTTCTTCTCCCGAGAAAAAAAAGAATCCTAAGCAGTGTTCAGGCAACTCAGCCATAATCACTGTGTAAAGTCTTGGTAGAAATGAATCACTCACTAATTTTCTTACTTGGTTACTATGGACCATAGAACAACAAGTGGGAATCTGGAAAATATATCAGGATTTTAAAGCAGCCGATGTGGATAAACTGCTCCTTGTGCTCTAGAACCTCCTGGGGACGGTAGAGAAATGCAGTGATTTTGCAGACTATTGTGAGAATGTGGGCAATGTGTTTGTTTTAAAAAGCTATATTAAATTTCATAGGAAAACGCCATTATTTAAGAGCTTTACATATTGTGTAAAGAAAAGAATATTTAAAAAATTATTATTGTGGGAAACAAGCTCATATCCATGAGTGATTTCCACTACAAGTAGTACACTATTATGAACCATCTCTTACAACAGGCCAACCATGGTACCTTGGGAGCTTGGGAATGAGGCTTTTCTATTCAAAAAAAAAATGCCATCCTCTCCTGGGGCACATGTCCAAGTCAGCAAGCTTGTTGAGAGGAAGAGGTAACACCACACAAATGAAATTATAATTGTCTCTAGTAAAACACACCCACTTCTTGGTACTTCCCCTGTCTGGAAATAACTACAAAAAATGGCTTCATTTGTGATATGTACCAATCTCCCATGTTTTTAGTAAAAGAAAGATTAACAAAATATGTATTTTTAGTATGTGATCGTTATAACTGTCCCCAAGGTGAGCTGCTATTTTTATTTTCGTTTATTAACAGGGAGAGATTAATTGCTGATCTGGGTCTAATAGAAAATGAATTTTTAAAAGTCTCATAAAAGAGGGGGATTTTAGAGATAATTGAATTGAACTCTCTCATTTTATAATGAGACATAAAAGTGCTAATCGAACAAGAATCCAATTTTATGTTTTCTTAAGTAAGAGCAACTTGCTTCTCAGGTCATTCTGGTTTTAATTATAAAGTATATTGTACATTTTAACATATCAAAAGCACAAATGTTTTGTATAAAATTCCTATAAATGTGAAATCACTTCTAAATTTAGTTCCGTCTTCCCAGTGAATGTGCATATGTTTAGATCTTAAAAACTCCCTTGGCACATCCACGATAAATGCAGTAGATTGTAATTTGGAAGCAGTAACAGTAATAAGCATAAAAGAAGGCAGAAGAGTAATGGCAGATTTAGGTTTAGCTGGCACGAGAGGTCAGTTTTTGAGATATTTGAAATAACAGAGAGCCTCACTGTGTACAAACAACCCAATAATTTTGTTAAAATTTCATAACCTAGTCAGCATTTTGGAGGGAAGAAATTTTGATAAAAGCCACATTGTATAAAATTTAGCTCCTGTGTTCCTTAACTCCTCTGATAGCAAACGTTTCGCTGGAGGCTGTTACACGTCTCGCATGCGTGTGCCGATTAATTCCATGGTCTCAAACATTGTATGCGGCTTGATAAAAATTACATGAACCACACAGAATTAAAAATATCATAATGTAAAATTCATTTCAGGTATATATAAATAGTTTTCTGCCCAGTTCTGTGCTGTTTAGTATGTTTACAAAATTTTTTGAAGAAAAAATTAGATAGATGCATACATGTAAGTATTCATGTATGTGTGTATAAATATATATACACACACAAATGTGTATGTTTTAAATTTATTTTTCATAGGATGGGGAAAATATTAACGTTACTTAAAGAAAATCATAATTATCCATGGCTGTTGCCTGCCTTCTCTTTAAAGATCGTGCTGGGCGGTGGGGCTGATCCAGTGAAATCGTTATGCGGCACGAGCATCTGCTACGCATCAAATTGGTTCCGAAGGTGTTAACTGAGAGGGAAGAATCGTTTAATTGGGAGACTATGATTCTCAGCTTAGATACTAATTTTCTACCTATTGCAAATGTGTTGCATTTTCCCTTTAAACACGCTGGGCAAGACACAGACTCGGCATTCACAGACTTGTAGCGCTCATTGCAGCTCTTTCTCCCAGAGCTTCCCCCTTTGTTTTTTCCTTTGGGACATGAGTATGCCTCCTAGAGCTACTCTGGGGGCTGTCAACTTTTCGTTTGGGTTTACATCATCTTTGAAGCCTTTCTCCTTTTTGATTCACAATTTCTTAAAAAGTCTCTGTGCCTTTCCGCTTTTTGCATGTTGATACCTAAGATGGCAGCCAGTGCCTGGCCACAGCAGCTTCAGCTGGAACTCTGCTCAGGAATGTGCACAGCTGCAGGAACCGGGGGGCTGCACAGAGGGGATTTTGCAGTTGCTCAGTTGTGTGATCCAATGAACACACAAAATATTCCAGTTAGAAACTAATACTGCTTTAAGGAAAACTTATAGGGGGAAGGAAAACAGGTGAGACCAGGTTAGCTAATCCAATGAAAGCCGGGGGAACTTTCTTCCTCATCTTCATGTAGTTTAATTCTAAACATTCCATGGTGTGACTTTTTCCCTTCCTCTATTGTGACACAAAGATGTATTTTCAAGTTATATGCACTGTGAGGTGCCAAAAGATCACTAAGGGAGTTTGTGGAATGTGTTTTCTTCAGAGCTTTCTGGGCTCAGTATGGAGCAATTTTGCTTGAGAAGAATTGAAGATCCTAAATGAACTCTTGAGGGCTCCTTTTGGAACTTTTATAAAGTGATAAGTGGGTTTCAGTAGAGAGTCAAACCACAACAGGGGCTTGGAAAAAGCTGTAGAGGAGAGAGATGGAACGGAATTGGCCTCTCTCTTGCTGCTCCTCTTTCCCCTTGTGTCTTGGCTCCATCTCTTCTTTGTTTCACTCTCTCTTTCTCCCTTTGGCTCCCTTTTCTCCTCTCACGAGTTAGAGTGTAGCCTGTTCCTCCTGACTCTTTTCCCAAAGTATTTGTGCTGCATTTCTCTATTTATTGATTTTAGGAATCAACGAAAGATCCTGTGACAGAAAGGAGGATGCCAAAGTTGTGCTTAAAGAAGAGCAATGCTTTCCACTTCATCACAAATTGGGTCACTTTTGTGAACCCTATCACAGTAGCACTTATAAGTAGCTTCACAAAGGTAGATCAAGCCCCAGAGCCAAGATCTAGAGCTAAGGAGGAGTAAATGTTTACGGAATTGGTACTGTCTCATCTCCTCTGCCCTCCAGTCAGGAAGCCCACTGACTTGACAGTCTAGGAGTCCTTCAGAAGAGGGAAGTTAGGGCCTGGGCTGGGTGATATGTTTTAAATTTCCTTTTCATACAAGGTGGGGATACAAGGTCATGCAAGATGGGGAACTGGTTGGGACTGGGCAGCATTGATGCCCTCGGAGCTTTGGAATGTGCTACAGTGAGGTGAGGGTCCTGAGGCAATCTTCATGAGCAAGTCATTAGTCTTAATAAATACGCTATTTTACTTGGTTCCTATCTTATTTTCCGGGAGTAAGTGGCTTAGTTGTTTTTACTTGTTCTCGGTGTTGTTTATCACAGAGACAAGAAAGTATTTTGCATTCATTCTTCAGCCTGCATCTCCTTGTCATATGTGCATCCCATTATCATGTAACACTGTTATTTACTTACATTATATGTCTTTTCCATTAGGCTGAAAAATTAATAGCACGTTATATTTGTGTCACGACAAACATGTTGCCTGGTGGCAATTTTAAGGCAGATTTTAAAGTGGAATGGAGACTATAATGACACAAAAATCCCTCAAAAGTCTCTGCTCAGTTTACCCCATGATGAACCCCTGTGATCTGAGAGTTACCCAGATGACCAGAAACCCTCAGCACTGGGGTCCTGGTGGGTGGGGCTGGCAGGATCTAATAAGAAAAGTTTTGTGATGGAGGTGAATGGACCACACTGGTCATTTTTGCAAGGATCCATTTTGTCTGAGGTTGCTGCTTCCCCTTGTTGCAGGCCAGCTGTGGAAGACTCAGCTGACTTCTGGTCTCAGAGCTCAGCAGGTGTGTTCACACCAGATTTCCTGAAATGTGCATGTCATTACACAAACTCTTTCAGATTTTGTAAACTCTGCTAAACTATGTCATTTACTGAGGAATAAATACAGAAAGACCATTCAGTTAACTAATAACATTTATCAAGTGCTTATTTGCGAGTCACGATATCAAGCCCTTGAAGATCCCCTACAACTACAAAGACAGTCCGTGGCTCCTGAAAGCCAGATGTGTGCCAGATTTAGGATTCGAAGGCCGAGAAACTATATACTATTGGCAAAATAGGCTAATAACTCAGTTTGTGTATTTAGATTTATTTCCAAAAGCAAATATGATTTATTTTTTCTTGACAAGCTAGCGTGCATCCTGAGAAGCATGAGTAGGATGGTGAGAGGTCCAGAATCACGTAACATGAAGAGCAGCTGGAGAATGAGGCATCTTCAGACTGGGGAGAGAAGACACAATGGGGACAAGAGGGCTGTCTTTAAGCCTTTGAGAAGCTGTCAGGTGGAAGAAAGACTAGAGTGATTCTGTGAAGCTCCACAGGGCACAAACATGATGGAAGTTTCAAGGAAGCAGATTTGGGTTGAAATAAATTTCTAACAATTTGAGTTATTCATAAATAAGTGATGAGTCCTGAAACACCATAGGGCAGGTTCATGGAAGGAATTTCTGCACCAATTAATCCATAGACATTTGGACTAGATACTTCTTAAAGTACCTTTCAACTCTAAGAATCCACGACTCTTGGATACAAAAATCCCACTTTACGCAGAGTCGGTTTTGTTTATCACAGTCAGTCACAATAGCAAACTTATAGACGTCCCGATGTCCAAACTTAGACATGGCTTAAGGGACCCCGAGACCTGGTCTCTGCCGATCCCTCTCCTTATCCAATTATACTCTCCTCTTCATTCTCCAACAGGTGGTTCTAGATGTCTCCTTTTGGCTCAGAGCCACCACACATGCTAGAATTCCTTCCTTCCTCGGATTCCTTGAATTCCCTGCTTCCACTTTTCCCTTAGTTGATTCCGTACATCCCAATGTAAATGTCTTCCTTTCCTGCGGAAGCTTCTCTTGACTCAGCAAGTTCGCTTCCCTGTTAAAAGCCGGCACGGCACGTGCACCTCACTTTTGTAATTCTCCTCACTCCATTTGAAAATTACTTATTCACTGTCTGTCTTTCCTACAGGACTCCAATCTTTATAAGGGTGGGAACACGCCTCTGGTTCATGGCTGTGCGTTTGGTATCTTAGCACAATTCTAAGCACAAGGTTTCTGACTGGAAATATTTTCTAGATGAATGTTTCCTGGTGCATTTAAAAAATTCTCATGTGTGGGGCTGGCCCCGTGGCCGAGTGGTTAAGTTCGCGCGCTCCGCTGCAGGCGGCCCAGTGTTTCGTCGGTTCGAATCCTGGGCGCGGACATGGCACCGCTCATCAAACCACGCTGAGGCAGCATTCCACATGCCACAACTAGAAAAACCCACAACGAAGAATATACAACTATGTACCGGGGGGCTTTGGGGAGAAAAAGGAAAAAATAAAATCTTAAAAAAAAAAAAATTCTCATGTGTATTGATATTGGATTTACGTTCTTTTTTTTTGGTGAGAAAGATTGGCCCTAAGCTAGCATCCATTCCCAATATTCCTCTTTTTGCTTGAGGAAGATTGTCACTGAGGTAACATCTGTGCCAGTCTTCCCCCACTTTGTATGTGGGATGCCGCCCCATCATGGCTTGATGAGCGGCGTGTAGGTCCATGCCTGGGATCCAAACCTACAAACTCTGGGCTGCCAAACCGGAGTGCACAAACACGATCACTATGCCACTGGGGCAGCCCCCAGGATTTACTTTTAAGTTTTTGAGAACTTGCACATTGTGTATGGTACCAGAGTGTATCTATGAGGGGAGGATGAGCTGTGAAAATTCAGAAACTGGAAAGCTTTTGAATATTTTTGAGAGTTTTCTATCTTTACAATGTTGCAGGATTTCTTTCACAGCAGTGCCTTCAGAGTTCTTGGAGCAGCTCTCCTCACATGTCACACAACTCTCTAACTAACAAGAACAAAAAAGCACAGTCAGAACTGCCTGATTTGGAGGCAGAGGGAGCCTAGAAGGGAAAAGAAGTGCTAATAGTGAGAAAAAGTGGTAAAGAGAAAAGGCAAGGAATGGCTTTGCACACAATTTTACTTGGTTTGCTTTTCAGCTGAAGTAAGAATTTAAGATGAATGCCCCTTCTCCCCTCACATCCGACCCCAGGCACTAACAGCCTGAGAACTAAACACATAGGGAACTGTTGGGCTGTGACTCAGGAGGGACATTCCTAGCCCTGTATTGCCATTCAGGGATGTTTGCCCTTTTTGTTTTCTGAAAGGCTCTTCTTTACTGTCTCTGCTACTTCTGCCTTAGAAGAGTCAGTTTTCTGTCTCACAGACATTTTTCAGTCTGTTGACAGGTTTTCACACCAGTTGGCACAAAAGATCACTGGCTAGTTTTCAGGGTAGAGCCTGGATCCGTATTTATCATCTACAGTTCATTAGAAGTGGTTTCCCTGAACTCTTTTGGTGGTTTTGAGACCGGATTGATGTGAGGAGATATTTGTTTCTTCGAACTTGTGCGACTACACGAGACCATTTTTCTCCTCCTGATCGTTCATCTTCTATTTGCCTTTGCTAAAAAAAAGGTAACCCTGATCTTATGCTACTCACTGTCCTGATGAAAGTCTAGGCCCTTTGCAAGGTGAGGAAACAGATGAAACACGTGACCCAGATTCATGAACAATATTCTTAGAGTTAACTGCCTGCAGAAGCCCGTAGAAGTCATCTTACTCAGGGAAGAGACGGTAATCATAGTTATGACCCCTTTTGTAGCAATTGCCATTGTCCCAGGAATATCAGCCCGGAACCGTGGCTTTAGTAGCGAAGATGAAAAGAAGGGTACAGTATCTGAGCCGCTGTGGTGGGTGCAGCCCAGAAGATATGCTGGACCCATTTTCTGTAGGGAGCGTGTTTGGGTTGTTCTTTCCAGGACTGAAGATGTGTCTCTGATGAGCCATCCTTACTCTCAGATGGGTAGATTCAAGTCAGCAAATATTTCCTGAGAAATTTAGAGGAACACTAAGATGAGTAAGGATCTTACACCAAGGATCTTTCTGGGACTAAAGGTACAGACAGCCTGGGCCTGTGGGCTTCATTGCATTGTTTGGGGACACCTGGACTGGGTTTGTGACCTTAGTCCCATTAGCAAGGTGGTCAAGTCAATGGAGCCAACAGATGTGTGTGTATAAGTCACATCGTGGAACAGTAAATTCCTGTGGTTGTCTTTTATTTCAAAGCTACACTGGAACATCCAAAGGGGACCTTCCAGATGAAGCTGGGCTGGAAAGGTGTCGGTATGTCAGGAAGTGACAGCAATTGCAGTGTTGCACAGCGGCTCAGATGCGCTGAGCTGTTTAGGAGCTTTGTAAACAACCCTTTGGATCCTGTAGTTGGAGGAGCACTGAAATAAAGTCAGGGAAGAGGAATAAATGAAAATTGGCCAGTGAGAAGATTGCTAAAATAATTGTCCTTGAAAGAATAAGGAATACACCAGGCTTTTGGAGGAGCACCTCTCCTCACTGACTCAGAGTCTTTGCTGGCGTGCCCTTCCCTGGTGTGACCTGGGACAGCAGGGGATGCTGCATGTGGACACACTAATCCCCAGGGTGGCCCTTTTCAAACTGCTGGTATGCGTGTGTGCACTCCTGCAGAAGTGCAGCGAGGCCTGGCCTGGGCCGCACCTTAGCACGGAATCCTCGTCTCCAGGACTGTCAGGCTGTCACATCTGATGAGTCCTAGAGTTGAAAAGAAAAAAAGAAACAAAACACTCACATCAACCCCGTATGCAACAGCAAGGGCTGAGAAAGAAAATAGGCCACAAGACTGGACTTCTCTCTCTTTCTGTCTCTTCTCTTTCTGTTTCTCTCTCTCAGCAAAAAACCCAAAAATCACTTGAACTCAAAGTTGCAAAAAGACTGCATCCTCTGCAGTGCCTGCCTCGCTGAAACCTTGGATGTCCGTGGCTCTGCTGCATTGCTCAGTCTGGCAAAGGCAGAGGGAGGTGATTCAGGACAAACTGAAGCAGTGCAGGGAAATCTGGCACTAAATTTAGCAAGAAAGCCTGCAGTCTTGTGGCTGGCTGACTCCGTTGCCGGGTAGGATCCGTCCACACGAGTCCTTGGCCCTCAAGGACAACTGATGGAGCGCTGGCAGAGAGCCATATGGTTTTGGAAAGGCTTTTCATCTCTTATTCTCATTTTCTAAAGTTCATGAGCTTTTTCGTTTTTTTAAAGGCTGGAAAGATTCCTTTGCTATTGGCCTTCTGTTACCTAATTAAAATAAGAACAGTGTGTGAGAAAAGTGTAACATATAAGAAGAAAGTCTCTCTCCTCTTGGGCAAGTTGGACTTCCACACTCTGTAAGATGTTCCCCTGGAGGGAGCTCACACCCCCAGGATTACCCCTCCCAAGCACTTCAGAGGGAGTAACATTTGGTATGTCAAAGGAGGGACGTGCAATAAGGGGGAGAATTTTCCACAAAAGTACAGCTTTCTGCCAAGGAGCACACATGAGGCCTGAACATTTGGGCATAAACAACTCACATGTTTGAAAGAGTGAGAACAAGGCAGAGAAAGCTGTTGAGAAGGCTGAAGAAGCCAATATATTTTTCAGAGTGTGGCAAAAGTCTTCTCTGGTGATCCTACTTGAAGCAAAAATATGAAAGCAGGTCTTTATTATGTTAAGCCAAATGTGCCTTCACCTTTCAAGAAAGAAAGTTAAAAAAAACAAATGTGGGCAAGAAACTGGAATCGTCATCTTTCATATGATCCTGAGTGTATGATCTAAATCCTTTTGATTTTATTTTCTCCATGTTTAAGTGTAAATAACGTTATGAACTATCTATCTACCTCAATGGGCTCTCTGACGATTAAGTGGGCCAGGTCACACCTCCATCCTCCCTCTACCGTAGAGGGTGTTGAATGTGTCCTCTCCAGGGGGCTCTGTGAGAGGGTTCTCTGGGGAGGGCAGGTTGGGCCATCCTGCTACTGACTGAGGCTGTTCCAACTCAGCGGGCTAACCTGGGCCAGGCAGCCAAGGGCCAAGAACGGAGCGGGAATGAGCCTGCTTCCTCTTCAGCCTTCCCCTAATAGTTTCACACTATGAACAGTAGAGACATTATTAGGGTTGTCTCTTTGGAACTTAACCCCATCCCCATATTTATCTCTGCTTCAGCTTCCCCCTGTGTTGAATTCCCTCAGTGTTATTCTTCTCCAAGCTCATACTTTGGCTCTTGTTGCTTCTCCTTCAGTCCCGCGCTCCATGGTGATGCTGTCCCTGCCATGGCCTAAGCTCCTGCTAAAGACTCTCAGTTCTCCACCTTTAGGTTAGATTTCCTGCTGGAGCTCCAAGGCCTTATATACAACATGTCAAGCTGGAGGCCATGTAGGTACCTCAAGGTCAATATTTCCAAAATCAAACGTATTCATTAATTTGCTTCTCATAGCCTCTATGTGCCAGATCTTGGGGTAGAAATAAAGAGCTAAGCCAACTATTAACATATGCAATGATAAAGCAGCTTTAGCGTCATTTTGGGGGCATGTGCTTTGGAGAGGAAGGGCTGAGTTTTGTCACTTACAAGCTGTATGAACTTAGACAAGTTGCAGAACTTCTCAAAACTTCAATTTGTTCACCGTAAAAAGGGGATAATAACATTGCAGTCTTGAAGTGCCATTGCAAAAATTAAATGTGATAATGTTTGAAAGGTATATAAACAAAGCATGGTATGAATTTGAGATGAGCAATATCAGTGGTTATGAAACAGACGTGTAAAATAAGTATGGGGACTCCTAACTATTCCTTAGTGAATCTGGGACAACTTCATAGTGACAGAGGTGTTGAGGTCATCCCCCAAAGATAAGAAGCAGTCAGCCAGGTGGGAGGGGGGGGAGGGTGTTTCATCCCCCCACTGGTGAAGGCATGAGGAATGAAATAGCATGCCACGCTCGGTGAACATTAAGCAGTGTAGTCCTGAGACCGAGGAGTTTGTGAGGATTAATGAGGAGAGATGAAGGCAGAACATATGCAGGCATCGTATCATGAGGTATCTTGTGTGTTAAGCTAAAGAGTCTCCACTCTATCTTGGAAGCTATGGGGAGTCACTGAAGGAATTTCAGCAGGAAAATGACATGATCAGCTTTGTATTTTAGAAAGAACACATTGGCAACTATGTGAAGTAGAAATTGGACTCGCGCCAGGCTTGAGGCACTGAGGCCAGTCAGGAGGCAGTTGTAGTAATCCAGGCAAGAAGCAATGAGGGCCTGGATTAAGGTAATGGCTTTGGGGATAGAGAGAATGGCATGGATATGAGTGGATATTAAGGCGGGAGAATCTGTAAGACTTGGTAACTCGATGTGAGGGTTAAATGAGAAAAAAGAATCTGGGATGCCTGCCAAATTTCTGCTGTGGGCAAGTGGGTGGTTGGTCGCATCATTCAATGAGATATAGAAGAAGGAAAACATTTTGATAATGAGTCCAGTTTGGGACCTAATGAATTTTCTGTTAGATTAATTTAAGTCTGGGCTTTTCTTCCAGATGTAAGGAACCAAAATGCAGGAGAAGATAAGTGGTTCAGTGTGTTCACATGAAGAATCAGGTGTCAAGTGAGAAGGGCCAAAGGCAAAGACTTGGAGAATAATGGACGTTTAAGGAAGGAAGATGGCAAATTAATGACGTAGTCTATACGGACAAGTCATGGAGCTCAGAAGAGAATCCAGAAAGGTTGGCATCACAGAAGGTGAACAAGGGAGTGATTCACATTGTCACAGACACAAACATCAAGTTATAGAAAAGGAAACTGGCCAGTGGGTTGGGAAACATGGGGGCCATTAGTGACCTTGGTGAGAGCGATTTTACTAGAGTTGTGGAGAGAATGCCAGAATGGAGTGAGTTGGAGAGAACATGGGAAGCGAGGAAGGGTAGATCTCCGGTGTATTCTACTGTGTTAAGAAGATTTTTTTTGTGAAAAAGGGAGAGAAAGAGAATGGAATTTAGAAAGAAATTGGAATTCAAACAAAGCAGTTTTTAATTTTATTTTTAAAGCCAATGTGGGAGAATACTGTGTGAGTGTGCATGTTAGTGTGTGTGTGTTGAGAAAGAAAGCCAGTAGAAGTGGAAAGATGGAGGACAAAGTAGAAATGAGTGATGGAGCACTGCCCTTTGAGGAGGTGGGAGGGGATGGGTTTCAGAGCGTGAGTGATGGCAGGGGCCCTGGAAAGAAGGATTACTTTTTCCACTGAGACCAAAGAGAATGAGGAAAGACCAGCTCATGCATAAATTCCTTTTAATGGAGGAGGAAAGAGTTCTTGCTTGATACACTGTATTTGTTTCCTTTAGGCAGGGGCAACTTCATCCATTGAAAGTGTGGAGGACGTAGGTTTGAGGACAGACATGGTGCTTTAATCTGGAGAGGAATGGAAGAGGAAACAGCTAACATTTATTGAGTGCTTACTGTGTTCTAACCAGAATTTTAATTGCTTTACTCTTTTAATCCTCACAATAACTCTACAAGGCAGGCACAATAATCACCCCTGTTTTACAGATGAGGAAACTGAAGTACAGAGGGATTAAAATAGTTTGACAAATACCTTGACGGAGGACAGCTTGACTCAACATTTTGACTCCACGGACCATCCTTTTACGTATTAGGGGCACTGATATTTCATTTATTCGTTCAGCAATATTAATGAAATGCTTTGTATGTGCCAAGCACTTGTTTGAGTCATGTGGGATGCATTGATAAACAAAATAGTCAAGATGCTTATGTTTGTATTTTAATGATGGGAGACTGACAAGAAAGAAAATAGATAAATAACCTGTATAGTTTGTCATAGGCAATAAGTAGTATACAAACAAGGGAAAACAGAGCAGGTTGAGGGGCAGGAGTTGGGTTAAAAATATAAGTAAGGAGTAGGACTCATTTGAGACAGTAACATTGGAGCATTTAGAGCAGGGGGTGAGTCAGACATGCAGATATCTGAGAGAAGAGCATTCCAGTGCCCAAGGCATGACTGTGCTTGGCATATTCAAAGAACAAGGAGAGTGGTATGGCAGGTCCTCTGTAAGCAAGGTGGGGATGGGGAGGAGTAGGAGGTGAGGACAAAGAAGATGCTCTGGGGAAATTCAGGCTATGTAGGAACTTTGGTTTTTACTCTGAGTGAAATGGGGAGTATTGTAGGGTTTTGAGTAGAGAAGGGATGTGAGCATTCTTATAAAGTCTGAATAGACCATATAGAGGGCAAATGAAGAGGCAGGGAGAGTAGATAGGCAACAACGGCAGTGATCAAGTTGAGAGGAGAGAGTAGCCGGGACCAAAATGGTGACATTAGAAGTAGTGAGAAGTGGTCAGATTCTGAATAAATTTAAGAGGTAGAACAAACAGAATTTCCTGATAGACTGCAGATGGGGTGTAGAAAAAGGGAGACAATATAAGGATGGCTCTCAAGGGTTTTGTTTGGCTTAAGTAACTATAAATGGAGCTGCCATCACTGAAATGGGGAAGGGAGGGCGCAGGTTTGGGGGAAGACCAGGTGTTCACACCATTGTTTCAAATTGTGTAATTTTTCTCCATCCACATTCAGCAACCATTATATAGATATGAGAGTGGAATGAGAGAGATTGACAGATCAAAAATTGAGGACTAATGAAGTAAGTGCAAAGGGAGGACTAGGGGTAAGATTCTGGAGTGAAATAAGACACACAAAATTTGGGAGTAATACAATGATTGAAGAAATGGACCATGGAGTCTAATTTTCAAAGGAAAGCAATTAAAACTCAAAGAAGGAAATGGTGTCTTCAGATATTCCTTCAAGATATGCAGGAGTCTGAGATGGGCATCTTCATAGAGTATCTGTGTCCTCACATGGGTTGTGGAGAGAATAGTTCAGAGTGATGAAAAAAGATTGGAAAAATTGCAAAATGTCTGGATCATGGAATGTAGGTTTTGAAGTGATTGAAGGTTCAAAATTTTGAGAGTAAATGAGTGAGTCAGTTGGAATGACAGTTTGTGTGAGTAAAGCAAGGCCTTGAGATTTAAGAATAGGAAGCTAGGGCATAGCCATTGGAAGGCCTGCAGAAGTCAATGGAGGCAGACAGATGAAACTACTGTCAGATTAGGATGTTGAATGGATTGACCACTTATTTTTTTAGCTTTACTGAGAAATAGAATAAACTGAAAATATTAATGTGTGAAATTTGATAGCTTTCTTTTTTTTACACCAAGTAAGACTGGCTCTGAGCTAACATCTGTGGCCGTCTTCCTCTACTTTATATGTGGGATGCCTGCCACAGCACGGCTTGATAAGTGGTGCATAGTTCCACGCTCAGGATCCGAACCAGTGAACCCTGGGCTGCCAAAACAGAGCACACAAAATTAACTGCTGCGCCACGAGGTTGGCCCCAGAAGTTTGATAATTTTTGACATAGCATATAACTGTGAAACCATCACCACAATCAAGATAGTGAACATATTCATCACCCTCCAAAGTTTCCTCACGCTTCTTTTTAATCCCTCACTCTTTCCCACTCCACTCTGTCCATCCCATTTCCAAGCAGCCCTTGACCTACTTTCTGTCACTACAGATTAATCTGCATTTTGTAGAATTTTACATTAATGAAATCATACAGTGTGTATTCTTTTCTTTGTTGCTGTTGAGTTTCTTTCACTCTGCATAATTGTTTTGAAAGTTATCCATGTTGCAAGTATCACTAGTTAATTCCTTTTTATTGCTGAGTAGTATTCCATTGTATGGTCATACCACGATATTTTATCAATGAATATCAGATAAATAAGAGATGGATATCTGTTGATGGACATGAGGATTGTTCCCAACTTTTGGTTATTACAAATAGAGCCGTTGTAAATATCTATGTACATGTCTTTTTGTGGACAGATGCTCTCGTTTCCCTTGGATAAGTACCTAGGTGTCGAGTGGCTGTATCATATAGTAGACTACGCTTCACATATAAAGAACTGCCAAATGGACTTTGACTACTATAGATCATTCGCATTTTCACAGAAATTTTATAATCAGCTTGACAATTTCTACAAAATCTTGTGGAAATTTTGATTGGAAAAGCCTTGACTCTATGGATCAATTTGCAGGAGACTTGATCTTAAGAATTGGATCTTAAAAATCTTGAAAATGATGTTTCTTTATTTAGGTCTTTAATTTCTCTCATCAATGTTGTGAGGTTTTTAGTGACCAGATCTTTCAGATCTTTTGTCAAGTTTATTCCTAAGCTTTTCATATTTTTCTATGTAAATATTTTTATCTAAATATAAAATTATAAACATATTTCAAAACTATAGTGATCTTGCTTTTTTATTAATAGACCTTATTTTTAGAACAGTTTTAGATATTACAGAAAAATTGCACAAATACTTCAGAGAGTTCACATATACTCACCCTCCTTATGCTGTTTATCCTATTAATAACATTTTACAATAGTATGATAGACTTGTTACAATTAAAGAACCAACATTTGTATAATAACACAATAATGATGCATATTATTATTAACTGAAGCCTATAGTTTATTTAGGTTTCTTTAGATTTCATCTAATGTCCTTTTTCTGTTTCAGGATCCCATCCAGAATACTGTAACGCATTTAGTTATGTTTCCTTGTGTTCTGCTTGGCTGTAACATTCCTCAGACTTTCCTCATTTTGGAGGACCTTGACAGTTTTGAGAAGTAATGGTCAGGTACATTATAGGATGCCCCTCTACTGGCATTTGTTTGGTATTTTCTCATGTTTAGGCTAGGCTCTGTGTTTTTGGGAGGAAGATCACAGGGATAAAGAGCCATTTCATCACATCATATCAAGAGTACATACTGTTCACATGATTTATGAGTGTTCATATTGACCTTGAGCACCTGGTTGAAGAATGTCCATCAGATTTTTCCACTGTAAAGTTACTCTTTTACCCGCCCCCCTTCTCTACTGTACTCATTGGAAAGGAGTCACTATGCACAGCACACGCCTGAGGGGTGGGAATTTATGCTCCCCCTCTTTTACGGTGAAGTAGATGCATAATTTATTTGGAATTCTTCTGCAAAGGAGATTTGTCTCTTCTCCTCCATTGTTTAATTAACTCATTCAATATTTATATCAGTATGAACTGAAGGATATTTATTTTATTCTTTGAGTTACGATTCGATACTAATTTATTTATTTTGTTGGTTAAATTATTCAGCTTTGGTCGTTGGGAACTCTTACTGTTGGCTCCTGTGCCCCTTTGACATATCCCCATCAATGTGGGTTTTTTTATTTTTATTTATTTATTTTTTGAGCACTTCCTTACTTTCTGGCACTGTGAGATGCCTCAGGCTTGCCTTTGTATTTCATGCTCCAGCCTGGAATCAGCCAATTCTCCAAGGAGCCCTGGTTCCTTTTAGTGAAAAATGGTATTGGAAATGAAGATTTGGGCACTAGGTATGCTTCTTGCTACTAGGATGTCATTTCTTTTAGACCCTCTCAGCTAACAGAGCAAAGGAACTTATGTGTGTATGCTAACCTATATATAAACACAGATGCATATGTGTACGTATATACATATATGTATATGTACATATGCACACATATGCGTATATATGCATATATGTATACATACGTAGATGCACACATATTTATAGATATTTCCATATGTAACCATCTGTATCAGTATCAAGATAGACGTGAGCTCATTCTGATGTCTTCAAATCCAGTCCATTACCATAGCCCTCTCCCAGGCTTATCTGTAAATTCTCACCACCACAGCAAAGAACTTGGCTCCCACTCTCTGCCAATCACTTATTTAATTGTTCAATTTCAGCATACATGCATAGCAGCATCATAACTGTTAACCCCTTGTCCCATCGGGGGCAATTTTACTAATTAGAGTGAAATTCATTTCCAGAATTACTTAGATCAGAACCATTTCCCCCATCTCCTTCCCTGAGATTGTTTCATACGTTTGTGATATAGTTAGATTCTCTTGTCAGTCTGCAGTCTTTCCTTGAATCCCCCAACCTCCTAGATGACTTTGTAAATTTACATGCATTAAGGTTCACCCTTTGTGTTGTAAAGTTCTATGCGTTTTGACACATGCCTAATGCCGTATAGCCACCATTATATTATCATCCAGGATAGTTTCACTGCCCTAAAAATGCTCTGTGCTCCACCTACTCCTCTCTCCCCACTCTCTGACAGTCACTGATCTCTTTACTCTTTCAATAATTTTGCCTTTTCCAGAATCTTATCTAATTGGAATCGTACAGTATGCAACTTTTAAGACTGGCTTCTTTCACTTACCAATATGCGGTTAAGGTTTCTCCATGTTATCTCATAGCATGATAGCTCTTTTCCTTTTATCAATGAATAATATTCTACTGTATAGATGTAGTACAATTTGTTTGTCCATTCACTTATTGAAGGACATCTTGATGGCTTCCAGTTTTGGTCAGTTATGAATAAAATGTCATACATATTCACATGCAGGATTTTTTTTCCCTTTTCTTTTTTCTTTTTTTTTTTTTTGTGTGTGTGAACGTGTTTTCAACTCAGTTGGGTAAATACCTGGGCATGCGATTACTTTATTGTGTAGTAAGACCATGTTTGGTTTTGTAAGAAACTGTCAAGCTGTATTCCAAAGTGGCTGTACCCTTTTGCATTCCTGCCAGCACTAAATGAGAGTTACTGTTGCTCTGCTTTCTTGTCAGCATTTGGTATTGTCAATTTTTTGTTTTTGAGCTATTCTAATAAGCGTGTAGTGGTATCTCATTATTGTTTTAATTTGCAATTCCCTACAGACAAATGATGTTGAACATCTTTTCATATGCTTATTTGGCATTTGTATATCTTCCCTGGTGAGGTGGTGGTTCAAATCTTTTGCCCAGTCTTTAATTGGATTTTTGTTTTCTTATCGTCAAGATTTAAGAGTTCGCTGTATATTTTGGGTACACGTCTTTTACCAGATACGTGTTTTACAAACATCTTGTCCCAGTTAGTGACTTGTCTTTTTACTCTTTTATCAGTGTCTTTTGCAGGGGAGTTTTTCATTTTAATAAAGTTCAACTTATCTATTTTTTCCATCATGGCTCCTGCTTTTGGTGTATCTAAGAAATCATTACTAGATTCAAGATCGCCTAGGTTTTCTCCTATGTTATCTTCTAGCACTCTGACAGTTTTGGATTTTACGTTTAAGTCTATGATTGATTTTGAGTTAATTTTTGTTAAAGGCATAAGACTGTATATATAGATTTTTTTCTTGCATGTGGATGTCCAATCGTCTCAGTACTGTTTGCAGAGAAGACAATCCTTTTACCATTGAATTGTGGTTGCCCCTTTGCAAACTGATCCACGTGTCTATTCTGTTGCTGGTGCCACACTGTCTTATTTATTGTAGCTTCATGGTTCAGTCTTATGTTGGGCAGCACCAATCTCCAACTTCCTTCTTCAGTATTTTGTTTGCTGTTATGAGCTTTTTCCCTTGCCATATGAAATCTAGAGTCCATTTGGTGATTTCCACAAAGTAGCTTGCTGGGATTTTGATTGGGGTTGCATTAAATTGATCGCTCAAGGTGGGAAGAACTGACACCTTAACAATATTGAGTCTTCCTATCCTTGTACATGGAGTACCTCTCTGTTTATTTAGAACTTTAATTTCTTTCATGAGACTTTTGTAGTTTTCTGCATATAGATCCTGTACATATTTTGTTAGATTTGTATTTAAGCATTTCAGTTTTTTTGATGCTAAGGTAAATGGTATTGTGTTTTTAATTTCAAATTCCAATTGTTCATTAGTGGTATATGGGAAAAAAAATTTACTTTTGCATATTAACTTTGTATCCTATCACCTTGCTATAATCTAGGAATTATTTCTTTTTTGTCAAATCTTTGGAATTTTCTACATGGACAATCATGTCCTCTGTGAACAAAGAAAGATTTCTTTCTTTCTTCGCAATCTGCATAGCTTTTATTTCCTTTTGTTGTCTTATTGCACTAGTTAGAACTTCCAGTATACTGTTGAATAGGAGTAGAGAGAGGGAACATCTTTGTCTTGTTCTCAATCTTAAGGGCAAGCATCCACTTTTTCACAATTAAGTAGGATGTTAGCTGAGTCTTTTGTAGATGTTCTTTACTAAGACTGGGAAGTTCTCCTCTATCCCTGGTTTACTGAGAAATTTTATTATGAATGGGTGTTGGATTTTGTTAAAGGCTTTTTCTGCATCTATTGATATAATCATGTAATTTTTCTTCTTTAGTACATTGATGTGATGGATTACGTTAATTTATTTTTTTTGGTGAGGAAGATTGGGCCTGAGCTATCATTTATTGCCAACCTTTCCCTTTTTGCTTGAAGAAGATTGTCACTGAGCTAACATCTGTGCCAATCTTCCTCTATTTTGTTTGTGGGATGCTGCCACAGCATAGCTTGATGAGCAGTGTGTAGGTCTGTGCCCGGGATCCAAACCCACAAACTCCAGGCCGCTGAAGTGGAGCACGTGAACTTAACCACTATGTCACTGGACTGGCCACTAGTTGATATTTGAATGTTGAGCTAACATTCCATACCTGGAATAAATCCCACTTGGTCATGGTGTATAGTTTTTTCTCTGTCCCTGAACATTAATATTAGTCACGTATCATTTCTTTTTTTTTTCTCCCCAAAGCCCCAGCACATAGTTGTATATCCCAGTTGTAAGTCCATCTATTTCTTCTATGTGGGATGCCACCACAGGATGGCTTGATGAGTGATGTGTAGGTCCATGCCCAGGATCCAAACCAGCAAACCCCAGGCAGCTGAAGTGGAGCATACAAACTTAAGCAGTATGCCACTGGGCCGGCCCCAACATGCCGTTTCTCATGTAAAGTCCTGCCTGAACCCCTGGGAAGTTAATTGCTTTCTACTTTGGGAGTCACACAGAACTTTGCTTCTGCCTTTATTATAGTACTTATCATGATAAATTGTTTTTACATGTTTTAAGTTCTACACTCACAATACTGTGAACATCTGAGAACAGAGTTTTTTCTAAAAATTCGTAATCTCTCTTTGTACCAATAGCCCCCAAAGTGTTACTTTAACAATAGTTATCCTCATTATTCTATCTCTGACGCTTAGTCCTCTGCTTGACACATGTAATTATTCATAAAAATTTGTTGAAAGCAAAAAAATTAATATAGTGCGTGTTCTAAAAACAGAGTATCTTCCAAATCCAGCCAGTAAAATGCTGAAATATTTTAATGATATAAACCTAGTGTTGAAAATGACACACAGGAAGAAATCTCATTTAATTTTAGTGGCATGTTAAATTAATAAACCAGTAGACTTTATCAGTAAGGCAGCTACAGATTTCTAATTGGATCCCCCCAGGCTGGGACAGGCAGAGAAGGTAGTATTGGGACTTCATCACTCATCCGCGCCGCTGGAGACACGGACTAGATGTGTATACTGCTCTATAAACATGGAACGTGGCACAAGACGTTCGGGTTGTGTCAATGATCTTGTCTTGGCTCTGCGACCAGCCTCTACTATTCCATTTCCAACCTGTCCTCTCCTACCTCAGGGTGGAGCAGAAAGGCAGGAGAAGGTGTTTCGTAAAATCATAATTTGATTGGAGAGGCCTAAAATAAGCAGCACTGTCTCAAGTCTATGGAATGAATCAGGGCAGGAGTAACGAACAAAGGAGTCTTTTTTTTTTTAAGTTCCTATGAAATCATAACAAGAAAGGAGGGCCAATTTAGGCCTTCTTCATTCTCTTTTATTGTGAGTCAGAAATTTTGGAGGCTTCTCACCATTCCTACTCTCAAATGAAGATGCCAGTTGTAAAACGTTTACCCCAACCGAGGATCATGGCCATGTTTCTAGAGCATTCCTTACTGTATATGTGACCCTTTGAGGTCTTGCTGTATCATTGGGAATGTTTCCCAGCAGCCATGAGTGAATCCTGTAAAGCCCTGACAAAGGCAAGCACGGAACACACATGGGCTTTCATGGATGCTTATCAGTATCTTGATGAGAACTTCCGCTCCAGTGTAGTCAACAGACATGATATCAGCTTGCCAGCAGCAGTGAATTGCCTGGATCATGATTTTCTCATCTTAAGAAACCACTGCCCTTGCCCAGCCAAGCCAGGCTGCTCCTTCCTGAAGAATTGCTGTTACCTCTTCACCCTGGTTCCCACCTGCCCTCTTTGAGTAAACCCATTTTCTAATCTTATTTATTGCTATTCTTACTTTGAAACTGCAGATATACACAATTGCTTTCAAAGATAACTAATGGTACAGAATTTCTTTTGAAACTATTTTCCCTTATGATTACTTCAATATTCCCACGAGGTGAAGATTAAGGAACTGAATTATAATGACGTGATTTTTACGGTCATGCATTCGTTAGTGCTACTCTTGAAGGCAGGGCCCCAGCTCCCTGTCTCCTACACCGGGTTTGCTCCGAGATGACAGAGAATTGAAGACAGTGGGTTCCAGCCACTGCGCTACAGGACTTTGCATATATTAACTCATAATTGTGAGGTGTTATTATGATGTCAGTTTTACATATGAGGGGATTGAGGCTTGGAGAGATAAGGCAATGTCCTCTAAGTGATACAGTCATCAACTGCAGAACTGGTTTATACTTAGACATGATTGATTCCCAACTGAGCTGTGTTATAACACCTCTGCAGCTTGGCCAGAGCTGCTCTTCTATGACCGGTGTCTCTGCCTTCGGCTGCTTAGCTATTGCCCTATGCAAAAGTGCCTTGCTTTGGGGACCAGCCCAAGGTTCACTGGCTGCACTCATCAGGCCTTGGGCCATGGCAAGAGGCAGTGTCATCAGGGAAGAATAACTTAATTTGGAATATCCAGCGGGGACATTTTTTTCCTACGTGGTTTTTGGTGGGGTGCCTTTTCTACTCCATTCAAAGATGCCACACGTGCTGGGTGTGAGCCTGCCAGGATCACTCACTTACATTAGTACCTTGGGATCATTACCTTTGCTGTCTTAGCCAATCCACTTGTAAAATGGGCTTAGGATGGAGGAATTCCAAAGCTAGTTTATAATTTGCACCTACTTCATGGGGAAAATAAAGCTATTTACACTAAAAATGGTGCTATCTCTTTATTCCAGTCAAATAGAACTTGATGTCTAGGTTTGAGATCATGTACTTTTATAAAGAAGCTTCTGAGCTCATTGAAAATGTTATCAGTTACTGACTTACTACTGATAAAAAAAACTATACTGATAAAAAATGTAATATTTACTAAGCAGTTAAAATATCAAGCTACAAACTGGACTTTCCTAATACTGATATTTGATGTTTCTGGTGAAACTCAATTCAGTGCCTGAGAAGATACCTGGAAAGTCCATAAAACTTCAGAGATCTATAAACAAGTCAACTTAACTACTTCAACTATCTTAACATGCCACTTGTACTTCAGCTTTTCCATGTTGACTGAGAAATAAAACTCAACCCACATTTGGGGCTTTGAAGCCGTGTGGGTATGTGAGTCGGGGAATTCTGAGCTTCTAACGAGGATGTAGGATCACTGAGTCCCTGGATTACTCAGGAGAGGTTGCCCTTGTAAGCTTGTACTTTTCAGTCAAGGTAATATGAATGGAGAAGTTCTTCTGGATAGAGAGTGGCTGAGCAAGTGCTATTTAAATGCTAAGTGTAAGGATGGGTGTGACAGGTTTGATGTCAAGAAAAGTCAGGGAACTGGGTAGTTAACTTGGCTACACTGTGTATTTGCATTAGGCTGATAAACTTAATGCCCACTGCAGGCATGGAAAATGCTACCAATGCAGGAGTTATGGCTGCTGTGAAAACTATAACTTTGGATTGATTGACTCTGCTGTGTTGAAGGTTTTGCTTGTTGCGTCAGCATGTGCAATGTAGGGATGCAGAGTAGAATTCATACCTCATTTTCAGACGAAGATCAATTCAACTTTAAACATTTTTCTTTTCCTAGCAGGTTCTCTGGAGCTACAGAAAGCTGTCAGAGACTGCAACTCTGGTTCAACTGCTCCAGTTCCATTAGCTTGACTTAGAAAATACATCAGTCTTGTGTCCAACTCACAAAATTTAGACCCAAAAGGAAAAATAAATTCCTTGTGAGGTCATCTCTCTCGTCTGAACACTATCTGGTAGACTCCTTGAGCCACTAAAATGGCAAAGATCTTGGATGCCTGCCTAGCTGTTAGAGAGAATGGAAGAGACAAGGAGAGGTGCCAGGAACGGTGGTGCGTGAGAACACTGAGCCTGAGCAGAAAAACAGGAGCGAGGGAGCAGCCCAGCGTGGCGATTAGAGCTACTCATTTGGGAGCAGAGAAAAGTAAATCCCGTGTGTGTGTGTGTGTGTGTGTGTGTGTGTGTGTGTGTGTGTGTGTTTGTGAGGGGACGGGGGCTGATGAAGGCCTTTCCCAGTAAAACAGGATGCTTACTCATTTCTTTATAGGTATTCAGTCAAAAAGAGTGTCAGAACGTCCAAGAACTTGGCTGCTTCCTTTTTGTTTTGAAAAGTCAAACAAAAAGTTAAAGAAGTAGAAAAAAGTAAGGCCAGAGCTGTGATGTTTGTGAGCTGTATTTGTAAGGAGATCTGGGTGTGAGCATGTGTCTGCAAATCCTAGCTTGTTCCTCATGGCCAGCTCTTCCTCAGTCCGCGTTCACAGCCAGTAGTCTGGTTACTGACCTTTATAGAAATAAGTCTGCTGAGATGGGGAAATTTCACCGTTTATTAGTGAGCTCTAGGCTGGGGGACCCTTCTTGCTGCAGGTTTGTTTTTTCAAATAGAGTAGTGAGTTATCTGAATGAAGTTAAGAGGTCCAGTAACTTTTGAGTGCTAATCCTGTGAGCTTGGGATTTATTTTCCAATAGGATTCTTTTCAGGCGTTTGAGAATATTGAGAACATATCACCATGTTTATTTTATTTTTTCATTTTTCTGGTAAGCAATTTGATACATTTGCATTTCTCTCTGGATAAAATCATGTGAAATTATTTTATATTGCTTGACAGACTGCATTGTTAACCCTTATAGTATACGGTATATGCCGAGGAATGTATTACAACCAGCACACGTTTATTGGACATGCTGTAGTCTCTTAAACTATGGGAAAAAGCTGCTGTAAGCATCAAAATAGTTCTTTTTCCCAAGAGCAGTAGATATTGGGTTACTGCCTGTTAGTTTGATAGATACAGTTTAAACACTTACTTTAAGTAAAAATACACATAAAACAGAGCACATTTTGGATCACCTTTGATCTGTAAGTGGTACCAAAAGGAATAAATTTTACTGGGAATTCACCTATTCTCTATCAAGTTGGCTGGCTATTCACATATTTTCATAAAAGATAAATATTTTGTTCATCCTTTGAGATAAAAGTAAAGTTCCAAAAAGATGTTTCAATGTAGGTTTCCTTTTAAAAAGTCTTTTTCTAGCTTGCTAGAATCTTCCATACCTGCAGAAATTTCTGTCTAGAGAAATTGCCCTCTCTAGAATTTCAGCTGAATACCTAATCAAAGCTGATGTCCACAAGAGAGCATTAATGTACCCATGAATCAAGGTTCTGTGTACACTTCCATTACCAGGGTAAAAATCTTTGTTGGTTTAAGTTAGATCTTGTATATTACAGGAGTCACCATATGGAAGGGTTGACTGAATCAGTATTTCTAATTTTTGTTTGCTGAGAACTCCCCTAAAAATTCCTATCTTTGAAGATGGAAGAAACAATAATTCCCAGGTCTGGATTATGTTCTGTATATGTTCCTAAGAGCCTAATTCTCTGCCCACGTTTGGTGGGGAGAATTAGGCTGATAATGGCTTATTCAAAAAATTGCATGTCATGTAGATATTTAAAAATTACATAAATGTAAAAATCATATATATAGCTAAAGTTATATGTATAATGCTAAAAGCATTTATATATTCATATTCATACACACGTGAATCTGAAAGAGGTGGTCTTTTTTAGATCACCTTTAAGAAAAATACCTTGATTGGTCATTTTGGGAGACAAGTCAGGTTGCAGGACAGTCTACAAGAAAGAGAGGACCTGAGAGCCTTGTAGAAAGCTGAAGCAAGAGTGGAAAGAACTCAGCACATTTCTAGGAATAAGTAGGGCTACCGTGCAAATATTTAAGTACTTTGCATTGCCCCAATGTAAAGCTTTTTGTGTGTCTGAACCTTCAACAACTTTGGCTGTTCACAAGATGGAAATCAAGTAAAAGGGGCCCAGTTGTATCTCATGGAGACTTAGAACCCAAGGTGCAAAGAAAACACATTTCTTACCAAATGTGCAATAAACATTGCTTTATGGCTCATGGAAGCGTCTGCTCACTTTAACATATAAGGACAGGTTTCTACATGCAGGAGAAAGAGGACTACCTTCCATAAAAATGAATTGTACTGTGAGAGTTCTTAAGTTCATGACTGTAGCCACATTCGCCTTTCTCTAGGATGTATATAATGTAGTTATGAATCTGTGTTAAATTAGATTTGAAAATTTTCTGCAACTATAACAAGCTTTAAAATATAGGATGCTAGAATTGTTTTTTTTTTTTTTTGAGGAAGACTAGCCCTGAGCTAACTACTGCCAGTCCTCCTCTTTTTTGCTGAGGAAGCCTGGCCCTGACCTAACATCCGTGCCCATCTTCTTCACCTTTATACGTGGGATGCCTACCACAACGTGGCATGTGAAGCGGTGCCACGTCCGCACCCGGGATCCGAACCACCGAACCCCAGGCTGCAAAGAAGCGGAACATGTGAACCTGACCGCTGCGCCACCAGCCCGGCCATAGAATTTTTTATTTCAAACCGATTTTAAACAATCAGTTCAGGCTTTTTCTTATTAGGATATTTTGCTCTATTGTTTTTTCTATCCTTTCTGTGTAGATAGATGTAATTGTTTTCATTAAATATGATAGAAATAACATATTAAACGACTACAAAATTGGCATAAAATGAATCCTTGTCTGGGGAAAATATGTCATATACACATACAAATAGAAAACATTTTTTTAGTTTGCAACACACACTGGGTCTATGAAGAATTCTCTGTAAATGTAAGTATAACAGTTATAGCTTCTTTTCAATAAACTATATTGGATTTACTGATTTCTGCAGTGCGATGGAAGCCAGCTTTGTAGATATCAAATCATTGTTCTATATAGAAGGCTTCTTGATGAATTAGATTGTAGATAAATGCAAGATTGAGGAAGTTCCTAATCTGTGTTACTTGGTAATGTTTTAAAAAATAGTTCAGGGGCTGGCCCCGTGGCCGAGTGGTTGGGTTCGCGTGCTCCACTGCCGGCGGCCGAGTGTTTCGTTGGTTCGAATCCTGGGCGCGGACATGGCACTGTTCGTCGGACCACGCTGGGGCAGCGTCCCACGTGTCACAACTGGAGGGACCCACAGCGAAGAATATACAACTATGTACCGGGAGGCTTTGGGGAGAAAAAGGAAAAAAAAAAAAAAGTTCAAAATCAAGTACATAACTTTACTGAATTAAGTTGATTACTTCAATGATTGTTCAAGTAAATATAAACGAAAGAACATGCTTGAATTATTAAATAGTTGAAATACAAAGGGCTCTTGGTGAATACTTCAGACCTTTTCTCCCAATTTGCAACTGTATTTTGAGTGGCATCCGATAGGCACTGAAAAGTTTCTGTCGACCCGATTACCTGTCTTTTGCACCGGCTGTAGGCCTCTGTGGCGGTTCTCCAAGTGGCTGCACATTCGAAGCCCTGGGACAGCTCTCCTGACCAGAGTCTGCCTTCGCAGATCTGAGGGAGGCCTTGCTCACTGCATTTTCCTTAAAGCTCCCGAGAGATTCGAATACACATCCATGGGTTGACAGCCACAATTCTACTGCCTTTGTTGCCTTTTTTTTGGCGGGGGGGGGGGCGGTCTGTTTCTCCAATTCAGTAGTCAGCCTTTTGGAGACAGGGACATTGTCATGAACTATGCTCCATGTCTCTAGCACAGAGTCTGATGCGTAGTGAGCAGTCAGTAAGTGTTTGTCGGATGAATGAGTTAATGTGCTAAGTTTTCCAAGATGATTACATTGACTGTCAAAGCTACACAACTTCTAATAAAAGAGCTCAGAAATTAAACTGAACTACTGAAAAGTAGAACCAGCCTTAATTCAACCAAACACGAAGACAAAAGAAATCTTGTCAAAGGCCCCAACCAGAGTGGTCTCAGTAGGGAGTGAAGGAAGAGGCTCTAAACTCAGCACTCAGGGGCATGAAGTTCAGAAGATTCTGGAAGAGCTATCATGATCCAGAGAGCCAGGGATCAGGGAGGACACAAGAAAGGACCAGGGAGGCATGTGTGTTGCAATGATGTAGCTCAAAGGATGAAGTGATGACCTGAGGACCCATATCCAGGCTTAAGGCAACTGAGGGTCCCCCCAGATCCAATGACTGCCTAAGAACACCCCAGACAAGAAGCTTAAAGATTTTCTTTAGCTTCTAACCCAAACAAGTTCAGATAAGAACATTATCAAGACGTGGATAGTTACCCAACTGAACCAGGCAAGCCAAAATTTATGTGGGATTACAAACTTAGTAATAGGCAGTTTTGGGGGATTTTTTTTTTTTTTGCTTTTATAGATTTGAGCTATATTGAGGCATAGATGGGGTGAAGTTAGTTATCTAAGCTAAAAGAGTTATGTGATCTAGTTGGCATTTGGAAGATGACTGGGCGATGGAAATGCAAAGCAAGTGCCACTGCTGCGCGCCCGTGTTATCTCCCTGGCATGCAGGAACAGTAGGGACTCGCACAGGCCCCTCTCCTCACCTCTCCAATCACAAACTCACATTTTCAAAAGGAATTTTCTGACGCACAAAGACGTGAGCACTCGTTTATCAGCCTAGAAACCTGTTTCTTTAATAGCAACTATATTAATGTTGGTTCAATTAGGGTTTTTTCCCTCTACCTATTAAAGTGCATTTGCCACAAAAGTTCTTATAATTGGCAGTAGGTTAGTCCTTAGAAAATCCTCAACTTTTCACAAATACTTTAGCACTATGTAAGCAAAAGATAAGGAGGGAGAGTAATTTTTTTGCCAGAAAATTAAAATAAATTTGCCCGCCTGCTTTGTGCAGATTGAGCCTGAAGAAACGGCTTGTGGGACTGTTCTGTGGCCTCCAGTATGCTTCCTCTTTTGACACAGTTAGATGTCTTCTAGTCCACTTTCTACCTGGTCTTCAACTGTCCAATTTTTCCTTATCCTGTCCTGGATGTGATATGTTTAGTCTTTCTACTGCCTTGGGGATGGTTGTAGGTTTTATACAACTCACCTGTGTCTTTTCTCCTTTTTGGATATTTTTCTTTAAAACCTGTGGTAGCCATAAATTCAGCTTTCATTGACTGATTTATAACTGATGGTTTGTCGCCTTACGTATTACCTGCTCTCGTTCTTTGATTTTCAATTAAAAGATGATCCCTGGGTGCAGAGCTCCACACACCTTGTTCTCACGCTTGATGTATTACTTTCTTTCATGTGAACGTCATCTTGTCTGTGAAAACTCTTGCTCTAATTTACAATTATATTTACTTTATGTCCTATAGTTTTTAGTTCATTTTCTTATTTTTTATTCATTATTTGGTCAATTTAAAGATCAATTCTTAACAGTATTGAAGGAAATCATCCTGAACTAGGTGCTTATAAAGGTGAAAGCCATGAGTGTGATATGTTAGTGATATTTAGCAAGAGAACCCCGAGACATTGAAAGCTCCCTTTGGTCAGACACCCCATCCAAATCGATCCCTGAACAGAGAAGAAGGCAAAGAAATTGAACTTTTCACATTAACAATGGCTTCTGCTGCAAAACAACACTGCAGATTCTAACAGGGTGGGTCGGATTCCATGGGGAACCATCTTTGACGGTCATTCTGAATGAATAAGAGCAGTATGCAAGTACCAATCTGTCCACAGTCATCCCAGGGACCAGCCTTGTCTCCTCTCTTGCTAGTCCAAGGCATGGAAAAGCCAGAGTAGATCTACCTGTGAGAAAATCCAGAGGAAAGCAGTAGGCAAGATCGTTTGGCCCAAATGGAAAGTTGAAAATGGCTTAGCAGACTTGTTAAGGTCCTTCTTGGTTGGGAGAGGCACTTGGGAAACCAAGGTATTACTTCCCAGGCTTATCCTAGTTAGCCGTATTAGAGAACTTTGAAAAAGGAGACATAGATGACTGGGCCTCTCCAAGGAGGTGATCCACTCTGCTTAAAGTAGCCAGGTATTCTGTTCCTTGGAGGAACAGAATCAAGTAAAAGAGTGAAAATGAAGACTGGCCAAGCTCCTTGGTTCCTCGTGGGAATGGTTCAGCCTAGACTTTGTACTCCTTCATCTAAACACACACACACAAACACACACACACACACACTGAGAGAGAGGGAGGGAATAAGAGAGAGAAAACTAAGTAAAAAGAGATGGCTAGGCCTTCTCCCAAGGGAAGTAGAACTAACTTCTCTTGGGACCTGGGAAAATAATCCTCATTTCTTCCACCTCTCAACTGTTTGAAAACTTCATCTTAGGGTTGAATGAAGAGTTTATACCTAGAGGCATATTGAGAAGACAGGCCTGTGAAGGGGAAAGGAATCTTCTGTTTCCTCCCTAGAGCTTCCAGTGCATTCCACTCTATACCATTTTTAGTATAGAGCAGTTGAGAGAACAAAATATGTTGTCTGCTCATTTTTTTTCCTCCCTCTTCCTTTTTTTAATGCCATGGACTTCTTTGCCAATCCTGTGAAATCTAAGGACCCTTTCACAGAACAATGCTTTTAAATACATAAAATAAACTACAGAAGATTACAGAGAAAACCTATCATATTGAAATAGACTTCTACCAATGGATTCCTTGGGGGTATCCATGGGGCCCAGGTTAAGAAACAGCGTTAAGTAGGGCTTTGCATAAGTCAGGGTCTCTGCAGGAAATAGGTGGCACACTCAAGTTAAGATAATTTGAGGATTATTTAATCAAAAGATATTTACGAAGGATGGGCATGGTATAGGGAAACCAAGCAGAGTCATGAGGTGCGTGATTCCAGAAACCGCAAGCTATTATTAACAGCAGAGACAAAGGGAGGAGGGGGCGCGGTGTGTAGTGAGGCAGACTCTGAGAAGAGTGACTCAGTCTTGGGAATGGTCCAGGCACAAGTGACCTTATGGGAGGGAGCCAGGCGTTCCCTGACCTGACCTCATTCCTTTTGATCCCCAGCTGGAGCTCCCCAGAGATGCTGGCCATTAAGCAGACTTTTAAAAAATGTAAATCAATTTATGTTTCAGCAATTCCTCTGCCTTAGAATCGGAGACTCCCCAAGTCCTTCAACTCTCACCTGGCTGTTGTCCTGGGTCTTGTGTTCTGTTAATCAGGAGCATCACCAAAAGGTAGCACATGGAAGCAGGTAAATTTCCACACACAGATGACATTGGTAAAATGTTCACTTACCATAACTCAGTATTTTTGTTGGCAAATATTTAAAAATACTTTAAACCATATGTGGAATTAGAGTAATTGATTTTCCCCCGTTTTTGCTAGAATAATTTTTCTTTTGTGATTGATTTAAAAAACACTCCCTGATAGATTTCTCAGGAAATCTCATTATTTGCCGGCCCAGGTTAGCTGGCCCAGGACATCATCTGTCTGTGCTGAAGGAGAAATCCTTTACAAGTTTCATCTTGAGAAATGGTTAAATTCATCAAATTCTCTGGGAGCAGCTATTTCATCTTTGAAAATGTAGGTGGAGTACTTGAGAACTATTTGAAAAGTCACTCGTTCCAAGGGTTTGTATTGTCATTTTACAAATTACACAAAACTATTTGAAAGGGGGGAAAAAAAAGGGCGATTGTTATCAACCCAAGGAGGTTCATTGAGAATGTATACCCAATGTTCCATGATGGTTTTCCTTTTGTAATAATAGAGGATTAATGAAGATCTACATGGCATGTCGACAATCTAGGCAGAGAGGCGTGTGGTCAGTCGCCTTGGTGTGAAGGTAGAGCCACTGCAGAAATGGCAACCATTTGCTCTGGGAACTCAGCCTGCGCTGCTGTGAAATGATTTGCATAAGAGTGTACCAGGAGTTCCCAGAACTGCGTTCCTGGGTGTTCCCCTCCTCTCTTTCCACTGCTGGCTGTCTGACTCTGTTTGGGTGTATGTCTTCATGTGTCATAATGTTCTGTTTTAAAACACAGCAAAGTTCAAGAAGTTTTGCTTCCTTAAAAGCAAACTTGGTGCCTAAATAGGAAATACTGAGCCGCTTTCCGCAGGGTTTTTTGTTTTGTTTTGTGTTTGAGGTACAAAGCAGTTCTCTAAACCAAGGGTGGGATGGGCAGTTCTCTGACACTGACTTTTCTAAATACCAAATTCCCACCATCGGTGTGCTCCAGGCTTCTTTTCCTTTCATGGACATCCTAACATGGTAGGTGACTTGACAACTGGACAGGGTATTTGCACTTGGGGCTATTTGCAAAGCATTCCTTTATTTTAAGGCAGCAATTTCCTACAGAAGTTTTTTTTTTTTTTAATGAATTCTCAAAGGGCGGACAGAGATGAAAAGGGAGGAACGGCTGAATATTTTTGCTAGTGTTTTGACCAGAACAGCCTTAAAATGTTCTGTTTATTAACACGGGGGAGAACGGTTTGTGTAAGGTTAATGTTGGAATCACTTAGCCTGGCCACGCCTTCTGTAGAGTGTCTGCATGAATTAGGAAAGGCTGCCAGGTGCCCATCTGTTAGCAATACAACCCTAGCCACAAACACAACTGTCGTGACAACCACACCGAGTTAGTCTTTCAAATAAAACTTGTTAAAAGCTACTGCCCTCCAGCCTCCACCCACTACGGTTAACTGCATTAAGGCGCCCTCTAACTAGGATTTATTTGCTTAGGCGTTCCTTACTTGTGCAGCTGCGGCGTGCTGGCCTGTGATCTAAAACACTCTACCAGGATGAGCGTTCACAGTCCCCTCAGATCAGGCAGTGCTCAGGGTACTGTCTGAGAGCAGCGTCCCACCTGAAGGGTCTCAGGCGGCGGGGCCTGCCTCCAGGGCCCTCTGGCCTCCCCTGTTACATGTTCTGTAAGTCTGGGAACTGATGGATCCGCTGATTCCTTCCAGATGACACCAAACCACAGAGACACCCTCAGAATAAGGCTCTAGTGCAAGGGTTGGAAAGACTCCCCCTCAGGCCAGGACCCCTCCCTGGGTCCCTGTTTTCCCATTTTGGTGAACTTGGGAGGCAAAGGCAAGGTTGGGCTAATTTCAGCTCACCTGTGAAATCTGAGTAGAGGAGAGAATCAAAGCATAACTGAGTCCACCGGCACTGGGTTTCCTGTAGTGCACATTTTCTTTTACTTTATATATTTGAAACGTTAAGAGATCAGATGGACTAGTGACCCCTTGGTATGACTCTTTTATCTAAAAGCAATTTAATGCTCTCTGAGGAGCTGGTGCCTTTAGAAGACCGCCCACAGAAGAGAGGGATCTTCAGTGTGGGCTGTGAAAATGGGTACTCTACTTAAAAAAAGCCTAGGGTAGGAACAGTGAAATGAAGATGAAACATACTATGTATCTCTGAACTCTTTGTACCTTTTGGAAAATGAAAAAGAAAAGAGCCCTCTCTGAGTGTTAGGAGAATGCCCAGAGGCCACGCCTGTACCTGAACAATGTGGTCAGAGGGAAACAATTGTGCCTAAAATGCTGTGAGACAAATACTGCCTTTTAAATACCAATTCCAGCTCCTACACAACTGAAGTGTCACAGAAATTGAGGAAGTCTACAGTGCCTGGTCCACACTGATCACTCGAATTATTTGTTGAATGAATCAGTGGATAAATAAGGAATGTTGATGATGATCATGATAAAGTTAAGGATAAACTTTAAAAGAGAACAAGACTGTGACTCATACAAATAGATAATCAACAAGTCAAACACTGTATTTAATGTATTAATGAAGAAAGCAATAAGATGTTATTACAACCGGTTCAAAAGAGGCGCACATTATAGCAGATAAAGATGCTTAAATGAATTTACAAATGAGTGTAAACTGGCAACATCTGTCCACATCTACAGGGCAAAAATCAGTTGTCTTCCATGGGGCACACTATACCTTTCTGTGGGTAGAATTATTTACGTAACTATCACTCTTCTACAAATTAACTTGTATCTCTACAGACTTGTCAAATATCCTAGTCAAAGAAAAACAAAGGTGCACGTGCTATAGAATCAAATCATCCTGTAATCCCGGTCTTCCCAACAATTCCTTGACCAATTCCAAAACCTCCAACCCTTCCCCACAGGAGCGAACACAAACATAGTGCTTATGTGCCAAACACGGTTCGAGGTTATACACTTTGCATAATAATTTACCTCATCTTCACAGCAACTCTATGAGGCAGGTACTTTGAATAACCCCATTTTACAGTTGAAGAAGAAGAGAGAGATTAAGAAATTGGCCAGAGGTCACAGAGCAAGTAAATAATGGGCCAGGATTTGGACCCAGCTGCTAACTGCGCCGCCCCCAGGCTCTTACTGAGCTGCAGACCTGCCTGAGGATGGATGTGGTCCAGGGGTCAGCTGGCCTAGGAAAGAGGCTCTTGTCACTGTTGGTCTTGAAGCCACGCGAGCTACGGGGGCCGGACAGTTGCGGCTGTCCTGGATAAGCCCAGGGCCTTTGGAAGTAAAAATGGTGCACCGGGTTTCTTGGTGTTCCTTTGTTTACTCGTCAAATCTGCAACTGGTGCAGCATTTCTATCTCACCATGATTTGCATGTCCATAGGCTCTGATAAGCAATGGTTATGACTGAACAGCTTCATGGCAGGTTGAGTGGCATCGAGTAATTACAGCTAGTTATCTGCCCATCACAAATCCAAGTAGTGAGCGAATTTGGGCAAACATCGGTCAAATGTGTTTGCTTCAGGACTTACTTTTCCATTTGCTCAGGTCCCCTTCATGAGAATGGCCCTTGACAAGACCTCCGCCCGCACTGCTCCTGCCCAGGGCAGTGCGCGGCAGGCCCCACGCACTGCCTTGAAGCTTTATCCTCAGGGGAGCAGGCCTAGTTTCGTCAAGTGAAGTGTGGCAAACACAGAGAGTTGCAGATTCCTAGGCTGGCAAAGTCTCTCCTATTCATTTTCTCCCGTAGTTTTACTGCTTCATATTAAAAAAGAAAGTCCAGGAAATGTTTAGTACAGTATTACAGCTGTGCTCCGGGAGCTGTAAAACTTTGCCATCCTTAGCCTCCTGATATCTCTCATCCTTACATACCCTGAAACTGGAGAGATATGCTGGGGAAGGTCGCCTAGGCACTGTGTCATGCATTTGCACGTTAATTGTAAAGCTTCCAGGAAAAGAAAACTCTTGTTCTAATTTACAATTATATTTACTCTATGTGCTGTAGTTTTTAGTTCATTTTCTTCTTTTGTATTCATTACTTGATCAATTTAAAGATCAATTCTTAATAGTATAGAAGGAAATCATCCTGAACTAGGTGCTTATAAAGGTGAAAGCCATGAGTGTGATATGTTAGTGATATTTAGCAAGAGAACCCTGAGACGTTGAACACCCCCTTTGGCCAGACACCCCATCCAAATCTATCCCTGAACAGAGAAGAAAGCAAAGAAATTGAATTTTTCACATTAACTATGGCTTCTGCTGCAAACAACACTGCAAATTCAAACAGGCTGGGTCGGATTCCATGGGGAACCATCTTCGATGGTCATTTGGCATGAATAGGAGTTTCCCCTCCATCGTGGCCGCCTGTGACCTCGAGCCAGTGCAGCCGGTCCCACAGCGCAGCTGTGCCCAGAGAAAGGAATCAGGGTGGGTTCTCCTCTCAGCGTGGGGCACCTTTCGCTTTAATGAGACCGGAGGAAAGACAGTAAGTCATCTACAGTTGTGGAGGAGTATGACTTTTGCTTTTTTTGCTGGGGTTTTGTTTTTGTTTTTAAATGAGCTTTGGCCCTTCATGTGTAAGTAAAGTTTGGGCAGGAGCTGATGTTTTATATGTTTCATGAAGAAAAACAAAGCAAAGCAATGTAATAATGATAATAAAACTAACCTAAAGTCCCTCTCATTTTTTTTAATTGCTGTGTCTCTGAAAACTTTGCTGTAGAGAGATCTGGTGAGGGAAGGGCATCGGGTCGCATTTCATCTGCAAGGAGCCGCCCAGAAAGGCAGCTCCGTCTGGGCAGGGAGGGGATGGTGATGATGACGCATTTACTCATACGCCCAGTGCTGTGCTGGGGCCATAGCTGACTGTGGGCGTCTCCCCTCAGCTCTCCATCCTGTTGGCAGTCTGAAATTGGCCATGGGAGTATTTACACCATGGTAACTGGCAAACACTACCAATCAGAGCTTCCCCTGCTCCCTCCAGGAGTGCCCTGTTTATTAAACATTTGCTAGCATACCACTCAACAGACCCCAAGTGCCTAGAGCAGTGCTTGCATACAGCTGGTGCCCAATAAATGCTTGTTGAAGGAATGAGGGAAGAATATGGTTGTCAAGTTATAGGAAGCTTGAAGAAAATTTCACTCTAGTTAAATAAATAACATCCTTAAAGTATCTAAGTTTAGAATTTTATCTCGAATTTCCTTAACAACATAATTCAACTTATTGTTTGGTGGGCAATATACAAGCTGCTTCTCATACTTTTTGCTTCTTTTAGTCTCCAAATAATCTTACGCAAAGTGGGAATTTTTCTCATTTTATAGAGAGGAAATGAGGATTCAGGGTACAAAGGTGAAGGGCACAGTGCTAATGTGGGGCAACCTTCACACCCAAGTCTGGTTGTCTTCAAAGCTGCTACTTGGCTGTGAGATGACAGTACCTCATTTTAACATGAAGGAGACCTGTGTCACACAGTGAAGGCAAAAGGATTTGTCCTGTTACTGCAGGAGCCACCCTGAGAGCCACCCTGGCCTCCTTCAGTTCTGGTGCTACCTGCAGAGCGGAATCAGTGAATTTCCAGCTCCCCATGTCTTCCTTATTCCCTGTTTGGAAATATAAGAGCAGACACCTATTACTGGGCCCTGACAGCTGTCGGTGCATTCTGGACCCAGGGCAGTAAAATTTAGGCCCCGTCTTGAGCAATGCATGGTAATGTGTTGGCTGAGCAAAAAAGATACAGTGATATAAGACAGCTACAAGGTGTGGTCTGAGGTGGGAAGATGGCTGATCTGGAATGCAAGCATTTAGTTGATACAAGGACTTCGGGACACCCGAGAGTCACCTCTGTGGTTCGAGGTTTTGGGATGACTGTGGTGCTCCTGTCAGTTGGCAGAGGGTCAGCAGGAGGAGGGATGAGAGAATATGGTCTCAGCTCTTTGAACATCTTATTGATGTTCAAAGTGACAAGGCTGAGGTAATAAGGTATTTAAGCTCACCCCCCGTCAGCTTGCCATACCTGCTCCTGGTCCACCGTCAGGGATAAAAGGGCAGCTGCTTGCCCAGCCATTCTCTCTTTTTCACTAATTCTCTCCTTCTGGCGCCCTTTACCTGCCCACTTGCTGGGAGCAAGTTTCAGCCTGGCTGTGGAGGAGGAAACAATGGGGTGCCACGTGATGTGGCAGAACAATGGTTGGCTCTGCCAGGCCCATGTCTTATACGAAAGAGAGAAATGACATGACTGTCACTGTGAGGATACGCTTGTGGGGGAAATGCAATAATGAGAAATGTGCCTATTCAGCTGCACAGAATGCATCTGAGCCACAATTAGGATTGGAGGCCATCAGTCCTACCCATATTACTACAGTGTGCTTTGAATAAAATTCACAAAAGTTCAGAAAGAAACTCCATAGTGCCACTCTCCTGACATTTCAGTGCCTTCATCAAAAAGGACGCCTGTTCTTTCCCGTCTCTGGAGGGCAGCTACTTCTGAAACTTGGTTTTGCAGGTTGCTGGCTTTGAGATTTATTCTGCAACCTTTGCCCTTCACTCTCAGGCGTGATCCTTCCAGGTGGGCTCGCCAGGTAAAGCCCAGGATGAGCTCCCACTTCGCTGAGGAGGCTGTGGCATCAGGGACCACTCGTGGGGGTTATTTGTGATCTTCCGTGAGGCTGCAGAAAACACGGACATTTTAGTCCTAAAAGCCAAAACCTAGGAAATCTTTGCAACATACATGAAAGAAAGTTAATACCGCTACTACACAAAGAGCTCTTAAAATCAGTAAAATATAGATAAAACTGTGAGAGTGAAATCAAGTTCCCGTGTCTCAGGTCCAAATTGCCAGGCCCAGTGGGATGGCCTGGGGCCTGCTGTGTAACGTCTTGTTCAGGGGTGTGTTCAGGGGTTTTGACGTCATCCTAAGTGCAGTGGGAACACAGCGAGGAGTCTTGGATAGGCCCAGGGAGTGGATGGAGGAGAATGTGACATGATTGTAGCTGCACTTCCAAAGTCTCTTTCTTCCTGGAGAGCAGGTTGAAGAGGCTGGGATAAGAGCCTTTGTTGGCGACATCAGGAGGGTCCAGGGCAAAGATAATGGTAGCTGAAAAAAGCCTGGAGGTTGCAGCATTGAAAGAAAGTTAAAGCAACTAATGAAGTCTTAGGAGGAAACATTGACAGACTTGATGGTTTGGCTACAGGGATGAGAGAGAAGGGGGGGCCAAGGCTGACTCCTGGGTCTCTGCCTAGATAACTGAAGCCTGGCAGCCAGTGGGACCACTGACAGGAGCTCACTCTGGAAGAGGAGCAGGGTTTTTGCTGAGCTGGGAGGCGAGAATCGTGAGCTCAGTGTGGTTCGTATTGAATTTGAACTTACTGTGCAGTTTCCTGGCAACATGACAGAGGAGAGGGCTGAGCCACAGGTATAAGCTTGACTCCCGTCTGACCATCGGTAGGCTTTGGGGCAGAGGTAGAGAAAGTAGTGGAGAGGGCCTATGAATTAATGTTTTAGGAACTTCAGAACTAAACGTCCGCGTGGAAGATGATGAACCTGGAAACAGCTAAGTAAAGGAACATCTGGAGAGATGGGAGGAAAGCTGGAGGTCATTGTGTCACAGAGAGAGGAATGAACGTTATGGGTCAAAGGCGCTGAATGCTGCTGAAGTGGCTGATATGTCTATTGGGTTCAGCAACATGGAGCTTATTGGTAACCTTAGTGAGAATTGTTTAGTTATAGCAATGAGGGCAGGGGCCAAATTGGAGTCGGTTGAGAAGCAAGAGGAAACTAGGAAATGAAGACAACACATATAGAGAGACCTTTAAAGAAGCGTGGCTGTGAAGGGGAAGAGAGAGGGAGAGACAGACACAGCAAGAGACAGAATGAGAACCGGACAGAGAAGAGTCAATCAGGTGAGGATGTGGGCATAGACTCCAAGACAGAGGTGCGTGATTATCTGAGCCTGGAAGAGAAATGGCTTCTCTTGAGGGACAGGAAGAAAGGGAGATAGAAATGGAGTGCAGAAGGAGACACAGTTGTCAACTTGATATCTGAAGACACTGGGAGTTCCCATGTGCTGGCTCCAAGTTTTCTCTGTAAGTAGGAGCCAGGTGGCTGCTGCTGACAAGCATAGATGGAGGAGGCGGAGGAGAGCAGAAGTGGATGGAAAGACCCTTGTACAGTGTGGACAGCAGTCTATTGACTGGACAAGCATCAGAGTAGAAAAGCTCCTCAAGATGACTGCTCACTTCTCTGCTTCAGAATCGTGTCTGCATTGGTGTATAAAGTGCTCCTTTGCAGCAGGAGCTATGACGTGAAGCAGTATCAGGTCCTGCACTTGTCTGCTAAGGCTGCTGTCACAAAGTACCCCAGCCTAGGGGGCTTAAACTAGGGAAATTTCTCTCTCACATCCTGGAGGCTGGAAGTCCAAGAACAAGGTGTCGGCAGGGTTGGTTTCCGAGGCCTTCCTGGCCTGCAAGCGGCGGTCTTCTGTGTCCCCCCTGGGCTTTTGTCTGTGCAGGCCCATTGCTGGTGTCTCTTCCTCTTCTGATAAGGGCACCAGTGCTATAGGATTAGGGCCCCATCCTTACGAAAGGCCAGATCTCCAAATACAGTCACACTGGGGATGAGAGCTTCAGCATATGAACGTGGGGAGACACAATTCAGTCCATAACAGGTAAGTAAAGATAAATTTCTCATTTTAGAAAGTGGCAACACCTTCCTTGCTATCTTAAAGTTTTCTTTAAAGGTTCCAGGTGAGTATCGCTTCTTTCTCACCTATTGTAATGCCAAATACTTCATATAAATTTTCCACAGTTTGTCTTAGTCCACAAAGAATTTTGTGGGAAATGAAGGCAAATGAAATCCATCCAATTCCTTTTCTATGAGATTTAGGGAAATGACATTGTTTTTCCTGCTTCCCTAAAAATTCTCTTGAGCAAGTTTGCTGTAAAATGCTTTTAAAAGGAGGTGTATTAAAAATTTTTACAACAACCAGTCTTGCAATACATATAGGTTAGAAAAAGAAAATTGAATATTGATATTTTTTATTGTGAAAGTGAGATCGTTTCACTATTTTTTTCCTGAGGAAATTCTCAAAATATTTACTTTATCTTAGAAGATTCTGGCAAAGTAAATTTTTTTTAAAGTTAGATTTAGTCTTCCTCCCATTTCTTCCCTCTTTAAGCTTACTGATACGATTATGACATTTGTTATGAACACATAACCCACTTTACTCTTTCATAGCTCTTTGTATTCAGAGATAAAACTACTGATAGCTTATTAGGATATCTATGTAACTCCAGATTAGGTTTGGTTGTGAGTTACAAAGACCTGAGAAACAGTTGGTAAAACAGGATAGGAAAAATGTTCATTTCCTCATGTAAATTGGCCCAGAGAAGGGGAATCCAAGCCTGGAACCCAGGCTTTTTCCAGGTCTCTGCCTTTATAAAAACCTTCTCCTCATAGTCTAAGATTGTTGCAAGAACCCCAGCCATTTCATCTGAGTTCTGATCAGAAGAGTAAATGAGGGAATGCAGAATATCATATCTTCTCCCTTTAAGGAACATTTCTAGAAGTTCCACCCACTTCCACTTATATTTCACCGGTCAGAACTTGCAGCTAGTTTCCCAGGAGCCTGGAGAGTATGGTCGTTTAGTGCGGTGCAAGACCGTCCAGAGTAAATTCAGAGCTCTGCTGCTAAGGAAGATGCCAGTGGTTACAAGACTTCCAGTCCTTTGTGTACTATGCACAGGCCATGGCTGCTCTGTGGAGCGTTAGGTTGGGGGGGCTGTGAACTCCCTTGCTCTGGGCAGATAGAGGACGAGACTGCACAAGAGCAGTAATGGCAGAAATAAATTCAGAAAACACGTGAGCTGTGTTCTGCAGTTTTGTTAAGCATTTTCATAGCCACTATCTCCGCTAGTCCTTATAATGATGTTCGGAGGTAAACATTAGCCCAGTGAGCTGGATACTCATATTACTTTGTAAATTGCTGGAAATAATATAATCTATAGGAGGTGAGGCTCATGTTCCAGGATCTCACTTAAAAATCTGTGTGCCGTCTGCTCAACCAGGCTGCCTAGATTTCCCTGACTGTGCCTGAGCACTCTGCCTGGCTACCTCGCAGGGACCCCAGGGTCATCCTTGACCCATCTCTTTGCCCCACCCTCCTGTGTCCACGCTCCACAAATCCTATGATTATCCTCCATTCATATTCTTTCCCTCCACCACCACCATCTCAGCCTGGACTGTTGTGGCAGCCTCAAATTTCACAGGTTTTTTTAATGCTATTCTCGACTCCCTTCCAAATGATCTTCTAAAATGCAAATCCGGGCACATCACTCATCTCCTTAAAGTCCTCCTAAGCTTCCTCCTGCCTTCAGGATCAAGCCACTTTCTGCGGCAAACCCAGCCCTTCACAATTTGAGCTCACTGACATTTAGTCTGATCTCTCACTGGCATTTTTCTCATCCTGTTGGGTTTCCAGCGAGTTTGAGTGACTTTCACTTACTTGATTGCTCCACTCCCTCTGTGTCTGTCCTCCATGCTGCTCTCCCTGACTCACTCCTGTTCCTCCTTCAGAGCTCAGCACAGCCCTTTCCTCCACTGAGAAGCCCCTGACCTCCAAAGCCTGGCCGAGTGCCCGGACGCATGCTCTGCTCTCTACTGTGGTTGTTGTTTCTCGTCCCTCTCCCCAGCTTGATAGCTCAACCTCAAGGGCAATGTAGCGAGCACATCTTTTTATTCTGATGCTTTGACATCTGGGGTCTTGCTGACACTGCAAGGACTGCCCCTCCCTGGCCAATTCCTAGAGCTAGTGAAGGACCGGCCTGTGAGCACACTGTTCATACACAAACCAAGCAATCAAACCCTCACACCCCACCACCTCTTGTAGCAGCTGTCACACTCCCTGCCACCACTCCCCTGCCTTGATCACCCCAGGGACAGGTCAGATAACTCAGGATGGCTCCTGTGTCCCAGAATCTACTGACATCATTCAGACCAGCCAATCCTGAGCCTGCTTACCCTGCCTCACCTGTCCCTTCCCTTGGAAATGGCAAGAAAGTCTCTTGCTCCTGTTTGCCCCACATCCTCTGCCTCCTCCCTGACCCTGGGGCTCCCCATGAGGCCCCCTCCTCTTGGCAACTGTGAATAACACACTGTCTTTCAGTGACAGTTGTCTCTGGGTCTGTTGGCCTCACCATACCTGGATAATAATAAAACCTACATTTTAAACCAGAAAAAGCCTTTGTCTCATTCACCGTTGCAACCTGGTGCCCATGCAGTGCTTGACACATGGCAGGCGTGCGTAAGTGACTGCATGGACTAAAGAAGAGGAGGGAGTGAGGATTTAGTTGGGGTGAGTCCAGGAAGGATTCCTTACAGGGTGTCACTTGATTGGTGCTTAAAGGAGAAGCAGGGTTCACTGGGTGCGGGCGAGCGGGAAGGGCGCTCCAGTGGGATCAAGAGCTGTTCCTTCTGCCTGCGATGCTGCTGGCTCTCCCCACCTCTCCTACTTGTCCACATGTCCTTGACACCTTAGCTTCTAATCACCCTCCCAGGGAGCTCCCTGACCACTCAAGTTGGATGCAAGTGCCTGATTATGTGGATTTTCATAGCACTTTGTAACTCTCTTCTTAGTACCAAGAACAGTGTGTGATTTTACCTCTACTTGTGAAAACTGGTGACAGCTATGTCCCTTCACTAGATGGTCAGCTCTGTGAGAGGAAGGGCTCTTTGTTTGTTCACTGTGGTATCTCTATCTCTAGCAAAATGCCTCTTTTAGTAAAGGTTCAAGGTTGGTTAGAGGAATGCATGAATGAATTTAGGAAGTAGAGAGTATCTTGGAGTAACTGAAACATATGGTACAAACCGGGCAATGCTAGGAGGTACCCTGGACCTGGGTGGGGTGATTCTGCATGGGGTTTCCAGTCCTGCGGCCACTGCTTTGGAACTGCTTTTACAGAGAGAAGATGAGACAATCGCTGCAAGTGAGCATGAAGGGACAGGCGAAGTGGTGGGGTGTCTCAGGAGGAGGAAAGGTGCTCCTGAGCGTGTCTCAACAAGGCGGACCAGCTGGAGGGAAGCTGGGGTTGAACCCCTTAAGAATATTATCTTGTTTCTCTCTTTTGGCCTCAGTTCCACTGCGTGACTGAGCCAAACACCACACAAGCTGTCTTGGTCCAATGATGGGCGACCTAGTTTCAGAGTTCAGCATCTGCCCCTTTTTCAGCACACAGCAACTTCTCACTAGCCCTTTCTTTTTCAGCCAGAAAAGATACACAAAAGAAAAATACAGTGCTTTCCAAGAAAAGTGCAGCACATTCGAGAAAAACACATATAAGCAAAATGCAGAGCCATTTTTTATTGAGCTGGTGAACTGATGGCTCATTTGCAAGGCTAACTTGTCAGCTTCTTTTAATAGAATCCATCATATGCATGTATATTGCTATATAAAGCTTGTATGTTATTAAATTTTAAGCATGGACACTGTAAAAAGGAGAAAATATGATCCCGGTTTTGTGATCTAAAAAAAAATAACAACAAAGAAAATTTAAAGGGCAGAGTCTCGAATTCTTAAATCTCTAATTAAACACACACACACACATACACACACACAATACACATTAATCTACCTCCCTTTGTACGAAGAAAGGCCAGCATGTCACAACTTCTCTTTGCTAACAATTCAGTGTTATCTCCCAACTCGGGTGGATTTAATAACTGGGAGACTGAGAGCCATTGAGATTTGATGACCCTTTAGTGGCCTCAAGTTATAGGACAAAAAACAGTGAGGAAATACCTTCTAAGGAGTCCTTGCCTTGGTGGTTTCCATCAATGACTCCACTTTAAATTGCTGGGGTTCTGTAGCCTCCTACAATTACTGCTGCTCTAATTTCCTGGGACTAATTTTAGAGGGTGGAAGATTTTAATCATGGAAAGGAATTGTTTCCATTGTTCAGACTAACTTCAGAAGCCAAGTTGAAAGCAGGCGCCCAAGCAAGCCCCCAGAAAATTCCACAGGGACTGGGCGGGCCAGGCCTGTCTACCGCTTGAAAGAGAAAACCCTCCCTGAGCCAGGGCTTCTGATTCCCCCACTGAACTCTTGTCTCTCATTTAGCTTTCTTTGTGTCACAAAGAAGTGGCGGAGGCTAAGAATTTAGTGAAGTTTTCAGAATGAGTTTATATGCATCGTTCTTCCTCAGGGAAATCTCTGGAGGTTGAAGAGGCCCCTTGCACCTTAATATGGCCTTAGGATGCTGGCTTCTATATTCCTGTTATTGGAAAGGCTTTGAGGGGGCAAGAGACAGGGTGGGGGGAGGTAGGGCAGTAGGGTTGAAGTGAGAGAGTGGCTCCCCTCTCTCCCTCGCTGCTGTCCCCTTTGCCTAGAGCTATACTTGCCTCTTTCTCTCTGTGTCACACTCCCCTGACCAGGAGATGGCAGGAGATATCGGCAGGCCTGTCAACAAAGTGACCTTTCCATTACAAGTATTAGAGGGTTCTTCTCCGACACACCTGGAAACACACTTCACAGTCCTGCCTGCCCACGGCAGAACTTGTCAAACAATGTGACCTTCCTGTGCCCTCCACATGACCTCTTCAGAGTTAATTCCCCGCTTTCTTTCTTGTTGGTATAGACTCCCCCCACACCCGCGCCTCTCACTAACATGCACCAACCTAAGTTTAAGATTTTGGATTGATGGAGAAACAGGCATCCCTCTGAGCTATTGTCACCTACTAAAGATGTGCTGAAAGTATGAAGTGGTGGGGGATCCGATGGCCAGTGTCTGTGGCCCCTCTCTGTGGACTGTCATACTGCCCAGAACCTTCCAGCTGGAAGAAGCCTCTCAGTCTCATGGTCCTTGAGAAGTTCCTCAGGTTGCCTGCCCACAGCAGCTCCCCAGGCCCTCCTCTGACGCTTCCACAGAACGCCTGCACCAGCAGGAGGCAGTCCACTCAAAGCATCTCAACACATACAGTTAAAGAGAAAACTTCTGAGGCTCAGAAAACACCGCTAACACAATTTACGCTGAGTGGAAAACTGAGAAAAGGCACCAATACTGTTTATTCCTAAGAAACTTATTAGTGATTTGTTTTCTTCTTTTTGTTTCTCTAATTCTTCTACGATGAAAGTATATTTAGACCATCTGAAAAGAAGGCACATTAGAATGCATTGGCCCGTAGGAGCCCGGGGGGTCTGTTCTGCTTACATAGCTCTGGTTACAGAACCTTGGCTTTTGAAGAAAAGCCACAAGTTTTCTAGTCCAGGATCCCACCTAATTCAAGCACTTGTTTTCCTGTGAAGCATTTGAGAGTGTTGTTCAGTCCCTGCCTGAGCGCGCCCAGTCAAGGGGAGACCACTACCTCACCAGGCCACAGAGGCCCTTGGTGGGCAGCACTGTTGTTAGAAAGAGAAAGAAGTGGGTAGAGGAAAGAAGAGAAGGATGGAGGGAGGGATGTAAAACATTGACATTTTGTTGAATTCAACTTCCTATAATATCCAGATATTTGACCAGGTTTCCCATAGAAACAGCACAGAAGCAGTCAACTCCTTCAGACATGATACACTTCAGCTTGATAAGCTTTCTCTTTGTTTTATTATTCCAAGCGTCCTAAGTTCCTTCAATTAGTCATTACATGGCACTGCTTTTAGCTCCTTACCATTTGTATACTTCCTTCTAGCCCAACTGTAGTTAGTCAGATTTTTTTAAAGTGCCTCTCCCTGAATGGTGCATTGTGCCCTGAGGTGGGTGCAGGATGCGCAGTATGGCAGGACTATTCCTGCCCTCCATCTGGATGCCACACACGCAGGTTTCCAGCTTAGGACCGCACTAACATTTTTATTGTTACATCACACTGTTGACTTATATTAAGTTTGTGGTCATCTCAAACCCTTGCTTGAATCTCTAAAACTCATCAGGTGAGAAAGTCGGGATTGGGGAAAAACTTGTATTCTGTCTGTGCTGAAGATACAGATATGCAAGCGTGTCAGGTAAAATTAAGGCAGCAACACCGAGCACTTGGCCCTGGGAGGGGATCAGCAGGGAAGGGGGGCTCCCCCAACAGAGGGCCTGAGGGCCGAGGGGAGCGGGGTTCACTGTGCAGTGTTGTGAGACCCCTTTCCGATCACATCCAGACATTCTTTGGAGAGATGCGCTCCCTGGGGAGGGAAAACTAAGAGCTCGACCACGAGGGGCTCAAGTGGCCCCGCAGGGGGACATGCAGACACGGAGAACAGAGAAAACCAGTGGTCAGAGGCTGTCGTGAAGGGCAAGGTCACAGGGTGCCAGACTGGCTGCCGCGGGCTGTGTCGAAAGCCGCAGCGGGGAGAGAAGCGGCAGGGACGCGGCAGCTGGCTTCGGTGCAGGGGCCCTGGGGGACTATGGAGACAGCAGCTGTCCCGGGGGAGCATCAGAGGTGAGGAGCAGTCACCGAGCAGGGTGGGCAGTGGCCCGGCAGAGCAGCAGAGTAGGTGCCCGGGACAAAGTGGTGCTGGAGGGGCAGGCGACAGCCCACACTGGTGTTGAGGCGGATGAGAAGCTCCTCTACCCTCCAGGAAGGTGCCGGAAGGATGAAAGACCTCGCATGGGGCAAAGGAGAGGTCCTGCAAACGGCAGATGCCAGACAGTGGGTCTGTAGATGTGACTTCGGTGGTGTCCGTAAGACAATCAGGCCTGGGAACATAGGAGTTTTCTTATACAGAGATGTTCTAAACTAACCATTTGGACACAGGTTTTAACGGAAGGTTTGTGGTGAGAAATGAACAGTAAAATAGTCATTTAATGCTGTGCCTTCCCGAGCCAAGTCGGGTCCAGGAGAGAGGGCGTGTGCCGGCCTGTCGGGATCCTGCGCAGGGCCCTGCCCTGGTGGCCGCTGACTCCAGCCGGTGCCCCAAGCGCCCTGGAAGAGAAAGAGTCCTTTGAAGACTTGGGGGTCAGAAGTGTCTGGTGGCCAGAACAGACCACAGAGGGACACTTCTACAGGAGAAAATCAGATTAACTTTTCTTGATTTGATGGTTTGAGAATCAGGCCATTTTTACAAGCTGAATTTTAGACTGACTCATCTTGTTTCCGCATTGCTTAATTTAACTTTCATAAGCATATTAAGCAGGGGGGAGTCTCAGGTGAATTTTCTGGTTCATTCTTTGATATTTCAATCTATAAAATTAGGCAACAGACAGGATCGCTAAAAAGATATCTATTTAATAATGTTATGATAATTTAAGGGTCCCCTTGGAAACCCATGTGAATCATCAACATATTTCTTTCTTAATGAGGACGTCCAGATGTGTTGAAAAAATGATTTTACAAACCATTCATTTGGCATCTGTTTTAAGATATGTAAAACATTTCTATCTACGTTTCTTCAAGGAAGGATTTCTAACTTAGAAGCCAGCAGCTCACGCTTTTTCTTCATTTGCTTCACTTTGCGCTGAGCTTAGTGTCCATTTTACCTCTGTTGTTTTTGGATTTCCTAGATTGCAACTGTATAATGAGATTTCGCTGAGGTGTCCTGGAGCACCCGGTCCCGGCTTCATCTTGTGCCCACATGGCTGGCTGCAGCAGGTACTGCGCCAGCGGGGATCCATAGCTGTCACAGCTGTGGTGGCCTCCTAATTGCTTGTGACATGGGGCTGCCTTTTGATCTTGACCATGTTCTCCTAATTATTTAATCTTTGACAACATGAAAACATGTTTAACCACATACCATGAATAAAGATCCAGCATGACTTTTCTCCTGAGGCCGAGTTTAAACTGCATATTCTGAACGCTAACAGCAGCTAAGGTGAAAAAAATGCTTATTTCCTGCATTCTGTGGAAGGGGAACTTGGGGCTGGGGTGGGGTGGGGAGGAAACTCCCCCAGCATCTCCTGCTCTGGATTTCTGCTGACACATTTCCTGCCGTTTCTGAATTTTCTGGAGTTCTCTCAGTGTTCTCAGGGGGATCGTGACTGATGGGTGTTCCTGGCCCAGGAAAGGCAGAGAGAGCTCACCGATAGACAGGGAAACAAGATGTGGATTCTGGTGCCGTTGTATTCTATTTAGGAATATTTACATTTTATTTTGTCCAGTTCACCAGTCAAGCGGGGACTTCAATTGACTCTAAGCTGCCTGCTGGTAGGGCCTCACTATTCCGTCTACTTATCACCTGTGCTTCAGGAGTACTTGCTGAGGGAACGAATGAATGAGCAACAGTCAACAATTTCTTGAATGAATGAATGAATATTAAATTATGTTTGTCTCTGAGGACTTAGCTAATGGCATAAGTGTAAGTACTGAGGCCTGCCAGTGAGGAATTCAGAAGAAAATCTGCATCTTTTCTTAATTGCAGCAAAAATATATTCACATGAAGGTTTCCGTCCTGGCTCTCAGCAATACAACCTGATGTTGCATAACTGACAAAAGCCCTCAGAACTTTCTGCTCTGGTTGCATAGTTTTCTCTCAGACACCAGTGTCCAAAGGTTACATTTTCTTATAATAATTTATCACATTTGCTTACATATGCTGGAGGTATTTATCTTAGCTCTTGAACTCTTGCTGCTCTCTGGCAGAAATGTTCACTAGGGCGACAAGTCGCCTATGTGTTCTCTTTAATACCTTCGCACCTTGGCTCTGTAGAGGAAGCGTTTACTATGAGGCCCAGGATTCTCTCTGGAGGAGACATCTTTCTTCAAGCGCCCTGGTCATCTGTGTAAGAAAACATCGTGACATGGTGCCTGTTGGTTTGGCTGCAAGGAGGAGACACCTTTAGATTGGGAAAAAAGTGTGCTATGGCATCTAGCCCATTAAGAGGGGAAACTGGAGCTGCTGCTGGAGAGGAATGGGAGGGAGCAGGGCCAGCTGTGAGTTCAGACAGGGTTTATCTTGGCCTCCTTGGACTTCCTGAGTCTCCATCGTCATCTGCATATTAAATGGATCTTTTCCAGTTTGTGTATGGGGACTCAGGTGTCCCATTCTTAGTAGAAAGTGAAAGGGGAAGGGTAAAAAGAGGTTCTTTTGCCTTCCCATAATAGCATTTTTCTAACTGTAAATGAATGAATCAAGCAATTCACATATTCTGAGGCCTTTTCCGTTGGTCTAGCTAAAAGTCTAGATGTTATAGCTGCTTAAGTTTTCTAAAAGACCAATCCTTGGGAATTTAGCCCTTAATTATTTTTTTTTAAGATTTTAATTTTTCAGAGTAGTTTTAGGTTCACTACAAAATTGAGCAGAAAGTACAGAGAGTTTCCATATAACCTTTGTCTCCCTACGTGCACAGCCTCCTCCGCTATCAACATCCCCCACCAGAGTGATACGTTTGTTAGAATCAATGAACCTACATTGACACATCATGGTCACTCAAAGTCCATAGTTTACATTAGGGTTCACTCTTGGTGTTGTACTTTCTACGGGTTTGGACAAATGTATAATGACATGTATCCATCATTGCCGTATCATACAGAATAGTTCACTGCGCTGAAAATCCTCTCTGCTCCTTTGATTCATTCTTCCCTCCCCCCAACCCCTGGCAACCAGTGATTTTTTACTGTCTCCATAGTTTTGCCTTTTGTAGAATGTCATAAAATTGGAATCATACAGTATATAGCCTTTTCAGACTGACTTTTTTCACTCAATAATATGCATTTAAGATTTCTTTCTGTCTTTTCATGAGCTGATAGCTCATTTCTTTTTAGTGCTGAGTAATAGTCCATTGTCTGGATGTACCACAGTTTATTTATCCATTTGGTTATTAAAGGACATCTTGGTTGCTTCCAGTTTTGGCTGTTAAAAATAAAGCTCCTATAAACATCCATGTACAGATTTTTTTGTGGACAGAGTTTTCAACTCCTTTGGGTAAATATCAAGGAGTACAATTACTGGATCATATGGCAAAAGTATGTTTAGTTTTGTGAGAAACTGCCAAACTGTCTTCCAAAGTTGGCTGTGCTATTCTGCATTCCCACCAGCAGTGAATGAGCAGTCCTGTTGCTCCACATCCTCGCCAGCATTTGCTGTTGTCAGTGTTCCAGATTTTAGCCATTCTAACAGTGTATCTAGCAGTGGTATCTCATTGTTGTTTTGATTTGCATTTCCCTGATGACATATGATGTGGAGCATCTATTCATATGCTTATTTGCCATCTGTATGTCTTCTTTGGCGAGGTGTGTAGTAAAGTCTTTGGGCTATTTTTAAATCAGTTTGTTTCTTGTTGAGTTGTAAGACTTCTTGGTCCATTTTGAATAACAGTCCTTTAGCAGATGTGTCATTTGCAGACATCTTCTCCCAGTATGTGGCTTGTCTTCTCATTCTCTTGGCATTGTCTTTTGTAGAGCAGAAGTTCTTAATTTTAAAGAAGTCTGGCTTATCAATTATATCTTTTATGGATCATCTAGGTTTTCTCCTATGTTATCTTCTAGGAGGTTTATAGTTTTGCATTTTATGTTTAGATCTATGATCCTTTTTGAGTTAATTTTTGTAAAAGGTATAGGGTCTGCATCTAGATTCATTTCTTTGCTTGTGGACGTCCCATTGTTCAAGCACCATTTGTAGAAAAGACAATACGTACTCCATTGTATTGCCTTTGCTCCTTTGTCAAAGATCAGTTGACCACATTTATGAGGATCTATTTCTGGCCTCTCTATTCTATTCCATTGATCTGTTTCTCTATTCTTTCACCAATGCCACGCTGTCTTAATTACTGCAGATTTACAGTAAGTCTTGAAGTCAGCTAGCATCAATTCTCCAACTTTGTTCTTCTCCTTCAATATTGTGTCCTTTAATTCTTCTTTTAAACTTACTTTCGAAATGAAATAGAGTGAAATATATGGAGAATGTGACTTTCATTCATCAGAGATCAACATCATCCCAGAACGTTTTAATTTCAGGAGCATTTTTCTGGAACTCATTCCAGAAAGAGACAAAGAAATAGAGTAATTCTAAGAAAAGATTTCTGTGCATTTTCTTTATCTTTTGGTAAGTTCTGTGTTCCAACTCCCGTTTGTCACACAGAGTCACATTATCTGATACTTATATTTTAAAATCAAGAATGATACATTCACATATAGATGGAAAGTTATCTTAGAACTTCAAGGGGTAAAATCAGCTGTCGATAAGCTTTTAGAAGGAAACTAAAGGATTGCTAAGAATGTGAGTGTGATAGAGCATTTCTAGTAATATTTGACACTGTTCGCAGCAACTGTTCTAAACTAAATAAAATATTATATAAGGCATTTGGAACAACTTCTTTCTGCCCACATCTTTTGTGTTATCACAGAAATACAGAATGCACATATTCATATCATTATGGACACATGTCAAACTGATCATACTCCAAAATCTCTATGATCAAAAAGTTCTCAAGTAATTTTAGTCCTTGACATAATCCACTTCTCAGTTTCAAGACCTTTTTAAACTGTTTCCGTGAATGCCGACTTAAAGTCACCCATGTGTGCAGAATGAAGAATGGAATGAGAAACATCACACGGCATCAGAACGCAAAAGGGTCTCTCATTTCAAAACAAAACCAGTATTTGGGTTTGCCTTGCCTGCACAACTGTACTTTTGCACAAGTGTCTTAGTTTCAGGCACATGGTTCTTTTATTCAAAGGTTAAGCATAGGGGCCAGGGTCTGTACTGATTTTATGGTTCAATTTTCAAAAATTTGTAGCTGTAAGGAAGAGATGGTTCTAACTCCTTTAAATAGTTTCCATATAGTATTACTTATTCTCATCACTTTAGAAAAATGTATTTGATAGTTATCATTGTTCCAGGGGGGCATCACATAGAACCTGGTAAACGGGTCCAGTGCCACTGAATCCAAGCACCATGATCTGAGTAAGACATCTAAACCTACTGGGGGCCAAGGATGCCTAGCCTGCTGTGATGGACTGCGTCTGTCTCCATTTGAATGAAGTCTTTCTTTCACGTTTCTCCCTGAGACATCCTTCTCAATGAGACTGTCAGGAGTGTAGTACAAGCAGTACTTCAAAGGAGTGAGTTTTGAGGAGAGTTATAAAATGACAAAATAAGCATTTCTGATCATCACTATGAGGGAGGAGTTACTGAGTTTGGAGGGTGTAATTACAAGGCCTGAAGATAAAATTGTTGGAGATATGGGACTTCTATGTGGAGAAGTCCAAAATGTGTGAGAAAAAGAGAGGTCTTAACCTTCAATGCTTTCAGGACGTAGACCAGTAAACTGATGTGGGAAGTGGCCAGAAGTAACAGAAAGGCGGCAGGGAGTCTCGCGACCTCCTAGAGAGCATTTGCACCAGCTGAAGGGATGAAACAATGCACTGGCCGGACAAAAATGTGCCTGGGGACGCTGAGTCCACCGCCTGGGAACCGAGCGCTGTCAGGAACAGGGCGTGTCTCTGCCACAGAACGACACGAGTGCACAGACAGGATGTTCGAGCGCTGTTGGAACAAAGGGCTGTAGATAGGGTTGAGTTCTGGAGTCACTGCTGAACCTTGGCAAAGCTGTCTCAAGATCACAATCAGAGAGTGGGGGCATCCACCCAGCAGGGGCAGGAGGGACAGTGGGAGAGTTCCAATGCTGTGGAAAGGAGGGCGATCACTCATTATCCATCCACTTACGCATTCCTTTTTTAAAAAATAGAAGGTAGTTTTGAGTAATCACTGCCTGCTTTTATTACTGATACACCTGAAAATCAGTAGTGGTCTCTCCAGGAGGATGTCAGAATAGAATAAAAATGGCACAAAGGATCTCAGAGTTACAATCTGTGTTTTGTTATGCTGGAGTCCCTCTTCTTTGTAAGAAGAACATTCTTTTCCTTGCTGCAGAGACTGTGTCTGTTGGACCGTGTGACCCTGGGGCCGCAGCGTTGACGTGGCTGCCTGCAAAGGGAGGAAAACCTCGTCCTGCACGAACAAGGAGAAGGACACGTACAGGGAGTGTCTGATGCCTGAAGGCTTCCCGAGGTCAGGTGGTCTGGGGTGACCTCTATAAGGCTACAGAACATAATGTCGGCAACGTGCTGGTACTTCACATCCTAAAGAACGTGGAAGGTATGCGGGAAAATATATTTCTTTTTACGTTAAAGAAATAAAAACTTCTATGTGGGTCCTCTATAATATCAAACCTGAATTATGCTAAGCATTTGATAAATGTCCCCTGGGTGACGAACGTAGCAGTGTGGTGACAATCAGTCAAGCAATGAGATGCAGAACGGAATCTTGGAGAACCACAGATCCTCAGATGGAAATGTCACTTCTGTGTGAATAGAAACAGTTTTAAAGCTGCACGACAGCAGCCTTGGCAGACCGCCTCACAGAGCTCCATGCTCTCTCTCCTTGCTCGCTCCTCTTTCCTCTCTTTTGTCCCCCAGGTGTCCCTTCCACTTCCTGATGGTTCCCAAGAGACCCAGGAGACTGGACACAGAACCCCAGCAAGTGATTTTTTCCCCACCCTGTTCTACTGATTTTTCTCAGCCCAGGTCTGGAGACCACCTTGAGGGGCGACAGGGTAATTCAATTTCCAGTCCCATTTCATTCTTGGTCTCTCAGTGGAGGCTGCCCACAAGGCACCAATTAGGGGAAACAAGAGGCCAAAGGAAAATAGAAGTTTGCTACTGTATTGCCTGTGTGTGTTTTGACATTTAGTTTGAACTTCAACCTGGCCTGTGCTCCTTTGGGAGCTTTTAAAAAGAAATAAACTTCGTCTCATTACCATCAGATAGAATGATGAGGGAAATGGGCTGGAAAAATCCTGAATCTTTTCTGAGCCCCATTTTGTGCTCACAAAGAGAAGGGCAAATTCTTTACTGCTGTGCCATTCAGCTATTATGTTTAACAATCTAATTAGAAAGGCCGGGTAGCCCATTCCCATTGTAAAAGCTGAGACAGTACACACAAGCAGATCCAATTAGACAGCTGTCCCTTACAGATCTGAGCTGCCCTCCGGCCAGGTTCTAATGAACAACCCGCCACCCCAGCCCCTCCCCGCGGCCCCCAGGAGATGGGTTTTGTCCATAAACTGGGCCAGATGACAGTGGCAGCACATTCAGGGCTCCCCATCCCGCGACAGGCAGCATAGTACCTGCCCGCTGGCCCGCGGTGCGAAGCCCTCACTGGGGCTCCTCTCCAGTGGCCTCCGCTCCTGCCCGGCTCTAGCGGGCTTCTCCTTCTGGACCACAACGCCACCCGCTCAGGCAGGTCAGACCTATGCTAACAGGTGGCGATAAATCAGAACCACGGCTTTCACTTTTGTGAATGTTACTTTCTGCATACCAGGGACTTATTTAACTTGAAACAGACCAAAAACTATACCTTGAGCCGCATGCTTGCCACGCTTTTGTTTTTCACCACGTATGGCTTAAATTAAGGCACCCTGTGTTGAGCAGATTGCTCACTGCAAGTCAGTCATCTGTTTAGTGTTTGGCATGTCCCACAAGGCAGTTGTGGTTAGTCACAAGTCTATTAATTGAAAGGAGAACTAGTAAGAGAACCAGTAAGTGGGCTGAGGGACTGAGCAACCGCTTCAAATAAAAAAAATATTAAAATGTGTGCAAAAGGCTCTCTTGCGTTCTCTTTCCAGACCCATCTGATATCAGTGGTTATTGCTGCAACTCAGCGTGCGAAAAAATGCTCTTGTCATCACTTGCATCCAAAAGGAGAAGTTTTATGTCAAAAATTAGCAATGTTGTCTGAGCTGATAGAATTGAGATTGTGTCAAGGTTTCCATTTTTAAAGCTCTATTTCCATCAGGTAATGACTCATTGAAAAACATCCACGTTGTGTTGAAATTGGACCTTATCAGAACAGAAAACACAAAGGATCTTTCAATTCTAAGGGAAGGAAAAGAACACGTTGTGTCTGTTAGCAAGGGAGGGACTCGCAGAGACGGCCTTTATTTTCCTCTGTATTTCAGGGACCCAAGTATTTCTCATGTCATCCTATTTATTCCCAACACCATGTCGCAAAATTCCCGGAACCAATTTGTTTTATATGTGACGAACTGAGTGATTAAACAGTTTTGCAAACTTACCCAAAATAATTTTGCCACGTACAATGGTGGCAGAAGGGAGAATTATTGAACAATGATCATTGGCTGGTTATAAATTATGAATCTTCTGAAGTCTTTTAGCCAGGAAGAATTTAATTTTGAAACTATCTTGGAAAGCAAGTGTTATAAAATTTAGGTTTGGCTAGCATTTTGTGAAAATGGCAGTTAGCTGTTGCAAGGATTTTCTGTGTTGGATTGTTTCTGGAAAGACCAAGAGAACCAATTGGTCAACAATCAGTAGCTGACATGTTATAAGACGAATATCCTCGCTGTCAGACTGTGATTATCCCGGCTGGAACCAGGCTCCGTTTCTGTAGTTTGCAGGGTCTCCGATTTGTAAAGAGCATTCTTAAAGAAGCAAGCATGAGAGAGAAAGCCACTGGAGAGGAGTGAGGGCCAAGACCATTAGCAAACAGATAATACCTCAATGGCAGATCAGCTGGCAAAACGTATACTTGGCTGGAGAAAAATTTGCTGATCACCTACTCTGTGGAACCAAGGAATGTGTACAGACTTATGCGTGGCTTCAGGAACTTGTCATCTATTTGGGGAGCTAGACACTTACACACAAAAATATCACCTGTTATTTAGAACAGCCAGCTCCATGTTCATAGGAAGTGGAGAGTACGTTGCATGCTGTTTGATACGGCAATGGGCAATGACTTCTTCAAGGTTTTAGAATCATTTTTTAAATAAATAAAGCTCTGAGCAGCATCTTTCTCAAATTGGCAATGGTGTGAAGTTTAAGGTGTAGTTTCAGACCAGGGGAACAAATGAGGATCTCAGAGCCGCAGGTCAAGTCAGAATGATGACCTGAATAGAGCAAAATGTAACGGGAAGAAAATAAAGACTTAAACTTAGATTCTAAGATAGAAATGCTGAATAACTGGGTGGCGAAAATATTTCAGCCTACTCAAAAACAGACAGTAGGATAAATGATTCGAGAGTAAAGGGGACGAGGACTAACATTTGTTGAGCAGACCATGCGTCCCAGCGACTGTTCGAGGTGCTCTGCCCAATTCTCTCATTCTCCCTCACAGCAGCGCTGGCACTGCTGTTGAGCGTCTTGCGTGGTGTGAGCATTTTATACACATCTTCTGTTCAATTTCATGACCATTTTGCTGGGTGGATGCCGTCTTCGTTTTACAAATGTGATAACTAAGGCTCAGAGAGGCTAAGTCACTTGGCAAAGGTCCCACAGGTAGCAAATAAGGACAGGAAATGGGAATTGCCCTAAAGTCTCTGCCTTGATTTATTTATTTTTAACTATGCCACCTGCCTTTCCGGAATGTGATGTGACTTCGTTAACAGGCATGTAGTACCCAGGATGAGGGAGACAGAGTGCCGTTCTCTTGGAAGAAGGCTCTCTCGTAGTGGTGAGTACCTGGATTATGGAACCTGGTGGCCTGAGTTGAAGCTCTGCCACTTATGAGCCAGGTAGCCTCAGGCAAAGTATTCAAATAAACACCACCGCCACTGTCACAACAAAAACCTTCTCTGTGCCTCAGTTTCCCCACCTCTAAAGTGAGGATAAGTGTAGTTCCTACCTACCTCATAGGTTGCTGAGATGATTTAGTAAGTTATTTTCAGTACTTTTTATTTTTTTTGAGGAAGATTAGCCCTGAGCTAACATCTGCTGCCAATCCTCCTCTTTTTGCTGAGGAAGACTGGCCCTGAGCTAACATCTGTGCCCATCTTCCTCTACTCTATATGTGGGATGCCTGCCACAGCATGGCTTGCCAAGTGGTGCATATGTCTGCACCTGGGCTGCTGAAGTGGAATATGCAAACTTAACCACTGTGCCAGCAGGCTGGCTCCTCACTAAATTACTTTATGTAAAGCTCTTAGACCAGTGCCTGGCACATTTTAAGGGCTGTGTGTACATACGCTACTATTGCTCTGCTCACGTCAGGTCTCACCTAGAATCCTTGGCCACACATGTCAAGAGGCATGTTGGCAAGTCAATTTGTCTCCTAAAACTGACCAGAAAGTGATGGAAACAACTTTGCTGCAGAACTGTAGAAAGATCTGAAGGCATGTAGTCTACCTAAGGAGAGCCACTTAAAAATACTTGAACAATTTTGTTCTAAGTTTTGCCCTAAAAAAGAGTAATAGAAGAAAAGGAGGAGTTCTTTGTTTGGTAACCTCCCCCTAAGTCATGACAGCAGACAACTGCTCTTGAGGCAGTTTCTTTAGGTCTCCTAGGTGCTGGTGCTGGGCTCCCACCTCACATGCCTCCCTGTGGTCAGTGCCCTCCACGCAATGATGTAAAGACGGTGCTCTGATCCCTTACGACACTAATGAGGCTCCTGAGTTGCAAAGAGGTGAAGTCACTTAGCTAGCAGCATATTAATTTGGTCAAAAATATTTATCAAACGTGTATGATGTTCTAGGCATTGTTGGACACATGAACAAAATAGACCCAGCTCGGTCCCTGATGAGGCTGGCATTCTAGCCACCAGTGATGGAACCGGGAACCCAACTCAGCTCTGCCCGACCGTGAGACCTCACACATGGGGAATGAAGTGAATGAAAACAGCGGAGTGAAGGCTGGCCCTTCAAACCATCTGACATTTCTCCTTCAGTCAATACCTACCAACTTGATTAGCATTCAACCAACCTGTTAATTACCAGTTACCTTTATATAACGTATATTATTTAACCCTCAGAGCAAATCTTTTAGATAAGAATTAGTTCATTTTTCACATAAGGAAGCAGAGTCAGAAATATTCTATGACTAAAGCTACACCTGGGAATTCAAGTCAAGCACGATTGACATTGCAAAATGACTGCCCTTGGAAGAGAAATTGACGGGAGGGAGTGTGTGACTTTGTCTATTGCAATTTCTCTACAAAAACTAAAGAGATCCCTAACACAGGAACTATTCAAGCTTAGGCCACCATCTCTGACACCTTTTGGTGTACAAGCATCTGACATCTAAGCTGGTTCAGTGGCTCTCAACTCTGGTCCACATTAGAACACAGGAGACGCATCTACAGGTGGGGCCCAGGCATCAATTTTAAAGCTCATAGTGTTGACAACCACAGTTGTGACACAGGTTGTAGATTCTGAGGGATGTTGTAGAGAGGATGCAGGTGCCATGTGTGTGGGTGTGGTGGGAACAGGAATAGACATGTGGTTTTCCATGACCTCTCCGCTCACCCCGATCCCTAGTAATATTACGTGTGATTCTGCGAAGTCCATGGTTCCCCCTCTCCTTGGGTGTCACGAGAGAAAGATATTGTGCTGGGTACTTCTCTCTGGACTCTTACTTCTTTTTCAGTCTCAGATGGGAGAAGCAGCAGAGAAAAAACAGGAATTTAGGCCAAATAGTGTTCCCTTGGTACTTGGCCTACAGGGTGACATTGTGAGAAGTGCTCAGAGACAGCCCACCTGTAGCCAAGAAGTTTGTTTTGTTCATGGCATCTTAGGGTCTGTGATCCTTTACAGAGTCATGATTCTGCTCTTAGCTCCGGAAGGTCCCCTCTTGTGAGGCTGTGCGTTTTTCAGTGGTGTATCTCACTGTCTGCCACAGAGCTCCTCACAGGTACCTTTGCCACCCCTCCCCGTGCAAGATCCTGGTGTTGGGATGGGATAGAGTGGGAAGGGTGGAGTTACCCCAGGGGTATAGGAAACCATGCTCTCACAGGGCCTCTTTGGTGGGTGCATAGCCTGAGAAAAATCCCTCAAGCAGTGGATCCTGCCAGACAGTGCAAAATGCCCATGCACGGGCACACTCCAGCTCTCAGCTGTGCACAGCAGAGGATGCTGGCAGTGGCCTTTAGGCCACTTTATGGCCCATTTTATAGCTGGAGCATGAGATGAGGCAGCACAAGATCCACTCCTGTGTCCAGGAGCCTCGTGTTAGACAGGAGAACTTTAGGGCAATAGGAGTCTATGCTGGGACGTCTAGTCCTTCTCTCAAGATACACGAATTCAGGTTTTCTGTGGGTTTCCTTTTACAGCTCAGGGTGTATAGTTATTTGGGATAGCTTTCTTTAGGCTACGAGGATCTCTAAGAAACATTCTTCAGGAGCTGAAAGTTTACCTTTGCTTTCAAAGTTGTTTTTTTTTTTTTTTTTTTTTTGGAGGAAGATTAGCCCTGAGCTAACTACTGCCAGTCCTCCTCTTTTTCGCTGAGGAAGCCTGGCCCTAGGCTAACATCCGTGCCCATCTTCCTCTATTGTATATGTGGGATGCCTACCACAGCATGGTGTGCCAAGTGGTGCCATGTCTGCACCCAGGATCCGAACCAGCGAACCCCGGGCTGCTGAAGCGGAATGTGTGAACTTAACCACTGCGCCACTGGGCTAGCCCCCAAAGTTGTTTTTTTTTTTGATGAGGAAGATTCACCCTGAGCTAACATCTGTTGCCAATTTTCCTCCTTTTGCTTGAGGAAGATTATCACTGAGCTAACATCTGTGCCCATCTTCCCCTCTTTCGTATGTGGGATGCCACTACAGCATGGCTTGATGAGTGGTCTGTAGGTCTGCTCCCGGGATCCAAAGCTGTAAACCCTGGGCCGCCAAAGCAGAGCACGAGGACTCAACCACTATGCCACCCGGCTGGCCCACTTTCAAAGTTTTAATCTCATTATTCCTCCTAAGTCACAGCCTCCTGGGACCACATGAAATGACCCACTTCCCCCAGTGGCACTCAGATCCTCTAAAGACTTGTAGGCAGAAGGCCAATAGCCTTTCCTCTCTTGGTGCGCACTCCTGTCTGCTTGGACAGGCTAAACTAATGTTAGCCAAGTTAGACACATTAATTTCACTTTCTTAAATAGCTGAATCTTTTTAATTAATCTTGGGCCTCATCTCCACTCCAACTGCCTTATGTTGGTAATAGTGTAGCATTTTAAAATAAACTAATTTGCACATGTAGACACAGCTATAAAACCCACAAGTTATAATGAGGATATATATACGCATCCACATCTATATGCAGCACCTTCTGGAAAATGTCACTTCTAGTCTCCACCCCATCCCGGTCCACTCACATCATAGAATGACAGAGTGGAAAACGTCTTAAAGGCTCTTGTCACACGTCCCTAACCTGTGCCTGGAGACAACTGCGCAGATACAGTGTTTAAATGTTGGCTCTTGTTATACAAATTGTTTGCATGAAAATGATCACAAAAATCACTTATATAAGGGGAAAAAACCCCTTTCGTTTCTAGTTCCTAGCCCAAATAGGAACTTTGCATTTTAGATGTTCTTATGGGTTTGATTTCAGTATATCCAAGTAGGTACGACCAACCCAAACATGAATTATCTGAAAACTATATAATTTCTACAGGTAGTTTGGAAAAGAGTTACAAATGTATGACTAACAGAATTGGGAAGAAATCCCGTTGTGAAGACCATTGTGGTGTATGTGGTCCCTGTGGACCTGGGAGACACACAGAGAAAGCCTTGTGCTCTCAGCGTCTGCCCGTGCATCCTGGTCCCTGTGGTCGCTGGGCACCCATCCCATGAAGACTTTCAATGTGCCTCTCACTGGCACCACATTGTCTGGGCACCCACTGCTGTTAACGTGAAATGAAGTTATATTAAAGCACCGAAGGGAGAAGAACGTCTAAAATAACGTCCAAACAAAGAGGCCGAGGGGACCGGCCCTTATCTCAGGTGTGCACACACGCTATCTCATGCAGTTGGCAACGGGCATTTGGGCCCTGGGATTAAGGACTAAAAAGAATTCACTCTTGTAATGAGAGAGAGTGCCAGGGATTTTTCTTGCCTCATGAAATAAGTTAATTCCCTGAATTAAGAAATAACAAACAGGAGAGAAGCTGGCAGTCTGACTAGGGGCTCGGACAGGTGCCTGTTTTAAAGGAGTGTGGAGAGCAAAGAGGTGATTGTGCACGAAGGATGACTTCAAATGCTTGTTTGTTATCCCACTCCTTTGTTCATAGACTGAAGTGGGGGCCTGGTTAGGCTGAGGTGGGGAACACGTGTCGCTACAATTACGATTGATTAGAGATGTGCTTTAAACGTTCTTTCTGCTCAGGAGCTGGGAGTAGCATTAAGGATGAGGTTAAGCCCTTGGGAGGCACTTTTTAAGCAGATAACCATAGACACCAAGGGCTTTTCTCCCATAGATGGAGCCGGCTCCCCTTTAAAACCAGTCACACCAAATGACTCCTTGACCTTGCTGGGGAAACAGCCAGTCGTCTTTGGTCCACTATGCCCCAAAGGAATTCTGACCTTGGAGGAAACTCCTGGTGGTAGTGGGTGGCTCTGAGGACCATGATTTCCTGGGGTCATGCCAACTCTGTACCAGAGATGGTGTCATCACAACAGCTCCTGAAACATGGCCTGGCATGGATGAATTGAGTGAATGACAATAAATGATGCTCAGGTACATCCGACTCCTTTTGACCTGGGTCCCTACCCGGGTTCCCACCCAGAAACCTGAAAACCTGAAAATGAGACCTGAAGTGTCTCATTGGACACTTCAATAGGCTGGTTTCAACTCTCCCAAATTTCTTCCTTTTTCTTAAACTTTTTTCCGTATGTGGGGCTTGTAGAAGATACAGGGAAGAGAGAGCTTCAAAAAGCCTTATTTCTTGGCCTGAGAAAAGCCTTTGCAGACCTTATGTGAGCCACCTACTCATTGCACTCCCACTCCAGCTCGCATCACTATATGCTAGAATATTTCTGGAGCCCCAGGCGAGTATTTGTGTTGTGAAACCTAGGAGCGGCGCAGGCGGAGGTGCTATGGACTGAATATTTGTGTCCTCAAATTTACAAGCAGTCCTACGCGCCGGTGTAACGTATTTGAAGGGGGCTTGGGGAGATAATTAGAGTTAGATTAGGTCATGAGCGTGGGGCCCTCATTATGGAATTAATACCCTCATAAGAAGAGGAAGAGACTTGAGAGCTCTCTCATTCTGCCATGTGAGGACACAGCAAGAAGGTAGCCATCTATAGTCCAGAAAGAGGGTCCTCAACAGACATCAGACCTGCTGGCATCTTGATGTCAAACTTCCAGCCTCCAGAACTGTGAGAAATGAATGATGTTTAAGCCATGCAGTCTATGGCATTCTGAAATAGCAGCCTTAATGGACTAGGGCAGGAGGCCAGGAGAGGGGGGTAGGATGCTGCAGGGCTCCTGTAATTCCCAGTTGGTTCTCAGCTCCCGTGATGGAGGTGGCACAGTCTCCGGGTTGTACCAGGTGGTTCCCAAATTCCGAGCCCTGCTCTCCACTTTAGAGCAGTGTAGCTCAGATTTTCGCACACACAAGCTTCAGCTGAGGATCTCCTCAACATGCAGGTTCTATTCCAGCAGGTCTGAGGTGAAGCCCTGGTCCTGCGTTTCTAACAATTCCCCTGGTGATCTTGATGCTGCTGGACTTCGGACCACGCTGGAACTGGAGCGAATGAAAGTGAGTGGAGGACAAAGTCAGCCTCTGTTTCAGTTCTGCTAGCAGATCACAGCCTCATCACTTCACAAGGATTCGATGAGCAAGTTAGTGGTGCAAGCTGAGGACTTTGGTACCGAAACTCATTGTAACTTCCTGGGATATGGCCCTTTGAGGGCTGGCTTCTCAGTGAAACTTACGAATTAATAAATGATATACCTTTTAATTGTCTCCTGGACTCACCATCACACACAGATACACACACACACACCATGTCAACTGTTAGGAAGCTCCATGAGTGTGGCCTGAGCTCAGTGATTACATACACAACACACACCTGTGCAGGTAAGCGCCCCCCGTCACAGGGCAGGCCTGGCTTGTTGAAGAACAGCGTCCACTTTAAAAAAGCCCAGCAACTGACAAAGCTGTTGAACACTTACCAATATGACACATGAATATTCAGTTTATTTTAAAAAAAAGTACACGTGGTATCTTTGTTTAATTACATTTTGGATTGATTAAATTATTTTGGTATGATTATTCCCGATAGGAGTCTTTGCTCAAAAAGAAAAAAAACAAGCAAATAAGCAGTGAAACAAACAAAAATACAATGGATTCCGTTTACTGCCAAGTTATCAGCCATCAGCATTTTCGGGGAGGTGTTCTTTGCATGCGTTGAGAGACAGGTTTACCCTGAACTTACATGGGAGGGATGCTGTCTCCAGGCCTGGAAGACTCCACTCTGTCAGGCCATGTGAACATGGATAGCAGGAGTGGGAACAGAAGCCTAAGAAAGAATTTCTAGACAAAAATGACTCTCCGGTCGGAGCCTGCTCCTGCTTGACTGGAACGCCGAGCCTCTGTGGGACAGCCCTGCCCAGGCGTGGCCTCCTCCCCCAGGCCTCCCACTGCCCACGGGCACCCCGCTGCTCCTCCCCCAGCACTGAAATTATTTCAACAACTTTCTAAAGTGGATTTCAAGAGGGTGCCTGAGCCCTCAGGTGCACAGAAGTCAGTAAACAGTGGGCATTGAGCACTCACCACGGGCAGGGCTAGGGGGATAGCAGGCAGAGCTGCCCTGATGTTAATGAAGTAAACTGCAGTGCCAGTAGGGCGGAGACGGAAGGTCCCAGTGACAAACGAATGTGCCAGCATTCTAAGCCACCCGCCCCTGGAGAGGAAGCTCAGGGAAGCAGCAGGGCTCATTAATCCTACAGTATTGCCTTTCCAAAGCACGGGCTCACACAGACCTACTTTGCTTTACACTGTCATTACAATGAACCATCACTTGAAAACCTCCATGATTTTGACAAAATTGGAACAAGTGATATAAAAATAAGAGGTCAGAAAAACCCTGTATGACAGAGCTTAGCTTGTCGGGGATAGATTTCTTCACAGGCCGCCTTTGCTTACCGCTAAAGCCAAGACGACGTGTCAAAGTTGTTTAAGATAGGGATCAGTTTTAATGAATGCGACCTCAGCTTTTCAAGGTGTTTAGGTCTGGGAACACTTAAAGTACATCTGTTATTATTTTGGTTGTGCTGAATTTCTTATTTTATATGGTTTCATTTTGAGAGGGGCTGTTTTAGGCAATACAGAGGTAAGCTCTTATCACCGTGTTGTGCTTAAATTTTTTAGGATTATTTATTTCTCTAGTTCTTCCCATCTGATACTTCTTGATTCTATAAACTTGTCTTCTAGTAATCATTTTACATTGAAATTTTACTTTAAAATTTACATCCCTGCCCTTTGTGATAAAAATCTTTTTCAGCTGCTTAATTAGTATTACATTTATCATCCTGTCAAACCTCACATTTTAAACACATCTATTGTCTACATGTGGTTATATACTAGTTCCTTCATGAGAGAAATCTTAGAAACCTGGCCCTGCCACTTGGGGGCTTATAGTTTGAAAGTCACAGGAAGGAAACCCAGTCAAACTACCATTAAATATGTGGATGGGCTGAATAAAAAATGGAGAATAAATCAAGGCTTGAAGTGCAGGTCCTGCCTCTTTTGCCTCTTCTCTCTCCTGTTTTCTCTCATCTATTTCTACCACTCATCTACCTGCCCTTCTCTCTCCATCCATCCATGCATCCACCCATCCATCCATCCATCCACCTATCCATTCATCTACTCACCCATCCACCCACCCATCCATCCATCCATCCACCTATCCATTCATCTACTCACCCATCCACCCACCCATCCATCCATCCATCCACCTATCCACTCTTCTACTCACCCATCCACCCACCCACCCATCCATCCATCCATCCATCCATCCATCCACCTATCCATTCATCTACTCACCCATCCACCCACCCATCCATCCATCCATCCACCTATCCATTCATCTACTCACCCATCCACCCACCCATCCATCCATCCATCCACCTATCCACTCTTCTACTCACCCATCCACCCACCCACCCATCCATCCATCCATCCATCCATCCATCCACCTATCCATTCATCTACTCACCCACCCACCCACCCATCCATCCATCCATCTATCCATCCATCCACCTATCCATTCATCTACTCACCCATCCACCCACCCATCCATCTATCCATCCACCTATCCATTCATCTACTCACCCATCCACCCACCCATCCATCCACCCACCCATCCGTCCACCCACCCATCCATGTGCCCATACATCCATCTGTATAAAGAAGTCCAAAGAATAGAAAAGAGTTGGGTTTTGTAATATGTAATAAGCCTTATAGCCTCAGGTGTTGTTGATACGATTCTGCCAGATTTTGACTGAAATAGTCTTAAGTATCTCTCTGTAACAATAACTGTACAGGTTCTTTTATTAGGTACTGTATGACAAACTCAAATTAGCTAACTGAAGGATTTGCCAAGATAACAAAATAGTATAACTATACTGTTAACATGGGTCTAATTAGGGGTGTTTGATATTAATATTTGTTTGTTTAGCCTTACCAGACAAACTATGGAAATCCTTACCCAGGTTTGGTTAAGGAATTAGACTTCCTTCTAATTTGGTCAAGGCTATGCTTCTTGAGTGGTCAAATTTCCGCTAAAACTGTTTTCTCCCACTGTGATGTTACTTTGTTTCAAAGCCCCATCACTCTTTGTGTATGATATTTAATTTTCTAAATTCACTTGAATTCCAAATCTTCAACACTGTTGTACCTTTGGAAATGGTTCTTGCCTCTAACACATGCTGGGAAATACCTGATGCTAATTACTTATTTCCTGGCAATAGGGTCTGAGCTGCTTCTTGTTGCTAGCCTCCCTTTTCAGTACTCTTGTGTTTGGTGTAAGCAGCCTTGACCTTCCTTTGCTTTCCAGGTCTTTGCTGTCTGAGAAGCAAGAGAAAGGTTATATCTCTCCCTTTTCTGATCCACTTTTTCATCCGAAGAGTTACTTCCTGAATGGAGTCTAACCCTCTTTTGGATACAAACACTGATACTAGGACGCTCCTGTGTAATACTGTCAAATAGCCTGAGTGATAAACAGAGCGTGGGTGTTCATTATTTCGGACTTCATTCCCTGGGTCCTGCGCTTCAGACTTTATTCCATGTGAGAATGATTTACTCTAAGAGCTATCTCACCAAGTTCTCTCAGTTCTGCTAAATGTCCACCCTCTTGAGTCCTACCTCCTCTGGCTTTGTTGTCAGCAAGTGTGCCTCTTCCAGCTTCGGATGGTTTCTGCACTCAGGCCAGGCTGTGCCCATTGCCTTTCATGGATAATTACTGCTATACCCACTTGGCTCCCAGCTAAAAACCCTTTTCTGTTGTCTTTCTCTTGCCTCGAGATTGTTCCCTATGGACCCAAATCCAATGTGACCTCAATAAAATAATAATAAAATAATAATAAAAGAGACAAGGATGAGTGTGTCATCAGGCTTTAGTGGAGGGGTTTCTTTACTTTCAGTACCTGGAATGGGAACTGGACCCTAATTTCTCCAGGTGTCTTACATATGATAGTTTCATTTTGATGTGAGATATTTCTCAAAATGCTCTCTTACTGAACTATGTGGGAACATCCAAAACATGTAATCATGACCAAATGTATCAAATGGCCTCATTTCCTTCCATTTGAAAACTGATAGCTGAAAAGGCAACATAGGTAAAAAAAACAACTCTGAACTCAAAAGCTCCACTAATTGTGTGACTCAGGGCAAATTCCTCAAGCCGCCAGCCCCCTATTTCCCATGTGGTAAATGGAGATGACACCACTTTCTACTTTTTAATGAAGTACTGTTGGGCTAAAAAACACTTTCATGCTATTTAAAAATTTGAGCCCAATTTTAATTTTATTATTTGTTAAAGCATGCAATTACATTTTCTCTGGGATTGGTCATAACCTGCTTGCTAACTTTTGAAAGTAGTTGTCTGTTTTACCAACTGTGTGTTATTCAGGCTAATGCTTCGTTTAAAAAAAATACACCTGTCATTTTTAAAATGAGTTCAGACTATTTTATTCAGAACTAAATGGTCAATTATAATATGTTATCCTAGTTTCTAAATTTTCTCCTTCTAAAACAATTTGAGAAAGTATGATTTTATTCAGGTTCAAACATACTGAAAGAGCAGCAGCAAACAAACAAACCTCCTTGAAGGAGCTGTCACTTCCTGTCATACGCTTTTGGTGACTACACGTAATTGTTATTTAAATATCAATATTAAATTTAGTCTTTGAAATAACTGTAAGATAGGCCTCCCAAAATTTGGGCCTGACAAAAGATTTTCTGATTTAAAAAATATGTTTCTTTTCATTCCTTTTATAATTAAGCCTTTTAAAAAAGCTTTCAATGGCAGAACAATTAAAAAACATCATTACAAACCCCAAATCCCTATAAACACAAAACCCTGGCGTGTATACAATGTTTTCAATTTACAGTGTCCTTTCACTTGATCTACACAGAGACCTAAGCGGAGGCTAGGTTTGTTTTTTTTTGTGCTCATTTTATAGATGAGGGTATTGAGGTTTGTATAAACTCATTCAAGGTCACATAGCTAAGTGGAAGGAAGTCAGGACTAGAATGCAAAGATCTACCTTCAATTCTAATATTTCTTTTCTCACAGCCCAGAAGAGAAACAGTTTCTGAAATTTCTCTATAGCACCTTACCTAGAATTCTTCAGATTTAGCCTGATTTCTAGGCATATGTTGAGTCATCCTAAATTATACAGAGACTAACTTATTATATCTTAATCTTTCTAACATCTGTATCAGATTCTGGAATAACTCTGTCTGACTGCTTCTATTAAGGCTTAGTTTTGGCCACTCTTTATAGAAGCTTAAGACACTGAATTCCGTATTTTGCTGTTACAGGAAAAGGTTTGTTCCGGAGGATCTGTTCGTTTTAACAACTAAGGATTAAAGTGTGGTAATTTATGCTTTGGTGCTTAGAAAGTCTATTTTCTGTTGTGGTTTACTCCCTTTCACAGCCAGCCACCTGAGCGTTTGGGAGAGCCGTGGGGGTGTTTTGAAGTTTCGGGACTGCCCTCACTATACAGACATTGGGCTAACTGTAGCAAGCACGTCATTCACAGCAGATTTAATGCAGCTCTTTTCTGGTCATAAAAAGCTAAAGGCTTTTGAACGCTTGCTTATTTTTATTGCATAACTTCAGAATCCTCACCAGTCGTTATTATGGTTCATGTGAACATATGCTTTTATTAAATGCTTATTCATAACAACTTTTGGACAAGGCTATTAATCAGTGTAGATGATTTCCATGAAGACATTTCTATGTCTTCAACTCTGTTTCTTCATAGACATCCAACAGTCTGAAATAACTATTGCTTTTCTTTTCTGTGTGTATGGTCACTTGGAAAGAGGATGTGCTGACACTAGAATATAATTATTCCTCTCCTGGGTTGCCTAAAATGTGGTCAGCCAGCCTTCTTTAGATTTCCAGTGCATGTTCCACAGGCTGCGGTATTTTATTTCTGAATGGACCAGCATTTGTTTTTCAATTATGCAATTCATTTTCATTACACATTCAAATATGTTTCTTATTTTCCAGCTTGTTGTCTTCATTCACAACACATTTTCTTCATTCTCCCCCCCAAAGTCTACCTCTGTTTTCTCCTTCCTTCTCTTTCTCTCTCCTTTGACGCTTTCCATGTGAAATAGGTGGGATTTGAGGCGTGAAACTCCAGTGCAGCTGTATCCTTGTAACCACTCCCTCCGAGCCAGCAAACCTGCTTACAGCTGAGAATTGCTTTACAGTCAGCTTGGGGCTGGAGTGTCGAGGGGGCTGCTTTCCAATTACTGTTTCTCATCAACCTGACCACCCTAAGCCATTAAGCCACTGTAATAGTTTTGCTAATTTGATTTCCTGCACATAAACAACCTTTGCTCTGCTTTGAAGTTCTCGAGAAAGGTATGAGGAGTTTCAAATTGCAATAATTCAACTCCAAGCATAAAGCTAATTCATCTTTTTTTTTTTAATAAATCACTAAAACAGAAGTTAATTAAAGTGTAAACAATGGGCAGCATTGTGGCTGAGAGTCTCGGGAAAGGAAGCTTTGAAGCTCTTTGTGTAATGGCTAGTACCTGAGCCCCCTCGGAGTGGGGTGGGGTTGGGAAAGGATCGCATTACTGAGCTTTCTCTTCTTCCTCTTAACATTAAAAAAAAAAGAAAAAAGATAGAAAACCAACAACAACAGATGCTTTTATTTTTTTACTCAGCTGGGTGAGAGCTTCCTAAACCCAAGCTTTCCCAGGGAGGCCCTGACATTGCCAGCCCTTGTTAGGGCAGACTCGATGGGGGGCCTCAGCAGGGTGGGCCGCCTCATTGGGGGTGGCAGGAGAGAGAGCGTTTCCACAGCAGTTCTGTAGAGAGGATGTCACTGCAGTGTGATTAACGCCAGCCCAGGTTATGCAAAGGACACGGACTCCCCTCATCCCTGGTGCCACTGGGCTCTCCTCGGGCTCTGCAATGGCGGTTGGGACTCTGCCAGGAACACAGAGATGAACAGAGACCCACTCCTCCCACAAGAGGCAGGCTGGGCTGAGAGCGGTCCAGGGGAGGGAAGATGTGGCTAAAAATAGCCCAAACACCACAGCGTTTTCAGGACAGATCCTCTTATTTTTGATCTTGAGAGAATATAAAGAAGAGAAGTGCTAGGAGGTGAGGCAAAAATTCCAGCACTACTGGAAACGGTACTCATGTTTTCTTTGCAGATCAGGTGGTGTAAGGAGACAAAATATTTTGCTTAAGAAGTAAAAATCCAAAGAATAGTAAAGTGCTGTTGCATACTGTCACCTATCACACTACATTTAATATGAAAATGCACTGTCTGTGCATGTGTGTGTGCACATATGTAAGCACATGGATAAGTGTACATGCATGCACATGTATGTGGCTCTGTGGTGGGGAGAAAAGAGGAGACTGCAGAGCTGGAACCAAGGCCAGCAGAGGAATGGGCGGTCCCCCAAGTGGAGTGCGTTCCGAGGTTGCGACAAGTCTTCCTTGCAAAACAATCCATTCCACATTGTCCAAAAAATCTTAAATTCACTTTTCACTGCCAGAATTTCTATCACTAATGATTTAACTTTACAGACAACAAAATTCTCTTTTAACAGGCAGGTACTCCTCTTAAAGGGCCATAAGCCATTGATGTCTTAGAATCAATTAGTCTAATAAAAGCATTCTTTAGAACATTGATCTAAAAATGTCAGCTTAATGGAGAAAACAAGGGAGCGTAGTTTTTTTAAACACACAGGTGCAATAGGGATGGGAGCCTAGGATAAGGGCTCTGGGGAAAAGAATGGGATCAAAGCTGTAATAAATGGTGTAAGAGTGAAATAGGGGAATTCGGAGGAAACACGTTGCTTATCTCCTAGTTTTGTTAAGGGCTCATTCTGGACATCAGGGCTGGAGCTCAGGGAGGATCTCAGAGTGCTGGTCGGCATGGGAGGCAGACGTCCACCACTCAGGTGGGAAGAAGCGCCTTCCGGGTTGCTGTCCTGAACCTGGGTCCAGTACCATGGAGCCAACAGGATTGTCTCCAGAGTGTGTTCCTGGTGGCCTGAAGGCAACCCTGTCCCAGAAAGGATCTCCCGCAGAACCAGCGTGCTCACCAGCATGCCCCTGGCTTTGCAGGCCACCTGACAGCTCTCCTAACTGACGCACCTGTCGTCCAAACGTTGGATGCCTGCATTCTCCAGGAGTAAGATTCATGGACTTTTACATTTAAAAGTGACTTTTAAAATATCTTAAACTTTAAAAACTTATTTATGGATCTGAAAGCTTATCCATAACAGCAAGTGTTTTTTTTTTTTTTCTTTTTGAAAGATTTCTCCTTAGCTATGAAATTTACTGCCGCTGGAGGAAGGTAGAACCACATTCACCATAGACCTATTCTGTCCCAAGTATGTTACAAATAGTGTTTTACCTAATTTAATCATCCCTATAACTCTGTCAGATTGATCATTAGTCTCATTCTATAGATGAGGAAAATGAATGTGAGAGCCGGCAGATGCAGAGGCAGGATGCCAGGACGCGTTTGCCTGGCTCCCCCGCTCGCACTCTTCCTTGTACACCCCGCTGCCTGGCTGAGAACTAACGCCTAAAGCATAATGCGTACGTCTCTACTCTAAATGATGGCCACACTTGAGAAAAGCACTGATTTTTCTAGACAATCTATGTAACAGAAGTAAGAACATTCTTTTTACTCCCTTTTGCTCAATTTACGAATGAGAACTCAGATTAATTTAGAACTATATGAAATTATATAACTGAGAAGAACTGATAACTGAGAAGTGCATCTCTCTGGTTGATTTTCGCTTGGTTGCACAAATGGTGCATCTACAATTCAGGAACCTAAGCAAAACGTCGTATCTCACTTACTCCTCACAATTGCAAACGAAATCTACAGACCCTCTCACCCTCGTCGGGAATTTGTCAGTTGTATGTACATATATGTGCAGGGGTGGTTAAAACCCATAGGATACACTCGTGAACAAGCCCAGCCTCATCCCTGCCCTCACAGAGCTTACATTCTAGGAGAGACAGGCAATAAAGAAGTAACTACATGGGAAAACAATTACAAGATTCCACGGTGCCAGGAGAAAGGACAACTCTGTGTTGTGTGTCTGTTGTAGAGGGTCGTTGCAGCGTTGCCATGGAGAACACATTCTGAAGTAAGCCTGCTGCCTTCACATCTGAGCTCTGCCCCTTACTTGCTATGTGATCTTGGGCAAGTTCCTTAATGTCTTTGTGCCTCGGTTTCCTCATCTATAAAATGGGGATACAGATACTCACTCATTCACAGAGTTGTTTTAAGAATTAAATGAAAATTTCTTAGGACAGTGCTTGGCCCACGAGGGCTCCATACATGCTGGCTGAGGAGGCCTACAGGGAGAAGCAGGTGGAGGGAGGGGATGTCCAGGCAGTCAGAAGATGGTGCAGACAGGGCCTGGACTGCAGAAGAGCCCTATTTGAGGTTTTTTTCCAGATAAAAGTATTGTTCTTTATAGTTACATAAAGCTTACCGATTTATGTACCAAAACTTTTATCATATTGAAAAATAGTTAAAAATTTTAAAAACAAGTTTTTATATCTAAATAAGTGTCATATGGATCATTTAAAGCTACTTCTTAACTACTCACTATTAAAATCATCTATTACACTATGATGCCAGTCAGATTTGGATGACTGTTTTTTCCTAAACTAAATTGGCCCCAGCATTTTGGCTTTGTGAGCTAATTATCTTGTCTCTTTTTCTCTCCGTATTTACATGGTCAAACTCTAAGCTGTCCCCATTTTCTTTGCATCTCTAAGCACGCCTGACTGTAGCAGCCTAGAGCCCTTCTAATATTCTGTTTTTAATCTGCTGAGAGATGAGAAAGCATGTAACTCCATTTGGCCTAGAATGTAAGATAAAGTGAGGGTCTGAGGGACTAGAACTCATCAACCTAGTGAGTCAATTCTGCTGCATCTATTTCCCTCCTAAGAAACACTGTTCACTTACTTATGGCCTTTCTTTTAGATTCTGATGTCTCTAGAATAATGGCTTCCATGCAGTAATTGGAACATTACTGTGTAGATTCAATGTCTTATGGCACTTAAAGGACTCCACTGGGATTGGTTAATATCCCTAACTGCATACGCAGTCTTGAATAAGGAAAGTTGCATTTCCCTCTTGAGAATCATAGAATTTTAGAGCCGAATGTAACTGGGAGGTATCTAATTCCGTTACCTTGATCCCCACATGAGATATTCTAGGTTAAAAGAGGGGTAGGTGACTTATTTGAGATCACAAATCAAATTGACAAAATGACAATATGACCATGACCTTCAATTTCTGGGCTTTTCTGCCTCACTGGAACTGCTGAATCAGCAATCTCCCATAAGCGCTGGGTCTAAAAACCTTTTGCCTCCTCCGCAGTAGAATGAGTCCCAGCACTCATGAGAATGGGTCTCCAGAGCTCCAGCGCTGCCCCGACAGCTTTCCAGCTTACCTCTTCTATCTTACCTTCTCAGTCTCCGAAACAAAAGATAAAACAAAAGAAGGAAAAACAGTCTATGGGTTTGGAGTTTAAATAAACAGAGAGGTTAACCAAAAGGCTGGTTTCAATAGATCAGAGGCAAAAGGGATTCCTACAGCTGGAGGCAATTAAATAAAACTAAAAAAAGGGTTCTCACACTCAAACTACTAGACAAGTTCCAGAGACCAAAGGAGGCTTTTGTTGAAGTGGATAAACCCTCACTTTGGCCTAAGACTAACCGGAGCAGCCTTTGTCAGCATACCTTTTGGGATGAGAGTTTTCATTTATTTATTTTTTTTCTGGTTACCTCTCTAGTTACTACAATTATGATAGTTCTCAGAGAAGATATTGACTCTCTTAATAAGATCAAGTGATGCCCAATCCCAGCAGTATAGAGTTGGATAGGACCTTAAGATCAGTGGAATGCCAGTAAAGTTTAAATGACTGGCTTTGCAAAAAGTGAAAAGAAATTAAAAAGCCCTGCTTTGTAGCATTTGCCAATTACCGTGGTGTCAATACTCCATCATGGCGGATTTTAAGCTACTGACATAAAGTCACCAGTCCACTGATTGTGAAGTTGGGAAGAACAAATAACAATCAACTCTAGTGCACAGGGGCTGCTAGCTCAGGGCTCTACTGTGACCATCTGAGAGCAACTGGAAAATGTTCATGTGTCATTGTGGAGAGGGAAAAATTGGTTATAAATCTGTTTGTGTAATATAACTTGAACTCTATCTGTCTATCTATCTATCCATCCATCTATCTACTTACCTACCAACCAACCTACCCTCCTCATTGTCCTTGGTTATAAAAATTAAGTGTGGAACCAGATAATCAATAGGACACTTTCCAATTCTAAGTTTTTGTGATTGTATTCACGATAGGTTATTTCATAGAAATACTTATTTGTGGCTTAACCTAGGAAGTTTGCTCTGTTTTTAATGGTGCTGATGCCCTTCATTATCTGTCTTCATAGCATTCATCACCTCTCAAAGTCTTAGGTATTTACTTGTTATTGTGTATTTGTCTCAGGAGCTGATCTCCCTGAGGGCAGGGGCTTTGTCTCGGTCACTGCTGTACCATGGCACTTACAACAGGGCCTGACTTGTGGTAGGTGCCTGGTAGACATGTTGTGAATGACGTAATCCAAACTCTTCCTTATAAATTTACAGAAATTGAGACTTTAAGAAATGAAGTGATTTTCCTGAGGTCATGCAGCAATTTGTGGCAGAACTGAACATGGAATCTAAATCTTGCAATTCAGGTTCTTTCCTAAATCATTCTTTGGCTCATCTCACAAAGTCTAAGGCCTAAAAAGAGGTTTACATATGTTTCTAGATTGCAAATTGAAATCTCCAATGATTGGGTAGAATATAGAGTTTCAATCTGCTTGCTCTGCTGTACCAACCCTCATGCTTTCACCTCACATCCTTTTCCCCTCCTGATTCTGCTTTCTTCAGGAATGGGGTGGGCAACACTGGGTTGCTTTTTGTGATCAAATTACTTTATGGTCTATGTCTGTCTCAGTGGAGATGGAGCTCTGGGGGCATCTGTGTTTTTCTACTGCAGGGACCCTTCTCTTCAGGTTCCACTGTGATCAGAAGACCTGCTTTTTGCTCCAGCCTCCTGTTTGCTTCAGCACATATTGGGATCAAGTATTACTTTAGGTGCTGGAGATAAAAAGGTGAGTAACACAAGGTTCCTGATCTTTAGGAGTACACTGTCTTCTGGGGGGACTATCAACAGGATCCTAACAGCATCAGGTGGGCAAGTGTAATGTCAAAGGAAAGTTCCAAAGCTGTGGGAATCCAGCGGAGGGGCACTCTACACAGATAGTGACAGAGGTTCTTTAAAAGAGACTGGTTTGGGTAATGACTAATTTATCTGCTTAACAGTTTCCTCATCTCCTAAATGAGTGGTATTTGTGAAAATGAAGGTCTCTACCCATCTATAGAAGGTCCTACAAAAGCGAAAGTGTGAGGTTCTGTAGGAATGTCTCATCATCATTCTTCTTCTTCCAGATACTGTCATCAGACGGTAGGCCATGTAACCATGAATGTCAGATGCCGATTGATGTCTTGTAGGCACATCCTCATGGCTGTGTCAAGAGACAGCTGCCCTAATTTAACTCAGCAAGGACTCCATTGGGTCCTGAATGGAAAATGGCAGTGACCCATTAAAACATCTCAGCTTGATTAAAAAAATTACTAGATGGAAATGAAGCTGACTGAATCAGCAAAACTATTCAGTCACAATTAAATTACTTTGAACAGGAGATTTTTATAAAGTTCCTGATTTTACAGATTATTGAGAGTCTGCAGGTCCAGGGGCTTTTGAAAAATGAGTTAAGGCTTAAAAGAAACATCACTGTGGGTCTGTATATATTTTAATTAGATGTAACAGTCAAGCATTAAACATCTCGAGAAATTGTCACTGAGTAGCTTCCTCTCTCAATTGCTTTTAGCCCTTTGAACTACAATGCAAATCCACCAAAAAAAAGTCAACGAAACTCAAAGTGGTTTTGTACTTCGGGAGTCATAAGTCATTTCAGGTAATGGTGTGGTAGGAAAATGGTTTTTGTCTCAGCTCATTGATAATGGGTGGAAGTTACCCCCCGTGTGATGGCTGCCCTGTGTTTTACCTGTTGACAATTGAAAGGGAACGAACACATCAACATTTACTTATCTTACTTAATGAATGTTATCATGTGGAAAAGGTAAATCAGTAATGGCCGAGATCAAACATACCAATCTCCTTTTGAACACACAATGCCCTCGTTTATATAAATCTTGGCCACTTGACGGGTCTCTCATTTGAACACATGAACTGCCAGCCTGGCTGAGAAGCCTTCCATCTTAGGGCACTAGTGTCAGAATTTCAGAAACTTTTAAGTATGAGGAGACTGATGAGACTATGAGTCCAATGGTTTCTTAATTAATGTGTTAATTGAGAACTGGAGCAGACGTGGGTTATTTGAAGTTTTGAGTTCCTTCCACCCCCACCCCCCAGCTCCCTAGCCTCCTTTAAAAGAAAGGTTAGAAGTGGCCTACTGGTGACCCCAGGCGAAGGAGGCCAGGCAGAAAGGGACAGATTGTGATCTGCTTAATTAGGCTGCTCTGTCTTATTCTTGCACCTTCAGCTTGATCATTGTTTTCCCCTGAGGCTGTGTTTCTGCGTGAAGTTGTGAACAGTTTTAAAGAGAAGATTTTAAAGTTGCTGGTAGAGTTAGCAACTTTCAAGTGGTTCCCAATACTTGGTCCCCCTGCGCTCGGTGGTCTGTCATTTACGCCTTTCTTTTTCCTTCCTTGCCCACTTTCTGTACCTGATCAGCCCTCCCTCACACGGAAGTGATCGCCTTCCGCTGGGACAAAGGCAGCCCAGGGAGCCTGGTTGAGAGACACACTCAGGGGAGGCCCGTGCCCTGTTGCTTTATTGTTCCCTTAGAGGCTCCTGGCTCCGTTCTGTTCCACCTCCACCCTCAGCCTTGCGATTCCCACATCTCTCCCCGGGCTGAGGGGGTCCTCTTTGCTGATTCACTGGCCTTGGCCTTGCTTCTCAGTCTAAGACCCTAAAATCGTTCTGGACACCCTTCCCTGCCTCTTTCTTGAAGGCACATTCTAATTGCACCGAGAGTTGGCCTTGTTACGAGATCTTCAATTTAGGCATTTGAATAAGTTTTTTAAAAGTTGATGTCGGCAAATTATTTAGCCTTCATCTCCTAGGGTTTTAAGAAACACTGAGCTTGAATTGTGATAACAGAGGTAGGCTGAGTTGCTTTTATCTCTGAACACAAGAAACTGGATACATTTCAGAAAGCTAAATGGTAATTTAGGTATTTGCTCTGTTTCTGAAGCAAGACCTCAAGAAAAAGTGTGTGTGTGTCCGTGTGCGCGTGTGTGTGCGTGTGTACATGTCTGCTTCGGCTTGGATACATCTGTGATTTCAATTTCCTTTTGCTTCTGTGTCCCTCAGCTAACAGGCACTGCCCTGTAGGTGAGGTCTTTGAAATACTTTAAAACTAACAAGTCAAGTCTTAGTGCCTTAGGGTTTGAGGAGGTCTGAAAGGCTACTGGGTAACCTTCCTCCCAGTTCACAGACTCAGTTTCACACTCAGGTTTGCAATTCACTCTTTTCCCAGGAGAAATAGGAGCGCAGCACGTGGTCAGTGCAGTCAAGTCCCTACTTTATTGCAGGCCTTTGCTGGTTCACCCTCTCAGTGCCTTCCCGGAGGGATTTCCAGGCTTAAGAACAGATTCACAAAGTTCAGTATCCCTAAATTAAAATGCAGATTTGGGGGCCAAATTCCAGAGATTCCAGTTCTGTAGGTGTGGAGTGAGGCCCTAGAATCTCTTAGGAAGCAATTCTAAGTCCAGAGGGCACAGAATTCTGTGAGAAAATAGCTTCTCCTCATTAAAGTTTGGACACACTTAAAATGAGAATTCACTTATAGGTTATATTATGCTGTACTTAGAATTCTACCATCTGAAAAATAGACTCAGGGAACAGTGAATCCATATATGCACATACATATAAAACATTCTCATAACAAATAGCTCTTGACTTAAATAATAATGACACTATTGAAAGGTCAACCTCGGAGCCTCAAAATGCTCTCTCTTGGGAGCTATAAATGTAGGATGTGGATCTGTAAGCTCGGACACTGCTAGTACTTTTCTATCTTTCATTGTCTAGCAGTAACATTTTGGCAGCCTGTTTGGTGAGGAAGGCCGGGGATGGGTGTGGAGAGGGTTGAGTGGGGGCATTCTCATTTCCTCCTAGGCTGTTTTTAGCTCTCTCTCCATTGTAGGATACGCAGGATCCCCCCTGCCTTATGTTCACACTCTTGTTCCCTAAAACTGCCAAGCTCTCAAAGACTTCCCTTTCTCTACACATGGAGGACCCTTTTCCTGGACACTCCTGCTCTCCTCTGTCCATCTGACAGTTTTCACCCATCCCACAAGCTCCACTTCAGGCTGCGACGTGGACTTCACCTTCCTTCCTTGTCTCCCCTGTCACCCAAATATGCCTCGCTTCTTCCTCCTCTGCACACCGTAACAGAGCACAGGCAGTGTTGGTTCATATTTTGCTGTCTCCATCCAACTGTCATTTCTCTGAGCATAGTGTCCATGAGGGTAGGTTTCTGTCCCTGGCAGTGACATGAGGCCTGGCAATGAGCATGGGTTCAAAGAGAATTTGTTGAAAGAACAAATTATACTGAAGGGGGTTAGGATGTACCGGGGTTCAGGGCCCTTTGGCTACTTAAAGATTTCATCTCCCAGGGATCCTTGTTTTATCTAAATTCCACACAATTAAACAGAACTCAAAAGTGTTGTCAGTTTATAGGGAGTCAGTTTCTTAGGGAGAAGCCAGAAATAATTCTGAGGTATTCCTCAGTTGAGCCTTTGAGTCAGAGTAAGTGGGAGTTTCACTGGTGGGAACCATATTAGGGTGAGTGAATGTGACCTGGAGTCTAAGGCCTGGGTGCCATCTGACTTATCTTGTAGGGACTCAGGCTGTTCAAGATGGCTTCCCATTCTTGTCCAGGTCCAGAAAGGACTCCAGAAATCCTTTCTGCGTCTATTCTTTAATTCTTAGGATTCCTAAAGTCATCTTATCTTCTTATGGAAGAAAAAAGCATGGTGATTACTGAGGGGTGTGTGTGTGTGTATGCATATATATATATAAAATATTGGTATCTCTATAAATTTTTAAGGGAACAGCTATTTCTATTTTTAAAATGCTTTCTGGTTCAGATCAACCACGTTAGTAATGTTACAAACAAGACAACAGGCCCAAAGTGGAGTTGCTTATGCTAAGCCCCACATCACCAAACCGAGACTTAAATTAATTATAGTTTTGGCTCCCCAAGAAATGGAATCTTAAACCAGTCAACCAGGACTGACATGATCAGCACTAGTTAGATAATCTGGCTGATAGACCCCTGCAGCCCCCTATAGAAAAGTGACTACGCAATAATCAGCTCGCTTTTTTGCCTACTGTAACTCCCTAGTTTCTGTCCCCTTCTGCCTATAAAAGCCTTTCCCTTTGTACAGCTCCTCGGAGCTCCGTTCCATCAGAGAGGTTGGATGCTGCCCCATTCAAGAATTGCTGAGGGCCGGTCCCGTGGCCGAGTAGTTCAGTTCGCGCGCTCCGCTACGGCGGCCCAGGGTTTCTCTGGTTCAGATCCTGGGCACAGACATGGCACCGCTCATCAGGCCACGCTGAGGTGGTGTCCCACGTACTACAACTAGAAGGTGCCACAACTAAAATATACAACTATATACTGGGGGGATTTGGGGAGAAAAAGCAGAGAGAAAAAAAAAGGAAGATTGGCAATAGTTGTTACTCAGGTGCCAATCTTTAAAAAAACAAAAAAGAACAAAGCCAATAAGTTCTTTAAAATTTACTCAGTTGAATTTTGTATTTTAACAGTGAGGAGCCATTATTTTTAGGTAGTATTCTACTTTTGGGTTATATGGGTAGGGAGATAATGCTTACCTTCTATGAAGTTATGGTTTAGGGGGATAATCTGAGCCTTGGTCAGCCTTTCTTCGGCTTTGAAGGCAAGGAAAGTGAGTTAGAGAGGTTTCAAAGAGGATATCCCTCAAACTCTCTTCTTATGGAATGATAATCTCTTATGTGATATGCTACAACAGGATTTCAGCTTAACTGGAAGTGTAACATTAAAGTTATGAGAACATTTTGCTATGCTGCCTTCTAAGATTATTAGTAATGGAAAGGGCAACATGACAATCTTTAAGACTACTTATTTCTTCAATAAGATTGTATGTTAGGGTTATAAATCAGCAAATTTCTCTATGTGAAACTTCCTGCATGTTTTTCTTGTACTTTATGAGTGCCCATAAGTTGGCAAGGCTTCCATGTATGGCCACATAGGTTGTGCACTGTACCAATCCAGGGAGCACCACTGACATAAACACTGATGGAAACAGCGCCTCCCGTGGTTGTTCACTGCACAATCTGGTGATGCATCTATCATGTGTATGGGAGAGACTGTAGATTTTAGATCATTTGTCTTCTAACAAAAGGTCTGTGTAGTCTGACTGTTCCTGGCCCGTGAGAGCACCCACAGTCGGCTCTTATCCCCCTGTCCTGGTTAACATCCAAGAATGACCAATTGACTGATTACCCATAACCTCTGCTTTGAGCTTTACTTTCAGCGTCACCTGTGTACTGATCATTTTCCATTCGCCCCTCCAGATGTTTTCTCGGCCCTTTCTGTCATGCCCAGGAGCCTAATTTCTCAGACTGTGTCGCCTATGTTCCTTTGTCCTCTGGCTTCTGGTTGGATTTGGTCAAAGGGAGGTCCTGACAGTGACTGGAGAACAGGGAGAGAGAGGTTGGGGTATTCATTTCTGCTGCTCTCTCCTGCCAGGCTGCACCCTCTCAGGCTGTCAGCACAGCTCCTGTGGGCAGCCCGCTCCCCAGGGCTGCTGCTCTCGTGAGATTTCAGTAACGCTTCCTCTCCTTCTGCCCTTGGAGAACTAGGCGGCAATGGCTCCCCATTGTCTTTGGCCTTGGGTTCTTCACCATCTCTTAATCCCTCCTGTACAACTATAATAATACTTTTCCCAAACTCTTCTCTCATTCACCCCTTCGAGAATGCTGTATGTTTTGTCCTGGAATCATGACTGATACAATCTGCTATTTGGTTTTGCTTCCTCTTGCCCAGTTATATCCTTGATGTTGATCTCAACAAAATAAAATCTCATTTCCCTTTCGGCATCCTGGCTCTTGTCTATCGCCTTCAGAGCCAGTTCTCAAGCCAGATCAGTTGTCCTTATCCCAGTGTGACTTAGTTTCTACAATCTCTCTTCCCCACTGCTGAAGTTTCAGCATGCCTCATGACCAAGGTCTCCTGAGATTATGTCAGTCGTTGTTTGGGTACTTCATCCAAGCCCTTTCCTAGAGTATAAACTCCAGAATGGAGCGGTTGTGTATACCCATCTTTGTATTCTTTGTAACACTTAGGCGAACATTTTGTATGTTCAGGTTGCTAAATATATTTTTATTGCATTAAGCTACATTTGGAAGCACTATTAGCAGATATAATACATCTGATGTTGCACATTATGATGGGGGCATATCTCTTCTTTCATGTGTATCTTTAAAAAACATTCATTCAAATGGAATTATACTAGATATACTTATCTGCACCTGTCTTCATTTGCCAACATATCTTTGAGAGCTGTCCATGTCAGTAGAGAATTTTTAGTCCCTTTATTAGTTTATTAGTCTCTTTTTTCCCAAAATGTAGAAATATTTCTATATATTTTTTGAAAATCTATCTTTAACTATAAAGAATTTTAGCATACAGAATATGCTGAGAATGATACAAGAAACATTTACCCAACTTTAAACATAAACATTTTGCCATTTTCTGTTCAAATCTTTTTTTGTCCTCAGCGAAGACAGCTGAAGCTCTCTTTGCATCTTTCCATTCCCTCTCACTTCCCTGCTTCTCTCCGTTCCTCCCTCCCCAGAAATCATCATTATTATGCAATTGGTGGCATCTTTTCAAACATGATTTTATACTTATACTGTCTATGAATGTGCCCATAAACAGGATTGTAGTTTTAAGCTTTTTTTTAAGCACTTTTGTGCTTAAAATTGTCACAAACTGTGTTGTAAAATTTAATATTTTTGAGCTTTTTATTTGATAATAATTTAAGACTTTAAAGAAAAGTTGCCCTTAGCCCAGATGCACCAGTTTTTAATATTTTGCCACATTAATTGATCATTTCCTCATACACACACATGTAATATTTTTCTGAAGAATCTGAGAGTAGTTTATATACATCATGTCTCTTGACCCCTTAATATGTCAGTGTGTTTTTTTTCTTTTTAAGTACAAGAACAAAGATATTATCAAATTTAGGAAAATTAAGATTGAGATAATATTTTTATCTAATTTGCAGCTCATATACTAATTTCATCATTTGTCCCAATAATGTCTTTTATAACAGCTTTTTCCAATACCCTACCTAGCTCAAGATCATGCGCTGAATTTAATTGTCATGTCTATCCTCTTTATCTAGAATATTCCTCAGTTATTTGTTATCTTTTATGATGACATTTTTTAAAGCACATAGGCCAGTTATTTTTCAGAAGTCTCTAAATTGGAGTTCTCTGATATTTTCTCAGGATTATATTCAGTTTTTGGCTGCAATGCCGTTATGATTATTCATAAATCAGGACTTATTTCTCTCTGTCTGTCTGTCTTTATGTACCAAGCCCTCTTTTTGATTTTTGTTTTCTTCTTTAATGCTCTTTATTGGATTAATTGGATTTACAATATTTCTCCTTTCCTCCATATTGGCTAGTAAGTTACAGATTTCCCCCCATCCTTTTAGTAGTACCTTAAAAATTTTAATATATACATGACTCAAAATCTTACTATCTTAATACTGTTCTCTAGTAGTATTCTCCCTGTTAAAAAATGCTTCTAATTTAGTCATTTATAGAGTGAAATACATAATTTACATTCATGGAATTTTCTCGTATGGAAGGAATTTACATTTGTGAGACCTTTGGGTGTCTTGCCTTGCATCAGTCCAGCTCGGGGAGGAGGCAAAAGGCACAGAGCTGAGCACGCAGAGCGCAGCTTCCTCCTTTATTCTTTCTCTTTGGGATCTGGCCCCTCAGAACTAGGGTCACTCTGGTCCTTCATTGTGTGTATGTTTCATGGGAAACAGTGCTTGCGACAGTGGATAAGTACAATTCTGAGGTTCAGTATAAAGTACAGTTCTGGGGTTCACTTTCTCAAATATCAGCTGTTTTAGAAATAAAAGTAATATTTGATCTCCAATTGCCTACACTTTGCGTTATGTATTAACTAGTTCGATACTCAGGTGTGGGAGATGCACGAAATCTATTGAGCTTCCTCAAACCCCACTTAAGAGTTATTATTTTTGTTGTTGGTATTATTATTACTAATTATAGTAACTTATTTTGATGTGTGAACTTGATTGTCTTATTATTACTATTTTACATAATTTTTGCTTCTTAAATCCTAATACTTTTTCCCGGGATTAATTTTCTATTTTACTGCAATGCACTCTTTAATTTTTTAAACATTTTTAACTTATAGTCTCTTTTAAGATTATTATTTCAAGTTCTTGGGATGTTAGCTCTACTCGTTACTTTGTTCTTTTGTCTTTCATAGTGTTTTATTTCTTTTTCTGATTTAACTTTTTGTTGGGAGCTCATCCAGAGTGGGGTTGTTTTTCTAAAAGACTTATATGTCTGTATGATGCATGTTGAAAGTGTCTCTACAGAGCAGTTTTGCATTTATTTTTATTCAGATCCTAGTGATTTCTTAACTTTTATGTTTTTTTCTCAAATGGTAGTTCCTATTACGTAGAGAGGTAGCATAAATATTGCAGCCCCCAACACTCATGCCTCATAGCCAGAGTTTCTACTTCTCCTTTTCGCCACCCTAATCTCCAGTTAGACAGGAAATTCTCTACGTTCTTCCCTGGGAGTAGGTGGAATTTTTTGTGTCAGCTTTTCATGGACAAGAGACCCTTTCAACTACAGTCCTTCAAACTCACTGCCTTGATTTGTGTCAAGGGACCAGAAGTTTTATTCACCAAGGTTTTGTACCACTGATGCAAATGTCAATGCAGTGAAAAAAGGTCTATAGTACCCTGGAATTATTACAACAATAGATTTGACTTTCGGACCCCAAAACAAGACTGTGTTTTGAGAACCACTGCTCTAACAGATTGGAGAGTGCTGTTTGAATAGGTCTAATAGCTAAGGACACTGCTTTGGTTCCTCTTTTTTTTTTTTTTTTTTTTTTTTTTTTTACCATCAGGGAGCTCTCCAGAACTCTCTAAAAAGTTGATCAGGTGGTTTTCTGCTGGACTGAAAGAACTCTGGTGTCATCGTGACTTCACACATGCAGTGGAAAAATAGAATCCATGATTGTTGTTGCATTTACTCACAAAAGATGAGTGCCTTCCCCTCCCTGCAAGTCTCTGGATCTGTGGAATAGTGTCATAAAAATTCAGAATTGATTTGGACTAAACTGGATTTGACTGAATGGGGCGTTTTTAAGTGTGAACTTTTAAATTACATCAGACTTTCAGTATACCCAAGATATATTGAAAAAGGGTCCCAAAGAGTTAGATTTCTAGGTTTGACTTTACATATTGTTGGATCATCTATTTATCAGCAAATAGGTACTATGCACCCCTTATATAGAACCTGTAAATATAAATAAGCAAGGTGGTTCCTGCCATAATGGTTATTGTTAAGTATATATACTAATAAACACAAAAATAAACAAGAACTTTATAGGAACTATAGGAGAAGTAGATATAAGGCAGGGTGGACTTTCAGGGAAGAAGGTGCTCAATTCTACCTGGAAGCAAGGGGGGTCCAGAAAAGGACCTTAGAAAGGCTAAAGCTTTGAATTGAGCCTTAAAGGATAAGCAGATTTTTGCTAGGTAGTCAAGTATGGGAAAGGCATTACTGGCAGAGCGATACCTTGTGAAAATGCAAAGATGTAATGACTAGTGGCTCAATATGGCAAGGTAGAGAAGTATGAGTGTGTGGTGAAGGTTAGGGGTTGGGAAAAGATGAACATGGAAAGTAGCCAGAGGTCAGATAATATATAAATTTATATGCTGTATAAGCAATATGGAGTCTATCCTGAAAAGGATGAAGAACCACTAGAAAGGTTTAAGTAGAGGGTAATATGATGAGGTTGCATTTTAAAAAAGAGACCCAAACAAACACTGTCATGGTGGAGGAAGGAACAACACTTGAGAACCACTGTTGGGGTGGGAATCCATCACAACAGTCTAAAATCGAGACAATGGACACGGAAGTTAGGAAGAAGGAAAGGAGCAGAGATCTGAAGAGTGAGGGATTGCCTCTGTGGTCAATTCATCACATATGGCGCAACGGATGAGTAGGATAAATAGAATTATGAAACCATTCATGCACAAGTAATTTGGTTACATCATGTACCTTGTTTTTGACTGATCAACAGCCTGAGTTGGAGCTGGAACTGTTTGAGATTTGTGGCTAGAATACATTGATTTCCTTCCGTGTAACTGTTTACATTATTTGGGTAATTTCTTGTACCTTAAGAAGCAGAAATGAAGGGCATACTTTATTCCTTGTGGCTTATGTCCTATGTGCAGTATTCTTAATCTCTATCCTTGATCTTTACAATAGTTTCTAGAGTATGTGCCAAAAAATGTAACCAAAGGCCTTTATGGTTTAGGAATTTCATTCCTTCCGTTATGTCATACTAGAACCTATAATCACAAAATATCTTTTAAATCACCAACTTCTGAATTAAGAACTTACTGTGAAGTTGAAATCTAAGTTCCACTCACATAAAGCAAACATTCTTATGAATGTCACTTGGATTTTATTTCTAATATATGTTTCTAACTATTGAATTGCAGCCTTAGGCTTGTTAAATAATATACATACATAAATATATATAATATAATTAATATGGGCTTCAATTTCTTGAAAATATTTAGAGACATAGGCAGCTGTGGAATGGTTCCATGGACTGTTCCAGTCATTACTTTCAATCAAGCTTGTTGGCCTTGGTTTTGTTGTACCATGTATTGAGACTAAGGGTTCAGACTTCAACTTCCCTGATCACAAAGTTGTGTAGATGGTTTACTTCTCCTCACTTTCATCTAAACGTGATATAGTACATTGGGAGATTTTGTAATCATTTTATCACTTGGCATGTAGAAGCAGCCAGGCATTTTTAGGCCACTTTCTTTACTTCTTATGGTAGATGTTGACCCTTCTTTGCTGTTCCAAGGGTATGAATAGGTCAATAGAATCCTATGCACAAAGCTGCCTTCTTACCTTCGAATATTCTTCAAAACCTATCTTCACCTTTAGAGCAAATCAAAGATAGTGGAAATTCTTGATTTCCCCAAGCACTAGTGTTTTTATTAGACTTTTTATCCTCTCAAAATGGAAAAGTAGAAATTGTTAGAGAGGAAACAGTCATCCATTCATTCCTTACGTATTCATTGTATGTTAACTCTGGGGCAGTGCTGTGCATAGCTCTGAGGAAATAAGGATGAATAATGTATCATTCCTGCCTTTCAGGATCTTACTGTCTAGTGGAGAGAAAGACATCTCTCTAATGAACTGGAGTGTGATAAGGATTCAAAAGAGGTAGAGAAAAGGGGGAGGTGGAAACAAAAGTTAGGACTAGCGTTGAAATGATGAGTACAAATTTTGTCAAGGTAAGTTGTGATTTACACGTATGTCATGACAACTTAGATTATATTAGGTAAAGGCTACAGAAACTGTTATTTGATAATGAATGTAGGCATTGGCTCATTTCAGAAAACATTTGGGATGTTATATGTATTAATAATGTCAATACAAATAGTAATAAGGATAAAGTGAATAGTGGGCAGCGCTATGTGCCAGATACTGGTAAGGTATTTAGGGATATATCACATTTGATCCTAGGCATAAAATCACACGTCAGGAAAATAGTGGATAGAGCACTGCGGCTCATGGAAATTATGTGGGATCAGACATCCTAAGCTTAAATCCGAGGTCTATCCTATTAACCACGGCGCCATATGCAAGCTACCTAAACTACCTTCTGTTTTTTCCCATTGGGAGAACATCGATGACTTATTCAGAGAGTAGCTCTGAGAAAATTAAATTAATTCAATAAGTACAGTGTGTTATTATTTTTTTAACATATGGCAAAAACCCTAATTTAGATAGTTTATATAACTTTCCAAATACCATAGGCAAGGTTACTGGCAGAGCTGAGATTCAACCCAACCTGTAGACTCCAAAGCCTGAGTTCCTTTCACACTGTATTGAACATGTTTTGACAATAGTCTTTATATATTTATGATATACGTATATATCATACAAATCCTAAAAGCTTCCAACCTCAACCACCATGACATCTAGAAATAAAAATTGATTTCGCTTCCTCATTTTAGATTACAAGTTTATTTGTGTGCACTTCTCGTGTCTAATAAGATTAGCTTTAATTAAACGACATAACTTTGTGTGATATTAAAAGTTGGCTTGTCTAAATCATCCCGTTAGCTGATATCAGATTGGGTTTAGAAAACTTTATGTTACAATTGAGATGTGTAAGCACTGACCCACTCAGACACACAGAGTTCCTTTCCTACCAGCTGCATAAGTGATGCTATCTTTAGTTTTATTAGTTTTGGAACAATTGGGAGAATGTGATCTTACAGCTGGATAGTTAAATTACTATTTAAGTAATGCTGACACAGCAAAAACAAAACAAAAAAGTCTCTCTCTTATTCTCTTTGCTGTCATCGTTCAAAGGAGCTTGCTAATAAGAGAAAACTTTAGCAACCATGGGGGGTGTACTTCGTGCTGCAAAATTTACAAAATTGTATTCCTCTGACATATGCCTCATTTTTCTTGGAAGTCTATTCTTTCATTCTAATGTGCAACCTCATAGTACCAAATCAAGGTGTTAAAGCACCAGGAATTTCTGATAAGTTTTGGGGAAGGAAATCAGAGTTCTATTTTATCACATGCCACCACAACCTTCTTCCATGGTGGAAGGTGTAGATTAATTTTCATTCTTTTTTTGTTTTCTTGTGATAGCCCAATCCACAAATACGCCTGTAATGCAAAGATCTATTAAAGGAATAAATAAACAAACAAAATTCCGCATGATATTTTTTTCATATTGTAGTGGACAGAAACTTCTCCCAACTACGTGAAAAGTGAAGGATTCTAGCTCACATAAAGGCTGTTTTTAGAAATGCCCAGCATGGCCTGCTCTTTGCCTCTCTATCATTCACATTACTGAAGCAGAAGGAAGATCTCTGCTGGACAGGGCTTTCTGTGGCGACTGAATCCACATCAACCCTAGGAGCTATATCCCTTAACTATTCATCTCGCTTGGTTTTCTGTTTTCAGTTTCACTGATTTCTGGCCTTATTTTTGTTGTTTTGTCCCTTCTGCTTCCTTTAGATTTATTTTGATCCTCTTTTTCTTGATTCTTGAAGTAGGTGTTTAAATTAGTTATTTGAAACTTTTCCTCTTTCCTAATATAGACATTTAACGTCATAAAGTTTCCTCTTAGCACTGCTTTAGCTATGTCCCACAAATTTTTATTTTCATTTAGTTCAGTGTATTTTTTTTATTCCACTTGAGATTTCCTCTGTGCCCATACATTGTTAGAAGTTTGTTGTTTAATTTCCAAATGGTTGAAGGTTCTTCTTCTATCTTTCTGTTATTGATTTCTGGTTTGAACCCTTGTGGTCATAGAACACACTGCATGATGTCTGTTCTTTTAAATTTGTTGAGGTTTGTTTAATGGCCCAAGATATGGTCTATCCTGGTGCATGTTCTATGAGTACTTGTGAAGAATACATCTCCTGGAGTGTTCTATGGATGGTGATCAGATTCTTTTGGTTGATGTGTGGTTCTTTTTATAGATCCTTGTTGATTTTCTCTCTAGCTGTCCTATCAGTGGTTGAAAGAGGGATGTTGACATCTCCAATTTTGATTGCGAGTTTATCTGTTTCTTCTTTCAGTTCTATCAGTGCTTGCTTCACATATTTTGCAGCTCTGTTGTTTGGTGCATACACATTTAGGATTGCTATGACTTGGTGAATTAACCCTTTTCTCCTCATGTAATGTCCCTCTCTGTCTCTGGTACTTGCCACTCCTACTTTCCTTTGATTAATAGTTGAGTAATCTATTTTTTCCCATCTTTATATTTTCAGTTAACCCATATCACTATATTTGAATTGAGTTTCTTGTAGACAAAATATAGTTGGGTCATGTTTTCAAATACATCCTGCCAATCTCTGTCATTGAATTGGTGTGTTTAAATCATTTGCATATAATGTAATTAAGGATATGTTATGGCTTAAGCTTGGTATTTTATTTTTGTTTTCTGTTTGTTCCCTCTGTTTTTGTTTTTTTTAAAGATTGGCACCTGAGCTAACAACTGTTGCCAATCTTTTTTTTTCTCCCCAAATCCCCCCAATACATAGTTGTGTATATATATATATATATTTTAGTTGTGGGTCCTTCTAGTTGTGGCATGCGGGACACTGCCTCAACATGACCTGATGAGTGGTGCCATGTCTGCACCCAGAATCCGAACCTGTGAAACCCTGGGCCAATGAAGTGGAGCGTGTGAACTTAACCACCTGGTCATGGGGACAGCCCCTGTTCCCTCTGTTTTTAGCTTCTCTGTTATTAGCGGGTTTTTTTCATGCTTTCCTTTGGGATACCTGAACATTTTTTAGAATTCTGTTTTGATTTGTCTATGATGCTTTTGTGTATATCTCTCTGTATAGCTTTTTTAGTAGTTGCTATAGGTATTACATTATATATACATAACTTATCATAGCTTCTTGGTGCTGACATTTTACCAGTTCAAGTGAAGTGCAGAAACTTTACTTTTCTTTACCTTCCCCCATTTATAGTACAATTATAAATATTTTCTTTCTTTATATTTAGAACCACATCAGAGCATTCTATAACGTTTTCTTCAATCCTCAAACATAATTTAGAAACTCAAGAGAAGAAGGAAAATTTATTTGCCCATATTTTTACTCTTTCCCTTGTGTTTTTCTTTTCCTCTTGATATTCCATGATTCCTTCTTTTATTGTATACTTTCTATTTAGAGAAATTCCTTGAGGCATTTTTTAAAGATGGGTCTGCTGGTGACAAATTCTATTAGTTTTCCTTCATCTGAGAATGTCTTGATTTCCTCCTGAAGGATATTTTCCAATGGATATAGAATTTGCATTTGACAGTTCTTCTCTTTCAGCACTTGAAAAATGTTGTGTTACTTCCTTCAGGCCTGTGCGATTTCTGAGGAAAAATATACTGTTATTCAAATTATTTTTTCCTATGGGTAATGTATTATTTCTCTCTTGCTGTTTTCAAGATTTTTGTTTGTCTTCAATTTTCAGAAATTTAACTATACTGTGTCTTGAGGTGGATTTCTTTTTTTTTCCTTTATTTTAAAAAATTTTTTTAATATTCATTTTTTTATTACAGTAACATTGGACTATAACATTATATAGCTTTCAGATGTACATCATGATATATTTCAAATTCTGTGTATATTACATCATGTTCACCACCCAAAAACTAATTATAGTCCATCACCACACATGTGAGCCTAATCACCCCTTTTGCCCTCCCTTCTCCCCGCTTCCCTATGGTAACCACCAATCCAGTCTCCGTTGTTATATGTTTATTTGTCATTGTTTTTATCTTCTACTTATGAGTGAGATCTTATGGTATTTGACTTTCTCCCTCTGACTTATTTCACTTAGCGTAAGACTCTCAAGGTCCATCCCCGTTGTCACAAATGGCCGGATGTCATTATTTCTTATGTCTGAATAGTATTCCATTGTGTATATATACCACAGCTTTATCCATCCATCCTGTAATGGGCACCTAAGTTGCTTCCATGTCTTGGCTATTGTGAATAATGCTGCAATGAACATAGGGGTGCATGTATCTTTATGCATTTGTGTTTTCAAGTTCTTTGGATAGATACCCAGCAGTGGAATAGCTGGATCATATGGTAGATCTATTCTTAATTTTCTGGGGATACTCCATACTGTTTCCATAGTGGCTGCACCAGTTTGCACTCCCACCAGCAGTGTAGGAGGGTTCCCTTCTCTCCACATCCTCTCCAACACTTGTTGTTTCCCGTCTTGTTCATTATAGCCATTCCAACAGGTGTGAGGTGATATCTCATTGCAGTTTTGATTTGCATTTCCCTGATGGCTAATGATGTTGAGCATCTTTCTTAGGCCTATTGGCCATCGATATATCTTCTTTGGAGAAATCTCTGTTCAGATCTTTTGCCCATTTTTTAATTGGGTTGTTGGCTTTTTTGTTGTTGAGATGTATGAATTCTTTGCATATTTTGGATATTAATCCCTTATGTGATATTTGGTCACAAATATCTTCTCCCGATTGTTAGGTCGTCTTTTCATTTTCTTGATGGTTTCCTTTGTTGTGCAGGAGCTTTTTAGTTTGATGTAGTCCCATTTGTTCATTTATTCTTTTGTTTCCCTTGCCCGGTCAGACATGGTACTTGAAAATATGCTGCTAAGACTGATGTCAAAGAGCATACTGCCTGTGTTTTATTCTAGAAGTTTCATGGTTTCGGGTCTTACATTCAAGTCTTTAATCCATTTTGAGTTGATTTTTGTGCATGGTGTAAGGGAATGGTCAACTTTCATTCTTTTGCATGTGGCTGTGCAGTTTTCCCAACACCATTTATTGAAGAGACTCTCCTTTCTCCATCGTATGCTCTTAGCTCCCTTGTCGAATATTAGCTGTCCATAAATGTATGGGTTTATTTCTGGGCTCTTGATTCTGTTCCATTGATCTGTATGTTTTTGTGCCAGTACCATGCTGTTTTGGTTACTATGGCTTTGTAGTATATTTTGAAATCAGTGAGTGTGATACCTCCAGCTTTGTTCTGTTTCCTCAGGAATCCTTTGGCTATTCGGGGTCTTTTGTTGTTCCCTATAAATTTTAGGATTCTTGGTTCTATTTCTGTGAAAAATCTTGTTGGAACTTTGATAGGGATTGCATGGAATCTATAGATTGCTTTAGGAAGTATGGACATTTTAACTCTGTTAATTCTTTCAATCCAAGAGCATGGAATAGCCTTACATTTCTATGTGTCTTCTTTGATTTCTTTCAACAATGTTTTATAGTTTTCAGTGTACACATCTTTCACCTCTTTGGTTAAGTTTATTCCTAGATATTTTATTCTTTTTGTTGCAATTGTAAATGGGATTGTATTCTTAATTTCTCTTTCTGCTGCTTCGTTATTAGTGTATAGAAATACAACCGATTTTTGCATTTTGATTTTGTATCCTATGACTTGGCTGTATTCATTTATTATTTCTAAAAGTTTTTTAGTTGATTCTTTAGGGTTTTCTATATATAAAATCATGTCATCTGCAAAGAGTGACAGTTTCACTTCTTCTTTTCCAATATTGATCCCTTTTATTTCTTTTTCTTGCCTGATTGCTCTGGCTAGGACATCCAATACTATGTTAAATAAGAGTGGTGACAGTGGGCATCCTTGTCTGGTTTCTGGTCTTCGAGGGATAGCTTTCAGTTTTTCTCCATTGAGCATGATATTTGCTGTGGGTTTGTCATATATGGCCTTTATTATGTTGAGGTATTTTCCTTCTACACCCATTTTATTTAGAGTTTTTATTGTAAATGGCTGCTATACCTTGTCAAATGCTTTCCCTGCATCTATTGAGATGATCATGTGATTTTTATTGTTCATTTTGTTAATGTGGTGTATCAAGTTGATAGATTTGTGCATGTTGAACCATCCCTGTATCCCTGGAATAAAACCCACTTGATCATGATGTGTGATCTTTTTAATGTATTGTTGTATTCGACTTGCTAGTATTTTCTCGAGGATTTTTGCATCGATGTTCATCAGTGATATTGGCCTGTAATTTTCTTTTTTTGTGTTGTCCTTGTCTGGTTTTGGTATCAGGACAATGTTGGCTTCACAGAATGAGTTAGGAAGCCTCCCCTCCTCTTCAATTTTTTGGAAGACTTTGAGAAGGCTAGGTATTAAGTCTTCTCTCAATGTTTGGTAGATTTCACCAGGGAAGCCATTTGGTCCTGGACTTTTATTTTTGGGAAGGTTTCTGATTGCTATTTCAATCTCCTTACTGGTGATTGGTCTATTCAAATTCTCTACTTCTTGATCCAGTTTTGGAAGGTTGTATGTTTCTAAAAATTTATCCATTTCTTCTAGATTATCCAATTTGTTGGCATATAGCTTTTCATAATATCTTCTTATTGTCTTTTGTATTTCTGAGGTGTCTGTTGTAATTTCTCCTCTTTCATTTCTGATTGTATTTATTTGAGCTTTCTTTCTTTTTTGCTTGGTGAGTCTAGCCAAGGGTTTGTCAATTTTGTTTATCTTCTCAAAGAACCAGCTCTTGGTTTCATTAATTTTTTCTATTTTTTTTCAGTCTCTATTTCATTTATTTCTTTTGTGATTTTTATTATTTCCTTCCTTCTGCTGATTTTGGGATTTTTTTGTTCTTTTTCCAGTACCTTTAGGTGTGCTTTTAGATTCTCTATTTGGGATTTTTCTTGTTTGTTGAGGTAGGCCTGAATTACTATAAACTTCCTTCTTAGAACTGCTTTTGCTGTATCCCATAGATTTTGGCATGTCGTATTTTCATTTTCATTTGTCTCCAGGAATTTTTTGATTTCTCCTTTGATTTCTTCATTGACCCAATAGTTGTTCAGTAGCATTTTGTTTAATCTCCACATTTTGTGGCTTTTCTGGTTTTCTTCCTGTAGTTGATTTCTAGTTTCATATCTTTGTGGTCAGAAAAGATGCATGGTACTATTTCAATCTTCTTAAATTTATTGAGACTTGTTTTGTGGCCTAAGACGTGATCCATCTTGGAGAATTTTCCATGTGCATTTGAAAAGAATGTGTATTCTGTGGTTTTTGGATGGAATATTTGGATCCACTAAGTCCATCTGGTCTAATGTGTCATTTAAGGCCAGTGTTTCCTTATTGATCTTCTGTTTGGATGATCTATCCATTGGTGTAAGTGAAGTGTTAAAGTCCCCTACTATTATTGTGTTACTGTCTATTTCTCATTTTATGTCTGTTAATAATGGCTTTCTATATTTAGGTATTCCTATGTTGGGTGCATAGCTGTTTACAAGTGTTATATCTTCTTGTTTGATTGTTCCCTTTATCATTATGTAGTGCCCTTCTTTGTCTCTTGTTAAAGATTTTGTTTTAAAGTCTATTTTGTCTCATGTAAGTATTGCTACCCTTGCTTTCTTTTCTTTGCCATTTGCATGGAGTATCTTTTTCCACCCTTTCACTTTCAGTTTGTGAGTGTCTTTAGGTCTGAAATGTGTCTCTGGTATGCAGCATATATATGGATCTTGTTTTTTTATCCAGTTGGCCACCCTATGCCTTTTGATTGAAGCATTTAGTCTATTGACATTTAAAGTAGATATTGACAAATATATATTTACTGCCATTTTGTTATTTTTTTTTCTGGGTGTTTTAGTAGTTCTTCTCTGTTCCTTCTTTTTCTCTTGCTCTTTTCTCTTGCAGTTTGATGGCTTTCTTTACTAAGTTTGATTTCTTTTGTCTTACTTATTTGCTTATTTATTATAGATTTCTGACTTGTGATTACCATGAGGATCCTATATAATATTCTATGTATATAACAGTCTATATTGAGTTGATAGACTCTTCACATGGCCTCTTTCTAAAGCTCTACTTTTTAACTCTCCTTCTCCCACATTTTATGTTTTTGAAATCATATCTAATGTCTTGTTTTGTGTGTGTCTATCCATTACCCTCTTATCATTGAAATAGGTAATTTTAGTACTTTTGTCTTTTAACCTTCATATTATCTTCACAGGTGGTTGATCTGCTACCTTTACTATATTTTTATCTTCACCTGTGATTTTATTTGCTTTTTTTTTTTATAATTTTTTATCCCTACTTGTGGTCATCACTTTCCCACTTAAATAAGTCCCTTCAGCATTTCTTGTATTGAGGTGGATTTCTCTGGGTTTATCCTGTTCAGAATTCTCATAAATTTTTGAATTTATAAGTTTATAGTTCTTGGCCAAATTTAGGAAGTTGAAGCCATATTTCATTGAATATTCTTTTCAACTCTTTTTCCTTTTCTTCCAAGATTCCAATGACAAGAATGTTAGATAGTCTCATAGGTCCCTAAGGCTCTGTTCAATTTTTTCCATCTGTTTCTTCTCTATTCTTAAGATTAGGTAATTTATCTTGTTCTATCTTCCAGCTCATTGATCCTTCCCTCTTTCTTCTTTATTCTGCTATTGAGCTCACCCACTAAGTTTTACATTTCTATTATCGTATTTTTCAGTTCTATGATTTCCATTTTGTTCTTCTTTATATCTTCTATTTATTTTCTGAGGCTTTCTATTTTTCCAACTGTTTCAAATGTGTTTGTAATAGCTCATTGAAGCATTTTATGTTGGCCACTTTAAAAACTTTATCAGATTTTAACACCTTTTTCATCTTTGCGTTGACACCTATTGATTATCTTTTTTATTGAAGATGAGATTTTCCTTGTTCTTGGTATTATGAGTGACTTTTGATTGAAATTTAGGTACATTGTTATGAGAATCTGAATCTTATTTAAATCTCTCTTAACTGGCTTTCTCTGACATCCTTCTGGTGGGAAAATGAAGAGTGGGTTGCCTCATTGTTGCCAGGTCGGGGTAGAAGTCCAGTCCCTTGGCCTCCAGTGATTCCCAAGGTGGTGAAGCCTCCCTGTTACTGCTGAGAAGTGATGAGAGTTTCTGGCTTCCTAGTAGGCCCCTGTTTATACCTCCCTGGAAGGGAGAGACCAGAGTGCCTCTTTAGTGTTCCTCACATGATCTCCACTGATGCCAGAGAGGTGGCCTTATGATCACTGAGTGATGTTGAAAGATATGATTCTCCACTCGGCTTCATAAGACATCACCACAGCAAGGAGTGGGTGCGGTACCTCGTTACTACTGAGTCAGGGTGGAAATCCAGGTTCCTTATAAGGTCACCACTGACACTGTGGTGGGGGGGTGGGGGGTGGGGCTAATTACCATTTGGCATGGATGAAAGGCCAAGCCACCTACTCTGCCTTCTCTGATACCACCCTAATTTGGGGATTGAGGTGCCTCATTTTAATATGGAGGAGGTGGAAGTCTATGCTCCCCCATCCATCTTTTCTGGTATGTGTAGCAATGGGGCCACCGTTTTTATTTGGCTGGAGTAAATCTGTGTTGTCTAAAAGTTCTCTGTCTTGCAAAGCTGCTCCTTTCCTGATTCTTTGGCTAGAGAGAGTGGGCTTTTGTTTGGGGCTTCTATTTGCACCTGTTAGTAAATTGGAGTTGTCAGCTTCTCCAGCTCCAAGAGCAGGATATATAAGGGAAAAAACCAAATCAAACCAAACTAAAGTGAAAACCAAAACCCAAGGACTCAGTGCCATGTCATTCCTTTGGTCCTATGGTCCCTAGCCAGTGTGACTTGTCCACCTTTCAGGGGCTTCTTTTTTTTTGTTTTATGTATAGTTTACAGGGCTTTTAGTTGTACTTATCAGGAGGAAAAAGGAAAAGTACTTCTATTCCATATGTCTGGAGCTGGAAGTTTAAGCTCATTGATTTTTAATCATTGGGAACAGTTCTTCGATGAAAAGTAAGTTCTGTGTTGCTGTGACCCATAGGACCCTCTACCAGATACGGGAGCATTGGTGAGGCAACATTCTATGTGTGCTGCACATCTCAGTGATCTGCCTCAAACATTGGTGCAACAATAGGATAGGGTTTGTAGTCAGAATATCACTTACACCAAGACCATGATGGGGTCTTTCACTTACTTTATGGTGACAACAAAATTATTTAATCAGAATAAAATAATTGAATATTATGTTATGAGAAATACTTTATGTGTTATTGGGACATTTAAGTACAATTACAAACATCATAGTAAATATAATAAACTAGATTCTGATATTAACTGCTAATTCAACTTCACAAGGAGATGGTGAAATCCTTAAGAAAACTGTCACTATTCTAATTCCAATATGTATTTATTTTCTTTCATTGTGCTGGCTCTAATAAATGTGTGTTCCATATTATTCCTGTCCACTGTATGCTAGCAAGAAATAATAATTTTTATGATGATAGTAGTCATAGTAGAGTAGTAGTAGCTAACACCTATATAGTTCTTTCTACATAAATTAAGTAATTTAATACTCACAATGACTTGATAGCTAGTTACCTTTATTATTCTCTTAATATAGATGAAGAATTAATGAACAGAGAGATTAAGTAACTTGCCCAAGTTCCTTCCGTTAGTAAGTGGCACAACTGGGAACTAAGGGAGATGTGGTCACTATCCTGCTTCAGGGAGTTTAGTGAAAATTGCAGAGAACTCTTACCAATTCTTTCAGTTGGCAATTATTCCAAGTTCAAACTTGAAGTGCAATCTTTACCACTGACTCTATTTCTAAAGTGATTTTGATTTCTCCAACATGTCTGCTACCAATGATTAATTATCCTAAAATGAGAAAAATGATGTTTGTTGGGAGACGCTCCTCCCAGTGTGGGTTACTCCTGCTCACATGTGTCTTGGATGTATTCCCAGAGTGCATGCCCCTGGTTGCTCTTTACCCAGGCCGTTTCTCAAGGCTTTGTTTGCATTGAGAACAACCTTGAGGGATTAGATACCATCTCCCTTCAAAAAAACAGCAGGCTGGGGCTGGCCCTATGGCCTACTGGTTAAGCTTGGCACCCTCCACTTCCGCGGCCCAGGTTTGCAAGTGTGGATCCTGCGTGCAGACCTACACTACTCATCAGCCATGCTGTGGCGGTGTCCCACATACAAAATAGAGGAAGATTGGCACAGATGTTAGCTCATGGCTAATCTTCCTCAGCAAAAACAAAAAAAGCAGCCTTACTTCTGCTAACTATAAAAGCAGTGACTCTCCCAAATGTAGAATTTCTCTTCTCTAATGCAACGCGTAATAGGAGTATGTGTCACCAGTCTCTCCATCCTCTCGTGAGGCTTGAGGCTTGGGTGATTGATGCAACTATTTCAACACTCTGACTACTGCTTTTGCTGTGAATAATAACATTTTCTTGTCTCTGATCCAGGAGATGTGTGTCTTCTGGAACATCAATGAAACTGTGGTAGGCTAACTAGTTAACTTGCAGGTAGGGTAAAATTCCAGAGCCTTCAGTTTTGACAGTGGAGCAGGACCACTCTTGCTTCCTAACTGGAGTGCTCTGGGAGCTCAGCCCACATTTAGATGACTGAGATTTAAACTCTGCTTCTTTATGCAAGAAGAGTAAGTCAAAAATGGAGCCCAGGAAGAAAAGAATTTCTTCATCATTCAGAAGCATGAACTTTCTGATTCTTCCTGTGTAACATTACTAGAAATTCTCTCTGATTATAGCAGTTTAGCATTTCATCAGTCCATCATTCCATGACCACAGCCACATAACTACACTGATCAATTGGTAATCTGTTATTTTATAATCTAACTACCCTGGATAAAATTCAACAGATATAGGCTGACGTGTGCTTTTTCAGCCAAGTCAAAAAATAAAGGCAAATTGGAGAAATGTGATGAAAATAAAGGACTTTATGTTTGAGAGAAGTTCCAGGTTGTGATAAAAAAATGAAGTGAAATAAAAGTGGGACATACTCATTTGAAATTTACTACTTTACACATAATGAAGGCAATATTTGCTTTTATTTTATTTAAATTTGTATTTTGCCTCCCAAGTCTGAACTTTCTAGACACCCATCTAAGATGATGGATTCCTCGCCTGCACGTGACCCAGCCCTAACGAGGCTCATCTAAGTTAGTGTCTCCTTACATTACGTATAACCTTAAATACCAGAAGTAATGACAATAATAAGAAACAGAGCATAGCCTGTCTCCAAACTGTGATGCAAGGTCTCGCAAAACACTTAACTGATATTTTGTGGAGAATGACTAGTAGCAGCAGCCTTGAAAATGGTAGAGGGTTTATTGTCTGAAAAGAGGTAACTGAAAGAAATATGAACAGAAGAAATAATGTAATGACACCCTGAAGTAAGGTTTGGAAATGTCGGGAAATATTAGCAAATTAGCAACAAATGTTCCTCTCCTGCTGCGGTGTCTTCCAGTAATCACACCAACAGACATACAAACACAGGATTTTCACACATACTGAAAAGTGCAAAGAAGAAACTATCTTCTAACAACTTAAATCCAAGCTGTGTGTCCTTCCAGAAACCCAGACAAAATAGTGATGAAAACAGGCATGGGCATTAAAGACTTTCAGTTTAAAATTTCTCCTCGGTTTCCGCCTTCTCTGAGAGGGATTTGCTCCAGTAGGCAGAGCACTGCGGGCAAGGAGATGCATCCTGGCCTTTCAGTGTTAGACTTGCTCCTCCCTTCTGTTCCTTCTTCCTCCTGGCCATCTCATTTTCTAAACACACTTGCCCACGCTGGGTTGTTTTTTTTTTTTTCATAGTTTGCTAAATATGGCTTTTAAATATCCTCTTTTATTTAATTTTCTTTCTTTTTTTCTCCAGTGTTTGTCTTTGTTTGCCTGATTTTCTGGGCAGTAGGCCCAGTCTGGTTTATATTTCTTTTTGTGTCTATACTCTTAAAATGATTCTTTCCTTTATAATTGTTATTCTCATTCATTTATTTTCTCATCAGAGAACTGAGTGATGTGGAAAAGGGACCTCCCAGCTGATCCTTCAAGGTGAATGTTTCCTTCTGTGTGTTTAAAAATTTTCTTTTATGATGTTAGAAGACGGGACTTAATGCCTTCCTTACACATTTTGCTGCTGAGTAAAATGACATTTGTTTTGACCAGTGCTCATTTCGTTTTCTTTCCTCTACTGAATTGGACAGAAATTGTGCACGTGTCTCTGTGTTTGTATGCCTAAGTGGAGCATAGCTGCTAAGGAGAATACTCTGTTTGTGTTGGTGTGTTTGTGTATCTGTGGGTTTTTGTGACTGAGTGTGATGCGGTGTGGATGCATAGAAGAATGCTCCACTGAGCTTTGGCATGTTTATTTTGTAATGTCATTTCCAATCAAATCTAACATTTATAACTGGCCTCCCTTTGTGGCTTTCTGGGCCACAGTTTAAATGCCCAAGAATAAACATGTCAGCTCTAAATGGAAGATTATGGCAGCAACCAAGACAGATTGCCATCTCATCAGCTGCTTCAAAATTAAAATTTCCTTCTGTGGTTAGAATTGCTTACAGCTATGTCTATGGGCTGTGAAGAAAGCAGATATTTAGTAGAGTGAATGAGATACAAGCTATAAGATTTTAAAAACATGCAAGATATCCAGTAGCAGACAGACACAGAGAATACCAAGTTGAACCAGAACGCTTTTAAAGAAATTTCTCCTAAACCACAATAATCTAGTGACTCTAGAATCAAAGAAGATTAAATTTTGCAGGGGAACATGTATTATATGGTTATTAAAACCCAGAGTCATATCTTCATGTGTAAGTGCATAGGTTTTAATGATGTCCAGTTGCAAAGAGAAGTGTAACCTAAGTTTCATTTTCTATTTGAAAGTGGAGTCTTTTTCACAAACAACTATACTCAACTTACTGACATATTCTCTGGATTTATCAAGTAAAATAGCACAGTGTCAGGAGTAATTTCCCAAAGTTTTCAGTGGGTATGAAATGAATACATGTTTCCTACGTAAGAAACCAGCAGAGGCTGTCAACTTGCCAAATGAAGAGCTGTCCCACTGGGATGGGTTAATACCGTCAAACGAATGCAAAGAAATATTACTTCACTGATGATGGCATTTTGTGATTCTCTCAGAGGCTTCCCTGAAGAAACATTACTCACCATGCCGCTTTTCTTGAGTGTTGTAAAATATATTGATTCCTACCCTTTGCTCTAGCCAATTGAAGGAGTCTGAGAAAAGATGTTTCACAAAAAATTCAAATGAATTTTTTGTCATATATTACTAGCCTTATTGCTACCTTAAGTTTTTTTTTTTTTTTTCTGCTTTATCTCCCCAAATCCCCCCTGGTACATAGTTGTATATCTTAGTTGCAGGTCCTTGTAGTTGTCGCATATGGGACGCCGCCTCAATGTTGGCCTGACGAGTGGTGCCATGTCCGCGCCCAGGATCCGAAGCCTGGGCCGCCGCAGCGGAGCGAGCGAACTTAACCACTCGGCCATGGGGCTGGCCCAAGTTTGGGCTTTATCAGTGAAACTGAACAATTTTCTAGGTCCTCTCACAAACAAATAATAAGATAGGAGTTTATTCCTTTAAAAATCAAGCTGTGGCATTGGGGTTAGTGACAGTGACCAGAGCAATGCCTGGTATAGTCACAAATGTTTCATTACACTCCCATCTTTTAATCTGAGAGACAAGCAGACCAACAGCTGTTGACCTAGAAAGGTGGATCAATGCTCATGTCCATTGCCTGTATTAGTTTCCTTATCTTTGCAAGTTGGGTCCTATTGAGTTTCAAATCCAGCTGCTTCGAATAGACAGAACACTTAGAGCTACGGCACGTGAAGGAGTTGCTACGTATTGCCTAACTCTGTTTTTGCTCATACATAGGCAGCAGGGGTGGGTTTGCGCTAAGATTGACGTGCGCAGGTCAAATAAGGAAGAGGACACAACCCACGGAAATTACAAGTAGTCAATAACTTTCTTCAAGGAGCACTTAGCTTGTTAAAAGCTTGTTTAAAAAATGTTGCTTCCATGTATTAAGTTTGAATTGTCCTTAGATGAATAGCAGGAAATTATGTTTATCTTTCCTTTAATATAATGTCTATGCTCATCCAAACAAAATTAAGGAAAGCACTGAAGTTTTATCTGTATAACTTAAGACCCTAACTTATCTTTATCTGAATGTTACAGGAGAAAAATCTTGGTGGATGTGAAAAGGGCCTAAATTATCTCCAGAATTGATCTAATTCTTATTTTATTGCTTTATTTTTACATAACATGCAGGACATGTCTTTTAACAAAATGAAAAAAAAAGAGAAGACTATTATTTAACACAGATTACAAGATTGACAGTAAAAACTGCATCAAGATTGGTCGACAGATACTGATAGGATTTAATATTCTGCCATCTTAATCTCAATGATCACCAGTTAGTCATAGTTGATGTTACTCTACCTAAAAATTTGAACTCTGATTTCTATTTCTCTACAGCTCTAAAATTTTAGAGTTTATTGCTGCGTTGTCTTTAAATTTAAGGATCGGTGATGTATTTACAGATAATTGTTACTATTTTTTCTGTGGCAGTTATGCATACACTAATCCTTTTCATCCCATACTTACTATAAAAATAAAATTCGCCAATGGTTCTCTAATGATGTATATCTGACAATCCCCTGGTTACGGTAAATTTCACGCATAATGACATTACTTTGAGAAAACTGATTTGTATCTCCACTCCCCTCCCTGGAGAATGTTCTTACTATCTCAGTAATATCCAGCAGATGATATCAAGACATGGGTCAGCTGTTGAGCACATGTGGGATTATAAAGAAAATTGGCCTGAAACAGCTCAAATTCACAAATAAGCCATGCCATGCATGGTATTTTATTTATCAGGAATCTTAATAAACACTTCCGTCATAATTCTCTTCAAAGTAGTCTTGGCACAGCTTGTATTTCTTCCTTCTTGTGCTCTTTATAACTCTGCAAGCACAAACTAATAGAGGAGCAGATTGCTGGGGAACTGAGAATGTCTGGTAATGCTATATGTACCATGCTCAGGACCCGGATGGATAGCTAGCAGAACCATTAATGTTGAATAGTGGATACGCTGCCTTGCTAATATCTGTAACAGAAGAAATTCCTCCACTGATTGTTTTGAAGCCTTTCTTAAACTTAAATAGCAACTGAAAGAAAGTTCTAGACATTAGAGAGTTAGGAAGAGGATTGTTGGCTTCCTGGTGTTTCTTAGCAGTGCATAAAGCCCACTGTGTTCCCTTTATTAATGTCTAACACTTATTGAGTGCTTACTTTGAGTGCCAGGTACATTGGCAGGTGCTCTATGTTCAAAGTAGACGGTACAAGGAGTAGTGGTCCTCTCCCCTCAGAGACAAACGTGTGAAGCTCTTAGCATTGAAACTAGTAAATCTGAGTACATCTGACACAGGGGTTCTTGACTAATAGCAGGAGAGAAGTAGCTAAGTCATTGACTTGGTCCGTTTGGGGCGCTACAACAAAACACCACCAACTGGGGGCTTATCAACAACAGAAATTTAGTTCTTACAGTTCTGGAAGCTTGGAAGTCCAAGATCAAGGCACCAACACGGTCATGCTCTGACGAGAGTTCTCTCTGTGTCTTCACATAATGGAAGGGTCAAGGGATCTCTCTGGTTCACTAATCCCGTTCATGAAGCCTCCACCCGCGTGACCTAAGCACCTCCCAAAGCCCCATCTCCTAAGAACATCATCTTCGGGGGTTAGGATTTCCTCATATGATTTTAGCTGCGGGGTGGCACAAACAGCAATCATGTCTGCATACCTAAGACCAAGACTCATTCAAGAGCATAAGAAACGGTATGGAATTTATTTGAAGTTATTGAGAGAGAATTTTGTTTTCTACCAAAGTATATATTTTCTCTTCCTAAATGCCTGTGCTGCAAACTCTCTCTTTTGTTTTTTTCACTTCGTTTGCCAATACCCTACTAAGCTCTTTACTCCATCCAAGACTAAGGAAAAAGAGCATGAGGATCAACCTTGGGAGGTAGCCTAGATGATGATAAGAAAATGGTTTCCAGGGAGAATATAACTAATCATGAAACCTGAACAAATTATATTTATTATAGAGCCAAGATGTTGACATACTGCCTACATCCGGATCAAAATTAGAGAAAATATCATTAAATCATTACAATTACAAAAAAGTAGGAAAAAACTTGAGGCAAAATATGGAAAATGCCATTACACAACTCTTAGTAATTGTATTGAATCTTCTTCTTTCTAATTTAACCCCAATGGCCACTAATTACTATGCTCTGCCCCCCAAACTCCATAAGAGCCTTCCCCCAGCTCCCATCCCTTTACTCTCTGCAGATACCCTTACCTACTATACTGAGAAAAAGTTATACACATGAAAAATGAAACAATTCAATGCCCTCCTTCCTTATTACAACTCTCCCTGGTCAGCAAACCTTCTCTTCTCCTTAGTCTCTATGTTTCTGTCCCAAATCAGTCGCTATTCAGGGCCCTTAATCTCAAACCCTTTTGTTCTATCATTGTGCATCTAAAATTTATTCCTTCTTTGCTAATTTCTTTTCTTCAACCTATACATATGGTCAACTAGCCTATCCCTAGAGAAACTCTTCCTTTGTCCTGAATAATTCTCTAATTACTGTCCCTGCTCTTTTCTTTCTCATCCAGTGTCATTCATTTATTCAACAGAAGTTTATTGAGCGTGTATTATGTGCTAGGCACCATGCTAAATCTTTTATTCTATAGCAAAAATAGCTTATTCTTTTTTAGGTTAAAAAAGCACATATGTTTTAGGTTAAGAAAATATAAAAATGAATAAATAATAAAATAAAAATCACAAATAATCCTACTTACATACTAAACACTACTAATAATATATAGCCAACCATTTATATATGGCTACCTATTGATAACTGTGTACTTTAGATGTAGATATAGAATAATGCAAAATGTGACATAATGTAGATGCTGCTCTCTTTTTTAAAAGTTTACATTATGAGATGTTTCTCTCTCTCTTGATTAGTCTTTGAAAGCACAATTTGTGCTAGTTGCACAGTGTTCCATGCGAATTGAATAGCTAGCTGATGACCAAACTCTCATACTCGTTTCCCATTCTGTAAAGTTGGTCTGGGATGTGACTACCCAGCTAAGGTTATGTTTTGTAGCCCACTTTCATTAAGGTAGGACCATATGACTAGTTCTCATTAATAGTGATATGTGTTACTTCTGGGACAAAGTAGTTAAGAGCTAGGTATTTTTTCTCCAAGTTCTATGACCTCCATCATCTTTTGACCAGATATCAATGACCAAGGTCACTTTAGAAGCCATGTGTTGAAGATTGGCAGAACCTTTATCAAACTAGGGCCATTAATGACTTCACAGAGTTGAGCACCATCTTACTTATTCTCACTGCCAGCTAAATTTTACCTAGTGAGAAATCAAATGTTATGGGATTAAGCCATTAAGATATGGGGTTAGTCTATTATATTAATTAGTGTTACTTTAACTAATACAGAAACTCTCACCTTAATGTGGATGCTGCCATAATGAACGTCTTAAAATATGTGACATTGCTTCAGAGATGAGGCAGAGAATGTAGAAAACCTAACATTGAAAGTAGGGAAGATGGAGGCCAAAATTATGGAGGGACAAACCATTTGGTTAAACTGTTTCCAAGAATAAGTTTAAGGACAATCGATTTGCCTGTAACTCTAAGGGAAGAGGTTGAAAAGTAGAATTTGGTAGGATATGTTGGTTGAATGCAGACTGTGTTAGCTTGCTAGGGCTGCCACAAACTGGGCGCTCAAAACATCGGAAATTTATTCTCTCTCGGTTCTGAAACTTAGAAGTCCAGAACCAAGGAGTTGGCAGAGCCATGCTCCCTCTGAAGGCTCTAGGAAAGAACCCTTCTCTGCCTCTCTCCATCTTCGAGTGGTTGTCAGCACTCCTTGACATTTCTTGGTTTGTAGCTGTGTCATTCCAATTTCTGTCTGCATCTTCACATGACTGTCTTTCCTTTGTGTATGTGTCTCTGTCTCTAAATCTCGCTCACCTTGTAAGGACACCAGTCATTGGATTTAGGACCTACTGTAATTCAGTATGACTCATCTTGAATTGATGACATCTGCAAAGATCCTAATTCCAAATAAGTCACATTCACAGGTACCAGAGGTTAGGACTTCAGTGTATATTTTAGGGGACAGAATTTAACCCACAAAATGGACATTGAAAAATTATAGGTAATCAGGTAAAAATGTTTATTTGGAGGCAAAAATGAAATGTATAGAAGTAGTCCAGATGTTTGGGGTCCTGCATGTTGGAAAAGATAGAGTTTTGTTCCAGTAGGTGATTTAGAAAGCCAGACTGACCAGAGCTTCTAACACTTTCAACATGTGGCTTCCAAGGTTTGAGATGAGGAGAACAGATTCCATATGTAGGAATATGGATACATGCTGATAACTTTTGGCCAGAGAAGTGGTCCGTGACAAAGGTGGCTAGCTATCCACAAAAGATTGTGCTTCCCTTCCATAAGATAAAACTATTGCTGAGAAGTAACTGATCTCAGTGGGAACATAAGGGATGTATCTTACTTCCATCTGGTTACCAAGTGGTTATGCCTTCTCCATTCTCTCTTCTTCTCCATCTTCTGACTAGATGTCCATATTCAGTATGACTTTGATTTCCACATTTTGAATAGGGCAGAGCCTCTGTCAGCCTGGATTTCTTACTAATTGGATGGGGAAACCCATTCGCCAATGGAGAACTTGCATTTTGTTATCCACTGAGTCTTCAGAGCTTGTCTGTTCTGGCAACAGAAAGTTTTATCTTAACCAACATAGAAGACATTCCTTAATATGAAATATACTCAATGGTTAGGCATTTCAGATATTTTTACGTTTCCACTATTCAAATAATATTTATCTATGATTTTTTATATTTATCCCTGCTTATTTATTTAGGATACATTCCTAAATGTGAAATTCGGGGGTTATGAGAGGGTATCGATATCTGTTGCCTTCCAGAAAGAATACTTCAGTTTATAATTTATTTCTATCATACTGTATGATAGTACCATATTTTTATACCATCGCCAACATACTTTACAAAAATTTTCCAAAATGACAGAAAAAAGAAGTCATATCTTGACTAAACTTTTGAAGTGCAGCCTATATGTGCTGTCATCACTTTGTCACCTTCCATTCACTTCTAAACCTATTACAATTCAACTTCCACCCCATTAAGCAAATGAAAATGCATTACCTGATGGTCTCTAATGAGTTCCTAGTTATCAAATCAAATGGACATATTTAATTCCTGTCTTACTTTAGCTCTTTATAGCACTTCAAAAAAACTGGACAGAGACTTTTCTTCCTAGTTACTCTCTTCTTTCTTGGCTTCTGGTTTTGCCATTTTATTATTATTATCATTATTATTATTCAGTGTTTGCACCCATCCCTTCTAAGTTCCTATTCTGGCTCTTCTTTCTTTGCCTAGTCCTTGCAGGTTGGAGTTGCTTAGTGTTCTGTCCTTGTCCTTTTTTGTCTTCATATTTTCTACCTCCACCCATGCTCCTAACCTGTCTCTTGTACGCCAATGACTTTCATATCTATGTGGGAAGCCTGACCTCTCATAGACCCTGGATCAGGCTGCTACAGGATATTCCCCACCTGGATGTGCCAGAGACTTCAAGCTAAGTAGAACCGAGTTCATTGTTTCCTTCCTCCTCCAAATCTATGCTTTCTTCTTTATTTCCTGTACAAGTTGGTTGCTCCTCTACTCACTCATTCCTCTAGACTGTTGGAGTCATTCAATCTTAAATATTCACATTCCAGTTTTGAGTTACCAATATTCTTTGTCCACATTCTACGACCCACATTTAGGTAGTCATCATTTATCGTGTAAACTTCCTTTCGCGTTTCCCTCCTTTTTGGTTCTCCATGTTGTCCCATTACTCCAATCTCTAATTAGTCCCATAATGATCCTTCTAAAATGAGGCATGATAATGTCGTTGTGCATCTTAATAAAGTTCTGTTTTCCCCAATTAGTATACAGGATAAAGCCCCAAATCCCTAGCTGAGGCAAAGTCTTGTCTGGGTTTATAACTTCCTCCCCCCATCCACAGTATACACAGTCAAGGAATATGAAGTTACTGTTGTTGTCCCTGTTCAGATGATGTTTCATAGTATTTCACTTTTGCATCTGTTTTTTTCTTTGGATGGAAGTCCATTCTTTTACTATTATTAGCAGTAGTAGTATACTTTGTAAATTCATATTTATTCAACAAAACTCACTCGTCAGTTGTACTGCGAAGTCTTCCTTGACACGACACTCTCCTCTGTGTTCTGTACCTGTGCATACTGTGCTTCTATTACTGCCTATAGCACACTGCAGTTTTAAAAAAAATCTGCTTGTCATTTTGTCTCTCCCACTAGACTCTGCGAAATGACCTTGTATCCAAAGTCCATAGCCCACTTCTGGCATGTAGTCGGCACACTCTGCATGTTTGTTGAAGTAACAAAAGCTCAAGTCAAGAAAAATGAAAAGATCCATACTCTGATAGGTAGAACATTCTTTCCGGTGTAGGTCTCATAAATTTTTGTGAATATTAGTTCTTTTCCCATTTCCTAGACCAGAATAATTTGTTAGGAAATATGTGTATAAAGAGGAAGTAGAACTGATTCAGTCAATTGTACTGTTAAGTAATCAGTGTCATCCCGCCATGTCAGGCCCTGTAGGGGGCAAAGGGAGTATAATGGTGAGCATCACACAGTAACTCAAAATGGCAGTGTCTATGGGGAAACTGAGTCACAGAGAGATTTAACTGACTTGCCTAAATCACCTATCTGGTAAGTGACTGAACCAGGATTAGGACTCAAGCAGTTCAATTCTAGAGCTTTGCTCCTAACAGCTGCACTACACCACATAGTAGGAAGAAAAGATGGTAGGCATTGTTCTTAGAAGGCTGTTACAAAAGTCTGAAGTAGAATTTGAAATTGGAAATGAGACAGCATCAGGGAAAGGGAAGAAGGTCTGAGAGAGACCTTTGAGGCATGATAGAGAGGAGACGGTGACTAATACTGATGGGGGTGGTAGCCAGCTCATGACATGGCCCCCTGTGATCCCTACCTCCTGGCATTCACACCCCTGTGTTAGCCCCTCCCTTTGGGTGTGGGCTGGACATTGACTTGCTTCTAACAATAGAGTAGGAAAAAGTGATGGGTGTCACTTCTGAGATTAGGTCACAAAAGACTGTGCCTTCTACCTTGCTGGTACTCTCCCTTCCTCTTCCCCAGGGTTTGATCTAGCAGAGAAGGTGCCTGGTGTGGGGCAAAGGAAGACCTCAGGCCACCAGCCTGTGATGCTGGAATTCCACCTACAATCATTGAGGCAGCTTGGAAGCTGATTCTGTCTCAAGTGAGCCCTGAGATGACTGTGGCCCTTGCTGACACCTTGATCGCAGCCTCATAAGAAATCCTGAGCAGAGGACCCGGCTAAGCCATGCCCAGACTCCTGACCACAGAAGCCATGAGATGAGAAATGTGTGTTGTTTTGGCTACTAATTTGTTACACAGCTATAGGTAACTAACAAATAAAGTAAGAAAATGACAAAAGTTTTATGCTAACGTTTCTGAATTTTAACCTTTAAAAGTTATTACTAATGAAGGAAATTCTTAGTGATAATATTTGGATGCCTCTTAATATAGGGATGTTAAAATATCATCTTTTAACTTATTGGCATATTTAGTATGCCAACAACATTTTTCTTAAATATGTTTAATCACTCCAGGTATAGTTATACGAAAATTATAAATGCATATCTAAATGGTCAAGAAATCATCTAAATTTGGATTAATCATAAAATAATTAGAATATGTAGTTAAATTAAACCTCAATTATTTAGTAGGTAGCTATAAATAATCAAGGCAATGTCCCTTGGCCTTACCGTGTATTAACATTTCTTATGTAACAAAAATGCCCCAAACTCCTTGAAAACGTACACACCATTGATTCTTCCAATGAGAATTAATGTCATAATTTTACATACACAACAATATGGCAGATGCCTGCAGTTCCCAGTGTGCTGGCTAATTGTGTCTGTGTGTGACTTAATTTAAGTAGCTGTCTTGTTTAATTCATTATCTTAATACTTTCACCTCCCTCTCTATATTTTAAATTACCTCCAGGATGAAATAGAATGCTGTAATTCTAAGGATAGAAAAACATTAGTTCTGAGCAGTTTTTCAGTCACAGGTCAATAATTTTGATAGCTGGTGTTATGTCTGCCTCATCTAGCAGGGTGGATAGAGACATTCTCGTTGCTCAGAGAGTCGCTGGAGCACTGAACGCCACGGATAGGACAAAGGCGGGCGTCATTAAGAAGCGCAAGTATCGCAGCGTAGTGTGCTGTGAGCTGTGGCTGCAGGAGGAAGTTCGGCTCCCCGACTAGCATAAATCACATCCACAGATTAAACTCATTTTCTGTGGCCTAAAGGAGCTTTTCTAGATTCAGTCATTAAATTTTTGGTTTAATCATTTTCATATGTGGAAAAGATGATGTTTTTCTACAGAGATGTAATGGTTATCCCTACTATGGAGAAATTTACTGCGTTATATTGCTGAGGCTTAATAGAGATTTAGGTTTCATGTGGGGAATATACTGAAGATAAAATTTAATGGTGCATTGAACCACAAAGGTGGGTTGTCATCGTAAGTCATATGAAAAAGCTGTAAGTGATGAGACTTGCTATCTTCTCATTGAAAGAAAAATAGGAAAAACCAAATTTAAAATAATGCCTTGTACCATAAATTTTTATTTCTGTGTACTTTTGCCTGTCACCAAGTATCACAGAAGATCATTTCATTCCTTCTGAGAAGTGTTGACCGTAAGTCTGTATTTAGCGCTAAAAGACGGCAGCAATCAAATAGTGTTAACCTAAGATTTCGAAAAGATGCTTTTTACCTCTTTGAACTTTACAACACAAAATATAAGCAGATGGACTCAAATGATTTCGTGGGTTTTCCCTAAGATTTGGTCCTCAAAATGAATCTCCAGACATCCTGTATGTCCCCATAGAAATGTACTTTTTCCTCCTCATTTTGGCACCCAGCATTAACTAGCTTCTCCGTGCAGTGCCTTTTGCTCTGTACCTTTTGTGTCTGTTCCCTCCAGCAATAATGTTTGGTCCTACATTTTATTAGCTCAGATGCCTTCCAGGCAATTGTTTAGAACAGGGCTATCAAACAGAACTTTCCTCGATGGTGAAAATATTCCATATCCGTGCTGCCTGATGCGGGGGCCGCTAGTCATATGTGGCTGCTTGTCGTGAAACGTGACGAGTGCACCTGAGAAACCAAGTTTTTCATTTCATTAAATTTTAATTAGTTAGAATTTAAATAGTCACATGTGGCTGCTGTATTGGATAGCACAGTCTAGATAACCAGGTGATAATATGTGCTTATTTTAAATGTATTACGCCTCTCAGTATAAAATTCATTGTGTTCCGTTGGTACCGTATTTATTTTATTTCATATTGTTGATTGCTTGTTATGTGCCAAGCATGATGCAAGGTTCATCAACGCAGATGCTTACTTGCTTTTATTATTTTTATTTATTTCTGAACTCTGATTGGCTACTGCGCCTTGTAGGAAACTATCTTTGACCTCAGTGTGACCTGAGGATACGTCTTTTTGGAGTTTCCACATGAAACACCAGATTATCTCAGTACTACGCCCTTGGCAGCTGGTGTGTTTTGCTGTGACCTACCTCTTTCACAGGCTCTAGGTGCAGGGCAATAAAGCTGTACATCTGGGGGCCAGCCTGGTGCGCAGTGGTTAAGTTCGAACATTCTGCTTCTGTGGCCCTGGGTTCTCAAGCTCCGATCCCGGGTGCAGACATGGCACTGCTTGTCAAGCCATGCTGTGGCAGGCGTCCCACGTATAAAGTAGAGGAAGATGGGCACAGATGTTAGCTCAGGGCCAGTCTTCCTCAGCAAAAAAGAGGAAGATTGGCAGCGGATGTTAGCTCAGAGCTAATCTTCCTCAAAAAAAGATAAAAGAACTCTACGTCTGATTCGATGGAAAATATGGTAATAAAATGAACTTTCTGTCTCTCTCTCTCTGTTTTGGCCTTTTTCCAAAATTCTCTTTGAGATTTTACATTAAAGAACTTCATATTGTAATGTCTATGGCATTTTCATAGATTCTCTGAAAACCAAATCCCGAACTCCTAAATAAAAAAAGACGCTGTTGAAAGCATTTTTCTTGAAAGTATTCAGGTATTATAATAACGACTACATAACTTTTTCAGAACATTTCTGTCTGATTGGATTAAGATTAAATTTATTAAAATATGTCTGAACCAATTAAGTAAATTGTGATATAATGTAAAGTATAAAACACCCATCAATGATAATAATTTCTATCAACATTTCGCATCTGCACTTAACTTGAAGCAGATGCTATAAGGCAGAGTCCATTGTTTTATATTTGCATGTGACAACATGTTTTGACGTTTGCTTTTTAATTGTAACATCATGTAACATGGCTTTTTAAAAGTACATGTGCGGTAAGTGTCAAAGCCTGAGTTAAAATTTGACTTCCAAAACTCTTTGTAGCATTTCCAATGATCCTATCTTTTTCCATATACCCGACAGGAATCAGTAAATTTGGATTGCTGAGAACAACGGAGTCATGGATGTCATACCATAGTTAACGGACCCACACACGTTTTGCTTGTGCTGTTTCCTATAGACTAGATGATGAATCAAGATTGCCCATTTATTTTTGCACAGAGGGAACTTCTCTATAATTCATAGGAGGTGGCCAGTGGCAGTCTAGCCTTTCAACAATGCTCTTGTGATTGACAGATGAGGAGATGAGCCCTGATAAAAGATGGAAAACTCTCACCATTAGACAGCAAGGAGGGCAATTGGGAGAATCCCCGATTTTTCTTTTTTTGCTCTAAAAGTGATGGTGCATGGAGGTGGAAGAGAAAAAATCTTTTGGAAAGATTTTGTATTAAGTAAATGTACTTATTTTCATTAAAATGTATCTGAATAAAATTGAATGCATTAGGATGACTTTCTTGAGATATACTTGAATGAGACGCATATTAAGGAGCATGAAAGCACATGTTATTAACATACTTTTTAAAGTTTATTAAAGTAAATATTTGCACAGAGGACATAATTCAATAGCAGAAGTGGAAATAGAATAAAGGAAACACATGGACATCAGATCTGGTGCCTTGTGGTTCCATCTACTTCTAGACTTTCTACAAACATTTGCCGGTAATATGCTCAGGTGTGCCAGAGTGTGGAGGGTCATTTCCCCTAGCATCCTGTGCCCCCATCCTGCCTCTTCGCTTCTTGTCTTTCTGTCTTCATCCCCATGAAGCCTTTACCATGCAGTTACTTATTAGGTGCTGTGTGAGGCTCCGTACATTCTCCTGTCCACTCTTTCATTTGGGCCAGCAGGCAGCTTGTGGGGAGACCAATACCAGGCTTCCAGGAGCCTTGCACAGGTCCCCAGTGGGAGAACTGGCCACAGCATTTGGCAAAGAAGAGACAGAGAACCGAAGAGAAAAAAGGCACAAAATCAGAGTTAAGATTCAAATCTATAGTCCAAATCCAAAGGTTCTGGGTGGATAGTTAAAATCAGTTTCCAACAGAGAGATTCCAAGTAGACACAGAAGGTCAGTAGGAGACATTAGTTCAGAGAGGGCATAAGGAGCTAGAAGTCGATGATACGTCCCAAGGGTATGTTTTACTTCTATACTGTTTCTGCAACCTGTTAAGGGCATCTGAGCCAATTTGGAAAGTAGGGGGAGACCAACATATGTAAACATATGTAATAAATGGTTTCTATCTCAAGGAGATTTTGGTGTAGAAATGCATTCATTAACTTTTGTTAAGGAGAAATCACCACATGTTAAAGGATGATGACTAGATAGGGTCTGCTTGAGGTAGAAATGACTAGCAAAGCATGGGACGCACATTCTTTATAGAGTATGACCACTGCCACTTTATTCTTACGTGTTGTTGTTTCTTATTTTTCTCACAGAGGTAACTCCTGTATCATTTATTGAAGTCTATGTGGTTGATCTGCCTGGCATATTTTCAAAGCATAAATCACAGTATTCGATGGTACTATGGTTTGGGCTTCCAGCCCTCTTAACACTGGAATCTGACTGACTCAGCTACAGTCCGTTCACGTGTACTGGTTTCTGCCATTCATGCAGCTGACACACACACACTCACACACACAAACACACACACACACGCAGACTGTGGGCCAGTTGTAGAGATCTGACCATCAGCTTGTCAAATAGACTGATTCCAAATTCTGAAATATGCCTCAGTAGTGTAGAAAAGGACTCTTCATCACCACAGGGAGCTCAGTAACAATAGGGAAGAGAGGGTCTTCAGGTATAAAGTATGTCTTTTTTTTTTTTTAAAAGATTTTATTTTTTTCCTTTTTCTTCCCAAAGCCCCCTGGTACATAGTTGTATATTCTTCGTTGTGGGTCCTTCTAGTTGTGGCATGTGGGACACCGCCTCAATGTGGCTCAATGAGCAGTGCCATGTCCGCGCCCAGGACTCGGACCAACGAAACACTGGGCTGCCTGCAGTGGAGCGTGCAAACTTAACCACTTGGCCACAGGGCCAGCCCCTAAAGTACGTCTTTTGTAAAAATTCTCCAGGTTATGTTTACACCATGCAATAGTTAACAACTGGTTTGTGGATAAACATCAAACTGAAGAAGGAGAATATGCCTGTGCTGCACATGGAAGATTAAAACTACCAGCTCCCAACAAATACGTGTGTGCTTCTTATGCAAAGATAGATTTTGTATGTGTGTGTATGTGATTGTGTATCTGTGTGTACCATAAATCACATACTTTTGGCTTTTTTCTCTAGAAATAATAATGATATGGAGAATGATGCCAAAGAGAATTTTCTGTTTTTTCTCTCCTTGTTTTCAATTGAAATAATTTTTTTAAAAGCTTCCAATGCAATAGCATGTGTGCTAGACTAAGATGGATTCTTCCTGAGTTACTCACTGTAGGATCCAGGTTTTGACATTGTTCTGCTAATTACGTTAGTTTTTAACTATTGAGGGTGAAGGCCTCTTCGGAATTTTATTAAAGATATGGACTCTCTTCCTAGAAAAACGTATATAAACGCACTTGAAAATTTGGTTTACTGGGATTTACAACCCTGGATCTCATCCACAGAACCATCTAGCTTAGGTCTACTCTTCCCATTGTGGCCCCAGACTGGCAGCATCAGCATCACCTGGGAGTTTGTTTAAAGGCAGATTCTTGGGCCCACCCCAGACCTAGTCAATCAGAAACTCTGGAGGTGGGCCTGGAAATCTATGTTTTAACAGGATGATACTGATGTATCCTGCAGTTTGAGGACTGTTGTCTTAGGAAATATTGGAGTTACCAATGCCGCAGCTTCCCTTTCTTGACCTAGCCAGGGCTCCTAGAGAGCGTAACCACTTGCCCTTCCTTGGGCTGTAATCTCAGAAAGACAACACATGTTTTTGGGTGAAATGAAAGAAAGTTACCCCTTCCTTTTGACATTCTTGTAGGCTACTGGGAATCAACTTTTGCTCCATATAGAATGATTATGGGGCTTAATATTCCTCACCTACTTCATGCTCCAAGCACCGAGCATAGTGCCTATTTCAATACGAGCCCTTAAGTATATTTAACGAATTTGACCATTGTATAGGCATATGTACACGTATTCTTAAACTCAATCTAATGAGGCAGAAAACCAAACCAAAAAGGACAGGGTCAGTTTGAAATGTGTGGAGATACATAGAAAACATTAGAAAAATACCTGAAATACAATCTACATAGGATGTAATGACAGACATCCTATGAGTGATTTAGTCTTGATACATGGGAGCGCTTTGAAAGTTGGTGGCTGTTGGTTTCCAAGGAAGTACTTTTGGTGGAGTGAGGAAAGCACAGGAATTAGAACGTGAAGAGCGGAACTGGAGCCAGCACACGGCTTAAGTTGTGCAAACTTGAACAAGTTGCTTAAGTTCCTTGAGCCTCAGTTTTCTTATCTGTAAAATGGAGCTAATATTATCTAACTCATAGGAATATTAGGAGAACCAAGCTTAATATATTGTCTGACACATAGTGTGTATTGTTTAATAGATGTTTTCTTCCTCCTTACCCATCGAAAGCATTTTTCTTCCCTCCTTCCCCACTCCCCTGCCTTTAGTAGAATATATCAATTCTATTTAAATGAGGAGTTAGTCCAGCATAAGCTTTCCAATATGGCTATCAAATCAGCTTGGTATAATGCACTATTTGGAGGATATTTCCATTAGTATACCTTTGAAACAAAATCAATGTCGAACATCTGCTGTATTGTTCTTCTAGATCAAAACAATCCCCTTAAAGAAGTAGCAGTCTCAACTTTTTGCATCCTGATCTTACTGGAAGGAATGTAACAGTTTAAAAGGCAGAATCTGTTTAAATCTCTAGAAACATTTGTGTTTCCCTCATTTCTTAGAAGAACCAGGAGTCTCTCATGCCTTGGACGTTATCTTTCACTTCGAGTTGAAGCTTCAGATCATTTAAGGATTTTATTTCTCTGAGACCCCTTTTTCAAGATGGTCTTTTGATGGGAAGGGGAGAGGGTATCTGTGTGACTCCTAGAATGTTTTCAACACATGTCTCTGACAGCTGAGGATAATCGATTCTGTTTTCTTTGGGAAAGGTTTTGTCATCTAGCTACTCAAAATACGTTCCACAGGGACCATCATCCTTGCCCACACCTGGGAGTTAGAAATGCAGAATCTCAGGCCTACCTCTGAACTTCAAAACCACAGTTGGCACTTTAACAAAATCCTCATGTGATTGTACTCATGTTAAAATTGGAGAAGCACTGACCTGGCATTTGCTTTTGACACTGGGTGAGCTCATTGTATCTGTTGCCTGCTGGTGATAAGTAAGGGGAATTTTCCTGGGCTGTTTGAATGAGCCCTCCTTTTAATGGAAGGAGGGAAAAATCAAATATTATTGCATACTTCTTAGAGCCTCCCAATGGACCCAATATTTGAACTCAGCTCTGACTAAGCCCTTTTCATTAAACCATATTACCTAAGGGATATAAAGAGTTTTGAACTCAAAAACCTGGAAGACATGACCCTACACAAGACTGAAGCAGGGAGTTGGTTTATGATGTCCCTGCATCACTTATTTGTCCATCCTATTTTCCATCCTATAACCACATACTCATTCTGCTTATGTTTCATTCTTATCTAAGAATTCCATAACTGCGGACAGTAGCACATCTACTGACGGAGTTGTCTTTCCTAGAGATTTTTATTATAGTCTTTTAAAATGAGGCCCCCAAAGTCTTGAGACCCAAAGGAATGAAAGTATAACTGTGAGATTCTAGGCAATGGATTCAGCTTTGGGAGTAAGGACCCCTGTCTTGAACTCTTTAAAACACACTTAGAAGGTGTCTATTGATTTGTAAAGTCTGTTTAGAACCCAAGAATTGTGTTCTATGTCAGAGATGTAGGGCAAGGCTGCCATCTCCATGACGCTTGGAATCTATTTTCTTCTTGGATATACCATCTTGTAAGATTTCCACAGCAGAAAGCTAGGGTGTACCCAAATTTGTAATGTAGCTGGTGCCCCCTGCTGGAATAGGGTTGCTTAAATTTCCATCTTTTGGGGCGTCTCTGCCAGAAGCCCTGTTAAGACACAGTCTTGCCAACATAGCCTACGGGTATCTGGGTAAGTCATTTAATTAACCTCTCTGCTTCGGCGCTCTGACATGTAAGATAACATGGCAATAGGATAACAATAGCGGCCAGTCGTAAATTTCTTGTTGAAAGGTAGAGTTAATTAGGGATGACAGTAAAATACTTTATGAAAACTGGGTACTAAATAGTGGTAAATGTTTGAACATGCCTCCAGTATTCTTACGGCAGGAAAATGACAATGTGATATATATTATTATTAAACCTGATGTTGCTAATTTTATCTCATTGTTAATTCTCACTACTGTTAAAGTTGAAATGCGTACGTATACCTCATACATCCCAGTTGATATTATGTAAGGTAAAGAACGTGTCCAAAAGTGTGCTCTAGCGCATGGGTGTGGTGAACAAGGTGCTTCCAGTGGAGAGGACAAAATAATGCTAGTCAGTCAGTGCATCTCTGTGTAACAGGCACAGTACTTTTGAAATCTCTTCTGGTTTGTGCTTCTTTATGATAAAGGGCTCCTCCCCACATGACAGTGAGAGCGCCATTAGAGTTCCAAAGAACGAATTCCACTGGAAGAAGGGAGGGAGTATAAAATTGAAGATGACCTTCCTGACACAGGAGAAAGAAGAGTATCCTCTCTTTCTGGCCAAGTAGCTGATGGGAAAAAGAAAAAGAGAATGAGTTAGAGTGAAAAGGTCAATGTGGGTCCTCCCTTTTCCTCTCTTAAACTAGAACCCCAGTGGGGAGAGGGGGAAATTTGCAGATTGAGATAAGGTAAAAATCTAGGAACATTCCAGGAGGGTGCCTATAGCTGGGAGGCTGCTTGTCACCAGGAGATGCTGTGCTCATGTTTGCACCCAGCATGATGCACTCTCAGCAGAAGTATTGAGGCGAAACACAGAGCTCTTCTGGTTTCCACTGCCTGTGTGCGGTGTGCTGAAGATTAAAAAAAAATCCCTGTAGAAAGTGGTGAAGGATGACTGATCCAGGGCTTGAGACTAAGGTACAGTTTGCTAAATCTTCAGCATATGGGACAGGTGGCTGGGACCACGGATTTTGATAAGGAGAGCTGTCACAATGCCCAGTGGCCATGGAGTCAGACACGCCAGTGGTTGGGGGCCTAAGGAGTAGATCAGCCCGCCTACCACAGCAGGACTTGAGAATGTTAGGGCTTTGTCGGACCCTGCTCTCTGGCCACTCATGCTACAGCAAGACCACAGAAGGTCCACCCAAGGTACCCAGATGACTTCTAGGAGAGGAACAGGAGGAAATACGGAAGACTAAAGAAATATTTACATTGTTAGATCAGACTAAACTCACTAGATTGAGGCATTAGATCTGCCCCCCAAATAAAGAAGCTCCATTTGCCTTCACACATCCCACTTCAGTGTACGTTTGTGACCCTTCTACATGGCTCAAACATTGTACCAAAAAACTCACGGATTTCCACTGATGGCCCAATTATTTTAAGTATTATCGAGTATGAAATCTTTTATTGGCATTGAAGCCAACACCTTAGAAGTCGTTCTGAAGGACCTGGTCTAGGAAGCATGTGAGCTTACTGGATTTTCGTAGGACCTTAAAGAGGTGAATAGGCTCTTACTATGTGACGTCGTGTTAATAAAATGATTATGGGACATCATGTTAACAGGAAGAAAATGCTCCTAGAGGGAGAAGGAATAGGCAATAGAGAATGTTAATTAGTAATTTACCGGAAAAGAAAAAAGTAAAAATCCAAATTTGTTCAATGTAGTAACACAGAGGTTTCAGGAAGAAACAAAAAAACCAAACTCACTGAGATTCAGAAACAAGTGGAACCTGTGCACTTCTCCAGGCATTTGTTGATGCTGGCTTTGCAGAAGGCCCACTTTAAAAATAAATGTATTGAAGGGATGGATGAGGAAAGTATGTCTTCCTACTTAAATCTACGTCACTGAGATTGATATCAATGGCATCACTATTATGAGTGTTGCAGTTTCATCTAATATTCATTCAGTTAACTAAAGAACAGTACAAAAAGCCCCGTGGGTTTTGGACAAAAGTGCCCCTGGGGACTTCCGGTTGGACAAGATGGTGTAGACTCGTTTCTTTCTGCTCCTCCCTGCTAAATACAATTACAAATCCTGGAAATACTGCAACAGATAACCAAAGGAGAATACTGAAAGGAGGAATGAGGAAGGCAGACTGAGTGGGGATCCCACGAGGGGAGAAGCCCCCAGGGGCTGGGGATCCTGTGTGTTATCCAGTGATAGAAGAGAATCAAATCTGATGTTTCCTGACACTCAACCTGGCACAAGACAGCCCCCAGGCCCATTTCTCCCCTGGATCAAATGGGAGTCCTGCTGAAAACGTCAGCTAAGGGGATGGAGCAGGAGTCCCGCTTAGCTGTCAGGGCACTGCTCCTGTCACTGCAGGAGTGGAGGGACCCCCTCCTCTGCTTGGAGACACCTGGCAGGGTCCTGCCACAAGCTGCCCTGCTCAGGGAGTCCTCTTCACGTTGACCCTTAAACCAACATTGAGTAAAAGTGGACAAGAGACTAATGTTACGTATGGATATCAATGTGAAAACAAATAAAATGTTAACAAATAGGATTCAAGAGCATATTAAAAGAATAATATACCATGATCGATGGGTTTATTTCAGGAATGCAGCCTGTTTAATATTCACAAATCTATTAATTTCACATCCACATTAATGAATCTAAGCATAAAATTCATGATAATCTCTCTAGATATTACAAAATTCACTATCAGATCTTGATAAAAAGAAAATTACTGGTAAAACAAGTATAGATAGATTCTTCATTGACATGACAAAATATATTTAAAATAACTATAACGTTAGCGTTATGATTAACAAGGAAAACTATTGGAAACATCCCCATTAAAATAAGAGATAGGACCAGAATGTTTGCTGTGACTATTACTTAACATTTTTCTGGAGATATAAGCCAACGTAATCTGACAAACGAATAGAGTTAAGTAAATTAAAATTGGTGAAAAGGGAGGCACAATTTTATTAGCAAATTGCATGAGAATATATTCAGAAATAGCCTAGAGAATTAGCTGAAAAACTGTTACAACAGGTAAGGGCGTTTGAAATCAATATACAGAATATATATAGGAAGAGAAACCCAGTTTACAATATCATCACAAAAGATAGATATTTTGGAGTAAATTTAATAAGAAATGTGCTAAAAACAGAGATTTTATTTCTTGACTTTCTGTTCTGTTTCATTGATTTCTTTAACAATACTAGAGCCTCTTCCAATCATTATAGATTTATAATATATTTTAAAATTTGATAAACTTAATCCTGCCTATATATGCTCAAAAGGAGACTTCTTTTGTTTTACTTATGTTATATACTATTTCTCATCCATAAAAAACAATTTAGATGTTTAAAGTATTGATGTAAAATTATTTCTTGTATATCTTTCAGTGAAATAAGCAACATGCAGAATATTTTAAGCAGTTGTGCAAAAGCAGGCAGAAAATGTACTTAAGTTTTTAGAATGAATAGAATAGCTCTGAAATGATTTGTAAAAAAATAATTATATTGGTTTCTTCTGGGGAATGGGGACAGGAGGGAGAACTCTCATTGTAAAATGTTCTGTTTCTTTGGATTTAGGAACCATGTGAATATATTATTTACTCAAGAATAATTAAATGTAAATTTTGAAATATGATAATGCTCTCTACACGTGAATCCTCAGAGATGTCTTAAATTTTTCTATATTAAAAGCTTTTAATTCCATTAAGCTTAGGTAGGTATCACATTGCTCTTTGATACTTTTCAGGGACAATGACACAAAAATTTTAAGAACTCAGACAGTAACTCTCTACAGTACTCTATTAGATTTTATTTTACTAAATTCAATTTGGTGTAATTGATTCTGGCTTTTCGTTAGTTGATGTATATGCACATAAAATGTTTACAATGTGCAAGATATAACTTATCATTTTCACTGAAGCAAAAGAAGTAATTGTTTGTCATCTTGTCCTTAATCAGAAATGTCATTTCCTACCATGGATTTGTCTGATTGAGAACATCAGAGTCGACTTAAATCTCATACCTCTCTGTTATGCATTCTCATCCTCGTCTCCTGCTCTAGGAATCTTAGGTGGATATAATATCTTGTGCTACATTTTGTACCATGTTGGATTTTATGTAATTCCTTTTATGGTACAATCCTGCAAAATATCAGATCTTGTCCCAGTATCATCTATATTGTTTACTTCCAGCTGTGAAATTTCTGAGAGCAAAACAAGCCCTCTTGAAATGATGATTTATACATCATTAAATTTTCTCCTGAGATTTCCTTTAAATGCTGTTGGAATATAATACGTCCTATTGATTAATAGGATTGGTACTATTTTCATGATGCAATTTGTGAAATCTGTAAAGGCAAGTCAATATCACACTGCCAAAAACATTTGTTGACTTTTTGCCACACAGGGAAGTGGGTAGTCTTCCTTCTGGAGCACTTCCAAAGACCCTGCTAACCCTCAAATGCTGTGTTGTCTTTTTTGGCCTGTCTCTTAAATTAGATGTACCTTTTAAATATTGAAGAGGACATTTAAATTTTAAAAGTTGTGATTTGTTACTTCATCCTTTCTGCTTTCTTTTGTGTCCATTATTCCCCTTGACCCCTCCACCCCATCCGCATACAATTCTTCAAGCTCCTTGACCATGCCAAGCTGGCTCACTTCCACGCAGGTGAGATCCAGGCTTTGTAGAGCCTTCTTTAAGAACAATAATGTAAAGACACACAAGCAGTACACAAGCAAATATTTGTTTAGAGAGACTGAAATAGCACAAAAATTATAAATTATAAAAAGCTGCAAAAGACTAAAAACATCATAAAATCCACAGAAATGTGATTCATTAGTTGCCCAATACATCTTTATAACATTTTTCTCCTAATTTTCTGGCTTTTTGTCCTCTGACTTGTCATATGAAAGCAAACTTGAAAAACTAGTTTCTATTGACCAAAAAGGAAAAATAATTCAGCCTTTTTCCTAGCACGATTGATTGCAAAAAATTAGAATAGTTTCTTTTAGCTGCAGGACACCTCAGTAGTAACATGTAAATTTTTAGGATTGTTGTCAAATTCGGGTAAGCCACTACTGAGCTTCTTTCACACATGAGCTATAAGAGTTCAAGTCATTCACTCATGGGGGTGGTGTATTATGAGTTTTCACTATATTTGTCAATGTCAGCAAGTAGTTTAAATCTTTTCCCAACGTGTTCATAGGATATATTCTCTTTATTAAGTGGATTTTCATACATTCTGAAAAGCTATTCATTATTTCTTTTTAAAATTTGTCTCTTCCTCTAAATGAGTTACAGCCTTTGGTATGATCTAAATTTTTTGTTGTTGTTCTTACAATTTGCTTCTTAATGTCAGAATAGTTTCTGTTGATTTCACTGCTAATCTTCAACACTTTTGTTTTGTACTTCATTAATTTTTCTGTCAATTCTTTAATAATAAATTTAAAGACGACAGAAGATCGGAATGATCTTTAAAAAAACACGAATTTAGATCATACATCCTGTTTAAGATCCTTTTATGCTTCCCACTGTAATCAGTACTAAGTTGGAACCGCACAGCCCTGTGTTACCTGGCCTGCCGTCCCCTCAGTCCTTGCCTCCCACCATAACTTCCTTCTGCTCCCCGACTCCAGCCCCTTGAACTTCCTTTCTGTCCTTGAATATACCGAGCTTGGTCTACATCATGGCATCACACCTGCTCTTTCCTATTCCTGGGACACTCTTTAGATCTTTACTTTAAGGACTCCTTCTTATTTTGATGTACCCGTTGAGGGAACTTTTCCTGAGAAGTCTTTCTAAAGAAACCATCCATTCCCATCATTAGTTAATCAAACATTTTATTTTTTTAATAGACCGGTGGAGGGATTTCTAAACTTCTCTTGCTCATCTGTTGTTTGGCTATATGTTTGGCTATTTGTTCTCTGTCCCTCTGGCTGGACTGCCCGTTTTTGAAGACAAGGCCCTCGTCTGCTCAGCATTTCTCCTCAGGGCCGTGAACAGTGCCTGGAAAAGGCTAGGCAGCCAGTCAGTGTCTGTTGAATGGACATGTATCTGTTAGAAGGATTCTGTGGCCCAAGCAAGCTTGGACAACACTTCACACAGAAATCTTTCGGAGATTTACGTTGAATATTAGCATTTTGAAGGTTCTGAGACTTTCCGCAATAAAGAAATCTGTCATTTTGTTTAACTCAGAGCTTCACAAATTTATTTAACCACAGAAGCTTTTTTTTTTTTGTAAACATATCCCCAACTGATATTTTGGAAATGTTCGTGCAAACCTTTATAATTATGGGATTTCTCACACTAAAGGAAATCTATGTTATTCCATGAAACAACATAGGTAAGGAATCAGGTTAAGGATACATTGGGAGATAATGCCTTCATAATCCTCATTTCTTCATTCACTCATTCAACAAGCATTTCTTGAGTACCGACTGTGTACCAGCCATGATGTAATGCCAGAAAAGTGCAATGATTGGCAAATAGCCATGATGCCTGCTCTTGTAGAGCCTAAGCACATACAATATGGTGTGACAAGCAGCCTGCTCTACAGGAGCAGGCTGGAGGAGCACCGAACCCAGTCTCAGCGGTCTCAGAAGGCTTCCTTGGTGAAGTGTCATCTAAGCAAGACCTGGAGAATGAATACACGTTTGCCAGATGAAGGGCTGGGGAAGAGCCCTCCATGCAATGAGAATAGTTTGTGCCTAGATCTGGAAGCAAGAAGCAGCAGAGCGCGTCCAGGGGATTGGAGAAGCCCAGTATGGCTGAGCGCTGAGTGTGAGGGAGACGTGGTGAGAAACGAGGACAGAGAGATAAGCAACGACCAGTTCACACAGAAGAGATCTGAATGCTCTGATTTATTTACCGGCCTACTAACCTGTATGTCGATTCTTTGAGGTGGATTGGTTTTTGTCTTCACATTTCTAGAGCTTACTATATCACCTGGCACTCAGCAAACATTTGCTAAAGTTTTGTGACATGCATGAAGTAAAACAAGTTGAAGACCAGAAGAATGCTTCAGTCACATTGCCAGTGGGAGAAACAGCTGCTACTGGGTGTACTGCGATCAATTGCTAGATCATTTACAACTTACTAGCAGGCGACTTTCTGTGAGTACCAGGAAAACAAATCACAGAAATGATAGCAATGGCACGCCTTTCGGATGGAGCAACTGCCCACAGTTACACTCTCAGGAAAAGGGAGCAGCCATCCCTGACACAGTTGGGAATATCTTTTTAGTTTTTGAGTAAGTCTAAGTGTCAAAGTCGTTTAACTTTTCAGAGTGGGCAATGTAAAACAAGTGGTAAATTGGGAAGAAAGGTCCAAGAGGAGAAAAAAAGTAGATGTTGCAGACTTGTTTCCACCAGTCAGTGGCCAATAAAGGATGTCTAGACTCTGTCCCTTACTCCCATCTGGAGAGTTCTGTGGTTCTTGCATAATAAACGAATAGAAGGAAAACAGTCATGGGTGTGAGAAACAGCAGGGTCTTCATATTTTGCTTCCCTTATGACTTCTTTGCCAACAGAAAGGCAACTATTCTAACTGAGCCAATGAAGACTTTATAAAAACTGCTTTAATCCCAGACTTTCTTAACCTCCTGACTAGCCAAGTCATTTTTGGGTAGCTCAACATTTCTTACTTTGGCCCAGGCCCAGGGCTTTCTTATACTCTGAGAATATAAGAAAGAAACCAACCAAAGAAATACTTAATGTTTTATTATCTCTTTATGATGATTATGTCTGTGTAAGTGATCAGGCTTTTCCAAAGGGAAGGAAAATACAGTTTTTTTTTGAGGAAAGGAGGGCAGTAAAGAAAGAGCTTGTTTCTTGTGAAACTGGTTCTATGAATAAAGGAAATAAGAACGGTGGTTTTGAAGGAAGTGTCTGACTTCCCTCCCTGCCTGTGATGGCTCCTTACTATTTGGTTAGATTACATGCCTTGACATTTCACAGGGTTTTCTTTGTTGCCCAATTCTTGCCTGAAACAAGAACAGGTCTCTCTATTTCCTGAGTACTTTGTATGAGAGAGGGTATTGTCAGAGTCAAGGCACTGGGGAGCAGGTGGAAACCTGGCTCTTCAGACTGGTCAGGAATCAAAACTCCTGGAGTTTTCCACAGTGTTCTGTGATTCCCCTCGGCCCTTGTCTTCCACATCTTTGGATACCTGGAAAGAGGGAAGCCGTAGGAGATTGTGAGAATCATTTTTGAGCAGGTGTAGCCCAGGCTCAGGTGCTGTACCATGCACCTGTGGTTGACCTTGGGCTTTTGGAGGCACAGTCAGAATGCTGTACCTACAGGGTCACGCATTGTGTTGAGGATTTAATTCTATCTCCTTACACATCTGTAACTCTGTTTATAGGTATAAGTATGCTGCTATTTTGCTTTGGGGCATGTGATATAATTCGATGAAGCACAACATAAAAGCATGAAGCTCACATTCACTTTTGTCCAAGTCACGCAACAATAGCAGTGACTCTTCAATTCCATAAGGCTTTGTTTCTAATCTGTATATTTCTATGTTTGTTTGTTTTAGGCTGGTATTTCCTCCAGTGAGTCTAGAAGAAGAAAGCAGTTGTTACTCAGACTTACCTCATCCTCCAAATTCTAGGTCTTTATACTTCCATTGGATATTTACCATCTGTAACTTTAGCTGCTTGAGGTCAGCATGTAATACTCTTACAGGTATATGTTATTATCCATCACCTCTAAAATCTTAGTGTTTTAATAAAGTCAACAACTATAACAATATCAAAATATGTTGTGAGCTCAAGAGCAAGGGTCAATGTGTCGTTCGTTACTGAATTCCTAATATTCATAATGAAACCTTATTTTAGATATGGCTCAATAAAAAGTTGTGGCTGCCATTGTTGTTTTGTCTGAGACCTAGCTTAGATTCCCCCAGAATTAGACTCTGAGACAAGGATTGGAATGCATATAATTTTGGGGTGGAGGTCCAGGAATGTGATCAGAGGAGTGAGGAAGTGAAATAGGGAAGGGAAGACAGCCTGTAACATGTGCGTGGTTCAGTCAACTATCACAGGGGGCACCAGGGCTTAATTTCACAGAGAAACTCTGGGACGTATTGCAAAACACATGCCTGAGAATTTTCCCGCCTAAGAGCCAGAATAATTAAATGTTAGCTTCTGAAAGTAGATTAAGTGCTGTTCCCTGGAGGGTTCATTCCCCGTCACTTCCAGCCTACCTTGCTGTGACCAGAGTGGGCTTGCATGTTCAGAAATTAAATGGCTCAGGCACTGAGATGCAGACAGAGGCAGCTGCAAGTCCACCAGCCTCACTGACTGTCTAAGGCAGTCCAAGGGATGCAGGCACGGCACTGACAGTATCTGTTCAAGTGAATTTTTTTAAAGTGAAAATAGTTGCTAATTATTCTAATTCCTCTGGATATACTTTTAAGGATATAAGTAACATTTTTGTCACAGTCATTTCAGCAATACAAAAATAAATGCTATTTTAATGAGATCCAAATTATCTTTACTTTTTTTTGCCCATACTTTAGGTGACATATCTAAAATCCATCACCAAATCTAGGTCACTAACATTTGCCTCAGTTTTCTTCTTAGACTTTTATGGTTTTAGCTCTTATATTTGGGTTGTTGACAGATTTTGAGTTAAGCTTTGTGTATGGTGTGAGATAAGGGTCCAAGTTTATTCTTTTCCATGTGGATACTTAGTTGTCCCAGTACCATTACCTTAGGAGATACTCTTTCTCCATAGAGTGGTCTTGGCACTGTCGTCAACAATCACTTGGCCATGATGTAGAGTTGATTTCTGGATGTGAAGTTTTATTCTGTTGCTCTAAATATCAGTCCTGATGCCAGTACTACATGGTTTTGATCACTGTAGCTTTGTACGAAGTTTTGAAATTGGGAAGGGTGAATCCTCCAACTTTGTTCTTTTTTTCAAGATTACTTTGGCTATTTGGGCCCCGTGTAATTCCATATGAATTTGATGAAATGATTTACCAGTTCTACAAAAAAGACCACTGGGATTCTGTTAGAGATTCCGTTGAATCTGTAGATCACTTTGGCCAGTTTTGCCATCTTAAGAATACTAAGTGTTCTAATCCATGAAAGGGGGATGTTTTTCATTCATTTAGGTCTTCTTTAATTTCTTTCAGCAATGTTTTGCAGCTTTAACTGTATAAGTCTTTCACCTGCTTGGTGAAATTTACCAATATACCTTGGAGATATTGCAGCTATGGTTCCAGACCACCACAATAAAATGAGTATCACAATAAAGCAAGTCATACCAATTTTTTGGTTTCCCAGTGCGTATAGAAGATATGTTTACACTATGCTGTAATCTATTAAGTGTGCAATATGTCTAAAAAATGTACATAGCTTAATTAAAAATAATCTATTGGTAACAAAATACAGCCATTATTTGAGCCTTCAGCAAGCTATAACCTTTCTGCTGGTGGAGGGTCTTAAAAAATGCAATTATCTGTGAAGTGCAATAAAATGAAGAGCAGTAAAAGAAGGTATGCTTAAATTCCTAGATATTGTATTCTTTGAATGCTAATTACATGGAATTGTTTTCTTAATTTCCTTTCTGGATGGTAATTACTGGTGTATAGAAACCCTGATATTGCCATGTGGATATTGTACCCTGCAATTTGCTAAATCATTTGTTAGCTCTAGATTTTGTGTGGATGCTTTGGGATTTTCTATATACAGGATCATATCATTGTGAATAAAGATAGATTTACTTCTTCCTTTCCAATTTGAAGAACACTTATTATTTTTTTCTTGCTTAATTTATCTGGCTAGAACTTCTAGTACAATGTTGAACAGCAATCATGAAAGAAGGGATCCATGTCTTATTGCTGATATTGGAGACAAAGCCACCAGTCTTTCATGATTGGGTATGATGTTAGCTGTGGGTTTGTCATAAGTGCTTTTTATCATGTTGAGGAAGTTTCCCTCTGTTCCTAGTTTCTGACTGTCTATTGTCAAAGAATGTTTGATTTTGTGAAGTGCTTTTTCTGCATTTCTATCAAATGAGATGATCATGTGACTTTTTCCTTCATTCTATTAATGTCATTTATTACATTGATTTTCTTTTTTTATTAAGGTAAAATTGGTATATAACATTATATTAGTTTCAGGTGTACAACTTAATAATTCAATCTTTGTATACACTGCAAAGTGATCACCACGATGTCTAGTTACCGTCTGTCACCATACTATTGACCTCCTCCACCCATTGCGCCCAGCCCCCGACCACCTTCCCCACTGATAACCACCAATCTGTTCTCTGTATCTATGAGTTTTGCTTTGTTTGTTTTGTTTTTTAGATTCCACATATAAGTGAAACCATATGGTATTTGTCTTTCTCTGTCTGGCTCATTTCACTTAACATAACATCCTCAAGATCCATTCATGCTGTCACAAATGGCAAGAAGTCCTTCTTTTTATGACTGAGAAGTATTCCATTGTGTGTGTGTGTGTGTGTGTGTGTGTATATATATATACCAAATTTTATTTATTCATTAATTCATCAATGGACATTTAGGTTGTTTCCATATTTTGACTATTGAAAATAATGCTGCAATAAACATAGATGTGCATATATCTTTTTGAATTAGTATTTTTGTTTTTTCCGGAGAAATATCCAGAAGTGGAATAGCTGGATCATATGGTTGGTCTATCTTTAATTTTTTGAGGAATCTCCATACTGTTTTCCATAGTGGCTGCACCAATTTACATTCGCACCAACAATGTATGAGGGTTCTCTTTTCTCCACATCCTCTCCAACACTTGTTATTTCTTGTCTTTTTGATAACAGTTATTTAGATAGGTGTGAGGAGATATCTCATTGTAGTTTTGATTTGCATTTCCCTGATAAGTAGTAATGGTGTACATTTTCTGCTCTGTCTGTTGGCCATCTGTATGTCTTCTTCAGAAAAATATCTATTTATATCCTCTGCCCCTTTTTAAATGGTATTGTTTGTGTTTTTGCTATTGATTTGAGTTCTCTCCCCTTATCATATATATGATTTGCAAATATTTTTTCCATTCAGAGGTTGCCTTTTCATTTCGTTGATGCTTTCCTTTGCTGTTCAGAAGCTTTTTAGTTTGATGTAGTCTCACTTGTTGTTTTGCTTTCATTGCCTTTGCTTTTAGAGTCACATACAAAAGTTCAATGCCAAGACCCGTGGCAAGGATCTTACTGCCTATGTTTTCTTCTAGAAGTTTTATGGTTTCAGGTCTTACATTCATGATCTATTTTGAGTAAATAGTTGTGTATGGTGAAAGATAGTGTTCTACTTTCATTTTTTTGCTTGTATCTGTCCAGTTTTCCAAACAACATTTATTGAAGAGACTGTCCTTTCCCCACTGCATAGTCTTGCATCCTATGTTGTAAATTAATTGACCATATATGTATGGGTTTATCTCTGGGCTGTCTATTCGGTTCCATTGACCCGTGTGTCTGCTTTTATACCAGTACCATACTGTTTTGATTACTACAACTTTGTAGTGTCATGTGAAATCAGGGAGTGTGATATTTTCAACTTTGTTCTTCTTTCTCAAGATTGCTTTGGCTATTTGGGTTTTTTTTGTGGCTCCATACAAATTTTAGAGTTATTTGTTCTAGCTCTGTGAAAAATACCACTGGAATTTTGATAGGAGTTCATTGAATCTGTAGATTGCTTTGGTTAGTATGGACATTTTAACAGTGTTAATTCTTCCATTCCATGAACACAGAATATCTTTCCATTTATTTATGTCTTCTTCAATTTCTCTTATCAGTGTCTTACAGTTTTCAGTGTACAGATCTTTCATTTCCTTAGTTAAATTTATTTTATTCTTTTTGACGTAACTGTAAATAGAATTTTGTTGATTTCTCTTTATGATAGATTGTTATTAGTGTATAGAAATGCAAGAGATTTCTGTACATTAATTTTGTATCTTGCAATGTTACAGAATTCATGTATTGGATCGAACATTTTTTGGTGGACTCTTTGGGGTTTTCTATATATAGTATCATGTCATCTACAAATAGTGACAGTTTTATTTCTTCCTTTCCAATTTGAATGACTTTTTTTTTCCTGCCTAATTTCTGTGGCTGGGACTTCCAATACCTGGTTAAATAAAAGTGGTGAGAGTGGGCATCTTTGTCTTGTTCCTGATCTTAGAGCAAAATTTCACTGTTTTACAGTTGAGTATGATGTCAGCTGTGGGCTTGTCATATATAGCTTTTATTATGTTGAGGTACATTCTCTTGACAAGCACTGTGTTGAGAGTTTTTATCATAAATGGATATTGAATTTGGTCAAATGCTTTTTCTGCACCTATTAAGGTAATCATAAGATTTTTACCCTTCATTTTGTTAAGGTAATGCATCATATTTATTGTTTTATGGATGTTGAACTATTCTTGTATTCATGGAATAAATCCCACTTGCTCAAGGGGTTGAATTCAGCTTACTGATATTTTGTTCAGGATTTTTGGATCTATGGTTATCAGGGACATTAGCTTGTAATTTTCTTTTTTTGTGTTTTCCTTGTCTGGTTTTTGTGTCAGGGTACTGCTGGTCTCATAGAATGAGTTTGGAAGCGTTCCCTCCTCTCAAATTTTTTGGAAGAATTTGATAAAGATAGATAGTAAATCTTTGAATGTTTGGTTTAGAATTTGCCAGTAAAGCCATCTGGTTCTGGACTTCTGTTTCTTGGGAGGCTTTTGATTACCTATTCAATCTCCTTACTAGTAATCAGTCTATTCAGATTTTCTATTTCTTCATGATTCAGTCTTAGAAGATTGTATATTTTAGGAATTTATCCATTTCTTCTAAGGTGTACAATTTTTCATAGTAGTCTCTTATGATCTTTTGTATTTCTGTGGTATCAGTTGTAACTTCTCCCCTTTGATTTCTGATTTTATTTATTTGAGAGCTTTCTCTTTTTTTCTTGGTGAGTATAGCTAAAGGTTTGTTAATTCTCTTTATCTTTTCAAAGAATCAGCTCTTAGTTTCATTGATCATTTCTACTGGTTTATTTTAGTCTCTATTTCTTTTATTTTTTCTCTGATCTTTAATATTTCCTTCCTTCTACCAACTTTGGGCCTCATTTGTTCTTTTTCTAGTTCCTTTAGGTATAAAATCAAATGGTTTGATATTTTTCTTCTTTCTGGAATCAGGCCTGTTTCACTATAAACTTCCCTCAGAGAACTGCTTTTGCTGCATCCTATAGATTTTGGACTATTGTATTTCCATTTTCGTTTGTCTCAAGGTATTTTTTGACTTCTCCTTTGATTTCTTAGTCGACCCATTGGTTGTTCAGGAGCATCTTTGTAATCTCCACATATTTGTGATTTTTCCAGTTTTCTTCCTGTTACTGATTTCTGGTGTCATACCATTATGGTTGGAAAAGATGCTTGCTATGATTTTAATTTTCTTAAATTTATTGAGACATATTTTGTGGCCTAAAGTATGATCTATCCTGGAGCCTGTTCTATGTGCACTTGAGAAGAATGTGTTCTGTTGTTTTTGGATGGAATGCTCTGTATGTATCTATTAAGTCTCTCCGGTCTAATGTGTCATTTAAGGCTGATATTTCTTTTTTGATTATGTGTCTGGATGACCTATCCATTGATGTAAGTGGGTTATTAAAATCCCCTACTATTATTTTATTGCTGTCAATTTCTCCTTTTAGGGCTGTTAATATTTGCTTTATATATTTAGGTGCTCCTTTGTTAGGTGCATAAATATTTATAAATATTATATCCTCTTGTTGGATTGACCCCTTTCTCATTATATAATGCCCTTATTCATCCTTTATTACAGTCTTTTTTTAAAAATATATTTTGTCTGACATAAGTATAGTTATCTCAGCTTGCTTTTGGTTTTTGTTTGCAGGGAATATCTTTTTCCTTCCCGTCAGTTCAGTCTGTGTATGTCCTTACATCTGAAGTGAGTCTTTTGTAGTCAGAAAATAGATGGATCTTGTTTTGTAATTCATCCAGCCACTCTGTGTTTTTTGATTGGAAAATTTAGTACCTTTACATTTACAGTGATTACTGATAGGTGGCCTCTGGATCAGGTGATCCAGTGTCCCCTTGGTAACAATTGCAAAAATCAAGGCTCCAAATGAGTGTATGAACTCTTTTCTGGAAGGTACTAGCAAAGGTGGAGAGGCCAATGGATAATGCAAAGATGGCGTCCCCCAGTCTACATTCCCTGAGAGCACTTTTGTAGCCTCTGGATGTGTGGTAAACCTGAAGCCTGCCTCTCAGTATGAAGCTCCAGGACAAGTAAATAGGTCTTTTTCACAAGAAGACTGAGAATGTGTTCAGTCTTCTGTCTGTGCAATGCCCTGGCAGTGGTGGCCTGCCCAGAACTGTCTCTCAGATTGTTTCAGGTTGTGGGGCCCAGAAATGCAATATTTCTGGCCACCAGAGGGTGGTTCTTAAGGAACATTCCCTGTGCATGCTGTGCTTGCCCTCTGGCTTCGTTGAGGCCATGGGAGTGGTGCAGGGCTGGGGTGGGCCCACCAATGCTAGCAGGTTAGAGGGAGAGAACAAAAATGGCACCCACCAGCATCTCTGTTCCTAGGGAGAGTTCCAGCAGGCTCCTGACTTTCCAACAGATGCTTTAAGAGTATCAAATGACACTCCTTCACATATGGTCTAGGCACTTTTTGAACTGATGCTTTTTCACTGGGTCCCTGGGCAAATGAGTCCGCCCAGGAGCCCTTTAAGACTGTAATTTCCATTTCCTGCAGCCCCATGTTCTGCTGGATGTAAGCTTCATTGGTTTTCAAAGTCAGATGTTTTGGGGGCTCCTCTCTCTGGTACAGGTCCCAAGGGTTGGGGTGCATGATGTGGGCCACAAACCGCTCAGGGAGAAGCTCCCTATATGTCATATCCCTCTCAATTGTGGGTCACTGCACCAGGGTGGGGTTTTTGTGAGACTGCATCTCTACCCCTCCTACCTGTCTCGATGTGGCCCTTTATCTTTTGTTGTGGAGGAACTAGCTGTTCCACTAGTTTCAGGTCTTTTTCTGAGTGAATTATTCCATACATGGCTGTAGATTTGTTTTGTTCATGGGAGGAGATGAGTTCACGATCTTCCTACACCACAATCTTAAACCCTCCTTCTGACTGATTTTCTTATGTTGAAACACCCTTGCATTCCAGACTTTTATATATCAAAGATGTTATGAGTAAAGTGAAAAGAAAACTTACAGAATAGGATAAAATATTTGCAAATCATATGTCTAAAGAGGGTTTAGTATCCAGAAAATAGAAAGAACTCTTATAACTCAACAACAATAAAACAACCTAATTAAGAAACGTGCAAAGGACAGCAATAGGCCTTTTTCCACAGAAGATATACAAATGGCTAACAAGCACTTGAAAGATACTCAACATCGTCAGTCATTACGGAAATGCAAATCAAAACCAGAATAAGATGCCACCTTACACTCATGAGGGTGGCCAGAATTTAAAAAAAAAAAGAAAACAGCAAGTTTTGATTAGGATATGGAAAACTTGGAATCATTGTATATTGTTGATTGGAATGTAGAATGGTTAAGCCATTCTCTGCAGAATTTGGTGGTTCTTTAAAAAATTGAACATAAAATTGCCATATGACCTAGCAATTCCACTCCTAGGAATATACCCCAAAGAATTGAAAACAGACACTCAAACAGGTACTTGTACATGAATGTTTATATCACAATGGTCAAGAGGTGGAAACAGCCGAAGTGTCCATCAATAGATACATGGCCAAACAAATCATAGTATATCCACACAATTGAATATTATTCAGGCCTAAATTAAATTAATGATACATGCTACAATGTGTATGAAGCCCAAAAACATTATGCTAGGTGAAAGGACTTAGACAAAAGGTCACATATTGAGTGATTCTATTTATATAAAACATCCCAATTAGGTAAATCCATAGAAAAGAAAGCAGATTGGTAGCTACCAAGAGCCAAGAGTTGGAGGAACGAGGAGCAATTGCTTAGCAAGCACAGAGTTTTGTTTTGGAGCAATGAAATGTTTTAAAACTAAATAAAGGTGGTGGTTGAACAATATTGTGAATGTACTAAATGCCATAGAATTGTTCACTTTAAAATGATTGATGTTATGTTATTTCACTTTAATAAAAATTTAAATAAGTGATATTTATTATGATTATTAGTCATCTTCTTCTGACATCTCATGTGTCATGCATTTTTATATTGGTTGCCTTTGGAAACTATCACCCCGTGATAGTTCTGATTGAATTTGTTAGCCATTATTTTTAAACATAATTTTTGCATCTATTTTTGTTACTACTATTTTAGGAACAAAATAAATATGTATATTGGATAGATGGTTTTGATAACCAGGAATGCCATATGGAGTCCAGAATGAAAAACAAACAAACATTTTCTCTATTAGTTCTTGTCGCGATGTACTTAATCACATTTTAGAAGAATATCTTTTCCCCTCCATAACCATTTTGAGAGGTGTTCTGACAATCTTTTTATTTAATTAGAGGTTGAGGTTGGTTTTTTTTTCTTTTTTTTTTTGCTAAGGCAAGTGTGGCCTTAGAACAAAGCTTTGTGGTCCATCTTTGACTGTGGGAAATCAGAGGGCTGGGTTGGCATAGCCTTTTTGGTGTATGCTGGGTACATGATGCTTTCTGAAGCTGAGGGAGAGAAAAAGAAAAGGGATTAAAAAACTGGCTATCTTTTTTTCTGAATATATCATTTAAATGCTGTTGATTATCATTAGGTTTTACTTAACCAATTCTGACACTCCATTCAAACATATTTTCTTGCACTGCACCTGGTTTTTACATTAAAAAATTTAGTTAGGAGTAGGATGTTTAAGTGAATTCAGTTAATGAGTAGGCTTAACTATCCAACTAACTCTATGCACATCTGTTGTGGCTAACAGACAAAAGGCTTGGGGGTGGTCATAGGTCCACTTCAAGACCACCTGGAAAAAAATGTTACTTCACAAAGTCACTCTATTCATGAGGAAGCTGCCCAACTCATCTATTCATCAAAAGCCAGCTGTCCAGGGGCTGGCCCCGTGGCCGAGTGGTTAAGTTCGCACGCTCCGCTGCAGGCGGCCCAGTGTTTCGTTGGTTCGAATCCTGGGTGCGGACATGGCACTGCTCGTCAGACCACGCTGAGGCAGCGTCCCACATACCACAACTATAAGAACCCACAACGAGAAATATACAACTATGTACAGTGGGGCTTTGGGGAGAAAAAGGAAAAAATAAAATCTTTAAAAAAAAAAAAAAAGCCAGCTGTCCAACGCATCTCTGCTGTGAAAGTAAGGGTATTTGATCTTTGCTGACATCCACTAGAGGAACCAAGGGGACAGGGCTAGTCAGCAGACTAGGTGTGGTATCCTAAAGTGCTGTGTGCAACACCAAATTTCTGGATCTCTACGTGTGAGAGAGTGCATTATGTGAAGCTGTGGTGATTTGAAAGCAATTCCCTGTGCTCGTTATATGGAGGGAAGAATGATGCCTGCTATGAATCAAGCTCCAGTTATTAAAATTGTGTTTATGGCTTTCAAGTTGGCAGAAATGCTCTTAATAACTTCTAATACTTATCTGGGCATTATGGATTCGTGGCTCCCATGAGTTCAATGTTTCCTGCTCAGTACAGGTTTGGCTGAGGTAGTGATTTCAGGTTTTTATCAGTCCTCTTATCAGTCCTCTTATGCTCTCCCAGCTGAAGAGGGATGGCCAAGTGAGGTTGAAATATTATCCCTCATACTGATAGTCTATGTGGGATTTCATATTTGAACGGGGGCTGTTACATGTATATTTTTGTGTGTTTATGTATGTTGTATATAAACATTAAAGAAAACTTATAAAAGGCCCAAATGAATTGTAGGAGAAAATTAGAATTAGCCATTACTCAGAGATAACAGCTGGTTAAATTTTAATATTTCATTCCAGCCTTTCCTATATACATAATTATGCATTTCATATACATACACACTATAAACTTGCATTCATGCTGTATGTATAGTTTTGTGTCTCACTTTTTATTTAAAAGGTATTGTGAATGTTTTTGCATGCCATTAGACAGTTGCTGTTTTATTAGCTTTCTTGCTCTTACCATTAATTTCTATCTTTGTATGTATAGGATATATTTGTTTCCTGTCTTCTCTAGTAATGGACATAGTCCATGATGGCTATTTTTCTTTGTTGAGGAATAATTAACATATAACATTACATTAGTTTCAGGTCATGATGGGGTTTTATCTGTCCTAGTGGTCATCTTTAAGCTTTTCAAAAGTAGTCTCAATAACTTTCATATTTTCAGCCAATAAAACAGGGTGGTTGAGTTCTTTCTGTGTAAGAAAACTAAGTGAACACTCTTTTGCTTCCAAACTCTTTTTTCCTCAACGTGTAAGTCTTTGTCATTTAAAATCTAGGATTTTAGGTAAAACGTATTTTAATGGAATTATTTTTAATTTATATAATATCTTCATTAAGAATAATTTATGACATATCTTTTATACCAACATTTATCCTTATTTTATTCAATGCAATGCTATTTTGATTTCAAATATTCAACTCTGGTTTATACTCCCATTTTGAAGTCTGTTTCTTTGTCACCTAAGTAGATCTTTAATTCTATTTTTGCTCACAGAATTTTTTAAATTAATAAACAATTTTTTAAAGCAGTCTTAGGTTCACACAAAATTGAGCAGAAAATACAGAGAGATCCCCCTGACCCCTCTCCTCACACGGACAACCTCCCCACTATCAACATCCAGCACCAGAGTGGTACATTTGTTACAACTGATGAACCTGTATTGAAATATCATAGTCACCCAGAGTCCATGGTTCACATTAGGGTTTACCCTTGGTGTTGTACATTCTTTGGATTCTGAAAAATGTACCACGGCATGTATTCACCCTTGTAGTATCATACAGAATAGTTTCACTGCCCTAAAAATCTGCTGTGCTCTGCCTATTTATCCCTCCCTCCCTCTTAACCCCCAGAAACTACTAATCTTTTTACTGTCTCCATAGTTTTGCTTTTTCTAGAGTGTCATATCATTGGAATCATATAGTATGTAGCCTTTTCAGATGGTTCTTTCACTTGACAATTTGTGTTTAAGGTTCCTCCCTGTGTCTTCAGGGTTTGATAGCTCATTTTTTTTTTATTAGCACAGAATAATATTCTATTGTATGGAAGTACCATAGTTTATTTATACTCACTTACTGAAGGAGAGCTTGGTTGCTTCCAAGTTTTGACAATTATGAATAAAGCTGCTGTTAAACATCTATGAGCAGGTTTTTGTGTGGACATAAGCTTTTGATTAATTTGGGTGAATATCAAGGAGTGCCATTGCTGGATCATATGGGAAAATTATGTTTAGTTTAGTAAGAAACTGCCAAACTGTCTTCCAAAGTATCTGTAATGTTTTGCATTCAAGAGTTCCCATTGCTCCATATCCTTGCCAGCATTTGGTGTTGTCAGTGTTCCAGATTTTGGGAAGTCTATCGATGTGTAGTGGTATCTCGTTGATTTGCATTTCCCAAATGACATATGATGGGAAGCATCTTTTCATATGCTTATTTGCCATCTGTATATCTTCTTTGGTGAGCTGTCTGTTAAGGTCTTTGTTGGCCCATTTTTTAATTTGGTTGTTTGTGTGTTTATTATTGAATTTTAAAGAGTTCTTTATATATTTTGGATAAAGTCAGATGTATCTTTGGCAAATATTTTCTCTGTGGCTAGTCTTCTCATTCTCTTGACATTGTCTTGTGCAGAGAAGAAGTTTTTCATTTTAATGAAATCCAGCTTATCAATTATCTATTTCATAGGCCATGTCCTTAGTGTTGCATCTATAAAGTCATAAGCATAAACAAGGTCATCAAGGTTTTCTCTGATGTTATCCTCTAGGAATTTTATAGTTTTGCATTTTACACTTAAGTCTGTTATCCACTTTGAGTTAACTTTTGTGAACACCATAAGGTCTATACATTTATCTATTTATTTACTCATTTGTTTATTTGCTTGTGGATGTCTATGTGGTGGATGTTCAGCACCATTTGTTGAAAAGACTGTCATTATTGCATTGCCTTTTCTTCTTTGTCAAAGATCAGTTGACTCTATTTATTTGAATCTATTTCTGGGCTCTCTATTCTGTTCCATTGATCTATTTGTCTATTCTTTTGCCATTGCTAAACTGTCTTGATAGTAAGATAGCTTTATAGTAAGTCTTGAAGTCCAGTAGTGTCAGTTCTCCAACTTTGTTCTCCTTTAATATTGTGTTGGCTAGTCTGTCTTTTGCTTGTCTATATAAACGTTAGAATCAGTTTGTTGATATCCAGAAAATAACTTGCTGGGATTTTTATTGGGATTGCATTGAGTATATAGATTAAGTTGGGAGGAACTGACATCTTGACAATATTGAGTTTTCCTATCCATGAGTAAGGAATGTTTCTCCACTTATATAATTCTTCGGTTTTGTTCATCAGAGTTTTGTAGTTTTACACTTATAAATTTTGTGCATATCTTGTTAGATTTATTTCAGTTTTTTGGGTGCTGTTGTAAATGTATGGTGTTTTTAATTTCAAATTCCACTTGTTCATTGCTGGTATATAGGCAAGTGATTGACTTTTGTATATTAACCATTCACCTTGTATCCTGAAAACTTGTTATAATTATTTATTAGTTCCAAGAGTTTTAGTGTTAATTCTTTTGGATTGTCTACATAGACAATCATGTCATCCGAGAACAAAGACAGTTTTATTTCCTCCTTTCTGATCTGTATGCCTTTCATGTGCTTTTCTTGTCTTATTGCATTAGCTAGAACTCCTAATATGATGTTGAAAAGTGGTAGTGAGAAGTAGCAACCTTGTCTTGTACCTGATAATAGTGGAAAAGCCATTAATTACGATATGAGGTGTACGTGTTTTGTAGGGTTTTTAAAATCATGTTGAAGAAGTTCCTCTCTATTCCTAGTTTACTGGGAGCTTTTATCACGAATGGTTGTTGGATATTGTCAAATGCTTTTTCCACATCAATTGACATGATCATGTGATTTTTCTTTTTTAACCAGTTGATATGATGGATTACATTAATTGATTTTCAAATGTTGAACCAGTCTTGCGTACCTGGGATGAATCCCATTTAGTTGTGCTGTATAATTCTTTTTATGCTTTATTGGATTCGATTTGCTAGTTTTTTTGAAAATTTTTACATGTATGTTCACGAGAGATATTGGTCCGTAATTTTCCTTTCCTGTAATGTCTTTGTCTAATTTTGGTGTTGGGGTAGTGCTGCCTCATAGAATGTGTTAGGAAATATTTCCTCTGCTTCCATCCTCCAAGATTGTAGAGAATTGGTATAATTTCTTCTTGAGTGTTTTGTAGAATTCATCAGTGAAGCAAACAGAGCCTGGTGCTTTCTCTTTTGGAACATTATTAATTGTTGCTTCAATATCTTTAATAGATATAAGGCTATTCAGATTGCCTATTTCTTCTTACGAGAGTTTTGGTAGATTTTATTTTTCAAGGAATTGGTCCATTTCATTTGGTTGTCAAATTTCTAGGCATAGAGCTCTTCATAATAATTGTTTATTATTCTTTTAATGTTCATACTATGTTTAACAATGTCCTCTCTTATATATCTGATGTTAGTAATTTGTGTCTTTTTTTTCTTAGTAGCCTGGCTAGGAGCTTATCAATTTCATCAGTCTTTTCAAAGAAACAGCTTTTGGATTTTTTGACTTTCTCTGGGGATTTCCTGTGTTAGATTTCATTGATTTCTGCCCTAATTTTTATTATTTCTTTTCTTTCGCTTATTTTGGACTTAATTTGCTCTTTTTTTCTGGTTTCTTAACCTGGAAGCTTATGTTATTGTTTTAAAATCTGTTTTCCTTTCTAATCTATTAATTCAATGCTATCAATTTCCTGCTAAGCACTGCTTTCACTGTATCCCACAAATTTTGGTAAGTTGTATTTTCATTTTCCTTTAGTTCAAAATATTTTAAAATTTCTCTTGTGATTTTTTCTTTGACCCTTGTTTTATTTAGAAGAATGCTGTTTAATGTCTTAGTGTTTTAAAATTTTCCAGCTATCTTTCTATTATCTGTTATCCAGCTATCTTTCTGACTCCTCCTCCTTTGCTGAGCTCCTTTTATTCTTTCTAGTTTAGTTGCATTGTGGTCTGAGAGCAAATGTATGATTTCTATTCTTCAGTTTGGTTACAGTGTGTCTTATGGTCCACAATATGATCTATCTTGGTTCCTGTCCCATGTGAACTTGAAAAGAACGTTTATTCTGCTGTTGGAAGAAGTCGTCTGTAGATGTAATTGTCTCTAGTTGATCGATTTAATCTAGTTGATTTTGATTTAAGCTATGTCCTTATTGATTTTCTGCTTGCTGGACTTGTCCATTTCTGATAAAAGGGTACTGACATTTCCAACTATAATAGTGGATTCATCTATTTCTTCTTGCACTTCTGTTGTTGCCTCATGTAGTTGGACACTCCATAGTTCAGTGCATACATAAAGGATTGTTATGTCTTCTTGGACTATTGATCCCTTTACAATTATGTAATGCCCCTCTTTACTCTGATAACTTTCCTTGCTCTGAAGCTTTTCTGCCTAAAATTAATATAGCTACTCAACTTTCTTTTGATTAGTGTTAGCATGATATGTCTTTCTCCATACTTTTAACTTTTAATCTATATGTGTCCTTATATTTACATGGGCTCCTCACAGAAAACATACAATTGGATCTTGTGTTTTAATCCATTATGTCTATCTATGTCTTTTAACTGGTGTATTTAAACCATTGATGTTTAAGGAAATAATTGATATCTTTGGATTAATATTTACACATTTGTTACAATTTTATATTTGTTGTCCTTGATCTTTTTCATGTTTTGTCTTCCATATTTTTTCTGCATTTTTTGGTTTTAATTGAGCATTTTATATAATTCCATTTGCTCTTCTTTCTTGGGATATCAGTTATACTTCTTTTTTAACATCTTTGGTGGTTATCCTAGAATCTGCAATATACATTTACAACTAATCAAAGTATACTTTCAAACATCACTGTACTGCTTCATTTGTAGTGCAAGTACCTTAAAATAACAAAATATTCCTAACATTCCCTCCTGTCCCTTGTATCATTGCTGACATTTATTTCACTTATACAGAAGCATGCATAATCAAATACATTCTTGCTAGTATTACTTTGAACAAATTGTTATTTGTTAGATCAGTTAAGGATAAGAAAAATAAAAGTTTTTATATTACTTTCATTTATTCGTTCTTTGATGCTCTTCTTTTCTTTGTAGATTTGAGCTCCCGACCTACATAATTTTCCTTCTTTCTGCAGAATTTTTTTAACATTTTTTGCAAGGCAGGTCTATTGGCAACAAATCCCCTCAATTTTTGTTTGTTTGAGAAAGTCTTTATTTCTCCTTTATTTTTGAAAGGTAATTTTGTAGGGTACAGAATTTTAGATAGAAGGGTTTTTTCCTCAAGACTTTGAATATTTTTCCCCACTCTCTTCCTGCTTGTTTAGAAAGTCATTGTAATTCTTATCCTTGCTATTCTCTAGATATAGTATAGATTTCCACTGGCTTCTTTCAAATTTTTTCTCTCTTTTTGATTTTCTGAAGTTTGAAGATGATATGCCTGTGTACAGATTTTTTGGCATTTATCCTGTTTAAATAAATTCTCTGAGCTTCCTAGATCTGTGGTTTGGTGTCTACCATTAATTTGGGGAAATTCTCAGTCATTATTGCTTCAAATATTGCTTATATTCCTTTCTTTTTTTCTTCTCCTTCTGGTATTCCCATTACATATATGTTATACTTTTTGAAGCTGTCCCACAGTCTTTGGATATTCTGTTTTGTTTTTTTTTTCAGTCTTTTTTCTCTTTGCTTTTCAGTTCTGGAAGTTTCTATTGTCAAATTCTTAAACTCTGAGAATCTTCCCTCAGCTGTGTCATCTTCTAATAAGCCCATCAAAGGCACTTTTCATTTCTGTTTCAGTGTTTCAAATCTCTAGCATTTCTTCTTTGATTCTTAGAATTTCCATCTCTCTGCTTATATTATCCATCTGTTCTTACATGTTGTCTATTTTTCCAATTAAAGTGCTTAGCTTATTAATCATAGTATTTTAAATTCCTGGTCTGATAATTCCACTATTCTTGTCATTTCTGACTCTGGTTCTGATGCTTGATCCATCTCTTAAAACTATACCTTTTTTGCAGGCGGGGGGGGGCGGGGGGAAGTTAGTATGCCTTGTAAGTTTTTGTGGAGAAGTGGGTATGATCTACTGGTTAGAAGGAACTGTGATTAACAAGCCTTTACTAATGCGGTAATAAGGTGTCGGAGAAAGAAAGCGTTCTACAGTCCTATGATTACATCTCTATCTTTTGGTGAGACTGTGCCCCTCGACTGTGAAGTTCATACATACCTTTCTGTGTTTTTTCTCCCCTTAGGTTGGACAGGATAGCTAGAGGGAACTATAGGCGGGTATTTCCCTTATCCCATGTTGAAGGTTAGAGGAAGCTGAATTGGGTATCTTGTTTCCCCTATGCAGGTTAGATTCTGATGTAACCCCAGCATCTTAGGCTCTAGTAAAACAGTTTCTCCTGAAGACAGACTTTATTAAGAAAAGCTGAAAGCTCTGGTGTATTTCAAAATGGTTCCTTTTCCTCTCCCCCTACTGGAAGCAAGAGGGGATTTTTCTCCAATATTCACCTTGAGCACCTGAGAGAGCTCCTCAAGGTAAAGCTAACAAAAGTGTGGGGGACACCCTATGACTGGTTCTCCCTGAGATTTTCTTTCTCAGGCTTGTTTACACAGAGCCTCCAGAATTTCATCAATTACAGTTTAGATTTTCCTACACTAGTACTGGTTCCCACAGAGTTTTGTGCCCTGAATTTCTGCTTGGGTAAGTTGTGATTCTCTATATCCACCTATCCTTCTCTCCAATTTTTGGAGCAGTGGTTTTCCTTATGACTTCACTTCTCTGATAGATCTAAGCAACATTGTAGAGTTTTCAGTTTATTCAGCTTTTTACTTGTTAGAAGAGTGAAAACTTCTTAGCTCTTTATATGCTGAACTGGAAACAGAAAGTGTCCGCTTCAGGGGCTGGCCCTGTGGCCGAGTGGTTAAGTTCCCGCGCTCCGCTGCAGGCGGCCCAGTGTTTCGTTGGTTCGAATCCTGGGCGCGGACATGGCATTGCTCATCAGACCACACTGAGGCAGCGTCCCACATGCCACAACTGGAAGAACTCACAACGAAGAATACACAACTATGTACCGGGGGGGCTTTGGGGAGAAAAAGGAAAAAATAAAATCTTTAAAAAAAAAAAAAAAAGAAAGTGTCCGCTTCAAATATTTTTAAGCTAAGTTATCTGGTGCCTTCAAGTTTAGAACTGTATATCTTCTTGCTGAATTGAAACTTTTATCATAACGAAGTGATCTTTTCCATCTTCGTTTATATTTTTTGCTTCAAAGACTATTTGTTTAATATTTATATAGCTATACAAGTTTACTTTAGATTAGTATTTGCTGGTATATATTTATCCATTCTTTAACATTCAAACATTCTGCATACCTATATTTTAATTGTCTCCAGCATATAATGATTTATTTTATGTCCATTTTGTATATAGTTATCTCTGCAATGAAGAATTTAGTCTTTTTATATCTTTCATGATTGCTATTGTTATGGATTAATTTGTATGAACTTAATTTTTTCAATTTGATCTAATTTTTCTGAGTGTTTCCTTTTTCTATGAATTTATTGAATAATTTTTTTACACTCATTTCACTCACTTATCCTTTCTATTTATATTCTTTTGTAAGTTTCAAATGTTCATAGTCTCACCATGCATAGTTAACAAAATCTAAAGGTAAGTGGTATATTCTTATATTATTACACCAAATAACAAAGCACAATGCCCTAAATTAAAGTATATTACTTTTAAGTTATGTACTAGTTTTGTCTAGAATTTGTCTCATGTTTAAAAAATAAAACATCCAAATTGGACAGGAATTTAATTACATACACCCAATATTGAGTTGTAGATGTTAACTCACATGTTTAACATTTTAATTGTGTGATATATTTTTTTCAGACTCTGCTTTGAAGCTCATTTTCCTCCTTCCTGAAGTACATCCTGAAGAGGATGACTTATTGGTAAAACAGTTTTTTCTCCCTGCCAAACATATATTTTATCTTCTTCTTTATTTTATTTCTTTTCTTTTTTTTTTTTTTTTTTTTGAGGAAGATTAGCCCTGAGCTAACTACTGCCAGTCCTCCTCTTTTCTGCTGAGGAAGCCTGGCCCTGAGCTAACATCTTCTCTGCTTTATATGTGGGACACCTACCACAGCATGGCTTGCCAAGCAGTGCCATGTCCGCACCCGGGATCCGAACCCGTGAACCCCGGGCTGCCGAGAAGTGAACTTAACTGCTATCTTCTTTTTTAAAATATGGTTTTGCTGATCATACAATTTGATGTTGGCAGTTATTTTCTCTCAGTATATTAAGGATACCATCTCACTGCCCTTTGATTTACTTTGTTGCTTTTGGGAAGTCTGTTGCTAGTCTAATGGTCATTCATTCGCAGGTCATTTGTTTCTATTTCTGACGCTTTTGAGAAGTTCTATTTTGTCTATGGTGTTAAGTCTCTTCATTAGGGTAATGACATGTCCCTCTTTCCTTCCTTTCTTTCTCTTTTCTTTTGTATGTTGTTGTTTTGTTATTGTTTATGTCCTACAAAAGTCTCAGCTAATAACTGTAATATTTCAGCTCCTATTTTATATTATTTCTTCTGGAACTCTGATGAGGTATATATTATATCTTTTCACTTTGTCTTCCATGTCTATAAACTTCTCTGCTATATTTTACATTTTTTGGTATTACATTCTGGGGAGTGTTTTAAAACTGTTTTTCAGTTCACTGGTTTTTCAGCCTTGTCTAATCTGTTGATTAGACATGCTACATTAAATTTTTAATCTCTATTGTGATGTTTTTTTTTTTCTGCAAACTGTATTTGTTTCAAATCCAATCATTTCAATATTATCTAACTCCTTGCTCAGTTTTTCTAGTCCCTCTTGTTTGTCCTTGAATATACTCTGTATTTGTATCTCATAATTTAATATTGGATGTCTATGTTGGTCTGATTCAGTTTTATCTTATTTCTACTGGCTCTCACTCATACTAGAATTTTTCCTAATCTTTTTGTGATTTTTGTTTATTGTCAGCATATGATTCTTGAAGCTTTATTTGTGAAAATTATTTGTAGTCTGGGTTCCAGAGAGGTTTTTCTGTCATTCACCTGGGAACATCACAAACCCAGGACAATCTAAAACTAAATATTTTTCTTGGATTTTTAGAAGTCACAAAAATAGTGTGTATTACATCTCTGATTGTGAATTCTAGTGGAGAATACTTTATAGTTCTCCCGATTACCCAGGCCCTCTCTTATCACCCTGCTTTTGCTTAAATTCTGCTCTCTCTGTTTCAAGTCTAGGGACTCATCTCCTTGGGAATGCTTTTTCTGCCAGCCAGCAGTAGTCTCTGACCACTTAAGGCGCCCTCAAGCTGGTGCAATTTTGACACTATGTTTAACTCATCTGAAACCATCCTGAGAGCAGGCACTGTATTTTTTCCATCTTTTATCCTCAGGGCTGAGCATGGTCCTTGACACATAGTAGACATGTAATAAATCTTTGTTGAATACATGAATAAGTATACTTCAAAATTAGTAAAAGTAAAAATATAATACTCCCCTCTTTGCTGTGACTTGATGTTAGCATCACATTTCAGGCCCAATTGTAAAGAATAATTGAACATATTTACCAATTTCTGTCATCAGGAAGAGTTAAAAACAAATTACTGCTCAGACTAAAATAGTTGATATTGGCAGACTTTTTGGTATTACTGAAGTGGGTAATACTACACAACACACTCAACAAATTCACTCATCTAGTTATGCGAAGATGACGGAATGTATAGCTTAATCATGCCAGTGGATTTCTATGCAAGTAGTTCTTTCCGAAAGCCACAGTTAATGTCAGTAGAAAAGAACAATCAGTGACTCCTTCTCAAAGCCTCCCTGACTTGACTGTCATTCCATGTCTCCAGCACACAACTGCGGATTTCACGGAGGTGGCCGGTGACGAGACTGAGCAGATCTAAAATTGGTATCTTGAGGAAGTGTGGCTTCTGCCCGTTGGTGCTTTTGCTGCACAAATCTGTAAAACGTGATTAGAATATAAGCAGATTCCTTGATTATATCAGTTTGTCATCTACAACCCTGGCATCTCAAGTTTTGGTTGTTCTTTTGATTAATAACACAAATACTTCAATTACTTTTCAGCTTTTAATGGTTTGTCAAAAATCCAACAGAGAAAATAGACATTCAAAGGGAAAAGTGTGAGCCGTGTTAACTATTATTTCTTCTAGATTCTGAAATTTCTATCTCCATATCACGTTAGAGCAACAGAAAGCCACTTACCTAGAGTTTGTTACCTTGGATGTCCACAGAAAAACCATCACAGAACCATCATCTGGCAATATATGCTTGCCTTTTATTGAAGGCCAGTGTGAGAAATGAACATGAAGCATTTGTTGTTGCTGAAGCCAGCATTTATTCTCAACATACTCAGTAGATTGTTTCTTATTTATTCAAGTGGTATTTACTGAGCACTTATTGTACCAAGAACAGTTTGTCTTTTCTAGAACTAGTAGGCTATCATATATGAGGTAAGTCAAACTGTGTTGTGCATTGAATTTCCTTCTTTGCTATTGATGCCAGAAAGCTTAGAACTAATTTGGGGACTCAGTTGCCGTGCTTTTCTTTAACCTAGCAGTTCTGATGAAATTCTGTCTACTCCCCTCTTTTCATGTCCTTCAGACCCTTATTTGCTTCTTCGCCCTGATTATTTGACCCTTATTCTTATGGTCTTATTTAGTTTTAAGTATTTATATTTAGTGACCTAACAAAGGCAACGTTATATATAATAAATAGTGGTGAAACAGCATAGCCTCTTTATTCCTTATCAACCAGAAGTCCAGGACAGTATTAAAAGTCTTAAAGATCATGGTGAAATACACAAAGTATTTCTGGATTAAATGAACTTAATGTCAGATGGAAACCAGAATACTTGGGCTATACAAACTCAAACTCCCAAACAATAAAGTTATTTTTAAGGAATTTAGCTGCCTTTCCTCAGTTCTGTTGTATTATGGGATCAGATGAAGGAGCTTTGCAGAAATGACACTTATAGTTCACTGTTGCATGACAAAAGCTATCCTTCTGCATCACCATTTCTGGTCCAGTACAAACAACTTGAAATAAGAAGCTTTTCCATTTTTTTGTTTGTTTTTTTTTTCGCCAGTTGGACATGGTTGTAGAATGGGTTACTTAAGTTTCTGTAGCATGTTAAGCTAAAATAAGACCTGTCAATATCAATGTAAAGCCATTTAATAAAAGCCCATTTATATATCATCAGCTGGCAAAGAAAGTATGATGATGATTTATTGAAACAAAATCTAAATGGCTTTGAAACAATAGCAATAGGCATACAGAATTGTAGCACAGCAATAAAGGGGGTGAGTATTTTAGAAGAAGAAAAGAGATATCTTACCTTATAATCATGTAGACTATATAGTGTGTGTGAGCTGCTCACCCAGTTATCTTGCTCAGTTATCACAATGCTTTGAGGTGGCTAGGGCAAGATTATTACCTAAGATTCTAAGGTTCAGAGAAGTCACTTCCAATTCTGAAGTCTCTGACACAGAAGTTGAAATAAGTAAACTACTTATTTACTTGTATCATCATATATATATTATTAAAATTATAAATAATGATTAATAAAAGCAAACACAATGAATGCAAACATACTTCAAGAATAATTCTATTTGGGGAGGGCAGATAGGGAATGAGATGAAGAGTTGTTATAACATCTCATTTAAAACAATAAAATAAATAAACATGGAAAAAGCTAAAACTTCTTTAATCTGCAGTATAAAAGTGTCTGTTATATTTTTCTGATGTTTGAAATATTTATTTCAAATAATTAATTTTTTAATTAAAAATCCTTTATGTCTTTGTAATTCCACGATTTATCCATGGTCACATGGCAGTAAGGGGTTCTAGTAGTATGACTGATGTCCTTGCCCCCAAAGTATGTCCACCCAGAACATCAGAACGTGACTTTATTTGGATAAATTCTTTGCAGATCTAGTGAAGGTAAAGGTCTGAAGATGAGATCATGCTGGATTAGGGTGGGCCCTGAAACCAGAGAACAATGTCCTAATAAGAGACAGAAAAGGAGAAGATGCAGAGACACAGGAGAGAAGTGCATGTGAAGATGGAGCAGAGATTGGAGCCAAGCAATGCCTGGGGCCACCAGCAGCTGGAAAAGGCAAGGCAGGATCCACCTCTAGACCCGTCAGAGGGGGACGGCCCTGCTGACACCTTGATTTAGTACCTGGCTTTCAGAATTGTGAGGGAATAAATTTGTGTTGTTTTAAGCCACCAAGTTTCTGGTAATTTGCTATGGCAGCCCCAGGAAACTGATACATGGGCAAACTAAGACACTAACCACAGTCCCAGACTCTAATACATCTTGCATTTAATTCTAGATATTCCAGGAAGCCAAAGAAACAAAGATGCAGACCTGCCAAACTCTGTCACAACATGTCATGTATAGGTACTTGTAGCCATTTTTAAATACACAGGAAATAATGCCTTTCCAACAGAAGCACAGACAGATGATTTCCCAGAAGATGGTGAGGAAAAGAATGTTCTTCTTTTCCGTTTAAAGATTTTCAGAAAAATTTCCAGATTTCTCAGTGTTCTCCCTTTATCATCTGTGGAACTGATACAGAAATTGAACTCAGGTTGCCAGGTGAATCCTACACTTGAGTAGGTTTTATCCTGGGTAGAAGAAGATGAAATATGGGACCCTTAGGAGGTTTGTTATGGACCCATTGTCATATTGAACACTAAGCTTAGCATGAGGTCAGTGCTTCAGCTTTGGTCAGTATGATTCCACATTCCGAGAACATGGAAAGTAGCTGGAGATAAGGCAGGATAATCTGCAGTTTGGTTGATGCCTCACCTGTCAGAGGCTGCTGGCGCTCCAGCCTGTCCACTCCTCTCAGCTGAGTACTACAGGACAGGAGCCATGTGTGTCCTTGGGCGCTGCCTGCCAGGGCTGAGCCTCAGCTGGCACTGACAGAGAGGCTTGTCTTGCGCTTCCCCACTTTTTTGGCAGGAAGACCAGAGAAAAACATCAGCTTTGGAACAAGCCGTGCACTGGCGTAGAGCAGCTCACCGCTGTGTGAACAGCAAATCATTTTTCCATCTGTTTGTGAGGCTTACATATGCGCTACAGGTTGGTGGGTGTAACCAATCCACCCTTATTCTTTGGTCTTGGTTCCACAAGTAATTGATGTTTCTGGGGATGCCTCAGGTTGCTCATAAAACCACTGGTATTTTACCCAAGTAAGCCAATGTTTTTACTTCTTTTTTTACTTTCTTTCTTTTTCTTCCTTTCTGTCTCTCTCTTTCTTTCTTTCCTTCCTCTGTCCTTTCTTTCCTTTCATCCTTCCTTCCTTCCTCATTTTTCCTCCTTTTTCTTCCTGTTCTGTGTCTCTTCCTTTTTCTGTGTGTCAGTTAAGGATGGGTCTTATGTGGGGTGGGAGAGAATGATTGAAAAGCCATGAAATTGAGAGGTTCTCAAAGCATCATAGATTAAATTTCTTTTTAAAAATATTAAAAGAGATTTTAACTCTCCTGAAGGCAATGGAAACTATGAAGTGTGGAATAAGGCACTTCAGTTCAAACCTGAGGATGCTTACTGGGGATCTACAGTGTGAGCAGTGCCCTGCCAGCTACTCCAGGGGATTAGAACACCTGCGTCATCTTCTGAATATGAATTTACAGAAGTACTTTCTCCTGATACTGGGTCTTTACTAAGAAGAAGATAGAATTCTTGTTTTCAAAACACCTACAGTACTATTGGAGAGACAAAGGGATTTTTCAGAGAGAAAATAATAAAACAAAGCAAAGCAGGTATGTAAAGAATGTAGAGGAAGGGAGGGCATAGCTTGAGTAAGGGTCTATTTGCATTGGAAAAGTGTCCTAAAATCAAATCTTTTGTATAGGTAGATTAGTTATGGAGGAGAATGAAGAGCATACCAGCCCTAAGGAATAGCATAAACAGAGAGATATGATATTCTGAAGAAAATGAGCACTGTGGCTTAACCAAGGCAAAACCTTCATGCTGGGTGATGGTAGGAAATAAGACGATTTTTAAAAGGTGGTGAAGCTGTATCACTTCTTTGTCCTGGGTTCTATTCTAGGTGGGCTAATAGTTTTATTCCTTGACCAAACATGGCCAAAGATCAAGCCATGGGGTCAAGCTTTAACAACCATAGCTCTCTTTATTGTGGATACGCACTCTGTCTTGATGGAGATCATATACCAGCGTACAATCTAGCCGCAGTTATTCACTGTCCCAAACAGAAACTCTGTAACTATTAAGCAGTAACTCCCCCATTGACTTCTCTTCTCAGCCCTGGTAACCTGTAATCTACTTTCTGTCTCAATGAATTTTCCGATTCTGGGTACCTCACATAAATGAAATAATACAATATTTGTCTTTATTTGGCTTATTTCACTTAGCATAACATTTTCAAGCTTCATCCATGTTGTAGCATATTTCAGAATTTCATTGCTTTTTATGGTTGAACATTCCATTTTATGTAGATATCACATTTTTTTATCTGTTCATCTATTGATGGCCACTTGCATCATTCTGTATTTTAGCTATTGTGAATAATATTGTAATGAACATTGATGTACAAGTATCTATTTGAGTCTACTTTCAATTCCTTTGGGCATACGCTTAGGAGCGGAATTGTTGGGTCATATGACGTTCCATGTTTAGATTTTTGAGGAACTGCCAAACCGTTTTCCACAGCAGCTGCAACATTTTACATTTCCACCAGCAATGTACAAGGGTTCTAACTTCTCCACATCCTCACCGGCACTTGTTATTTTCCATCATCATCATCATTATGACTACCATCATCCAAGTAAGTGTCAAGTGAAGTGTATCTCTCATTATCATCTGACTATTATAATAAGCTCCTAACTGATTTTTCTGCTGTCATATGTTTTCTTTAATGTATCCAACACACTAATGCTGTATTCCTTTACTTAAAAAAATTTCTCCAATCAACAGTTTTCAATGACCCTTTATGGCCTCTTGCAGAAAAGTTTAGACTCTACTGGCCCACAAAACTTGCCATTTTCTTGGCTCCAATCTACTTTACCTGTAAATGTGGGGAATAATATTATCTACCTTATAGGGTATTTGGAAGGAATAAGTAACATAATGCATATTTAGCACAGTTGCCTAACACATATTGTGTACTGAGTAAATGTTTACTCTTTTGAAGTAATAGCTCTTTATTTGCAGATGAAGAAACTGAAATCCTAAAAAGATAACTGGCTTAACCAAAACCAGTTGCTCAGTTTGAGCCAGAGTCAGATCTGAATGAACTAACCCCCTCAATTGTTCTATTCCATATAGAATTGTGAAATAAGGATGATTCATGTCCCAGGGAGACTCTGGTGGCTAGATTAAGGAATGATTATGTTATGGTTCACTTGGCTCATGGTATAATACCCAATCTTTGCTTTTGTTCCTCATCCAGAGTCCCTTTGGCATAATCTCTGCCTTATCCTGATAACCCCATGTCTCATGCTACCTCTCCATGACATTGCAAATACTCTGTTTTAATCCAATGGCAATTTTGATCACATTAATAAAAATATTCTTCTGCTTGTATTTTGACTTCATGCTCCTGTGTGGCTCTCCATTACTTCCCCCTTCTACGCAGCCCTAACTGTGCTGTTGTGACGGGCCTAGCCTCAGTGTCCAGTCCTCTACTTTGCTTTGTGAATATTATTCCACTTTGCTCTCAAGTTACTCTTCTCCTCATAATCCACCAAAGTATACTTCTTTCATCTTTCCAATTGTTTCATGGAAGCAGTTTCCTTCAGCAAGTTGTCTAGTGATGAGGGCTTACCCCCCATCATGGAGGCAACTGGTAAAGAGGAATAAAAGAAAACATGAAGGAAAAATGAAATCAGAATAGGCAATAATCTTTGATTAAAAATATTTATCTCCTCTCCCTTGATGTTTCCGAGCGTCTTTGTCTCATTTAGGTCCTAAGCCCAAAGGATCCAAGCAGCTCTGTTTTGTAAATTCAGAGCAACTCCAAGTATGCTGTCAGCATTTAATTATTAACGCATGAAAACAATAAAAACAATTCCAGCAACAACAGGCACATGCGCCATCTGCTACTGCTTCAGGGCTGAAAGGGCTATGTTTCCAGGGCCAGCTGTTTTGGAGTACTTTACTTTTTCTTGCACCATTTGCTTTCCATTTGAGGGCATGGGGGCCTGAGAACATTTTTAGAATATGTTTCCCTACCAACATGCTATTAATTTCTATATTATCATCTTATGGCTCTAATATTCTAATTTCCATGTCATACTTTTTATTTTACTTGAATATTTTTTAGCTTTTCCCATATCCTTTTTACCCAGTGGAGAACTGCCAAAAGTGTTCCAGATGCACTTGCACCAGGCCGTGCAAAGCAGTCATTGCTTCCTCGGTCTCCCATGCGAGTGCCCCACATCAGACACCCGAGATGTGCCCTGCCCCTGTCAGCACGTGGGAAGGCGAGGAGAGGGGCGCTCTAGACCCCTGGATCCTAAATCAGTAACATCCGCTCGCTCGAACTCCTTCAGGGAGTGAAGACGGCTTTGCATTTAATACCTTCATTAAAGACCAATTCAGCTTTACTGTCCTTCGATTTTATCTGGTGTTTAGTAAATGGTCCTCTAGCATTCAGGCTATTCACTGAGGCTTCTTCTAGCCAAAACTGGAAGCCAGTTGGTGACAAATTTTCTACCTTTACTGTTTTAACAGTTATTAAATGAATAATAATAGAAATATCCTTCCAACGATATTTTTTCTAGAAAGATGAATGTTACAGTAAAATATGATTTATATGAGTTAAACTATGTCCTTCATAATGTTAGTAAAACTTTCAAAGGTAACTTTTTCTTCCCTGTACATGAAAATTTGGTATTGTAGGTCTGTGAGATAAATCTGCCATATATATTTCATAGTTTTATACCCTAAATAGTGTGAAATCCTTTAAAAACTCACAGCTGAGCATAATTCCTGGAAGCTGTCCATATTTGAGGGACGTTTTTTCACCTATAGTACAATTAAAGCCAATGAAATGGTAAACTATGTTGTTATAGGTTTCCTCCAGAACTGCTGATAATTTCAGTGGTTACCAAGGCTATTCCAAACTTGCATTACTCGCTAAAGTTCCTAATCTCATCATAAGCCCTTTTTCCCAATACACTCTAGAGAGTATTTCCCAATACACTCTCCAAAGATTATTTTGCCTTCAACTTGAACAAGAAAATAGAGGTCGTTAGGTGAAAACTCTCAGTTTTCATCCTTCACTTTACATTTTATGCATATCTCTATTTACGCTTACCTATTTCCCTTTTACTTCTCAAAATGAAGCCATAGTCCTATTCCTTTTTATTGGAAATCCCTCCTCTGTGATTTTGGTCATGGAAGGTCTTGGTCATGGAGTCATCAGACTTCCACTTGAACTCTAGAGTTATTTACTAGTTGCCTCCCATTGGACCAAGTGCTTCATCTCTCTGAGCCTTTGTTTCTCCATACGGGATGGAGATGGGGATGAAATGTGGTTAGCCAATAATAGACACTCAAAAAATAATTCTCCTTCCCATATCTTGCAGGGACTTCTTCTCTCAAGCATCTCATTTCTTGGATATATGCCTTCTCTCTCTTCATTGGCATCTTCATCAGTGAAAAAATTTCCTGTTTCTGAAAAGCAAAATTTAAAAGCTGGAGCCTTTCTCTTGTTTACATTTCTCTTTTAAGACATACTTCTATTTCTTTTTTTAACTTGCCGGCTGTGTTTCTTGAAATCATACACTCACTGTGTACTATTCACATTCATGGGCACTTAACTACACCCCGTGGTTTCTTTCACTGCTTCATCAAAGGTCTCCAATGGTCTCCTGTCAGTTCTCACACTATCAGATGCATATGAAGCTTTTTACCACATTGAAAAGCCCCTCTTAAAAGTTCTAACGTGGTTTCTGAAACTGATCTTTCAACTCAATTCTTTTCCTAGCCCTCTGACTCCTTTTTGGTGTCCTTCTCTAGGTGTGCTTCTTCTGATCACCTATTAAATTAAGATGTTCCCCAATGTTCCTTGGGAATTGATTATTTTTGCACTCTTCTTGGCCAATTTTATTTTCTTCTATGACTGTGAATTAATGGAGACTATTCACTCTTCACCTTGGTACCCGAATATACAAAGATAGCAAATGTCTGTACCTGTCACAGAAATGGTAGTAGACGCACCTTCTGAAAAATAAACACATGACTATTTGTTTTTCTTTTATATTTTTCAACTCTGTTGATTCGCTCCAAGTTTTAACTAGGTTGCCTTTAAGCCAATTGCTTCCCATTCAAAAAAAAATCCATTTTTCAAAATGACAGTAATTAGCATGTTGACCAGGAAAAGGGTCATAAATCATTGGAAAAGTGATGACATTCCAGGGTAATACATTATCTCTATTGATTTCCTAAACATAGAATAGCTGAGGGAATTAGATGCTACCCTTAAAGCCCTATTTCTGTGAAAATATTTCCAAAAATATATACCAAGTACCCAGATGGTAGTATTTTTTTAAAGATGTATTTTTCAAATAATGACCTGGCCATATATGAACCAAAGAGGTTATGAGAAACATTCTAAAGTAAGAGTTAAAATTTAGTCAGTGGCAAAGTCCTGCAAATATTGGGGAATTAATATCACTTAAAGTATCTGAATTGGGGTTCAGAATTGTCCTGTTTTAACCCAAAGTTTAATATGTTATATACACTGCCAAAGATACCAGCATCCATGTTAAAACGTGATAACAATTGAAATAAAACCTAGATACAATAAAAAAAATAAGTTGTTTCATAGCAATACTTCAATGTGATTTGAAAATCTGCTCGTTTACTAAGACTTGGAAATATATTACTTCTAAGGATCAAAGCAATTGTTTTATCTATTTTTTTTTAATTCACTTACTAGCGAATTGAGATATACATACATTCATGCACTGTGGTGGGGTTTCCCTTTTAAAGGTCTCATTAAAGTATTGTTAAAAATACGTAAAATTTGAACTCAAGGCAAAAGATTGAGAACATATCCTGAAGTATTGTCTAACATCCCAATTAAAGATCATTTAATTCTTTAGGAGAATGTACTTTTGATTGAATTACCATTTGCTATTGATTAGGTCCCAGACTTTGTAAACTTATGTTACCTTGTAAATTTTTGTTCAATAAAAACGTAAAATAATTTCTCTCTAGTAGAAATAAATATAAAGTTAAATGGTACAATTTTATTGCCCTGTAAGATACCTACCAGTTTTGGATCTAATTTAGCAATCTTGTTCCAACCTACTTTTCTTTCAGTGACTATATGTATTAAATTTCCCTGATTCATTGATGAGTTAAATAATTTTTGGATATGTACTTACTTCATATTCATATAAGAGTCATGTTTTTCATGTTTAAAACACTGTACTTTGACAGTATCACTTATACACGTGACATTTGTATTCAAATGCAATTGCTCTGTGTTCGAGAGCATCTTTAGATCTGTAAATAATGAGATGACACTAAAAGTAGTTTGCCAAAGTTCTATGTAGAGGTAGATCTGGCAGTAAGATTACTAGTATAGGGAGTATGCCTTCTTCACTTTTACAGATTAAAAACCCAAACCAAACCAAACATTGAATCTCCATAAAGAAATTTATTTGAACAAGGTCAGAAAGTAAATAATGAGGGAATCAGGGCTCTACATCTGAGGGTATACTTTCTTAAATAATTAACTTCTTTCATTAATTCATTCAAACACATTTTGTTTTATTTTGATTATATTCTTGAAAGAATGCTAGATACTGGAGAAACTAGGGTGAATAAGACTTGATCTCTGCCTTCAGGAAATTTTTTACTGTCTAGTTTAAGACATAGATATGTGAACCAAAATTTATGGTACATAGTGTGCTAAATAATTTTGAAGAAGTGTAATGAGAACATTTTCATCAGCCTTGAGGGTCAGGGAAGACTTCTGGAGAAGGTGAGGCATGAGTTGAATCTTGAAGGAATGGTAGAAGTATAGACCAAAAGAAAAGTGTGTGTGTGTATATATATATATATACAGCTGTAAGGATATGTAATACAAAGTCATAGAAGTTGTAATCTGTCTCTATGCCCCAAAGTCATATTGGCAAAATTCAGGAAGTAAAGATGCAAGATGTGAAATAAATAAAACCATATTGGTCCTACAAAAGGAGCAGTTTTTAGTTATTCAGTTTTGTGTTGATTTCTAAAATCAAGTGCAGGTTCAAACAAAGCAATGGAATTTTAAAAGTATATAGGGCAATGCATAGACCTTCGAAACATCAATTCTATTCCAAAATGCATAGAAATAAGACATCCAAAATATAACATATAAAAAGGAAATATATGATAAGAAAGACAGAGTCATAATCAATAAGTAAAAAATGATCTTTATGGACTGATTTGGGTTGGGAGACAAGAAAGGAAATTCAAGTGTAAAGTAGCGAGTGAGGCTTCATGCACAGTCTGATTCCTTCCACACCTTAGGGCAGTCAGGGCACTGTGAAGTCTGTGTTGACGGAGTTGGTGAACCCATAATGCTCCCTCCATACGAGTCAGGACTAAAGCTGTGCTTACTGTTTCAGGCCAGGAGTGGGGAGGTCATGTGGGAAAAGGTATCACTCTGCTCCCTGGGGCTATTGATTTTAAGGGAATTATGGCTTTTGGAGGCATATAGAGATTTAACTTTGAAACCAGGATCTAAAGTAAACTACCTGCTCCAAAGGCTGAATCTGTAATATCCCCGAGTCACTACAGATCAAGATAAACAACATTAAAACTGTTTCTGGAGGGTAAGGCCAAATCCAAAATGAAAAAACAAAACTGCTAGATAGGAGGAAAAGGGCAGGGAAACTAAACAAACAGAAATTTCTTTCTATGTAAGTAAGCATATAAATCAAAATTCCAAAATACATGAATAAATCAAATGCAGAGACAGACATAAAACAATCTGAAAAATTGCACCATTAAGGGGCTTGGTGTCAAGATGGCAGTGCAGGCAGACTCTGAACACATCTCCTCCATGAACACAACCAAACTCCAACTATGTCTTGGAACAATTACCCCTGAGAGAGAACTGAGATTGGGATAAAAAGAACCCCTGCAACAAGGGACAGTCCTGACTGAGACGGAAGAGGCAGAATTCCTTCTGGAGAGAAGGAAGCTGTCTTTGCAAGCCACGGTGCTTCAAGGCTAGCCAGGAACAATCCTAAGGTAGGCAGCCCTCCTTGAAGGAGCAGGGCACCTAACAGGGGAGCATTGAAACTGTAACCATCCTTCATAGGCAGCACAACTAAGACAAGCATCATAATATCTGGTTTTGCTGGCTGTCAACTACAATGGAGAATACTCTTTGAAAAGCTATTGGATATAAGTGGAAAAAAGCTGGCTCTTAAAGAGCCCACACATGAATTCACCCATTTTGGAAAGCAACCTAAAATCAGCAGAAAGAAAAGTGCACAGTCCTTTGGTGAAAAGAGACTCACCTGGTAGCTTCTGGGTGCATCTCAGGGAGAGAGATCTCTCTAGGGACTGAGACTTTGGTGGCAGCAATTATTGTGACCTAGTACAGGCGTGCTGACACAGACACTGGCAGATATCATTGGAGTTCTTGCTCCAGCCTGTTAGCCTAGGGTTTGCCCCACCTACTAGAGCACAGATTTAATGCAGCTGTGCCAGGGTAGGGAACCTACCCTAGGGCCTGGCCCCACCCAACAGCAAGCCTTCAGGCAACTTTTCAACCTCATAGACTGGGTGCCTGGATCCTCTGCAGGCAGGTGAGTGGGTCTGCCTCTGTGGGAGAGGGCATATGTGAGGAGCAGATGGAGAGTGTGTGAGGGCCTCTGCAGTGAGGCAACTGAGTACGCTCCAGGGGGCCAGGACATGCACACAGGCCAGGACTGTGTTGACAGTGTGTGTGGACCTGTGGGTCATGGGTCACATCAGCCGCAGAAGACCCGTGCTTCACAAACAGCCACATAGGCTACCAGCCCTGCCTTCCAAAGCCTGAAACAATTGTGTGTTCCTGTGCCTGGGACCAGCCCCACTCAGCTGCAATCCTGAGAGAGCTGACAACAGACTTTCAGGCCAGAGGCCTCAAGCAATTGTAAGGCCCTTAGCCCAGTAACCAGCCACAGTGGGGGCCTACTCACTTAATAGTAAAACTGCAACAGGAATGTGATATTAGACCTTTCAGCCAACTGTGCCAGGGCTCCCCAAACCTGATAAAGTGACTGAAGTCTTCATAGCAGCCACATGCAGCTGAGAATTACAACCTGCTGGCCAGGGGAACAGCCTAGCCTCCCTGGACACCTGCAGCAAAGGCAATCCAGCCACAACAGAAGGACACATGTAGCCCACACAGGGGTCACTCCTGGAATATTTGGACCTGGTGATGAGAGGGAAGCACACTGCTGGGCCTCAAAAGATATCTCTTACCTAAGACCACTTCTCCAAGATCAGGAGACATAGCTGACCCACCTAACACATAGATGTGAGCACAGCAAAAGAGGCATAATGAGGAGGCAAAGGAATACATTTCAAGCAAGGGAACAGGAAAAAACCCCAGAAAAAGGACTAAATGAAACAGAAATAAACAATCTACCTCACAAAGAGTTCAAACAAAAAGTCATAAGGATGCTCACTGATATTTGGAGAAGAATAGATGAGTACAATTAGAACATCAACAAAGAATTGGAAAATCCAAAAAAAGATATTAATCAGAAATGAAGAATACAACATTGGAAATAAAAAATTCGCTAGAGGGACTCAATAGCAGAGTAGATGATAGACAAGAACGGATCAGTGAGCAGGACAAAAGATTAGAGGAAATCACCTAAGCTGAACAGATAAAAGAAAAATTAAAAAGAATGAGGACAGGCTAAGGGAACTCTTGGGGTAACATCAAGTGCACTAACATTCATATTATAGATGTCCCAGAAGGAGAAGAGAAAGGGGGGCAGAGAATCTATTTGAAGAAATAATAGCTGAAAATTTTCCTAACCTAAAGAAGGAAACAGACATACAGGTGCAGGAAGCACAGAGAGCACCAAACAAGATAAACCCAAAGAGTCCCACACCATGACACATTATAATTAAAATGTCAAAAATTAAAGATAAAGAGAGAATCCTAAACACCACGAGAGAAAGGCAAGAATTTACATACAAAGGAAACCCCATAAGGCTATCAGCTGACTTCTCAGCTGAAAACTTACAGGCTAGAGGGGAGTGGCATGATATGTTTAAAGTGCTGAAAGGAAAAAACCTACAGCCAAGAATATTCTACCTGGCAATGTTATCATTCAGAATGGAAGGAGAGATAAAGAGTTTCCCTGAAAAACAAAAATTAAAGGAGTTTATCACCAAGAAATCAGTTTTACAAGAAATGCTAAAGGGACTTGCTTAAGTGGGGAAGAGAAGACCACAAATAGGAATAAGAAAATTATCCTAAAAAAGGGCAATAAAATCACTGGTAAAGGCAAAAATATGGTAAAGGTGGCAGGTCAATCACCTATAAAGGTAAAATGGAGGTCAAAAGACAAAAGTACTAAAGTAACTATTTCAATAATAGGAAGCTATTGGATACACACACACCAAAATAAGAGATTATGTATGATATAAAAAACATAAAATGTGGGAGGAGGGGAGCAAAAGAGTAGAGCTTTTAGAAAGAAGTCAAACTAAAGAAGCCATTAACTCAATATAGATTGCTATATATGTAGATGATTATATATGAACCTAATGGTAATCACAAATAATTAGGATAAGAGAACACAAATATAATACTAAAGAAAGCCATCAAAGAGAAGAAGAAAGGAACAGAGAAGAACTACTAAAACACTCAGAAGAAAAGTAGCAAAATGGCAATAATACATATTTATCAAGAGCTACTTTACATGTCAATGAACTAAATGCTCCATTCAAAAGGCTTATGCTGGCCAATTGGATAAAAAAAACAATACCCATATATATACTGCATACAAGAGACACACTTCAGACCAAAAGTCAATCACAACCTGAAAGTTAAGGGATGGAAAAAGATACTCCATGCAAATGGAAAAGAAAAGAAAGCTGGGGTAGCAATACTTATCAGACAAAATAGACTTTAAAACAAAAACTGTAACAACAGACGAAGAAGGGCACTACATAGCGATAAAGGGAACAATCCAACAAGAGGATATAACGCTTGTAAATATCTATGCACCCAACATAGGAACATCTAAATATATAAAGCAATTATTAACAGATGTAAGAGGAGAAATAGACAGTAACACAATAATAGTAGGGGACTTTAACACTCCACTTACACCAATGGGTAGATCATCCAAACAGAAGATCAATAAGGAAACACTGGCCTTAAATGGCACATTAGACCAGATGTCTTAGTAGATATATACAGAACATTCCATCCAAAAAGGACAGAATACACATTCTTTTCCAATGCACCTGGAAAGTTCTCCAGGATTGATCACACATTAGGCCACAAAACAAGTCTCAATAAATTTAAGAAGATTGAAATAATGCCAAGCATCTTTTCTGACCACAAATGTGTGAAACTAGAAATCAACTACAGGAAAAAAAATCAGAAAAGCCACAAATATGCAGAGACTAAACAAAATGCTACTGAACAACGATTGGGTCAAGGAAGAAATCAAATAAGAAATCAAAAAATACCTGGAGACAAATGAAAATAAAATACAACATGTCAAAATCTGTGGGATATAGCAAAAGTCATTCCAAGAGGGAGCTTTATAGCAATTCAGGCCTACCTCAACAAACAAGAAAAATCCCAAATGTTATAACAGTGTACCTAAAGGAACTGGAAAAAGAAGAACACACAAAGCCAAAAATCAGTAGGAGAGAAATAATAAAAATCAGAGCAGAAATAAATGAGATAGAGACTAAAAAGACAAGAGAAAAAGCCAATGTAACCAAGAGATGGTTCTTTGAAAAAATAATCAAAATTGAAAAACCTTTAGCTAGACTCACCAAGAAAAAAAGAGAGAAGGCTCAAACAAATAAAATCAGATGAAAAAGGAGAAATTACAATGGACACCTCAGAAATGCAAGAGTATAAGAGAATACTATGAAAAGCTATACACCAACAAATTGAATAATCTAGAAGAAATGGATAAATTCTTAGAATCATACAGCCTTCCAAAACTGAATCAAGAAGAAATAGAGAATTTGAGTAGCCCGATCCAGTAAGGAGATTGAAACAGTAATCAAAAACTTCCCTAAAAATAAAAGTCCATGACTAGACTGCTACCCTAGTGAATTCTACCAAACATTCAAAGAAGGCTTAATACTTGTCTTTCTCAAACCCACCCAAAAAATTGAAGAGGAGGGAAAGCTTCCTAACTCCTTCTATGAAGCCAACATTACCTTGATACCAAAACCAGACAAGGCATCACAAAAAAGAAAAATTACAGGCCAATATGCCTGATGAACATCGATGCAAAAATCCTCAAAAAAATACTAGCAAAGTGAATACAACAATACATTAAATAGATCACACCATGATCAAGTGGGATTCATTCCAGGAATGCAGGGATGGTTTACCGTCTGCAAATCAATCAATTCATATACTACATTAACAAAATGAAGAATAAATAATCACATGATCATCTCAACAGATGCAGAGGAAGCATTTGGCAAGATACATTTATGATAAAAACTCTGAATAAAATGGGCATAGAAGGAAAGTACCTCAACATAATAAAGGCCATATATGACAAACCCACAGGTAATATCATTCTCAATGGAGAAAAACTGAAAGCTACCCGTCTGAGAACAGGAACCAGACAAGGATGCCCACTTTCATCACTATTATTTAACATAACATTGAAAGTCTTGGCCAAGCAATCAGGCAAGAAAAAGAAATAAAAGGGATTCAAAGAAGTGAAACTGTCACTATTTGCAGATGACATGATTTTACATATAGAAAACTCTAAAGAATGTATCAAAAAACTTTTAGAAAAAATAAATGAATACAGTCAAGTTGCAGGATACAAAATCAACACACAAAAATCAGTTGCATTTCTATACACTAACAACAAAGTAACAGAAAGAGAAATTAAGAATACAATCCCAATTATGACTGAAACAAAAAGAATAAAATATCTAGGAATAAACTTAACCAAAGAGGTGAAAGATTTGTACACTGAAAACTATAAAACAGTGTTGAAAGAAATTGAAGAATACGTAAAGAAAGGAAAGATATTTTGTGCTCTTGGATTGGAAGAATTAACATGGTTAAAATGTCCATACTTCCTAAAGCAATCTACAGATTCAATGTAATCCCTATCAAAGTTCCAACAACATTTTTCACAGAAATAGAACAAAGAGTCCTAAAATTTATATGGAAAAACAAAACACCCTGCATAGCCAACGGAATCCTGAGGAAAAAGAACAAAGCTGGAGGTATTACACTCCCCGACTTCAAAATATACTACAAAGCTATAGTAATCAAAACAGCATGGTACTGGCACAAAAACAGACACACAAATCAATGGAACAGAATCAAGAGCCCAGAAATAAACCCATACATCTATGGACAGCTAATTTTCGACAAGGGAGCCAAGAACATACAATGGAGAAAGACAAGTCTCTTCAGTAAATGGTGTTGGGAAAACTGGACAGACACATGCAAAAGAATGAAATTAGACCATTCTCTTACACCATACACAAAAGTTAACTCAAAATGGATGAAAGACTGGAATGTGAGACCTGAAACCATGAAGCTTCTAGAAGAAAACTTAGGCAGTACAGTCTTTGACATCAGTCTTAGCAGTATATTTTCAAGTACCATGTCTGACCTGGTGAGGGAAACAATAGAAAAAATAAATGGGGCTACCTAAAACTAAAAAGCTTCTGCACAGCAAAGGAAACCATCAACAAGATGAAAAGACAACCTAACAATTGGGAGCAGATATTTGCAAACCATATACCTGATAAGTGGTTAATATCCAAAATATACAAAGAACACTTATACCTCAACAACAAAATAACTAACAACCCAATTTAAAAATGAGCAAAAGATCTGAAGACACATTTCTCCAAAGAAGATATACAGATGGCCAATAGGCACATGAAAAGACGTTCAACATCATTAACTATCAGGGAAATGCAAATCAAAACTACAATGAGATATCACCTCACTCCCGTCAGAATGGTTATAATTAACAAGACAGGAAACAATAAGTGTTGGAGAGGATGTGGAGGGAAGGGAACCCTCATACACTGCTGGTGGGAGTCAAAACTGGTGAAGCAACTATGGGAAACAGTATGGAGATTCCTAAAAAATTAAGAATAGATCTACTATATAATCCAGCTACTGCTGGGTATTCTTCCAAAGAACATGAAAACACAAATGCGTAAAGACACATGCACCCCTATGTTCACTGCAACATTATTCACAATAGCCAACACTTGGAAGCAACCTATGTGCCCATCAAGGGACAAATGGATAAAGAAGATGTGGCATATATACACAATGGAATACTACTCAGCCATAAGAAATGATAAAATCCGGCCACTTGTGGTAACATGGATGGACCTTGAGGGCATCATCCTAAGTGAAATAAGTCAGAGGGAGAAAGTCAAATACCATATGATGTCACCCATAAGTAGAAGATAAAAAGAACGACAAGCAAACACAGAGAAACAGAGACTGGATTCACCAATCAGTGGTTACCAGAGGGGAATGGGGGAGGGAGTAGGGCGAAAGGGGTGATTAGGGACAATCTTTGTGTGGTGAACATGATGCAGTCTACACTGAAATCAAAATACATAACGACATACACCTGAAATTTATATAATGTTATAAACCAATGTTACCACAATAAAAGAAAACAAAAAAAATTACAACATTAATTCATTTCAGATGAAATTAATTTTCTAGAATAGTCTGACAAAAACTATAATCTAGCTCTATTTAGGAAGCTTAAAAATGAAGACATAACTGCCATTAAAGTGAATAATACGTCAAAAACAAAACAGGTACCCACAAAAATGTGGTTAAATAGAAAATCTCAATCTTCATCCTTAGAAATGAAAAATAAAATACTTACCATAAAACGATTTCTGTATGCCTTAGAAAAAAGAATTAATGAACTGGAAGAGATGGACAAATATTTCACACAGATGCAGCACAGAAAGCCAAAGACAAAAAAAACTGAAAAAAATAACAAAGAAGGCAGATTAAAAAGTTCTCTGATGATTCAATGGAAATTCTGAAGTGCAGGATAGAAAGATTGAAAAAAGAATAATATTCAAAGGGATAATAATGCAATATTTTACAGAATCGAAAAAGAGAGTATTCAGACCAAAACCACACTCCAAAGTCACAACCAGAACAAATAAAAATAAACTTTTATCTAGTCACAACACAGTGAACTTCAGGAATATCAAAGTCCCAGAGAAAATTTTAGTAGTTATCAGAAACAAAGATGCTACTTCCAAAAAAAAAATAATAATAATCCCGGTATTAATAGACTATTTAGGGAAAATCAGATGAAAAGTACAGAGGCAAAACAGCAAATAACCTTGAATGAAACAACTCTTTCTAGAGAGAGAAAACTTTAAATTTTAAAATATGAAGGACTAATTCAGCAGGAAGAAAGAGAACTCCAATGGAAGTTACAATAAATAAGAAATAGCTATTGTAAGAATTGATAATATACATTAGCTATTTACCATAAGGTATATTATTTAGTGTGATTTTTAAAAGATAAAATTGATAATCTTAGTGATAATTACAAAGTGGAGGAGAGGAGGAATGATATAATCATATATCAAGATGAAATCAAAATACACTGAAATCAAAATACATAATGGCATACACCTGAAATTTGCTTGTTAGTTTTCAGGAAAAGGATAAAAATATTCAATAACATTTAATTTTATAATTAAGGTGAGTATGTTCAATATCAATAATAATCGCTAATAAATGAAAATATAATCTATAACTTTCAGAAAAATTTGGAAGGAGAATCTAGATAAAATAATTGCATAAAAAAGTAGCAAAAGAGAGAAGATTCTGTGGAGTTTTCAGAGTAGGAGGTGGTCAGGAATCTGTCTCCCCACATATACAACAATTGCACTGGCAGAATCTCTGATGTAACTATTTTTGAATTCTGGAGCTTATCAAAGGCTTACAACTTTCAGGGGAAGACTTGAACAGTAAATTTTGGTTAATTTTAGTCAATTATACTTCTTAGCACAATAACAGCTACCAACCATCCACCCTCAGCCACATGGCAAGCAGCAATGCCTGTCTTCCTGGAGCAGCTTGCACACAGCTTGAGAGAACCAGGGTGGGCAAAAAGAATCCTGTCCTCCAGATATCAGAGATCTATGCTCTGTTAGCTTATTGCTGCTTCTGATCCCAAAGGTGCAGAGCATCAGACAGGCAGCCATTGTTGCACCTCCCCACACTGCTGCCAGCCCCTCCTCTGCCAGCTGAAGTGACTTTCAGCACATTTAAAGGGCCAATACTGTTCTTCTTTTAACTCCATTTTGTTTCCCTTTTGAGAACCAGACATTAAAGATTGAGACATTCAAAAACAACTGCACATATGGGGAAAATTTGAAAGTGATGGTTCATGTCCAGAGAAAGGTTCCGAAAAGACCTGAGAAGACCTTAAGTTTACATCTCATGTGGCGCTTTGGCACAGAGACAGCCTACAGCAATTGAAAAAATAAAGGTTAAGAACAAAAACAATAACACAACATAAAGGAGAGGAATCTGATTTCCAGAGTTACTACATTATTAGATTCAAGTGTTCCATTTTCAACAACAAAAAAAATCACAAGAAATACGAAGATACAGGAAAGTCTAGCCCATGGCTAAGGGAAACAACAACAATAACAAAACTGTCCCTCAAAAGGACTAGACGGAAGATATACAGGACAAAGATCTTAAAGCAACTGTCTTACACATGCTCAAATAACTAAAGGAAGATATGGAGAAATTCAAGAAAACGATGTATGAACAAAATGAAGATATAAGGAAAAAGAGAAAAAATCTAAAAATAAACCAAAAAGAAATTCTGGAGCTGAAAAGAACAATAACTGAAAAGAAAAATTCACTACAGGCATTCACAGGCAGATTTGAGTATTCAGAAGAAAAAACCAGTGAACTAGAAGATAGGACAATGGAAATTATCAAGTCTAAGGAACAGAAAGAAAAAGAGTGAACAAAAGTGAGCAGAGCCTAAGGGACCTGTAGGAGACCATCAAGTGGACCAACATATGCATTGTGAGAGGACTAGAAGGACAAGAGAGAAAAGGACAGAGAGAATATTGGAAAAAATAATGGCTGAAAACTTCCCAAATTTGATGAAAGACATGAATATAAACATCCAAGAAACTCCAGGAAAGATGAACTCAGAGACTCACACCAAGACACATTATAATCAAACTTTCAAAAGACAAAGACAAAGAGAATCTTGAAAGCAGCAAGAGAGAAGTGAAACATCAAATACAAGAAATCTTCAACAAAATTATTAGCAGATATCTCATCAGAAACTTTGGGGTCCAGTAGGCCAATATATTCTAAGTGCAACAGAAAAAAAACTGTTAGCCAATCCTATATTCAGCAAATCTGCCCTTCAAAAGTGAGGGAGAAATTAAGACAGTCCCATATAAACAAAAGCTGAGGGAGTTCATGACCACTAGATCTGCCCTGCAAGAAATGCTCCAGGGAGTCCTGCAAGGTGAAGTGAAAGGACACTAGACAGCAAGTAGACACTATATGGAGAAATAAAGATCTCAGTACAGGTAAATACATGGGAAGTATTTACCTAGCATTATTGTAACAATGGTTTGTAACTATACTTTTTGTTTTCTATATGATTTTAGAGACTAGTACTAAAGAAAAATAATTATTAGTCTGAAAGCTAGTATTATTGTAATTTTGTTTTTTAATTCCAAATCTGTTTTCTATATACTTTAACAGACAATAATGCATTTAAAAGAATTATTCATATTCACTATTCATTATTCATAATTTTGGCAAACAATATATAAAGATGTAATTTTGTGACATCAATAAACAAAAGAGGTTGAGATGGAGCTGCAGAGGAGCAGAGTTTTCACATATTATTGAAGATAAGCTGGTATAAATTCAAATTACAATATCATAACTTTAGGATGTTAAATGTAATCTCCAATGTAACCACAAAGAAAAGTGTTATAGAATATAGTAACTTTTCGAAAAGAAATGAGAAAGGAATTTAAACTTTTCACCACAAAAAATCAACTAAAACAAAAGAAGAAGGTAATGTATGACAAAAAGCTTTATGGCATATAGAAAATAAACAGCAAAATGACCGAAGTAAGATCCTCCTTATAGCAATTATTTGAAAGGTAAATGGATTAAACTCTCCAATCAAAAGACAGAGATTGGCAGAATGAATAAAAACACATGATCCAATTATATGCTATCTACAAGAGACTCACATTAGATCCAAACACACAAATAAGTTAAAAGTGAAAGCAGGGAAAGAGATATTCCAAATAATAACCAAAAGAGTGCAGAGGTGGTTACACTAATATCAAACAAAATAGACTTTAAATTAAAAAAGGGTAGAAGAGTTAAAGAAAGTCATTATATATTAATAAAAGGTTCAATTCTGCAAGAATATATAACAATTATAAACATTTATGTATCTATTGGCAGACCATCAAAATATTTGAAGAAAAAACAAACAGAATTGAAGGGAGAAGTAGATAGTTCTAAAATAATAGTTGGAGATGTCAGTACTCCACTCACAATAAGGGGTAGAACAACCAGATAGAACATACATAAGGAGATAGAAGTCTTAAATAACACAATAAACCAACTAGATCTAATGGACATATACAGAACACTCTATCCAACAACAACAGCATATACATTCTTCTCAAGTGCACATGGAATATCTTCTGGGATAGATATGTTACACCACAAATTAAGGCTTAATAGATTTAAAAAAGTAGCCATCATACAAAGTATCTTCTTTGACCATAACAGGATGAAATTAAAAACTGGTAACACAAGGAAAACTGGAAATTCACAAAATTGTAGAAATTAAACAACACATTTTTAAACAATCAATAGATCAAAGAAGAAATCACAAGGGAAATTAGAAAATACTTAGAGACGAATGAAAACAAAAACACAACATACCAAATCTCATGGGATACAGCAAAAGCAGTGCTAAGGGAGAAAATTATAGCTATAAATGGTTACATTAAAACCCAGAGGGGCCGGCCCTGTGGCTGAGTGGTTAAGTTTGCGTGCTCTGCTGCAGTGGCCCAAGGTTCTGATCCTGGGTGCGGACATGGCACTGCTTGTCAGGCCACGTTGAGGCGGTGTCCCATATGCCACAGCTAGAAGGACCTGCAACTAAGATCCACAACTATGTACTAGAGGGGATTTGGGGAGAAAAATCAAGAAAAATATAAAAAGGATTGGCCACAGTTGTTAGCTTGGGTGCCAATCTTAAAAAAAAAAAAACCAGAAAGATCTCAATCAACAACCTAACTTTACAACTTAAGGAACTAGAAAAAGAAGAACAAACTAAACTCAAAGCTAGCAGAAGGAAGGAAATAACAAAGATTAGAGCAGAGATAAACAAAATAGAGGAGAGAAAGACTGTAGAGAAAATCAAGGAAATCAAAAGTTGGTTCTTCAAAAAGATCAACAAAATTGATAAATCTTTAGCTAGATGAACTAAGAACAAAAATAGTGAGGACTAAAATTACAAAAATCAGGAATGAAAGTAAAGCCATTACTACTGATTCTGCAGAAATAAAAAATACTATAAGAGAGTACTATGAACAATTATACACCAACAAATTGTATAACCTGGATGAAATGGACAAAGTCCTAGAAATACAAAACCTACCAACACTAAATCAGAAACAAAGCAGAATATCTGAATTATCTGAATAGCCCTCTAATTAGTAACGAGATTGAGTCAGTAATTAAAAATCTCCTGACAAAGAAAGCCCTGGACCAGACAGCTTCATTGGTGAATTCTGCCAAGCATTTAAAGAAAAATTAATATCAATTTTCCCAATCTTTTCAAAAAATTGAAGAGGGAACCCTTCCTAATCCATTTTATGAAGCTAGCATTATCCTGATACTAAAGCCAGAGGGAACCAGGGTGGGCAAAAAGAATCCAGAAAAAGACACAAGAAAAACACAGACCAATGTCACTTACAAACCGATGCAAAAATCCTGAACAAAATACTGGCAAACCAAATCAGGGTATATACCCTAAAAAATTGAAAATACAATCTTGAAGAGATATTTGTATACCCACGTTCATAGCAGCATTATTCACAATAGCTAAAACATGGAAGCAACTTAAGGATGAATAGATAAGCAAAATGTGGTATATGCAAGTGATGGAATGTTATTCATTCTGAAAAAAGGAAAGAAATTCTACAATATGTTACAAGGAATGTATTCCATTTTGTAGTGGAGATTTTTCTCATTTCCTTCCCAGAGTGATTTGATAATTGCTATGAAGCTGTATGTTTTCCATCCCTTCCCGTTGCTCATTGTGAGGTTTTATTGTGCTTATTCTATTTACTCCATCATTGTATCCTAGATATCAGAAGGTCAGATCACTTGACAGCTTTCTCAGGAGATCCTGACATCTGAGCCCAACACAGCACATGAATGAGAGGCTGGGATTATCTCTCCTGAGGTCAGTATGAGTGCATTCTAGGTACAGAAAGAGGGATGCATATGGATATTTGCATGGTCAGAGTTATGGACTCTGGAAAGACTGCTAGTTGATCTACAATATCTCCTTCTCCCTTTCTTCTATATCAATAGAGGTTTCAGCTGAACTCGCAATCTCTCAGATAAGGCTACATTTCTTGTTTTCCTTACATCTTGGTGGGCCATGTAACTAGTTTCTGATCATTGATATACGAATAGATATACGAATAGATACATGAATAGAAGTTACGTGTGCAATAAAAGGTTATACCCTTAAAAGCAAATAAAATGCTCCCACTCCTTTTCCTTTTCTTTTTGCTACTGTCTGGAATCTTGACTTGTAGCTGGACCTGGAAAAATTTCTTAGCCCATGAAATAGAGGGTAGTTGATGAAGACTTCTGAGAAATGAGACACCTAAGTCTCCTGCAGTGTGGAGCAGCCACATTAGCTCTGATGGTGCAGGTCTGGACTAGCCCATGAGAGAAATCAACTTGCACCTTGTTTAAACTCTTTCTATTGTGGATGCTGCTACAGTGACTGAAAAAACATATAATGAGGACAAAGTGCAGGAAAGTAATGTACAGACAAATCTCACTTTTGGATACAATAATACAAAATAACTTCTTAGAGTAGTAAATTCAGCAGGGTCTAAAAAATCAATAAATTCTGGTCATGTCGAGTTTATTCCAAAAGGCAACATTAGAAAATTTATTACTATAATACACTCCATTAAAAGACCAAAGATTAAAATACACATAATACAATGATACAAAAGAAATTATTTGACACAATTTAACATCATTTCAAGATTTTTTTTTAAATCTAGCAAACTAGAAAAGGAAGGAAATTTCCTTGACTTATAATAAAAACCTATATTAAGCCTTAACATTATTATAAAACTTTAGAAGCGATATCATAAAAAAGTCAGGGAGAACATAACTATGCTTTCTATCACAGTTTCTGTTCAATATTACACTTGAGATTTTAGTCAATGCAGCAAGAAAAGAAAAAAATAGATATAAGAATTAGGAAAGAAAGAAGAAACATTAAGTTATTGATGTCGTTAGAAATGACACAGAAAATTAAAGAGAATCCATACAAAATTGAGACTTAAAGGGGAATTAAGAAAACTTGAAGTATAAAAGTGATCAAATGTGTCTCTACAAGTTAATTAACAAATAATTCCAAAATGAAATTAAAAAAGCATACCATTCACAGAATATGTAAGAACCTTATGAATAGACGTAACAAAATAAGAGTGAGAACTTCATGGGGAAATTTGCAACACCTTAGGCAAGGAGAGAAAAAATCATCTGAAAATAAATAAGTGATATACCATGCTCATGAGTGTGATGATCAGTATCTTAAAGGTTTTAATCATCCCCCAAATAATTCATGAATTTAATGCAATTCTACTATAAACACTAACGGAGTTTTTATGGAACTTGGCAATCAACCCCCGGATAATTACATGGCCAAAAATAAAAGTGAAAAATTTTGGAGAGGAAGGTTATGCATATGAGGCCTTCTTCCCAGACCATAATAATAAAGTGGTAGTGTCCCAAGGAAGACATATAGATCAATACAACCAAAACAGAGAGCCCCAGACATTGTCATAGAAGGAAATTCAATATATGACAGAATTGGCGTTACAAATCAGTAGGAGAAAAAGGGACTGTTTACTAAATGGTACATTCCTAGTTACCATATTTAAAAAGTAAATGTAAACTTCTACTTCAGGCCGTTAGGGAGTAACAAGCATCTATAACTAACCTCCGGCTATAAAACAAATAAAAAATGAGAAAACTGCATAAAATATAAGAAACCATTTGGAGGCATCAGCTGACAGGCAGTGTGGGACTATAATACCTGAGCAGAGTACCAAATGAAGTGAGCTTCCTAAATGTCCAGGCTTTCTGGAAAGGGGCACTTTCCAGACTGCAGTGCTGGAAGGGGCATGCCAAATGGTGCTCAGGATCTCGCTGAGTTCAGGAGACAGAGACAGGAGTAAGGAAAGGTTGAGGCAGGTAGAATATGTGGGAAGAACACTTGAGAGAAAAGAGTTATGAAGAAAGTGTTTGAGAAATCTGTACAGGGGTCCTCATTTGTCTCAGAATGTCAATCTTTGCATGTATAGAGTGAAAACCCATAAGTCAGACCAAAAGCTACTTCCACAGAAAGTACCACCAGGAAGCAATAAAGTGGGCACCCCCAGAACTCACACAGGCTGGACTGTGTGCATTCTGACCAGCCAGAGGAGAGGCTGCACGGAATCCCCAAAGCATTAGCACCAGCCCACAGAAAGGGAATAACTTAGAAAGGGGACTCAGAATGTTCTAAAATAAAGGCCACCCTAGACCAAGCCTGAGAGCGCCGTTAACCCTTGCTTGCGCACAGGTGGTGCTGGGGTGGAACAGCTGCGGCAGTGCTGTGGACACCGCCAAGTCTCAGTACACGTGAACCATCAGCACAGCGGTTCCAGGCACGTAGGGGAGCCTGAGTCGGTTGATGGCCCCACTGAACCAGCAGCTTTACTCCATGAGACAGAGAGACAAATGAAACTTTTACCCAAAGGCTAAAAAATAAAGCTACTGCTTTTGTCATGTAAAGTCAAGATGCTGCTGGGGTTGGGCTGGCTGTGTTCTTGACTATACCTCTCCACTTATCAAGCAAGGCTTGTCAGGCTCTTTCCGCTTCATTCGTCATTGAGTCTGAGTTGGCTCAACCCAAAATGGGGATCTCGGGCCGGAAAGTCACATGGCCTCTATGGTCAGGTGCTCAGTTTCAACAAGGGTCTAGTAGCAAGCAAATATTTGTTTTTCTAAAGATGTGTACCTGAAAGCCATATCAGGGTGGAGATAAGTCCCAAACCCCAAAAAGTGCCTGCCGATTGGCCAGAGGTATCAATTGACAATATCGTCAGTCTCATAGACTTGTAGCTTGAAGGAGTCGTTAGGGTCACAAAGCCCCAAAGGCACTAGCACTTCTCTGTATGAGAACTCTCTCCAGTAAGAAGAACCACCTCGGCACTTGCGAACACTCACAGTACAGGTGTGAAAACTATGCATACCAATTACATATTCAGCAAGAGAAGTCAAAATGATAGTTCATTATATTGGCTCAAAGGGCCCCATACACAACGTTATTTTACCTTCCCTCCCCCAGTATGAACCCTGCCCTAATACCATCAAGATAACATCTCTTAAATTCTCACCTCATCCAATTTCAACATAAGGCCAGAGGAGTTTTCCAAGATGGTGGGGCTGACCACAAGATTTTATCTAGAAATTGGGTGCCCCTGCCCCCATGAGACCAGGTAGGATAGTGACTTGGGGACCAGTGTCTAATAGAGCCATAAACTTTAAGTCTCTTTCCTCTCCAAATTCCCCAGCATACCTGGACAGCTGCATATGGTCATTGGTGCCCCTTGGCGATGGAGACGTTGGCCTCACACCTAATCAATATTCTTAAAGCAGCTGAGCTCATGTAGAGAGAAAGAAGGGAATCAGGGCCATGGAGGGGACTTCGCACCATTAAGCAAGAGCTTGCATTCACTTTTGTTTTCAGTTGGCATAGAAGTGCACACATCTCAGCCAAATGAACACTCAGTTTGAGTCCACTGGAAGTATGTATCAGGCTGTATCACATCTAAAAAATACATTTCACAGCAACATCTAGACTAGTGTTTGACCAAACAACTGGACACCATAGTCTAGTTAAGTTGACTCAAAATTAATCATTACAACCATACAATTTGGTCAATATATTGGCTATCAATTCCCAAGAACTTCCCTCAAATCCTGTTAATACATCCTCAAGGCCTCATTCTTCCTCTTACAGAAAGCCATGTCTCTGTCACTATCCCATCTGCATCACCACAAACTGTCAAGACAGTGAAAACTCTTAGATTTTACTTTATTTACAGATTAACAGTAGTCTCCCCTAGTTTCCAGGATTCTGGCAAAAGACAAGAGACAGCTCGATCAGAGTAAAAGAATTTTACTGCTCCCAGAAATAGCAGTAGACAAAGTATCAGCATTTTCACCAGGCCCCCCCGACCCAGTTCTCATAGGCCAATGCAGAGAGAACCTCAGGATGTCTATATGTACAGTGAGTTCTGTTAAGAGAGAAACCCCAGGCTTCAGAAAATCTTTTACAGTGGGCAGTAAGGATGCTTGACCTTTGTCCCACAGGGGAGAACCTGCCATTTTCTCTGCATCGATCTTATAAGACAGTTTGCTATATAAAAATCCTTGAAAATATAATCTACAACAAAGGTAGTAAGTGTCACTGCTCAGGAAAGGTGCAAAAACACAGAGATACAAGACTTTTCTAATGTTAAAAGAATCTCATATTCTTGGAATATATCCCATTTGTTCATAATGTATTAACTGCTAATGTTTGCTAATAATTTGTTAGTATTTTTGTGCATATGTTTGTTAAAGATATTGCCCTGTAAATTTCCTTTCTTTTATGTGCCTTGTCAGATTTTGGAATCAAGGCTATGCTGACCTCATACAATGAGTTGCAAAGTGTTGCTCCTCCTCTGTTTTGTGAAAGATTTTGTGGAAAATAGATTAATTTTCTGTTAAATGTTTGAAAGACTCCATCGGTGAAGTCACCAGGACCTGCTGTTTTACTGGTGGGAAAGATTTTGAATTACCAATTGAATTTATTTATTAGGTAGAGAGTTATTAACATTTTATAATTTTTTGTATTAGATTTAGTAAATTGAAGTTTTCAAAGAATGTTTCCATTTCCTCCAAATTTTCAAATATTTTTGACATAAAGTTGTATTATCTTTCTAATATCTGTAGGATATTGTTATTATTATAAGGATGTCTCTTGTTTTTTATTCCCAATCTTGGTAATTTGTATTTTCTCTCTTTTTCACTTGGTCAGTCTAATAGGGTCTATCAATTTTAGTACTCTTTCACAGAATAAACTTGTAGCTTTGTTGAATTTCTCTACTGTGTATCTGTTTATATTATGTCTATGCTCTGTTGTTATTTCCCTCATTTTACTTTTATTTGCTTTAATTTGCTCCAATTTCTCAAAGTAGTTTTCTGAGCAAAGAATATCACCATGGGTAAAGAATGCTGTTCCATAATGGTAAAAGGATCAATTGATCAAGAAGAGATAACAGTCATAAACCTTAAGTACCTAAAAACAGCCTCAAATACATGAAGCAAAAACTGATAGAATTGCAAAGAGAAATAGAAAAATCCAAAACTACAGTTGAATATTTCAATAGCCCTCTCTCAAATATAGGTATTAGGATCAGACAGAAATTAATTAAGACAAAGATTATAAATACACTATTAACAAATTTGACCTAATTAACTTCTAAATTATGCAACCTAACAACAGCAGGATATACATTACTTTCAAGTGAACATGAAATGTTTACCTTATACTCTGGGTCATAAAACAAGTCTGAATAAATTTTGAAGGATTTTTTGCATACAAAGCACATTCTCTGACAACAATGGAATTGAATTAGAAATCAATGACAAAAATCTCTGGAAAATCCCCAAATATTTTGAAACTAAATCACTAACTTGTAAATAATCAACATCTCAAAGGAGAAATCAAAAAAGAGAACTAGGAAGAAATGGTTTGAAATGAATGAAAATGAAAGCATAAAGTATAAAATTTTATGGAATGATACCAAAGTAGGACTTAGAGGGAAATTCATAGCACTGAAGACTTACGTTAGAGCAGAAGAAATTTCTCTGCCAGATGACCCAAGTTTCTACCCTAAGAAATAGAAAAAGTAGAACATAGTAATCCCATACAATGCAGAACAAAGAAAATAAAAAATGATCAGAGTGAAATTAATTAAACAGAAAGCGAAGCAACAGTAAAACAAGTCAGTGAAACTAAAAACTCATTCTTTGTGAAGATCAATAAAATGAACAAACTGATAGCCAAATTTATCACAATAAAAAGAGAGACGATACAAATTACTAATATGAGAAATAAGAATGCTTACATCACTACAGATTCCACAGATTTTTACAGGATAATAAGAGACTATTAGGAAAAAACTTATGTCAATAAATTAGAATGCTTAGATGAAATGGACAAATTTGTGGCAAGAGATGAACTACCAAAGCTCACTAAAGTACAATTAGGTAACCTAAATTGCCCCCTATTTATAAAAGGAAGTTATTTTTTTAACAGTTTTCTTGAGATATAATTCACATGCCATAAAACTCACTTATTTAAGTATGGAAATAAAAGGTTTTTAAACTATTCAAAGAGTTGTGTAACCATAACCACAATCAATTTTAAATCATTTTTATTACCCCATCAGAGCAAAATAAGCCCCATCCACATTAGCAGCTGCTTCCATTTTCCCCCAAACTTCCAGCCTTAGCAACCATTAATCTGCTTCCTGTCTCTATATATTTGCTTATTCTGAACACCTCATACAATAGAATCACAAAACATTGTCTTTGGTAACTTTCTTGACGGAACTTTGGGTTGTTTCCACTTTTTGAGTATTATGAAAAATACTGCTATGAATATTCATGTACAAGTTTTGATGTGGACATATATTTTTACACATTCTCTTGGGTATATACCAAGGACTATAATTTCCAAGTCTAATGGTAACTCTATGTTTCACATTTTGAGAACCAGTGGAGCTGTTTTCCAATGTGGCCCCCACTTTAAATCCCCACTAGAAATTTATGAGGGTCCAATTTCTCACATCCTCGTCAACATTTGTTCTAGTCTGTCTTCTTTATTTTGGCCTTCCTACAAGGTATGAAGTAGTATCACATTGTGGTTTTGATTTGTGTTTCTCTAATGGTTAATGATGAGCATCTTACTTATGCTTATTGACCACTTTTACATCTTATTGGGAGAAACGTTTATTCAAATCTTTCCCAGTTTTTTAAGTAGATTGTCTTATTATTGTTGAATTGTGAGAGTTCTTTATGTATTCGTGTTCCAGATACAATTCTCTTATTAGATATATAATTTACAAATATTTTCTCCCATTTTGTAATTGCCTTTTCACTTTCTTGATAGTATCTTTTGAATCACAAAAGTTTTTTGTGGAATCCAATTTATCTATTTTTTCTGTTGCCAAATTTGCTTTTGGACTTGTCTCTAAGAAGCTATTACTTTATCCAAGATCATAAAGATTAACTCCTATAACTTCTTCTAAGAATTTTATAGTTTTAGCTCTTACATTTAGGTCTATAATGCATCTTGAGTTAATGTTTGTGTATGGTGTGAGGTAGGAGTACAACTCCACTTGTTTTGCATCTGAATATCCAGTTGTTATTTATTAAAAAGATCTTTACCCATTGAATTGTTTTGGCACCCTTCTTAAAACTTAATTGATCAAAACTGTGAGGGTTTATTTCTAGACTTTTAATCATATTCTATTGATTCTTATGTCCACCTTTATGCCAGTACCACACTGTATTAACTACTATAGATCTATAATAAGTTTGGAAAACAGGATATGAGTTTTCTAAATTTGCTTTTCTTCTTCAAGATTACTTTGACTATTCTGGGTCCTTTGCTTTTCCTTATGAGTTCTAGGTTCATCTTGTCAATATCTGCAAAAAAAGCTAACTGGGACTTTTGTAGAGATTTCCTTGAATCTGTGGATCAATTTAGGGAGTATCATTATCTAAACATTATTAAATTTTCTGATCAATGAACATAGGAGGTATTTTCATTTATTTAGTTCTTTAATTTCTTTCAAAAGTGCTTTGTAGTTTTCAGAGTAAAAATTTTGCACTTATTTTGTTAAATTTATTCCTATTTTATTCTTTTTAATGATGTTATTAATAGAATTATGTTCTTAATTTAATTTTTGTATTGTTCATTACTCATACATAGAATAAAATTGATATTTATATAGTGATCTTGTATCCTGCAGCCTTGATGAATTTATCAGTTTGAATGGATTGTTAGTGGATTCTTTTTGATTTTCTATATACATCATCATGTCATAGGCAAATAGAACTAGTTTTGCTTCTTTTTTTCCATTTGGATGTCTTTTCTTCATTTTTCTTGCCTAATTACCCTGGCCAGAACTTCCCTTACAATATTGAATAGATGTGGTGAGAGCAGACATCCTTGTCTTGTTCCTGATTTTAGGTGAAAGCACCCAGTCTTTCACGCTTAAGTTAGTTTATTGAAGTCAACTGTGTGTGTGTGTGTGTGTGTGTGTGTGTGTGTGTGTGAAAGAATTGAACTTCAGTTGAAATTTTTCCCACAGAGAAAACCCAAAGCCCATATAATGTAAATGGAAGTAATAGTATAATTTCTACATACACTCATGCAAAAATTTAAGAGAATACTTCTCAACTCATTCTATTAGGCCAGCGTTAGACTGCTATCAAAATCAGATAAAAACATTATAAGAAAAGAAAATTATAAGCATTTGTATCTCTCATGAACATAGATGCAGAAATTCTTTAAAAATGTAATGCATCAAATCCAAAAATATGTAAAACCACTTGTGATTTATCTCATGATTGCCAGATTTATTTCACATTTGAAAAATAAATTGACTAAACTCACAATATTGACAAACTAAAAAAAGAAAAAGTGAGAATCTCAATGGATGCAGAAACGGATTCCAAAACTTCACAATCAATTTCTGATAAAAATCTTCAGCAAACTATAAATAGAAGGAAATTTCCTCAGCCTGATAAAGGCGATTGATGAAAACTTGTGATACTTAATTGTAAAAGGTTGAATGCTTTCTCCTAGGGTCAAGAAAAATACAAGAATGTCTGTTCTCTCACTTTTACTCAATATTGCAATGAAAGTTCTATCCAGTGCGATAAGGCATGGAAAAAAAGGCATCCAGATTGGAAAAGAATGGTGAAAATGTATTTACTCATAGAAGACATTATCATCTATGCAGAAAAGTCAATGTGATCTACAAAAAAAAAGTATCTAGAACTGATGAGTGAATTTAGTATGGTTGCAGTTGACAAGATCAATATACAAAATCAGTTGTATTTCCATATACTAGCAATGAACAAATGGGAATTGAAAGTAAAACAACAGTACGATTTATAATAGCATCAAAATATTAAACATTTGAGATAAATCAGACAAATGAGGCCTAAGACCTAGACACAAAGCTACAAATCATTTCTGAGAGATATTAGAAAAGACCTCAATACTAAAGAGTTACACTTTTTTCATTGAGTTAAAGACTCAGTATTGTTGAGATGTTAATTATCCCTTATCCCCAGTTGATACATAGATTCAATCCTAGAAGAGTTTTTTTGGTAGAAATTGGCAAGTCATTTCTAACTTATATGGCAATCCAAAGACATAGCATAACTAGACAACTGTGAAAAGAAGAAGGATATTGGAGGGCTAGCACTACCTGATTTAACACTTATATACCTACAGTAATCATGACAGTATTGGCAGCGAGATAGACAAACACACTGATTAGACAGAATTGAGTATCCAGAAATAGACCCATACATGTATGTGCAATTGATGTTGACAAAGGGAAGAGGCATTCTGGTGGGAAAAAGATAGTCTTTTCAACAAATTGGACTGACACAATTGGTAGCCATATGCAATAAATAAAACAAAACAACACTGATTAATACCTTTCACGATACAGAAAAATTAACTTAAAATGGATTATAGGCCTAAATATACTATATAAAATTTCTAGAAGAAAACAGAAGAGAAAACATTTGTGACCTTGGGTTACATGAGATGTCTTTGATGCAACCAATCCATAAGACAAAAAACTAGATTTCATCAGTATTAAAAACTACTGGTCTCCCAAGTCACTGGTGAGAGGATGAAAAGACAAGCCACAGACTGGAAGAAAACATTTGAGAACACATATAAAGGGCTTATATCTATAAAATATAAGAACATCTCATAATTTAAGAATAGGAAAACAAATATCTCCAAAACTGGACAAAATATTTGAATAGACACTTCTTTAAATAGGAAAAATGCACACTAAATAAGCACATGAATAGATATTTCACATCAGTAGTCATTATGTCCATGAAAATTACATCCACAATGAAAAACTTCTACATACCTATTGAAATGGCTAAAATTAAAAAGAACTGACCATGCCAAGTGTTGAGGAGGCTATGGAGCAACTGGAACTTGCATACACTACTGGTGATAGAGTAAAATTATATAGCACATTGACTACTAATTTCACAATTTCTCGAAAAGTTAAACATACAAAACATATGATAGAGCCATTCCACTCCTAATTACTTTCCAGGAGAAATGACAGCATATGTCCAAACAAAGACTGTACATGAATATGCATAGCAGCTTTATTTATAGCTACCATTTTTTTTTAAGACTGGCACCTGAGCTAACAACTGCTGCCAATCTTCTTTTTTTTCCTCCCCAAATCCGCCAAGTATGTAGTTGTGTATTTTAGTTGTGAGTCCCTCTAGTTGTGGCATGTGTGATGCCACCTCAGCGTGGCCTGATGAATGATGCCATGTCTGCGCCCAGGATCCTAACTGGTGAAACCCTGGGCCACCAAAGTGGAGCACACGAACTTAACCACTCAGCCACAGGGCCGGCCCCTAGAGCTATGATTTTAAAACTACCCACATACCCACCAATCGTTGAATAGATAAACAAAGTCTGATGTAAACATGCAATGACAAACTACGTGGCAATAAAAAAGGCTGAACTATTAATTTACGCAATATGAAAGAGCCTCAAAAGAATTATTCTCAGAAAAGAAGATGAACTAAAAAGAATAGATATTGTATGATTTTATTTTTATAAAAATCTGGAAAATGGAAATGAATTCATTCTGACAGACTGCACATCAGTAGTTGCCTAGAGAGGTGGTGGTGGGAGGGGCAGAGGGAGAGATCATAGAGGGTCATGAAGAATGTTCTTGGGGTCATATTTGTTATCTTGATTGTGGTGGTAGATTCAAAGGTGTGTGTGTATCAAACTTATCAAATTGTACATGTTAAATATGTACATTTTATTCTACATCACTTCTTACTCATTAAATCTCAAAAAACTAAATACACACACACAGACACACACATATATGTGGACTAAACATTCAAAAGACACAGAATGTCAGACTGGATAATAAATCAAGATTCAATTATATGTTTTCTACAAGAGACAAATTTTAGTTTCAAAGACACAGAAAGGTAGGATGTAAAAAGATGCAAAGCTACACTAAGCCAAACATAACCATATTGAAGCTGGAATGGCACTATTATTGTCAGAAAAAATAGACTTCAATATAAGAAATATTACTAGAGAAAAAGAAAGGCATTTCATAATGATGAAAGAGAATACATCAGGAAGATATAACAATTACACATGTATATGCACCTAACAACAGAGCTTCAAATCACATGAGCTGAAACTTTTATCATTGAAAAGAAAAGCTGAGAATTCGACAGTCATATTTAGAAATATTGATATACCTTTCTCATTAATTTACAGAAGAACTAGGCATAAAATAAGGATGTAAAAGACACGAACAATACTTTCAACTAACTTGATCTAGTTGTCATTTACAGAAAAATCCATTGAGTAATAGTAGAATACACATACTTTTTAAGTATATATGAAATATTCTCCTAGATAGAACAAATGATAAGCCATAAAACAAATTTAAATAAATCTAACTCATACAAAGTATTTTCTTTGACCAAAATGAAATAAAAAACTGAAAGAAATTTGAGAATTCCCCAATGCTTGAAAACTAACCAATATGCTTCTAAATAACTCATTAGTCAAAGAAGAAATCACAAGGGAAATCAGAAAATATTTTGAATTAATGAAAATGAAAACACAGCATAACAAAATTTATGGACTGCTTTTAGAGATGTACTCAGAAGGAAATTTGAAGCACAAAATATTTATATTAGAAAGGAAGAAAGATCTAATATCCGAAATCCAAGCCTGAACCTTGAAAAACGGCAAATCACATGAAGAGTATTACTATGAAGGAAATAATAAAGATAAGGTTGGAAATTATTGAAATAAGGAAAGAGAAATAATGGAGAAAAACAATGAAATTGAAAGTTAGCTTATTGTAAAGTTCAAAAAATGATAAGCCTTTATCTAAACTGATTAGGAATAAATGTGAGAAAGCTTGTATTATGAAAATCAGAAATAAAAGAGAGTACGTCATTAACAACTTTACAGAAATTAAAGGGACATAAGAAAAAATTATTAGTGACTTATGCTAATAAATTAGAGAACTTAGATAAAACAGAAAAATGCATAGAAGGATGTAAGTTACCCAAAGTGATGCAAGAAGTAATAGAAAACTCGTTAGACCTATACTGAGTAAAGAAATTGAATTAAAAAAAACAGAATTCATAATTAAAAAACATCTCACAAAGAAAAGCCCAGGCTCTAGTGGCCTCAGTGGGAAACTCTATCAAATTTTTGAGAAAAAAATAATAAAGTCCTATATAAACTCTTTCAGAAAATAGAAGAGGAAGAGACACTTTTCAACTTCATCTATAATCCTGATATAACAAGTATAATGCTGATACCAAAGCCCATCAAACACACTACAAAAAAAGAAAATCATAGGCCTGTATCTCCCATCAACTAATTGCAGAAATGCTTAACAAATTTTTAGCAGTGTCCATCAACATATTAAAAAGTAATTACATGTCATGACCAAGTGGTATTACTCTCTGGAATGCAAGGTTGGTTTAACATCTGAAAATCAATTAATGTAGTATATCATATTAGCAGAACAAAAGGCAAAAGAAAAATACATGATCATTTCAATTGATATTAAAAATTGACAAAATTAAACACTCATTCATGATAATAACTGTCAAAAAACTTGGAATAGAAAGTAACCTCCTTAAACCAACTAAGTGTATCTATGAAAAACCTACAACTAACATCATATTTAATGCTGAAAGAGTAAATGCTTAAGATTGAGGAAAAGGAAAGGATATTCAATCTCACTATTTCTACGCAACATTGTGCTGGAGGAACTATCCTTCACCAAGAGGTAAGAAAAATAAATTAATGATATGCAGATCTGAAAGAAAGAAATACAACAGTCTTTATTTGCAGAGCACATGATTCTGTGTGCAGAAAATTCTGAGGATTCTACAGAAAAATGACTAGAACTAATCAAGTTCAGCAAGGTTGCAGAATACAACATTTTTATTTCTGTATATTAGCATCAAAACCTCAAGAAATAAAATTAAACATACAATTCCATTCACAATAGATTTAAATAATTAGCAATATATTAATACATTAAATACTTAGGAATAGATTTAAATACTTAAGTAGTGAAAGGGCTGTACACTGAAAATTACAAAGCATTACTGAGAAAAATTAAAAACCTATATAACTGGCAAGATATAACAAGTTCATGTATTGGAAGGATAAATATTTAGATGACACTTCTCCCCAAATAGATGTGTAGATTCAACACAAAATCTCATGAAGAATTTTGCATAAGTTCACAAGCTGATCCTAAAATTTATATGGAAATGCAAAGGACCCGGGAGAGTCCAAACAATTTTGAAAAAGAACAACAAAGTTGGAAGACTAACACTATCTAAGTTCTAAGCATACTATATCACTATAATAATCACAACAGAGTGGCATTGGTTGTAAATATACATGTAAATATTTACATGTATGATATATGTGTGTGTGTGTGTGTGTGTGTGTGTATATATATATATATATATATATATAAATGTAACAGATTAGAGAGTCCAAAACTAAACTCTTAATTTTATGGTCAATTGACTTTTAAAAGGTGTCAATTTTAATTCAATGGAGAAAAGATGCTTTTTAGTGAATGCTGCTGAAAACTTGGATATTCTATATGTGGAAATACGAACTTAGAGACTTCAAATAATAAACAAAAATTTCGTTAAAATGCATTATTATTCTATATTTAAATGCTAAAACTATAAAACCTCTACAAGTAAACATTGGAGAAAACCTTTGTAATCTTAGGTTAAGTAAAAATCTTTTAGACATGACACTAAAAGCACTACACATTAAAAATAATATGTTGAACTCATCAATATTTAAAGCTTTTTTCCTCCAAAGACACCGTTAACAAAATGGAAAGACAAGCCACCAACAAGAAAATAGTTGCAAATATTGTCTTATAAAGAATTGTATCCAGACACATAAAAAAACTTCTGCAACTCATTAATAAGAAGACAAACAACCCAATTAAAAAGTCAGTAAAATATTTGAATAGATATTTTGCCAAATAATACATATATAGCTAATAAGAATAGCTAATAAGAATTATGTATCAACATATAATAGGAAAATGAAAAGATGGTCGACATCATTGTCATTAGTGAAATTCAAATTAACCCCCAAATTCCATACACTTACATACCCACTAGTATGTCTACAATCCAAAAATATGACAATAACAACCGTGGGGAATGATGTGGAGAAATTGAAACCCTCCTACACGGCTAATGGGAAAGTATAAGGATATAGGAACTCTGGGAAGCAGTTTGGCAGTTTTTAAAACAAACATGATTTTTCCTATAATGCAGAAATTTCATTCCAAGAGTCTACTCAAGAGAAATGAAAATTTATGTCCATACAAAGACTTGTATGCCAAAGTTCATAGCAGCATTTTTCATAAGAGCCAAAGACTGAGAACAATCCAAATGTCCATCAATTTCTGCATGAAAACAAATTGTAATATTTCTGTATAATGGAATACTACTTAGCAATAAAGAGGAATAAACCATTGGTACATGCAAAAATATAGATTATTATTAAAAATATTATGCTAAGTAAAAGAAGCCAGACAAAAAGACAACAGATTGTATGGTTCCATTCATCAGAAATTTTAGAAGGGACAAATCTGTAGAGACAGAGAATAGATTCAAGGTTGCTTGAGACCAGGGGCAGAAACAGAAATTGACTGCAAACTAGCATGAGGGAATTTTTGTAGTGATGGAAGAATTCTAAAATTGAATTGTTGTGATGATGGCACAACCGTATAAATTTGCTAAAAATTATTAAACTCTATACTTACAATGGGTGAATATTTTGCTGTTTAAATAAAGTTTTTAAAATTTTTATCCTACCACTTCAAAAATTTAGCAAAATTGGAAAAAAAATATATTAAAATTCTGTGTACCTACTAACCATAAGAGGAATAAAGTGTTACGTATTAAATTTAGAAAATTGGAAGGAAGGAACTCTGTAGTTTAAATGGTGTTTAACAAAGAGATGGATTGTCAAAAAAGTTGTGCATTAATCATGAGCTTCAGATGATGTAACTGAAAACCAATAATACCGTTAGCTTTTCTTTATTGAGTCTCATTGTGTTGGCCCCATGACCCACTTTCCTCAACATATGGAAAAACTGGAAAAGTAATTTACAACTCAATGAACTCATGAGTCTTAATTTCTTCCATCATTAAAGAAATTTAGGTTTTTGCAATAAATATTGCCATACTTACTGAGACACAACGTTGCACATTTGCTAAGTAATAATATGAATAATAAACATTTGTTTCAATACATAATGAAAAATTGAAAGCTCATTTATGTGAACAATAAAGATATAATTTGTTTTAAAGCAATCTGAATCCTTAGATGTAAAATAATTTATTCACAACTTCATAATTAGTTAGTCACAGATCCAGGTCAAGAACTTTCCAGTTGGGTATTTTATGACCACATATTTCCATTATTTGGTTTTGATTGGGTACCGTATTTCTGAGATACTTGAGTCTATTGTTTTGTAAGTGTGGGCCATGACCCACTCATAGGTTGCAAAGTTAACATGGGGGGCTGTGAATATCAACATTTTTAATGAAAGAGAATATTAAAATAGAAAACAATATGAATCACAGATAGTAAATTGTGGTAGAGAGTATTTTTCTTTCGGAATTCTTCTTTCCCTGCCACTCTTGCCATGACGTGACATTTGCCTTTGGGCTTGGCTATACAATTTTCTCTGACGATAGAATGTAGACAGAAGTGGCAGTATGCACTTCTAAGCAGAGGCCTTAAGAGGATCACATGTCACCACACAGGCTCTTGGGCATCTGTAAAATTCCACAAGAGATGCCTCTGGTCCAAGAGTGAAGAGGTCAGTGGAGTAAACCTGATTCCAACTCTCAATATGGAGCCTGACCCAGCAGATCCTGTCCAACCCCAGCAGAGTCGCAGTTGACAAACAACCATTTTGAGAATGAAATAACTGTTAATGTATGTCTTGAGATTTGAGGGTTTTTTTATGTAATGTTATTACAGTAAAACTGATTAATACCCTAGGCTTAGTAGTGTATAAATAATCTTTTTATTTCACTTATATATATTCACATGTTTGAGGAATTGGGCCATTCCTACAGTTGTGATATGAAATATACTTCTGAATACTACTGAAAACTACTGTGATATAAAATAATCTACTGAAATGTGAAAGTCCTTTTAGGAAGAGGAAGACGCATACTTCATTCCAGGGAGTCAACAGCTATTTTTTGCATCACCTTCTACCCAGTGATCAAACTTCATAATTTGTGCTTCTTCCAAAATATTTGGGCTAGAAATACAGTCAGGAGCAGGTAAAAGGGAGTATCAGCTGAGGCTGGAACAATTGGGTATCATCAGAGTCAAGAGCCTGCAGGAGATAAACGCACCCAAGAGGGTCATAAACTCTCTCTCTCCCAGCCTGTAGGGAGGTGCCTGGCGAAGCTACTGTGGCTTGTTTCAAGTACAGGCAAGATGAGTGCCTGAAAACGGTAGCTCCTGATGAAGTGTCACTGGATTGGACCTTTGAGTTAGGAGTGTTCCAGAATCTCTCAAACACAAGACAAGTGTGGCGATAATACAAGTCAATTAACTAAGAAGTATCTTCGGGCTGCAAAGGTGGGTAGGGAGATTTTATCCTCTTTTTTATTGTTTAAAGCTCTATGGGAAAACACTATTCTGTAAGAACTTTTTTGTGGTATAATGATTTAAAAAATCTATATAAGTAAAGTCAATTCTTTATGTTTAAACCGTGGGAATGGCCCAATGATGCATACTAGGTCTCTCCTGCCTGCAGGAAATTTTTGGGTAGAAATAGCTTGACCCAAAGCTAGAAGTTGTTAGAAAAATTAAATTAAAGTGATAATTTGTATCTAGATAGAAAAGGTTTTAAAGAAGAATTCAAGTAAGAATTTTTAAAATTTCAGCATAGATCAGAGGAAAACAGGATTTGCCTAAAGTATCAGATCTTACAATCTGATTCTGGGAATCCTGGATATCAAAAAGCTAAAGTGATAAAGTGGATATAATAATGCTTAAAATCTGATTAAGCAGGATCACATGACCAGTTTGGTTGAAATAAAATGTATGCCATGTAACTCAGTGTAAAAACTGAGTGGGGAACTTACTAGATTCTAGAGAGATGAGAGTTTGGTTTTAAGCTAAGACATTCGATTTACCTGAGGAAGAGATGAAGTTATAGCTGGGTTCCTTTCTTGCATAAACGGTTCTCCACCTTGTCTGCATAAAATAAGTGCTCGCACTACTCATGCTTACCCCAGGCCCAATAATCGAACTCTCTAGGGGTAGGAGCACTGGTGATTTCTTATGCAGTTGAGGTTGGGAATCAGTGCTTTAAATATTCTCAATAACGTGTAATAGAAATATTTTATCATTTATTTGGAAAATGGGAAATAGTTAAAAAGATGATATGAACATTTTGTAGACTTTTTCCTCAGTGGGGTTGAGAAAATTATTAGAGCAGCAGCTTTAAGGTAACCTTTTGATAAATTTAGATACTTCGTTGAATATTTGACTGTTCTAAACATGTTACTAAAATTGCATGGGGTCCTGGTGCTGGAGCTTTCCTGAATGTACCTGGGATCTTTCAGATTTAACCATTTCAGTTCAGACTGAGAAAATACTGGAACTTACCAATGGTCTGAGTACTTTAGTATAATGAATAGCAAATTGTAACTAATAATGGTGAACTGTCTTGTGGTTTGAGTTATTTTGGTAACACATCCTCTCAAACTAGACTATATGTATGTAGGGGGAGAGGAGGTTGCTCTTTCATGGCTATTAGAAGAATAACTTTTAATGTATTCTCCTATTAAGATTCAATCTGTAACATTTGCCCTATTTTTCAAGTAATGTATTATCATAAAATTTCTTTTTTACAAAATCACTATGGGCTCTGGATATTAACAAGCGGAGCTCTTGCGTCCCACTTGTATCCAGCCCAACACCGGCCCAGAGTAAATACTTAATAAATATCTACTGAGTGACAAAAGAATAAATCCATGCTAGTCTTTTAATGAATTAAATAAAATATTATCCTCAATCAATTTTAGTAATTATAGCTGAAAAAAGCTCTCACTCCCCCTCTCTCTTGCCTCCTTTCCTCTCTCTTTTTCCATTACAAAGAGTAAATTGAATAAGCAGAAACAACTTATGCCTCAAATTATCCTTTGAAAATGTGTTCAATGAGAGAACTTTTCCTTCAATCATTAGTCCTTGACTTTTCTGTTCTCTCATAGGTAATAATAATTAATAATGATAATATTGCCATATTATTACAACGAGTATTCAGTTATGTTATATATCTGTATAAGATCCATATGTGCATAGACTATATATAATAATTAAAGCTTGCAACTACATTTGAAGGTAAGACTTTCTCCTCCCCGAACCTTGGGAGAATCCTGCCTTCCGAAGGCGTTATTAATTGTCCTGCCTCTCTCTCTCCTCTCCTCCCCTACTGACTGGCTGCTGTTTGCACCCCTTCCAGGGGGGCGAGGGGCAGAACTCAGTAGGGGGCAGGGGATATCTGCCTTGTCTGGAACTATTTTAGCTAGATTTGTGCCCTCAGAGCCTGGCAAAGTTTGGAGCCGTCTCTCTCTCTCATATGAATTCCCTGTCATTCTTTGAGGACCTCTAGGCTCTGGGGCCTCTGGGTTACAATTCCTATCGCAGTGATAGGAATCCCTAGGCCTCCTCTTCTGACGGGGCTTGTCTGGGTGCAGATCCTGGGGATGTTAAGTCCACTTCCAGCTTCTGTTGCAATAACATCTCTTCCCCAGGGGTTCTTTCTGAGATAACCTGAGACAGTCCTCAGCAGACATACGTTCTTTGCCCCAACCTATCCTGGCACAGCCAGAACCCTGCTCTGCTCTCCTCACTGGGTGCAACCCCCTTAGTCTCTAGATTTCCCAGGCAGGGCCCGGTAGGAGTCCACCTTGTCTCTTAACCTTAAGAGTCACATAAAATCTCCCTGAAGTGAAAGAGGAGACTCTCTTGGTTTGAGTTGAAGGGAGAAAAAATCTCTTCCCAAAGAAATCCTCTGAAAAGCCTTCCTCTTGAATTGATAGGTTTTCCTCTTCAAACCGCATCTGTTGCTCTCTCATATTTGTTTTGAAAGTTCATAAGCTGGTCTGGAATTTCACATTTTTGCAGCTTGGTTTCTCAAAAACTTCCAGTTAACATCTTATTGCATATTATATGTGTGTGTGTGTACGTACGTACGCATAACCAAACTTGCAAGTGTCTAAATGAAACAAATCATTTTTCTATATCATATATTAAAGGCAGAAAATTACCTATGCAAAATAAGTCATATTGATAAAAGAATAGAAATTTCTTATCTGGTTGCTGTCTGATTTGTACATAGAGGCCCCAATCCCTTTTTCTAGTTAGTAAACAGAATCACTGCTGAGGTCTTGCAGCAAAACGGGTGTGGAGACATGCCAATGCTCAAATCCAAGCTTACCTCAATTATTATGGCGTGAGCCAAAAGAAGAATGAGCTTTTGTTAACCTCAGTCCCATTTTATCTCCATGGTTTTATATTCTCTCCATGTTAATTCTCATGTTCATTCACAAAAATGTCCAATCATCTACAAAGTGAAAATGTACCCTGCATTCTCCATAACTAATGTCTCTCAACTTAGATGAAAATATGATGTCTTCACTGCACATACAGATTTCCTAACAAACCCTGTTTTATTCCAAATAGAGCTTCTCATGTCAAAGTTATATTAATTCAAATTTTTGAGTAGCAGGAATTGCTCTCTAATCAGATGAAGTATAGATCTCCTTATAAGAAATGATGAAGGAAAAAGTTTTTAAAAAGCCCACAGAACAAGGAAAAAAGAGTAGTAGATTCCCGTGTCAAGTAGAAACCATGATTAGAGATGGAAGATTAAAGATATGACTAAAAAATACGTAATTAGTAACTCTCTTTGGTGAATAATGTAGATATCGTGATTGCGAAAGACACTCAAAGAGAGGAAAGGTCCTTACTTCCCACACGTACATGGCTTTGAGGAGGCCCACGGACTGACGTGCAAAGGCCCACAGTCCTGTAGTCTCCGAGCTGCTGGTATTTTAAGGAAGCTCCAGTCCAGAGCTAGGAATGCAATGGTTATGTTTTGTTTTGCTTTGTTTCATTTCTTTTGTTTTATTTATTTTCAAGTGGTGAAGGCAGCACGGAGAGCTGGAGAGAAGGATTTTCAAGAACTCTGGGTACAAATCATACTAATATTGTGAAACAGTACTTGCCCCATACACATAATCCTATAGGGGCCAGGTAAAATAGGAGAGTTGATGAAATTTACTCTTCACCCTAATTTTTCTCCCAAAGAGGAGTCCTGAGAAAGAAGAAAACAAGTTCTAGATCAGAAAATACTTCCTTGCTTCTGTATCCATGAAAGCTTTTCCGGAATGGGTGGTTCGTGTTCTGTCTGGTTGGCAGTCAGAAATGGTCCGTGTATCCTGCGCGTGTTTTCCACCGTGAGGAGGAGTGCCTTTTAAGTCCAAATAGCAGTGTTTTGAAGATCAGAGGAATTGTTTGCTTTTTCAACACTCCACACAAAGCTTCCTGGGGCATTTCATCAGAGCAGCCTGGCACCGCCAATTTTAGCTGACTGGATACTCCGTTGCTTGACAAAGCTTTTAACACCTTTTGGTTTTAAATCCAGATGCGTTTTTCCATGAACACCTGTACTGTAAATGAGAGCATTTTTTCCGTAGCTATTTAATAGTCGGTGGCTGACAACACGCAAACTAAGATCGCTATTATATTTAGTGGAGAGGTATATATGACTCTCTCAGTCATCCTCTTATATGGTTGATCTATTTGTGATCTTTGTCCTTTTCTAGGGGCCAAGATTTGCTGGGAACCAGGGAGTTTTAACAACAAAAAACAATACTTTTGTAATTTTCCTCAAATATGTGCCTTGGCAGCAGATTTTTGGGTGTGAATCTGTAGTTGGAATTACTTAAGGTGACTACCAAAATAGATGCTGTGCGAAGCACTTTGTAAATGCAAGATTCTAACACCTCTTGGTAGTGGTAGGAGTGGTAATTAAAGAATAAAAAGCAACTTTTGGGGACTCACAGTAGAAAGCTAATAATTATGAACACCACACCAGGTTCAGCAGTCTTGTTTCATTACAATAATGAGATATTGAATGTTTACATTTTCCACAATCCTTCAGATTACTCCAGACTTGGTCATTGTCTAGGACATGGATCTGCTACATACAGCTCTCCTGGAGACGCCTGCCTCAGTCCATCTCCCTGTGTCTTGTTGCTGAACTCACATTTCTGACTGCAGACAGTGTTCGCCTAGAAATTAATCTTATTTTTCTTGTGAATTTTTTTTTTTTTTTTTTTGGTATCTGGCATTGTGAGTTAATTTTTTTCCCACATGCATTCAGCTGTCTTCATTTGAATCAGAAATAAAGTCCTTCTCAAGGAGAAAAGCTGTCTTAATAATCCTAAATGCCCACAGTAGTACTCTGCACATGTAGGATCTTATTAAGTACTTTGAAAAACTCCCTGATTTGGATGAAAGTTAATGATCTGATGGGCGTCTTGTAGATGCATCTTAAATGAGTCACTTTATTAGCCTTTGAGGACACAATAGTTGTCCTTTTCAGAATGTGAGAAGTGGATTATGTGTGGAACCTGGAATGACACACAATTTATGAAGTTCCTTAACTTAGGGGACGATCGTCTGAAAGAACGTGCTCAGCAGATGTATCTTGTGAATGACTGTGTGAGGGAATCAGAGCTAGCGTGATTTTCACGGTATAGTGTACGCCAGAAATCCACTGAAGGCAGAAATATACTGAAGAAATTTGATGTGATGACAAGTTCTCTAATGATTCAATTGATCTACGGTTAGTTTTTGTTTTTTTAACAAGTTGCTACTCTTTGTAGCGCTTTTTCTGGAGGTTTTGCTTTCAGTTTTAATAACTGATTATATAAATTCAATTTAATTTATCATTGCATTATAATTTTTTTTTACCTTTTGATTCCCTTTACCTATTTCTTCTGTCCCCATCCCCCACTTCTAGCAACCACCAATATGTTCTCCATATCTATGAGCTTGTTTATTTTTATATTCTACACGTGAGAGATCATGACATTTGTCTTTCTCTGTCTGACATTTCATTCAGCATAACGTCCTTGAGCTCCATCCACGTTGGCACAAATGGCAAGATTTCATTCTTTTTTATGGCTGAATAGTATTCCATTGTATATTTATAGCACAATTTATTTATCCATTCATCCATCGATAGACACTTAGGTTGCCTCCATATGTTGGCTATTGTAAATAATGCTGCAATGAACATGGGGGTACATATATCTTTTTGAGTTAGTGGTTTTGTTTTCTTTGGATAAATATCCAGAGGGGGAGTTGCTGATTCATGTGGTAGTTCTATTTTTAATTTTTTGAGGAAACTCTATTCTGTTTTCCACGGTGGCTACACCAATTTGTATTTCCACCAATAGTGCATGAGGGTTCACTTTTCTCTACATCCTCTCCAATACTTGTTATTTCTTGTCTTTTTGATAAAAGTCATTCTAACAGGCATGAGGTGGTATGTCACTGTGGCTTTGATTTGCATTTTCCTAACAATTAGTGAAAGTAATGATGTTAATTAATTAACACGTGTATATCTTCTTTGGAAAAATGTCTATTCAGATCTTCTTCCCATTTTTTAAATCAGATTGGATTTTTTTTTTTTTTTTTTTTTTTTTTTGCTATTGAGTTGCATGAGTTTTTCTGTTTTTAAAGATTGGCACCTGAGCTAGCAACTGTTGCCAATCTTCTTTTTAATTTTTTCTTCTTCCTCTCCCCAAAACCCCCCAGTACATAGTTGTAGATTCTAGTTGTGAGCGCCTCTGGTTGTGCTAGGTGGGACTCCACCACAGCATGGCCTGATGAGCGGTGCCATGTCCGTGCCCAGGATCTGAACCGGTGCAACCCTGGGCTGCTGAAGTGGAGTGTGCGAACTTAACCACTAGGACACCGGCTGGCCCCGGTATGAGTTTTTTATGTATTTTGGATATTAGCTCTTGTCAGATAGATGATTTGCAATTATTTTCTCTCATTCAGTAGGTTACCTTTTCATTTTCTTGATGATTTCCTTTGCTGTGCAGAAGCTTTTTAGTTTGCTGTAGTCCCACTTGTTTATTTTTGCTTTTGTGTCAGATTCAAAAAACCACCTCCAAGACCTATGTTAAAGAAATTACTGCTTATGTTTTCTTCTAGGAGTTTCATGGTTTCAGGTCTTATATTCAAGTCTTTAATCCATTTTGAGTTAGTTTTCGTGTATAGAGAAAGATAGGGGTCCAGTTTCATTCTTTTGCATGTGGCTGTCCCCTTTTCCCAAAACTACTTATTGAAGAGGCTGTCTTTTTCCCATTGTATGTTCTTGGCTCCTTTGTCATAAATCAATTGATCATATATTAATGGGTTTATTTCTGGGCTCTCTAATCTGTTCCATTGATCTGTGTGTGTGTTTTTGTGCCAATACCATACTGTTTTGATTACCATAGCTGTGTAATGGAGTTTCAGATCACAGAGTGACACTTTCAGCTTTGTTCTTCTTTCTCAAGATTTCTTTGGCCGTTTGGGATCTTTTGTGGTTCCATACAAATTTTAAGATTATTTTTTCTATTTACATGAAAAATTTCATTGGAATTTTGATAGGGATTGCATTGAATTTGTAGATTGCTTTGGTAGTATGGACATTTTATCAATATTGATTCTTCCAATCCATGAGCACAAAATATCTTTCCATTTATGTGTCTTGTTCAATTTCTTTCATTAATGTCTTGTAGTTTTCAGTATGAATGTCTTTCACCTTCTTGGTTAAATTTCTTCCTAGGAAATTTATTTTATTTTTTTGATGCAATTGTAAATGGGATTGTTTTTTTAATCTCTCTTTCTGATAGTTCGTTGTTAGTGTATAGATACACAACAGATTTCTTTGTATGGACTTTGTATCCTGAAACTTTACTGAATTCTTTTATTAGTTCTAACAGTTTTCTGACGGAGTCTTTAGAGTTTTCCATATATAATATTATGCCATCTGCAAATAGTGACAGTTTTACTTCTTCCTTTCCAGTCCGGATGCCTTTTACTCTCTTTTCTTGCTTAAGTGCTCTGGGTTGAACTTCCAATATTATGTTGAATAAAAGTGGTGAGAGCGGGCACCCTTGTCTTGTTCCTGATCTTGGAGGAAAAGCTGAAAGCTTTTCACATTTGAGTATGATGTTAGCTGTGGATTTGTCATATTTGGCCTTTATTATTTTGAGGTACGTTCCCTCTATACCTGTTTTGTTGAGAATTTTTATCATAATTGGATGTCAAATTTTGTCAAATGCTTTTTCTGCATCTGTTGAGATGACGGTATGATTTTTTCCTTCATTTTGTTAATCTGGCACATCATGTTGACTGATTTGCAAATGTTAAACCATCCATGCATCCCTGGAATAAATCCCACTTGATCATTTTGTATGATCCTTTTAATGTACTATTGAATTGGGTTTGCTAATATTTTGTTGAAGATTTTTGTAACTATGTTCATCAGGGATATTGGCTTATAATTTTCTTTTCTTGTGGCATCCCTGTCCGGTTTTTGTACCAGGGTAATGCTGGCCTCACAAAATGAGTTTGGAAGAGTTCTCTACTCTTTGACTTTTTGGAAGAATTTGGGAAGAATTGATATTAATTTTTCTTTGAATGTTTGTCCTCTTAGAATTCACCAGTGAAGCTGTCTAGTCCTGGACTTTTGTTTGTTGCATTATAATTATTTATCAAAAGCAATTTCATTTATACTTCTTATTAATTTAACAAGAATACTCTATTTAATGTTTAGGGAAATCTAATCATTTCCAGGTGCCATAAAAGTACTTCTAAACAATTGTGATTTAACCAGTTTCCAAATAGTATCTTTTTATACACAAAGAGAAAGAGAGCAAATAAATTCTTAAACAAAATATAACTGTTGCAGATTTTGTGAGTCTACCCTAAGTGTTCTTGCCACTTCTCCCATTTACATATGGTTATTTAAAAAAAATAGACTTCATTTTTTAGAGCGATTTTTAGGTTTACAACAAATTTAGAGGAAGGTACAAAGACTTCCCATATGCCCCTGCTCCCACACATGCATAGCCTCTCCCATTATCAGCATTACTCACCAGAGTGGTACATTTGTTACAAAGGATGAACCTACATTGACACATCATAATCACCCAGGGTCCATAGTTTACCTTAGAGTTTGTTCTTGGTGTTGGACTTCTATCTTTATAGTTATTCTTAATGTTATCTATCACTTCATAGTTCTCAATAAAATATTTGGAAATGTTTGATAAATTTCTGATATAATAAAAACTCTTACAGTATAACAAACAAAATAATGTTTTACTAAAGTTACTGGTTTATTTCCATGAATTTGGTCGTTCTCAGATATGAAGGATTTCATAAAAATGAATGATATGCCATAACAGTCACATTTCATTTATGCTTGCATAAGTTCCAGCATTCAGGAGTTTTCAAAAAGAAAAAAAAAAGAAGAGAAGCAAGGTAATAAAAAACTTCCTCTAGGGAATTTATTCTATCTAGAATTCACACATATAGACAATTTCATGTCAAAGCAGTCATCACGAATAGCATGTCTTACTTAAATGAAGATTTAGACACGTACAACAACTAAATAATGTCTAATCGTAGTTGTCAGTTTACTATGGAAATGTTTAATCTTCTAAGGATTTTGAAATTACTGAATTATAGTTTACATGGCTTTTCATTGTCTAAAAGTAAGTGAATGTATTTAAGAATAAGAGAAGTTGGAATCAACACAAAGTGGCCTGAAAGGAATTACAGGGTTGGGCTCTGGAGGAGAGAGTTCCAGTATTAGGCATAAATGAGCATCTGCTCATGGAGCTAGTGCTCACGCAAATGATTTTTCAAACCAAACATTTTTTCTTTTGGTTAATTGATGATATTCTATGAATAACCCTCAAATTCCAAGGAATCTCTCCTTCACTTTCCAGGCTCATGGGTATAATATCAATGAACTCACCATTTTCTTCTCTGAAGCTTAGTTAAGTCTTAGAAACAAAACTGAGCAGATAAGCGCCTAGGAAGCTGATGAAAAAGAGCACCTATTTAGAAAAGTAGCAGTGAAAATATTTTTGTTTGTAATTGAACAATACTAAATTACTAGTGCTAAAATCTATGCTATATGCACACCAAATAATTTTATTTTCTTTCTGGGCTCACAGCCAAACCACATTTCTGGTCTCCTTGTAGTTAAGGACCCTATGACTGAGTTCTGCCCAATGAATGTGGGCAATCACCATATATATCACTGGCCTCTCTTGTGATCTTCCCCACTCTCTGTTTGCTCAGCGGATGGCCAGATGCTAAAGATCTAATGGAAGACTCCAGAGTCCTTCAGGACTCCCAGGCCAGGAGATGGCGGAACTATAGATGGAAGTAGCCTGAATGCCTGAGTTATTTCATGGTAAAAGATGTCCAAGAACACCAGTTAAACTGGAGCATCTCCACTGGATGTTTGTAAATGAAAAATAAATTGTTACCATATTAAGCCATTACGACATTGGTTTTCTTTGCTACAGCAGTTAGTCAACACAAAACTAGCAATTTCTTTCTGATATCTTGAAATATTTACAAGAATGGGTCAACTTTAGGAAGAAGCTGGAAGTATGTATCTCAAATGGAATGAATGAAATATGGAGATATGTACATGTGTGTGCATTTTTATTTAATACACAAGATTCCTAGTCTTATATTTTTTCTTCTTTTGAAATTGCTTATCAACTTGGAAAAGGCTTAGCTTACAAAATGAGACACGGATTTTGGCTCAATACTTAATCAAGTTAAACCATAACTGTGTCTACACACTGTTAAATCAGAGTGGCATAAGGTGCAAAAATAAGAGCCCCAGTTGGATTATCCATTCAATTATTTTCAAAGAAGCAGTCTGTGCACTGGCACAGGATTATACCCAATTGCCAAATTTATCACACAAAGGGATTGCTTCCCTTCTCTCTAATTTCATGTCTGCCACAATCTTAGACTGCTCAGACAGCAGCATGGTGGACACCTGAATTATTTAAGAGAACATTCTAACAAAGTTCGCAAACATTCTGGCATCTGCTGCCCATACTTGTAACAGTAGTGGCAGAACCCAGAAGAAAATAAGCTGCCCAAATCATATCACGTCTCACAGCAAGTGAGATTTGATGTATTTTTCACTTTTAACCACTGAATTCCTAAGATATTTTGTGGTAGCAAATATGTCTAGGGAAATCCTCTCGTATTGGAGAGTAATGGTTAACTCACAAGTCTGGGGCTGTATCTATGTGGGGGCTATGATTCATCTCAAGGAGTGTAAGATAAGGTTTTTTAAATGCAGGCTTCAGTTTCTTAACAGCAAAACCAGAACTCCTTGGGGAGGTGTTTCTGTGACATACGCTCCCTGAATCCATCAGGGCAGCCCTGACTGAGGAGAAATTTCTGGTTGGAATGAATAGGTCCAGGGTGGATAGTGTGAGTGCAGCTGCTGTGGTCTTTTAGTCCTAGTGGCAGGGGCTTCTCATTGCCTGGCTCGGAGTGTAAAAACCTGCCAGTCTGACCACTGTTAGCCTTCAGCGAAGATGTATCACGTGACTGCCTGATCCGGAACTTTTACAGAGGTCTCTAAGCAAAATTTGCTATGATTCAATTGGAGTTCTATCTCCTCTTCCTTCCGTCTCTTGTTTAAATCACTAAACTTTCCCTTTAAAATATGATTGTGTGTATAATAAGCGTACAATTTCCTTCTCCAGAAATTTAGCAAGATACCTCCCATTTTTTAATAGTTGTATACATTATCCTATATTGCTACCTTACATCTTCTTCTTGTTGGTTAGATTATAATTCCTTTAGATCAAGAACTGTTGTGTATATTTCTTTATTTATGCCCTAGAGACCTTGTAAAACTGCAGTGATTAATTAGTATATATTCTTATATTAGAGGCAAGATAGCAGAAATAATTAAGGAGCTTCCAATTTAAAAAAAAAGCAAGAAAGAATTTGAAGGAAAATTAAAAACTAAAGTTAAATAATATCATGACATAGTCTTTTAAACTGTTATCTATTGTATGTAAAGTTAAAAAGACTAAATATATTTGTTCAGAGCTTAAAGAGAATGGGGTTAGATGTTTGGTAGCTTGATAAATTAAGTATTCTTTATGTTTGATTTTCTTTGATTTCTTCTTTTATGCCTTATAGAGAATTTATATTTGAAAGAGAATACTTGCTAGCTTTTAGTCAGTTGACAGAGTCAGTAGGATCTAAGGATCATATCTGGGAGTGAGAGAACGACACTGAGAAGGATATGTGTGTGGTCTGGAAACCTATTTCTAAGGTAGGGTGTACACTATATACTCTATCGACTCTCTTTTTAGGTAAGGACTATGTTGCTGAGAAGTAGGTATGTTAATGCTTAAAAACATCCAGTATGAATAAAATAAGACTTAATTTATGTCTTAAAATAGTTTTGCTTTCCTAAATGAAACCAGCAAAAACTTTCTGTAATACTCCTCCAGAAAACGTCCTGTCCTCTCCACTTGTTCCCAACGCTTACACATGCTTTTGCTGTCATTATCCCCTACTGAAAAATTATCCTCTAAAATTAAGATTTTCTAAATTAAAAAGACTATTAATTGCCACAGGGATTTTGGAAATTATTAATGAAGAAGTAGGAAAGAGTCTGTTCTACCAAAAATGTTTGAAGTCCACTTGAAACTTTGAGTAGCTCAAGGACTCCCACTTGACAATCATATACAACATGCTTTTCTCCAAGTGAATCACGAGTGTACACCAACGTCTTCACCATTCCTCTCTGCGGGATGACAGTTCCAGATCTGGCAAATTCTTTGCATTTAGGGATAACAGAATCATCAACTTTTAAAGAACAAACAGGAGTCTAAGGGTCTGAGTAAAGAGCACCCTTAAAAACTTAATTAAATGGAGGGAATAATTTTACACTTATTTTGAGACATCCCAGTGAGCCTTCAACATGAACTTTACCGTAACTGCTTTAGAGTTTGCATGTGTGTGTATAAAGGTATAATTTAAAGTACTCTTAAGACTAGAACTTCTTCCAGAGCAAGATATGGGCTGATTTAAGAAGCGAAAAGTGGTCTCCTCTATCTGTAAATAGCTCCTTAGCAAAGAAATTTCTTGAGATGGATTTTTAACTTATTAATATTCGACTTTTTGTGACTTCTTGAAGGAGGGCGTAGCAGATAGTGACAAGCTATCGTCCCCACTGAACAAATAGAAAAAGATTATCAAAATCATATTTTGAGAGCCAGCCCTGATGGCCTAGTGGCTGAAGTTTGGTGCTCATCGCTCTGGCGGTCTGTGTTTGCTTCCCAGTCACAGAACCACACTGCCCACCTGTCAGTAGCCAGGCTGTGGTCGCAGCTCAAGCAGAAGAACTAGAAGGACTTACAACTAGGATATACAGCTATGTGCTGGGGCTTTAGAGAGGGGAAAAAACAGTCCTACAAAAACCAGAAAAAACCATCATATTTTGAAACACAACAGAGCGATGTGAAAGCAAAGAGGACTAAGGAGATAAAAGTTTTAGAGAAGGAAGAGTGCTTCTTATGTGGGCTGAGATTGGTTACCATTTTCCCTCTGGGACATTTGCTGATTCTGTATCGCGCTGTGGGATAGGCTTGTCACAGGCAGCAAGACTCCATTAGGGCAAAGAAAAACCAACGGAGTCTCTGACAGCCACATATGCTGGTATTGACAGATCAAAATCCAGAGAAGCTCTAAACACATAACCAGTTTTTCTTGTGGGATATTTGCTGAGTTTTGAGACAGAGCAAGAGAGAGAGTCTGAGGCAGAAAGCCTCAAGAATGAAATCTCCTGAAGTCTGTCAGTGCTTAAGAAACAAAGTCACACAATAGGAAGGGATATCTTACAAGTACAAACTGTTTTCTTCTCAAGAAAGTTGTCATATTTCAAATCTGTGTGGAGTGGAATGCTAAACAACTAAACTCTGAAGTTCCAAAGCAGAAATTTCATAGTGAAATGGAGAGAGAGGTCACCACGCTCTCAGGTAGAAGTGCAGGAGGGCCAGGCCCAAAGGTGGGACTGGGCTAGAAAGGTGAAGTGATGGGTCCTAGACTAGAGACATTTGAAAAAACAGGTGGAAAGATTCTAACTAAAGCTGAATTCGCAACCCCGACCCCAACCCGACTTGAATCCTGATTGGATTGTGATCAACCCCTCACATTCTCTGCCTAACAGATATCCTTAGGGAACGAACCCTCTCTAGAGATAGACAACATCATTTTCAGTCTCTACAGTTATGTTGTACACAATGGCCAAGAAAAAGTAACATTTGACACATGCAAAGGGGCAAGAACATATAACTGAGAATTAAGACAAAGTACAGATATTAGAAGAAGACATGTAATGAGGCCAATAAATATGATTGACAATCAAGAGTAAAAATAGACTATAGAAGCAGATGATCCAAATGTAGAAATAAATGAATGAGAACTTTACATGTAAAAGAAAATAAAGAAAGAATTTAACAAAATGAAAGACGTATGAGGATTTCAGTGTAGCACTGAAATCTGCAAAATGAAGCAAATAGACATTCTAGAATTGAAAATATATATCTAAAATTAAAAATAAATTGCTGAAGAAACAATTATTGAACTGGAGTTTAGAAGAAAATATCCAGAGTAATGCATGGCCAGGGAGAAAGATAAAAAAATACAAAAGACAGGGTCAGATTACACAGAGGGCACTTTTATTGGGTTTAACAGAATTTAATCAAAGCGTTAGGGAGATAGGAAGGAAAATGAAAGAGAGAAAATATTTGAAGCCATAATGGCTGAAATTTTTCTAGAAATAGTTAAATGCATCAATCCACATATATGAAAAGCCCAAATGGATAAATGTAAAGAAATTCAGACTTAGACACATCACAATGAAACTGAAGAAAATCAAAGTTAAAGCAAATACTTGCATATGCAGCCAGGGGAAAAGAATAAATATGACGTATAAAGGTACAAACCTAGAATTCTGTAACAAACAAGACTATCTTCAATGATAAAAGGTAAATGAAGGCAATTTTTTTACAAAAACTATGGGGGTGAGCTGTCAGCAGATCCAAACTAGAAAAATCTTAAAAGATTCTCCTCAAGCAGAATCAAAAGAATTTCTGATGCAAGTCCAGATGCAGAAAAGAATGAAGATCAATGAAAATGGTAAATATGTGTGTAAGTCCAAAAGAACATTGACTATTTAAACATTTAAATCAAATGTACACAAAAATAGCATTTAAATTGACTTGATGACAAAGATATTTAGAATATTCTAAAGTCCTTGTCTTATCCGGTAAAAGTAATTATTTACATTTGATTTTGATAAGTCATGAATACATGCTGTAACGGTAGAAAAATGGAATGGTAGCATGTTTATTTTTCAATCTGAAAAATGGGACAAAGAGAAAAATGACTCAAAAACTGACGATACAAGTAGAAAGCATGTCATATTACAGTAAATTTAAACTCAAATATATAAGTAATTATAATAGGAGTTGAAGGACAGTATGCTCCTTGTAAAAGACAGAGATTGTCACAATGAAAAGTTTTTAAAAGCCTAATATATGATAAACATATGGCAATATTATCTATAACATAATGTTAGAAAAGTTGAAAGTAAATAGTGGGAAAAGATAAACCAAAAGAACTTGTATAGTGATTCTTCAGACAATATGATCTTTAATGCAAAAAGCAAAAGTAGAGGCAGAGAGTGCTGCTACATATTGATAAAACGTGGTATGTTTATATGCTCTTGAGAACCTGGCCTTACAATATATAAAACGAAATTGGTAGAACTGCAGGACCAATAGATCATGGAAGAGTTTAGAAGATCTCTCTCAAGCAGATAAAAAAATGGTAAGGAGTAAACAGATTTGAACATTATGATTAGAATTAACTTACTAGTCATATATAAGCCCCTGCACCAAAATGTGTAATCCACATTTCTTCAAGCACACACAATATTTAAAAGACATTGCGCAAATATTGTGCCCTAAACTCTCTCCAAATTTCATAAAATTCAAACATTATAGACTCTCTGATCACAATTTAAGTAGGCTAGAAACTAATAACAGAAAGATAACTAAAAAACACCCATATTGCTATAAATTGAAAAGTATATCACTAATAACCCATGTTTCAGGAGAAATTGCAGATTGAGGATCTCCACTGGTCTGCTCCCCGGTGAAACCTGTGGAAACTATTTTTTTAAAAAGCCTGAACTTTCATAGCCTCTGGAAATAGTCTTAAGGGTGAAAATCAAATGAAGGAACGTCTATTTAAGAACATCTACAAAAATTCAATGAGAAAGATACGAATCAGTAGTATTTGAACCAAGACTGTTCCCTCCGTCCACCTTTTCAGCTCAATGAGATGGAGACTCCACTCCAGACTGCTACAAGAACACAGGATTTTCTCCTCCCCCAGTTTCCAGAGGGCTTTCTTCCCAGGAGAAGCAGGCTGTCAGTGTTTCTCATCCTGCCCGCAGTTATCATTTTTTTTGTGTGTGTGGAAGATTAGGCCTGGGCTAACAACTGCCGATCCTCCTCTTTTTGCTGAGGAAGACTGGCCCTGAGCTAACATCCATGCCCATCTTCCCCTACTTTATATGTGGGATGCCTACCACAGCATGGCTTTTGCCAAGCAGTGCCACGTCTGCACCCGGGATCCGAACCAGAGAACCTCAGGCCGCCGAGAAGTGGAACATGTGAACTTAACTGCTGCACCACCCAGCCAGCCCCTCAGTTATCTTTTGTTGAGGCTAAGTCCTGAGTGACTGTGGTTGAGAGTTAGGGACCCTCTTCTTCCACCCAGCTCCTACTGCCCCAACTTACAGAAAGAAGGCTGTGCCTTGGGTGCAATGTGCTGGGAATGCTGGGGCTCTGGTTTCTCCTGCCCAGGCTCATGAAGTGATGGGTATATGTCAGGAGAAGCAAGTAAAGAGAATCCCAGTCTGCTCCTCCTCCCTCACCAAGTACTCAGTCACTCAGAGAGAAGCTTGCTATTGTCCCCACCCTCAACTCCAGAGCCCTGGATCAGAGTTTTTGCATAAGGATAGAAACAGGTCATAAAACACCTCCTAATTGCTTCCTAAAGGAACTGATTTAAGTTGCATCAGAGAGTACTGAAGTTCAAGCCTAAGGGCTCTTTCAAGAACAGTCAAAATTTTGACAAAGAACATTTGAGAGGAGATTTAAGATACAGGGTAACCTGAAGGGCAGCTAGTTTTCAGGAGAGAACCAGAGAACGGGGAGGATGTCTCCTGGAGCCAGAAAAAAATCAAACACTGGCCTCAGAAACTGTTCCTTCAAAGGAACCAGACTTTGATTGGATTAGTTTGCACAGCAATTTATGCTTCCAAGGCGTTGTTGAAAACAGTAGAAAAATCAGCTGGCAATTAGTAGTTTAAGAACTTGATATGGCCAGGAAACTAGAAGAAGAGTCATCTGGGGGTCTATGGGTGTACAGAAAGCTGTGCCTTCCTGAGGAACAGCATCAGAGGTGAGATACCAGTACCTGGAGCTGCTACAATATATTATCTGAAGTGTCCACTTTGCAACAAAAAAGTATAAAGCATGCAAAGTAACTGGAAAGTATGATCTCTACACAGAAAAAAAAAAGCAGGCAATAGAAATAGCCTGACAGACCAGAGGTTAGATTTACAGAAAAAGCCTTAAAGTAGCCATTTTGTTAACATGTTCACAGAACTAACTGAAATCATGATTAAAGAAATAAAAGAAGGTGGGATTACACTGTCATATCATATCATATAGAGGATATCAATAAAGAGAGAGAAATTATCTTAAAAAGAGAACCAAATGGAAATTCTGAAGTTGAAAAGTAAAAACCCTGAAGCACAAAATTTCACTACAGTGGCTCAATGATAGATCTGAACTGGCAGAAGAAAGAATAAGTAAACTTGGAGATAGATCAATACAGATTATGCAAGCCAAAGAACAGAGAGAGAAAAAAAGGGAGAAAAATGACGAAAGCCTCAGAAAAACATGGAACACCATTAAGCACACCAATAACATGTAAGGAAGTTATCAGAAAAGAGAAGAAAGATGCAGAAAAAAAATTAAAAGAAACAGTAGTTTAAAATTTCCCAAATTTATTGGAAAACAAATAACCTCTATGTCCAGGAAGCTCACAGAACTTCAAGTAAGATAAACACAAGAAGAACCATGAGCAGATTAACTTTTTTCACTTTTTTCAGTAAAAAGGCTGAAAGTCAAATCAAAGAGGGAATCTTGAAAGCCACAAGAAAAAATGAATCATTACTTACAAATCCACCCCAATAAGATTAACTGCTGACTTCTCAGCAGAAAAAATGGGGGCCAAAATGCAGTTGGATAACATATTCAGTGTTAAGAAAAAAAAAAAAACACTTTCAACCATGGATTCTATTTCCAGAAAAGCTATCATTCTAAAATGAAGAGGGAAATAAGGCCTCTCACAGATAAACAAATATTGAGAGAATTTATCACTGGCAGACTTACCTTATAGGTAATACTAACATAAGTTCTTCAGGGCTAAAGCAAGTGACCAGAGACATTAATTTGTATCCACATGAAAAAACAAAGAATATCAGTAAGGTAATTATGTAATTATAAAAGACAATAGAAATGCACACTTTTTTCTTCTTTCTTTTTTTACATTATTTTAAAAAGAAATTGTATAATTTAATATGTATATAACATTATTGGGCCTATAACATACAGAAATGTAATATATGTGTAATGTTTTCCAATAACAGTACGAAGGAGGTGTACAATTGTATTGGGCTAAGGAAATGACTACAAATAGTAACAATGCATAACTGATATAACAATGTATTGTTGGATTTACAACATTAATAGATACAGTATATATGGCAATAATACCACAAAAAAGAAGAAAAAAGAAACAAAGCTATATCGGGATAACATTTCTGTGTAACACCAGAGTTAAGCTAGTATAAATCAGAAGCTGATTCAGATGAATTAAGATGTATATGGTAAACTCTAAAATTACTACTAAAAGAAACTCTTAAAAATAGTTTTAAAAGTCATTAAAGAAATTAAAATGCTGCATTAGAAAAACACACAATGCAAAAGAGAGCAGTGAAGGAAGAACAGAGGAACAAAAAGATATGAGACATATGGAAAACAAAAAATAAAATGACAGGCAGAAAACCAACTGTCTTAATAATAACATTATATGTGAATGGATTAAATAATCAAATGAAAAGACATAGATTGTCAGACTGAATGAAAAAAATGATTTAAACTATGTGCTGTCTGCAGGAGACACACTTCAGATTCAAAGATACATATATATCAAAAGTAAAAAGATAGAGAGAAACATATCATGCAAATAGTAATTACAAGAAATCTGAAGTGGTTTTACTTAATCAGACAAAACAGGTTTTAAAGCAACAATTTTACACTAAATAAAGATGGACATTTTATAATGATAAAACAGTCAACACACCAGAAAGATATAACAATTATAAATACATATGCATCTAATAACAGAACACCAAAATACACATAGCAAACATTGGCAGAAATGAAGAGAGAAATAGACAATTCCCCAATAATATTTGGAGGCATCAATAACTTATTTGCAATGATGGATAGAACAATTAGATAGGAGATCAATAAGAAAATAGAAGACATGAAAAGCACTATAATCCAACTAGACCTGATGGACATCTATAGCATACTCCACCCAACCAAACCAGAACACACATTCTTCTCAGGTGCACATGGAACACTCTTTAGGATCGAAAATATCCTAGACCATAAAAGAAATCTCAATACATTTAAGTGGATAAAATTAATACAAAATATATTCTCTGTACACAATGGAATAAAATTAGGAATCAGTGGATAGCAAAAATTTGAGAAGCTTACAAATATATGAAATTAAACAATACACTTGTAATAGGTCAAAGAAGAAATCAAAAGGAAAATCAGAGAACACTTTGAGATAAATTAAAATGAAGACATAATATACCAAAAGTTCTGGAAAGTAGCTAAAATGGTGCTTAGAGAGAAATGTATAGCTATAAATACCTATATTAAGAAAGATGAAAGATCTCAAACCAATACCCTAAAATTCCACTGTAAGACATTGAAAAATTAAAAGCAAACTAAAGCTAAAGTAAGCAGAAGGAATAAAATAGTAAAGATTAGAGCAGCTATTAATAAAATAAAGAATAGAAAAACAATAGAAAATCAATAAAGCAAAAGCTAGTTCTTTGAAAAGATCAATAACTGACAAACCATTGCCTAGAGTGACCAAGAAAAAAGAAAAGACTCAAGTTACTTGAAATAGAAATGAAAGAAGAGATATTACTACTGATTCTACAAAAATAAAAAGGATTAAAAGGAATGCTATGAATAATTGTATGCCAACAAATCAGACAACCTAAATGAAATGAACAAATTCCTAGAAAGATACAAACTATTGAGTCTTACTCAAGAAGAAAGAAACAATCTAAGTAGTTCTCTGACGTATGAAGAGATTGAAGGAGGAATCAAAAACTACTCACGAAGAAAATCCAGGCCCAGATGGGTTCACCACTGAATTAAAGAAGAATTAATGCTAATTGCCATGGTTTGAATGTTTGCGTCCCCTCAAAATGTTGAAATCCTGACCTCGAAAGAAAGAGGATGGTATTGGAAGGTGGGGCCTTGGGAGGAGGCACTTAGTGGGATTAGTTCCTTATTACAGAGGCTCCAAAGAGATCCCCAGCCCCTTCTTCCACGTGAGGACACATGGAGAAGGCACTGCTGTGAACCAGGAAGGGGGCCCTCACCAGAAGATGACCATGCTGGTACTTTGATCTTGGACTTTTCAGCATCCAGAACTGTGAGAAATAAATTTCTTGTTTGTAAACTACTCAGTCTGTGGTATTTTGTTATAGGAGCCTGAAGGGACTAAGACACCACTTCTTCACAATCTCTTCCCAAAAATAGAGGAGGAAGGGACACTTCCTGATTCATTCAATGAGGCCAGTATTACCCTGCAACCAAAACCAGAAAAAGGTATCACTTTCTACACACCAATATCTCTTTTGACTATGAACACAAAAATCCTTGAGAAAATACTAGCAAATGAAATACTGCAACGTATGAATTGTACATCGTGATCAAGTAGGATTTATCCCAGGTATACAAGATTGGAATAACACCTGAAAATCAATGAATGTAATGCATCATATCAATAGAAAGAAAAACAAAAACCACACGATCATCTCAACATATGCAGGAAATGAATTTGACAAAATCCAACACCTTTTCATGATAAAAACACCCAACAAATTAGGAATAGAAGAAAACTTCTTGAAACTGATAAAGGGTAGCTACAGCAAACCCACAGCTAACATTATACTGAATAGTACAAGACTGAATGCTTTCCTCCTAACATGAGGAACGAGATAGGATGTCTGTTCTTAGCACTTCCATTCCACACATTACATGCTTGCTCTCACATGGAATGTCCAGAAAAGAGAAATCTATGAATCAGAAAATATATTAGTGGTTGCCTAGGGCTTGGGGTGTGTATGTGCTTGTAGGAGTATAGCTAAAGGGTACAGTGTTCCTTCTGAGGTGATGAAAATGTTCTAAAATTGATTGTGGTGCTGTTTACACATATCTGTGAATAGACTAAAGACCATTGAATTGTACACTTTAAATAGGTGAACTTATGGTATATGAATTAAATATCAATAAAACTATTAAAAAGTAGATAACCCATATGTAAAAAATAGAATAATAATAAAAATTAAAGTATTGGTTTAATTCAAGGATAACAAAAATACTACATATTTAAAGCTTGTATGTTGACTTCTTCTGCCAGCAGCCTGAGAAAACTGCCTGCTTTTAAAGTGTCAGTGATGGGGTGAGACCCACGCAGATGATCTCCATCTCTTAAGGCCAGCTTGCTTAGACCTTCATTATGTCTGCAGAATCTCTCCAAAGCAGCACCTAGATCCGGGTTTGAATAGCCAAGGTACAGGGAGCTAGCGGGCATGCTTTAGAATTCTGCCAACACAAGTAGGAAAAATCACGTTTCAGGTAAAATCAAAGGAGGCTCAACTATGAGGCTTTCATTGCAAGAATTTCTAAAAGTAATGATCTCTAATAAAAAGAAAACCAAATCCAGATGGCAGACTGGAGATGTGAGAAAGAAGGGTGAACAAAGAAACAGGACAACGAGTAAATTTAAACAAACACGGACTGTATAAAATAATGAAAGAGTATTAACTAATTGATGGAGGGAATAAAAATTGTGAAAGTGAATTAATGGATAAAAATAACATGTAAGATAGGATAATGGTTAAGAGATGCAAAGCATTTTAAATACTTAGCTTTGTTTAAGAGGAAGAAAGAGATGTTAAGTATCTTTAGACTCAGAAAGTCAAGTATGTATGCTAAAAATTTTAAGGTTATCCAGTAAAATAGTAGAATTAAAATATATAACTTCCCACCAAATAATTATAATAGAAATATACAATTTCAACAAATCCAAAAGAAGGCAGGAAATGAGATGAAAGAAGCTAGAGTTAGAAATAAATAAATAGCATAAAATTCTTTGTAGAAATTATCACTAATCTATGAGAAATCTCAATAAATGTATGTGGACTCAACTCCAAAGTCAGAAGGCAAAAAACTATCAGAATACGTTTATAAAAATGCATTTATATGCTGTTTTCAAAAGATCCACTTAAAACATAGAGAAATTAAAAGTATGTGGTAGTGGTTACATTAATTTATACATGTATTAATATGGATAGAATATTAATAGAATAATGTGACAAAATAAAAAATAGTCAATTTTACTGTCTGATAGTTTAAAAATAAAATAAACAATAAATTAAAAGAACTAAAATTATATACCAGAAAATACAAAAACAGCTCATATAGCCATATTAATATTAGACAATAACCTTGAAAGCAAAAAGACATCATGAACAATAAAGAGAGTCATTGTATAGTCATAAACAACCATAAATCATCTTGGTTTAAATCCTCAGGAAATTTTGACATTCTACACTCATACACATATCATTATACAGCTTAAAAATATATGAAGTAAAATGAATAGAATTAAGGACATATTAAAAAATCCACTCTATACCTGGCATATGAATTGACAGAGTCAAGCAGACAAAAATTATGAAGGATATAAAATATTTGCATTACATGATTAGCAAGCATGAGTTCTTGTAATATATAAAACAATTAGAAACAATCAGGAGAGTGGTCACCTCTAGGCAGGTGTTAATGGAGCCTCAGATTGGGTTTTATTTCTCAGGCTCAGTGCTGGGTAACCACTCTCACTCTCTGTCGACATTGTTCATGGTGTCTCCTACATGAGAGATATTTGAAAATTTATATGGGTTAATTTTATCCTTATGGTAACTAGGTTTCATGCAAAGCATAGTAATTTACTCTTTTTAATAATTTTAGGGACTTGTTTTTTAAAGATTTCATTTTTTCCTTTTTCTCCCCAAAGCCCCCCGGTACATAGTTGTATATTCATTGTTGTGGGTCCTTCTAGTTGTGGCATGTGGGACGCTGCCTCAGCGTGGTTTGATCAGCGGTGCCATGTCAGCGCCCAGGATTCGAACCAACGAAACACTGGGCCGCCTGCAGCGGAGTGCACGAACTCAACCACTCGGCCACGGGGCCAGCCCCTAATTTTAGGGACTTTTAAGGTTTCATATGACTACGAAATATGTCAGATTGGGAAATATCTGAAATATCAGATGATTACATGAATCTATACATGTGTTAATATTGATAGTATATACTAGAACAGTGTGACAAAAGAAATAGTTAATTTTACTGTATGATACTTTAAACATAAAATAAAAAATAAATTAAAGGTAAAAGAATCAAAATTATATACCAGAAAACACAAAAACAGCTTATATAGCCATATTAATAGTTAACTCTATTAAAGGAGATATTAATAGGATTAAGGAGATATCATAATCAAATGAAACAATAAAAGCCCATAAAATTAGTAAAAAAGAGTAATCTACTATGCTTTGCATAAAACACAGCAACCATAAGCATAAAATTAAGCTATAGAAATTTTCAATTATCTCTCATGTAAGAGACACAGTGAACAAAATTAAAAGAGTAGGAGAAATATTTGCAAAATATGTGACAGAGAAAGGGTTACAAAGATCTTAGATACAATAAAATGATAATAAAATAAAAGCTAACGTATTCAGTCTTGATTTTGTACCTCCATTTTGGGTAGATGTTATTAACATCGATTACAAATCTTAGAAGTAAGTATTACTTATATCCCCATTATCAAAAGAGTAATTGGAAACTTAGAAAGAAGAAACGAGGTCGTGAAAGCAAGGGACAGGACTTGGAATTCAAGCCCTGTAATTCTGACTCCAGGGCCCAGGCTGGGTTAAGAGCACAACTCTAGAGCGCCTCCACAAAGGAGGAAGGAACAACCCAATTAGAAAATCAAAACCAAAGACAGAAGGTCCCAGAAGCAATATACAGGAAATGCAAGTAGGAAATAAACATATGTCAAAAGCTCAAACTTACTAGCAAAGAAAATGCATATTAAGACAAAAAGAATATACATTTTTATCCGCCAGATTTTCACAAAAGAAAAGCCACATTGAATATCCAGGGTTTGTGATACCAAGGGGAAATAGACATTTTCATACACTTTTGATGAAAATTTGGTACAGCCTTTTTGGAGTGTAATTTGGTACTGTTCATGAAAATACAAAATAAGTAAGTTCTTTGTCTCATCAAACTCTTAGCAAGGATTTCAAAAGACCGTTTTAGAGGATTGGTCATTGTAACATTGTTTAGTTTAAAAATACTCCCCCACTGCAGGGGACCCAACCAGGAAAATGACCTAACCGTGGGAGGAGAGAGCAAAGAAAAGCTTTGGAAGATACAAAATTCAAAGAAGCTTACTGCACAGCTTTGCAGATCCTGAAGAATTGCATAATCTTCCTCCAAAAGTCACTAAAATGACCATATGGAGAGAGATGAACTCCCCATGCATACCTGCTTTCAAGGGTTTCTGGAAATGCATTTGCCCTTTCATCAATTTTTTTCCCTCAAGAGAGGTATTTGCCTAGCCTTCAGGGAGTAGTAATTACAGATACTGATCAAAACTCTGTCAAGTGATTTCCTAAGAGAAGTTTTCAATTTATATGCACATCTCAGCAACCATTATTTATTGTAATTCTAGTTTCTTTCTTCAGATGCACAACTGTGTAGAGTAAAAGCTGGCAGAGTTACTGATGATGTTAGGTCAAAGTGGTGAAATAGTTTCACCCTGGAAACATGTGTCATCTTTACATTATTCAACATCTTTATAATGCAGATTGCATAGATGGATGATACCCATGTCCTGACATACATAAGCAGGGTGGTATTTTTACTCTAGTAAGGTGATATTTGTGTTGATTTCTCGCCTTTTTCCAGTTCCTAAGGACCATGCACATAAGGACAAGATTGCTGGCTGCAGCCAGGTGCCACCTCGGGCCATGTGGCTGCAAGGATCTGACATACGCAGATGTGGTTTGCACACAAGCCTCTGGTCTCATGATTCCACCCTCCCATCAATTGAGCCCGCCAACAAGAAATAACGAGCTTGAGCCAAACATCTAGAAACTCTTCATTGTGATAACGCACTTTCCTGAAGGAGGAACAATGGATGCCCTTTAATACAAATAAAAATAAAATTTGAGCTGTCAAATTTCATACAAGCATTTACAGAGGGAAAATGTACTTTGAGTCTGAAAATAATGCTATTTTAGGAGATGTATTATGGGACCACAAAATAGGTGAAATTGGATTACGCCAAAGTCTTTGCTGACTCCAGTAATTTGAGTAGAACTTCCAAACTTAAATCTTTTATGCTGAACTGTGCTTTGTAATCACATGTAGAAAAACAGGGTGATTTTGACAAACCAGTTCTTAATTTGGAAGCCTTCTTCATCACTTAATATTCTTGTCAGGCTCCTTTTGAATGTCAGAGAGTTTTAACAGACAGGTAGCAAAGCACAGCAGAATGTATGGGAAAGTGGTTATTTTCCCGGTGAAACTCTATCCTGAAGGGGTAAAGTCTGCCATACTGTGAATTTTTCATGGGATTTTCTAATGATGAACGTGTTTTTCATTCTCAAAAATGTAGTTACGGCACAGGAATTTAGCATTAATTATAGCGTGGGAGCAGCTCTTTCCTGATAGCGCTGTAGATAGCGTGGCTGGCACACCACTGCACTGGAGCCCTCTGTCAGATGCCTACACAGGAACGATGACTCGGAATGACAGAAAGATTACATTATCTTATATTCTGGAGAACTACAAGGAGATCTGAGAATGTCAGGTAACGTGGTAATTACGTTCAAAGTAACTTGATAATTAAAAAATTTATATTACTAAGTAATCTGCTGAAACACGCAGTTGCTATGTGGCTACATGTCCCTTTCCATTATGTTAGCAGCAAATTATGGGTTAGAGTTCCTATATCTACCTTTTTTACTCTCTCAACAAAAGACGCGAGAGTTGAAACACTGATGAGGGAGGTGAGGAGTTTTTTCCATACTACAGTTGACAAAAGAATGCAAGTTTCGATCACAATGTAACATATAATTTCTTTTGACTTTCTTCTTAAGCCAACATCTGAGCAGAGCAGTGAGGCTCTCTGGAAGACCATTTTTCTCATTTTGAAGCTGGCATCACGTTCTGCTGATGGAAGAAGAAAGCAAGAGAAAATGTCATTCACAGTGCTCTTTGTAACGGCCATCTGGAACTTCATCTGAATGTCTGCAGGAAAAAATTCCTCTGACCATTTTGAACAATTCCAGTTCAACTGGGGCTTGTATGCACCCACCATGGACACTTACAGAGATTCTAAGTCATTAAGAGGTGTGAATTGAGTTTATTCTAAAGTGTGACCACACGTTAAGGGAGTGAATTAGAATTGCATTCGGGAAAGAGGAGTCAAAGCAATAAATACACCGATTCATTCAAGGCTTGTTGCTGGGAAAGAATGCAGAAGGACAGGTGAAGTCCTTAGGGAGAATTTGAGTTCTCTTATGATGGGGCAGGAGAGAGGTGTAAACTATAAGCACTGCATACATTCTTGGTGTCATTGTTGGTGCTGTGTCTAGAGTCTAAATGTAGTGGAGATATTGGGCCATTTGTTCAAAACAGAATTTCTGATTAGAATGGAAAGTGACATGAAGCTAATGAGAGAGAAAGGTAAATTGGCATGGAGGAGTAAAGTCATGATGAGAACTGAACAATCAGGAGCGAGGGGTGAGTAACCAGAGGGTGAGAGCCGTGAAGTGAAAACTTCAGGATACACGAGAAAGGAATGAATAGACATGGAACAGATTCTCAAGGTCCATGCTTTTCACAGTTTTCTGCAGCTCACTGGTAGTTCCTGATTTTCTGCAGAATGGTCCTCTGAAAGTTTGAGGGAGAAATAAAGAAAAGAAATAATTTCGTGTTTATACATCTCACAGATTTAAAAGGTCAGATTCACTATGATTTTCCCAGATACTTCATTTATTTTTCAAAAGTGATTATGTCGGAAAAGTTATACATACACAAGAACACTGGGTTACTCAGGTCCTTCAGGCTAACGTTTGGCTAAGAGAGAATCAGGCGGATGTGATGACCCATACTTGGTGGTATTTCCCTGCTACTATTTATAGTTGTCACAGTGCCACTTTTCACAGTTATTATTGTGGTGTGTTTTTGCCCTACTTTAACAATATGAATTAATGGCTCAAAATTGGTCATTGCCCCATAAAGCTTGTTTTCTAAGCAATAGTTTTGGAGAGTCTGTTTCATGTCAGCCATATTTTTATGCCTTGGAGATACAACAATTAGGAGGACAAACAAGGTGCCCACACTCTGACAGCCTAAGTTCTGGGAGGCAGACAATAAGTTACAAACAAATAATGAAAAAAAATCAGCCCCTTGTATGTGAGATGAGGAAATAAAAAATGAAGACGAGTTTAAGTGCTTAGGATGGTGGGGCTGGCAGAGAGTGAGTGGTCTGAGAGGGCCACGCTGAGGAGGAGAAGTGTGATCGGGGTAATAAGAAGAACTGAGCAACGGCACAGTCCAGGAAAGAGCTTATCTGGCAGAGGGAAGAGCAGGAGCGAGGGCTCAGAGGCAGGACCAAGGAAATACGACCACTTGGAATTGGGCTGCAAGTATCAATAAGGGAGAGGACTCTGGCGGAAATTAGGATGTGAATCTTCATTTACAGAAATCTGTTAATGAGATGCTTTGCAAAAGTAGTCAAAAAATGAAACGTACAAATAACAAGGCAACAAATTCTGATATTTGTTTTTCTTGAATTATTTATTGCAAGACTTCAGTGTGTTTTCTGTTATGAATAGGGTAACCTAAAATTTATCAACTGAACCAATATTGTTTTAAGAGTGAAAGAGGTCACTGATACAGCTTACATATACATTAAACATAATTTTTAAAATATTTATTAATTTACTAGAAAATGGGTTTATTATATTAGATTTAAAATGTCTATTAAGACTATAAAAACTGAATATCATTCCTTAAAAGAACTACGCATATCATGTCCACGGGCAGGAGATTGAACATTTACTAAGTATTTATTTAAATATTAATTTTAATTACCTAAAAATTAAAAACAGCATAGACAGAATAATTGCTTTTGGTACATATTCATTTTTTTACAAGTTTTATATCTCTTTATAACTGCAGTATTTCTAATGGATGCACTTACTGTCACAATGATATTGCCTCTCGTTTTCTACGTGCATTTGTGGCTAAGAAATCTGAAACAGTACGCACTCAACAGATTCTTCTCTGTAAACCGTGAGTGGGTGAGGAGATCTTTCCTGCTGGAGCTGAGATGCCTGGTAACCAGGAGCAAATTCTGCTAAACAAAGGCTAGCCTAAGTTTATTTATTTTAAAATTCAAATATTTAATCCACATATTTCCACAGGTTCTGTGTTTTCACTTCAGTTCAGAACACCTACACTCAATAAACATTTTTATGCAACAAAAATTCATCAAATAAATTGTCTTTATTTATTCTGTTTTTGAATGTCTTGCCAAATTTAGATTTTCAATGTTTTCAATGTTGTGGATCTTTAGAATTTTATACCTTTCCAAATATGGAATGCACCATTATCTAATTAAAGATATGACTGCCATCAAAAAATTCTTCCCACATGTAAAAATATTCTAAAACAGAACTTTAGAACTACAAAATTTAAATGGTATACACTTTGAGCTCTTATCACCTAATTTAGTCAGCTTTCTCCCTGCTTCTTGGGGATTATATTTCATTATCTCCTTTTTACTAGCTTTCTTTTTAATAATTAAAATTTTCTAAAGGCTTCACATGTTGAAGTTTTAGATACTCCATTGAAACTTAGATGAAATATTTCCAAGTAATTTTGATGAAAATGAAATCAAAATTTAAAGACGACATTTTTTTTAAAATTTAATGCCCTGAGGAACTCTTGTTGATTTAACAATAAATGTCCAAAGGCTAAAATATTTCTGGAATCTTTTTAATTGTCTTTACAATAGCATTTGCCAAAAATGTCAGAATTATCATCTTTGACAGAATGAATATCCAAAAGCTTTACTTTAATTCTACGAATTAAAAAAAAATAGAATTATTGTTGAAATTTACTTAACTGATTTTTTATTTGAATTACCAGATGACACTGATACTTGTATCATTTAACTATTTTTAAGATTATTATTTTTATTATTATTATTTTTTATTATTATTATTATGATTATTATTATTTTTAAGATAACATGAAACAACTATCAGTTAACTTTTTATACATTCACAAAAAATTACATGAGAAAATTAATTAAAGAGAGTAACTATTTGGTTTAAATGACATCTTGTTTTATAAAATAATATGTAAATACGGCAACATGTGATAAATTGTCATTTTTAAGCAAAGTCTTTGTAAAAGTAACTATTAATTTTGAAGCAGATGCTGATGCTTTGCCAGGAGGTTCATATCTCCTGCTGTTTGTGTGGTCATTGCTATTGCTGCTATTGCCGTAGGAAATGATAAATGTTAGTGAATACTTTGTGCAAGTTACACATTCATCATCTGAGAAATCAAAATCAGTACTCCAAAAACAATTATTAGACATTTATTCTCTCTCTTTTTAGCTCACTGCTGCCAAATGAGTTTATTATAAGGCATAAAAGCATTACTAAATAATAAAATAAATTTTTGCCTATAGTTTCCCATTCCCCTGTGTGGTTCTCTCCAAGATTGAACCAGGACTTGCTCTGTGATATGCCTTAACCAACAGGATGTGGTGGAAGTGATGCTATGCTATGTCATTTTTAGGCCTAATTCTTAAACAGTCCTAAACCTGGCAGCGTTCCCTGTTGCCCCCTTGGATTTCTGGACTACTCTCCCAGAGAGAGAAGCCATGTGGAGAGGTCTTGGAGAATGAGACACCTCATGGAGAGACAGCCCATGTGTGGGAGTGCTGAGGCTCCAGGCACATGGGTGGGATATCCATCTTTGCTATTCCAACCTCCATTCATTTTAACGTAATCATGTAAGATGCCCTCAGAGGGAGCCACAGAAGAACCCACAAGCTTGTTCTCAGCCAACCAACATAATAATGAGACAGAATAAAATGGTTGTTGTTTGAAGCCATTATGATTTGGGGTAGTTTGTTATGCAGCACTAAATAACTGAAACAGAAATTACTACTCAGAAGTGAGTGCTGCCATATCAAAAATCTAAAATGTATGGTACTGGTTTAGGGATCAGGTGGCTAGTGGAAGCTGAAAGGGCCTCCTGCAAACTGTTAATAAAGGCTAGAAGAACAGGGGAGAAATGCAGGTGGGAAAAGGCAACCGGTTTCATGCTGTAGTGGAGAATTTGGAAACAGTGTCACCTGTGCTAACATGGAAGCTAGAAATGAACCTGATGAAAGTGTGGATCTAGCTAAGATTTCCATATATAAATGTACTTCTGGGCTTCTATAAGCTGCTTACAATAAAATGTGGAAGTAGAGAAATGAGTAGAAAGAACTATTAGGTTTTCAACCAGAATTTAAAGGGAATATAAAAGAGCCAAGACATTCTGTGCTTAAAAATAAAACTGTTGGTCATCCTCAGTCTTTCTTAGTAGATGATACTCAAAGTAAGAAATGACCTCAGAACGGTGATCAAGTCTTGAGTGCTGTCAGTAAAATGTGGCTTTAAGGTCAAGATCTCGTGGGTATAGCTCTAAGAACCATTCTTAAGACTTCAGAATTATTTCGAGTAGTGCTTCCTAGACTAGCTCACCAGATTAAATGACTTCTAGAATCTGGCCAGTGTCTTAAAGGTACTGCCTCACAGCAGTCTAAATAGAGAGGGGCCTGTCTTAGAAAGACGTAGGGCTGTGTCTTTTCTCTAATGGAATGAGTTTATAATTTAAGACATAGGAAACTCACAGTTTTAAAAGGCATTGTAATTTCTTGGGTTGCAAGGGATGGAGATCATTCAAAGTGAAGAGGACTCTGGACCCTCAAACTTTAATGTGCAGGAAGAAAGCTGAGAAAGCAACTCATGTATAAATGGCTCATTTCTTATCGAAAAAGAAGGATGCCTCAGAAGGCAGAGACCAAATCCCGGAGAATGGGGCCAAGAGCCACAGAAACTACACTCCGAGGGAGCAGGACTGGACTCTAATCAAATTCTTGGATATAATGGACTGTCAGATTTCAGAATTTCCATAGATCTTTGACTCTTATGACTCTTCTGTCCCCAACCTTTGCGTGTGTCAGTTGCTGTTCTCTTGCCTTTGACTTACCATTGTGTACTTGGTATGTGTGTTGGGGGTGTGGGGGGGAATAACTCGTCTCTTTAAGACAGGGTCTGGATAAGGTCTTCAGATCAAGAGATGCCTAACCGAAGAAGCCTTGTTTCCACCTCTACCTGATTCCAATGATGAAACTCATGCTTCTAACCTAAGCCTGATGCCATAATGAGATGAGATTTAGGGACATTTGGAGGCTATGATTGTACTTTACATGTAGGAGGGATGTGAAATTGGGGACAAATGGATGGAATGTGATAACTAGTCTCATCAATGTCCCTCAATGACTTGCACCTCTCAGTATTCACATCCTTTTACAGTGGCCTCCCACAGCGATCCTGGCAGCCCAGGATCTTGCCAGCCCTGTGACTCACTCTGACAAATAGAATGTGGTAGAAGTGATATGGTGTTATTTACCAGCCCGCACCTTAAACAGAGCTAGCACTTCCACCTCTGTGCTCCTCATGTTGCTCTGAGCCACATGTGACACGCCCAGTCCTCCCTGCTGGAGAGAGAGTCTCTCTGGAAAGACCCTGGGAACAAGACATTAGATGGAGAATGATCCTCATAGAGAAGCATTGAAATGTCAGACTTGTGAGGGAGGAAGCTATCGTGGGTGGTTTGGCCCCAGCCACCAGCTCAAAGCAATGCATGAGAAGCCCTAAACAACACCAGCCATTAAACCACCAGGGCTAGCATTGGTTGCCATTCAGAATTAACCACCTTATTTATTGCACATGGATCTCACACACTATCAGATAACACCACGGCAGAAATTGGAAGATGAAAGAAAATTTTAAAAAGCTGAAATGGGTGGAGTGTCACAATAGGTGTAAATTTAGAGTATCCTAGGCAAATCAGGATATATGGCCACATCGGTTATAAATTCTGCAATTGATAGCATGCAGTAATAAAGGCTTTCATGTCATTTTTAAAGTCTGTGACTTGTTTGGTAAACATATTATTCCATAACAAACAAAAATTGTGACTTTTAAATAATTATTTTTAAAGTTAGTGGAGATAGAAAAACTATAGGAGTATTCGTTTTAAGTGCAAAAACAGGAATATGCCATTTTTTCCCTGAGGAATATGTAAAACTGGACAAGAAGTTAATATCAAATATATTCAGAGAAAAGTAAAAAGACAAAACAACTATTGATGAATTTCCTTTATCAAATGATTGTGTTGGGAGTCCACAATAACAATGGCATATAACAAGAAAGAGCGATTGAGCGATTGTTATGGTGAACGGATATTAGCAAATATTTTGTTTTAAAATGGACTAAAACCACTAATATGCAGTGTATAAATAGCTCAGTATATGCAAGACACATGCACAAGGAAACAGTGCTTTACTACCTTTTGTTAGGTTTCTCAGTTACAGATCATCTTACTAAAGAGGCTTTCCAGTTAGGGGTGATTTTTTTGTGAAGTATGTTGTATATTTTAAAAGGTACACCATAACCAGAATAGCGGTGTGTTGAGTAAGCAAGTGCGAATAAAAACACTCATTTGAATGTCAGTCTCTGTCTTACTTTATCCTGACAGGAAAGTTTAGAGTAAATTGCCTGGCTTTGATTTAGTGTTGAAAGAGACGATAAAATGTTGAATTTGACAGACTTTTGGTTTTTCTCTCCAATATATAAAGAGCTTAGAAGCTGTTATCTTTGTCCTTAAAACAAGAAAAAGCTGGACCAACTGACAATCAATGACTTTCCTCAGGTTTGTTGTAAAACTGAGGTCGCAGGGCAAAGCTTCATCCTCAAATCTGGAGGTTCAGGTACCCAGATAGATACAGCACTTGAGATTTGCTTACCTGGAACAGAAGCCTCCGGATCCATAAGCCAGTAGGAACACTTTACTAGGAATTTGACTAGAGGCTGAATGCAGACTAGCTTGTTACCCAGAAGTTCCTGCGGGCCACAGTCATAGGAGGGCCCACATTTTTCCAGGCTCTTCTGCTAAGAACCTCATCAGATTCTCCTGGGGAGTTATCTGAGAGAGCTCCCCATGTGGCCTGGGGAGGGGGCAGAAAAGTGTAAGCCTTCATAAACTGTCCCCACTTCCCCTGCAAGTCTCTTTTCCCTAAGAAAGCCTTGACTTCCTGGGGGAAGGACTTCACTAAAGAGCAAAACTGAAATCTTATTCCAGTTGGGAGAAGGGAACCCCAACCCATTCCAGCCTACTCCAGCCTTCCTGTCTCATCTAAGTAAAAGTAAATAAATAAAAGATATAGTCAATAGGGGAGAGGGCTTTAAGGAAACAGACTGGAAAGCTCTAGTGGGGAACGGACTGGGGCAGGGCATGAGGGAGAGGCATTCCTCTGGATGAGGTTCACAGATGCTTTGAAGACCACATCTCTCACACACAGACACACTAAAATACTGAGACTTAACTAGAAGATCAGAGAATGCTCCCTTCCCACACACCTCACAGCTAAACTAATAAGCCTCCAGTAGTAACAGTGGATTACAGCTGAAAGCAATATCAGATACAAACTCCCCCTGAGGAATAGACGAAGGGAAGAGCCAAAGCCGACAGAGAAGACAAAGCAAGGACGCTAGAAAAAGCCTGTCCATAACTGGAACTACGGCAAAGATTAAACACAGCCCAATTCCTTTCCAGATTAACAGAAATCCTCACACTAAAGGTCTACTTACCTTGTACCTATTACCTTTTGCAACATGTCTGCTTTCAAAAGAGAGAAACTATGAAGCATGCCAAAGGCAAAAGAAAACAGTCTGAGTAGACAAGGCAATGATCAGTATAAGACTCAGATATGACACAGTCGGGGATCAGAATTGGTCACCCCAAATTGTGTCTCTTTGGCATAAGAATTATTTTGAGCTGGTTACTTTTAAAAACTGCAGAGTGGGAGAAGTTCTGAGAAGTAGAAGTTACTCTTTCTAAGAGACATTTACGTTTGCTAGGGAAATCTCCATCTGTTCAAGGTGTCTCCCTCTGTACCAGGAAGAGGGGGATGACCTTCTCTCTAAAAACTCTTATCAATGAGGAAGGCAAGCACTTAAATCTGCATAATGACTTTACTCTTGTTTACTGTGCTTTTCTGGTAACCTCCCATAACTGACTTCCTCCAGCCCCAACATCCTCCTTTGTAACTGAAGATGGTATTTAAGATGAGGACGTCCACCATTCTGGTGAGTTACTCACTTTTCCTGAGTGTCTCCCGTGTATATATGTCATAAAGCTTTGTTTGATTTTCTCCTGTTATTCTGTCTCATGTGAATTTAATTCATAGCCCAGCCAGAAGGACCAACAGGTTAGAGGAAGTGTCTTCCCCTCCTACAACACACATGTTGGAATTATCACAGAGGGAATTAAAAGTAACTGTGGTGAATATGTTAATGATTTTAATGGAAGAAGTAAATAACATGCATGATCAGATGTGTAATGTCAGCAGACAGATGGAAATATAAAGAAGAATCAAAAAGAAATGCTAGAAATAAAAAACACAGTAACAAAAACGAAAAGTTCCTTCAACAGGCTATCAGTGGACTGGACATAACCAAGGAAAGAATCAATGGATTTGAAGACAGAGCACTAGAACTTTCCAAAACTCATACATAAGAAGAAAAGTGAAAATTACAAAGAAAGAGCATCCAAGAACTGCAAGGCAATATCAAACACATGTATGTTTGGAAAAAGAGACAACAAGGCAGAAGAAAGATTTGAAGATATAATAGCTGAGAACTTTCAAAATTTATGACAGAACCAAAGTATAGATCAAAAACCTCAGAGAACCTCCAAGCAGAATAAATACAAAACAAAAACAATAACAACAAACCACCCTGACACGTATATTCAAAAGGCAGAAAACCAAAGGAAAAACCTTGAAGGAAACCAGACGGGAAAGAAATCTTACTTGCAGAGAGAAAATGTTGAATTTAGCCAAATCTTGTCCAATTTATTAGAAATGAAATATAGGAGAGGCTGGCCCAGTGGTGCAGTGGTTAAGTTCACATGTTCTGCTGCGGTGGCCTGGGATTAGCCGTTTCAGATTCCGGTGTGGACCTATGCACTGCTCATCAAACTATGGTGCGGCAGGCATCCCACATATAGAGCAGAGGAGGAAGGGCATGGATGTGAGCTCAGGGCCAGTCTTCCTCGGCAAAAAGAGGAGGATTGGTGGCAGATGTTAGTTCAGGGCTAATCATCCCCCCAAAAAATGAATTAAAAAAATAAAAAGAAATGAAATATAGAAAATTAAAACTACTTGAGCTACGGGACAATGACCTGCCATTAAGTTTTGAGGACACTTTGGCCATGTTGCAATTCATATTGCAATTCAAATCATCGAACGTATAATAAATAATAATTTAATTTAATAATGTACTGTTTTATTTGTATTTCTTAATGGTTGTTCTCAAAGCCTTTCATATTTTGTTGATCTAAAGTGTTAGAGACATTACTGTGGTTTTCGTATTTTTTAAATCTTAGGAACAAATATTTGACATCGACTCCTTGCAGCAGTTTAGAAGGAATATTTCTATCAGGAGGAGTCCCATTGCTAGTTACACCTATGTGAATCTATGACCTCAGTGAATATTCCTTTATTATATTTTAGCTTGTACAAGCCGAGACAAATAGCTATTAGCATAGGAGATAGAATCAAGCATACCAAAGAGGAGAGTGCTGGATTGAAATAATAAGCAGGGAGGAAGTCCTGAATTTGGCTTCCAAAATTTGTGTTTATTCATGGAATGGGAGAGTCAAGCTGCCCAGCTGCTGCTGTGTGCATGATGGGTGAGAGGGGTGGCAAACAGCCTCTTGGGTTTTTAGTTGCCCATGAACTTAAAAACAACTCACATGCTGCCATTTCTTTTGAATATAGTAATAGTCTCTGACTGTACTGCTGGGCTGTGAGCTCTAGATCATGAAGGTCTCGGCGCTGTTTTCATGGCCAAATCTGGGACACAGTGTTCATTCTGGGCAGCACCATTTCAAAGAGCTGTTTATAAAGCAGTGGGAAGGATCTGGAAATGAAAAACAGCATGCAGGGGAACACATAATAAAACTGGGGCTATTCAGCCTGGATAAAAAAGGCTCATGGCGGACATTATTGCTGCCATTTAAGTATCTGAAATTCTGTCATGTTGAATATGTAGTAGACTAGTTTAGCTTTGCTCTTGGAAAGGAGAACTGTGAACAATTGTCAAAAGGTGAAAAAAAATGGCCAGCTGGCTTAATGTGAAATGGACATTTCCAACTTTTAGTGCTTTTCGGAAATCAAACAGACCAGAACAGTGCAGAAGGTGTTCCTATCGCGATAGGAGGTTAGAATTGAGTTTTCTTCTCACTCTGAGTCAGTGGTTGGAAATTCTCTTTGCAAAATAATATTTACTCAGTACAATAAGTAAAATTTTGTAGTAAATTTATTGGTAAATAATCATTACTATAGTTATAAGTTAAAAATAATTATTTCTTTACAGGAATTCAAATGAGCTTGGTTAATTATAATAAAACATATTTCCACATGTTTTGGGATAGATTATGTTCCTTTGTTTAAGTTTCCTAATATTTTTTTAAAGTGACTACCTAAAAACAACAAAATAATCTAACGTGAGGCAATACTTTATTAAAATCCACAATTTTGAATAAACATGCAGAGATTTATTTGAAGTATTGGAAAAACATAAAAGTTTGTCCATGAGCTTATGAAAGCTGGCATCACAACATTATCTGCACACATAAGTAGGAGCCAAGGTAATTGTGGATGGAATTATTCCCACTTTTTGCCATATAATCAGATATTTGAAGAAACTTTGTAGAAAAAGGAGAAGTGCAATGAATTTGAAAAATTGGAACAATTGTCTTTTACATGAAGTATGTGAGAAAAAGTACTTTACTATGATAGTGAAGCAGTAGGTAGTTTCTGTTTCCATCACCTTGTCTGAATACTAGTTGGAGCTGGAGAACTCCCTGTGGAGTTGTTAGAGGAAGAAATGTTCCTGGTGTCATGTAGGGAGCTGGCTGGAGCCTGGAGGCCATGACTAGGGTCTGTTCTTGAGGACAGTTAGCTCAATAAGGGAAGATCAAAGGGGTGCTTCAGAGAGTAGAGCTGATCCTAAGTGAAGAAGAGAGACTAGGATGCATGCGGACATGACAGTGCAAAATAAGAGAAAGAGGAAATATTGGGCAGTGTGGCCTTTGACCTGGGAATTCAATAAAATAAGCATGGCAGTGGAGAGAAGGGACAGAGTGGTGACCCACGTTAGCCAGCCCTGGAGCAGTGTTGTAGTCAAAGAGGCTCAGGTAAACAGTGATTCCGATCTTTACTTCTGTCATCTTCAAATCCTCTGGGGGGTCAAAGTAAATAGTCCTTGAATGCTCATTAAGTTTTCCTCGATCTTCCTATTCTTTAGTACCCAAATTCATTCTCCAAAGGCAGGGGAACAAAACACTCTCATCAATGCAATCCCTTTCCTTTCATCTCATTCCCTCTCCCTCCTCTTCTTCCCACATCAGCTGCTTCTATAAGCTGCCTTTTACTCCTTTACAGTATACAAAACACTTCTGCACCGTCACCTTCCTGCACCAGACCTCTGGGTTTATACTTCTTCTGCTACTCCGCTGGTCTTTATCTTTATCAAGATTCTGTTCAGGCAGAATCCTTCCATCCTTTTCTGCTAGCTGAATGGGGCATGTAGATCCCAAGCAGGCAGCTTCTAAATGCACCGGGTGAGGGGGGAGGCCATGGATACTCACGCTGCATCATTGTCATCTGATCAGAGAAGGAATGTAGCAGCTGAGGTGGGTAGGTTCACATACTGCTTTTATGGAAATCTTTGTATTTGCTTCCTGATGGATCATATGCTAGGTTATAGACCACAAGACGTGCGTTCAATATCCCAGATTCTCCACTAACTAGTCATTGTCCGGGTCTACTAACCACTCAGGGGCCAGTTCCCTCACTTATCTGTAAAGATTGTTTTATAATAAATCCCCAAATGGCTGTGTGAGTTGAATGAGATATCAAAAGTAAAACATTTTATGAACAATAAAACTGAAGTGGTGGTTATTTTTCCATAAGTACCGAGCCTTAAATCATTGGCCATTTCAATTTTCCTTTCTAGGACCCAATGTAACTTGCTGTCTATGATCTCTGATTGTTTTATTATTCCTGATTATGTGAGCAGAGCTTCAAAATAATGAAATTTCAAAGTAAGAGAATAGGCAATAAAGAGATTAAAAGCATTGAAAATATCAAGATAAAATCAAGAAATTTGAGGTCAATATAGAGTATTGTAAACTGATCATAAACAGTGGGTGGGCATCATCCATCTATTTATTTTTTATCCAACAAACTGTAACTAAGAGCTAATTACAAACCAGACACTTTTGTAGAAAGAGGACCTGCTTTTACTCTCTTTGCGTTTCCACTAGGAGGGACTTCCATTTGAGTAATTTATAACCTCGCTCTTTCTCCTACTCACATGAAGGGACTTACTACACTGCATGACTCAATTTTCTCCTCCTTTTCTCTCTGCACTCTTCTTTTGGGAAGGACTGTGATTATTAAGGCTGTGACTAGCTGGGCAAATTCAATCCAGAGGGACAATATCAACCAGCTCACTTAACTAACAGACCTAAAGTCATGCTCTTTAACCTAACTTTTATCAGAAGAGAAGGTTCTATTTTAGTCTCCATTCGTTTTACTCGCTTGGTTCTCCTAAATGTGCATGGGGAGGAAGGGGCGATTTTTTATTGTGTCCACTTACTCTGCAACAGATACTATACTTGATAAATATGACATAATCTGACCTTAAAATATTTTACCATAGGTAGGATGAAAGAGTGAACACAACGGAAATTTAAGATAGAGGATTCAGAAACCTTGGTTTTGAGTCTCAATGTTGCCATTTACTAGCTGTGTGCTTTGGGAGAAGGTTGGTTTAATCTCTTTGAGATTCAATTTCCTCGTCTGTAGAAAGAGAATAATCATCTTGGCCTCATCGAGGTGAAACAAGATCAAGGATAAGACTGATGTGGAAATGTTTTGTAAACTCTAGTGCTGAACAAACCTTGTCCTAGCTTTTCTTTCTCATATCAACCTCTCCCACACCAGTGCTGCCACCAGCTAAGTCCCTTTCCTTATCATTTACCTAGCATGTCACAGTATTGTCCTTGTCTCCAAACATGGATTGGACCTGTAGTTCTGAAGTCCAGTTCCTAAATTTGAAATCACCAAAAACGAATGTCAGTCCTAGATTTCATTTATCAACTGTTCCCTGTTGCTGTCTTCAGATTGTTTCACCCAGAGAGTCTGTCATTGGCCATCTCTTGCCTAGATTTCTGCCTATAGCTGATTGTCATAGTTTCCTAGCTTTGTGCTTTCACATCTTTATAAACATATCCCTATATATATATAGGATACATACATATACACCAATGCATATATATATATTTATATGTATGCCAATATGTAATAACGTCAAGAAGGTAGAATGTTGAACTTTCTTCCTTCTTTTCTTTTTAAATAGGTGATATATGATGGTTGAATCCAACTCTTGTAGTATGAGTTAGTTCCAAATAAAAATGTATGACCTTAAAACCTTATAATCCAAGTTACTCTTGGTAAAAGCAGCTGAAAGTTCCATTTATAGAACTTATTTAAAGATTTTCCAGATAATAAGGATTGAAGAGAAACACCAAAGACTGCCCCAGAATAGCAACTAGGGCATTTCCTTTGACAGCTGCTGCAGACCTAGTAGAACTCTAAATCAGTCTCAAAACTGAACTGAGACTCTGAAACTCGACTAGCTTGCTAACAATAGTGTATGGTCCTGAGTAACTGCTAAGGGGGAAAAACACAGAAGAGAAGAAATAATACAGCATGTTATTCATATTATTTGATGGTACTTATGAGTCATTAGAGAGAAAATTTACCGGAAAACAATATTGCTCATGTCAACTCCCATCTCGTAAAAAAAAAAAAAAAAAAATTCTATTATTCTTGAAAGTAGATGCAAATGTAAATATGTCTTGAGAAAAGAACTACCATTTCTCTTGAAACTCTTTCGCATAAAGATACTCATGCCCGCATCTACACGAGGTCAGTTATTCCACCACTGCTGTATAATTTGACGATGACATCGTCTCTCCTTTGTATTGTTAGGCAGAGTGTGGGAGGCTGTTGTTGATGACAGAATAATAGCAATCTCTGAGATCTAATAAGGAAAGAGATTTCATCCTTGACCTTGGTAATACGTGTCAGTATTTATCAATCCCCGCTGCCAGGTTTTCCAGCCAATTCCTTTGGTCTATCCTCAGAAAAGATGGAAGCTGGTTAAAGTGCCATCCTGGAAGAGGAGACCTTCCAACTCGGAGCAAATTCTGAAAGACATACACGGGCTCCATCAAGTGGAGAAGCTGATTGGGAAGCATCTCTAAATCTTTTAGTATTCTGGTAGTGTCGGTTTGGGAATACGAGGTTGTATTCAGAGGCATTGCTGTTAAAAGAGAGTCCAGAAATGATGTTTCTAGGTGTTGTGGGTCTTTGAGTTAGGAGTAGTACAGATGGCACTGGATTCATTTGATTTTCAAAATAAGACAGGAGAAAATAAAGGGCAACGTGTTTGGGATTCTGGGCTGTGGAAAGCCTTATGAAGAAAGATTTAAAATTCAGAAGACTTCAAGATAAAGACAGATAAATTTATCAACATCAAACATAAAAACTTATGGTTGGGAAAAATACCATAAATAACACTAAAACTTATGAGGCACTCCAGAAGAAAATATTTGCAACACACAGTAGATGTATGATTCATATCCCTAACACGCAAACAGCTCCTAAAAACCAACAACAGAAAGATAAACAACTTAATAGAAAAATGGTGACCAGACATGAACAAGAAATTCATAGAAGAAAAAATACAAAAAATAATAAGGCATAAAAGCAGCAATTATTATTAGGTAGAAGCAAATTAAAACTGTATCATTTTTATTTCCCACATTTCCCAAACAAACAAACAAACTGTGACATTTCAGCCTGTCAATGGCATGGCAGACAGAGTATAAGACAGCGCTGGTGGGGCTGTGTTTGGCACAACTTGTTTGGAAGGGCATTTGGATGTATTTAACAAAACAATCAAGAAATGCTATTGTTCAGCAATTTCAGTACTTGACAATGATCTGCAGAAATACTGACTCGTGTATAATGATACATACACAAGGGTATCCAATCCATATCATTTGGAAGAATAAATGGAAACAATATAAATAATAATCAATAGAATAATTTCTAAATTATTATGGTATAGCCATACTATATATTACTATGTAGCCATTAAAAAAGACTATGCAAATTTTTCATCATATATTTTTAAGAGCAAAAAGCAAGTTGCATGGTAATATGATATTGTGTTTATAAAATAAATTGTGTGAGCATGTGTATGTGCATATAAAACAGAAAACACCTGCAATGACATACACCGCTCCCGATTATATAACCTCGATCGGATGAATTAGATATATTACACTTCTCCCTCTCTCCCTGTCTGAAAATACGTAAAATATGAGATATTTTGACATTTTCCTTGTGTTTCTCATATATTCAATAAGTTCACCTCAAATGTCTAAAATGTGATTATTTCTAAGGTATCAAATCAAGAGTTTTTAAAAATTGTGTTTTATAAATATAATAGGATACAAAAAGAATCTTAATAATGATATTTCTAATTTCAGGGTAGCTTAAAAAGGTCATTGGCATGATATATAACACTAATCCTTGTAAATACATTAAATATAGTCAATAACCATCAAAATAAACAAGGAATTTCTACTGCCATAATATTAGACATGATTTATATACAGCCTATTATCATAAAATAACCCAGATAGTGTATTGTGAGACATTTTAAAGAAAATATTCTGCAATCAGAAGAATCAAATTGAAAAAGAAATTTAGAAATTTCTTGGAGAGTAAAATTTTCCATTTTGAATAACAACAATTTTTTTTTAGTATAACCTTGTTAAGTGGCTTTAGAAACATGTCAGAGATGTTCCTTAGTCCCTCGAGTTTTAAGCAAGCACAGAAACAAAACCTCAGTTTACAACTTCAGAGGAAGCTGTTTATGTGCCTCTGCCTTTTTTCGTAAAAATAGAGGATATGGAGCTGGAAAAATGCTCAAGGAAGACGTAATCTAACTCTTCAATTTGCAAATGAGATAGCTGAGGTTGAGAGACGAGAGATAATAACCAAGGCTCATTAGTTCATTAGAGCCCTGCTGGACCAGAACCCTGCCTGCAGCCAGAAGCACGAATGGTCATTGGCCTCCTCACTCTTGTGAGAGAGGGTAGAGAAATAAGACTAGAGAAAAGTGAATTAAGGAGATAGAAATGCATGACATAATGTGTTGCTTAAAAGGTATACTACGATTAGGTACACGTGTGTAATATGGGACTGAGAAAGAAATTGTACTACGCTATCCAAGAGGTGGAAGTTTACATAGAAAATAGAGAGAAACGTAGCTCCTGCAGCAGAAAGACACTTGAACAATACCGGGAGGTTAGTACTGAAGCTATCTTAACAAAACTAGCAGATTTGTGGACAATAAGAGTAGCAAATTCTTACGAAGTGCTCAATATCTGCCAATCATTGTTCTCTGCTCTTTAAATATAATAGTTCTCTTAATTCTCCTAACTGCCCTATAAGGTAGTTATAGTTATAGGGCAGTTAACCATGGATAAAATAATGCTATGTAACAAGCACCCACTAAATCTCATCAGCATATAACAGCAAACACTTCCTCAGCTCCCCAGTGTTTCGGGTAGGCTGCCCTTGGCTGGCTTGCTAAAGTGTCTGAGAATCTGCTGACCTAGCTTGAACCCACCTGGGGTTTCTCAGCTCTGTTTCTGTGTCTCTCTTCTCCTTCTCCTGGGTCTAGCAGGTTAGCTTGCCGTGTTCTTCTCATCATCATCTGGCAGAGGTGCAAGATAGGAAGCCCAGTTGCAGAGGAACTTTCTAGCCTTTAGTGCTCATCCTCATTAACATTCCATTGGAAAAAACAAAAGTCATGGAATCAAACCCAAAGTCAAGGGGTGTGGAAGCACCTCTGACCCATGGAGGTAGGTGGGATAATATCATATTATGTTATAATAACGTAAGTATACTATTATGTTTATAATAATATAAATATTATTTATAATAATTTGCTCAAGGACGCAGGACTAATAAGCAGAATACCTAGTATAAAAGCCAGATAGCTTAACAGTCCATGCCCTTATCACTACAATACACATGGTGGCCACTCTTACAGGGACCTCACAGTTGTGGGATAGCTAAACTGGAGCAAAAGTGTAATTGTGAAGAAGTGTTGCAAAGCAGACTCAGGGAAGGACATCTGTGCGTGTTCCGAGCTCTGACAATAGGTGAAATCGGAAGGTCAATTTGAATTGTGAATAGTAGAACTCTTTTGAAATTGAGTTGATATTTCAGCTGGACACAGAGACTAATTCTTTCTGTGTTATCAGAGGAAGCACCAAGAAAGTGATGTTAATATTCTTAAAAAGCTTTAGAAACATTTTGTAGGGCTATTTAAAAAATCGGTAGATTTAGGCAACATGTAATGGATGTACTTTGTACAAAATCCCAAGGGTACGAAATGGAATAGAGGGAAGTAGTCCTCCTCCCCAGCATTACCTCAGGCACCCGCTTCACCTCCCTGAGCTCGGCCACCACCGCAGGTCTCCCACGGACGCTTCCAGGCGTGTCTTGTGCATGTACAGACACACGTGCATAGTGTTCCTTTCTTATTGCAGATGGGGGACTACTATGCGTATGGTTCTGCACCGTTGCCTTCTTCTCTTCCAAGATCTTCAAGATTATTCTAAACCAATTGCCTCTTCCTAATGGCTGCATAATATGCTATTCATGGAGACACTATTTTTTCTTTCTTTAACAAGTCCCTATTGATGATTATTTAGTTCCCAATCTTTGGTATGTAAAAATTACTGCAATGATTTTTCTTGAGTGTGCGTTACTTATGAGGGACTACATCAGTAGCAGAAATTCCTAGAAGTAGAGTTGTTGGATCGAAAGAATGTGTGCATTTTGAATTTTAATAGCTCTGTTCGGTGTACCTCCCAGAGGCTGTGTTTTTCTCTTCACATTGACAGTGAATGGAGGTCTCAATTTTCCCATGTCCTAGGCAATAAAGCGTATTATCAAACATTCTAGGTTTTGCTAATCTAAGAAAAACATTATGTTACAGTTTTAATTTGTGTTTCTTCTGATATGAAGGAAGTTGATAATCTTTTCATATCTTTGAGCCATTTGTACTTCTCTTTTTCTAATCTCTTTGTTATGTTCTTGACTGTTTTTCTCTTGGGCTTTATTTTCTTTTAATTTAATTTATAAGAACTTTTTCATGAAGGAAATAAAAGCCATCTCTCACCTCGCCAGTTTGCTTGTGTAGTTTATACTTCAGTAATGGTGTTCAATGCCATACAGATTTTTTTTTAATTTTAATGAATTAGAATTTACCTTTATATTTTTGAATGCCTTTTGGATTTGTGTCATCCAAACGCTTCCCCCTCTAAGATTATTAAATATTCCCTCATGATTTATTCTAACACTTTTATAGTTCATGTTGAAGTGTTTAAAGATTTGTCTGGAACTGATTTTGATGAGGGACGACACAGGGTTGATACCATTTATTAAATAAGCCAGCTTTTCCAACTAGTATTCAAAGGCCCCTTTATTAAACTTATCATTTGCTATTTAGTTCTGGATTCTTAATTTTGTTTCCAGGTTGAGAATATTTTAATTTCTGTAGCTTTGTAATATAGTTTAATACCTGGTCAGTCTAGTCTTCTCGCTTTTTCTAGAAGTTTCCTGGCAGTTAGTGCACAGTGCAGTTCTTCTCTAGGGTTGCCGAGTGGCTGGAGAGGCTGCCCTTCTGAGTTTCCTCCTCAATATCCAAGTCACTGTGCACCTTAGTGGTTTCAAATACTGTACCTCTACTCCTATACTGCAGTACTGGGGAAATCCTTTTACGTTCAGGAAAAACGTAAATGGAGATGAATAATGGGAACAGAATCAGAGGTGTCCGCCACAGTCTGAGGGCCCGTAGCTTTGAGGGGCTGACTGGGCTGGACTGATACTGGACATTCAGCGGCCATCTGGCTTACCAGGGACTAGTTTTTCTTCACTGACACATGAAATCCTGGAAAGTGAGAAAAATATAGGCTTAAGCCAAGCATTCACAGCTACATGCTTTAAGAATAACTTCTCGTGCTGGCCTGGTTGCGTAGTGGTTAAGTTTGCACACTCCACTTTGGTGGCCTGGGGTTCACTGACTCAGATCCAGGGTGCAGACCTACACGCTGCTCAACAAGCCATGCTGTGGTGGCATCCCCCATAAAAATAGAGGAAGATTGGCACAGATGTTAGCTCAGGGGCAATCTTCCTCACCAAAAATGACAAGAAAAGAATTATCTTCTCCCCAGTGCAAAAGAGAAAATTGAAATTTGGAAGCAACCTAATTTTATTCATATTTATATTCATAATTCATGTAAGAACTCATTTGTTCAAAAAACAGAGAGTTTTCGGAGGTGAATACATTAACACATGAATATGGTTTATAATCACAAAGGACTTGAACTTTCTACCATGGGTCATTCTGCTGATGGGCAATTTGGAAAAATATCTATATTTTCTTTTCTACACTGTGCACACAAATGTTCTTTTGGTTTATTGCCATTTACTCTTGTTTAAGGAGGAAAGAAACTTACTCATCCCACTTCCGGGGGTTTCAAGTCTAATAGGTCTGCCTCTTGCTCTATTTTTATCATTGTTGTTACAACTTTCAAAGTTACGTAGTTCATCTTTGTTGAATGCATACTGTTTCTGCTTTTGTTTGCGTACTATTATCATCCTAGTCAGCTTACCTTATAGCTGCTAGGAAATATTTTACTGTCATGAAAAAAACCCTTCATGTTTAGCTTAAATTGATTGAATTTCTAGTAAATGTAAGGGACTATGTGAGACTCTTTCATGTAGTTTGTATCATCGAACCTATAAAATTATGTGACATCGTATTATTATCCCTTCAAGATGGGAATAGTGAGTCTCATAACTGTGTTTCCCAAACTCCAGTAACTCGTCGATGTTGGAGCAGACGTCTCAGGTGGTTCTGAGAGCATCACCGCAAAGCCCTACGGGAGTGGCATCTTACTTACCCTCTGACTCACCTCCCACGGCTTGCCCCCTTCCCCACTAAGCTCTAAGCATGTTCTTAAAAAGCTTTAGAAACATTTTGTAGGGCTTCATTTCTGTTTCTCACATCCTCCAAGCTCTTTCTCATCTTAAGGACTTGATGTGAACTCTCCACAACAATCTGCACACATGTGGACCCTTCTTGTCTTTCCTATCCCACTGTAAATATCACCTTCTCCAAGGGTTCTTTCCATCTAGGGTGGCCATCATCACCCTACTTTAAATCTCAGCAACTTTAAGAAATACCTACCACACTTCCTGCCTACTCATGTGTTTGTCGTCAGTTTCCTCTCATAAAAACATAAGCTCTACAAGAGCACAAACACTATCATCTTCCCCACTGTGTCCCTAGCACCGAGAACATTGCCTAGAAGGGTCCAATAAGGATTTGATGAATGAATAGACGACTGTCTCTCATTTGCTGAGGCAGGAGGGGGGCTCTGGGGGATGAGAGTAGGAGAAAACACAAAGCCTGGTCTTTGCCTTCAGAATTTGTAACCCAGCACCTGGTGTGTCTTTATGCAGAAAGAGGCATATGGGACTAGTATTAGATTACCACTGTTGGGCTAGATTTAGCAGCCACTATAAATAAGTCTCAACATATAAATTTGGAAGTTAGCAAATCCATTCCAGATCTTTAAACTAATTTTATACATAGACGCAAACTTGTACTGTCTAAAAAATGCCACATATCAAGGACTACAAAGTAAGTTTGGAAAAATGCTGTGCCCACACTTTAAGGCCTTTCTTGATGTAGAAAAGTATGACTCAGTGAGATGCCTGGGAGAAGCCTTAAAGGAGTCTGTGATAGAGACCAATGGAACAGAGGCCAGAGGTCTCAGGGAGCTAGGCCTGTGTATCCTTGAGAGTAGGGTGACTATGTGTACTTCTGACTGTGCACCTGATTCCCACTTCATCATTTCCAATAGATGACAAACACCAATTTGTTGAGTCAATGAGAGGCTATGGGAATCACATTCAAAGGAGGTGGCGTGATACAGAACATAAATTCCAAACAGAATTTATATTAAGCATATTAAGGCCTAGTACTCTCTGGAGCCAGTTGGAGCTTCTTATGGGGGTGGCTCTAAAGCATTTCTAATGGTCCCCTAGCTGTCTGCTTTCCCTAGCGGGAGTTGGCGGTACCAAAGTGGTATTTTTATAAGCTTAACATGAATCCAAAGACTGGTGTGAAACTGTTGTCAGTCTCATCAGACACCTTATTAATCAACATTTCAGGAAAAAAATGAAATAAAAGCAATATTTTTATTTAAATATTTTCAGTAATCTTATATAAAAGTATTTTGCTTCTAATCCTTTTGGATATAGTTGTTGGAACTACAAATTTCTATGTTTTCTTGCCATTTTTAAAAACTTTATTTTCTTCAATCAATAAAATCAGGAAAAATAGAAACAATCACCATAGTTTCACTACTTAAAGAGAACAACTAAATATTTTGATGTTATTTTTTAACAAACCTCTTTTGCATATTTAAAACTCATTATGATTATATTGCTTATTGAATTTTATGTACTGATGTCAAATAGATTTGTACATAAATTCTCAGCTTTTTAATGAATGCAAAATATTATTCCATTTAGGAGACATAATTTACTTAACTACTTTGTCAATATTGTACATAGATTTCCATTTTCCCCTTTTTTACATAAAGCTGTTTTATATTATTTTAGATCATTTGTGATCTGAATATTACATATGTTGTAAATTCAGATTTTGATTACAGGTTATAGCCTTATATTCCGAAGACTGAAAAAAGGTAAGGAAATTTTAAGTTTCTTGATATCTGTTTTCAGACTGTTTTCAAAAGTATGTGAAAAACATCTCCGCAGCAATGCGTAAATAAGGTTCTTATTTCATCATATGCCCATCAGCATTTAGTAACATCTTTAAAATACAACTTTCAATTTCACAAGTGAAAAAATAGATTTATTTTTGAATTTGAATATCTTTATTTAGATAGTGAGGTAAAACATTTCAGTATGCGTTTTGACCCTTTCCTCCTTTGTTAGTCGTTACTTGCTTTCTTGAAGATAATATATTAATGCTCCTGTTTCTAGTGTGATGGCTCTATTTCTACTTTTGGGCTGTAACAGATGAATAGTCCAATTTCTTTCAGAAGCTTTGAATCATTCAAACCTAGTAGAGTACTCAGCAGCAAAGAAAGAAATGAGCTTTGCAATTTCTTTGTTGTTACATCTACATTATTAGCTCCGTTATGCTTAGACAAAATCTTACAAGGATCTTTATTTTCGAAAAACAGGAGAAATATTCAGGAAGTTGAAATAAGTCCAAGGTTAGACATCTAATAATTAGTATAATTAGACTTTTAAGACTTTGTGGTCTCAAAACTTCCCACCACGTCTGAGGTACTCGTCAATGGCAAGCAAATCAGCCTGGCTGGGATAGTGAGCTTTCATACCACCGAAATTTTCCACCTACAAATTCCAATATATGCATTTTCATAGAATCATCTAAAGCTTGCTCTAGAGCAAAAAATATAGCCACAGGTAGCATTACCTTTCCCTTAAGAGTCCCATTGGACTTATCAGCAAAGACACTTTCCCTTACCTTTCTGAACCTAATGTGATTCCTAGAAGTGAAGCTCATGTATGAGAGTTTGTTCTTCTTCAGTCCCTTTATCTGTCTCTAAGTGCAGAATGTCATTTCCTGCTGATCTCTGCTTTTTGAGCGGACATTTGCCGCACATGTTTCAAATGTACATGGCATTTGAAAAATGATCCTTCGTCTGTACAAGCTTTAGAGAGTTCATTCCACACGCTGTGCGCAAAGCTGGGGATATAACGTGGACCTGGGAGGCAGAGGAAGACAGCAGACGATCTTGGGGTATCTGATATAATCAAACTAGCCAATGGGTATTTTCAAATGCTGAAATGACTTTGCTTTTCTTTAACTTACTTGGGAGATTCTGTGGCATCCTATAATTGATCAAACAATTTGTCCTACCTATAACTTCATGTGTCTGAGTTGTAGACATTTGTGAAATTAAAACATTTGAAAGTTAGCTATTTGCATGTCAAAACTCTCCAGTGTTTATAACATTATCAGAGAAGAAATTTTCCCTAGCCACTTATGAATATGCTGAGCTCTTCACATTAACATTTCTGGATGTCCTGGTTTTGAAATTGAAATTATGATGTCAGAAATACCAAGTTCATTTCTCTCAGAGCAGTATGTGTGACGCCCAGAGTCCATCAGCACCAAGACTGTCTAATGAATGAAGCCCGTGGAGAAGGACATTAAGGAGCAAGCGCCCCCTTTTCTTTAGCTCTCCTTTTTGTTTAACTCTTCCCCCTCCTGCAGTATACAGGGTCTAGATTGAATGGAAATTTCTATGGCCTGGATCAGTCGTCTTCATTGAATTGCTGCTTATTTAACACCTTTATTGATGGGTATGGAAGGGAGAGTAGGAAACAATGTGATTAAAGGGATGTTTGTGAATTGTTTTCTCTTTAAAACAGATATTTTAATATTCTTAAGTCTCTTCCCTCCTTCCTTCTAATTCCTCTTTTCATAGGTGTTTGTGCAGGGTGAAGAAACATGACACTTAAGTTCCCAGGTGACAGCACTGGTAATGTCCCGGCCAACCAACAGGCAAGGATATTCTTAGCAAGCAGGGCCTGAAATAGATGAGGAGAGTGAGCTCGATTCTGTCAGTACAAGGATGAATCCTGTCTTTATTTAAAATCTGGACATTTCTTTCATTATAAATTTTTTGCATTAATTTTGATTTTTTAAAACATTGCACTAAAATATTATGTCTGGATTACTGAGTTTATTGGTACCACTTAAATTTTGTGATACCAGTGAATGCCTCACTTGCCTTACCCTAGGACTCTCCAGAGACAATTGCAGTGGATTAAAAATTAAGAAAACCTCTACTCCATAATTAAATTCACAAGCCATTTTTTAAGAAGCTACCAGAGACAAGGAAAGATAAAAGCCAATTCTACAAAAACGTCCATGGAGGAGTGGCAAGATGAAGCTCTTACATCAAACGCGTTAGTGAAATAATTACATTTGTGTTCATCTGTTACTTTTTAACAAGTTCTATGACCATTCTACTTCTGTTTTAAATTATAAAATAATATGTATTCTGAAGTAACGCATTACTGTCATGTGTCGCTTAACAATGAGGATATGTTCTGAGAAATGTGTCCTTGGGCGATGCCATCGTTGTGCAAACATCATAGAGTGGCTCACACCAACCTGGATGGTACAGCCTACCACACACCTAGGCTCTATGGTACTAATCCTACTGGGTCACCATCATGTATGTGGTCCATTGTTGACCAAAATATCATCATGTGGTGCATGACCATAATTTAAAATATTTTTCCATTTAAGAAATTCTTTTGAAATGTGGGATTTATATTTTTTATCAGAAACAACATCTTTACTATACATTGTCCTTTAACTAGTATTTTCCAATTGCCTCATTGCTTTTCAGAATCACATCTTGACTTTTTTTTAGTCACAGTTGTTTTAGAAATGTCTGCAATTTATCTAAAGCATTTTTTCTTGTTAGCTGTGTGAAATTCGAGGAATAAATAGCATTGTTCCTGTTTCTTCTGCTTAGTTAGTTATCAGAGACTTTTCGCTGTGTATTTTTATAACTCTTCACAGTGGCTTTAGTTGGTGGTATGGGGTTTTTAAATAATTCCATTTCTAAGCACACATCACACCAAACATAACACCACATATTTGCTATCACAATTACACACATCTGGAAGGAGGATTTTTTGCAGCATAACTCTCTCTGTAGTCAGAGTTTGTCTTATTTCAGAGAATTTCTGTGAATAATTATTACTCAAATGTGTAGCAATTACTAGTATTCACCTAATCGGAGCAACCTATTTCTCAGTCCCTTACCCCATCACCCAGTAACACTCTATAGTTGTTCTGCCCTCTTCTGCAGGAGAATTCCCAAAACTTCCAGTGTAAGTGAATACTCTCACCATCCCTTTGTCACTACTGAGGGAAATCGGAAGAAGCAGACAGAGCTGCTAGTTGAGCTTGTGGTTCTCTCCGTGTAACAATTCAAGGGGTCTATTTTTCTTCAGAGTCTATAATCTTCTGTTAGTTTCCCCACTGTTTCACATTTAACTTAAAGAAGTCTCCTTGGAAATTTGCAGAGGACCAAGTCTGAATCGCCTTCCTACCAGAAAGGAGTAAACATCTGTCTTTGATCAAGCTCATAATTAGATCAGCCAAGGCCGAAGATGAAATAGGGTGAGTAGATGATAAGTTGAAAGCAGAACTGAGGTTTTGGGTGAAGGAAGGGGAAAGAACAGCAACAATTAAGCAAAAATCCATTCCAAGGACCTCGGGTTTACACACCCCAGGTCTCTTACTCGCGGCCCAGCCAAGAATGTTCACAGAGTCTGCCTCCATTCATCACACCCACCCTGGCAGCTCCACTTTGAGCCTCAGATCACAAATGCATGTCACCTCCTCATGGAGAAACATGTGCATCCACCTGGGTCTTCCCCGGCAGAGAGCACATCCATCACCAGGGAGGTGTGTCTGTTGGAGCAGCTGTGGCTAGGACACTGCACAGAGGGACAAGGGGCCTGCTGGTTCTCTTGCCAGCTTGGTCTGCTTTGTGGTAATAAACCTAAGGAATGTCTAAACCTGGAGTTGTCAAAAAGAAGAAGGTTGTTTTTGTTGGAAGGTCTGGGATTTTATTCACTTTCCCCAAGATTCCCATTTCAGAAGCTTTAAATTTTATGGGTACTTTTTAAACAATAAAATGGTGAGTTTTTAAATGTGGTTCTAAGACATAGAACCCCCTGAGAAGTCTAGATTTGGTTCACCCAAAAGATCCAAGCCAAATGCCTTGAACTTAATCTGAACTTCCCTCCCTCCCCGCAGCACAATTGCAACATATTCCACTCATAACATCACTACATTATAACTTTGCTCCCTGGCAAGTGTGTCATTGGTGATTAGTAAAACACAGTGAAACAATGACATCATGTCTATAAAATAATCACAAAAAATGCTAAATATTAATGACTAAGTCTCAGAATGGAATTTGAGCAACGCCAGTGGTGACTAGGTTCACTTTATATATTCTGATCTCGTGAAATTTAAATGGATTTGATTTCCACCTCCTCCTCCTTGCCTAATTTCCGCCCTGCCCCCATTTCTCCACTTTCCTAGGCCCTTCTCTTTCTCCAGTAGTTTGTAATAAGAAGATCTGTTAAGTTTCAAAATCACCCAATCTGCCCTCTGATCTTGTTGGAAGTTTTTCTTCATTTCCAACTAAAAGCACGGCTCTTCTATAGATTCAGGTACCGCTTGAGCTTCCAGACACTTCACAGTTCACAAGCAGTGGTAGAGGTATGGAAATTTTAAAGCACACGCATTGTCTCGATGAATGCAAATAAAAATCTGTCTTGCCTCCTTGGGTAGTGGAAACCAGGAATATAGATCACAAGAGCAGTGGAATGTTAGGAGCTCACAAAGCAATGGAATGTTAGAATTGGAATTCAATCCAACACCTTCACTGACTGTCTTGAGCATTTTTAAAACACAGTAGGCTTTTAAGCCTAAGCCAGAGTGAACTGTAAAGGAAATACCATCCATGTGGTATTTGGAAACTTCCAAATGCCCTGCACCATTTGCTAACTCATTGGCTTCCCTAAGCTCATTATTTTTTCTAAATCTGCTATTAATCTTAAAGTCTGTATTTTTGGGAGCAATGCATATATGTAATTACAAAGTAAATATTAAGAACGTGTTCCCGTTGTCATATGCTCATGACGCTTCTCTCTCAACATTAGTACAGTGATCACTTTAAGGTTTTGTGTTTTTTTAACGCAGTGGTCTAGCACTCATGCTCCAGTCCAGTGATTTCTAGAGTGTGACATGAAGCCCAAATGTACATATACTTCAAGGTCTACCATGGAGATCTCCCACCTTTCTTTATTTCACAGTAACTCACTTGTTATCTGTTTGTATACGAATTTCCAAAAGACAGGAGCTCTTCTGATGCACCATCCTATTTCCCATGCAGACTAAATGCTCAGTAAATATTTGTTAGAAAGAATGAATAAATAAATGCATTCTGTTCTTTATAATATTTTATTTGAAAAAAAAATGAAGTTTGACAATCACTGTTATCCTTGCCATCTTTTACCTCTGATGTGCCCTTACATGGTGGCTAGAAATGCTTGGGCTGGCTGTGAACTCAACTAACCAAAATGATTTCTGAGCGTGGAGTACTAGTACCAATGCCCAAAGCAGCCACATTATTACTCCACGGATAATGATAATTTCTAGACCCTTGTGCTAGTTTGCATCAGTGATTCTTGCTTCAGAGATTCCTGAGCATGTGGTGATTTTAACTAGGCTAATAGATTTTCAGACTCCAAATTAAGCACCTAGAAAGGACCCAAATGGGGCCACCCTTTTAACAAGCCCTCTCTGTTCAGTGGCCCATTCAGCATCGGAAACTTCCCGTGAACTCTGTAGATGACCTTTTTCTGTTCTTTGCTTCCACTTAATCAGCTCACACGTGACCTTTGGGAACCTCATGCTTGGATGTTGAGCAGAGTACATGAAAGCATAAAAACACACACTTTTTGGGTACATTGCCTTTGGAGGCATAATGAAATCCTCTTGAATGCTATTGTCTTTTCCTCATTGAAAGTATCAAGTCTGTTTTCTATATAAATAGGCATTTTCTTTTATCTTGGTGATATTGTTTTACATTCCAACCTTATGGCTTAAATATTTTATTTGTCTCTAAATCATTTTTCTAACATGGCCTGATTATTTGAAACAATCTCATTCATGTTGAAAAAGAATTTTTAGTGACCTTTTCTTCAACTGAGGAGGAAAACAAACATATAAATAGTATTTTTCCCCTGTACAATTTGTGATGATTCATCACACAGACCTTTCTCTGGGTTAAGCATAACCTGAAAGAGAGAGAGAAGTAGGAAAGGACCTTTCTGAGCATCCATTCCATACAGCATTTGCATAGAGACTCTTGCCTAGGCCACTAACTTGAGAAAAAAATGACCTCAGCCTTTGGAGACTAGAACAGTGAAGGTGAATCAGATAAAGGCACAGGACTATAAACAGGTCCTATGATCTGTGTTTGCAAATTGGGTTTATTGATTCAAGGCACAATTACACAGCAGATGACATTGGTTTTTGCTGTCATTGGAGCCCTAAGTCTCCTATCTGCCCCTGTCCTGCTTTTTGTTTTCCCAACCCCCTCTCCATTAGCCCATTCTATAGAGATGCTCTTTCACATCTCAGCCAATTATAATCTACGGCAGAGGTTGCCAAAATTCTTCTGTAAAGGCCAAGGTAGAATGCAGAGCTCTCAAGGCTCTTCCTGTCTCTATTTTTGTTCGTATTATTTTACTGTCAGAGACTATACTTCCCCAAATGCGATGCTTCACCGTGAATCTGCTTCCTCTGCCCTCAGTTGCTTTCTGCAAGATGAAACCTTGAATGGATATAGAAGGAAAAGTACGGGTGCAAGTGGGAGAATTCGAGTACACTTGGACACCTCCCCCTTCCCCCACCGCAGATTTACAGCCCCAGCAGAGGGGCCATCTTGGTGCCTCTCTTATGTTTCTGAACCAGGGGGCTGACTGGCTATGTTCCTGCAGCCAGATTCTCCTGGTTTCTGACAACTAGGTGCTTTGGCACCATCTCTCTTTTGGTTATTGGGAATTTCTCCTAGATTCTGGAATAAAATTGACTGTCGGCCCTCCTTTTCAGTCAGTGGTGTTAGAAATGTATACCGATTGTGTGCCCTCCAGCTGCACCGCTGGAAAGTAGGGCGTGAAGCTGCTAACCACATTTCAAATACAGTCCTGGATCCCATTTGCTGCTCCTGTCATGCGTCCCTGCACCAAACGGCCCAGAGCAGGGAGCAGAGCAGAAGCTTGGAACCGCACCTTCACCCATGTCAGGCACTTGGGACAGCATCTGTCCAGTTGACTGTGTGGTTCTTTCAGACCTTGAGTTTCACAATATAGCAGTAGTTGTATATTGTATATATATGGGATAATAGCAATACATTGTAGACAGCAAATTAGCTATGAGGTATTAAGATTTTGCCACAGAGATGTCCTTACTTTAATATTTGGAGAGGTTATAAAAACTGAATGTATTTGAAAAAGAGTTTTATCCTCTAAATGGGATGTGCTTAAATAAAGCTGCCACAACCTAGGTTTCATCATTAGACACCTGGAAACTCCAAGTAGATATTGAATATTTGTGGCAGATTAAGAGAAAACCGGATCACTTGGAAGACTGGCAATGGAATTCTGGACCCAGCTGAGCCAGATCCTCTCACAGTGGGAAAACTCAACACACTATTCAACTTGATTTAGAGATTACTGCCAATTTGGTTGTAAAGACACTAAAGGTGAGGAACAGAGGCACGAAGTAAAGAGATTTCTTTAAGCTCACCAGTTAGTGTCGAGAATAGACCAGACTCTAGGTGAATTGGATACCTCTCCATTTCCACTGTCTAAATTTGACTTATCTATCTCTGTAAACCACTCAGGAAAGGCCCTTGGTCCATCTTTGTGTGTCCTTGCAGAACCAAGCTGAGAGCCTTGGCCATAATGACTGCTCAAACCATCTGTGCTGAGGAAGTTAGATCTGCCAGAGGTGGTTCCTGACCTCCAGCATCTCATCCTCCTTTGTTTGCTCAACATACCTGTGTCTAGGCAAGACTTTATGTCTCCTGATTATCCCCAATAATTTTCCCCACAATAGAAACTGTCAAGGTCAATTATGTGTCACCTAGGTGTTCTAATCTTTGCACAGAAATGTTATTTTTTCTTGCCTATCCTGGAAGAATTTCACAAGAATTTCAGAGACTGACTAAATGATTGCAGAATTTCTGCATTTCTGCCAAATTGTACTTAATAATAACAACAAAAATAAATAGTATTTGTCCTCAAGTCATGCAGGAGCAGGTTCAGGCAGAAAACAAAGCATGACATGTGTGAATTGGCCAACTAACATGGTTCTTACAACACTGGCTCCATTGTCAGCAATGATAAAACCTGAGAAAAGGCCTTGGCAAGTGTGCTGTACATTTATTTGTTTTTGAACTTTGATAATACGTTGGCTGTGATGTGATCTTTATTACACCATGAGATGTAAAATGCAGCCTGCTTTTAAAAGCCATTGCCAATGACTGACGGATATTTATTTCAATGGCACCCAGTGATCTGAACGTCTCCTGTCATTCTGTACTTGCTTACTTTTCCATGAATAACTTATTATATAAAAACAACATGTTTGGACTTACTTGAACTCATTATATAACCCGCAGTAAGTGAGAGATGTCTTGGAGGGCTAGGGGAGAGTTGTTGCATCTCCAGGACAATTAACTGTGCTTCAGTTCTTGACTTAGCTCTTTCTATATGTGATGGCCAAAGCATTTCTTTTAGTGATGAAATATCCAACCAAACAGCTTTCACAAGTTTGTTCTAAGGCATTTTTGCCTAAGGTCAACCAATTATAATAGATTCTCTGGTTGTAGGGGTTTTTTTGTATAATTGTTTTCGTAAAATAAGAACTACAAAGACATCCAGCTTTGTAAAAACATCCAGGGCTGAACTTATCAAAGCCAAATTAGCAGGTTGCCTAGTACCACCATCAGAAATATTTCCTCGTGGAACTTTCCCCCAGGGAGTCAGAGGAGTTGATTTTGGAGGCACACTAATGTAAAACCTGGGAAAAATCATGGGTGATGGCTCATTCCCAATTTCATGGGTCTTCACTTAATTAGGTCACATTTAGCTTTAATATTTAGTTTCTGTCATTGCTCTAAGAGGTTATGCGCTAACAGGAAGAGAGGGAAGGTGGTCATTTAGGAGCATGATGCATTATCTAGGAAGAACGAAGAAGTGGAGAAAGGGAAACTGAGCAAGGAGCGGTCCCAGGGCACTGCAGGAGTGCAAAGAGAGGGGCATACATTTGTCCTAATCATATTTCTTCAGACAACAGAAGCTCTGTTCAAGAGATTGAAAACTGGCAGCCATGTTTTCTTAGGCTAGTAAAGTATTTTGAAAAACTTTGAGTTTGAATGCCTTGGGCTGGAATATGTGCTCTCCAGTACCACAAATTCTAGTGTTTCTATCGCCTAATGCCTAGGCCCTGAGGCTTTTGAGTTTAGGAACTCAAATCTACCACGCTTGACCTTGACGTAGAGCACGAATGCTCAATGTGGTGTTGGAGTTTCAGACAGTATGCGAATTCCCTGTGAAAAATTTTGAAAATCCATTCTAAACTTCTGTATATTTGTGAGGAGAATTAGCAAGTACATAGCTGCGTTCAACTGCAAGGTTACGACCCTTGGATCATAGGTCCCCTGCTTTCAAGCCACACTTCTCTTCTCTTTGCATTTCTCAACCAATTCCTTCTGGTCTATTGTCCACCTTTCATCAAACAGGTTTTTCCCTCAGCTATTTCTCTTCCTTGCCACAAATATTTACTATAATATAAAGATATATCTTTTTAAAATGATAAAATATAAGCGAAATTTCAAATAAATTCTCTTTTTTTATTTCCTAAATTTTAGTGCATACTAAAAGAGCTCAGCAAGTGGAAATAGTCATCGCCCTGCAGTTCAAGGTTGCACATGTATACACACATAACAGCCACATTCATAGGTAAGCCACATTGGGGCAGGAATCATGTGTCTGGTTCATTTTTTTAAATCTCTATCACCTAGTTTTAGAGCTTAATAGGTGATTTATATTTGTTGAATGAATAAACAAATATGTAAGTCCTCTCAATGCTTAAAATTCTACTTTTAGTGTTCTATCTCTTTTAGTTTATGGCTTTTATTTATTTATTTATTCATTTATTTTTTAAAGATTGGCACTTGAGCTACCCACTGTTGCCAATCTATTTTTTTTTCCTTTCTGCTTTTTCTCCCCAAATCCCCCCAGTACATAGTTGTATATTTTAGTTGTGGGTCCTTCTAGTTGTAGTATGTGGGACGCCGCCTAAACGTGGCCTGATCAGTGATGCCATGTCCGCGCCCAGGATCTGAACCAGTGAAACCCTGGGCCACCGCAGTGGAGCGTGTGAACTTAACCACTCTGCCACGGGGCTGGCCCCTGATTCATCTTTAAGGTAGAAAATTCCCCTGAGAGTGGTAACATTTGAGCTCTTATAGTTTTTCTAGAACTTCTTGGAGATGGAGGATTGAGTTTGGAGGGCGTTAGACATTTGAGCAAAAGAAGTAAAGGGACACTTGTTGGGGAAAGAAGAAAGGACGAAAGAGAAAAGAATAAAGAAGGCCAACCCTGCGATTCCTGGAAAATGTCTGCTTCATCTAGGGTGACCTTGATGTAGCTCCAGAGCACCAGAGACGTTCCATTTATTCTGAATGAGTGAATTAACAAATAAAAACATAAGTGAATATGCATATATAGCAAATCATGATTGATCACGGTTCTGGGGTCATTACAGCCCATTCGCCCAAGTCATAGAGCAAAGGAAGCTTCCTTCATGATCAGAAAATCTCTAAAGTAACAAAAACTTCCATTTCGCTGCTTTTACTGGTTTGGAGAGAAATCAAAATCCAACCAGATGCTATAAAAGCAGATTGTCCGATCCACTATGTTTCAGACTCACTCCCAGCTTGAGCGTGTGTGTGTGCCTTTTGGAGAAGGTTGTTTCTTCTTTGCTTTAATTTCTAGAGCACGCTGATCTATGTTTCTGCAAGGAATAGAGAACTGAGCTTTTTTTTTCATTAGAAAATGAAAAGAAATCCACTGGTTTCCTTCATATATTTTTTAATATTAAGCATGTATTATGTACAAAGCATTGTTTTTTTTTACAACAACTCTTCTTAAGAAAGCCATCTATTGTGTTCTTTATTTGTTTCCCCCTAATCATTCCACAACCTACTTGGGGCTGTTTCTTTCTCTATCACTCCATCCACACAGTTCTACAAACATTAATGATCTTCATCTTACTAAATCTACTGTCATGTTTTTCAATCTTCTTCTTGCTTGACCTCTTAGCAACACAACACTTGATCCATCTCTAAATCTTCAGAAATGTTTGACCCTTATCTTCTGTGACAGTATCATCTGCTGCTCTTCCACCTCTCTGATCACTCCTCACTTTTCTTTACAGTCTCATTCGCTTCTTCTGCTCATTAAATGTTAGAATTAATCACGCCTCAGTCCTAAGCATTCTTTGGTTCGTGATATGTACATTTTTAACTAGGTGTACACTGTCTTGTTTCCCAAGTTTTAATATCCAGTCTTGACCAGTCATGAGCTCCAGATCTACGTTGCCAACTGTGTACTCAAGACTTCTTCTTGGATGTCTTGAAGGCATCATAAGTTCAACATGTCAAAGAAAAGTAAATTCATCTCCACCCTTGCAGCCAATACTGTTCTACTGTTTCCAGTAGAAAGACACCATGATACATTATACATGCCAGTTCAAAGGCTTTTGTATTTGATATGTATCTTTTCTTGTAAATTCAGCTGGCATTTGGGAAATAGCACCAACATTTATGAAACTAAGCACACAAGAAATATAGGAGTCATTTATGCATTCACTCAGTTATTTGACAAATATTTATTCAGCACTATCAGCCAAGCATTATTCTAGGCAGTGGAGATTATGGCAATGAACATAGATCACAATTCTTCCTTATGGAGCTTACGTTCTCTGAGCATCTCTCTTCCTAATCATCCATATCCAATCCATCGATCTATATCTTACTGATTTTATGCTGAAATAATTTTTAAATCCACTCTTTCAATCACCACATTAAAATGTTAATCCAAGCTACCATCTTTTATCCCTGTATTAATACAATTGCCTCCTAACTGCTTTCTCTGACTCTCTCTGGCTATCCTCTAATGCATTTTCCACATTAAAGTTGAAACAATAGCTTTATTTAGATATAATTTGCATACCATACAATTCACCCATTTAATCATTCAGTGGTTTTTAGGATATTCACAGAATTGTACAACCATCAACATAATCAATTTTAGAACATTTTTACACCGTAAAAGGAAATCCCAATCCCTTACCAGTCACTTGTCCTTTCTCCTCAAATCCCCCAACCCCAGGCAACTACTAATTTACTTTTGGCCTCTATGGATTTGGCTATACTTTTGTATAAATTATATAATTTCATACAAATGGAGCCACACTATATGTGGACTTCTGTGACTGGCTTCTTTCACTTAGTATGATGTTTTCAAAGTATCCGTGTTATAGCATGTATCAGTACTTCATCTCTTTTTATGAGGGGACACTATTCCCTTGTATGGATACTACACATTTATTTATCCATTCATCAGTGATGGATGTTCGGGTTGTTTTCACTTTTTGACTGTTATGAACACAGGCGTTATAAATATGAATGTAAAATTTTTTGCGTAGACATATGTTAAATTTCTCTTGGATTTATACCTAAGAGTGGAATTGATGAGTCATATGGTGACTATATATTTAACATTGGAGGAACTTCTAATATGCTTTCCAAAGTGACTAAACCACTTTGAATTCCCACTAGCAGTGTGTGAATGCTCCAATTTCTCACATCTTCACCAATACTTCTTATGATGTGTCTTTTTAAATTATATGCAACCTAGCGGGTGTGTAGTGGTGTCTCATTGTGGTTTTGAATTAAAAATCCCTCAGATTGAGCCTCTTTTTTTTGCTTATTGGCCTCTCACATATCTCCTTCGGAGAAATGTCTATTTAAATCATTTACCCATTTTTAAATTGGGTTATGTGTTTTTTTAATTATTGAGTTGTAAGAATTCTTTTCTATTCCAGATAGAAGTCTCATCATATATATGATTTGCAAATGTTGCCTTACGTTTTTGAGAATGTGTTGGCCTTTCGCTTTCTTGATGGTATTCTTTGAAACATAAGGTTTTTATTTTTGTTGAAGTCCACTTTATCTATTTATTTATTTTTTGTTTGTGCTTTGGCGTCCTATCTAAGAAAACTTTACCTAATCCAAGGTCACAAAAATTTGCTGTTAGCTTTTTTTCCTAAGATTTTTATAGTTTTAGCTCTTACATTCAGTTCTTTGATTCATCTTAAGTGAATTTTTATAGATGGTTTGAGGTAGGGATTCAACTTTATTCTTTTGTATGTGGATATTCAGTTTCCTAGCACCATTTCTTGCACTATTGTCACTATTATTGAATTGTCTTGGCAACCTTGTCAAAAATAAATTTACCACAAATGTGAAAGTTTATTTTACTTTCATATATTTGGGGGCTCTGTTGTTAGGTGCATATATTTATAATAGTATGTCTCCTTGTTAGATTCTTCCTTTTGTCATTGTATAATATTCTTCATTATCTCTCACAGCAATTTTTGTTTTAAATTTTACTTTGATATTAATATAACCACTCCCACTCTTTTTTGGTTACTCTTTGCACAAAATATCTCTTTCTATCCTTTTATATCAACTTACTTGTGTCTTTGGATCTAAAGTGAGTTTCTTGTGGACAGCATATAGTTTGATCATTTTCTAAACTTCTTCTGACAATCTCTGCTTTTTAATTATAGAGTTTAATCCATTTACATTTAATGTAATTACTGATAAGGAGCTATTCACTTCTGTCATTTTGCTACTTGGTTTCTATGTCATATCTTTTTATTCCTCAATTTCTCCATTGCTGGCTTCTTTTATATTAATTAAGTATTTTCTAATGTGCCACTTTGATTTTATTCTCATTTCTCTTACTATATGTTTTTAGTTATTTTCTTAGCAATAACATCTTAGTTACACTAATCTAGTTCGAATTAATACCAACTTAGTTTCATTAGTGTGCTGAAACTTTGCTCTTATGTGGCTCTTTTACCATCCTTACTCTCTTATTGTCACAAATTACATCTTTTTTCATTGTGTGCTCATCAACTTAAATATATGATTATTGGTTTATGCAATTGTCTTTTAAATTGTATAGGAAAAAGAGAAGTGATAAACCAAAATAAATTAATACTGACTTTTATATCTAACAATGTAATTATCTTTGCTAGCACTCTTTATTTCTTCATGTGGATTAGAGTTACTGTCTAGTGTTTTTTCACTTCCACCAAAAAAAGACTACCTTTAGCAATTCTTCTAGGTCAGATATACTAGCAATAAACTCTCGCAGTTTTTCTTTCTCTGGAGATGTTTTCATTTCTCCTTCATTTTTGAAGGACTGTGTTGCCAGATATAGAATTCTTGGTTGACAGTTTTTTATTTCAGCACTTTGAATATCTCATTCCACTGCTTTCTGACCTCCATTGTTTCTGAAGATAAATCAGCTGTTAATATCATTGAAGATCCTGTGTACTTGATGAATTCTCTCTTGCTGCTTTCAAGCATCTCTCTTTGTTTTTAGAATTATACAATTTGATTATAATGTGTCTTCTTGCCAATTGCTTTTATTTATACTATTTTGAGATTGTTGAGCTTCTTGGATATGTGTATTAATGTATGTCATAAAATTTTGGATGTTTTCAGCCATAATTTTATTAAATATTCTTTCCATCTTTTTCTCTCTCGTCTCCTTCTGGAGCTCCCATTATGTGTATGTTTATATGCTTGAAGGTGTTCTACAGGTCTTTGAGGCTGTGTTAGTTCATCCTCATGGTTTTTTCTTTCTTTCTCTTAGACTGGATAATCTCAATTGACCCATCATCAGGTTCTCTGATTCTCTATTCTGCCTGTGCAAACTTGCCTTTGAGCCCCTCTAGTAAAATTTTCATTCCAGTTATTGAGCTTTTCAATGTTAGCATTTCTATTTGTTTCCTTTTTATAATTTATATTCCTTTATTGATAGTCTCTGTTTGGTGAGATATTATTCTCATGATTTCTTTAGTTCTTTGTATATAATTTTCTTCAGTTCTTTGAGAATATTTTAAATAGTTGATTTAAAGTCTGTCTAATTCCTCATTGACATTTTCTGTTAATTTTTTTTATCTTGTGTATAGGCCACACTTTCTTGTTTATTTGCATGCCTTATAATTTTTTTTTTTAGGAAGATTAGCCCTGAGCTAACATCTGCTGCCAATCCTCCTCTTTGTGCTGAGGAAGACTGGCCCTGAGCTAACATCTGTACCCATCTTCCTCTACTTTGTATGTGGGATGCCTGCCACAGCATAGCTTGACAAGTGGTACATATATCCGCACCCAGGATCCAAACTGGCAATTCCTGGGCCCCAGAGTGGAATGTATGAACTTAACTGCTGTGCCACTGGGCCAGCCCCTGCCTTAAAATTTTTTTTTGTTGAAAACTGAACCTATGAATTTTATAATTTTGCAGTCTTGAAAATTAGATTCCTTACTATCTTTTCCTGCCAAGATTTTTGGTTAACCTATTGTTTTACCCAACTATTATCCCTTTCCCAAGTAGCACAAAGTAATGCATTTGCCTTTAAATGCTGCCTGAGTAGCCACCTCAGCACTTGGAGAGTTCCAAGTTAGGAGAAATAAAGGCAAGCCCTTTGAGTTGGTCCCTCAGGGAGCCACCAAATAGGTTGAAACAAACAACCACAATTCTCTGAAAATAAGGTCTGTTGTGCTCCTTTTCTTTATAGGTAACAGTACTGGGGATGTGGGCTGTTGTTTTCAGGGCTGTTTCCCAGCTGAGGAGTAGGGGATGGGGCTAGAGTAGTTTAAAATACTAAAAAGCTCTCTGATAAGATTCAGCTGGTTTTCTTCATTAAACCATTTCTTAGTTGTTGTAGGCTTTTGATTAATTTCCACAGTTCTGAAAAATTTGATTCTGACAGTTTTTGTCAGTTTAATTGCTGCTTTTATGGATGGACAGACTTGATATCCACTACTTTGCAGTTTTCACTGATCTGACTCAAAAGTTTATTTTTAGACTCTTAATTCTATTCAGTTGATCTATATGTCTATCCTTATGCCAGTCCTGACTACTGTCTTGATTTTTGTAGCTTTGTAATAAGCTTTGAAGCTGGTAACTGTGAGTTCTACAACTTTGTTCTTCTTTTTCAAGCTTGTTTTCACTATTCCCTTGAATTTCCATAGAAATTTTAGTACCAGTTTTTCAAATTCTGCAAAGAAGACAGCTGGGATTTTGATAGGATTGTGTTGAGTCTGCAGATCAGCTTAGGGAGTATTGCCATCTTAACAATATTAAATTTTCCAACCCATGAACATGAGTAACTTTCCATGTATTTAGGTTTTCTTTAATTTCTTTCAACAAAGTTTTGAAGTTTGTAGAGTATAAGTTTTCCACTTCTTTTGTTAAATTTATTTCTAACTGCTTTATCCTTTTCTATACTTTTGTAAACTGTGATTTTTAATTTTGGTTTTGGATCATTTATTGAAAAGGCATATAAAGGCAATTAATTTTTGTATGAAAGAAGTTTTTAAAAACACAAATGTGGTCATGACATCTCTGCCTAAAACCTTTCAATGGCTTCTAATTGCTTTTAGAATAATGACAAAAATCCCTAATATAGTGTAGAAATGCCTTAATAGTCTGGTTTCTGGTTACTTCTCTTGCCTCATCTAGACCTGCTTTTTCTCTCACTATCTGAGCCGTACTGGCATGCTTTCAATACTCATAATCCAAAATGATCCTTTCCAACATAAGGTCTTTGCACATGATATTTCTTCTACCTGAAAAGTTCTCTTCTTCTCCTGTCACAAAACAAAACAAAGCTCTTCATCTAGTTAATGTTTATTATATCTTCAGATCTTGGCACAAATATCTCCTCTTCAGGCAAGACCTTGTGGATAACCAGTCTAGGTCAGCTTTCTTTGCCATCTGCCTATTTAACACATCTTTCCTTTTCTTTAGAGTCCTTATGATACTTTTTAATTGTGCATTCACGAAAGTGGTTATTTGGTTAAGAATGTATGCATTATTCAGTAGACTATAAGATTTTAAGAGGAAGGCCTTTCTTGTATTTGCTGAGGGTTGTTTTCTTCCTGTCTAGTGTGGTATGTACTATATACTCAAATTTTTGTTTATTGAAGAAATGAATGAGAGAATGATCTACCAAGAAGTTTAATGTATGGTATCATTCAATCATTTATTGTTTTAGCTGAATAATATCCTCTCTAATTTAAAGTTGGAAAAAAATGAAGTTTAGAAAGATTAGGTAGCTTGTCCAAATTAGAGCACTATTCAGGGAAGAGTCAGGATTCAAACCCAGATCTCCCTTGCTATAAATCTATGCTTTCAACCAAAATGTTACACCACTTCATCCAATTCAGGATAAATCTACACTATACTCAAGGAAAGTTCTTAGTGGAAGGAGTTAACTGATAGAACAAGGAGAAGAAGATTTTGTGATCCATAAGAGAAATGCATGATGAGCTATGAAAAGGATGTCATAAACTCACTCAGGGTAATAGCAGATTTAGAATGGAAGGTAAGACTATGAACCATTTTCCAAAGTCTTTAACGAAGGAAAGAAACAGATCAGAGGTTGGTGGATGGCATTAATGAGAAAGGGTAGGAGGATGTTAGAGTCAAGTGGTACAGATCCGCAAACAGAGTGCTTAGGGGGAAAGCCATTGGAAAGATCATAAAAAGCAAAGAGAATACTCACCTGACCTTCTCTTCCTAAAATACTAAAGTGTGAGAGAATAAACTGATGTGAGAGATTAAGGAAAATGATTTCCACTGAGGAAGACTGATTTCACTTAAGTCAAGGAGATGGAAGAAATCTCTAAGACGAATGTGTACATAAATGACAGAATGTTGGTTCTTGAATGGCAGTTCCAAAAAGTGCATTAGAAATGTTTGGGAATGAGTGAGAACTGGAGGTCTAGGTAGAGTGCCAGGAAGTAAAGAATATTATGAAAATTGATTGGTGAAGAGAAATCAGAGCCCTAATTAATTTTGTCCTAATGGTCTATTTGAGGTTGCTGGATGTAGAGCGGTGGCCAGAGGACTTGACTCACTTGCCTTGGAGATGGTGAGAGTCTTTGTGTCTGCAGTCTGAGCTTACTTGTCCTGGGGTGGTACAATTCCAGGACCTTCAATATTATAACATAGCCTGGAGTGATGAGCCAGTGGGTACAGAAGCACATAAGTAGTGAGGAGGGATGACAACCGGAGTGATGGCAATACAAACATTTAAAGGAGAGATTTTATTTGGTCATTGTGTGTAGCTGGTAATTTCTGTTTGTACTCTCTCCTTTCAAAAAATAAAGAAAGGTAATAATGATCTTAAGACATTGGCAGGGGGAAATGCAATTCACTCTGGTTCACTCCTTGTGGCCCACAGTATACCACACGGGGTTATAGAGTAGAAAAAAAATCTCCGTTTCCCAATCCCACAACAATTTGAAGATAAATTCTCCTATTACTAGGTAAACTTGAGAATGCTTACCCCTGTAGGTTTATGATCAGCAGAATGGGTTCTAGAATAGTTTAAAATTGAGATCATGTCTACAAATCCAAAGCATCAAATACTGCTGTCAGGGATTTAATGGAAAAAGCAAAGAAAAAATGTTACCAGATCCCTTTTTTGATCATGGCAGCCAACTATAAATTCTCTGATTCCTTTCGAGCTTGTTCAGTTTCCCCAGTGTATTGCATTTTAATCCTGTTAAAACTTGTTCCCTCTAAACTCCAGTTCTAGGCACAGCCCTTTCTCATTCTCAGCTGTCATGACAGGATGAACACTAAACTACTGAAAAGATACTCATCAAGGATGGTAGCTGTAGTCTTGAATTGTACAGGAAATGATTATCAACATATTTGAATTTGAATAGAGTGAAATTGGAGGTATGAAGTTCTAACTTTGTACCTAATTCAAATAGCTTTTTACACACATCCAGCAAGGGTTTTTGAGCTGTGATAAAAGCATTCCTGGGAGAAAGTGCCAGTTTAGCTAATTTTCTTCTGATAAAATAAGACGAGACTGGAAGTTTAACATTTAAGACATCATCAACAACTGTGAGTATTTAAAATTTTTTCAGTCAAAAAAGTTCCAAAGCCAAAGTATTCTTTCCAATTAAAACAGTAATTAATAATAGCCTAATTTATTATTTATGCATTAGCCCATGCCAAATGACAAATTAGGTGGAAAAATAAACAGTATCCATGCAAACTATTTGAAAAGGCAGAATAATACATTTCTTGTTCCTTTTCCACTAAGATTTTATTGTCAATTTCCATTATTTCTAGTTGATTTGTTCAGATGCAGACTGCAAGCCCAGTGATCTAAATTTATTGACCGTTAGTCCCGCTCCGCTGTTCCAGGACTTCTTGACGCTACACCAGAATGTGTATACCAGATGTTAGCAACAAACTGACAAATTAACTTAATTGATCCTTAATAATAGCCGTAGTGTATTTGAGCACACTTGACAAATGGGACTCAGTTCTCCCTTTGTATTTCATGAAGAGCTACTATACCTGACCCATAGGTGAGATTATCCTGTAACCTGTCCCATTTCTTTTCTTCAGTTACCGAGCTGTGAATAATCTAGATATTTTGTTAGTGCTGTCTAGTGGATTCTAACTCCTAGAGACCCTGTGTATAGCAAAGCAGAACCCTGCCAGGTCTTTTTGTGCCACCCTCGCACCCTCCAGCGCTATATCAGACAATGCTCTGCTGCTATTAACAGGGCTAATTTTTTTGGAAGAGGGTAACCGAGTTCTTCTTCTAGTTTGTCTTAGTCTGGAAACTCCACTGAAACCTGTCCGTAATGGATGACCCTGCTGGTATTTGAAATACCGGTGGCATAGCTTTTAGCATCACAGAAACATGTAGTTGCCACAGTATGACAACCGACAGACATCTGAATCTAGACATTCATACTAGTTAATGAGATCTGGAATCATATCATCTTCCCGTGCTGCTTCAGCCTTGTTCTCCGTGCTGAGGTTGCGGTTAACCACTGGAAGCTTTTGAACATGCTATGCATGCTCTGATGTTTTTCTATGGTACTCCTTCTGCCCCCAATGTCCTACTGCTTTTTTTTCTCACACTATTCTTTGATTCCTCCCATCTCTTGTCTCCACTCTTCCCAATTTCTTTTTTTTTTTTTGAGGAAGATTAGCCCTGAGCTAACTGCCGCCAATCCTCCTCTTTTCGCTGAGAAAGACTAGCCCCAAGGTAAAATCCATGCCCATCTTCCTCCACTTTATATGTGGGACACCTACCACAGCATGGCGTGCCAAGCGGTGCCATTTCCGCACCTGGGATCCAAACCTGTAAACCCTGAGACCCCGAAGCAGAATGCGCACACTTAACTGCTGCACCACCAGGGCTGGCCCCGACTCTTCCCAATTTTTAATCTTTCACCTGTGCCCTCTGAGAGTCCACTTTCACAATAAATTCTTGCTCTATGCTACCAACCTGTCACAGAATTTTCCCTCCATCACACAAAGAAATCTTGACTCCACCCTTAAATTTCTCCTTTTCTGCTGCCCTCTGAGGTAAAAATCTCCTGGTCTATTCAAAGACCGGAGAGGGATTGGTATTCCTTGAGCTCCTCAATGCTATTTCTGAGAATTGTTCTTGTGTCTTTAGGTAAAACTACTTTCTCTCTAAATTACTACTCCCCAACTTTTCCAGCCTTTAATCCTCCTTATTGTTGTACTGAAGCTACGCACGTTTTGGTCATTACTGAAGACGTTAGTACCTAGGTCACAATCATCTTCTATAGCCCACCTTGCACCATCCATCTGTCCAATTTCAATGTTCACATGGCCAAAGTAGCCAACACTCCAGCATTTAGCTTCTCGGACACCATCAGGGTTATCGACCTCCCCCTTCCCCTTCTTTCAAACTCCCTTCACGCTTTGACTCCATGTCAGAAAATTCAAACTCTTCCATGACAAGTTTCTATCCTTCTGTCTTATATTTTAATGTTCACTATACTTGTTCATTGTCCTTTGGAGGCCTCTAGTTTCTTTACTCTTAAATTATCCCTACCGTATCAAACTTTTAATTTACACCTAGGCTCATTCACTTCCTTCCTTCTTGACTCATTACAGTGAACAGTTGAATGCTTTCTCATTTAACTCTCTTGCACTTGTCATTTCATTGTGTCCCACTCAGAAACATTCATCCAGGAAACTGAAGTCTTCTCGTATAAACGATGCTCAACCTCTCCCTTCTCCTCTACAGAGGTAGTTATAGCTCCCTCTACGATTATCTCATTTATCCTTTATCGTCTTAAGACCAACACCTCCTCCTGTTTTTATGACTCTATTCTCTTTTGTTTCTTCTAGCATCCTGTGCCATCAGTTAAGCATCTTTTCTACTATATGGTTAATCTCTCCTTTCCTACTGACTATTCTTTTTTTTTATTATTTTTTAATTATTTTTGGTGATGAAGATTGGCCCTGAGCTAAGATTGGTTGCCAATCTTCCTCTTTTCACTTGAGGAAGATTGCCCCTTAGCTAACGTTTGTGCCAATATTCATCTATTTTTTGTGTGTGGGGCACCACCACAGTATAGCTTGATGAGTAGTGGAATTCGAACCTGCATACCCTAGGCTGCCAAGGTGGAGCACATGAACTTAACCACTATGCCACCAGGCTGGCCCCTCCCTATTTTTGTTTTCAATGAATGATGCCACTATTTTCAGAGTCACTCAAGTAAGAAACTGGCAGCCATTCTGCATGTTTTTATCTTTAATGCCCATATCTACTCAACAATAATAGTAGTCGCAGTAGTAGGATAGAGTGGCCACTATGTGCTCGCCACTGTTCTAAGTGGTTTACATGTGTTATTTCACTTCATCCTCACAACAATTCTATGCGTCAGATATTACTCTTATCACCATTTTGCAGATAGAGACACTGAGGCACAGGGAAGTTCAGTAGCCTCCCAAGGGCACACTGCTGGTAAGTGGTGAAGCAGAGAGGAAGCAGTAGATGCTGGCTGCACCTCTGAGGACATGAGGAATTTTCCTACTATAGTAATATTGTCTTACTTCAGGCCCTTGACAACTCTTGTCTCAGTAGCCATAGTCCCCAAAATGCATTTCTGTCTCCTGTCTTGTACTCCTCAGATTCTTAATCTGTAGTATTTTCCCCACAGATTGGTCTATTATAAATATTAATTTAACCCCCTTAGTTTAAAATTAGTAAAACTATGAGTGCTTGGAGTAGAAATGATAATTGTTTTGTTTGGATCAATCCTGTAACTTCTTCTTTTTCTTTTGAGGAAGATTTGCCCTGAGCTAACATCTGCTGCCAATTCTCCTCTTTTTGTTGAGGAAGACTGGCCCCAACCTAACATCTGTGCTCATCTTCTTCTATTTTTTTATATGTGGGACACCTGCCACAGCATGGTTGGACAAGTGGTGCATAGGTCCACACCTGGGATCTGAGCCAGCGAACCCCAGGCCACTGAAGCAGAACGTGCAAGCTTAACTGCTGTGCCACCGGGTCGGCCCCCCAACTTCTTTTTTTAAAGAAAAAATTTACATTGGTGATTTACAAATGCTTGAATTGGGCTAAAGAAAGCTTATAGAGGTGGAACATAGTGAAATCGTTAATCTTGGATTGATGCTGATGGATTCAAATCCCGATTCCAGCCCTTACTAGCTCTTGGATTTGGGGCAAATTCTTCACCTCTCAGTGCACTAGTTCCCCACCTTCAACAGGGGAACCTGATCACACCTGGTTGTTAGGAACAAATTAAATTAGTTCACATATGTAAAGTGTTGTTAAGGGCTCTTTGTATAGAGTAAACTGCTATGTCAGTGTTAGCTATTGTTATCCACATGTTGAAGCTATGCAAGCTGGTTGCAGAGCAGGCTTAGAATTCAAAATAGTCTTGATAAACTATCATACTTTTCATCAGGAGACAATACAGTTTACTCACTGGACTTTGATATGATAAATATCTGTGATGAGCTGCATAACAGTGTTTTGTGGTGAAGATCTTGCACTTTGGGGGACTGAATCATGTTCAAGTCTGTCTTCTAGTATTTGAAGTTGCCCTTCTTGATTTGGAAGCAAGAATAAAGGTTATTGCCAAAGAAATTCCATATAGACACATATCCTCTTCCAAACAAGTATGAAGTTCCATTTAGAAAAGCATAAGGGTTATAATCCACATGATATAATTTTCAAGATACTATGTTAGCAGCCCAGTAAGCCAGAAAATCAATCTTCCAGCCACCACAGCCCTCTAGGAAACATCTGTTGGACCATTTGCCATGAGAAAGAATGAGAGTAGGCCTGGGTTAGCGGGGGCAGTTCCATCTGGAAGAGTTGATGGGGCAGCCTGCGAGCTTGGGAATGGTAGCTTTCTCCAGGCTTTGGAAGGCATAGAAGGGACTTAAAAGGTTGCCCTCCAAATCATCCAACTACTGGAAATAGTTATCATTCTAAACTTGTCTCTTGAGCTACTGCCTACTCTACTCTTTTTGAGCTCTAAAAGACCTAGGCTTGTCCATTGAACATGTAGTTTTGTACAAAATTTGATCCCAAGATTTATAGTCCAATAATTTATCTTCTAAGTTGAAACTGAACACGCTTGGTAATCAGGTACATGAAGCAATGCGACATTTTGAGGCACGTGAATAAAGAGAGAAAACTAAAGATGGATTCAACCTGACCTTGGAAATAAGTGAGTGGCATACAAAAAGAGGAGGGGGCCTGGGAACCAAAGGAGACAACTTGACAGCAGACAGAAAACGATTTAACACTCAGACAGTGAAGAAAATTGAGATCCACAACTATGGCCAAAAGATACAACCCAAATGAACTGCTCCGAAACGAGAGCTGAAGGACAGGCTGTATTACATAGACTTTTCCCATCACAAGATGTAAGCTAATCTACTTTGCTAAAAACAAACACATTTCACTCTTGAGAGTATATTAAGTGCTCTGAAAAGGGTCTGGGATTTAGTTTGTAAGACACATTTCACCAGATATTTAGAATTTTCACTGTAGAATTCCTGGCCTCTAGTGTTCTTTATTTTCTAATTCCTGAGAAATAATCAGAACCATATTCACTCAGGGAGCAAGCTGCAGCCTAACATTTTCCTAACCCTTGTATTGGCCAATAAGTAAACTCTCATATATCAAATTTTTTTCCTAAGTAGAGGTTTCAAGAAATTTAACAACAAACCACCCACACACATGCTATTTTTATAAATAAAGCAATGGTCCAAATAAGCTGGAAATTTCTTTATCCATTGCCCGTTCTGAGGTGGAAGTGGTAACAATTGCACCTGTTTTTCTGTAATGGTACTCTTGCTATTTGCCACTTTAAAACTTTGAGGAATATCTTACTTAATCAACAAACCGTTATTGAGCACTGACCATGTAGCCAACTGTTCTGGTCACATAACATAGCATAGCTATACCTTGTTTAGTCTTTTTGTAAACTATCCTGTGTCTGTTAAAACAGATACAAAGAATAAGAATTGTATGCTCACCATTTTGCTTTAAGTGACTTGAAGAAAATGTATTTTTCTCTGTGCCCCACCATCAGTGATTGAATAATAGTTAACTGTGAATCTACCATTTGATGACTTGGCTCATACCGACTTGGGTACTAAAAATATTTTGAGGAAGTAAATCAGATTATCTGATAGGCCTGTGGTTAAAAGATGATAAATGTTGGGGATGGGGGATTAGTGCAAAAATGAGGTCATGTGAGTTTGAGTGGCATTTAAAATGAAATAATACACATGCCATTTAAAACTGAAAAACATGCGACTTAACCAATTCATGGTTTATTTGAAAGGCCTGCCATAAAAACATTCTTAAAGAGTTCAAATAGAACATGGAATTCTGGAAGTTGCGTGTTTCTCTCATTTTTAAGTCATTCCTCCTTATCAAATATTGTGATTTCTAGAAATTCTTTCCCTTGGTGCCTTTCTCTTGCTTCATCTCTTCTCTCTCCATTTCTCCTTCTACTGTCAAGTTCAAGTCCTCACACTTGACAAGCACAGGGGATGACCACATCATTTTATTGCTTAAAATCTCAAGGTGTTTTTCTAGAACCCAATGATCGAATCTGAGCTGGACCAAAAGCACAGGCATCTTCCAAAAATTGGAGCTAAAACTAAATATAAGGAAAAGGATAATGGATATACAAGAAGTTCAGGCTGGGAGGAATGAGACATTGAAGTCTTGAATATAAAACTAAGGTAACCTACTCAATTTGATAGGCAGTGGACATCTATCAGAGAGTTTATATCAGTGGAATGCTTTAGGAAAACAAACCTTGGTGTGGTGTTTAGCACGAAGTAGAAGGGCAAGTGCCTGGAGGTGTATTGGGCAAAAGCCCAATGACTAAGCTGTTGCAGTGATTTTCGATAATAAATAGTGAGATCCTGAATAAGGATGATGGCAGTGAAAACGGAAAAGAGGGGAGAGGTACCAGTGGAGTTGTCATAATTTTGTCATTGACGGTAAGGAAACAGGAAAGAAAGAGAAGTATGGTCAAGCATATGCAATAATTGCTCATAGAAATCTTTTATTGCTTAGTTTTACCAGCAAAGATTTAGAGGTAAGCTTCTGTTCAATTCTTCTAGGGTAAAAGAGATTATGACTTCGATTTTCTGATGAGTGAAGTACAGCAAAAAGAGGTGTTTAATGATATGCTAGCTACCGTCAGGGAGAGCCCGTGGATGCTCTGACTGTTAACTCCTGTGACCTCTTTGAAGCTCTGTCCTATGACCTCTTGGCAGCTCTCTTAAAGAAGGACCTGCCATGTCATTCCTTACAAGAAAGGCCTTGCTTACTGTCTAAATGGGTCACATCCATCAAGACATCAAAACAATGGGTTTTGCAAGAAAAGGTAAAGAATTGCTATGCGTTAGCTGTAGTGGGCTGAGGGATTTCCACACTATAATGGGCACTCATGATCAGGACAGACAGGCAATCTCAAAGCCCGTCATCTTTGGGAGGACACTGCCGGTTACCTTATCAGCTGTGCAGTGCTGAGCTGCAATTGCATCATTACCAGAAGATAATCTCCCAGGCTACTATCCTATCCCACGGTTCTGTGAGTGCAATAAACATCATAAATAAATACCACGGCACATTTACTTAGTTTGCTGTGTTTAAGGGTTTTCAGCTGGGAGTAGACCTGTGACCTTTGTTCAACTGTTCGTGTGCTGTTTCCAGCTGGATGTGAAGCACTGAGTTCTGGAAATCTTAGAAGACTGCCTTTCCCTCTGAGCCTGACTAAGGTAAAATCCACCTAAAACTTCATAGAAACGTGTTGGGCCACTTTCTTTTTCATGCAGAGAGGATCTGCAGGTCAGGATGAGCAACTAACACTTTCCAACTGTTTTCACTCATAGCCAAATGTGCTTTGCTGAGTTCACAACTGAGCAGCCAGTCCCTAGGGCGTTCATTGGAAATCAGTAAGTTGGGAGAAGAGAAAGGCTGGCCGATTTTGGCTTTGTGTCTTCCTCTCCCATTTTGGGCTGAAAGAAACATACTGCATGTGGCTGGAACAGGTCAGGTGCCAAGCTCAATGGCACTCGTGTAGAGGAGGCCATTTTTTGGAACTCTTAAAGGCCAAAATGCTGTTTTTAGAAGGAAAGTTTTTCCAGGACTATATTGTGGCCTTTAACTTAATTAGTCAATTAAAGAAAGAAAGTCTCCCAAAAGAATTATTCAAATAAAAGGAAGCTGCCTAAGGCTGCTTCTAGGGAAAGAAAAGAACCTTTTGCAATGCTGAGGCCAGAGACATGGGTGTAAGTTTTCCAAGGGGTATTGTGAAAAAGCTTTTGATAACTCATTTGAGGTTCTTGGTGGCCTCCTGCCTGGGGAATCTGTGGGTCCCCGAATTACAGACTTAGGAGGTGGCCTCTCAGAAAGGTCTTACTAGAGAAACATGAACATTTCTACCTATATTCTCATTCCAAAACTTAACTTTTGGTTAGATTAAATAAGCAATACATTTAACAATATCATCAGGAGTTTTTTTATTGCATTAAGAACAGGAAATTTAAAATATTGAAATATAAAATATTTTCAATAAAATTTAAGGATCCTCTTTAAAATTGAAATCTTCACCTTGTAAATGGTACTTGTCAAATATGGGGATTCCAAAATAGTTCTAATCAGTTCTAAAACTCCTTGACTCAACTGGACTTAGATACAACCTCTAAACATATGATGCCCCAAAGTACCTCTTTGATTGAGAAACTTTTTTCAATAATTATACATACTTCTACTCTAGCCTTTGATCTCATAGAACCCATATTCTAGTGGGGGGAGACAGTAAATAAATACTCAAATAAATACAAAATACGACAGTGATTAGTGCTTTGGAAAACTATAAAGCAGGGAAAGGAGAATAGCATGTGTGCGTTAGGATGGGTAGGACATCTTATGGGGATTGATATAAAACAAAATTAAATTCATAAAAACCTGTCAGTTGTCATCTGAATTCTTCAAACTGTTACACAGCTGCTAATGTAAAGATGAAAGAATTTATTTTCCACTTTGGTTTTCCTCTTAGATTTAATTCATGACATGATTTGTCAAACTTTTCATTTTGTTCGTTTCACGTGATCTCATAACTTTAGTTTCTTCAGGCAAATAGAGTGGTGACAAAATCTTGCTTAGACAGCATTTCTTAATGTTTGGAAGAAGGTGTTACTCACATAGAGAAGGTACTTTAATGTCGGTTGATTAAATCCTTCCTTCTCTAGTAAGTTTTATTTCCTCACTGTACCCTTCAGTCTTATTAGGTTGACTTGCCTTTGTACAGTTACCCGTCATACGTTTTTCTTCCCATGCTGACATTTATTCACAGTGTGGGAAACCTAGCAGTTTGTATTTGAAGCATACTGAAGACTGCCACGCATTTTTCACATATTTGGAAACAAAATATAGTTCCATGTGATTGTTTCCTCCACCATTGAATATTTAGTCAATGGGCTTTTTGGGACAATTTAGTTAGAATATTTCTCATTTATCTTCTCAACTCAATAGATGACATTAAAGAGAAGCTAATTTCCATGGAATTGGTTAAAATATATAATATGTTTTTGTTTCCCACAGAAATAGAAACATTTCTTTTGGAAATAGCACTTGTTCTCAAAAGGCAAATGTATCAGCTTTTCTTCAGGGCTGAGCTCCTGAGTTTAAATAATTTCCAGAGAAGTCAAAATGTTCAGCATCCTGTATCTCTGTGTTCAGCACTTGAGACTTCCCAAGTCTCACATTTGCTTCAATGATACTGATCTGTCAGTGTATGAATATTTCAATTCAGAGAAGTCCTTTATCGAACACATGGCCTCACATGAACACTTTGCAGGAAGCACATTGATAATCTACTTCTGCACTCTGGTTTTGCAGACTCTCTTTCTAGGCACTTTATGTGATTATTCTAAAAATAAATTTTATGGCTTTTTCCCTATTTAAGATAAACTCATGCTCACTGTAGAAAACTTGGGAACATTACTCATAAACTTACTACGAAAGAAAATAGTTTTGGGGGGAGTATTTTCATGTAGCCTTTTGCATGAATGTTTACATTTTGGGGTTTGCATTTATAGTCTTGTGAATTGTTTTCCTGTCGCTGAGGATATATGAAAACATTCTTATTTGGGGAGTCACAATAGTAGAGTAGTCAGTATAGCATTCAACACTCTCTAGCCAGGTGTCTGGGACACCTTGTTTGGGAACCCTGGGTACAGGGTGTTGTACATTCATTGTGCTCCTCAGTTTGCAGCACACAATTATTAGCAAAGCCTGCAAGAGTTCTCTGATTTTCATTCTCTCTCTCTCTCTCTCTTTTTTTTTGTTGGTGAGGAAGATTGGCCCTGAGCTAAGATCCGTTGCCAATCTTCCTCTCTTCACTTGAGGAAGACTGTCCCTGAGCTAACGTCTGTGTTAATATTCCTCTACTTTGTATGTGGGATGCTGCCAAAGCAAGGCTTATTGTGTGGTGTGTAGGTCTGTGCCCAGGATCCAAACTCATGAACCCTAGGCTGCAGAAGCAGAGCATACAAACCAACTACTATGCCACTGGGCCAGCCCCACATTCTCTCTTTTATTCTTCATCAATATTGCCATAAATTTGACTTGGTTAGCTGGTACAATAAACACTTATTGGTATTTAAGAATATATTTCTCTCTATATTTAATTGATTTCTGCCCCATCTTTAATATTTTCTTTTGACTTATTTCTTTTGTTTCTTATTTACTACTCTTTTTCCATCAAGAGGATACAGAAATAAAACAGAAACTTCCTCTGTGTCGTTTCCTAGGACTTCCATAACAAAGTACCACAGGCAGGGCGGCTTCAACAGCAGACGTGTATTCCTTTACAGTTCTGGAGGCTAGAAATCTGAGGTCAGGTGTTGCAGTGTTGGTTCCTTCCGAGGGTGTAAGGGAAAATGTGCTCCAAACCTGTCTCCTGGGCTTGTTGATGGCCATCTTTCCCTTGTGTCTCTGCATCATCTTCCCTCTTTATGTGTCTTCCCTCTTTATGTGTCCAAATTTCCTCTTCTTATGAGTACACCAGTCAACCTGGATTCGGGCCCATCCTAATGACCTCATTTTAACTTAATTACCTCTGTAAGTGCTGTGTCTCCAAATATGGTCACATTCTGAGGTACTGGGGGTTAGAAATTCAACATGTGAATTTGGCGGGGGGGGGGGGGTGAGGGGGGCCACAATTCAGCCCATAAAACCCTGTTATAGGATCATTTACAATCTATTAGGAAAAGACTTTTGATAAATAATAAAGCAGTCTAATGGTGGTAAGTGCTATGAAAAAATATAAACCAAGGGGAGTAGTGCGGGCTAGGGCAAAGGAAAGGAGCCCAGCTCTAGTGCAAGTATTTCTGTAACCTACTAGAACGTAGGTAACCAGTGGCGGCAGCAGCAGATGACCAGCACTGACAATAGAGTGGATATTTCTGCTTTGTGAGGTAGCAATAACTCAATATTTGGTGAAGACTTGTCTTTTTCTTGTGGGTGGGGTCCCATAAATTGCTTTTTTTCTGTGTATAATTAAGGCATAAAGTCTATTCTTGAACAGAGAGGCTGAGACAAGTAGTGGCTATACTGATTTGCATAATATTGTAAGAGGCTATATTCAAGATCAGTCGGGCAGTGGCTCTAGAGAAATTATGTTGCATAATTTGTTACGCCTTTGTATAGTGGGTCCAGGAAAAGGCAGAGGAAGCTGGGGCTATAAGACTCCAGGAGAGGTAGGATGAGGGAGAGCCCTCGAGTTGGAATAGGAATAACCCCGCTGCTTCCTAGCTTAGGAGGGGAGTCACCGGTGGGGCAATCCCTAGGAAATGGTCTTTCCATTGGATCTTAAGAGGAGGTACACCTGACGTCCAGTTTCAAGTTGTTCTTTCAGGTTGTTCAGGTTGTTCTGAACTGTGCTGTTCTTATGTCATTCCAGATTTTCAGGGAACATTTGGGAAACTGCTGTGGTCTAGCCTCATCTCTGCCATGAGGTGGCTCTGTGTCTTCTGAGACCAGAGTGTTGGGGGCATCACTGACTCAAGAGAGAGTGAGGCCCTGAGACACCAGGAGTCTCCGAAGGAGCGTGATCGACAGCAGGGGTTAGCGTGTCTCATGGTAAGGTCTGCAGATTCCTGCTGAGGGATGGGGGCATTCTGAACACTAAGGGAAAGGAATCCTATTGACGTCATCACCAAGGTGGAAGTCTTGGATTATTGCTATGTGTTAACAGGTTGGTCGTGGAAGACGTGAAACCTTGAAGACACGTTTGTACTCTAGAAAGATGCTAACTAGCCATTTCCTTGCCATTAGTTTACCCCCATCTCACCAAGAATTTTGTTTGTGAAATAGCAATATAATACCCTCCGTGTTTTCATAAACATTGGTTTTCTCTTATTAGTAAATTTAAGCATATCTGGCCCATGTCAATAAGTTCTCGTATACATTTGTTAATAAATGAATACCTATTGTTATTAAATATATGGTTGTGAAATTAACTGAAGAGTTATACTCAAAATGTAGATACAACTTTTTTAAAGAGATTTTTTAGGTGCTGAGGAACTTAGTGTTTAAAAGTTAAAAGTTATTAAGTCCAAAATCTGAGTGAAAACAGAGACCGAAGACGTCAAGCTGAGTGCTGAATCAGCCCTAACCTCCGGGCATTTGCTGACACAGATGAAGCTAAATTTTTGTCTTGAGGGTCTCTTGGGGTGATGAGGATACGGATCAAAAGCTACAGCCTGCCCATCATATTCAGTCTAACTGGAAACCCGGTCCCTCCAAAGGCGGGGTTCCCCTGAAGCTAGAACTCAGGGAAAAAGTGAACCAGAAGTGAACACACTCTGACTTCCCACCTCCCGGGAAATGCCTAGGAGGCTGCCTTGGTACCAGAGGGTGGAAAGGGATACAGAGCAACCTGCAGAAGCTGTGACTCAAGTTGGCCCAATTCACATGCTTGGGTGGTCCAACTATACTCAAGACCCGACGTCAATTTAAAGATGTTCTAGGCCGGTAGTGTTTCTAAAAGCCTTCCAGAAGCAAAAGCAAGGCTTATCTGGAGAAGTGAGCCTTTACTTGAGGTGTTAAATAAATTCCACAAATACTTTTCTAAGAGCCAACAATAGCCGATCACCTGAGCATACAAGGCAAAACAAGAAAGAATTTTTTTTAAAAAAGGACAACCAAAATATAAATTACAAATTGATTAAGAGAAGAAAGGAACTAATTATCAAAATATAGGGTAGGCGGCGCCTTCAGAAGGTGGAGGGGATTTGTGTTTGGAAAGGAACACAAGGGTTTCTGATATGCTGGTAGGGAAAACAAGAGAAAGCGTAGCTTGCATCTCAGCATTTTTATATTCTAAAAGATGTCATAAAAGAAACATTGGTGATATTTTCAAGGTATAACAAAGGGTCAGTTGTTTGCTTGATTAATAATGTAACATCTTATGGCAGTATATACTAATAGGGGACTGTGGTATACAAAAATCACTTAGAAGCAACTGTTGATTATAAGATCCCACTGTGTAGAGGTGGTGACTCTCCAGCAGTGAATCTCAGACATGTGTTTATGCTCATTACATTCACAGTCCCGCACTAGGGTCTTTAGTATATACAGAAACACAAGCCAGCTCTTTAAGAAGCTTACATCTTCGGGGGGAAAAGACATCAAAAGATAACCAGGCAAGGGAAGCCACCCAAAAGCCATTTAATAAATAATGTAGATGCTACTGTCTCCAGGAATAGTGCAGAAGAATTGATCCCAGGAGCTAAAACAAATAGACACAAAGTAGTTTAAGGAGAAGAGCTTCTGCTGGACATTAAGAACAGGAGAATTTGTGCAGACAGAAAGGAAATAGCACAGGAACAAGGCTTTGTAGGCAAGGACAACCTGTGAGCAGATGAGGAATGGAACTTGAAAGGCCTCTAAGGTGAAGGAATTCCTGTAGGAGTCGCAGAGATATAAAACGAATTGTTGAGTTGATTTTTATGTTGCTTATATAGTTTTTAAAGACTGGAAAACAAGCTAAATTGATTTAGATATTAGACTATCTACTGGGAAAGACTAACCTCCCTTCCTTTCAGCTACATAATTCTATAATATGACAAAAGAGTAAAAAGAAAAAAATCCCAGTTAATAATTTAACTCTTCTGATTTCTGCTGCTCTGAAGGAAATATTACTAACCCAGGATTTTGCAGTTTTCTAGGTATCTAGAAATAGGCAACAAATTAGAAAGCATGTGTAACTCTCCTGAGAGTTACCATTTGCGTCATCATATCATTATTTACAGGTTATTATTAATTAGCAAAGTTAAACAAAAGGAAAATTAAATGACAGATTTGAAGACTAATTCCTAACAAAAACACAAAGAGCGAGAGAGAAATAATTGAATTGCCCTGGGTTTACTTCTCAGGAATCTCTGCAGGCATTTACCAACTCTGTAAGTAGTCTCCAAAGGGCGCTAGAGACCTTTTAACGGAGGACTTTCGCAAAACCTCAGAGAACTGGAAGTCAGGTCATTCTGTCAAGTCTCGCTACAGTCACTTTCTAGCTGTGTGCTCTTTAGAATTCACTTAACTTCCCTGAAACACATTTTTCTTCCAGACAGTCTTACATGTCTGTGCACAGATTGCCCCAATTCAAATGTGATCTCTACCATTTCTTCGCTGTGTGACTTAGAGCATATTTCCTCGTTGGCAAAATGGGAATAATAGCACCTACTTCATAGAGTCGTCGAAGGAGCTGAATACTGCTTGGTGTATAGTACGTGCTCTCCCATCCTGTAAAGCTGACAGCATAGCCGAGGCTTCAGAGTGTCCTATCTTAAAGAGAGCCCGATGAGATGCTCAGCAGCTCGAAAATACTGCTCTGCTCACATTTCCTTAGCCAAGTCAGTCCCATATTTGCCCTGAACTTCAAAGGTGTTAGGAAACACCGTTTGCCAAGTGCAGGCAGTGGGAGTGGCTGAGAATGGAAAAATTTGTAATAACTAAGAGTGTCTTCCATAATTATCACAGAGGCTATCTATAGGCCAGATATACTCAGGTTTTCACAGCTTATTTTGTTACTTAACCATAATAAAATACAACTCATTACTTCTTTAGATAACTTTTTCCAAATTGCCATTAACTACTTGTATACATATCGGGAGCTATGATGGTACTTTTTTAACTTTGAGATAGCTGATTATACCAAGTGACACACGGGTGCCATTATGACCACCGAAACTCTTAAACTGCTCTGAACGTTCTAGTCAAATGCGAGGATCACAGAAGCTCAGGGTAAGAATCCCCCTAATGGAGCCATGGGTTAATTGGGATATTGGAGTCAGATATCATGAATTCAAAATTCACATCTGCCACTTAATCATTGTGACTCTGGGTATTTACTCTCCTTTCTCTGAAAGAATTTCTGTATTGGAGATAGCACATACCCAACACATAGGATGTTGGGAGATTAAAATCAGACGGCTTTTGTAAAGTGCTGGTAAGTTGTCCCTATCGAGACACAATAAATGTTACTTGTTACTACTACCACTATGAAGCAAGTTGAAGATAGATCATTCTTTTCAGAGAAGATTTATTTTTCATGTGAAAAATAGAAAATGGTATGGTTAAATGACACTCTGGGATTTGAAGACACTGCACATTTTCAAGCATAAGTCATTTCAGGAATGATGTTGTATAGTTAGGCAGCTCATAGAAAGACCCCCGGGCAGGGGAGTGGATTAAGGATGGAGGAAGGGGGTTACTACAATGTGTGTGTGTGTGTGTGTGTGTGTGTGTGTTTGTGTTTGTATGTTCATGTGTGCATATATTACTATATTAAATGAACAGAAGCAAAGATGTTGTCACATATTACTTATATAATAAAAAGAATTTAAACGTAAAAATTAATGGCATACCATAGATAGACAGTCCACCAAGAATTGATAGGAAATTTTTCAGGATAAGCATAATTATGTACTTTTTAGTTGGGAATTAGAAAATTGTATAATCTCACATATAGCTTCACAATTACTTCTTGGAAATCTTTTTGAGAGCAACATATGAGACTTAGTAAAGTTAAAATAAGGGACTACATGATGTTGGAAAAATAAAAGTAGGTAATCTACTCAGGATCAAATATAATTTTGAAGCCCACTTCATATAGATGAAAATCCATAAAAAAGTCATTTCATGCTTCTGTAAAATTGCTTTCAATTATTTCCAAGGATTAGTAAACATTGGGAAAGGTGAGGATAACAGCCTCGTGCAGCCCATTTAATAGGATGGCTAAAATTAGCCTTTAAAATGAATACTGCATTTTTAAATTAAGAAGTTGGACAAAGTCCTCCTGAGGCTTATCTGGGTTTGGCTCTGAGCCTACAAAAGTGCTTATTATGGTCAACCTCTGCTACTGAAACATTTATTACAGCTGCATGGAGACAGACTTGGTCAAGGAGAAAGACGCTTCTAATTGCCTTCACATTTGATGTGAATTCAAAGTAGTCTATTTCCCATCAGGAAAGATTTCTGTATCTCCTTTCCCATTTGAATTTTTTTAACTAAAATTTTTATTGAGGAGGTGTAAAGATCCATTAAGTTTTAGAAAAGGAGCATTTTTATATACCAACGCCCATATCAAAAAGAGATCAGACATTGCTCACAGGCCAGAAGTCCTCCGAGAAGGTCCATCCCTCTTGCTAGCCCCAAAAGTAACCACTACCATAATTTATAAAGCCATATATTAACTTTACCTGCTTAATAACTTTGTGGAAATGGAATCGTATATTATAGACTCTTTGTTTTGACATCATGTTTTGGCATCCAAACATGTTCATGCATGTAGCAACACTTTGTTCATGCTTTTTGCTGGATAGTATTTCATTCCATGAATATACCACAATTTATTTCTCTGATTTACTACTCATGGTCATTAGGATTCCAGGCCTAGGCTATTATGCATATTACCTCTATGAATTTTTAAGTACCTTTTAATGAACGTCCGTATGTCTTTCTATTACTCACAGTCTAGAACTGGAGTTCCTGGGTCATAATGTATGCAGATGCTCAACTTAGTAGATGCTGTCTTTTTTGGTATCTTCTCCCAATTCCAATGTGTGTGTGTGGGGGGGGGGGGGGTTCCTCCATACCTCCAAAAAGCAATTCTCAAACATCAGCAAGTTGCCCAAGAATTCAGCTCACTCTTGACACTGTCTACCTGGATAGAGCATAGGATTATCCAGGTTAAGGGTGCAGTACTACAGGACCGTCCTCTTGATGCCCCTTCAGATGCCAGGTGCAAGCCCAGATTGTTCCCTGTGCCTCTGACTGGCCAGCTACAGATTGGCGGCTCCAAAGACCCCTGCCTTGGGTTTCTGCTGCTAGTCCCAAGTTCAGGTAGTTACCTGTACAGTCCTATCTTGGAGATGTTGCGGGTGCGGTCCAGACTATTGAAAAAATTAAATATCACAATAAAGCAAGTCACACAAATTTTTTCGTTTCCAAGTGCATATAAAAGTTATGTTATGCTGTAGTCTATTGTGTGCGACAGCATTATGTTTAAAAAAACAATGTACACAGCTTAATTAAAAATGCTTTATTACTAAAAAATGCCAACCATTCAGCCAGTTGCAATCTTTTTGCTGGTGGAGGGTCTTGTAAAAAATGCACTATTTTCAATAATAAAGCAAAGCACAATAAAACAAGGTATGCCTGTACTTCTGACCTACTGAGTGTAGATAAGAGGTTCCCATGATGCCCTCCTTGAGTTTGATTAATTTGCTACAGTAGCTCACAGAACTCACAGAAACATTTTACTGACTAGATTGCCAGTTTATTATAAAAGGATATAACTCTGGAACAGCCAGATGGAAGAGAAGCAGAAGGCAAGGCCTGGGGAAGGGGCATGGACCTTCTGTGCCTTCTCCTGGTGCCTCACTCTCCCTGAATCTCCATGTGTTCACCAACGTGGGAGCTCTCTGAATCCCATCCTTTTGGGTTTTATGGAAGCTTCATTACATAGGCATAATTGAGTAAATCATTGGCCATTGCCAACTGATTTAACTTCCAGCCCATCCCCACTGCAGGGAGGTCAGGGGGTGAAAGTTCCAACCCTCTGATCACACAGTTGGCTCCATTGGCAACCAGCCCCTGTCCTTAGGAGCTTTCCCAAAGTCACCTCATTAACGTAACAAAAGGTATTTTTCTGTTCTTCTCACTGGAAATTCTAAGGGTTTTAGGAGCTCTGTGCCAGGAACTGTGAACAAAGAAATATATGTAAGAAATATATTTTGTTCATCTGAATGACCAAATATGTATGTTTCTTATAAATCACAATATTGTATTCCACGCCTGGTCTTTGAATATGGATCTCTTATAACCAAATAAGTCAAAAGACATTGGCGCATTACTAGAATCTCATTCATCCTTAATAACTACCCAGTCTATCATCATACGAAATATGACCGACATATGAAAATGTCTCCCAGGGCGAGACCACTCAGGTTTGCAAGCTTCCATTTACTCTTATCAGGTTCCACAAGAAAAGGTGGTCTCTGCAAACGTATAACTCCACCCTTCCAGGCACCTGGTACACTTATGCTGAGAGAGAATAGTATTCTCTTGCTCTGAGCCTCTCTTGAGGTATTAATAAAACGTTGGGTTTCCCTTGTTGCGTACCCTATTTATTCATCCTTTTATCCTCAGCTATTATTTCTCCTTCTCTCCATTTGTCATTTATTTTTACCCAGATTTTCCCACCTTTGGACAAGACATTGGATTTGGCCACTGTGCTGGTCTAGATTGTCGGCAGCAAAACTAGTCTAGCAAGTGCTTCTCCCTCAGTCCACTCCCACTCATGTAGGGCAGGGTTACATGGGTATAGAACCAGTGGGCTGTCCCCACCACTAGGCAGCACAGCAGCATTCACTGTCAGCCCCCACTTTCCCAGATGGCATGAAGGCACAATTCACCCCATTAGGCCCTCAGGAATTCTAACGTAAAGATTTAAAGTTATAGCTACGGTTTCTTGCTTAGGCGTCATCTCTGCTTCCAGCACCTGCAGTTGCATCCCTGGTCCTGGGACCACTGCATCAGGTAGGAAAAAGGTAGTTGTGGTGATTTGGGGAAGAATTGTTAGGTCAAATCATCATCCTCCCCACCCCCTCTTCCCCAGATCCCCCAGAAAAGCACAGGAATCTATCCAGTGGGGACCCTCCCTTAACCTCTCTCATGCTGAGTGTGAGTACACACACTTGAAGGTGTGCAAGCCAGCCCCTCATGCCTTTATCTCCCCCCATTTTAGATAGCAAATGTTTCAATTGTCCATTCCAATTCTCTATCAAACCATTACTCTGAGGATGATATGCAACATGATATATCCATTTGATGTGCTATCTCTTGGTCCATTATTGGGCACTATGGGCTGTGGAGCATGCCCCTTGGTTAGAAGAAATGAAACTGTGGGTTCCAAGTTGGTATAGTGTTTTCTTTTCCAATCCTTTAATAGTATTTTGAGCATTTGTATATACTACCGGGTATGCAAAGCCCAGTCCAGAGTAAGTGTCTATTCCTGTTAGGACCCATTTGTAGCCCCCTATGGCTACCAGCAACAATCTCACTTGCCAGCCATGTCCAGTGTCTTGCCACCAGGGAATCTGCCACATAGCCATGTGCAGTCTCTGTCTCTTTTGCTGGCAGACAGAACAATTCTTCCTGTCATGTTGTACCTCAGAGGGTGCAAGAGGAATATGTCTAGATTCAGCACATCTCTGCACAATGGCTGCAACCCCCATGTCCACTTATTTCACAGACCCAGGTGGCCATTTCAAGGGAGTTGCATTAAAAAGTCCACTTGGTGGTTCCAATCACCATCAAAACCTGGAAAGCGAGTTCTTCTTGTGGGTATCAACTTGTCTTGCTTTAATGCACCCTTTAAATTCCCAGAGTGATTTCCATAGGACCACACTCCATATATCCATCCCTATAATGGTCCAGTTTTCTGTTGCCCATCTACCTGATCACAGGGCCAGGCCATTGGCTACTGCCCCTGAGTCAGTAAAAATCCAAACAGGGGCCTCTGGTCAAAGCCCCTGTTCAATTCTTCCATCACTGCTAGGAAAACAGCATGCGGTTCAGTCCGCTGAGCTGATTCGTTTTTACCTTCTTCCATCTAAGTCTTGCCATCTGCTGGTCTTAATGTGGCAGCTTTCCAAACAGGGTATTGTCCATTCATCTTAGAACTGCCGTTCGTAAACCAAGCAGCTCCTTGTTGTTCAGTTGAGGGCTGTTCATAGGGCACTCTCCATGTGGCACATGGTCCCGGCACCTCCTCAGGTGGCTCCAAAATTGGTCTTGGAGGAAAAGAGGCTACCAGCTCATGGATGCAGTGGTTGCCGCCTTGCATTCCCCCAGGCAGCATGCTCCTGTATAAATCATTTCCATTTTATTATAGAACTCTTCTAGCCACTGCCTTCTTTATTAGAGTGTTTCTTCAACATCACCCAAGTCATTATGGGTATCTCAGGTTTCATGATTATTTTACGTCCTTCAGTCATTGAGGCAGTCTCAGTGCCCAATAGCAGAATATAATTGTCTCTCAAATGGTGGGTACTGGATGGCAGCACCTTGGAATTTTCTGATCCCAAATCCCAATGGTCACCACTGGGAAGTGCTCATGGGTTTTTACTGTAAGCTCCAGTCTTCATGAATACAGGTAGCAGACACTTCCAAAATCCTATCTGAGAGGGAGTCATAAGGGCCCAAAGATGTTAGGAGAGCTACCACCTTTTGTCACTCAGACATGGCCCGCTTTTGTTCAGTCCCCACTCAAATATAGCTTTCTTTCTGATAGTCTTATAGATGGGAGCTAGCAATTTTCCCAGATGTGGAATAAACATTCTCCAAAACCCAAATAAACCAACAAAACTCTGGGCTTCTTGTTTGGTCCTAGGGGTGGGTTATGACAGCAGTTTATTCTTAGTCACCTGTGGAATATCCTGGATGGCTCCTGCTCAGGTGACTCCTAAGGATTCTACCCTGTGCAGGCCCTTGGACCTTGGCTGGGATTATTAACTAGCCCCAGTTGGCCCTGTGCGTCACCACTGCATTCAAATCAGTCCTAGCCTGCTCTTCAGTTTCTGATGTATCAGAGTGTCATCAATAGAGTGCATTATTACACTGGAGACCTGCATCAAGTCCAAATTCCTTCTGAGCAAACCGTGACAATATGGCGCTGAGTTCAGATGGCCCTGTGGCAGCACAGTAAAAGGAAATTGGGATCCTTCCCACCTAAAGGCAAACTATGGTTGGCTCTTTTCCAAGATCCAAATAAAGAAACCATTTGCCTTTAGGCGGTTTTCTTTCTGATTGAAACCACGTCCAGAACGGCTGAGGCTTTGGGCAGTACGACCTTATTTAAGCTCCGATAGTCTACCGTTAGTCTCCATGAGCCATCCACCTTTTCCACAGGCTGCACAGGGCTACTGTGGTCAATGGTACTAGCACTCTAGCTTCTAGCATGCCATTAATTAAATATTAATTAATTATCCACTAAGTAGTCTATATTGTCTTAAGTTAACCTCTTGTGTGGCTTGGGCAATTCTAGTGGTTCCCACTCAGCATGCCCAGTTAAAACTGCTCTGAGGGAGCCAGCCCTGACGGCCCAGTGGTTAAAGTTGGCACACTCCCCTTGAGGGGCCCAGGTTTGATTCCTGGGCATGGAACTACACCCTTTGTGTTAGTCAGCAGCCATGCAGTAGCAGTGGCTCACATAGAAGAACTTAGAAGGGCTTACACGGAGAATATACAACTACGTACTGTGGCTTTGGGGAGGAAAAAAATAAAAAAGGAAGATTGGCAACAGATGTTAGCTCAGGGTGAATCTTTCCCAGGGGGGAAAAAAAAAAACTGCCCTGAGGGTGGACTTAGGTACCTTCTGTTTTACAATATTAGGTAAAGGAAGCAATCCCCATTCAGACATAATATCCATCCCAATAATACACTCAGGTAAAGCAGATGCAACCGCCTCACACAAAATCTGTTCAAAACCCCCAGTTTTCACCCAGACTTTCACCTTAATCCCATCAACTGTTGCATCTCTATATCCTCCCAATCCAACCTTAGCCCGCATTGAGACTTCACCTATAGGTTTTGGAATCACATCGCACTGGGCTGCTATATCAAGGAGTCCCAGAAAATTTTCTTCCCCTCCCTCTGGCCGTTGTACTCACACGAGTGCATATGGCCTTGTGTCTGCAGTTGGGGGTGGCACCGGAAGACCCTGCCTCTACATTGACCTTTTCTTTGATTAATCTTCCTAAACATTGCCCCAGAGAATTCCTAATCAGTTTTCTCATCACAATCTTTGCTTTCTGACTTAAATTCCTCCAAACCCAGGTTAATAGAGTTGGGACATCAACTAGGAGTTCCATTGGATCACTCAGTTTCTGGTAGCACTGCATCAATTTCAATTCCATCAATGTTTACTTCATTCATCCCATTTTTCAATAACTGTCTACAGACTTCCACTCTGCTGGATCGAGTCCCTTAACTCTCCCCTTTGTCTCTCCTATTTTCTTAATTACTGTAATGTTCTTGGTATCAGTAAGACCAATATGGGGAAACTAAGATAGCAAATCTGATAAGCCTTCTCAAACTGTTTGATTTTGTAGCAGTAAAGTTACACGGGGTGCTAATGCAACAGGAATCCCCTTAACACAGCATTTACCATAACCTTGGTACCGGGCGTATTCAGCGGGTGAATATCCGGGTCATCATAAAGCCAGTACCACATGGCTCGTATAGGAAGCATATCAGCTGCTTCATCCGGGGTGTTCCATTTGACATTCATAGGGGGAGTTGGGCAGTCTCCTTGCTCAGGATAGACACACTTTAGAGTGTTATCCAGTCCACCACACTGACTGTTCCCTGGGGAATGACTTCCTGTGTGTCTGGATCCTGAACAGCCCATCCGTGAGTGATGAATAGTGAGCTGTATGGTCCTACATCAACCCAAATGCTCTTCCACTCTGCACCTTTCGAAACCAAAGACACAGCCCCCATTGCTTACTCTCACAATCCATTTTATTAAAGCTTCTTCAGGAAACTGATGACACCAATCCTCAAAATGATCCAATTCCTTCACACTACATTCCCCTGATTTCAATCCTTTCTTGGTTGACATTAACTACCTTCTTGTGACCAAGGTCTTGGAGGTACTTTCTGTTGTCCCTGCACAATTTTTTTCTTTCTAGGCAGATTTGAGGCTAATTAGCTGTGTTTTTGAAAGAATTTGTCCATTTCCTCTAAAATGCTTTTATTATCTTTTTAATATTTATAGAATCTGTAGTGATGTCTTCTTTCTTATTCCTGGTAATTGTTATTTATTCTTTCTCTCTGTTTTAATTGGTAAATTTCACTAGGATTTATCCATTTTATCATTCACTTAAAATCATTATTTGGCTCTGCTGATTTTCTCATTATGTACTTGTTTTCTACTTGATTGATTTCTTCTCTTACGTATATGGCTTCTTTCTTTGGAGGTGATTTAACGTTCTTTTTCTAAGTTCTTCAAATGGGAGCTAGGTTACTGATTTTCAGTCTTTCTCCTTTTTCTATTATATTTCTTCAGGGCTATATATTTCTAAGTATTCTTAAGACTAAATATTTCCCTTTATCTGTATCTCACATGTGGTGATATGCATATTATCAGTTAAAAATATTTTCTAATTTCCATTTTGAATTCTATCTTGACATAGGAGCCATTTAGAAGTTTTTTCCTTACTCTCCAAACAATTAGAGATACTATATTTCTCATTCTATTATTGACTTCTACCTTAGTTACCATGTGGGGAGAAAACACACCCTGAATTATTTAAATCTTTTAAAATTTATTAATATTTGTTTTATGACTCAGCATATGATCAATTTTGGTAAATTTACACTAGCTTTAGAAAAGAAGTTTTATTCTGTCATTGTTAGTTGTAGTATTCTATACATTACACTAGTCCGAATTTATTAATGTTGTCCAGTTTTTTTGTCTGCTTTTTAATCACCTATTAAGACAAGTATGTTAGGGGCCTGCCTGGTGGCACAGCATGTTCTGCTTCGGTGGCCCAGGGTTCACCAGTTCAGATCCCAGGTGCAGACATGGCAGCACCTGACAAGCCATGCTGTGGTAGGCGTCCCACATATAAAAAGTATAGGAAGATGGGTACAGATGTTAGCTCAGGGCCAGTCTTCCTCAGCAAAAAGAGGAGGATTGGCAGCAGATGATAGCTCAGGGCTAATCTTCCTCAAAAGAAAAAAAAAGAGAAGTATGTTAAACTCTGCCCGTGTGATTGTAGACTTGCTTGTATCTCTTTCCATTTTCATCTATCTTTACCTGCTATTTATTTATTTTGTTCTTTATTTTATTTACATCAATTATTATTTATTCATATTATTTATATTTTATATATTTAAAATATTAATCGATACATAGAGATTTACAATTATATTTTACTGCTTATCATAATAAAATATGCTTCTTTATCTCTATTTATGCCCCTACTGAAAGTCTACTTTGCCTGATAGTACACTGGTACATGAGCTTTCCTTTAGTTAGCGATTCCGTGATACATCCTTTTTCCATTCTTTTAAACTTTTGTGTGCAGCTATTACAGTGATTCTGCTATAAGCAAATATAGTTAGATTTTATTTTTTAATCTAGTCTAAGAATCTTGGACTTTTAATTGTTGTATTTAGCCTTTTCACATTTAATCCAATTGCTGATATATTTGGGTTATATGTATCATCTTTTCATTTTTTCCATTTGACCCACTTTTATTTTTGTTATTTCCTTTTCTCTCTTTCTTTTTTCCTTTGTGTGAATCGACTACCTATTTCTTAATATTCCTTTCCCTTCTATTAAGTTGTTATTTATACTTTCTTTTATTATTCCTCAAGATTAATATTTTATCAGAGTAGAGATTACATAATGCATCTTTGACTCTTTACCACGTCATAGAATTTAATACCCTTTACCTTCCTCTGACCATTTTAATTTTTTTTTTTAAGGACGATTGGCCCTAAGCTAACATCCATTGCCAATCTTACTCTTTTTTCTTTCTCTCCCCAAAGCCCCAGTAGGTAACTGTATATCCTAGTTATCAGTCCTTCTAGTTCTTCTACGTGGGATGCCACCACAGCACAGCTGGATAAGCAGTAGGTAGGTCCATGCCCAGGATCCAAAATGGTGAACCCTGGGCCGCTGAAGCAGAACGTGCAAACCTAACCACTGCGCCACCAGGCCGACCCCCCATCTTTTATATTATTGTTATTTTGCATTTCAACTTCTATTTTTTTAACCACAGAAGACATTATTATTTTATTATTCTTTGCAGGGTAAAAGTTTGTATTCATCCACATACTTACTCTCTCCATTACTACTCATTCATTCTTGCATTTCCACTTTTCCATTTGGGGCAAATTCTTTTCTTCCTGAAGATTCATTTTGGCATTTTAAGGCAGGTCTAGTCTCTCCATTTTGGTTTGTCTGAAATTGTCTTTATTTCACCTCCATTTTTGACATATTTTTTTGGTGGATATAAAATTCTAGATTAGAAGTTATTTTATTTCAGCACTTAAAGATATTGACTGTTTTTAAATTGCTGAAAGGGAAGTCTTCCTGCAGTTTTATTATTTGCTTTAAAGAAGCTGTGTCTTCTTTTCTGTCTGCTTTAAAATTTTTCCTACTTTTGAAACCAAACCTGTTAACCTCCAGTTTGTGTGCCTGATGTGCAGTAAGCCAAACACACAGAGACATCGATGCTTAGAGATGGAGAAAGGTTTATTCTAGGTGGTCAAAATGAGAAGGCAAGAGAATAGGTTCTTTCAAATTGCCTTAACAAGAGTAGAAGGCAGGAGGCTTTATAGAGCTAAGGGGTTTGGCAGGAGGAGCTTTGGAGAAACAAAGGGGCTACTCCCAATAAGCCCCTGGGCAATCTGACTTTGGATTCAAGCCTGCTGGGGGCCAGCCATCCAGTGATCAAAACCTCCCCAGAGACATTCTCTTTCCTCTGCAAAACAAGCTCACAAGTCTTCATGACCCCTGAGTCACCTCTCAAGTTAAACAAGAAAACAGCAAATTGACAAGATTCCTCTATGTCTGTGTTGGGAGCAAGGTCAAAGGCAGTCATGTTCTCACTGTAGGTCCACAGTAACCCTCAGGCACCTGGCTTCACCGCGTCTTCTTTGGCTTTCAGTACCTTCACTACAATCTGCCTCAGTGTACCTCTCTTGTGTTTACTCTGTATAGGATCTCTGCGCTTCTTGAATCTATAAGTTGATGTCATTAATCACTTTGGGAGAATTCTCAGTATTTATCCCTATAACAATTACACCCATATTAGAACACTTCATTGTATCTCATGTATCTCTTGCACAATTTTTAAAATTTTCCTCTCTATTATTTAGTTTAGATATTTTCTATCAATCTGTCCCACAGCATTAATTTTCTCTTGTTTTGTTAAATGTAACTACTAACTTATTAAATCCAGTTATTTTGTTTTTTCATTTCTAGAATTTCTATCACCTTGCTATAAATACCAATATTTTATAACCTTGATTTACTTCTCTGTATTTCTTTTTTCTCTATATAGAAACCAGAAATATTTTAAAGGACTTGTCTCCAACTCCAATGTCTGAATCATTATGTTTATTTCTTTTGCTTGATTTTTCTCTTAGATTCAGTCATATGGCTCTCTTTCTCACAGTTTCTAGAAATTTTTGATTTCATGTCAAACAGTGTGTTTAAAACTTTTAGAGTCTCCCGATTTTTTTTTTTCTCCAGAGAACATTCACTCTTTTCTTTGCAAGGTAGTTTGAGTAGGAGATGATCATTTTTATTTAACTCAGTTAAAGCTGAAACTAACTCCCAACTGAACTATAGATGTAAAAGATTTCTTCTACTTCTGACTTGATCTTGCTTCTGGATGGAACCTTCTAAAGGCTTCCAACTCAGAGGCTGGTGAATTTACTAGGGGTCCCTTCTCCTGGTGAGTCCTCTACTGTCATTAAATCTGCACTGTTGAGATCTCTGTTCTGCTTTTCAAACGTTCTCTGCTTAGCTTTTTAACCTTGATGCTTCAGAATTTCTCAACTATCTTTAGGGCAAAAAAACACAAAAACTGCAGCAGGCTCATTCTTGACCCTCCTTCTCCCTGACATGTTGGCTCCTCACGTCTCCAAATTTGTGTCTCCAGCTTCATTGGATCACCTAAAACTCTGCTGGTCCCACTGTGCTCGGTAGCAGTCCTCTGCCAGGGAAAATTCGGCATTTTCACCTCTTCTCTTTACCTAGAGTGGGCAAATGCCTCCTGAATAAAAGTGTGTAGAATGTCAGTCAGCCATCCTCTTAGTTGTGTCCTCGTCTCTGGAATCTTACTCCCTTTAGTCATGCTGGACTCAGTAGCTCTTCCATGGTTTTAAACAGATTTACTTGTGTGCATTTTATCCAATTTTTAAAATTTTCCTTCTCTCGTAAGGAGCATATTCTTCCCCCAAGCTATTCTATAATACCTGAAAGTGGAATTTCCCCAAAGCCCCACCATATGATTTTATTATTTAACACAGACATCTGTTATAAAACTATTTTGTTCTTCATGTGGTAAATTTTTTTTCAAAAAAACCTGGCTATCAGTTTAGCAACCAATTTCTCTTGAAAGTTTTACCCACATAAATAAGCTACAGATAACCACTTCTTTTCTGGAACAACTAAGAATAAGTTATAAAGTATAGGAAAGGCAGTCATAAATTTAAAGTATTGGGTAAAATTAATGTCTAAATGTTGTTTCTAGAGATTTCAGCACTAAAGAAATTGTTTCTATAGTTCATCTTGTAATTTTCACATAATAGCGTGTGCAGGGGAGGAAGACAAATCCTCTATGCTCTAGGTCCTCTTGGCTTGGCTACAAATTAAATTCACATGAGACAGAATAACAGGAGAAAATCAAACAAAGCTTTATAACATGTGTACATAGGAGAAACCCAGGAAAGCTAAGTAACTTGGTCATCTGGTGAAAGCTGCCACCTTAAATATTATCTTTAGCTAAAGGCAAAGCAGAATGTTGAGGCTAGTGGTTTGGGATTTCAGAGGGGAGGAAGACAACTTACATGGAGATGGAAATGCAAATGTTTGCTAAATAACTTTTGCTGGGCCAAAAATGGGCTCCCGGTGCCTTTCTATCACACCTATTTTACATTATACTATAGCTAGCTTATGGTATTAGCTCCTTCCTGGAATAGGCCTTCTATGTTAAACTCTTTTAGGCAGTTTAGGGGAAGAGCAAATGGTATTCCTGAGTCTTCTAAGCCTTTGTTGTCTTCAGCTCGAAATAATCCACACACCAGAGTGGCACATCTTTGGGTGGCATGCCCTGAAACCCATCATGTGCTTGGGATCCAGAAGGCTTAATTGTAACAAAATGAATAAACGATGAATCCTGACTAGATTCTTAAAAATGTCTTTAGACATTTGTTTGTCCATATTGGTTAAGGTTAGGAAAATGGGTGTGATCAGCAAATAAAAACAAACCCATAGCTATGAAATAAAATGAATAAAATATTTTGGTTCTCTGACATTGTGATTTATAGTAAGAAATATATATTTGGTCTTCATCCTAAAACCCTTGAAATTTCCTGTGATGAGAGGAATAAAGGTGTCTTTTGTTATGTTAATGATGCAACTTTTGGAAAGTACCTAAGGATGGGGACTGGTTGGCAGGGGAGCCAACCAGGTGATTAGAGACTTGGAACTTTCAGTCCCATCCCCCACCCCCACCTCAGGAAAGGGGAGAGGGGCTAGAGATTGAACTCAATCACCAATGGCCAGAGATTTAATCAATCATGATTACCTAATGAAGCCTCCATAAAAACCACAAGGACAGGGTTTGAAGGGCTTCCAGGTTGGTGAACACATGGGGTTTTGGGGAGAGTGGTGTGCCCAAAGAGGACATGGAAGCTCCCCATCTTTTCCCCATACCTTGCTCTATGCATCTGTTTCATCGGCTCTTCCTGAGTTACATCCTTTTATAACAAACTATTAATCTAGTAAGTAAAATGTTTCTCTGAGTTCTGTGAGCCATTTAGCAAATTAATTGAACCCAAGGAGGGGGCTGTAGGAACCTGTCATCTTTAACCAGTGGGTCAGAAGCACAGGTGACAACGTGAATTTGTGATAGGCATCCGAAAGTGAGGTGGCAGTCTTGTGGGACTGAGCCCTTAACCTGTGGGATCTGATGATACCTCCAAGCAGATAGTGTCAGAATTGAGTTGAATTGTAGGACACGCAGCCACTGTCTGAGAATTGCTTGGTGTGTGAGGGAAAATCCCACACATTGTAACTGGGGTCACAATCTTAGGTTCCAATTTGAGCAAGAAAATGAATAACACAGTATTACATTATAACTCAAAGTCTAAAATAAATACCCATGAGTCCCTGTTCATACAAATTAAAGATTGTATAAATAAATATATGACAGTAGACAAATATTCTATACAGAAGAATTTTAAATACTTTATGCAGATACTCCCCTCTTAAGGAGGCTGAGTATAACCCTCCCTCCCCCAAGTGTGGGCTGCGAGGTGACATTTTTCCAAAGAGTAAAAGAATACAATAGGGAAATGGGGAAATAGAGTAAACTTACGGCAGAAAAAAACCTGACAAACACCCCCTTATTACTACATCAATAGTAATAAGCCATATTGCTAGCAGGTACCCTTGACACGCTGTGATAAGGAGGGCACTTCACCTCTGTGGTCTTCCGCCCCGAAACACACTTCTCAGCGTGAGGAAACCATCAGACGCATCTGAATAGAGGGACAGTCTACAAAGCACCTGACCACGCTGCCCCAAACCCTCACGGACATCCAAACAAGAAATGTCTGAGAAGCTGTCATGGTCTAGAGGGGCCTAAAGAGACGTGACAACTACATATAATGTGGTGTCCTGAATGGGACAGAAAAAGGATAGCAGGAGAAACTAAGGATATCGACTAAAGTATGACTCTAGTTAATAATAATGTGTGGATATTGTGTCCTTAGTTGTGACACACAGAGTAATGTGTGGGGATGACAATAGGGGACCCTGCGTGCGAGGCCTGTGGGAACTCTGCACTTGCTTTGCGCCGTTTCTGTGAACTGAAACTATTCTAACATCAAAAGTTTATTTTAAAAAGTTTGCTTACACACATCTTTTGAGGGAGGAGCTTCAAAGATGAGATAGTGACATATGGTGCCTGTTTTCTCTATTCCTAATACATATAGCCTACATAAATTATTGGAGAGCTAGTTGCCAGGCTGAAGTGAGTTTTTCACTAGGTGTTGATTTAATATTTTGCTACTTGTAGGCAAATCTGAATAAATTATATGCACATAAACTATACCAGACCAAAGCCAGACATAATTGATTATATTTGTACTCCAAATTTAACAGGTAATTTCACTGAATATGCTTCATATATTTAGCATGTAGGCAATTTGGTAAGAGTGATAGGTTGAGGGACAATTTATTTAAATATGTTAAGTATACAAACATTTTTAATTACATGTTACTTCTAGCCTTGCAATTCGTCCCCTCATCATAGAGTACCTTCATGGTATAACCATTCATGTATAGAATACATACAGCATATTTTTTGTAAAACTTTCTACTTTGTCTTTACAAATATATATTATACTCCAATAGTAAAATGTAAGTATTAGAGAGGTTTAGAAATTGTTTTTTAGGATGATATTGCTTTTAATTAAGCACTTATCTATAATTATTACTGGGAGGACAGTTTTATGACTGTGGAAATTTCAGCACCATTGTTCTAATCACATATTTTAATAATCTTTAAACTATTTCCTTGCCAGTTAATTTTTATTCATTTTTATGATTTTAAAGTAAGTCATTTCAAGAAAGACTATAAAACTATTCAAAGTTGAAGTAAATATTTTACATTGAAAAACGGGGAAGATATTTATAATTTTCACCTCACGTGCAAACTGCACAGGTGAAATGTAACTAACCCAATATTCCCTTTGCTTTGTCTGTAGTCACTTCTCTCTGGACTCTTATGTCATCTGTTTCCTTATAGTTTAAGCTTACGATGTCATTGAATTAAATTTCTGTGCAGTTTGAATAACCCAATTTATCAAACCCTAGTCTCTAAGAAAACCAACTCATCACCTTCACTGTAGTCCTTAATTTCAAACCTCTCCACGCAATATCTTTATTGCCATGAAACATCCCTTCACCTTTTGGAGCCACTCACAGAATGATTACTAAACGAACTTGAGGTGATGCGGTGTTCTTCGTCCTCTAGAAAAAGAATCCTAAAAAAGATTCCCCTGAGAGCGCTAGACACAAAGGTGTTGACATGTTATGACTCCCAGCAGTGTAATTTAATACCAGGGGGAAACGCCCTGTGTTGGGTTCTGACCATCAATATTTCTGAAAAAAAAAAAAAAAAAAAAAAAAAGAGTCTAGGCTTCCCAACCAACCAAACAGTTTCCTGCCTTAGTATAAATTATCAAATAAAAAGAGTGGTTTGAGCAAAGATGCAGCCACTGGCGTCTTACATCAGAAATAGAAATAACCCAGATTCAAAATAACTTGCAGGCCCAACAGTCAATCAAACAAGGGCGCTGCTGAGAAGAAGATGGAAATGCCTTAGTCACAGCAGAGATAGCTATTTTCAGGGAGGGCACTGCAGACAAAAAGTGTTCGCAGCTGCAGCCTGCCCGAGAGGGGCTGGAGACGGGTCGGGGAGAGGACAGTGTGAGCAGACCGCCCAAGCTGTCCGGTGAGAAAGAGGCAAAGGGGACCATTCTCAGATGCCACAGTTGTTCAGGGGTCTTAGGGCACAAAGGTGGCACAACTGCAACCCAGAATAATCACTTATTTGGGTTAGTGTCACAACAGCATTGTATTTTCTCCAAAACCCCACATTTTGACTGCTGGAGGTCGGAAATAAAGCACTGGCAACTGGCGGGCCTGCTGGAAGAAAAAAAGAATCCATCCAAGGGTCTCAGAGCTCAAGCCATAGAGCGCCTGCTGGCACTGGGAGCACACACCGTCCTGGCTGCTGAGGAAACTCCCAGTGCTCCTGGAACGACAGGGAGAGGCCACACTGAGAAGGGGCAAGGCACATCATCTGGAGGAGATGGGTGAGCTTTCCGCAGCAGCTCAGAGCTCAGTTTAAAAGTCCTGGTAAAGATGCCCGCCATCGTCTCCTCCTGCAATATGACCAAAGGCTCTGCTGCACAGGATCCATGCGTCACTTCGGATCACTTTACAAATTGGGAAACAACTGATATCATCACACTTTAAAGTCAAGTCATCTTGCAAAACCAGTTTGGATCTTACATAAATAGTAAAATGAGGGGTCAACCCCGCGGCCTAGTGGTTAAGCTCGGCGTGCTGTGCTTTGGCAGCCTAGGTTTGGCTCCCGGCAAGGGACCTAGAAAAGGCAATGGATCTTCACTACTTGTAGGCAGCCATGCTGTGGCTGGGACCCCTACACAAAATAGAGGAAGACTGGCACAGATGTTAGCTCCAGGCAAAGCTTCCTCAAGCAAAAAGAGGAAGATTGGCAACAGGTGTTAGCTCAGGGCAAATCTTCCTCAGGAAAAATAAATGTAAAATGAGAACTGATGTTTGCAATTTGAACAAGGAGATTTCATAGCAAAAAATGACCTGACTGTACATGTCATCAATCGCTATGGCACAGGAGCAGATCTGGAGAAAGACACAGAGGGGGATGCTGAAAAGCCCACGTTGCCACCTTTCTTGGAGCTCCTGGGTTCTGAATGGGTGGCAATGGGAGGAACCAAGAGTGTGGCCCTGATCTGTCTCCATTGTGACACCCATGAGAGGCCTGACCCTCTGTTTTTCATGTGCCCTCAAGTGAGCCCTGAGGCTGAGAAACCCTAGTTTGGGCTCCTCCCCCAGCCTCCTAAAACTGTGGTGACGAAGTTTCTGAGGGCATTTATAAGTTGTGAATATACCTCTAAGAACCATTTACCAGAGTACTCTATTAATGACGTATTATCACTCAGAGATAACAATTCAGTGGTGTATTTACTCATTCACTCATTTATTTGTTCATCTACTGTCTCTTGATTATTTACAATGTGCTAGGCCCTGGGTCCAGCTTCACAGAAAGCAGGATGTACGCCTGAGGTCTGCCTTTGACAGATGATGAAGCAAACATAAAAGGAGATTGTTAGAATATACGTAGCTGTCACCTCCGCAGGGTGCCGTGGAGGTCACCAGCCTAAAGTTGGAACAAAGGTTCGTAAGAAAAATCCTTCCCGAGGACATAGTTGAGCTGTTTTCATCTTTTTTTTTTCTTTTAAAGATTGGCACCTGAACTAACAAACTTTTGCCCATCTTTTTACTTTTTTATTCTTCTCCCCAAAGCCCCCCCCCAGTACACAGCTGTATATTCTAGTTATGAGTGCCTCTGGTTGTGCTATGTGGGACGCTGCCCCAGCATGGCCCGATGAGTGGCACCATGTCCGTGCCCAGGATCCAAACTGGCGAAACCCTGGGCCCCCAAAGTGGAGGGCTCGAACCCAACCTCTCAGCCACAGGGCCGGTCCCTGAGCTGTCTTAATCTTAAATGTTTCAATTTATGAAACCTCTGAGGACTAATTCTTGAAACCTCCACACTTTGCCTTGCCAAGCCCAGCGTGGGTTCTGATTAGTAGAAATATTTGACAGGTACCAGTTTGTTGTCCCACGTGCTTTCCACCCACCCCCAGCCACTGCCTTTAGGGTGGAGGAAATCTGATAGTTAGTAAGGAGGTAGAATGGAGAAGGTAATAAAAAGCAACTCTGAAAATGTATATACCTGAATCTATATTTCCTTGTTTTGTCAGCTGAGGGGGTCTAGAAGCAATGCCATCCCATTAGTCATGAGCTCACCTGGTGCCTGGATCCTGACTTCTAATACCGTTCTCCAACCAAAGGAACCTGAGCCCTTTGCAGAAATAGCTGATTCTAGGGCTGAGGCAGAAAATATTGAGGATGAGCCCAGGGCATCTTGTAGTGCCAGTAAGGAGGGAAGTGCTTAAAAAAACTGAAAGCAAAAAATCCACTTGGCAATGATGGGGTTATGTCCAAGGGACACAGAAACCAATTGAAAGAGCTCCAGTGGCAAAATCTGGGGCAATTTGAGCAGCTAAAAACATAATACTGGATCATAACTCAAATTTCAGAATAACTATCCATGTGTGCATACTAATATAGATTAATGATTGATTGAATAAACAAATAAATGAAGAGAATACATAATCTGTGCAGAATAATTTCATGTAATTTATGCAAATACTCTGTCTCCTCACCCCCTGTGTATGGGCTGTGCATGGTGGCTTCCTTCCAAGAAGTGCAGTGAGAAAAGGCTGGGAAGAGTAACCACACAGTGGAGAAACCTGACACGCATGACCTCAGCCAGGTGTTCAAGTTGACACCAGCAGTGAGAAGTCACGTTGACACCATGCATCCTTGATAAGGTATGAAGAGAAGGGCACTTCACTCTCTCTCTGGGGTCTTCCTCCCAAACCCCATAATGCCAGTCTCACCATGAGAGGAGCGTCAGACACATACAAATTGAGAGACCTTCCGCAAAACACCTGACCGTAGTGACAAATATAGCACAGTAATAGAAATGTTAATAATAATGAAACTGGGTGTGGGGTATGTGGAAATTCTTTGTGTCTTTGCAAGTTTTTTTGTAAATCTATAACTATCCTCAGATAAAATATTTATTTAAAAAAGAGATTCAAATTTATAGTTCCTTTCCAATTGGCTCTGCTCTCCTCCTCCATCACAAGTCTGGGAAGGGCAGGGCTCCTTTAGGTGGCAAGAGTGAGGGACTGTGGGAGCTCTCATCTTCTCCCTCCCTCGTCCTCTTATGAGAGGCCTTTTGTGAACACCGGAGATTCTGTCTGTTAGGTCTTTTAACTCTGGAGAAAGAAGTGGGTACCCGGAAGCACAAGGTGTCAGAAGAGAAACAGTGAATAAGTTGTTAAGACCTAGGATGCTTGGTTCCTGTAAGGATTACACTGAAATTACTTCCCATCTAGAATTAAATATGTATACTCTCACAATAGAAAGGATGATTTTTTAAAGTGAGACATTTTTAAATCACCATTTGCTCTTCGTGAGTACACCGTAATGTCATGGTTATAGTCATAAAAATATAGCAAAAGTAAGAGAGACATGTCATCTTTTGTCCACACTTAGACAAGCAGTGAACATTTAGAAAATTTTAGGTTGTTGCTGTCAAGTGCTAACACCACCATCTATACACGCTGCGGCAACCTGAGGCTCAACCCTAAAATGGAATGTCTCTGAGTCAGGGTATCTGCCCACTGACCCAGCCTGAAGGTCAGCCCAGGTCACAGCGCAGCTGTGGCGAATGACTCAGCGGCTTCCTGCTCACCAGGAGGGGCACGCAGGCTCCTCGCTGGTTCAAGGCTGGCAACCCATCTGATTTTACCCTGCGGATCTGCTTTCCAGGCTCTGCTGCCTCTGCCTGCACCATCTCTCAACTGTCCCCACGTGACGAGGTCTCTTTGCCAGCCCTGCCTTTGACATAAAGTGTGATTTTTGTCCTGACAAATTCATCTCATCAGGCTGATCCCTATACCCCCATTACTAATCAGTGCTATGGCCCGATGCACATGGTCTCTTTCTTCCAAGCAGTTTCAGGCGCTTTCCAGGATGCGGGGCTGATGGATAGGGCCTGGAAGGCAAATATCTGTCCTCAGGGCACAATTGTTTAGGAAGCCAGAGATCCTTCCTGATCTCTGGAAGGTTGGGGGCAGCTGGGTTTTGGTGGAAAGAAATTAGAATCACCTAGAGTGCCTTCTCAGCCTCCCTACATGTACTCCTGGAAATAATACTATATTCTCTCCCTGACAGGGGTGTCCAACTCCCACAGGAAATCACTGTCAACGTGAGTCACTGACCCCGGTGAGAGTGACTAACTCCACAGAGTGCTGAGCACAGGTAATCAGGCCACATCTACTGGTGCAACATTATGCAATACCACAGTTCTTCCATACTGATCGGTAACTCATCGCTATTCCACATGTCTGTGTGACTAGAAGCTCCGCCTTCTCTCTCAGACTTTGCATCACCCAGTCCTCACCAGGATTCGCAACTGAGGAGTGCGTGGCCCAGTGCGTGTGTGGGGAGGGGGCTGCAGGACCTGTCGCAGCGCCTCAGCCTTCCCGCCCTCATTGGGATATGCCAGTGCCAGTTGTTAACCAGTTGGAACATCACTCCTGGGAGTGGAAAGCTGTCATACATGGACTGAATCAGAAACTTTGAGAGTGGGACTGGAGCATCTTTATTTTTGGACGACTTGCCATATTGGGAGCCACGGACAAAGGCCTTTTGCTGTTCCTGCTCTCTGAATATCTGCTGAGAAAGCGGTCAGTTTGTGTGTGTGTGCGTATGTGTGTGTAAGTGTACATTTTTCCTGGGCGTAATGAAGGAGTAAGAGGAGATAAGACAGTTGCAAAGAAAATTATATGCAGACTATTTACCATGAAATACGATAACTTACACAAAATAAATCTCATGCCATCACTGAGATGGTCACTGCCTTTTAAAGTTTCTAATCAGTTAAACAGATGCAATAAACATCCCTGATTCATTCTTTCATTTATTCTGCTTCCTAAGTATATTTTTAAGCAGGCCCCTTTTTCGTCACTCCCTTTGTCATTGATCTTTAGGCATGAATGACTTCAATAAATTCCTCTTGGTGTCCCTATGTCCAGTCTCTGCTTCCTCTCAGATCAACCTTTTTCTCAGCCATCAAAGTGATCACTGCGACGCTAAAGCTGATCAGACCATTCTACTGCTTAAATTCTTCGGCGACCCTCCATCACTTTTGTTATAATGTCTTACCCCTTAGCACGAGCTGCTGGTGTTCGATCTGATATGTCTGTGTCTACCTCTTAGCACTACCCGCCTCCTTACCTGCACATCTGCTTCCCGCCCTCTACCTGTGTATGTGCTGTTCCTTTTGCTTGGAAGGCTCTTCTCTTTCTTTCCTTCTTGCCCTTCACCCTCTTTCCCAGTGACCTCCATTTGACTGGTTGACTGCTTTGCTCCAGCCTGAATCCTGCATCATTTCTTGAGAAAGCCAGCTTTCAACCAACCCTGTAAGAGTAAGGAGGCTTTGCCATTTTACACCGCACAGTGTGTGTGCACCCCTCAGTCCTAGCACTTATCACCGGGACTCTTTCTACCTTCCTCGAGTTCCCAGACTCCCCTGTAGAGCATAGCAGGTGATCAGCAAGTGATCATCAAACGAATAAATGAATGGAGAGAAGGAACTGGTCTGGCTGAAGTATCAAATTAGGTTTTTATCCATTCTCTAGGATTTCAATACCTCATTTCTTATGGTTACTTTTCTTTTTTCAATAAACAGAAATTTAAAAAAAACACCCTTAAGCTACCTCTAAGGATGAATAATCCGATTTTTACAAAATTATTAAATTAAACAAGAATCTACATGAATTTAAGGTCACATGTGGTTACACATTATCTGAACCCTAGGAAATAAGCTAATAATTTACTTTAAAAACTTTCACTGAGTGCTGAAAAATGTGTCATTAAGAGCTACTAAATCTAAACTCAGACATGCTACTGGGATGATTGTCATATGTCACATCGCTTATTAGAAGGTCTGAAACGTCCTTTCACGCTTTAGAGAACAGGTGAAGCCTGCAGAAGAGAAGGTAGATGGAATGTACCTGCAGAAATCCTTTCTCAAAATGGGACTTCCTTTGAGGATGATTCTGCAGAAAATGGTAATTTCTTCACAGTGACTTGAAGTTTCCTCCTTAGTGTGAGAGATCCTGGCTAAATGTACACAGTTTACCTGGTAGACCACCTGCCCTTACATAAATCATCATATTACTCACATTGAAATATTTTATTGAGTATATTCTTTAATGGTTGTCTTACAGATTCCAGAATATCACCCAGGGTGCTGGTTACAAGGCACCACAACTTACTGAATGCACCATATTCCTTCAATTACTTTTACCATCCAGTGGTCCTCCTTAAGGAGTGAAATAATTTGACCGGATAATTGACCCTCCAGCGATAATACTTAGAATGTGTAGTGAGGATCCTCTCTAGTGTAAACTGATGAGTAGGACCTGGAGAAGCCTGAAGTGGCAGAGCTGAAATTTTAGTAACTTGCGCCTGCCTTTGTCCCGCCTCTCCCCATACGGCGGGGAAGCCTAGAGTTCTGCATGGTGCATGGAATCACACAGGGAAGAGATGGAATATGGCAGCTAAAATTAGTGACCCTGAAGCCCCAACGACTTGATTTTAATTAACTCCCTTTATGATCTGGATAATCTTCCTTAAACTCTCCATGCCTCTGTCTTTCCAATCTGTAAAATAGGAATAATTGCAGTAGCTACTTCATACAGTAGTTGCTGGGATGAATCAATGACCCAAAGTGGAAGTGTTTAGAACAACAACTAACTAGGCACTGTGTAGGTGGATAAGGTTTGGGGTTGTTCTGTCTTTTGGAAGTTGGAATGCATTTAAGGTTATTTTTCTCTCCCCTGGATTCCCCCACCTCTATCACATTTCATTAACCAGCACCACTAATTTGCCTTTCTGATTGATTGTCAAATGCTATATAAATATATGATAATTACTAATATTTGTAGAAAATAATATTGTGGATGATGACATTCCTTCTAAATATGAAAAACAATTACTGGCTACTTCTATTTATAAAAAAGGTCAGCAAGGGCTGGCCCGGTGGTGCAGCGGTTAAGTGCAAACATTCCACTTCAGGGGCCCGGGGTTCACCAGTTCGTATCCAGGGTGCGGACGTGGCACTGCTTGTCAAGCCATGCTGTGGCAGGCATCCCACATATAAAGTAGAGGAAGATGGGCAAGGATGTTAGCTCAGGGCCAGTCTTCCTCAGCAAAAAGAGGAGGATTGGCAGCAGATGTTAGCTCAGGGCTAATCTTCCTCAAAAAAAAAAAAGAAAAAAAGTCAACAACATCCCAAAATGGACAAAGTCGCTTAAAAAAAGCTACGGAGTTTTTATTTAGCACTTCTTTCTGACCGCATGGAAATGAATGGAACTGAAGAATTGGGAAGAATAGGTATGAAGTACAGTCTAGTTGAGGTATAGTTGTGTGACAGACTATTGCTTTATCTCCCACCTATGGGAGTGTTTTAGTCTGTTGGGACCACTATAACAAAATGCCACAGACCTGGGTGACTTCCAAACAACGGACATTAATTTCTCACAGTTCTGGAGGCTGGAAGTCCACCAGCACCAAGATCAAGGTGCTGGTAGATTCAGCGTCTGGGGAGGGACCACCACCTTGTTCACAGACAGCCGCCTTCTCCCTGTGTCCTCACATGATGAAAGCGACAAGATAGCTCTCCAGGGTCTCTTTTATAAGGGCACTAATCCCGTTCATGAGGGCTCCACCCTCATGACCTAATTACCTCCTAAAGGCCCCATGTCCTAATACCATCACTTTGGGGGTTGGGATTTCAACATACGAAATAGGTAGGGGGACAGAAACGTTCTGCCTATATAGCAGGAGGCAAACATTGTTCAGGGGTAATGAAAAGGTTACCTGTTAAATCTTTTCCATATACCTTTGGAAAGATGAGTAGGAGGTAATACTCATGCACCTCGGTAATAATTTTGCAAACCACATCATCATTGCGACACATCACGTCATTTTCTCATTCTGGACCAGGGCAGAGCTGGTCCATCCCTCACACTGTTGCAGAGAGCTCTTCCTAAATCTCACATCTGATGTTATTGCCCCTGTGACTTATGGGCATAGAAAGCAAAACACACTTTCTATGACTCTCATTACCTTAAACAAATGTTTCACAAGGCCCTTCACTCTGGCTCAAACCTCTTCCTCCAGAGATTCAACTAATCTCCTTCATTGAATCCCCACTTCTGTGCACCTTCAATTTCAACAACCCTGAACAGCTAGCCATGCCCAGAAAATCCCATACTTTACCATATCCTCCTGCCTTTGTGTAACATGTTCCTTTTGCTTGGGAATGCCTGTCTTTGCCTTTTCGTTTATCCAGCCTCAATTTTACTTCACCTCTGAAGCCTTCTACTTTAGTCACTCCCTTTTCTGGGCAAAATTAAGACTATCATTACTTTGTATTGTAATGTTTATTTAATCACCCTTTTCTCCCACTGCGAACTTCTCTTCTGGAGGGTAGGGGCTAAGTCTACCCATTTCCTAGTGCCTAGCCAGAGCAGATGCTCGATGCATATTTGCTAAATGCGTGGAGTAATCTACGAAGGTGGATGTTTTGCTCTCCCCTCACTTAGGCTTTTACAATAGTTCAAATGAACAAAGAATGGTCAGGCCTCATCAGCTTGTGTAACAAAATAACCTAAATTTTTCTCATATGGGCTTTCCAAATCCTCCAACCTAGCTCTGTTCTTCCTGCCTCAAACAATTTTTGAAGTCTTCAAAGATCAGCGTTAAGCTCATGAACCAGTCTGCTGACTGTCCTCACCATGTGGCGTCTGCCACGTTCATCCTCTCCTATGCCAGTTCCTGCTGGAGTTTCACTGGTACCACCCTGATGGTGTCTTTCATGCCATGTTGACATCTACTAAGAGCTGAGAGCCAAATCTATCAGGGTGCTAGTGATGCAAGCTTCTGAGCAGAGGTGGCATGGCCCATGTAACCTTCTTCTCTATTCTGTTACCTGTGCCTCAATGCAAGTCTGCTTTTGTTCAGGATCTCACAAAATCTCTCATAAAAATAGTCGTTAGCTTCTGACTCTTATTTCATGCTCCAAATCCAAAGTTTAATGCAAAATCATGAGCTCTTGTGACTTCTCTTGACTCCAAAGTCCATGTTCTTTCCACCATCACCTACTGCTTTATATCTCCATGAAGGTGATGACACACACCTTTCTAAATACAAACATGATTCTTGTTTGCTTGGCCTGAAAGCATGTTGGGTAATAAGAGAAAAAATTTAAATGCTTGCCAAAGATAATCCATGTGGATTGTCTATACTCAAACCATAGGCATCATAGTTAGAGCTCTGATGTTTCAGGAAACTACAGTCAAGGCATCCTTATCGTCTATTAATACACTAACCCTGCTTTTGTCTAGGTCGCCAGTTACTTTCCTGGGATCCATCCAACTGTGGTCCTCCTCTCCCAGCCTCACTCCATAGCATCCAACACAGGTGGTCATGCCCTTTTTCTCAGAACACTTGCTTTTATGACACCATAGCTGTCTGTTGTTTCCCCTTTCTTCGTTTCACCTTCTCAGCTCCGTTAAGCGTCTCTCAGGACTGTTTCCTTTGCATTTCTAATCAAAGTTAGACCCCTCCGGACTGTTTGTGACCCTTATACTTAACTTTTGCCAGACTCTAGCTTGAGGTCTGCAGTCCCCTCCTGGCTTAAATGTCCTCTGCATGCTAAGAGGTCTCATGTTGATGAGTTCACCTCAGGCTCTTCTTCTGTGAGCAACCCTATCCACCCATCTGGACATTCTCAAAGCTGAACTCCTTGATCTCAACCGTCCAATCCCATTTCCTTCCAAGTCTCTCTCATCTTTTTTAATGACTCCACACTCTTCAACTTCCATATTTAGTTTACATAAAGTCTTGCATAGTGAGTTTCCAAAATATGCTTTGGACCCACCCCAAATTTTCTGTATCCAGAGCTCCTACACAATCTGAGCCACCATTATCTGTTCTCTTCTTTTCTCTTGTCCTGCTCCCTTTTCCCATTCAAGGTCAACACACCAGGTGGAGTAAACTTTTTTGTGATTATATGTCATCAAACCATCCCCTGACTTAGCACACTTGACTAACTTTGCTTTTTGTTAGAGCTAAATCCCATCTTAGACTGTGAATCACGTCTTTCTTTTTCTTCTAACCTCACCTCAGCTTGCTTTTCTATTCACACACTCTATCCTCTGTTCTAGCTACACTGACCTTTTCATGGTCTTGACCAACATTTCTGCTTAGAGAGTTTGCGCATGCTTTTCCTTCTGCCCAGAATGCCTTTCCCTTGTTCTCCACATGCTGCTTTCCCTAACACTCCATCTACATAGGATCTATGCATGATCCTCCATTATTTTTTGCCTAAGCATGGCCTTCACAGCACATTTCTAGATCTACAATTAAATACGCATTTGTTTACCTGTTGATGATCTGTTTCCCTCTTCCAATCTACATGCTCCATGGAGACAGGGCCATGCTTATTTTGCCCTATCTTGTTTATCTGTGCCTTGCACAGAGCTTGCTTGGTTGACTTCTTAATAGATGTTTATGCTAAACCTATGCTGGTTGTTGGCGTTTGGGTGGATATATATTGCTAAAGGGAAGGATACTGGATGCATCCTGGTAATGGTAGGAATAAGTAATAAGGTCCATTATTATTATTACTGTTTAAACTACTCTTGAAATACCAAGCAAAGCAATTGGGAATAAGCAAATTAATAGTTATAATTATTGTCACAGAGAAAAGAAACATCACTGTTTCCTGATGATGCTGATGCTATGATCGCCTACTAGAAAAATCCAAGGAATTGAGGCAAAATATGATAGATGTATTAGAATTCAGCAGAGGCAATGGTTAAATTTTTTTTTAAGTATCCAAATCAATTGGACTATCATAAGCAAATAATAAATGTCCAAAAACATGATGCACAAGGATTCATGCACCAAATCAACAAAATCTAAGGTGTACAGGAATAAACTTAATGAGAAATTAGGGGACCTATATGAAGAAAATCATGACCCACATAAGGAAAATAAAATAAAATATTTATAATTGGAGGGAGGTTCCACATTTTTGGATGGGAAGATACAATATTTTTAACATATCAATTCTCTACAAATTAACATTCATTTATTTCCAATTAAATTATCAGCAAGATAATTTTGGACAATGACAAAGGCTTTTAAAATTTATCTGTAAAAGTAAATATTTTGCATATTGGAAAAATTCTGACAAAAAGACAATGGTATGGGGAACAAGCCTTACTCTGTATTAATATGGGATAATATGTGGTGAAATAGAATTGGTGTAGCCTTAGAAATATATGTTAATGTAACAGAATAGAGAGTGCAGAAACAGACTCAACCATTTAAAGGAATTTAACATGAGAAAAATTTCTCATTTTCTCTTTTAAAAATAATTATATTTTTGAGTAGATAATAAGTGCATAACACACAAAAAGTGGTGTAATGCAAAGTAAGTCACCTCTGCTCCTGGTCCCCTCGCTATTCAATTTCTTTCTCCAGAGGCAACCGCTTTTACCACGTCCTGTCTATCTTTCTGCAGATAATCCACATGTCAGAGTACATGCTGAGTACTGCTGTTGTTTCACAGATTATAGCCAAGCACATACGATGCCTCTGCACTCTCCCCACCTTTTGTTTTACTTCTCTTAGTAAAGTATCTTAGAGATTTAGTAATACTTAGTACTTACTTAGTAATAGTATCTTAGAGACTGTTCCACATCAGTATATTTTGAATGATCTCATTGTTTCTAATACTGTGTAGTGCCCCACTGACCTATATAAGTCAATCGACTAGTCTCCTGTGAATGCTACCGCATACGGCAGGAGTTCTCTATCAGCACACACCACGTCTCCACGCATGACACGGCTGGAGGAGAAACCTGGGGCATCACTGGGTCCAAAGATATGTAGATCTGTACCTACATATCTCTCTATATACGTGATCTTAATACATCTCACCAAGCTATTCTCATTAGTAATTCATATTTCTAGCAAGGATATACGAGAATACCTACTTCCCCACACCCTGCCAAAACTGTATTGCAGGAAGATTTCTAAACATTTTCAATCTGATAGGTTAAAAAAAAAAAAACAGTGTCTTCTTGTAGTTTTCATATGCTTTTATTTCTCTTAATATTGGTGAGGTTATGGATATTTTTTCAATTTTAAAAACATTTGTATTTCCTTTGTTCTCTTTCTCCTTTAAAGTATGCTTTTTTGGTGAGGAAGATTGGCCCTGAGCTAACATCTGTTGCCAATCTTCCTCTTTTTTTTTCCTCCCCAAAGCCCCAGCTCATAGTTGTATCTCCTACTTGTAAGTCATTCTAGTTCCTCTACGTGGATTACCGCCTCAACATGGCTTGATGAACAGTGTGTAGGTCCAAGCCCAGGATCCGAACTGGTGAACCCCGGGCCGCCAAAGCAGAGTTTGTGAACTTAAGCACTCAGCCACAGGGCCAGCCCCTGTCTGTATTTCTTCCATACCTACATTTCCTCATGGATTTGTGTGAGTCTTTATATATTAGGGTACTTAGTCCTTTATTTTTTTCTGAGTTTCCCCGGCTTATTATTGGTCTTTGACATAGTGCTTTTTAAATGTGCATAATTTTAAATTATTAAATTTATTTTTGAATTTATCAAATTCTTCTTTATTGGCTTCAGGGTTTATATTATATTTGAATATCTTTCTTAATTTAAGATTTTAAAAACATCTTCCATGTTTCTTTCAATTTATTTATTATTTATTTTTTACATTTAAATGTTTGATTTTTCTAAAAGTTATTCTGAGGTAAATTTTGAGGTAAGAATATATTTATTTTCCAGGTACCCAGCATCATTTTTTGAAAAAAATACTTTGTCAGTGTTCTGAAGTGTGTAGATGACATTTTAAATCACTAGATAAACATATTAGGAACACTATGGAGATGGTAAAAAATATTTGGGTTCCTACTTACTTCAGACTTAAAAATCTCCTAAAATGTGAAAACAGTAACAGACTTGATTACATTGCTACGTTTTAACTTCATACGGCAAAAACACCAGAATAAAGTTGAAGGAACAATAAGGAATAATTCACGTACAGCAAATATTGTGGAAGGTAAACATTTACAAAACATTTACAAATTTATATAAAATATGAGCACTTGAATAGAAAAATAGGCAAAAGAAAAAATAGACTAGACAACCATATATGTTCCAAAGCTCAACCCCACTCATAAAAATACAATTGCAAGATAAATGCAGAGTGGTTATCAATTCCCACTCATCCCCGTTAGACTTTTAGGGTAAAGATTATATAAAATGTATTAAAAAATGTTTTTGTGTGAAATATGTGTCAAAGTGAGCAGTTTAATATGATATTGGCAGGAGAATAAATGTACGTAGCCTTCTTGGAAAGCAATCTGGTCAAATGTCTTGAAATTTTATATTTTCTTGTCCTTTTACTCAGAAATTATATTTAAAGAAATTTGTCAAGGGAAAAAAGCAGATGATTATGCTGTAATTCATGTGCAAACGTTATTTCAGCATTGTACATAGGCTAGAAAAAATTAAAAATATCCTAATCGTTCAATAATAGGAGGCTGATTAAAACCATTAGTCATGATCATACCGAGATATTATTTATCCATTTAAAAAGATGCAAGAATCTGAGAACTGACATGCAATATGTTCATAGAATATGGTTACTGAAAATCAGATTATAAAACAACTTGTTTAATTTTATTCTATCTATGTCTATCACATCTGGCCATCTTTCTATCTATCTATTCATCCATTCATTCATCTATTCACCTGCCTATCTAAAAGGGATACACACATACATACATACACATACATATATTTATACCTTTTTCACTGGAGCCTGTGAGTTCGGAAGAGGCTAATTCCACCTCTGGCCCTAGGAGTGGAGTAGTTGATGAGGCCTACACTGATCAGTGTAATCCATCACCTGGCTACAATGAGTGATTCAGAAGCGGACAAGTAACTCCTTTCAGGCCAGTGAGATGGGAGAATATGTTTGCTGGAAGCTTGTAATAATGATAATTCTTTGCTCTCCTGAAAAAACTTCCAGAAATGGCTCTCAATCCATCTCTTTGAATATGGATATGCACACATCTGTCCCCAGTAGTTCTTGGGACCCGTCCCGATATCATAAGAGAAAGGGAAAGCTTTGGTGAGGCTGATGCCAGAGAAATTAGAGTGGAGAAACAGAATACAGGCAAGTCCTCAAAGACATCGCCAAGCCACTGCCTCAGTCACCCCTCAAAGCCTCCCCACCTCTGGACTTCGATCCACAAACACTCAAGATTCCCTTCATCGATTAAATCAATTTACTTAAATGGGCTTTTCTCCTATCTGCAGCCAAACGTGCCATAATTTGATGTGTGTGTATGTATGTGTGTGTCTACATGTATGAATGAATACATGTGCGTTGACAGAAAAATAGATACACATATAGGAGAAAAACATTTGAAGTGATATTCACGAGAATATAACAGTGGTACATTCCAGGTTGGAATTGTAGTTGATTTTCACTTCCTATTGTAGCTTTCAGATTTTTTTTTTTTCACAATGAACCTAAATTAATCGTTTGATCTGGAAATCAATGACAAAAGCAACAAACAACTTAGAAAACAAAAATCAAGCAGTTGTATTTGGGGGGAAAAGATTAAGTTCAGAATGTGGTAGAAAGGATCTGTGTGTGTGTAACTCTCATGATTTTCTGTGACCACAAGTACCATATGAGTCAAAAGGATGATGTAGCAGCCAAAAAATACATATGAATATAATGCAAACTTAGGTTTTTTAAATAGAAAAACAGTATCAAGATGAAGGGTGTTAATAATCCCACTGTTTCTCTACTCAGATCAGACCACACCTGAAGCTTTGTTTTCAATTCCTTGTTACTACAAGAATTCAAGCATGAACTGACATGTTTCGGGGATACTGGGGAAGGATTCACGCATTTGGAAACAGATGGAATTTTAAGACTTTCGAGATTTTTTCCACTTTTAAGATGCTATATTCTCCAATTTTATGTGTTACTCTTGGACATTCAAAAACAATCATATTATGTATGAAGACACCAAGGCTCAGAGAGCTTAAGTGACATGCCCAAGGCCATACAATTTATTAATGGCAGAATTTTGTCTAGAAGACACTTCACAATCCACACATTAAAGTGGATGTAGACAGACTGACGTGTTCACAGGACAGTGACATGGATCGTTAAGGCAGAATCAGTCAGTTCCAAGTGACTGACGATTACAGAACCAGAAAACTTCATGAGAGCAAGCATACGTCATACTCTTATCAAATCAGTGTCACAGGAAGGAGAATGCCACTTGCCGTGATGAGTTGAAATGACTCTAACTACACAGAGAATTGGTGGAGACCTTTCTTTTTTTTCTTTCAGAATATAAATAAGAATTTTCTGATGTGAAGAACTGTCTAAAGATAGTTGAAGGTGACTCAGGAGAAAGAGGAGGTACAAAGATCTCTAATTGTTCCTGGCCTCTCTTCTTCCCTTCCTCATCGGCAGAACACCCAGGTTTTGGCCAGGCACCAGTGGAGACTACATTGCCCGGCCCCTTGGCAGCAAGCTGAGGCCTGTTACTTCTTCATTTACAGGATAATTCATCTTTTTTTTACAAACTTGCTAAAGGTTGGTAGCTATATAATGAATCCAACTGTCATGTGTCACAGGGTTTCTATGATTCAGAAGCAGAAACCTGGACGGACTGGCTACTGAGGCTCCACCGCTGACTTGCTTCTCGCCCAGAGGTATAGCACTGCCTACTGTTCTGTCCTTAGAAGCTCGGGTGGGTGCTGAAACGGCACTCAGAGAGACTTAGGAAGAACCAGAAGAAGTAAGCAGGCGTTATCTAATGTCACAAAGGTAACTGGTGGAGGAATTAAAATAGAACTAGCACTTTGTTGGGAGTTTAGGTAAGTTAAAACTTCATCTGCCATCATAGCAAGCCAATGGGTAAAATCAATCAACCAAGAATTGGGGACATAGAAAGTCCATATTTTTAGAGAAGTGGAGGTCCTCACCCAAAAAACTACCAACACCGTTGATAGCGGCTGCCTCTTTAGGAGCAGTGCTGAGCGGGGTGTGCAGGAGACAGGCATTCTTGCTTTCAATTTTAAGCACTCTGAATTATTTTATTTTTAAATATGAGCACACGTTACTTTAGCAAAAATGCACACGCATACGAATGGCTCGGGCTCTGGTTCTGAGCAATGCTAAACGCTTTTCCAATGTGGGTAGAGTCTGCAAAACAATCTGTATATAATGGACGTATTTCTACCCAGAGGCTAGACCGTTTCTAATAGAAACTTAAGTCGCCTTTGATCTGGTCCATCTCTGCCGTCAGAGGGGAAAAGTACTCCTCTCTAACCCAGCTGACTCGAGCTTTCACCCAAGCGCTTTGCTCAACGTACTATTCTTGGATTTCCTCATGAAAAGTTATTGGAGCTTTATATTATATTAGAACATGAATTTTTCTGTTATAAAAAGATTTAGCCAGGCACAATTTTAGAAAGGGATATGTATTTTTAATTTGAAAATTTTCTTGCAGTATGGCATTTTACTCCCAAAGAAGTGGCATGTTGGATGTTAAGACAACTCTAGTCAATAACAGTACTAGACCATGGGAGAACGAACCGCTGGCAGTTCCTGTGAAAACCTCCTACTATGAGTGTCTGGTGTTTTCCTCTAGATCTTGTTGAAACTGAAAACCAGAGAAAGAGGAATGAATTTCCTTTTTAACTCCACAAGACCTCCTGCTCACCTTATCCATGACATTTAAATACGTCAGGACATCGCATCTTCAAAACCATTTCCTTAAGCATTCTTTCTTTTGTATTTCATGAGTCACAAATCAACCTTTTTCTTTTCAATGTCAGAATCACAGTTTTTTTCCTATTATTACCAAACTGAAGGTACGGTGTAGCAAAATAACATGTTTTTTACACCTAGCTGTCTTAAGGGTGGAGGGTCATTTACTTCAAGCACCAGAAGAATATATTTGCTCCCATGGAAGAGGACTAAAAAACACAATCCAGGGGAAATCAGGACGCATCTGTCAGAGGTTCCAAGGCCCTAAGACTTTTGGCAGCATCGCCGATGCGGACGTTCAAGTCAGAAGACCAGATCTTGGCTTAGCTTTAAGGAGAGTGAGGTCTCTGTTGTGCTTCGATGGAAACTGGCAAGGCTCTTTGATAGGTGTTAAGGTTTGAAGGGAATGAGATAGTGACATGAAATTTGCAACTGTTATTTTGAAAGATCTTCAAATCCATAGAAATAGCCCTATTTCTGCTCCAAAATGAGTCTTGGACAAATAATGTATTACTTTTGCGTTCCTTTTACATTTGTGCCCTTGTATTTGTTTTTCCATTTTTTCCCCAGCTGGGTTTCTAGTTTTTGTTTGGGTTCAGTTTTAGGTGGTTGTAAAAGGTCAAACCCTGGTGAATAATATTCAGAATGTCCAGTACTTTGGAACTTCTCTCTAATATAGGGAGCTTTTCTTGGTAACATTCATCAGCAATACTCTAATATTCTGTCTAAGCTCTGGAAATCTCATTTTCACACTTCTAAATAAAGAAATCCCGAATCTCATTTCAGTGTGCTTTTTGCCAACAAGAGTCCTATCTTATGGAGTGAAGAAGGAAGGCATGGACTGTATTTTTATATTCTGAGGTTTAATCTGTAGAAATCCAAAATCTTACTGTTAGTAATTTCCACAGGTCTTTGAAGACTCCACCTAGATCGGATTCTGTGCCAAGATAACACAACTCGTTTTTTTTCCTAAGGGAATTTGGTATTTCTCTTTGGATCCACATTTTCTGTGTTACTCTGACTCTCACATCTGCCTCCAGCTGGGACTACGCCTAACACATTGCTGCCACATTTCCAAAAAGAATTCACTATGTCTGAAAACATAGATGCAGTGAAGTTCTACGTATTGTCTGTGGATTATCCCGTTATCGGAATCAATGCTATCCACAACAGTCCTGGCACTCATAGCCTCATCAAACCATACGGACCCAAGTATTTCCGCCCCGAAAGACTACTGATTTGGCCTCCCAGGTATTTTATATTAACTAAGCTCTAGAAGAAATTTGCACAGCAAGTGAGGTGGGAGAGGGACCCACAGCCACAGCCCAGATTATATGATTGCATATTTAGTGTTTCCTAGGAGCCCACAATAAAGTTTTAGGTACAGTCTATACACCTTGAATAAAAGGAAATGGTATAAGACTAACAACACCATTTTGCTCTAGAATATTTCTGAACACAAAGTTTTCTTTACAACTTGAGGTCCCAGTTATGCTTACCAGTTATTATATTGCATCTGATGCAGTGACACTCTAGAAGTCTAGTCAGGTAGGAGGCTATTTCTCCCAAATCTAAAGGGAGAGATTTGCTGAACCTTTTGAAAATTGTCTAGATTTTGTACTTTTTCCCCATGTATCTTTCCTACAATTTTAAGTATCCCAATTTGTTACTGTCAATCTTCTGTGGATATAGAAACTATCAAAGACTCCTAGAATTATTCATAAATTAAGAACATAAAGGTTCTGATCTAGTAATTTTCTAATAGCTTTATGAGCTCTTTACTGTCCATTTTGGCTTCTTCAGAATCCCCCCTCCCTTTTATTTGGTGTATTTCCCCATTCTTGGCCAGATGCTAAATCAAAGGGTTGTAAATTGTGTTCCAGGATTCCGCAGAGGTGCTAAAAAGCTACCACAGATGGGAACAAAAGCGCGTGTCTGCCTCCCACCCCCACCCGGCTAGGTAGTGGGTCTGCATGTGCTGGGGTTCACAAAAAAGTTCACGTTGGTTAAACAGGTTGAAAGCCACAGTTCTAGATGGATGAGGTTATTATGCAGTTAAATTACATATAGCTAAGTAAGTAGATCAACTCTATGAAGATATAAGCAGCAGATGTATTCAATTCTTCCATTGACAGATGTATTTTCTATTGGTACAATTATAATCAACACAATACCACTCAAACCGCAAAGCTCTTTAGACAAAGAAAAATGAGTGAAGATAAAGGGTTACAGAGGATTACTAGTTGGTCTTAAAAAATTGGGGTTGGCTAGTATTTGGGATTCTGCTGAATGACTTCTCCCTTAATATTAAACCCCTGTGAATTTCAAGGAAAATTTAATCCATATGTTTCTGATTCAATTACTCTTAACTCATTAAATGTTTTTTAAAAGCTATTTGAAATTTGAGAAGCTTTTTTATGGGTTTTTGTAGTCTTTTGTTCTTTGAATTAGGAAGGCGAATTTAGCCAAGAGCTAATGGTTCTTGAACCTCGATATGCTTAAGGGGATTCTAAACTTAGTGAAAAGTCCAGCATCCTGTCGTAACCAATGACTCAGGTTCTTGCAAACGCTCTGCCACTTGCTACTCCTTCCACATGCGTGATGATGTTGGATCGTTTCTCTTCCATGTGGCGATGACCTTTACAGGCGAAATAGCTATTGCTTCTAAAGAATGGTAACATCTATGAGTGGAACACAAATTCAAGTTTTCACCATTCTTTTCAGGAAGCTAATTAAATAAAAATCCAGGGTTCTGAGAAGCAGAAGTCACTACTCCTCTTTAGTTTGTTTCTTATTGTTGAAGGTCAGAATATATAGATAGTTTAAGTTAACTGAGCAGCCACCATAGAGCAGTTGAAGGAAGGGAGTGAAATGTTTTGTAATTTAAGGGACAGTAAACTTTCAAATGTGATATTTGCAGAATTCCTCAGAACCAGAACTGAAGAGAAACATATGTATGCAGAGTACACAGCTTTGCTGAATAATACAATGGCTTATGTTCTGTTAACATAAGACAGGTTTATCTGAAGTAGCTATGGATTTTTGAGACCCAAGCTGCTATCTGAGTATCAGACTTGTCAATGATGACTCAAACGTGGGGGGCAGCCCCAGAGCAGAATGGTTAGGTTCACACTCTCAGCTTTAGCGGCCCAGAGTTCGCCAGTTCAGATCCTGGGCCTGGACCTGCACACCACTCATCAAGCCAGGCTGTGGTGGCATCCCACATAGAAGAACAAGAGGGACTTACAACTAGGATATACAGCTATGTACTGGGGCTTTGGGGAGGGGAACAAAAAAAGGGGAAGATTGGCAACAGATGTTAGCTCAGGGCCAATCTTCCTCATCAAAAAAAAAAGAAAAAGAAAAAGAAAAAGAAAAAAAAGCATACCTAAAAAGAAGATGACTCAAACAGTAGTGAAGAAATATTCTCTCTAGCTTAGAGTGGGGAGAAGTTTTTGTCTGTTAGCTTGTTTTAATAAGTTGAATCACGAAAACTATTCCTAGAAAGAAAAATAAAGTCATTAAGACACACAAAAGCCACATTTAAAACCGTGAGATGTGAGTATGGAATTTGAAGAACCAACATATTAATGGTTCCCTAGTAGCCAGAGACAAAATGGCTTATTCGGATCCATGGTTGCAAACAGCTCCTGAGAGGGTGGAACTGAAAAGCCAGCAGTGGCAGGGAAGCAACCGTGACAGCCGCCATCTTTAAACCCAAGAGGGAGATGCTCAGGGCGCTCTCCCTAAGCGTGCAGGCATCTCTGATCATCCACGTTCTCCTCCCGTGTCAAAGACTAGGTAATCCAGAGCTGGACTGCATCCGCTTGGGTGAGGAGGAAGAAAGCCATCTAGGAGATCCGGTATGCTTTTCTACCGCTGCTCTTCGGAAAGGGGCGCGTGTAGACAGAGCAATATTGTGTTCACCGCAGCGACTGAGGGGTTCTCCGGGAAGCAACACAGAACAGCTCCGAAGATCAGGGCTTGTAAAATTGTAGGACTAAACTTGAGACGCATCGTCGCTCAGTTCCATTTGCTTCCAGATAAACACGAATTTCTAGTGCGCTGGCAGTGTTCATTTTATTTTATTTGTCTGGTAATGGCGGAAGGAGGTCAAGGATTGCTTTAGAATGAAGGTCACAGTTTTTGCACAACGTAAAGCATCTGCTTAGATAGAACCACTTGTTTTCAAATAAAATTTCCTAGAAAAAATAACCCTAAGGGGAAGGGTGTGAAAAAGTTTTGTGAGAATATCACAAAACCTCACGTGCCATGAAATAAACCCATAATTACAAAATCTATTCAATGCCTCTGCAATCACATTCTGATTAAAATGTTGATGACAAGAGACTAAATCAGGATACAGGATTCTGTCAGGTAAGTTCAACCTATATGGATCTACTCAATCTACTCCATTTCTTAACTCCAAACCCTGCGATAAAGGAAAAAAAGCGGGCCTGAAGATTTTTTTTAGTTAATAAAAATATACTCACAAATGAGGCATTTACAGCAGCAAGAATTATTTTTAAAGAGGAAAAAGAGATACCTGGCACATGTTTAAAACTTCTTGCCAGCGCTGTAATTTATCCGTGCTGTAAAATGATTTTTGAAAAAGATCTACCAAATTTGCTTCTCTTAACCTTTCCCTCTGGCTGTGTTAGGCCGTGACGTTGAGAGCCCAGGGCGTCCAGCCCAGCTCCCTGCGGGTCCCTGTGCGCCAACTCGGGCCCAGGAGTCCAGCGGGAAGATAGAGTCTGCGCAAGGAAGCAGACACAAGGAGCTTCCAAAAACAAATAAAAGTTATGTTTGGTTTTGTTTTTTTTTTTCAAGAAAAAGAGTATCCAATTTTTCATGTCAATAGAGATAATCTGCTTAATAAAATATTGAGTTTTGTTATTTTTCTTTTCTTCTCCTCAAACGTAGGAGTTGTCCTGAAGTATTTGAGGTATGTGAGGCATTGGAAAAATAAGCCTGCATGGAGCAGAGGCACAGATGGCTTCTGTGTTTAATGATTTTCCTTTTTCTTCTTCTTCTTATTGTGTTTTCAAGATTTTTTATTTGTGGTTGCCGCCCTTTGCTGGCCACGGCAAGCTCTGGGCCTGTGGGGACCAGGGTCCTTTAGAGGTCAGAGTGACGGTGTGCCAGTTCCGGTTCTTGCAGCCACACTGAAATCCACGGGTGTCCAGAGGCAGACAACGCTTCTCATGGCTTCAAGGTCAAAAGGCAGATCAGCTCGTCTTGATTCTTTATCTCTGGCCATGATTTTATTTAATTGCTTACTCAAAGAATTAAAACTAGGTTAGCTTTATGTTTGCTTATATAATTTATTTCAAATAAATTCCTTCAAAAGATCTATGAGGTGAATAAAAAACCGAAGACGGAATCAAGAAAAATTTAACATCTTCTTGATTTTAAGATGTCACTTTGTTCTCCCTTTTCTCCTTTCTCCCTTGGCCACACACTGAATTCACTCCAGTGACAGTTATTAACAGTTCTCAGAACTATGTAATTTAGGTATGACATTTGATCCCCCAAACCTTCAGCCAATCTTTACTGCTAATGTTCATCTAGTTTGCCAGGAGAGACGCAGGTTAATGCAGAGGGAGCAAAGAGGCTAAAAGAAGAAGATGCAGTTTATGACAATTTGGACACATTTACAGGCTCCAGTTCATTATTTCCCAGCCAAATATGTCTGGCCCCGTGCAAAGCATGAGAGAAAGGAAGATGTGTGAGGTACAGTGCGGCGCTGAGGCTTGCAGTCCAGATGTGAAAACAGACAGGAACGTCCCGTAACGTGGGGGAGTCGGGGCCCTGACGGGATCCCATGGGCAGTGAGTGGCAATGCGAGCCTTCTCCCCTCTCGGCCGGCAGCGGATGGGCAGGGAAGTCATTCTGGAGGAGGTGTTATCTAAACCCAGAACTATCTCTCTCCTTTCTCCTTCCACTGCCACATCCTGTCCAAGCTGCAGCCCGGCGCTGTGCCCTGACTTTTGCAGCGGGCTCCTCGACCTTCTCAGCCAGTCTCCGCTTCCTCCACCTTATTCTTTTAAGTTTCACTCTAAGACCTCAGATTGTACTCCTTCTACTCCACAGGATGGAGAGAACACATTTATTGTCCTTTATAAAGGAATGAGGGTGCAGAAACCTACAGGAAATGATTAGAAGGAGGATCGGAAAAGGAAGAGGCAGCACTACTTTGGTGCTGAAGACACTACAATGTCCTGAGTATATCCTGGACAATACGCGCTGAGAGAGTCTCTTTTGTATTTATGATCAGAGAAGCTAGACTTGTGCCCCTGCAGGGAGCTCGTGATCTTTTATTCCAGGGCCCAGAGGTCTTGGCTAAGGGAGCAGAATTTGGAAAGAGAAGGAATAAGCTAGATTTTATAATGCTGCTGTCACCATCAGATGGCACACAGAGTAGGCGTGAGGGAGGGTGCATGCTACAAGGCTAGGGCCCAATTATTACCCCAAAACTTGTGTGTGTGTGAAAAATGAGGGGAGGAATTGGGAAGTTGCGGCAGCGAGGATGGACAGTGATGCTGGAGGTCTGGCAGAGCATTAAGAACCTACTGACTTTCCTGTAGTGCCCAATTTGGGCTAATCATGTGACTCAAGAAAACTGGGAGACACAGTAACCCTAGCATTGCTTGCCAGTACCCTCCTTACCAGTACCAGCTCCCACCTCTCACATTCTCAGCCTGCTCCTCAAGAGTCAACAGGAACAGGAACAAAGAGCCACGTCACACCTGCATTTCCTGCTTCACTAGGCTTTCCTTGATGTACCCAGAGGGGAGACATCCAGTTTGTCCCTCTGAGATCCTGGCCATTTCTGTTCTCTCCTTTAGAGATCTACATCCTTTACTGAGTTCCCAGGTACGATGGACACCTTTAGACACAAAGCCTGATTCCACTCATCCAGTGGTATTCTGGAAGTCACAAGGCTCAGTGCTTTGAACAGTCTTGATTACGTTCTGGAGGTAACCATTCTTATTCAACTGGTCTCTGCCTCAGGGTCTTCTCCTGAGATTTTTTGACCTGTTGTCTCTCTGGGCTAGAGTTCTTGGAGGTGGGTCCTCAGCCCTAGCTGGTCTTGAGTGAAGACCACAAGCCCACCACTCAGAGAAGAGGCTCTACAAGAAGCAGACAGGATATGCAAGCAAAGTTAAATGGCCAAGAATGAAGATTAAAGATTCTCGTGACTTTTACTAGGCAAATGTTGATATTTTAGAGCTATGCTATTTAATACAGTAGCCAGTAGCAGCTGTATGTGATTATTTAAATTAAAATTAAATAAAATGGAACATTCAGTTGCTCAGTCACTCTAGCCACTCTAGTCACTAAAGCGCTCAATACTCACACGTTGCTAGTGACTACCATTTGGACAGCACAGATACAGAACACTTCCATCCATGCAGAAAGTTCTATTGGTCATTGCCTTTTAAGGAGTTCCGACTGAGTCACACTGAGTGTGACTGTGGAATCTAGCTTTAGTTACGGGCTTGTCCTCCAGATACAACTCTGAGTCCTATTAAGAAAATCATCCTTTTGTATAAACAATGTCTTCCACCTTTTATTTTTATTTGGAGGAAAGCTTAAGTCTTTTTTCAATTTGCTGGTAGGATAAGAGGTTGTTTCAGCTTTTTCCGTTTTTGTTTTTAATCTGCTTCTGTACTTGAAATTCCTTTGACCTTTAGGATGATGGTGTCACCACGCATCTACAATGGTTTGGAGTCTAGATTGCCATAGCACATCTGCTTTGTGAGCAGATGCAGTATGTGCCTCCTACGTGGAGCTGTCACTGTCTGCACTTTCTTATTGGAGAATAATGAAATAAATGATGTTTCTACAGCATGCAATTAGCAATAAGCTGATAACACTTTACATTCAGACAAAATATTTTATCCATCCCAGTTTTGATAGAGTTTATATTGTGGCCTACGTGTTAACATTAAATCCTGAGTGTATAAAAATTGCTGAGCAAATACAAGTACTTCAGCTCAGTGCTGAGTGTCCATCTCGTCTCAGGATGGCTGCTGTTCAGGAGAAGGAAGGGAGGAGGGAGGGAACCTTCACGCTCCATTCAGTGGCTCCTGCAGGGAGCGAATAGGTGCGAGAACAAAGTCTATAAAGGCAAGAAAAGCTGCGTATGGAACCACCAGCATTTGAATAAGTTTTTAAATGATTTCATTTCACTGTAAATGAAACCTCATACACAGCTAACGATGAATCTGATTGACACGGTGGTTAAGAGAGCTGGCTTTGGACACAGACACACCTGAGATCAGGTCCTGAATGTCCCTGAGAGCAGGCGACCACAGGCAAGCAGCAGTTTGTTTGCACCCTGTAAACTCAGGATAACACTTGAGTGTATCTCATTTTGTTGATGGATTCAACGAGATTTTAATAACCCTTAGTACAGTGCCCGGTATGTCGTAAGTGCTCAACAGCTGTTACGATTATTACAATTATTACAATTATTACAATTATTCCTTAAAATATTAAAAATAGAAAAAAATTAACGAAACCACAGACTCCTCTGTCAATAAGCTGTATCAAAGATGCACAGGACAGCAGGAACAGAACATCACAGCTACACAGGATAAGGACTCAATCAATATGTTTAGTGAATAAAACACTGTGCAGAGAATATTTCCTAATTTTGTAGGCTGGGTTTTTGTGGTTGTTGTCTTTTTAAAACTTTGATTATATAAAATCATCTAAAAGAAAGAAGTAGAAAGGAAAATTGCTTTATCCCTCACCCACCCAAATCCATCCGTACACCTTATAGTGAGAGAACAACAACTTTCAGTCTCAAAAAAGCTGCCTGAGAGAAACAGGAGCTTCAGTATCTTTCCGACATAGGGTGCCTTCCTTTATGAATTAGGAGTGCTGCTATATTCAGTGTGAAATCTCTCTGAAACTTTCACATACCTCTTATTTGTCTCCACAGTGGTCTTGGTTTCTTCTGTGACTTGTCACTCCAACTTTCAGGTTTGAAAATGGTGTCGATAAAATATGGCCAGTAAATGAGTAAACCAAACACATTAGTTTTAACAAGAAAACTACAAGGAAGTGTAATTGTATTTTTAGAAACTAGCATAGTAGAAACTGTATAAGTGGATGAGTTCCTCAAGAAAGTTTATTCTCCCTGTTCAAAATATGATCAATACTATTCTGATGAACGGTTCAATGTCTTTCTTAGAAGAGAATTATGATGATCACTAAGAATTACCACAGTCAGGATCACAAAAAACAAACAAAAACAAATAACCACAACTGAAAACATTTCATTTTAAAATAGTATTTAAGAACTAAAATATGATGCTTAGGATTCTACTGTCAAATGGTACTGATTTACAAGAACATAGATCAATTATCCTATTGTAAATCACATAGATTCACAAAATTATACTTTTTTGTGTGCATGTGAATGGGAAACATAGAATTGAAAGACAGAACCAACGTTTTAGAGAAAACATAAAGAAATCAGATTCCTATTTCATCACAAGATTTCCTTTTAATGCTATGTTATAAATATCTTTCTATGATATGGAATTCAGCCAAGGTCCCCAACTGATTTTAGACTGACTGGCAATTACTAGTAACTGTAGAACATTAATTATGCCACAGTTAAAGTTTCTGCTAAATGAAGCTGTCTTCACGTTAGAAACGGATGGATGCTAACGGTAAAAGTTGCTTTGTTTTCTCTTGTGAGCATGTTATAGCTAGTGGAGACTAATGTTTACACAGAGAAAAACAGTTAGAAAAGTCCTGAGTTAGGAAGTGACGTTTCCTTCTAATGTCAGGTGAGGTAGGAAGCTGTCTTCCCTCAGGACCTTGCTCACCTGGGAGCAGGACGCAGTGTGCTTGGAGGCGATGCTGCCTCAACCTGCATGGTCTAAACAGCCCCACAGGGTGGCCCCAAAATGCACTCCTCTTTTCAGTGGATATCTGGATCATATTTTAAGCAGTACCAAATATACGCTCTTAAAGAAAACAGTAAAGCAAGTGCTAAGAAATTTTACTAATATATTTAGATTGGTGAAAAATTAGAACAAGAATTAAGGAAAAATCGTACAATGAGATAACTTAATTTAGACTTCTTGAGAATCATTAATTACTGCTTAGAATGACTCTTAGTTGTTATATTTTTGCTTTGAATAAAATAGTTAAAGCACTATTAACCTTTTAACCTAGATTCAGAATCTTTCCAGAGTGAGTGAAGAGATTTAGAACATTTCAATCCACAGGTCACATAAAGCTCTCACATAGAACACCCCTTTAGCATTTGCTCTCCTCTCTAAAATCAGAATCCAGACCACTTTCCATTTAACCAACTCGCAGAAGCCATACTGATAAACACACCATAATTCCTACTTGTTTCCTTTTCATTGGAAGAAAAGAAAAATGAAAAATTAAAGTCTATAATATCTTCAGTTTTGCAAGTGTGAAAAATCATGATTGTTTCCAATTAAGAAAATATCTAATGACATCAAAGTATAACCATAAAAGAAAAAAAAGATTAATTGAACTTCAGCAAAGTTAAAAATGCTTCTCTATGAAAGACCTTGTTAAGAGGATGAGAAGATGAATTATAAAATAGGAGAAGAGACTTGTAAACCACATAGCCAGCAAAGGCCTTGCATATAGAATACCTAAAGAGCTCTCAAAGCTCAACACTAAAATAGAAACGATCCAAGTAGAAAACGGGCAAATGACACAAAAAGACATTTTACTAAAGACAATATATAGATGACAAGTAAGCACATGAAATCAAACCCACAATTAGATATCATTATAGCTCTCAGTTACCTACCGAAATGGCTAAAATTAAAAATAGTCATAGCACTAAATTCTGGGAAGGATGTGGAGAACTTGGTCATACATTGATCGTCCGAGGATGTGGAGAACTTGTTCACACGTTGCGGGTGGGAAGGAAATGGCACAGGTACTCTGGAAAACAGTTTAGCACTTTCTTAGAATGCTAAGTGTATACTTACCGTAAGACCCAGGAATTGTACTCTTGGGCATTTATCTCAGAGAATTGAAAACTTATGTTCACACAAAAAACCCAGTTCACAAGTATTCATAGCAACTTTATTTCTAACAGTCAAAACCTAGAAAAAAAACATCAACAAATGTCCTTCATCAGGTGAATGGTAAACACCTGTGGTACATCCATTCCGTGGAATACTGCTCAACAATAAAAATGAATGAACTGTTGATACAAACACAAACTTGGATGCATCTCAAAGAAATAATGTTGAGTGAAAAACGCCAATCTCAAAAGGTTACCTACTGTACGATTCTATTTATATAAGTGACAAAATCATAGACATGGAGAAGAGATAGATGGTTCGAGGGGTTAGAGATGGGTTGTGGAGGGGGGCTGGCAATAAAGGGTAGCAGCGGGGATCTTTATGGTGATGGAACAGTTCTTTATGTTGATTGTAGTGGTGTTTACACAAATCTACACATGTGATAAAATTGCATAGAACCACACACACACAGATGAGTCTGTGTATTAATAATGACATCTGAGTAAGATCTGTGGATTCTGTCAACGCCAATTTTCTGGTTTAGATATCGTACTATTTTTTGCAACTTCATATGAATCTACAATTCATTCAAAATAAAATATCTAAAAGAAAACAAATTAACAAAAAAAACTATACATTTCTTTCTCTTCCAGGAAAACACCACTGTCTACCAATCAGATAATGATAAAAATTTGTGTGCCGTTGTTACATTAAGACATTAAAAGTAACTAAGCACTCCTCCTGCATCATCCACAGTCTAATTTCCACTGAAGCACTTGCCAATCTTTCTTCTGCTTTCAAACACCTGAGTGATACTACAAACTGCCATTAATAATAGTAACTTGTTCTTACAGTGATTTTAAAATGTGGGGAATGCTCTTGAAAAGATCTATCATTCCCCGATTTTGAGTTGATTTGTTTTCACACATGGTTCCCTCATTTGATCCACTCAACAGTCTTTTGAGTGGAGGTGACTGCTCAGTTTAGAGGAAACTGAAGCTCCAGGGGTTAAGCAGTATATACGAAGCCAACACATCAAGAAAGGCATGGCCTGATCACATCATCTGATCCAAATTAGGTTCTTTCCTCTGTAACATATTTGAAGTCATTTTAAATTTTGGAATAATTGTTTTATTGTTAGTTGGTCTTAAACATGCCATAATTATATTAGATATCTTCCATCCAGGAGTGGACAGTAGGAATTTTCTTTTACCTTCACTCTTGTGGGAAGTCAGTCAGTCACTCTTGGAATGTAGGAGTCTTTCCTAAGTCTTTTTAGCAGTCACTCTATAATGTTGGGTTTTAAATATACTCACCCCACTCTTTCTCTTCTATAATTTCTTTCTTCCAAAACACAGGAACTGAAATCCATGTCTCATCGCTACCTGCTAATCTCACAACCAGCTGTCAAACCTTTGAATCATGTTACTCAAGGAGTATTTTTAAGAAATCCTGTTTTTGAGGCAAATGTGTTTCAAAATTTTTCTGCTATCTCAGATGTCTCCGAAGTTCTAGAGCTTTCAGCCTAGCCTGGTTTCTGTGAATTGAGGTTAAGGTGACCTGGCTCTGATTGTATGTCCCTCAGTACTTGTTTACTTTCCTAATCTATGCTCTTCCCCCGTTTATGCTACTGTCCTTTTCCTTGTGAACACTCTCAATTTAAAAAAATAATTGCTTGCGCTTTGCTGCATTATGCTATTTGGCTTGTGGCTCACGTTGACAAGAGGGAGAGTGTTGTCTCACCTCTCTGTAGACTCATTCCCTGAATGCTGCTAGTCAACCTATAGTGGTGATCGTTTTAGCATTCTTAAAATCCCAGACATTCAAACCAACAGTATTCTTGCTTTAGGAAAGATTCCAAAGAAATTAATAACTTGAGATTGTATTATATAAAAGTGTTTAGAAGGGGAGGAAGGTTACATTTGTCAGCACTATTGACTACAAAAGAGTGGCCATAAGGATCATTTCCAGCCTGTCAGTCTGCACTAGGTGCCCTGTTTTGAAGGCCAATGTCCAATTATCCTCAGCCAGACTTGGATCAGGATGACTGGGGAGAAACACAAATGCCTGAAATGCACCAGGAGTCTGATTATAGTCAACAGAGAATCAATGCCAAGGCGCCATGGATCCACAGAAACCTGTCCAAGTTGGCAATTCACCTTACATTTTTCTGCACAGGATCAACCTTTGGCTCTCTAGAATGTGTGATCTGACCTATAGAAGAGAATTGCAATCAGCCATTCCTTATCTATGTTAGATTTTGTGTACTATTTATATCACTACATTTCTCCATGACGCCACAGACAATTGTCCTCCATTGCGAGTTCTGATCACAGTGACAGCTCTGGGCTTTATGAGTCAAGTTGAAAATTCCTATTTGCTTACTTAGGTCATGCACCAGCACTCACAATTTATATAGACCCATACATTTTACATATGGTATTTTCTTTTCTGTTTCCCCACCTAACATGGCCTTTAATAAATGAGTCATTGTCTCATGCAGCTAAATTATTGCTTTTAAGCAAGAAAAATGTTGGCCAATCATCCTAGAGAGAACTATTGGACACATCTCAAGAAAGGGGCATGAGTCGGCCTCAGAGATGGCCACAGATCCCAACAAGGTGTGGCTCATCCAGGGCATTCCCGGGCAGAGGGACTCAGTTGCCTCCCTTTTCCAAATCCAATGCTGGGTTTTCACTTGGTGAGTTTTATCAATTTCATTAAAAAGGTTCATGTGTACTACTTTGGAGCCAACTTATCTTCTCCTTAGTGGAAAATGCAGACCAGAAGCCAGGAAATCTCCATCTGTTTATCCACTCATTTTCTTTCCTCCAAATCAACTTTTCTACTATTGCCCACACTGACACATAATAGGAATTAATACAGTAATAAATTCTGAGTTCACTTTTTCCCTAAATTTTATTATCTTTTCATACATTATATCACTTGTTCTCTAAATGGAGTAGCTGGAATACTGAATACAGTGACTTCAGGTGATCCTATCATATTTTCAAGAGCATATTATCAATAGCAGGATTGCTATTAAACCCAGATTTTAGAAAAAAACTAAATAATGTGTCTCGGTTCTGAATCAGAAATTCAAAGTTTGCAGCCAAAGTAGCTTAGTTTTGAATAAACTCAACAGGGATTCTACCTCAAAGAGGTGGGGAGAACAATTCCCTCAAACAGGTGGATTTAATTTGCCATCATGGAGGTGTAGAGCAGAGACTGAAAACTCCAATAGCTAGAAGGCCTAGGGATGTAATTTACAAAAAAGAAGCTGAGTGTAGGGGAGAAAATAGGGAGAAGGAACGACAATGAGATGGAGGACGCTTTCCTATCTGAAGCTGGAATCTCCCTCACCAATGGTGCTAGGGGGGAAAATCGGCCCAGAGTTGAGATGCCAGGTTTTACTTCTCGAGAAGCCAGGGATCCAGGTTTTTTCTGATACATTCTGATTTTTTATAGTTTCACTACTTAGTATCTTTTTTAAATTTTATGAAAGCCCCATCTGTCCAGTGGGTTACCACTTTCCAGTCTGTATTAGAGACATAGAATGTGTCATTTTTATGTCTCCTTGGTTTGTTTTATTACTTTCAAATTTCTTACTTGGGATACTCTTATTCTAGGCTTTCTCTCTCTACTCACCTCCTCTCTATGCTGGAAGTTTTTAGTACATAAAGAATGGATGACCTAAATTCTGAAAATGAGAAGAAGGCTGCTTGTTAAATCTCTTGGAGACGAGATCCTTATCCACTTGGAAATCCACGGGACACAGTCATGGGAATCAGGCTTCCTATTTCAAAGTTGGACTCCCCATCTCCCCCGTGTGAGGTTAGCATTCCCATTCAAATAGAGTATAGCGTTAGATAAACTAGGGATGAACTTGGTCTCAGGAGACTTTTTCTCAGAAGCAGTCTTTGCTGTAGGAGAAAGGATATTTTCTCTCTGGAAGCCCCGTGGGTTGAAGTCCTAACTTCTTGTCAAGCCTAGGAAGGAGATACAATGTCTAAGACTCCTTTACATATGTATCTCCCCGGAGCTCATCCTGCTGCTCAAAGGCCCTGGACGCCAGAAGGAACCCACCAGTTTCGTCTTTAGACTAGAATTCCCCCAAATGAAGTTGGCACTACTATATACTCAAGCACATGTCACTCTAAATTACATCCTCATGTAACCTGGAGCACTGAAAGGTGGAAGCTCCCCCTAGCAAAAGAAATAAAAGAATCTTGTTTAAATAACCTCTATCTCTAGATGATTTAAAATACTTTGACAGTTCTATATTTTTATTTGAAAAATGAATCAAAAATAACTCAATCAGAAAAGCAACATCTGTTACTAATCAATAGTCTTGCAAAAGAATTAAAATGGTCTTTTTCTCTCCCCTGAAATCTACTGATAATTTCTTTTTTATCCTATGCCATTCATTGAGATCAGATGCATTTACTCTGCATCAGATCTTGGAATTACATAAATAATACAGTCCTTGAGGCTGATGGCATGGGAACAGTGGAATGTGTAACAATGTAATCAGAAGAAAAATCTATATTTAATGTAAAGCATTCTAACACTGTAGAGTAAGATGAATTTTAAACTCCTTTGTTCTCTGGGGCCAGGTTGTGCCATAGCTAATGTTTTGTTTTAAATCTTGTGCCATTTTATCTGAGATGATGTCTTATTTTCTTTGTTTATGACTTTGGAAATTATTATAACAAGACACATGAAAGGGGGAACTGAGCAAGTACAAATGGGTAAAACAGCATTCACTACCCAAAGCAAGTGTAAATGGAGCCAATAATTTTTTAACTTGACAGTCTCTTAATCTTTTCTAGTGAGCTCAGTGATGATTTTTCTTGTTTCAAAACCTGTCACAGCGTTCATTTGTGGCCATTTTTATTGCTGGGATTAGTCGAGGTCTATCAATTCTGAAACTCCAGTTCAGCCCAACGCACGTCAGCTTTAATTACTAAGTGCCAAACAATGCAAGAATTCCAGAGTGCACCTTTGTAGTTATGATTACATTTTAAAACAGCACTATAGTTCACGGACTGACCTAAGCCAGCAAAAATTCAAAATACAGGAGGGCCCTGAATAGGGACCATGCCTTTTGTTCTCTTTAAAACTTTTAGCTGAATTATTCACCAGCTGCAGAAGTCAAAATAGAAAGCAGTGGTGTTCAACTTCCCAAAGTGGTTGTGCTACACATGCAGACCCAGGACGCCATTGTATGTCCTTGGCTTGTCCAGACATGGAAATGTTTACACCAGAACCTCACCGGTGAAATCCAGGTTTATTGCTGACATTTAATTTGCACATTTACCAAAGAACGCTATCAGATTGGTTGTCTGTTCCTAAAGCCAGATTTCAGACGTTCTCTTAGTATATTAAGGGAGGTCATCTGCAGAGATTTAGAGACTGTGTCTAGTGCCTTTGATATCAAGAAGAAGTGATGGGGTTTGCCCTGCTCTACCCAGGAGGGTCAGTTTGGGATATAAAGGATTCCTTTAGGCCCAGGGAAGCTTATGGGTGTCTGTCCCATCCTCCTGCTCAGCAGAGGAAGGGAACTGGGCATATGATGCTACGTGGTAAATCTAGAATGTTCTGTGAAAATTCCCAGAAATAATTAGCTCCTGAACAAGAAGGAAATTTGTATAATTGTCTCTGAAACGTTTAGCAGAAGCACTGTTCCTGGACCGGCCACTGGAGGCTCCAGGAAGAATGGCCATCAGCTTAGGACTGCAGCAGAAAGACTGGAGAGACAACGACTTGCCCACAGAGAGAACAATGGGTCCGTGTTGGGAGGGGCATGTAGAGGCCCGACACACGTGCTATACATGTGTTCTACAGTTGACACACCTGGGACACCCCAAACCAGGCAGGATTGCCAACCAGCAGGGCCAGAGAGCCACTGCCCACAAGATACTAGTGACTGTAAGACCGTCATAGTCCCCCAAGTGCAGTGTGGCTCCTTCTTAAGAAGTGTTTCTCCACTCCAATAGCCGAGTCACCTGTTCAGCTGTTGAAGCAAACGTGTACCCCAGTCTCAGGCCTCATGCGGGTGACGCAGCATTTGGGATAGGGCCTGGGCATTGTTTATTACCCTTCAGTGATGATTCTGATGCAAGTCAAGTTTCAGAACTACTACCCTGAGGCACACAGTCTTAGAAGCACATCATGTATTAAAAAACAAAACAAAATAAAGAATAAGCTTTAGTGAATGGATTGGGGATGATTGTGGACCACGCAGGAGGAAGAGGGAAGATAAAGTCCACATAGGTTCCAAGGAAATCAAAGTATGATTAAAAGTAAAATTATGGTTTCAAACACTAGGATCCATAACATTTCCTGGGAGCTTGTTTAAAATACAAATTCTTTGCCACATTTCCACCAATGCCAAATCTGTAGATGTGGTCTGGAGTCAGGAAGCTGATTTTTTGAATCAGTGCCCTGGCTGATTCTGATGCAAGCAGCCCAGGTTAACACAACATTAAAAATGCCCTGATCTACGCACCTTCCTGGTTTTCAGCCTGTCAAGGGGAGAATGCGTCTGTATACAGAGTATAATTCCTCAAAAAAGGTTTCGTCCTCATCTGGGTTAATTTTATACTGCATTCGAGGAATGCCACGCAATCCACTAAAATATTGCCGACATATAGACTATCATTATGACATGACCATGAAAACAGTGTTCTATTAGATTTCGTGTTTATATTCTGATACTCTTGTGAATTTTTAAACTAAGTTCCCAGTGGGTAAATTCATATTCTTAGATAAGAACTTAAAGAGAACTTCGAAGCGTATGTATGTCTAAGTGAAAATGGTAACTGTTATCCTTCAACTTCTGCATTCCAGTGAGTTCTTTGGTAGGTTAAAGGTTGTTTAGAAAACTTGACCCATCGAATCAGACTTACCACTGAAAAATCGAAGAGCAGGCCCTCCAAGTGACCGTGAAGGTGGCCCTGCCATTGCTGAGACACCAATTAATTCACTTCTAGAATAGTTTGCTGTCTTCCTGAACTGGAGGTGGAAAGGATTGGAGGGGGTTAATACAAACTATAAGAAAATAGATGAAATGGGATTTTTCCTCAGGGATTTTATAATCTAAGTGAGCTAAGAGTCACATGTGAAACAATTGTGAATAATTTACAATAGTCAGTATAATTAAGTACTAAAATAGAAGTTACTACTAAATTGCTTGGAACCGAGACCACATCACATACAGAGTCCACAATGCAAGAAAGATGACTAAAAGCTGGGTCATTCAGGAAAACTTCCTGAAGAAGGTGGGGCTGCAGATGCCATCTGTTCTAGTTAGCTACTGAATGCATTCCTAGCACTTAAATGTAAAATTCAAATAATTCAACTGTCTTGCATCTGTGAATGAGTTCCTAACGTTCCCGATCCTGGACAACAAGAATTTTTCTTATGTTGTTTACCTCATCTATCAACATAGACATTTTTGATATTATCAATGTTTGAAATACTGAGTCACTTGCTTTTTATTGGTGACCAGAAATCCCTGGCTGACTAACTCCTGCATCTTTGCTCCTTATCTTTGGGCTCACCTTCCATCTCGAGATACTTTGCTGTCCATTCTGTTTCTTAAATGTTGCAGCCCTTAACCAGGCTCCCATCTTTCAGGGCTAAATAATATAAGAAATATAAACGATTTAGCACGTTCCTGTCAAATATTAAGTAATGAGAACGCCTGCTATCCTTACCTCTTTCTGTAAAGGCAGTACACAATACACATGTCAATCCCAGCAGATGTCAATGGTCAGTGGTGGCTGGGCGCGTGGAGCTGAGTGAACAACAGGAGAGAAGGAGAAATTCGTCCAGTGCCACTTTCCAGGGCCTTGACATATGTCATCTCATTCAGCTCTCAATACAACTTCTAGAGCTTGGAAAACCAAGAGGTTTTATAGAGGAGAAAGCGAAAGCCAGAAAGAGAAAATCAAGGTTTAGAGATATGAAGCAACTAGCCGAGGTCACATAGGTTCTCAGTGCTCCCTGACGAATCCATCCACTTGCTGGTGCCTCAAAATGCCTGGTGACAACCCAAGGACGAGCTTCCGTGATTGCAGCACGTTTGATAGAAACAGTTTTACTGGATAATGACAACAGTCCCAAAGGAGAGGAACGACAGAGTCTCGTTTACTTTTCATCCCCATTTTACAGATGACATCCCATTTACTGGGAAAATGAAGGCTTAAGATGTTAAGCAAGTTCTTCAGTGTGCCAAGGTCAACTTTTTTTCCCACTAGAGTGCATTGCTGCCAATTTGGTTGGGATTGAAAGTTACTCAAAGGAACTTGTTAACAAAAGAGAATGATTCCATCTACTGAGCTGTTAGAAATTTTATCACTGGAGATTTGTCCTTTTGGGTCAATTTTTAAGAGTGCTCTCATCTAATTCGCATGTTCCTGAAAGATATCTGCACTATTGTTCATCACAATTTAATTTAAAATAGCAAATATATTGCTGCATAACAAATAACCCCAAACAGAGTATCTCAAAACTATCATGCCTTGAGGCTGGTCCAGTGGCCTAGTTGTTAAGTTCGTGCTCTCTGCTTCAGTGGCCTAGAGTTCGGATCTCAGCAAGCCATAGTGTGACAGCAACCCACATACAAAATAGAGGAAGATTGGCACAAATGTTAGCTCAGCAATGATCTTCCTCGAGCCAAAAGGGGAAGGTTGGTGCAGATGTTAGCTCAGGGCCAATCTTCCTCACCAAAAAAAGAAAGAAAGAAAAAAACACACTGTAATGACTTATTTAGTCAAGATTCTTCTCTGTGAGTGGGACTTAACTGGGCAGTTCTCCTGTTGGTCTCTCCTGGAGTTATTCACGTGGCTATTATCTGACAATGCAGTTAGTGCTGTATGATCCAAGATAGTCCCATTCACACGTCTGGCTGGTTGCTAAGGCCGTGGGCACTCTGGTTCCTATCCAAATGGTGTCTCCATCAGGATAGGACAGATTTACACATGGTGGCAGCATGATTCCAAGAGGACAAGCCTAAGTGCACAAGTACTTACCCAATCTTAGTTTGCATTGTATTTGCTGATGTCTCCTTGACCAAAGCAATTTGTGGTAGGCAGAAAAATGGCCCCCAAAGATGTCTACATCTTAGCTCCCAAAACCTGTGAAGATCCTACCTTACATGGGAAAAGGGACTTTACAGATGTGATTAAAATAAGGATCTTGGAAGGGTGAAACAATCCTGGGTGATCTGGGTGGTTCTAATATAGTCACAGGGTGCTTAGCAGAGGGAGGCAGGGAGGGTCAGCATCAGAGGAGACAAGACGATCAAAGCAGAGATTGTCGGGGTACAGCCATCAACCAAGGGGTGCAAGTGGCCTCCAGAAGCTGGGAAATGCAGCAAAGGGATTCTGTCCTAGCACCTCCAGAAGGAACACAGTGCTGCGGAATTTTGATTTTAGACCCGGAAGATGGACGTCTGCCCTTGAGAACTGTGAAATTATATATTTGGTTCTCTGATGCCACTACGTTTGTGATAATCTATTACAGCAGCAAGAGGAAAATAACACACAAGTCGAATGTCCAAGCCCAGAATTAGTGCTGGAGGGGACATCCAGGAGGTGTGATTCCCTGAAGCCCACTAATGTCACAATCTGCCACAGGGATGATCTCAGTGTGTAGCACTAGAGGATCCTTTCAGTGGGTCATGAGATTTCACTATAATGAAATACTATGCATTTAAAAAATTATCTTGTAATAATAATTATAATAATATTAGAAGAATGACATCATATATTGTTCAACAATTGTTTTTGCTCCCTCAGCAAAAAAAAAAAAAAAAGAATCTACTATAAAAATCTGTCAGATACAGGGGTTGGTCAGGTGGCGAAGCAGTTAAGTTCGTGTGCTCTGGTTCAGTGGCCCTGGGTTTGCAGGTTCAGATCCAGGGCACGGACTCACACACTGCCTGTCAAACCATGCTATGGCAGGCGCCCCACACTTAAAGTAGAGGAAGATGGGCACCGATGTTAGCTCAGGGCTAATCTTCTTTTTTTTGTTTTTTGGTGTTTTTTGAGGAAGATTAGCCCTGAGCTAACTGCTGCCAATCCTCCTCTTTTTGCTGAGGAAGACTGGCCCTGAGCTAACATCCGTGCCCACCTTCCTCTACTTTATATGTGGGACGCCTACCACAGCATGGCTTGCCAAGCGGGGCCATGTCCGCACTCGGGATCCAAACCGGTGAACCCCGGGCCACCGAGAAGTGGAATGTGCGCATTTAACCACTGTGCCACTAGGCCGGCCCCAGGGCTAATCTTCTTCAAAAAAAAAAAAACCCAAAAACCTGTCAGAGCCACTCACTTTTAAAAAATTTAAAAAAACAAGTTACAATATATCAGGTACATTATAAACCCAGATTTTTAGAGGGAAACCTAAATAAAACATCTTGTTTTCAGCCGATAGGTATATAGATAGACAGGTAGATATCAGTAAATGATCTGCTCTTGTGTGTGTATAACCTTCAAATAAGGAATAGAAGCTACACCACAAAGTGGAAATTGTAGTTTGTGGATGACTTTTTGGTCTTATTCTTTTCCACATACTTTGAAATATTCCACAATTATCAGGAATTATATTTTGCCAAAAAGCAACATCATATATTCGTTGAAATGTAATGTAAGTGTTTTTGAAGAAGACGAAAACTAACATGTCTTGGGGGAGCCTTAGTGCTGGGGTGTACTATTTGTATTTGCAAGAATAAAGGGTAAAAAAGGAACCGCGCCCTGGAAGAAGACACAATCTGTCTGCCCTTGAGGGTGATCCAGTGTCCTCCAGGAAGCAGAGTGTGCAGTCACCAGACAATTAAGGAAACGACCCTGCAGCAACATCTGAAGGCAATTGACCAGGTACCCAGAGTGACGACTCAGAGAGGGGAAGGGGCCACTACGAAAGCCCGGGACTAGCCTGGGGCTTTGAGCTGAAGTTTACGTTAAGTGAGCACGTACTTGCTGGTGGGAGCAGCTTGCAGAGAAAGGCAGAACTAGCAGAGGAAACACTCCTGAGAGAGACAGAAGCAAGCTCAGAATGTTGGGTGAGCACATATTTACCTGGATAAAACAAGACACAGTTTGTGTATCACAGCAGGTGATAACTTCGGGTGCAACTTTTGAGATGAGCAAGAAATGAAAAGAGCTTTGAAAGTAAACTGAAAATTTCAGATTGAAATTTAAAAATGTTATATCTTGTTTGTGGTTTTCCTTTATTTTCCTTTGTCTTAACCATCTTGAAAGCAGAGGTGGTTAGCACCACACTGTTGGATTTTTTTTTTAATCGTTTCTTTGGAAATAGATTTCATTTTTTTAATTTTAATGGTTCCAGATCTTCTACTAATGAGATGCAACTCTGATCAGGGCTCAACACAGCCATGCTATATGCAATTTTGGGGTCCTGCTAATATTAAAAAGCTATCTGCTTATAATCAATCAAATTTGATCTGTCAGAAAACAAAAGGAAATATATTTTAGGTCTTCTTCACTCATTGCCCAAAAAATAACATTATTATATTGCTTATCTGCCTACTCTCATTTTTGTTTTTTTTACAAAGCTTACTTGTGCAGTGAAGACATGCAAATAACCAAACCAACTTCCCCCTCCTGTCTGATAACGGGAGAACAATAGGTAAACCTCAAACGCTGGTGCAAAAGTTAAGAATGCACTGAACTCGGAGCTCTGCAGGGGAGGAGGAGAAGCACATCCAGGAATTTCCCATTTGTAAACCAGACCTTTGAA